>NC_137157.1:97689821-98969720 GCF_951394435.1 Stenella coeruleoalba
AAAACTCTAGATTAATCTTTATTATCTCTCAGCACATCAAATTATTGTTGATATTGACACATTTGTTTATAGTCTAATACTGGTCTTTAATGGATAATGTTTTTTCCTTCATAGTCTTTGGAGTTTTGCAATATTGCTGTAAGTGTAGATGTGTGGGTTTCTTTCTTTAATTCTGACCGGGATTTGTTTATACTTTCTGGATCGGATATTTTGCTATCTTTCAATAATTCTGTAGTTTATTAACTGTGACCTCTTCGAATATTGCCTCTTTCCCATTCTCTCTGATACTTCCTCTCGAAAGACGACAGACCTTCTCATCACATCCTTCTGTCTTAGTCTTATTTTTAACCTATTTTATCACACTGCGCTACACTTCAGTTGCTATCTTACATTTATCTATAAGCAAATGACCATTTCAGCTACATCTAGTCTATAATTTAGTACAGCCACTGAAGTTTTCATTTTTGGATAAACTTTTTCCATATTTTAAGTAAATTTTATTGAAGTATATTTCAAGTGTACAGGTCACCGAGCTGTGACAGATCTAAGTACCGCCAAAATCAAGGCAGAGAAGAAGTCTATCAGCCGAAATGATTCCTTCGTGCCCTTGCCAGCCAATGCCTCCCACTCCTGGCCCCCGGCCCGCACTACCTGCTTTATGTGTTCTAGAGTCTCATGTAAATGGAATCACACAGTCTGCACTCTTCCACATCTGCCTTCTTTTGCTCAGATCCTGTTCTGGGGACTCCTCTGTGCTGCTGATGAGGTGTATTCCACTGTATGAATATACCATGTTCATTTTATCCATTCACCTACTGATCAACACACGGGTCGTTTCCACTCTCTGCCCATCACAAATAAAGTTGCCATTAAACAGTTGTGTACAGGTCTTTGTGTGGACATATGTTCTTACTTCTCTTGGATAGATTTCTGGGATTGAAACTGCTGGATCCTAGTTAGTGTGTGTTCAACTTTCAAGCCGTTTTCCAAAGCAGGCGTTCCGTTTTACATTCTCACCAGCAACGCCTTGAGTTCCAGGTGCTCCACATCCTTTAGCTTTCTAATTTTAGCCACGCACACGTTGTGTAACGGTATCTTGCTGTGGTTTTAATGTGCGTTTCTGTCGCGATCAGTTATGCTGAGCACCTTCTCATCTGTTTACTGGCTTTCCCCGTATCTCACTTTGTAAAGCGCCCGGTCAAATTCAAACCTTTTGCCTATTTGTCTAATTACTGAGTTGGAAGAATCTTACATGTTTATACAGCTAAGAGATATATATTGACATATGTGTCAGATATATACACATATATTACATACATGTAACACACGTTTACAATTTTCTCCCAGTCTGTGTCTTGTTTATACTTTGTCCCAAGATGCCTTTATAAAGATCTTCCCCGTTTCCTTATAGAATTTTCATAGATTTAGCTTTTAGATTTGTTCTACGAACACCTGCAAGTTAGTTTTTGTGGACTGTGTGAGGTAAGAGTCACATGTCATGCTTTCCTGCTTGGATGGTCCATCGTTTCAACACCCTTTATTGAAAAGACCATCGTTTCAACCACGGAATTACCTTGGCACCTGTGTCAAAAGCCAACTGACCAAAAAGACTAAACGAAAACAACTGACTATATAAGTGTGGGTCCCTCAACTTGTGCTTGAAAGAAAAAGTCTTTATTTTGCCTTAATTTTTGAAAGTATTTTCACTGGGTATGTATTTGGAGGTTTTTGAGTCATTAGTTCTTCAAAATCTGTCTTTTTACTCTCATACTCACCCTCACCCTTCTCCCCACTTCCCTTCTGAGACTTCAACTGCATGTACATTGCACTGCTTGATACTGTCCTCCACGTCACTGAGACTCTTCACTTTCCCTTCTTAGTCTTTTTTCTTTCCACAGTTAATTTTGGAATGTTCAGTTTCCATGTCTTCATGTTCACTGATGTCTTCTTCTACAGTGTAACCTACAGTTAATCCCACCCTATGAAATTTTCATTTCAGAATACTGCATTTTTCACCTGTAGAAGATGAAATTTGGTTCTGCTGCCTCCTACTTCTCACCTCATGCTCCTCTGAGGACAGTTTAGCCTCACTATTAAGGTGTAACATGCTCTCTGTATCCAGCAAAGCCTCCCCTTGCGCTGGTGGGAATTCTGACTCCGCACCCTGTGTGAGCCCCAGGAACTGAGTGGATGACCGCCACCCGCCAGGGACCTTTGCCCTCCCGCCCGAAGCCGTGTTTTCTGCCCTCGTGCAGTTTCAGCCACACGTGTGCAGATTAACCAACCGTCCAACAAAGAATCACGGGGATCCCTACACATGTCTATAGAGTTTTCTCTGTGCAGCTCTCTCTCCAGCACTCTTCCCCACAAATTTTACTTACTTAAACTCCCCAAATTCCAAGCTCTGTCCCCTCAGTCACTGAGACCACTGTTCTCTATTTGGCTTCTTCTGCCAGAGTCTGGGAATTGCTTCAGCTGGAAAACCAGGACGATCAAGGGCTCACCTGTTTTGTTCCACTTCATTTGGGGATCGCAGCCCACGCTGCCTGGAGTCCAATGTCTGAAAACAGTTGCTTCACAGATTTTGTCCTGTTTTCTAGTTGTTTATGGGGGGAGGCTACATTCCAACCCTGTTATTCCCCCATGGTTGCCACAAAAGTCTCCTTCCACCGACCTTTTAGAAGTTGATTTGGTTCTTTCTTAAATCTCTGGGATCATTTTTACAGTAATCTGTTCCTTAAAGATATTTTACACGTCTTTTATTTCTTTAGAGTAACACAGTTGTTTTTCAAACTGTATCTGGATTCTAAAATCTGACGTCTCTGTGTTGTTTCCACTGGCTCTCTCTCACGACACCTTCTTTGCCTTTTTATAGGCCTTTTGTTAGACATTTTCCCCAAGCTACTCTAACTTAAAAATTGCCACAATAAAACAAAGCACAAAAGTAAAATGAAGGGAGAAGAAGTAAGTTCTGTCAGGGAGAGGAGGGCTGGGGATGACGTCTCGTGTGAGTTAGTTCCCTGCGGACTCTGGCAGCAAATGTTTCAAGGTTACGACTGCTGAGACTTTTGACTCATCAGCCTCAACCTTGACTCTAAGCTCACCTGCTTTGTCCTCATGAGGTCGCTGGAGAAAACGTGAGTAAACTTCACGTTATTAAGAAATATACCAGCAGCAGCTGCTTGTTTAAATCCAGTTTCTGAAAGAGGCTCATCTATTCCTTGTCCTGTGGTATTAAGAGAAAGAAGAGTAACATTCAAATATATATACATATACATGGGATGCAATAAAAATCACACCTAAGAGAATATACAGAGCATTTATCTATACTTTATTAAAAGAGTTCCTTGGGTACTTTTCCACATAACTTTTCAGAGAACTGAAAGCAAGCAAAATTCAGCTAGGATCCTGGAAAAGCTCTTCTGTATCTCCCAGAAGAATGTGTGTCTGGCGAGAACTGGGTAATGAGGAGGCTGCCCCGAGCTCTGCCCCCACATCGCCCATCACTTCACCACGTGTTTTATTAATGCTGCCCCCAACCTCACGTTTTCAGCTCAGCTGCTGCATTTGGGTAGTCGGATCATCACCTAGAAAAGTTTTCCTTCTTTATCTCCACTGTTTGAATTCAGGAACGTTCGGTATTGCAAGTCATCCTCAATAAACGCTGACAAGTCTTCTACTAATTTAGAGCAAGTAACAGGTCAGCCAATGACTCAACACACAGGAAAATAATCTGTCATGAATGAGAGTTGGCAGAAACAACAAGTAACAGATTTGGAACCACTAATACGTCAGACGTGTAAATCAGCAGAGACTATAAACAGAGTCACAAAAATAAGCGACAACAAGCGATCAAAAACCAGACAGCTTTCCAAAAGAACCAGACAGGTCTTTTAACAGTGAAAAATGGAATTGCTGAGGAGGGGAAAAAAACATCCCTCAGTGGATAAAAGGAGATTCATTAAGCTGAGAAGCTTCACGAGCCCAAAGGCAGGGGCTGAAGCTGGCCCCTGGCACAGACACGAGGAGACGGAGAAGCGCAGATGTGTCAGAGACATGGAGCAAGGACGAGGATTCCTGAGCACATCCAGTGGGAACTCCAGAAAGGCGAGAGAAAATGGAGAACAGAAGTGAGGGAACACATAAAACTACAGATGAAGGGAACACAGTGTACACCAAGAAGGATAAATTACTAAAAAAAAAAAAAGTACCTTCCTAGATTTAGTAAGAGAAACTGTAGAATACCAAAATAAAACACAAAGACTTTAAAAGCAGTTACAGAGAAAGACAGATACCCACGGTGGGACACCATTTGGATGAGAGAAGACTCCTGAAGCCAAAAAGCAGCAGATGAATAGCTCCCAGGAGCCAAGAGAACTGTGAGTCTAGAACTGTCTGGACTAAAAAAGATGGAGGAGAATAAAAACAGAATCGTCTGGAACAGAATCAGTTGAAACTATCTTTACCACAAATTGATTTACACAAGAGGACTTTTCAAAAAAGATGTTTCAGGAATGAAGGTCTGAGACGCAAAAGAAATGGTGAGGAGAGAAACTGGCAACTACCGATGGCAATCTAAACAAACACTAGGTAACAGATTAAATCATAATGCCTACACTGCATGGTTAAAAAAGGACAGGACCGAGATACGGAACAGCAGCACACACTTTGTATTTTTTCAGGAGAGATGATATTTCTCTTACACCTTGTTAGGCACAAATGGTAAAGGTATAAAGGCAACCATCAAAAGGATAGAGATGGCTTATTCTGAGGCCAGTAGGGAAAGTAAGAGTGGGCTGGATAAAGAGAAGAAAAGGAAAAGCAGGCACCTAAGAAGGAAAGGTGAGTGAGAAGGAAAGGACTAGATAAAGAAGGGAGAAAAGAACCACAAAGGAAAAGTCCAAACACACCAGAAACCAGAGTCAATGTGGACAGACCACTCTCACCAGTTAACAGAAAGATCATATTTCTTTTTTTTCCTTTTTTTTTTTTAAGAATCAGAATCAGCTGCCTACCCTTTACAAGGTAACACTTAGGACATCAGTACACAGCGAGGCTGAACGGAAAGGGACAGGAAGATCTATACCGGGCAAATCCCAACCCCAAACAGCCGGAGCTGCCGTATCACTCTCAGACATGCAGACTTTATGACAACAGTCTTAGTAAGGATTGTAAAGATCACTACAAACAATCAGCGTTCCCATGCACCACGAAGACAGAGCAATTTTAAAACTTGTCTGTGCCTAATAAATTAGCCTCTAGCTGCATAAAAGCAAAACACATAAAGCACAAGTTGACAGAACTTCAGGTATTAAAGGATGAGCTGGCCATCACAGCGGGAAATTCAACATATCTCACTCACAAACTGACGCTTAGCTCATACAGGCAAATGAGTAAATTTACAAAATTAGTAAAGTATGGAAGATTTGAACAACAAAATCAAGGTCAAGTATTTGATACAGAACTCCACACCCAACAATTAGAAAACAGATTTTTTTCTCAAACACACAGTAGTAGGTTTATAAAAACTGACCATGCTAACCAATTTCAAAGACGTCTTATCAAATAAACCATATTGTCAGAACACAAAGCAATTACAGTGGAAGCCAATCACAAAAGATGAAGAACAAAACCAAAAAGCCCATTCATTTGGAAATTTAAAAAACAGTTCTAAATAACTCATGGGTCAATGAAGAAATCGTAACGGAAATTTAAGATACTTGGTGCTGAATACTTACCAGATTACTACAAATCAAAACTGCAGGTATGTGACAAAAAAATGGTACTTAGAAACATATAAGGCTTGAGGGCTTTAAAAAAAATAAAAAGGAGGCTATAACTTAAAGAACTAAGCATCTAACTTCCAAAGTTAGGAAAACACAAAACAGACCTAAAAAACAGGTGTGAACGTGAAAATTTTATTCATGTTTTACCGTCAGCTTCGAATGAAATGAGACCAAGGAGCAGGGCCCACGGACAAGGCGGTACTGTACATGAGCCCAGAGGATGCTCTGGGTGGGGCCCAGGTCAATGGGAAATAGAGGTGCGTTTAATTATCAGACTGATTTCCAGAAGAGGGAGGCAAGCACACAGGGTATGAAAATCAGCTTCTGCAAACCCCAGATGTCCCTAACCCAAAAATATAAAACTAAATGCTTGTATAATCCAAGCAGAGAAACAGCACGTCTAGCTGAAAGACATTCTTTAAAAGCCAGGCCAGCTGGATCACAGGGAGATTAAAAGATCTGAACCCAAATTAACAGAACAAGGCAGGGGGCAGAGGAGAGTCTATTCAGAATAAAGTAACAACCCCATGTGAGAACAGGAATTCTCTTTTTAAACCATTTCTTTGTTACTACTAAAAATAATATAAGTATCTTAGCAGAAAAATACCATTAACACCAGCCAGTAAATTTTTTGTTTCCAAATATGAAATCATTTAAAATCCTGGCAGATACATTTTAAGACAACTAGACTCAATATAACTCCTTAATCAGCTTTGAAGCTGCCCACGAACAACTTGGAGCACTGTTCTTTACATCTAATTCACTCAAGAGACTCTTGGTTACCATCTGCTCTGATCGTATTTCTGTGACCATGATGATTTAATTCCGTAATCCCAGTTCACAGTCCAGAGCGGCCCCCGGTCCACCCTACCCCACCAGATCTGATTAACCCATATTTCACATTAATACTAACAGAGAGAGCTAAAATACGAGTCAGAGCATACCAACCTTGAAGGATTTTCTCCTTGTTAAGTCTTGTTTCTCCACTAAAACAGGGAGGGAAAAAAGCCTTTATTACCAAATTAGGTTATTTTTGAAATGAGGAAAAAAAAATCAGCAACGAAAGGTAATGATACTTGTAAAGACAGCATATTGTACATGCGTCAGAATCTAACCTGTAAAGATAAAATGTATTCTAAACTACTGTCTGCAATCATCTGTTCTATGTGCCTAATCGATAAGCTAAAAATTTCAAATTGCCCCAAATTCAAATGTATACATCAACAATCTTAAGTGAACTAAAGGTAGAAAATGCTATTTCAAAAGTAGTATATGTATGTATAAAAAATTTTTGTTAAATAATCTTCTTAAATATGTTGATCAAAACTACTCCCACAGGCATCGGGACCAAAACACAACAGCTGGTCAATCCGTCCATCCGCTGCGCTGAGCGGACAGGAGCGAGGGACGGAGAGCGGAGCGCAGACCCGCAGACCCCGGCCCTGCCTCCTCGGTCCTGGAGCTGCTCAAAGCTGCTCCACTTCGCAACACCAAGGAATTACAAAAGCAAACCCAACCCACTCTGAAGCAACCCAGAGAGCAACGGGGGGAAGTGGTGCCCCAAAGCAACTGGATTGAGGCTGGAGGGGGAAGGGGAGGGTGAGGGCACCTGGACCAGACCAGACAACAGAGTGCAGGTGGGAGCTGGCGTGTGCTGTGCGCACACTGGACAGAAAACTGGAAACGGTGGGGGGAAACACCCCACAGGCCTCTTCAGATCGAGTTATCGCCTCATCTGGAATCAACTGTCCCCACAGCCCACGTCCACACCCTTTCAGGTCGGCGAGAGGTGAAAATCCGTGAGGGGAAACCTCGCTGCCATCTTTCGGGCCCAGGAGCAAGACTGCTTGGCGCTACACTCACCTGCTGGGTTAAGCTCAATGCCTCAGCTTCCTCATCTGTCAAATGGGGATAATAGACGGTCCCAACCTCACAAGATTCTCGGGATGATGGGATGAACACAGGTAAAGCACCCAGACACTGCCTGGCTGTAGGAAGCACTCAGTAGCTGTATTTATAAGCCATTTTTGGACAGACTATATAGATATCCAAGACTTAATGCATTTTTAATCTTTTAAAAATTATGAAACAAATAGTAAATAACATAATGATAAAGCCAGCAGGCACGTAACGCCACCCACGTTAACAGATCACTGCCGGCCTCCAGGACCCCGTCCCTGTCCACCACGATGTCCTCCCTCCCCAGTGGATGCCCTGCCGGGACTTTTGCCCGCTCCGGTGCTCACCCTTCCTCTTCGCTTTCCTGCCCACGTGCAGCATAGATTAGTTTGCCTGTTGTTGAACTTTACAGTGACTTGCTTCTTACTCTACGTGGTTTTCTGTGTTGCTTCTTTTGTTCAACATTTTGGGAGATGCACCAGCGTTGCTGAGTGTGGCCGCACTCGATTCTCGTTTTTACTGTGTAAACTTCACTGTAAGGGTTTGCTACGATGTAGTGCATGGTCCACTGTGACAGACACCTAGACTGTTTCCAGCTCCGGGCTACGCTGCCATGAACATGTTTGTCAGAGCGCAGCAGACTCTCTAGGGCAGTGGTTCTCAAAAGCATGGTCCCTGGACTTGCATCACTGGCAATGCCTGGAAATGCAGTGTCTCAGGCCCCACCTGCCCCCAGACACACTGACTCAGGAGCTCTGAGGTGGCGGCCAGCAGAGTCTGTTTTAATAAACCCGCCAAGCGATGCTGCTGCGTGCTCATGTCTGAGATCCGCTCAAGGACTGGTAAGCAAGTCTTTCCGTGAACCAAGCTTTGTTGGCATACAGTCATACCCATACGTTTATTTATTGTTTATGACTGTTTTCACACTCTAATGGTGGAAATGATCAGTTCAGACAGACCATGTGGCCTGCAAATCCTAAACTATTCGCTCTCAGGGGTCTGTTGACCCCTGCCTAGGGACCCGTGCCTAGCACTAGAACTGCGGGGCCACGGCGCATCCAGCTTTATTCGATAAGGCCAAGTGGTTATACCAGTCGCAACCCCTCTGCAGCGTTCCACATCCTCACTATAATGTGACAGCTTTCAATTTGTGTCAAGACGGAACCTGAACAGTTTACCTCACCTTGACTTTAATTGGTGTTTCCCTGATTACCATGATGGCTCATCACTCCTGCTTTGTTTTTTACGTGAAGCAGTAGTTTAAAAAGAAAAATATCTCGCGTGGGACTGATTCACTCAGATCCAGAAAGGAATGCCACCAGACCTTGGTCGTGATCACAAACTCGTGTCTCTGCCCCTTGTTTATACCTTGCCCCTCGTTTATAAAAACAGGGGTTTTTCAACCTCGCCTACAGCACAGGTTCTCAAACTTGAGTGTGTCTCAGAATCCCCTAGGGGTCTTATTAAAACAGAGACCGCTGGACCTGGCCAAAGTGTTCTCATTCTTCAAGACCCAACACAGCCAGATAACTCCTTGAAGTAGCTTTCCCTCTCCAGCACCGTTCCCTACCGCCCCATCCCCTTTAACTACCCCAACTCTGCACTCGCATTTTTCCCGGCACTACTGTAGTTAGTTACTGTACTTCTGTACTACGCTAGTTAACTTTTGTAGTCATGCATCTATCCTGGCCCCAGTTCCTTAAAAGGCACGGCCAGAGGCTGCATCACCCTAACATGCCTGGTCCCTGGAGAAAATCCTGGGAAATAACAGAAGCTCAGTGTACATGCTCTCTGGATGGAGGGTCATCTGGAAATATCCACCAAAATGACAAGTCTGTTTACCCTTTGATTCAGCAGCCCTGTTACTGGAAATGCTTGCATTCATCTAGATTTAAAAGAATATTTGCTACAGTATATTTCTAACAGCGATAGATGGTAAATAACCTAAATTCCCTTTAGCAGGGAACCCGTTACTTTAACAAATAAACAGTGGGATATCTACCTGATGGAATTCGATGCGGCTGTGTCTGCGGGAGAGTGATTTACGTAAAGAGATGGAAAAATCACCAAGACATATTCAGCAGAAAAAGCAAGGTACAGAATAATATACAAAGACTGCTACCTTTTTAGAAAGGCAGGACAGGAACTTCCCTGGTGGCGCAGTGGTTAAGAATCCACCTGCCAATGCAGGGGACACGGGTTCGAGCCCTGGTCCGGGAAGATCCCACATGCCGTGGAGCAACTAAGTCCGTGTGCCACAACTACTGAGCCTGTGCTCTAGGGCCCGCAAGCCACAACTACTGAGCCCTTGTGCCACAACTACTGAAGCCTGCGTGCCTAGAGCCCGTGCTCTGCAACAAAAGAAGCCACCGCAAGGAGAAGCCTGAGCACTGCGACGAAGACCCAACAGAGCCAAAAATAATTTTTAAAAAAAGAAAGAAAGAAGGAAAGAACAAGAAAGGCAGGGCGCAAAAGTAAACGTTTGCATCTGCACGAGAGATGCCGGGAGGACGCAGAGGCTGTGGTCACCTGCAGGGGGAGAGGACAGAAAACTCAGGAGAACTGTTCTGATTTCTAAACGTGTGGATGTAGCGGCTTAAAAAATATACGACAAGTGAGTGAAATTACACAGCACTACTAGCCACTCACTTGCCAGTATTATCGTTCTTGAGGTGAGTATTAATAAAAGATGTCTTGCAGCATTCCAAAACCCATTCAGAATCGTATGAAATGGATAGGAAAGAGATTAAGCTCTGCGGTTCAGATGAACAAAGCATCCAGGGAAGTGATGGGGAAGGCACTGCTTCTCATACAGAAAACAGTTCCCAAACACAGGATCCACTTCCTGTCTGTCTCAGCCTCACAGTCTTGCCGAGACCAAGAATAAAAGGGCTGTACTTCACTTCTGTACGAGTGACGTCCTCTTTAGACAATGGCTTTGTAACCAATTCAATGACCAGCAAAATTCAAATAACGCCTCCCTGGCCCCCAATCCCATATTTACTTTTATATGGGAACCTCAGAAGGTTTTGCCCACTTACTGTGGATCACAAGCTCTCTTGCTCATTGCACAGATTTAAAATCAAGGGTGAGAAGAAATTTAATAATTACGCTGGACCAGGTCTTCACAAATCACACAAATGATATGCCAAGACGATAACTTTCTGTATGCTTACTGAAAAGGTAGCTCAAGATTTTAACTTAATCCCAATAGCTGATTTGATCACGGATTCAGAAGAACACATTATATCATCAAAATGTCATCCTGTTAAAAAACAGAATCCCAGTACTTTGATAATTTGTAACAGTACTGCCCCAGCATCTCACCAATTCCAGCAAAAGGAGAAAAAATAGCTGTAACATAATAAAAGATTTCCTTTAGCTGTAAGTCAGTCGAGACTGCTGCAGACATTAGTGCATTATTAATAATCACTGCTGTTCTACTGGGCATATTTTGCTTTCAAATCACTTTATAAACATTATAGTGTAAGAATCTAGAAAGAGAATTTTTTTTCCAAAAATGTGCACAAATATTTAGTTTTACAGCTTTTATCAGCTTTTTCGAGAGGTCTGTACAAATGCTTGAAGCCACTGTTTAGTTTGTTTGGGGAGTGGGAGAGGAAAGTGGGTGGCTAAAATAGGTTTACTATGAAGCTACTTCCCTAACCGAAGCTCGGCTTGTGGCAGTGGCGGGGAAGGCAGGGGGAGTGGAAAGGTCAGAGGAGTGTATTTTAAAGGAATCAGGAATAACAGCACTGATTCTCAAAACCTGCAGTGTGACTCACTTCCAAGACGGACGCCCGACTCCGCGAGAACGCAAACACTTAGGCCAGGAAGTCATGTCTGTGACCGGCCGTCTAAAGGCCCACAGATATGCACCATTTATTTTGTGGATAATCATGCTCTTCTCCCCTTAAAAAGACATGTTATTTTGTTAGTTCTGGTTTGTATTCTACAGCGTCTCTCTAGAAATCATATAGAAAGCTTAATTTCCCAATCACATCCTTTTTAATAATTCAAATTCCACGGACCAGGACTCGGTTTGCTGCAGCAGAGACAAATCATGGGAAGTCAGTATATACTTGGGGCAAGTTTTCAAAATAGATATGCTTTGGTGGACACAGGAATGGAGTGTACTCACCTGATAGTTAACCATGCATATACAGCTTCATCCTAATTCCTCCACACCAGTTAATTCATTTGAAAATGGATTAATAATTTGAAAACATAGAAGATTTCAAGCACTAGTAACATGGAGAGTTTCACCAGATGGTCTGGGGGCAAAAATGTAAAATACTCAATTCATGATATATTTTTGTCTATATGTAGATTAGGCCTAGTTGCATAGGTTCTCCCAGTTAATCAACCCTACTCCCAGAAAACAAATATCACAGTAACATAACGATTACATGCATCTTGATAGAAGTTGACAGATGATCCAATATTCATCTGGCCTCTGCTTTATTAACAAACAGAACAATGACTAGCATTCATGAAGACTAAGTGTCGACAGAGGCAGAGTAAGAAAAACCAATCAGTTTTGCTGTCAATACCTACACTGATTCATCATTTTTTTCGAAGCACAGGCTCCGGACGCGCAGGCTCAGCGGCCATGGCTCACGGGCCCAGCCGCTCCGTGCCATGTAGGATCCTCCCGGACCGGGGTACGAACCCGTGTCCCCTGCATCGGCAGGCGGACCCCCAACCACTGCGCCACCAGGGAAGCCCCATGATTCATCATCTTTAAGTAGTTAAAAGTAAAGGAAATTTACTTTGTGAAAATGTTTACAGAGCTAGCTAAAAACGGAAGTGAAATGGGGTGGTTTTGCAGGCAACCAACTGCAAACTCCTACAAAGAACCTTTCAAGGGAACTAGGGCCTTCGATGTGCCGTGTGGGTGATGGCAGTGCCGATCTGCATATACTGGGGTTTTCAACCATGCTGCTCTAATGCCACCAGACGCTACAGCTCAATCAGACTAGTAGACTTGAAGTTTGAAAGGTGGGGTATTCTGTTCCAAAAATGATACAACTGGTAACTCTCCCTTTCAAGTATGATGATGAAGACCAACACACAGATGGTAACAGCACAGATTCATAAAGGATTTGACTGAACTTAAAGAAACTGCATTTAAAAAGTTTTCTTGCATTATCCAAAAATTATCCAACTCTTAAACACACTGAGTTGCAAAGCGTTTGACAGAGTCAGGTAAGAGACAACTCAAGGTAAACTCCCACTATTTTGCTCAATGATTCAATCTTGCTGATTCCAGTAAGAGTCATTACATTGAACTCTGGTGATCAATCAAGTTTGAAACTGTTTCTTTTCCTGAAAGAATCATCCATTTTTAGCTTTGAGAACTCTGAAGGAGAAAACTAACCCTATCAATTATTTCAGTACTTCCTTTGCACTTTCCCATGAATAAAACAGAGCAAAGTAAACTATTCTTATCACTCTTCATGGTTATATCACAGGAAATAAAAAGTAGCCTCTGAAATGGCTGATGATATTTAAGCAACCTACAAACACTAGGTTTCAACTCTGTAAAATTGGAGGCAGAAGGGCATAGTATATAGTTAAGAGGATGGGCCGCAGATCTGCTGCCTTGGTTTAAAGGCCACCACCCCAACTTGTCATGTGACTATAAGCAAGTCACATGCCCTCCGTGTCTGTTTCCTCACCGGCAAATTGAGAAGCCAGTCTTTACCTCACCAGACTGTTGTCAGAATTTAATTACGACAGTGCCTGGCACATACTAATTTATTAAGACTTATTTTTAAATTAATTCCTCATAGGAATTCTGTGATGAATGCATTTTAAAAATCAAGCCCTTTTTAAGAAGCAGGGAGGGGATAAAATCCGAACTCATGTAACTATTGTTTATTAAGAAACTAAATAGGGATCATCTTGTTTTTCAAGGGGTGGTTTTGCCCAGATTTTCTACGACTTCTGAGTGGCAATTACACGCCAGGCACTGTGTCAAGGCATCCAGAAACTTCAGAGGAAAATGAGGGCAATCAAGACACTAATCCCTGTTCTGCTACTGACTAGCTGGATGACCTTAAGAAGGTCACACGACAGTCATAAAGCCTTCTAAAAATGGAGAGGGGTGGGGCGGAAAGAGAGGAGCTCGATTTCTAGCTCAGTCATTAAAATCCTGTGAATCCTAACGGAACAACTTCAGATGGTTGCCAAGATAATCTTCCTATAAAGTAAAAACAGGACCAAAGACGATAGCAGCTAAAGTCAGCTTGGCAAGGTTAGACCATATCGCTGTTCTCCACAAGCTCCACGATGTCAAAAACGGCATCTTAGTTCCCTGTAACCCTGTAACCCTTAGTTACGGGCTGACACACAGCACCCGCTCAGAATGCTGGTCCCATTAACACACAAATTGGAGGACTCCCTGCATCTGTATCAGAGCTGTCCTTACAGAAACAAAAGTTAGTTAATTCTCAGATATATTTCTCCCCCTCCACTGTGCTATACGCTTCACCTTTCTGACATTTCATTATCACACTAACCCAGTGAAGTGGGTCCTATCACTAACGCCATTTTATAAATCAGGAAACTGAGGTCGTAGAGATTAAGTCGGTGAAAGGAAGCCCAGGTTACAAGGCTCCTAGCTGGAGCCCAGATTCTAACCTACGTCGATCTTTCTCGAAAAATCTGTGCTCCTGACCTCCCTGAATTCCACCTCCCATTAACACCGGGCCAAGAAGAGTCGAGAAGGAAAAAGGAAGAGACGTAACGACTTGTCAGCATTTAGCTCCCTGTAACGTTATATGATAAACATATTTATTCGGGGCGATGCAGGCGGCTGAGAGCAGGGCGAGGCCCCCTCTCCTCCCCCAGCGACAGAAGATCTGCGGAGAAGAAGCGAATCTCAGACACAAGCCTGGGGGGCCGAGGCGACCGAGGGGACAGGGACGGAGCCGTCGCAGAGCCTGGAGCGGAAACGTGGGCCCCGGACCAGTCACTCTGCAGACCCTGGGGGACCGGCCGGGGGCAAACGCGGGGCCCGGGAGGTGCGGCGACAGGGCTGTCTCTTCAGCTTCAGCTGCCACCCGGAGACGGGGGCCCTTGACACTCACTCCTCCCGACCTCCCTGTCCCCATCGAACGCGGGACCGCTGCCATCTGACACCTGGCTTCTCGCTCAGCTTCGCTGGGGCAGGAGGGCCGGTAGGGGGTAACTCACAGGAAACACCTAGAAATCGCCAGGCCGAGCCTCGGAGGAGCAAATGGGACGGGCAGGGCGGGGCGGGTGCAGATCTTCGGTCCCCCAGCCCAGCCCGCAACACTCCACGGAGGGGAAAGGGCAGCCCGCGCAGGCCATACTCACTGCCGGACCACTGTCAGAGCGAAGCGCGTCATCCCGCCGGCGCCGGGACAGAGCAAAGCAAAGGCCGCGCACGCCGCCCGAACCGTCTCCCACACTCCGCACAAGCCAACCGGCACTGCGCCCGCCGCACCCCGCAGCTTCCGCACCCCGCCACCGGCCGGCTCCGCTGCCATAGGCCGAGGCGGCCGTCACGTCACTCCAGGACGGCCAATCAGGGAGGCCGGGGGCCGGCAGGTCGCGGAGACTGATGTGCGGCGAGGCCCCGCCCAGGGCCGTGGCGCGTGCGCCCCTACGCGCCGGCCCGTGATTGGTGCGCGGCAGGTGCGGCGGCCCCGCCCCGGACCGGGAGGCGGGGCGTGCCCGGGGAAACCCGGTCCTGTAGGCTACGAGCAGCTAAGGGACCGCCGCTCCGATTGGGGTTGGTCTGATTGGAAGCTGGAGGGCAGCCAGCAGTCCTGCTTCGTGGGTGTACAGCGCCAGACACGTTCGGTCCTGTGAGGTTTGCATTAACCCCGGCACTGGGGGCGTGTAGGGTCAGCAGTGTCTGCGCGCTTAGACTCGCCCGGCTTGAGCCCCCAACTCCGCCTAGACCCGCTCCGGGAGCAAACTCTGGTCTGGTCCTTTGGAGCCCTCGTGTAGACTAGGCCTCGTGCCTGGCCTGCTGAGCCTGATTTTACCAAAGAATCCTGCGAAGCCACTCGATCGAGAATCCCCCCCACCCTTGGTACCTAATCAAGCTCCTCTTCCTCCGCTCTCGATTTCTAATCACGTTCCTCATCCCACCCGCCACCCTACCCCCCAATATCTCACCAAGTTCGTCTTGGTCGTTTTTTTCCGTTCTCTCCTTCACCCTGCCCCCTGGCTGTAAATCTCCGTTGGTCCCAGTTGTGTTCAGAGCTGCATTCGGTCTGTTTCCCCCATCGCAGTAGTCTGTAGTAAAGTCTTCCCCGCCGGTTTTTAAAGAGAATCTGGTGAATAATTTCTCCTTAACAGCCTTCAGGGCCTTGAGACAGTTACTTAACCTCTCTAACCCTCCATTACGTGATAGGTAAGATGGGATAACGGTACTCAGCCATGACACAGGTAGAGTGTAATCATGTAAGCTTTACAATTATCTTCTATGTATTTTTACTTATATTCTCATATTTAATAATGCATTTGTTTCCTTAAATCCCCAATTGTATAAGAGAAGATGGGACCCTCAGAACAACTCTGAGGTCCACAGGTTATCTTCACTTAAGAGATGAGAAGTCTAGCCTAGAGAGAAACTAAGCAGTTTGTCCAGGTTCACAGCTGATTGTGGTGACTCAGGACTAGTTCAGAGATTCTCAAACCTACCTGCACATTGGAATCATCTAGGATTTTCTGAATGCCAGGCTGCACCCCAGGAAAATTAAAAAGGAATCCCTTTGCGAGGGACCCAGGCATCAGTAATTTTTTAAATCTCCAGCTGTTTCCAGTGTGCAGCCAGTTTTGAGCTAGAAGTTTAAAGCAGTGCTTCTGAGACTTGAACTGTGCATACAAATCACCTGGGGATTTTGTTAAAATGTAGATTCTGATTCAGTAGATCTGGAGTGGGGGACAAATTCAGCACCTCTAACAAGGTCCCAGGGAAAGAGTCCATCTTCAGGATGAGGTTGGAGGGATCATTAACAGGTTCCTAACAGGGGGTGGGGATTACCACGGGCGTCCACTGCCTGTCCTTAGTAGATACTCCATGTATGTGTTCTGAATGCCTGAATGAACAAATCGATCAAACAGATTCTTCTGGAAATTTGAACTGAAAAATTAAAGGTAGTTATCTGTGAGGGCGAAAGAAGAAAGAAAGCATGGAGATAGAGCTCAAGGCAGTGTGTAGACTGAAGCTATGAAGAAACGGAAACCACCAGCAATACAAGCTTGAAAGCAAAATCACGGAGTAGAAGGTAAGAGCAAGCAAAGATAGTGGGGGAACTGAGTAGACAGACAGAAAGAAGACACAGTGAGCAATGCAGAGACCACCTGGTCCCTACTTCCTCTCTCCAGCTGCCCGAGCACCAGGTACCTTGTAGATTCTGGTTTTTCCAGTAAAACCCCTTTGTGTTAAGATGGTCTGAGTGCATTTCTAAATGTAACTAAAAATAGCCTTCCACTTTGTCTCATTTTATTACTGCAATACCTCTGGAGGGAATGAGTTACTATTTCCATTTTACAGATGAAGATATTAAGGCACACAGAGGTTAACTAATTTCCCATCTCTCAGGATCTCAGAACTGAGTTTGGCCGTAGGTAATGCTCCAGGTGGTATCAAAACCATAACTATGGGCTTCCCTCGTGGTGCAGTGGTTGAGAGTCCGCCTGCCGATGCAGGGGACACGGGTTCGTGCCCCTGTCCGGGAAGATCCCACATGCCGCGGAGCAGCTGGGCCCGTGAGCCACGGAGAGGCCACAACAGTGAGAGGCCCACGTACCGCAAAAAAAAAAAAAAAAAAAAAAAACCATAACTATGAGGGTAAGTACTGGATCTTTTCCTTATTTCCCTGGCTCCTATCAAAATGTTTAGAACAAAGTAGGGGCTCAATTAAAACTTGTGAAATGAATGAATGCGGAATCTCTTTTATCGTCAATTTGTCAAATGAATCAAACATCTAAAAAATTAGCTGATATAAGGGGAGAGAATTGTTTTTGGAGAAATTTAGAAAATTATTATAAAGCATCAATATTACTTTTTTAATTATCCAAGAACGATGTATAAAAACGATGTTTTCATAAACCTTAACAATCAGGAAAAAACAGTTGAGAAATGAGGATCTTTGAAAGAATGGACGTTATCCTTCATTATTCACTCAACAGTTCAGAGATTACCCTTCAGCTTATACAATGAACAAGGAGTTCATTTAAATGTTGTTTAGACAGAAGCTAGAAATAACCACTGCTATACTTTTGCTGAAAACATATCAAATCACATATGCTATCTTTTTTAATGAAAGAGGATGCTTTGTTGTGGCAGCTTATATGATGGAATTCTGAATTAGTCAGGATAGGCCAAGTTATGCTGAGGTAACAAATTCGTCCCGAAATTTCCATGGCTTACCACATAAAAGTTTATTTCTCTCTCATGCTACGTGTGGGACATGGAGTAAATTTGTGAATTTACTCTGCAAATCCCCTCAGGGACTGGAGTTAACAATGACATTAGTACATGGATTCATGATAACTGTGGCAGGAAATGAGGACAACTGAGGGTCTTGAACCAGTTCTTAGGTGCTTCCTCCATTCACTGTCCAGAGCTACTCACACAACCCAGCTAACTGCAAAGGTGATGGGGAGTATGGGGGAACACATAAATGTTTAGTGTGTGGACAATGCCACACGGACCATGCATGTCTGAGTCTCCCAGGTGACCTCACCCAGTGTATAGGTCTTATTTGTGCCTCTGGTCTGCAACTTTCCCCTGATCTCCTCATTCATTTTTTCTTCTTCCAATTTTACTGACATGCAGCAGCACTCTGTAAGTTTAAGGTGCATAACATAACGATTTGACTTACGTACATCATGAAGTGACGATCACAAGAAGTTTGGTGAACCTCCATCATCTCGCAGACACAAAATAAAAGAAAAAGAAAAAGTTGTTTTTCTTGTGATGAGAACTCTTAAATTTACTCTCTTAACTTTCATATATAACACAGCTGTGCTCATCATCTTCATCCTGTTGTACGCTACATCACTAGTATTTAATCTTATAACTGGAAGTTCGTACCTTTTGACTGCCTTCATCCAATTCTCCCTCCCTACCCGCCCCCGCCTCTAGTAATCACAAATCTGATCTCCTTTTTCTATGAGTTTGTTGTTCGTTTTTGAAGTATAATTGACCTAAAACTCTGCGTTAGTTCCTGTTATGCAACATAGTGATTCAATATTTCTGTACATTTCAAAGTGATCACCAAGATAAGTGATTTAAACATGTCACCTATATTCACCACACCATACATTTAAAAAATGTATTTATTTATTTGGTAGCACCGGTCTTGGTTGCAGCAGGCAGGCTCCTTAGTTGTGGCATGTGAACTCTTAGTTGCAGCATGCATTTGGGATGTAGTTCCTTGACCAGGGATCGAACCCCAGCCCCCTGCCTTGGGAACACAGAGTCTCATCCACTGGGCCACCAAGGAAGTCCCCCTCACTGTACATTTTATACCCATGAATCATTTATTTTGCACCTGGAAGTTTATACCTCTTAATCTCTCTCACCTATGCTTTCCTCCCAGCACCCCCTTCCCCACTGGTAACCACCAGTTTGTTCTCTGTATCTATAAATGTGTTTCTGTTTTGTTTTGTTTGTTCATTGGGTTTTTTTATATTCCAGATATAAGTGAAATCATACAGTATTTGTCCTTCTCTGTCTGACTTGTTTCAGTTAGCATAATATCCTCTAGGTCAATCTACGTTGTTGCAAATGGCAAGATTTCATTCTTTTTTATGGCTGAGTAGTATTCCAATGCGTGTGTGTGTGTGTGTGTGTGTGTGTGTGTGTGTGTGTGTGTTTATTACATTTTTTTTATCCATTCATCTATTGATGGGCATTTGAGTTGCTTCCATATTTTGCCTATTGTAAACAGTGCTGCTATGAACATTGGGGTGCATGTATCTTTTCAAATTAGTGGTTTCATTTTCTTCAGATATATACCCAGCAGTGGAATTGCTGGATCATATGGTGGTTTTATTTGTAGTCTTTTGAGGAACCTCCATACTGTTCTCCATAGTGGCTGCACCAATTTACATCACACTAACAGTGTAGGAGGGTTCCCTTTTCTCCACACCCTCGTCAACACTTCGTGTTTTTGATAATAGCCATTCTGACAGGTGTGAGGTGATATCTCATTGTGGTTTTGATTTGCATTTCCCTGATTATTAGTGATGTTGAGCATCTTTCCATGGGCCTATATGTCTTCTTTGGAAAAAATGTCTATTCAGATACTCTGCACATTTTAATCAGGTTGTTTGGGTTGGTTTTTTTTTTTTTTTTTTGATGTTGAGTTGTATGAGTTCTTTCTGTATTTTGGACATTAACCCACTATCGGATATATCATTGGCAAATATCTTTTTCCCATTCAGTAGATGTCCTTTTTCATTTTGTTTATAGTTTCCTTTGCTGTGCAAAAGCTTTTTAGTTTGATGTAATCCTATTTGTTTATTTTTGTTTTTGTTTCCCTTTCCTGAGGAGACATATCTAAAAAATATGGGACTTCCCTGGTGGTCCAGTGGGTAAGACTCCACCCTGTCACTGCAGGGGGCCCAGGTTCAATCCCTGGTTGGGGAACTAGATCCCACATGCATGCCGCAACTAAGAGTTTACGTGCCACAACTAAGGAGTCTGCATGCCGCAACTAAGAAGTCCGCACGCTGCAACTAAAAAAAAGATCCCACATGCCGCAATGAAGATCCCGCCTGTCGCAAATAAGACCTGGCACAGCCTAAAAGAATAAATAAATAAACTTAAAAAAATATGTTTCAAATAAATGCCATTAAAAATAATAATAAAAAATTAAAAATATTACTAAGACTGATGTCAAAGAGCTTACTGCCTATGTTTTCTTCTAGAAGTTTTATGGCTTCAGGTCATATAATTAAGCTGTATATTTAATCCATTTTGAATTTATTCTTGTGCATGGTGGGAGAGAACAGTCCAGTTTGCTGCTTTTGCATGTAGCAGTTCAGTTTACCCAACACCATTTATTGAAGAGGCTGTCTTTTTCCCATTGTCTATTCTTGCCTCCTTTGTCATAGATTAATTGTGTATATAAGTATGGGTTCATTTCTGAGCTCTCTGTTCTGTTCCATTGATCTATGTGTGTGTGTTTGTGCCAGATCATACTGTTTTGATTACTCATGCTTTGTAGTATAGTTTGAAATCAGGGAGCATAATACACAGCTTTGTTCTTCTTTCTCAAGATTGTTTGGCTATTCAGGGTCTTTTGTGATTCAATACAAATTTTACAATTATTTCTTCCAGATCTGTGAAAAAATGCCATTGGTATTTTGATATGGATTGCATTGAATCTGTAGATTGCTTTGGGTAGTATGGTCATTTTAACTATTAATTCTTCCAGCCCATGGACACAGTATATCTTTCCATCTGTCTATGTTGACTTCAATTTCCTTCATCAGTGTCTTACAGTTTTCCGAGTACAGGTCTTTTACCTCCTTAGTTAGATTTATTCCTAGTTATTTTATTTATTTTGATGCAATGGTAAGTGGAATTGTTTCCTTAATTTCTCTTTCTGATAGTTCATCTTTAGTGTATAGAAATGCAATAGATTTCTGTATATTGGTTTTGTATCCTGCTGAATTCGTCAATGATCTCTAGTAGTTTTTTGGTGGTGTCTTTAGGATTTTCTATGCATAGTATCATGTCATCTGCAAACAGTGACAGTTTTACCTTCCCCTTTCCAACTTGGGTTCGTTTTATTGCTTTTTCTTGTCTGACTGCTATGGCTAAGGTTTTCAATACTATGTTGAATAAAAGTGTCAAGAGTGGGCATTCTTGTCTTCTTCCTGATCTTAGAGGAAATGCTTTCAGCTTTTCACCCTGGAGTATGATGTTAAATGCGGGCTTATCATATATGGCTTTTATTAAATGTTGAGGTATGTTCCCGCTATACCCACTTTGTTGAGAGTTTTTATCATGAATTGATGTTGAACTTTGTCAAAAGCTTTCTCTGCGTCTATTGAGACGATGATATGATTTTTATTCTTCAATTTGTAATGTGTGTCACATCAATTGATTTGTGGATATTGAACTATCCTTGCATCCCTGGGATAAATCCCACTTGATCACGGTTTATGATCCTTTCAATGTATTGTCGAATTCAGTTTGCCAATATTTTCTTGAGGATTTCTGCATCTCTGTTCCTCAGTGATATTGGCCTGTAATTTTCTTTTTTTTTCTGTGATATCTTTTTCTGGTTTTGGTATCACGGTGATACTGGCCTCACAGAATGAGTTCAGAAGCATTCCTTCCTCTGCAGTTTTTTGGAATAGTTTGAGGAAGATAGGTCCTAGAGTCTCTGGCTGTAGGACCTGGGGTTCCAGAGCTTGTGTTGACCTGCTGGTAGGTGGAGCCAGGTCCAAGAATCTCTGGCTGCAGGGCCCAGGGGTCCTGGGCCTAGCTAGCTGCTTGGCCTGAGGCATCCCAATACTGTTGCCTGCAGGCTGGTGGGTGTGGTTGAGTCCCAAGGGTAATAAACTCAAGGGAGGATTCCAGAATGCCTGCTGCCAGCGCCCGTGTCCACGTGGTAGAACAAACTCCCCAGAATGCCTGCTGCCACTGTCTGTGTCCCCAAACATTCTGGGGCCTTGTCTTCCTGGTGCTGGGCTGGGGAGCCTGATGTGGGGCTCAAACCACTCGCTCCTTGGGGAGAACCCCTGCAATTGTAACTATCCTCTGGTTTGTGGGTCACTCCCTCACAGGTGTATAGGTCCTGACTGTACTACATCTCTGCCCCTCCCACCCATTTTGTTCTGGGTCCTTTTTAAAATCTTCAGTTGTGGAAGATCTTTTCTGTAGTCTTCCTATCTTCCTCATCAATAGTTGCTCTGTAAATAGTTGTAATGTTGGTGTGCCCCTGGGAGGAGGTGGGCTCAGGGGCCTCCTACTCTGCCACCTTGGCTGCTCTCTCCTCTGCTCATTCATTTATCCAGTGACCTGCTCAGCATCTTCCCTGGGATCTCTAGTGTAGGCATCTCAAGCTAGCTTTATCCATGCAGAACCTTTGATTTTTGCCTCCAAAGACGGCCCACTCCTCTCATCTCAGTAAATGGCAATGCCTCTACCATTGCTCACATAATCCTGATTCTTCACTGTAACCTTACATTCCCCATCAGTGTCATCACAAATTTCTGTACGTTCAATAGTACAGTGAGTGCTGGACTTTTGCTTTTATTTTCAAATAAAGATCTAATCCCAGTCTTCACTGAGGATAAGCCAAGTGTGAAAATACCTGATCTATCTGGAAGGTGGGATAGGGGAGGCAAGTGAGGGTGGGAGTCCATTTGCAGGGCATCTAAATGGTTTCAACAATAGAATTGGGGCTGAGAATAATTCTATTGCGACCAAACGTTGGCCTGTTGGTTACTCAGAGTCAGTGAAATTTCTATTCTTCTTGTTTATAAATATATATTTTTAAACTGAAGGTTTTTCCTCTTTCTGATAGTAAGACTAAAATATATACAGTCTTAAATCTCCAGGACTTGAGAGCTCTTTAAAGATACACGTCTTTGAAATTTGCAGAGACTTGTTCCATGAATTTGTCCCCAGTCCTGTGGTGTAAATGTTTCATGTATGTTTGTGAAGAATGTGGATTCACTCATTATATGGTGCCGAGTTCTATATGTGTCTGAAATAATTGTGTTGTTAATTGTGTTGTTCAAATCTTCAATAAGAAAGAAAAGGAAGGGCGGGAGGAAAGAAGGAAGGAAGGGAGGGAGGGAGGGAGGAACTTAAAACCTGAAAAAGAAGTTTCTGTGGCCTCTCTCACCAAATTATGTCTTGAATCCACTTCTTACGGCTTTACTGCATCCTCCACCAACCCTCCATCATCTCTTGTGTGAACAACTGTTAACATAGCTTGTCTGGAGAGTCTGTTCACATGGCTCTGCTGCCTGCACCCTTGTACCCCATAAACCATCCCCTCCCCAGCCAGCAAAGCGATAGCTCTGTAATCATCTCACGTCACCCCCCTGCTGGAAAATTCTCTCACGGATTCTCACTGCCACTGAAGTCCCAGCCCCTCCAAGGCCTAGGTGACTTGGCCTCTCTCTGGGTTTCTGGTCCCATTTCCCTCCTCATGGCCCCTCTTCACCGAGCTCCAGCCATAACGGCTTCCCTCTGTTCCTGGACCACGTCATGCTCATTCCTGCCTCAGGGCCTTTGCATTTTCAGTTCCTTCTGCCGACAAAGCCCTTTCCCAAGGTACTTGCATGGCCTACCTCCTTCTAGCCTTCAGATCTTAACTCAGAAGTTAAGGCCTTCCTTCCAGTCCCCGCCCAGTCACTATGTGTTACCCTATCTTAGAGCACTTAGGCCTGAAATTATATCATCTATTTACTGTTTTCACAGGTTTATTGCCTGTCTCTCTCTGCGGGAATGTAGGTTTTTTTGAAGAAAGGGACCCTCTTGTTCTCTTATACGTCTTTAGTGCCTGGAACGGTGACAGTCACGTTGTAGAAGCCCAATCAGTATTTGTCATCCAGAGAAATCATGTTCCTAAAGAATACCTAATGATACCGGTAAGTGGTTAAATGGCAAAAAAAAAAAAAAAGGAAAAAAAAACTATTCAATAGGATAGAAAACTATTCACTGTGAGCCTGATGCTATAAGAAAAGACACATACATTATAACAAGATAAGAAGAAACGTATAGGTTGTGTCAGGGGTTTGTCTAGGTGATATTTATAACGTTAAAAATGCTTCTGCTATTCTACGGTTAAAGAACTTTTCAGCTGTATGCGTATAATTAAGATTTTTTTCATAAAGAAAATTACCCAGAGGGCAGATAGGGGAGAACGCATATCCTGTTGTATGTATGCGGTCACGCATATATACTGAGGCAGGCCAAAGTTCTAATGTAAAAGGACTTACTAGAGTAAAACTCTGAATATTCAAAAAGAAGTCTGAGTCGGTGGGTGTGTGTGCTCCTGGGACTTGTTCTGTTTACTTACGATTGTTACGTTACCATTCTAACACGAAGCTCGTCAAGGCTCATCAGAAGAGAGACAAGAAGATTTTAAGGCTAAAAACGGGCAGACGAAACAGACATCAGGTATTAGTATAAACTAACAAGAGTCTTCAGGACCAACTGAGAATTGTGGTTTTGCAATTACCCAAGTTATTTCTTACCCCGTGACTTTGCTTTTTCCTCCTATTGCTTTTAAGTTGGAAATTGTCGTGGTTTATGCAAATTTAATAAAAGAGAAGGTCTTGGACTTTTATTGGCAGGGATTTTCTTACACCACCCACTGTCATAATTGATTACATGCTGTACCCTGATGGAAGAACAGAATTTCTAGGCCAACAAAAAAAAAATCACAAATACACGGTAAACCATCTGTTTGTCCAGCGACTGAGAAATAACAATGTGAGCAGTGATCCGAGCCGGAAGGGGCTGCCGGTCCAGCTGCGCCCGGTCCTCCATCAGCCTGAGGTCTGAAGGTGGAGGGAGATTGGTTCTGGCAGCCGCTCTGGCAGCATCTGACATCTGTCACCCAGAGTTCCCCATGATTGCTGGTTCCAAAAAATCGTATCTGCCAGACAGCTTTTCTGCTGATGGACAGTCGAAGGAGGCCTTGTCAGCCTGCTTCTGGGGACCTCCCTTTTATCTGAATTCATGTATCCAATAATCCCTTTTCATGCCTTGCCTTATAGCCTGTCACTTAGCAGGGAAAAGAACTTCCCCTGAGCCCAGGTTCATTGCTGTTCGGAAGAACGGCAGCAGAATGAAGGGGATACTATGGAAGTTGTAAGTGCTTATGGTTTCATGAGCCTTTACAACGTCCATAGTTGTAAACGCTTCATAGGCTGTAGATGAGAGCGGTCTCCCCCATCAGGATCCACAGGAAAACACTGCCCCCCACCGCCCCTGCCTTTTTGGAAAATTAACATGTGCATTGTGAACGCCTTTAAAAATCATTAACAAGGTACTTGATGTGTTTGCATATGCAGGCAGTGTCTGCTGGGAATTGTTTCCAGGACCTTCCTCGGATACCAATCCGTGGATGTCCAAGTCCCTCATATACGGTGGCACAGTATTTGCATGTCACCTGTGCACATCCTCCCGTATACTTTGAATCGTCGCTAGTTTACTTGGAATACCTAACACAATGGAAAGGCTATGGAAGTAGTTGCCGGCGCTCTGCGGACTCAGACTTTGCTTTTGGGAACTTCCGGAATTTTTTCTCAAACATTTTCAATCTTCGGCTGAACCTGTGGATGTGGAAGGACTGTATTCAGATTCTTGTTGAAGCTTCCAATGTATTAGGCGCTGTACATAGACTACCTCATTTAATCTTTTTAATAAACCAGCAAGGTTTCCCAGCTAACAAGCAGCAGCCCTGGGATTCAAACACAGATCTTCTTGCTTAAGTGAGATTCCCTCTCCACTGTGGCATCCTGACTTTCCCTGTCACCATATTTGTGACAATTTTTATGTAACAGATAAATGTACAGCACTGTCAGTAACACTCCAGACAGACAGCAAGCAGTGGGGGGTATTGATTGGGAGGATCCCCCCCACCCAGACACCTGACAGAGTGCTAAGGAAAACCCTGGAGTCCTGTTCTCCTGGTCCAAGTATCTGGAAAGATGTAGGATGTGAGGCAGGTAAAGCCATAGGAAGTGCCCTACCGAAGCAAACCTTCTGTGGACTCTTCATTCTGATCTATGGGGATGTGTGGAAGACAGAAGTGAATGATTTGCTGTCAGAACATCTGAGGTGTCAAGACTTTCCAGGAAGGTGCTGACCCAGGTATCCAGAGGGTATCCAGACTCGTTAAGCCCAGCCACGAATGGAAAACTGCACAAGCCAGGAGCTCCCTCAGCACGTTAACACCTCCGTTGCTGGGCAACCCTTTGCTGAGAACAGCAGGGAGCCCTTGCAGGGTTCAGGTTATTGTATCCATGGTAGGATACAGTTTTTGAAACAGTACCAGTGTATTTCTTCCAGCATTTTTCCCTTGCATTTTTGGCCCTTTATCCCGTGTCCCCTTTTCAGGGAAGGGAAGGTGACAGAGAGCCAGGGAAATGACCTCCTGGAGGATAAAGAAAGTAATCTTGACATGAGCAAAGTTTTGAGAGACTGTGATGAGGTCTTCCCTGATCCCTGGACCAGAAAGATTCTCTGGACTGTTGGGGGAGGGGAAATGATGAGAGCAGCGATGTTGGTGGGTCCCTGAGGAATAAGGACAAACTAAAGATGTGATTTTTTTTTTTTTTTTTTTGGCTGCATTGGGTCTTCTTTGCTGCATGCGGGCTTTCTCTAGTTGTGGCGATCGGACGCTACTCTTCGTCCTGGTGCGTGGGCTTCTCAATGCGGTGGCTTCTCTTGTTATGGAGCACGGGCTCTAGGCATGCGGGCTTCAGTAGTTGTGGCACGTGGGCTCAGTAGTTGTGGCTCGCGGGCTCTAGAGTGCAGCTCAGTAGTTGTGGTGCACGGGCTTAGTTGCTCCGTGGCATGTGGGGTCTTCCCGGACCAGGGCTCGAACCCGTGTCCCCTGCATTGGCAGGTGGATTCTTAACCACTGTGCCACCAGGGAAGTCCCAAGATACGATTTTTTTTAAATGACATACGTGTGCGGGGTTGTTAGGAGAGCAGAACCCCTGCCCCTTCCCAGGCAGAGCGCCCCTGGAGGTGGCGAGACCCCACAGAAGCAGTGGCTTTGCAGAGCCTTAGACAGAGTCTGGGGTAATCTTTTGGCTCCAGGCCCCAGCATAGTATGGGAGCAGCAGAATGTTTCTTTTCCATCCAGAAGAAAACCACAGTTACAGTGTTTGCAATTTTCTTTAAAATATTTTGGAATATGCAGCCCATGTGTGTGATTTCGGTAAGTTATAACCCAGATGCTACAACCATTCTGCCTTAGCCACCTGGCACTGCTGTAACAGAAGACTGCAGACCTGGGGGCTTCAACAGCCAACATGTTTCTCACAGTTCTGGAGGCTGGAAATCCAAGGTCAGGGTGCCAGCACGGTCGGGTTCTAGTGAGAGCCCTCTTCTGGTTGCAGGCTGCCAGCTTCTCACTGTGTCCTCACACGGCAGAGAGAGAAGAGACAGCTAGGCTTCTGGCCACTGCTTATAAGAGCACTCATCCCATTCATGGGGACTCCACCCTCAGGACCTCATTATCCCCCAAAGGCCCCACCTCCAGATACCATCTCACCGGGAATTAGGTTCCAACATATGACTTTGGGGGGACACAGACATTCAGTCTGGAACACATTCTAATCAAGAATGGACAGTCTAGGGCTTCCCTGGTGGCGCAGTGGTTGAGAGTCTGCCTGCCGATGCAGGGGACACGGGTTCGTGCCCTGGTCCGGGAAGATCCCACATGCCGCGGAGTGGCTGGGCCCGTGAGCCGTGGCCGCTGAGCCTGCGCGTCCGGAGCCTGTGCTCCGCAATGGGAGAGGCCACAACAGTGAGAGGCCTGCGTACCACAAAAAAAAAAAAAAAAGAATGGACAGTTCTAAGGTTGGTGCACTGGTGTCCTTATCAGGAGAACCACAGCCCACGGGAACTTCTATCTGTATTTCGATTGCAATGGATACTTAATTAGCATCCTGAATTAAAGAAAATAGATTTTGTTGGTGCAAATGGTAACGTGTGCAACACGAGTTAGACGGGGGCCTCGTTGAAATTGTGTGTATTGGCTGAGACGTTTTAGGGACCCCCCCTCCCCACCAAATGACCAGTAAAGGGTCTAGAGAGACCGGCCTCCATCCTCGGGGTGCTGCTGGCCGACACTCGTCTCTCTAACAGCCCTCCATCCAGCCGTGGGATTGGGAGGCCCTCTGGTTGCTCCTTGCTGACTGTAAAGGAAGAGAACCCTTCCTTTGGAACATTTGCCTGGAGGAGGGAAGCCTTCCTGCGAGGTGGTGGTGGAGGCAGAGCCGCACAATGTGGCGGAAGATTCCGGGTCCCAGTCCTAGCCTGACCCTTGCTGCGAGCTGTGTGTCCCTCGAGTCACTCGGCTACAAGACGAGGCGTCAGATTCATCGGGGGTCGTTAGGGTCATGAGACGCTTGTGAAAGCTCTTTGAAGATTGCACTTAGCTGCTAAGACGTCTCCCTCATCTCAGAGCTTAAGCTGGCGGTATTGAGTGGCTAAACCATCGATACCTGTCTGGAAAATGAACTTTTGAAAAGACTGAATTAGGTGCCTCTCTCACACTCCGCTTTATTTATTTATTTTTTAACTTTTTATCTTATATTGGAGTATAGCCGATTAACAATGTTGTGACAGTTTCAGGTGCACAGCAAAGCGACTCAGCTGTACACATATATGTATCCATTCTCCCCCAGAATCCCCTCTCATCCAGGCTGCCACATAACATTGAGCAGAGTTCCCTGTCCTGTACGGTAGGTCCTTGTTGGTTATCCTTTTTAAATATAGCAGTGTGTACATGTCAATCCCAAACTCCCTATCCCTTCCCTGCACCCTTCCCCCACTGTTAACCATAAGTTCATTCTCTAAGTCTGTGAGTCCGTTTCTGTTTTGTAAATACGTTAATTTGTATCATTTCTTTTTAGAGTCCACATATAAGCGATATCATATGATATTTCTCTTTCTCTGTCTGACTTACTTCACTCAGGATGACAATCTCTAGGTCCATCCACGTCTCCACAAATGACCCAATTTCGTTCCTTTTTATGGCTGAGTGATATTCCATTGTATATATGTACCACATCTTCTTTATCCATTCCTCTGTCGATGGACATTTAGGTTGCTTCCATGTCTTGGCTCCTGTAAGCAGCGCTGCAATGAACATTGGGGTGCATGTATCCTTTTGGACCATGTTTTTCTCCAGATATATGCCCAGGAGTGGGATTGCTGGGTCGTACGGTAGCTCTATTTTTAGTTTCTTATGGAGACGCCATACTGTTCTCCATAGTGGCTGCACCAATTTATCACACTCCGCTTCAACCTTGACAATGGCTAACGTTTATCAAGCTCTGGCTCTGTGCCAGGCACTGTGGACGTGTTAAAATGAGTAACTCAGGAGGTACTGTGAGCGTTGGACCCCATTTCAAAGATGAAGAAACCGAGTCATGGAGGGGCTCAGCAGTGATGCCCAAGGTTACGCAGCCAGTGGGTGGTCCAGGGGTGGGAGGGGAAGGGGGGGAAGAGGGGATCCCAGAGCAGGCACTTGTGTTCGTTACCACTGCATGATATAGCAGCCGTCCTGTGACTCCTTGTCTGTTTCTGCAGGGAGTGCAAAGACATCGAACCTGGAACACTAGGTGCCGGAGACACATTTGTCGAATGGGGTGTTTGGTGCAGGATATGCCCGGCCCATGACCAGCCCTCACTTACTGAATGAACAAACAGTGCCCGAGAGCCCCACGCGTAGGAAGGGGTGGCGAGAAGTCATCATTGTTGATGGTTGGGATGACTGAAACAGTCTTGGGATTTGTACTTTTCAACAGATCCAAAAATCTCACAGGTTTATCTTCTTATGGGGTGAATATAGTGGTAGCAGAATTGAAAGTGGCTCCCCAAACAAGCAACAGAGAAAAAGCTGATCTTTAAGCTGGAGCACCTGCAGACCTCAGTGTGGGCTGACTCGGGGGTCTCAGAGGAAGTTCAAGAATCTGGCCCAGCTCCTGGTTATCTGGTAACTAATAGCCCATGAAGAGATAACAGAGCAGAGATGACAAAGCCTAATGAGGAACGCAGGTCTTTTTCACTTGGGGTAGAAAAGTAAAGGGAGGGTCCCAAGCCTGCTCTGCTCCCCCTGGGACTTATGGGGGTCCTGTTTCATAGCTGGAGGTGGGACAGGCCGCAGAGCTGCAGACTTCTTGGGGGACAGGCGGCTGACGTCAGTGAGGGCAGCAGGTTCCACCGGGGTGGGGGGGGAAGGGGTCAGACTGTCTTCAGCAGCAGCCTTGACTGCCTCGCAGGCCTGTCTTTTGCCAGAAATGTATTTCCCAAGAGGAGTTAAAATCCTTACTTTTACGGGAAAGTTCTCATCTCATATTGGCCCGTAAAGTCATGATGAGAGTCAAACTGAACACGCCCGCAGGCTGGACTTGGTTTACAGGCCGCCGTTTCTATCTCTGAATTAGACACTGAAAAGAATGGCAAGAAGTCACGAATGGCACCAGCCCCTCCCAGGTGGAGTCAGGATGTGGCAGTGCTGACAGGTGCAGGAGAGGGAGCTGCCGTCCCGCTCACCTGCGGGAGGTAGGAGCCACCCTACACCTGGCTGCCCCCCTTCTCTCTGTTGAGTTGCTCCCGCCTGTGGCATTAGCGCCACCTACTGGACTTTCCAGGAAGTGCTCTATGTTGACACCCACCAAGGCCAGAGGGAGGAAGGAGATGGGGTTCCAGGGCAAGTCGCCAGCAATGAAATGGAAGCTGTGTTTTGGATAAGCATAAACGCCAAGCTCCCGTGGGATGCTGAGGCACGGTCCGAGGGAAATCCGCGGGGCTGTCTTGCTGTGTCCTCAGGCCGCCCAGTTTTGCTTGCCCACCCGATGGGATCTGACCCTCCACGGCAGCAGGAGGCCTCCAAGCCCAAGCCATCGGCTCAGAACGGCCAGACGTATTTCTCAGGAGGAATTAGGTACGTGGGAATCGACGTCTGTGGCCAAGTTCATCCCGTTTCACGAGGATAACATCTGTGTTCATGGTGTTTAAAATCCGTTATATTACGCATACTCTTCAAGCTCTGAGTATTTTCCCGTCACTTTTAAAATCACTTCCCATCCCCTTATTTTTGGAAAAAAGTCAAACTCTGTTTCCAAACTCTCCTGCATCTTTCCACACGTGTTTTCCTAAAACTCATTTGCTTAAGGGAAACCATCCCATCTTGTCAGAAATTGCCCCCTGCCACCCAGGGCACCGGCGTTTGCTGTCAAGAGCTGTGTGCAGTCTTGGGGCGTGTGTGTGTTGTGTCCCATGGAAAGCCTCTTAAACCAGGGGGCATGGGTTTTGTCTGCTCTGCTCTTCCTTGCCGGCCCAGTGTAGACCCTGCACACGCGTGTTGGCTGTGGCCAGTCAGCTCTTTGCGATGTGCTGACCCTTCCCCCCGGCACGTTTGTTGCCGTTGCTGCTATAAGAGCAGGGCAGAAACGATCTGGTGTAATACCCAGCTCTGAATGTTCGCCTCATGGCAGCAGGTTGAGAACATCACTAAGGCAACTGGACCTTTCATTTTGGTGTGACCTCTGTGTCCTGACTTAAAAGTCCCAGATCTCTGCAAAGTCGTTAGAAAAGTTAGTCACTAGAGCACAAACAAAAGACCTGGGATTTCGAAGTCTCCACTCCATCACTAACTTCCACTCGCAGAAAGGGCCCTTCTGTCTCAGGTTTGAGGTTTTCCACTTATAAGATGAAATGGATCTGAGAGTGTGTTGTGAAGGGGCCGTTGGACTGACCCAGAGCCAGCTGTGTGGGATGGAACACGTGCTTCTTCAGCGTCCTTCCCACCTGCAACACCCGTAGCCCCGGATGGGAGAATCCAGCCTTTCTGGATGGAACTTGTTATGGGGCCGTGTTGGAGTGTTATTAATGGACACGGCACCAACACTGCAGGGCGAACAGATCGGGAGGGGAGGGAGGGAGGGAACTGGCTGGACAGCAGGTCATGCAGAAGAGGATTCCAAGGATGGTTAAGAGTGGCAACCAGAGGCCTTGGAAACTCCCGAGAGGTCCAGCAGACTCCACGAGGCAGAAACCCAAGAAAAAAGTTATCCCTACTTTTCCCCGAGAACACTGGAAATCAGTGGGGGATGGAGACAGAGGGGAATTTCCAGAGTCCTTGTAAGATGAAACATCCTATAAAGTGGAGCTCCTTGGGAGTAACAGGGAATGTTTTCATCTGGACTTTCGCACCGTGACCAGTATTTATCTTCCCACTTGCAACTCAGGTCAGGATGAAACTGGAAAACAGCCTTCAGTGACTTTTTTCTTTTTCCTTAGGAACTAGGTTATTATTTTGTGTCTCTGTAGCTTTATTTCCTTTAATATTTCATTGTTTAACGCTCACAGAAATTCACTTATGTTTTTACTTTTATTTTCACATTAAAAAAATTTTATATTGGAGTACAGTTGATTTATAATGTTGTGTTAGTTTCAGGTGTACAGCAAAGTGATTCAGTTATACATATACATGCAACTCTTCTTTTTTCAGATTCTTTTCCCATATAGGTTATTACAGAGTATTGAGTAGAGTTCCCCGTGCTCTACAGTAGGCCCTTGTTGATTGTCTGTTTCATATAGTGTGTATATGTTAATCCCAACCTCCTAATTTGTCCCTCCCTACCACCTTTCCCCTTTGGTAACCATATTTGTTTTCTAAGTCTGTGAGTTTCTGTTTCTGTTTTGTAGATAAATTCATTTGTATCATTTCTTTAGATTCCACATGTAAGTGTTATCATATGATATTTGTCTTTTTCTGACTTATTTCACTTGGTATGATCATCTCTAGGTCCATCCATGTTGCTGTAAATGGCAATACTTCATTCTTTTTTACGGCAGAGTAATATTCCACTGCATATATGTACCACATCTTCTTTATCCATTCAGTGACTTTGAAGGAGACAGGGAACTACAGAGAAAATGAATTTTCATAGTAACATCAAAAGGGCATGACTCATCACTCTTGGGAAAGAGGCTGGTCTGAGTTGCTGAGGTCGGGGAGCAACGGGCAATTTTTCTAAGTGTGGACTTTCCCACCCCTTTCCCAGGCTCTACCTCACCACCCTTCCACCAAGGCAGTGGGAGTCCAGTCCTCACAGGAGGGATACAGAGAGGGAGGGTCAGGAAGCAGGTGGGAGCCAGGAAGAGCTGCAGGCCACCGGGAAAAGCTGCGGAGGTTGGGTTCTCCAGAGACACGCCCTGCCCTCCCCTCCCCGCCGAATCTAGAGGTGGTACCTCGGAAGCCAGGAGATACTCACACCCAGGAATGAGTAGCTGGCAATAATCAGATTAGCACCTGAGGTCTGGTCAGGACAGCAGTGACTGACCCACCTTCTGAAGGTGGCCTGAGGCTTCTGGTTTCTAAGAGGGTTGTACGGGTGACCCAAAAGTTAAAAAAAAAAAGGTCATCAATTGGTTGCACTGCAATGACACACAGAGATGACCCTCCAGGTTAGGATTTGCATTTCACCCCAGCACCAACTGCGGCCAACAGAGTCCTGACGCAAGAAAGTTGTGTTCCACGCTGAGGACTGCTGGTCAAGAAAGAAGTCAAAAGAGCCAGAGAATTTAGGTCAAGGTGAGTTTATTGTCCAAATAGCATAACCTAATTGCATCCAAAACCATTTTCAAATCCATCTTTAAGCTAGTCAGAAAAACAGGTTATTATTTTTAAAAATCACTTAACACTGAACAGATAGGACCTCTGAAAAGGCAGCTTGACTATACCATGTCACCATCATGGCCAATACAACATTTTTCTCCCATACTTCCTAAAAACCTTCCGTGTATACTGATCATGCTACTTCAGCACTTGCTCGCATGCCGACCAAATAAACACCCACACCTCTTACAGAGTACATGGTGAGAGAATAAAACTGACGGGATACGGCATCACACTCATTTTAAAGCAAAAAAAAAAATTATAATAATAATAAAAGGAAGTCCAAGACGAGAAACTGTAACTGAGAGAGAGAGAGAGAGAGAGAGAGAGAGATCTGAGGTACATGGTAATGAACATAATGGAAAAAATCCAATGGCCTGGTGATCTGCCGGGGACTTCAGAGCTGGCCAGCAGTAAGAAATACAACCAATTGAAAAAAGAAAACAAAAGAAACCACGAGAACTTTTTTTTTTTTTAAAGGATAGGCACCTGTCAAAATACACTGGCTACTGTAATGGCTACAGTCAGTAAGGCACTTTTTTCCCCAAAGTAGGCTGCAGGCGAAGGGATAAATGCGGCAGCTCCAGCATGCGTGTGTATGTTTGCCGATGGCTTCTGGAAACCTAAGCCAGGCATCGGGTCTGACAGCCCAGCCAAGTCTAAAAGCAGAGACACACGGATACAGAACGGTGGTCCTGGCTGAAGTGACGGTTCTGGGTCATTGAGAATCCAGAATCATGAAAAGCCAAGTGGGATGAGGAAGCCATACACGTCCTCTCGAATCTCCCGGCCCGATTTTGTACCAACGGGTGACAGGAACTGCCCCGAAGCTACAGAGTGTCTGCTGGCTGAAGGGGACTTTACCATCTCAGCAGTAATTTCCCTTTTAAAGCTATTCTCAGGGTCGGACTGTCTCAAAGATAAACAAAGAGGAATCCTTTTGGCTTAGAAGCCAGCTGGCTTACTCAGATTTCCCCCCCATTCTTACTTCCCATTTCCACTCTACCAATATTCTCTTCTTGAGCTAGAAAATTATTTACATGAGATAAGGTGCGAGTCTATTTCTTCTCCCAGCCCTGACCCCTGTGGCCCGTGGAGGGAAAATGCCCCTGCCCTCTTCGAGAAAGTCATCCAATCCTGCTACCGTCCGCAGCCCCTTCGCAAGGGAAGCCCCCGATGCCCGCAGCCGAGGTGGCGTCCCCTCGGAGCCACGCGTGCCCGACTCGGATGCTGAAGGAGGCCGAACCGGGCCTCCGCTGCAGCACACGCCCCAACAGGGACCCGGCTGGGGGACGCAGTGGGCTGCTCAGTGGGGTGGGGCAGTTCCAGAGGACAGCCTCCCCGGACAGAAGCCCCTTCTCTCAGCCTGGGGGGGGGGGCGTTCTGCTGAGGCATCGGTGCCCTGCCCCCGCCTGCAGGCTTCTCGGCTGTCATGAACCCGCATGGAACTGAATTATGCTTAGCATATATTTTTGGCATACAAGGATTTTCCCCCGTAGGATTTGGCCAAAATTTGGCAGGTGAGGGGAACAACTTAGCTCCCACTGATGGAGAAAAACATAAACGAACAAACAACCAAAAAAAACCACCAAAAAAAAACCATACAGAGGAGGAAGTAAAGAAGAGAGAGAAAGACAACAAGGTAGAAAAAGACCAGAATAGGTTTGGAACCCTCTTAGCGGGAGGAAAGAGAAAAAAAATGCATGGGGAGAAGTGAACTCCTCTGGGACAAAAACTCCTACCGAGGAAACCAATCCAGGGAGCGGGTATAAGCCAGTTCAGCAAAGCCGGGATCCCTTCTTCTGTGTTAAGGAGAGAGCAGGCAGAAAAGCTAAACCACCTGGTGCGCTCCTCACCAGCAACCCTACACCTCCCATCACACTAGGCCCTGAGGATGGGAAGGAGACAAAGCCGGAAGGCCCCAGTGGCCCCCTGGGGGCTCCAGGGCTGGGAAGAAGAAAAAACCAGAAGGCCCCAGCGGCCCCCTGGGGGCTCCAGGGAAAGTGGAAAGTGAAGGACTCTGGGGGAGTCTGTTGGCCTGTTTCCTTATTTGTCAGGTTCTCTCATTTGCTGCTTCCCTTTGAGCTTAGCGGCTGGTCACTGTTCAAGGGATCTGTACCTGGCTTTCTCTTTAGGTTCCAAGACTCCCAAGAACTCCAGGGTCCATGCATTCCTCCATCCTGTGGAACCCCTCAGGGCCTAGAAGAGTGGCCTGTGCAAAGTGTGCTCCCGATAAAACAGGCTGCTCAGCCTTCCTCTCCAGAACCTCAGGATACAGCACCCACTGGCCCACCAGGAATCCCTAGAATGTCAGGGTCATGTAACTCACCAAGTCCCGAACCCTTCTCACACACTTCAAGGGAGACTGACGCACCCGGGGCTGCATATCTCTGCAGAGAAGCAGCCTCCCTACCTCCCTTCGACCACCAATCCAATACTCATCTGACCCATCTTTCCAACCATGCCAATTCAACGCACGATCTAAAACCTGAAAACCATTTAGTGCCACTTAGCAAGGACCTGGCTGCGCTTGCCTGCCGCAGGCCGGACAGGTGGGAGCAGTTGCCGTGGCAACCCTACCTGCTGCAGGTTCAGACCTAGGAAACCCTCCGAGATCATCCTGAACGGGGGCTGCCCGTATCCGGGAAGGGGCCAGAGAGAGAGGAAACGTTCCAGATGAAAGGACCCAAAGCAGATGAGAGCCCTGCTTTAGAAAGGCCTGCAACATGAGACTCTCCAGATAGCCTGCTGGAATTCTCTAGTCTGTGTCCTGATCGCTGGTACCCACGTGGTACCTACTCCACTGCATCAACCTCTGTGCTGAGTGTCAGCCTTGCGGGGGAGGGGAAATCCCTTGGTTCAATTGCATTTTTTCCATCATGATGAGGATACCAGAGTCAGAATGGAAGCCTGATGACCTTCACCACGGAAGAGGTCCCTGGGCGTGAGACACCCTGGGGCCAAATCCTCCACCTGCCACCTGGGAGGGGCCGCACAGCCTCCTCCCCGCCTTCTGCCTTCCCTGACTAATGGGCTCCCAAGCAGAAACTGTCCGGTTGTGAGGTATTATGAGAACAAAAATGTGAACCATTTTCTTTTGTAGCTATTGATTTTGTCCAGTACACCTGAGGTAAAGAATACTCTGTCTTTGAAGGATGTGACCAGAGAGGAAAAAAAAAAAAAAAAAAAAAAATCCATGAATACGCTACCAGAAGAAAACAAACTATGTATGGAAGGGCTTTTCCAGTACGAAGAACTCCTATCTCAACCATCTACTTCAGGACTTGGAAATTTAAGCGGGAAAATAATATATTATAAAATTGTTTAAAAGATAGCAGCACACTCGGTGAAACATTACAGCTATAGGTACTGTTAACGTGGATAACAATGAATGATCTCAGCTTCTTAGCAGCGCAAAAAAAAAAATAATAAAAAACTGAACATAATAAAATGAAAAATAAGAGACCCTTAGATTTTTCTCCATCTTAAACCCTTATACTACGAAACAAGGCAGAATCTGTGTATAAAACAATTCTTCAGAGTAGCCCTGTTCTGATCTTTTTTTTTATTTTTACTTAAAAAGGCAAGTATTTTAATAGCTTCATTACCTGTCAATTATAATTGTGCAAAAAAAAAAAAAGTTGGTGCTTCAACCTCTCTGCTAACTGAATGCCTCTAAGACGTGGAGAGGAAAAAAAATTCAAGTACGCTGAATGCAACCTTGCAATGAAATCAACAAAAAAACGGAAACGGGAACGAAATGCCACACTGATGACCCGCTGTCTGTCTTTGCACCAGCAATAACGCTTTTTTCCATGTCCAAAGGAGGAGTATAGAGGTGGGAATTAAGATCCTTCTGTGCCACCAAAATGGTAACAGAGCTTTGTTTTTAGGAATGTTGTGATGGGGATTTCAGCGGAAGAGGGTGTGTCTTGAGTTCCGGTGGGGATGCCAGAGAGTGTCAGATACAGGACAGCAACCCAACTGGGGGCAGGAGGGGAGGGGGCACAGGAGGAGAAGGGAGGCATCTACTCTGCATGATTTGCATAAACCATCCCATCTATCCCTCGGGAACAATTTTTCAAAGTGCTTTTCGAATGGAATGGTTTATACCAAAACGCTCACCTGTGGACCAGACACGCCAATCAGCACCAAAGAATTCGTTTGTTTCCTAATGAGGGATGCCAAGGTCACATTACTCTCTTGAACACATCAGGAGAAAAGTTTCCATTCCAGATCCCACCCTCGGGCTCCATCTGCCTCCATCTCATAGGAGTTTTGGGGATGGCCCGTAGCTAGATTGCCCCTTTTCGATAAAAATTGGGTGGTGTCTGCAACGAACCATGTTTGGAAGAAGAAGCAAGATGTCGAAAAACGTGAAACCCCAGGATCCAATCACCTGTGTCCAACGGGCAAACATCACCTCTTTTAGGTAGCAGCTACTGTAGACAGCGAGAGCTGTCACGAGAGGCCCAGCAACGCTCCTGACTTAGTAACAAACAGGTGGTCGGGAGGAAGGGCGCTTCTCCATCCAAAACGGTTCGATCGCACTGAGATTATTTTGTAACTCCCTCCCCATCCTGTCCCTCCTTATTTCTAACTCCTTCTCGAGTTCATTGCTTTGCAATCTAATCCTGCCATAAGTGGCATCTGCAATTCCTCGAAAGTATCCTACCAGGGGTACATACATGCTAGTTCATAACAGGAAAAAAAAAAGTCTCTAATTTGTTCCCATAGTGCAGGCATACATTTTCGCTAGCTACTCTGCAGGTTTTCCTGTAAGCATTTTACTATGACTTTTAACATCATCAAACAATAATAACTGTTCGCATATATACGGGATTCCCTTCTGTTGTACTTCAAATAGGCACCAGATGCTGTTACTGATTCCGTGTTTATAGGACCTTTATCTCTCACTTCTAAAAGATCTTTCAATATGATCTAGGTGGGGGCAGGTTTTTTTTTTTTTTTTAAGTTTCATCCTAAAACATTAAGAGAACAAAACACAACCAGAGAGAAGGAGAGAGCAGATTGGACGCTTCTCTCCCATTCGGCCTGCCCGACATCCTCACAGGTCAATATCCCGCACGTCTGTAGGGGTGCTGGCTTGGTCCAGCTCGTCCTCCGACTTGGATCCGTCGCCCTGGTCCTGACGGTACTGCTGCAGGCTGTTTAGCAGCACCACCTCAATCTGCTCCTGGCAGGCTTTGAGGCAATCCTAGAGGAAGAACGGTCCAGACCAGAGCTGTTAGCAAAGGCAACAGTACGCAGAGCAACTGACGAAGAGAACACACATGATTCAAGCCCCGCCTGAGTCTGCGCTCGCTTTCCAGCAGAAAGAAAGCTGAAATGTACAGGAGATGCATCCTTCCGGTGCCGGAACCTCACCACTCCAAGTGGGGTCCACGGGCCAGCAGCATCAGCACCATCCGGGAGCTTGTGAGAAATGCAGAACCTAGGACTTCCCTGGTGGTCCAGTGGTTAAGCATCCACCTTCCAATGCAGGGGACGCGGGTTTGAGCCCTGGTCGGGGAACTAAGATCCCACAGGCCGCGGGGCAGCTAAGCCCACGGTGCCGCAACTACTGAGCCCGTGCTCCGGAGCCCACACGCCAAAACCAGAGACAAGCCTGTGTGCTGCGATGAAAGATCCCGAGGGCCACGACTAAGACCCGATGCAGCCTAATTAATTAATTAAAGAAAGAAAAAAGAAATGCAGAACCTCATTCCTCTCCAGACCAGTCAGATCAGAATCTGCATTTTAGCAGAAGCCCAGGTGAAGTGTATGCACAGGACCTGGGCACCACTGGCCAAGATGAGCAGCTGTTTGTGGCCACACGGTGCCTGGTAATCCAAGGGCCAAGGAGATGCTTCCCGCTTGGGGACACCGGGAGGTGAGAAGGAAAAGGGGAAGGCCAGCCGTACAGACAGTGTGACCACACTAGACCACCCAAGGGATAGATAAGAGAATGGACTGAACTACACTGATCCTCACAGCGACTGCGGAACCGCTTAAAAACAAGCAATCTGTTTTTCGCTTATTTACCGTTCCCTTAACTCTCATAAAAATACAACACAGAAATGTTTTCAAAATTCTGGACACTTGAGCCGTCTAATTTGGGAATAGGCAAAAAAATCCCTGCAGCATTGCTTTGATATTAGTCTATATTTGGTAGGGAAGATGCACCATGTGTTGATCTCAGGCAGATGTTTCTGTTAGCTGGGTGGCGTGGGACACAGCGGCAATTCGTGGGTGTCACTAGGGAGGGATGGTGGTTGGTAGTAGCAAGTGGGAGGTGAGCTGAAGAAATTGCTCTTAGGAGCTATTTCCCAACATCTCTCCTTGGCAAGCCTGCTTTCCTGTGCCCTCGTGAGCAGCACAGACACATGGAATAGGTTAAATCCACTCTGCCCGGGTCTTTCCACAGTTTAATGTACGTTTCCCTTGTGCTTGTTTCACCGTGCACCTAGCCAGCGGTTACTGTCTGCCGAGCACCAAAGCGTTCTCTCTATTTTCCCAAGATCTAAAAATAAAGTTGGGGTTCTCAGGAACACCGTTTCCATTCCTTTCTCATCTCTCATCCATTTCAGCTTTGTATGAAATTCAAGATCGGGAGCAATGGCAGACCGAGCACTAAGGGCAGAGATGAAATTTCACCTGCAATGAACTAAGAGTGACTAGAAGGCAGGGGTATTTGCTGTCGCCCCACCAGACTTGCAGGCAGCCGCTAAGTTATCTTCCTTCTCTGACCTCAGTTTCCCCACTTGTAAAATAAGGCTCAGGAAACGCTCACAGACGGAGGACCAACTGCGATCATTTGGACAAAGTGCTAAGTTCAACACACGACAATCATTTATTACGAACAGAAAGAAGTCCATCCTGGACTGTGAAAGAATTCCTGAGATTTCTTTGAAACGAGGTACGAACGAGCATTTGCTCAGGACAGGTGAGGCGGGCAGTGCAGCGGGCACAGTGGATGGAGCGTCCGGCAGGGCAGACGTACCCCGGCCCAGAGCTCTCCGTCCCCAATGAGAAAGAGCCAGGGACTGGCCACTGAGGACCCAACAACGTTTCTCAGACTGGCCTGTGGCCTCGCCTGGTCATGTCCTCTAACCTGCCTGACCCCCTAACTGGTGAATTAGAAGCTGACGGGCCTCGCCCACTGCCTGCTCTGCCCGTCCAGCACTCCTCCTCCAAGGCCCGTCCTGCAGTGGCCGTGCTTCTGGTCACTCACCACTCACGAAGGTGCTCGGTGGTGAAGGCTAAAGGCAGGATGCTTCTAAGGGCACCTGCATTTCAGCGGAAGGCACTAGAGGACCCGAAAGCCTTATGATCTCAAACAATTAATCTTAAAGAACAAGGTTTACAACGTAAAAACTGGCGAGAGTCAAAACTCCTCTGGCTTGTCCCTGAGGAAGCTCCTGGCCAATCCTGTCCGACTTTCCTTCCCCAAGGCTCTATTTCTGGGTCAGCACATCTGCCACCCCAATAATACGACAAACTCAGGATGCCGTGACCATCACTGCCTTAGCCACACCAGCAGCCGGAATGGATGGTCCTCCAAACAGGGAGATCGGGCTCTGGAGAGCTAAAGAATTTGATTCGGGGCCACGGGCAGTCTCCCTTTGGGTCACCCATGTTCCTACTGTTCCCGGTATTTAGATTTCCCTCCCAGCAGCCTTAGACCCTAAAGGAACAGTTCTGAGAAAGGCCTACAGGGAGGGCTGGCACACTGGGCAGTGACTTCTACGGGACTTCAAGAGAACACAGGCGTCGAATGTCATATTTACGTAACTTCCAGCCAAAAACAGCTTTCCCGAATAAAATGAAGAAAGAGTTCACATTAAACACAAACTGTCCTTTCTTGATTTTTCCAGTCCCACTTGAATTTCAATCTAAATCATTCCTGACTATGGCCAGCTCTTCCTCTTTGATATCTCTTACTCCAAGGGAAAAGGGACGACTATAGCAGTTCCCCCAGAAATGAGGGACCCTGAAGCCCATAGGCTCAGCTGTGACAGCAGGACGCTAAAGCTCTCGGTGGACCAATGGTGTCCCTCATTGCTGGAAAGCGCTCTGGGGTCTCCGTCTAACCCTCCCCTGGTTCCACTGCTTCATGACTTGGCTGTCCTAATCTGAGTTTCAACTGCGGGGACCTCTCGCTCTCGGCTAGATGAAAACCTACTTAAGGGCAAGAGCTTGTCTTGCATAAAGGATGTTGCACGTTCTACTCTGACAGTGGCAGGAAGGAAATCGGCATCCCTCTTCCTGGAAACAGAGCTCACTCCCTGCATTTTAAACCTTCCTTTAGGATTGCAGGAGTCCTTCTTGGGCGTCCCAAGAGCGTGTGGATTTCCTGTGAGCTGGTGGAAAGTGAGGTCCGAGGGAGGGCGGGCTGGTGCCCCTGCCTCAGCAGACACGCCCCTCCACCCAGTCCACCCGGCCCCGGTCTTGCCGGAGGGGCTCCCAGTCTCCCGAGTGGGTAGGAGAGCGCCGGGGGGACTGGGGTGGGAGGGGTGATCTGGACGAAGGGAGGAGGCCAAGCCCAGAGAAGGAAACAGAAGGGGGGACAAGTTGCAGAGCCTGAAGGGAACCCAAAGCGAAGCTGGAGAGAGTGATGGCCATGTGTCCACGGGCGGAGTTCTAAGGCGACACACACAGATCCTTACAGGATCTGAGAACTGGGGGCTCTGGGGGGCTTTTGGAGATCCAACAGCCAGCTGCGCCCACTTCACAGCTAGGGAGCCGACCCGAAGCTGGCTCCTCCCCCAATCACACCTAGTTAAAAACGATCCCTGGCCTTCAAAGGGCGAGACTCCAATTCCAGAACTGTCTTCCCTGTGCGCCTCTCCGCCTCTTCCGGGCTCTAAGGAAAGACAGAGCAGAGAATCTCCGAGAAAGGGAGACACAGCCCAAGTGGCCTGGAAAACCCCCGACAGCGCCTGCGATGAAAAGATGCTGCGCGCACGGCAAGCGCCGGGGCTCCGGGCCCTCTGCTTCTCCGCCGCCTCCAGAAGCACCAGCCATTGTGCCGAGATGCCCCGAATTAAGCTGCTTCGAGGGAGAGCCATAATGCTCGTCTGTCAGCCTGGACAGGTGGCACTCCAGTGCTGGGGGTCGGGCAGGCCTCCAGCCCGAGGATGCTCGGCCCCTCCCCCGCCCACCCCCGGCCCGCAGCCCTGACAGCGGCATTTGTGATGCCCGGCTCCTTCCCCGGCCCGACTTCCTCCGCGTGCTGGCTCCAGCCCCGCGCCCCGCACCCTCCTCGGCCCTCTGAATGGGCTGCGGAACTGCTACCATCAGCCTCCAGTGTCACTGCATCACAGCATTGTCACCACACACGCACTGCACTCAACAGGGGCACAAAGGGCTGAATGAGCCCCAGACCCGCGGCCAACTCAGGCACAGACAACTTAGGAAACTATCTCATTCTTCCTTTCTTCACAGCCTGTTGGGCTTATTTCCTTGAATACCAAATGAGGCCCGCGACAAAACTCGAGCTCAAGCAGGGGCGGGAAGCATCGGCCTCCGTTTCTGTTTCCTCTGCCGTCCCGCCCCCGGCTTCCCGTCCAGCGACTCTCCTGCGGGCTTCTGACCACAGGCCCTGTTCGGGGCACAAAGGACAGTCTCGGGGACACGGGGGCCTTCAGGAGAAGGTGTGCTGTGAGGGCTCCGGGGACCAAGGCAAGGGTGGGGACCCTGGGGTTCTGACATGCAGTCACTATCGAGTCTTCCCTGGCGCTGCGGATGACCCTAGGGGAGGGATGGCCTGGAATCTTCCTGGGCAATAGTTAAGAATTCAAGGGACTTCCCTGGCGGTCCAGTGGTTAAGACTTAGCCTTCCAATGCAGGGGATGTGGGTTCGATCCCTCGTCAGGGAGGTAAGATCCCACAGGCCTCCTGGCCCCAAAACCAAGACATAAAACAGAAGCAATATTGTAACAAATTCAATAAGGGCTTTAAAAAAAAGAAAAAAGAAGGCAACAGACAGTTTTGGTGTAATCTAGGTAGAAAAGGATACATGTAATGACAGGACGACTCCCATCTATACCTGTCCTGTTAAATACCTTCCAGTAACTTCCCATCTTCATGGCCCGTGAGCCCCAATTCTACTTGTTCATTAGTGACTTAGGAAAATGGTGTCACGTGAAAACAAAGTGACTTGCTCTAAGATAAAGTCAGGTAAAACTCAGGGGACCCTGACATATTGTTAATGTTAAGACCTATCTAGCTTTTCCAAAAGACCTGGGGAGACCAAAGCACTAGAAACACACTTGAAACCCACCTGCCCAGCCTTTGTCCCCCTTCCTTCCTCCCCCGCCCTCCCTCCATCATTCCCCAATGACTCTGCCAGGGGATCTGGAGAAAAGGCTGAGTCAAAGTTGGGCCTCGTTCAAAAGAGTCTATATACAAGTGAACAGGGAGATAAAGGCTGGCACCAAGCTCTAGCAGGATGCCGAGGGGACGGAAGAGGAACCCCGATTCTGCCAGGGAAGTGGCCCAGTCGGTCCCCCCCTTCGCAAGCGGACCCTTGGCAACGGAAGCCCCGGTAGACGTTCCCCCAAAGCCAGAATGGCCTCTCTGGCTGGTGTCTGTTTTTAGCAACACTTAGGAGTAGAAGGAAAGAGTACTTAAAATACACCACCCTCTGAGACTATTCCCTGTAAAACTGTCAGGCTTCTCACTCAGCTTTCTCTTTGGAATGAAGCGTTCCGGTTTATTTTGACAACCAGAGCGAACAACAGAGAGCAGCTTTCTCAGGGCCGCGTGGGTCCCTCCTATCAAAGCTCCCTGCCGCCGGCCAGAGAGCCAGAGAGCCAGAGAGATGGCTCTGGCTGTTTCAGGGAGAAAGAGGGGATCCTCTTTCTACAGTCATATCTCTGACAATCGACGGAAAAAGGACACCGTCAGCTGGCCCAGGTCTCTAGGTGCGAGGGGCAAGGGGCACGGGGCTAGCACACAACTGTAGGGACTCTGGGGTCAAAGGCCGGCACGTCCCGATTCTCATCTGCCCGTGCACCAGGGCCCATAGGGCAGAAGGTGGTCTGGGCACTGGGCTTCCCTGTGGGAGGGGGGCTCAACGCAAACCCCTGGGCACTTCAGTGTGGCCCAAGGACATTTTACGTCTATGTGGGTATCTACAACTTTTTGTTGTAGCAATATATACGCCACCCAGCCCTGAGCGTCTTCATCAGTTTTAAGTGTACAGCGTCAGCTCTGAGTACATTCACTGTGTCGTGAGACCACCACCCTCTCCAGGACTTTTCTTCCCAAACGGAAACTCCATCCCCATTACACAATCACTCCCCCACCCGCTGGGCCCTGGGAACCTCTATTCCACTTTCTGTCTCTATGGATTTGACGACGTCTAGGGGCCTCGGGACCTCATGTAAGCGGCATCCCACGATATTTGTCTGTGTCTGGCTTATTTCACTGAACACGTCCAAGGCTCATTCACAGTGTAGCATGTATCGGAATCTCATTTCTTTTTAAGGTTGAATAATGTCCCATGGCATGCACATACCACAGTTTCTTTCTCCATCCCAAGGCCATTTTCAACCACCAAGTGATGGCTTCTACTCTGCATTTTACGTGAGGCCCGGAGAGCTCCTTCCCGAGGGCTGATTTCCTACTGCACGTCTAGTTCCAAACACCCGCTTAGCATCCACTCATTTGATCTTCATTTGCTGGGGTTTTACGTGCTTTACCGTGGATTCGCCATACAATCGCTACGTTCCTTGGTGACAGGAACCTCATCTTTTATTTTCCGTGTGCCGCCCACCCCCCACCTTCTTCCACGCTGTCTGTGCCTCGCTTGTTCGTGGGCCTTGCTCACAAGGTGACAGCCTGCCCGAGAGCTCTCCGGAGAACACAGGCTGATGGGTGGGAGGACTTAGCGCCCGACGTCCGGCACACACAATAGCTGAGGCACCGAGGACGTCCCCAGGGAGAGTGGGATGCGGCTCTGGGGACCCGAGGTAAGCTGGGAACTTCCTGAGCTCTCCAACTGTTCTCTGAAACGGGTACATGCATGCTTGGTTTTTCACATTAAAATGTTTAACCCGGGGCCGACTGGTGAGAACGAGGCAGATGTGTGCACGTCCAACAGCTGGCGACTTTTAGAAGGAACCTCTAAACCAGCTTTGCGTCTAGTTGACCCAGTCTGACAGCGACCAGGATGGCCTGGCTACATAGTATCTGACAGGGGCAAGCAGCGTCTCCCATATGAAACGAGAGACTAGTTTGCGGACTTGAAAAGCAAGGCACAGCCCACGAGCTCCCCTGGCACCCCAGGAGCGACCTCTGTCCATCTGAAGCCTACAGTAACGGGTGACAGAGAGATGCGGGAGAGAGCTGGAGACCCCGTGGGACAATCGGCCCATCAGGGCACATCTAGAAATATCCGAAGGAGGTTACTATGCTGGCGGGGGGTGGGGTGGGGGGAATCAAACACTTGTCACTGACATTTTTGTCCCCGGGGGTCGAGGAGGGGCTGGTCTTCAGCGGGTTGGGAGTCCTTTTGGCAAGGCAGCCTCAATAGAAGATATTCAGAAAAGGAGGGAAGCATATCATTTCTATAAATGCTAAGTTCCGTCCAAGATTTGCCTCTAGAGGATTCGAAGAGCATTCTTCCCAGGAAGCTGCACTGGAGGGTCTTTTCCATCTACATTTTGGAAACCACGCTTCGGAAGCCTGTTTGCAGCCAGCGTTTGAAAAGCATCTCTAAGAACTGTTTCAGAGGAGAACCCCTCCCTGTGCCACGTCCTTGAGATGGTAATGAAGGCCGAGGCAAAATCTGGGGGGGGTCGGGGGGGAGGCCAGCCAACTGCAGTCTTAGGCGTGCTGACATCTACCCTTTTGCCCAGCATCCCTGGTGGGGGCACTGGCCCCAGGCCTGTAAACCACATTATCCCTTATAAGTCAATATATGCCCACAGCAGGGCATTCAGAATCCCCCTGACCATCTAGAGGGGGTCATCACAAAGTTCCCCTGCATTCTTGAGTCTCTCCATGGTGACTTGAGAGGGGCCTCAGAGCTGACACCCCTCTCTCGAGTGGCTTTAAACCAAAGGCCTTTTTCAAACAAAAAGATCCCAGGAGCTGCGGCGAGGGAGGAATGCAGGGTTCCCAGGCTGGGCGTCAGAGCCCCCAGGTTCTGGTCCCAGGCCGGTGACCTCGGCTTCTCCCCCTCTCTGACCTCGCAGAATCAACCTTCTCAGGACCACGATTTCCAGCTAGCTGAATCAGAGCCTCCCTGGCCCCTGGGCTGTCCCCCAAACCTCTCTTCTTCTCTAAGGAGCTCCAAATGCTGGCAACCAGAGTTCCAGCCTCTGCACTGTCCTGTCCACAGGGCACCCAGAATGGAAAAATCTATAGCTAATAATAGTTCCTTGCATTTGTACGGCACTTAACTCTTCTTAAAGCGCTTTTTAATCCGTCATCACGTTGAACTAAAGGGAAGTGAGAGGCAGGCGGGGTGGAGAGGTCTGTGGCGGTGGACGCCTCCTGACGGCGGGGGGCCCCTCCGTCTCCCAAGCCCTGAGGTACAGGAGGGGCTCGCTCGGGCCCTGCCTGCCAGCCTCAGCGCCCGTGAGCAGGCGAGAAGGCTCCACGCCGGAGGAGAGGCCGCGGATTGTACATAAATGGAAACAGGCAACAGGCGACAAGTCAGACCCATGGGGAAGCCCGGGCCACACAGGAAACTGGTCAGCAGCCCTCCCTCCCCCCTCGTCTCTGCTTGCGAAGCTCTTTTCTCTGTTTGATGGCATGTGGGGCCTCACCTGCTGAATTCTGTATGACCGCGGGTGCCGATCTCAGAAAACAGAAACCAACAGACAAAGAACCTCGGCCACCTCCTCACTGAACCAACTGTCTCTCTCCCCGAGCTGAGGAAAGAGAGGTCTGGTCACAGCCAAGGGGATGGACGGGGGCCACCTACCACGTCGGTGTTGGTGATCTTGGCCAGAAGGTCCACCAGGGCGTCGCCCGTGAGCGAGCTCACATCCTCGTCCTGCTGGAGCCCGCAGATGGCGGCTCCCACGCTTCCAGTTGCGATCATCGACGGCGGGTACATGGCGAACTTGAAGTCTGAGAGGACGAGAGGCGGAAGGTCAGGACCCCCGCGGACGCACCCTCTCCTAAGTCTTTCCTTCACGAGATGCCCTTCATTTATTTGCCCGTGACCGTGGCGGTTCCAGATTTAAAAGGAGGAGACCGAGTAGAACAGGGAGGTCTGAGACCAGTACAGACAAAATAACCCACGTGCCACACAAGCGACACGAGCCAAGGGCTCCACACGTTCGAAGGAGGGGGAAGTACGAGCAGGTGAATCTTAGGAAGGACGACAGCCCTGACGTGACTCTGCCACGCTCTCTGGACAGGCATCAAGGACTGAGACGGCTCAGAACAAAAGAGATGATTTGATTGAAAAAAAAAGAAAAGGACGGGACTTCCCCGGTGGTCCAGTGGTTAAGACTCCATGCTTCCACTGCAGGGGGCCCGGGTTCAATCCCCGGTTGGGGAACTAAGATCCCATGGGCCATGCAAGAAAAGTGGGAGAAGCAGCCATGGGGGGCGGGTGCTGGGGGGCAAGTTTCACACAATTCCCCACTTCTACCCAGCGTCAAGGGCCCTCAGAACGTTAGAAGAGAGGACAGGAAGCCAATCACACTCCCACTATTAGCCGTCCTAATCAGAGGAAGGACTTGCTTTAGATTTTATAGCTTTGAGGGCTGAAGATCCCATTTTCTTGCTGAGGAAAAAAAAGAGTGGTTTGCTAGAGACGAGTGAAAAAACGATGATACATTGGATGGGCTCGAACCCCCTCATTTTCCATTTCTCCAAGAGCAACTACAGAGGATGCTTTTATGTACCAGCCTGGGAGCCCAAACACCAGTTTCTTCTGGGGCGGGGGGGTGTCCCCCAGAAGGGCCGGCAACCAAATCGGCCACCGCTGTCCGTGGCAGGGAGGTAAGGATACACACCCCTTAGCCCTGCTCCTGCTGCTAAGGGCTCCCACCTGCCGACACGGCCAGGACCTGACTCGTTGCAGCCTGTGTGATACAGCCGTCAGCCACGGAAGCTGGGTACAATCAGTACCTTAACGTCGTGGATGAGAAACCAAGCTGCCTGAGTCTCCACTGCCCTCCCCCTGTCCTGTGCTGATAGGTGAAAGAGGCGAGAGCTTTGTCCCTGATCCTGACCGCAGCCCCGGAGTGGAGAGCATCTTCCACAAAGGGTTCTCTCCAGTTTTGCCATCATCGCAGTGAATTCACTGCATGTAGAAGTGGAAAGTTGGAGGGAGGGGGATCGCTGTAGAGGGAAGACGTGGGTCACACTTCCATTCCCAGCATAAGCACCGCGTTTAACCTACAGAAACAGTTCAACCTACTATCTCCCCCTCTTGCTATTCTATCAACATAGTCCAAGGACGCACTTCTATCAGTGACCCCACTGTCCACATCAGGTCAGTGGCGTCCTCAGAAACTGCGCTGGGTTGCTCAACCAGGCACACACCCTTCCCCTCCTGGCCGAATCCCACGAACACAGCAGGCCTGGCCGTCTGTCTGTCTTTCTCCATGGTCTTCTGTTCTTAGCCCACGCACCATCTCCACCTCTCGAGGGATGTATATATATTACGCCATTCCACCCAAAGCCTGCTGTGTTCTAACTCGTCCAGAGCCTCTTCTCTGTCCCCGGACAGTGACGAAGCCAGCCTTCCTGCCTCCCGCTCTGCTGTAGGTCTCTTCGCATGGGGTCACACAGGAGTGTTTCTCTGCCCAGTAACCTCGTTAGCTCCCCCTGGGGACATTCACAATGCAGAGGCAGCAGCCAGCCCGTGGCCCTGGGCCCACACAGGCCCCGGGTGGGAGCAGCTGGCAGGGAAGGGCAGGGCAGGAGGGGATCCCCGGCCCCCCTGCCCCAGGCCTCAGCCCAGGAAGCAGAGCCCACACACACCTATCTTTGCATCCCGCTGCCTGCAAACCCAACTCCCACTTCCAGCAAATGAATTAATCCTGGCAGTCAGGGCGTGTGGATGGATGGTCCTGGGGTTGCTGAGAGGATCGTACCTCCCTTCTCGTTTTGTGGGAAAATGCCGAGGGACACTGTCCCCTGCCCCGCCCCCCAGAACTGGGGAGCAAGGGCTGCATGAACACGGCAGCCTCTGGGCAGCACCGGCAGGGCCAGGGAAGCTAGGCTGGCGCTGCTGAGCAGCAGGGCAGTGACCCCCTCTAGGGCCCCGACAACTGCCCGACTCTCCCACAAAGCCAGGTCCAGCCCATGGGACCCTGGGCGAGTCACTTCCTCCCTCCCAGCCCCTTGGAGTCCCAGTTATCTATGGGGAGGGTAGAGCTAGAGCAGCGAACTAACTAGTTTTTCTAACCTCCACCTGCAACTCAGTACAGGGTCATGAAATTCGTTTGTAGGTGGTGACCAGCATTTTTTGTTGTTGTTGAGTTGAACAAAATGTTAGCATAGAAAGTATCAGGAAGTAATGCAAGCAGTGAGAGTCAATACTGTCTTAAGAAACATTTGTATCGATTTGACGTATACTGACAGTTATCCTGAATTGCTTTATAAAATGTATTTCTTCCTTTATGGTTTAGGTCCAAAAAGTTGGAAGAAGGTAGGCTGGCTAATCTTCTCGGGGCCTTCCGGCTCTAACTGGCTTTTTACTTAAGGCTCTGGAGTAAAAACGACTCTCAAGGAAAAGAATAAGGAAGAGACACTAGAACACAGCACGGCTTCCCCCAGGCAGCAAAGTCACAAGACATCTCTCTCCATGGAGCAGTTCTGCATGGCCTCAGGGGCTGCCCCAAGACCACACCCAGGGACACCCCCTCTCTGCTGGTAGGGGAAATGGCAGAGAGAAAAACACCTGAATAAAACATCTGAAGGGTCGTGTCCTTGTACTAGCTCTTGTTAACTAACCTCCACACTCACCTGTGGAAAGTTCCATCCAACCCATTCAGCCATTTCTGGAAACCTTCAACTTTTGGCTACGGAACTGGATGGATAGATTCACGATATTTACTTGAGGGAGGGGGCAAAAATAAAATCAGGCTTCATGAGCACGTGCTATGATCAAGATTGCAACTGTCCATAAATACGTAAATAGAAATGCATCAACATGCATGCACGTGGGGATATCAGGAGAATACAAAGATGTATGTAAATGTCCCCACCATCCAGTGGGGGAAACGCTATTTGCAAAAATAAAATACAAAGTAACGATCTCTCCCAAATCTCTGAATCTCTTGGTCAAAAAACGCCGACAAGCTCTATGTTGGTGCTGAAGGTGTGCTCAGGGGTGAGGGTCTCTCTCCACCCTCAGCTGCCCACCTGGAAAGCTAAAGTGTGTGTGACTTAATAAGAACCCGCCCCCCAGAGTGAGAGGCAATTAGCTGAGCAGGGACCCGTTCTGATCGAGTTACGACGTGTTCCTCCCTGTTCCAGGCAGCACCATGATGATTCCCCCAAGACACGGGACATATGATCTAAATGGCTAGGTGACTTCTAAAGAAATGTCTCCAAGAAAGGATAGGAGCATTCGAGACACACACTTAGGAGGATTCCCCAAAAGGAGGTGGGAAGGGTTTGGGCCAAGCAGCTCCAAGCACTGGAAGGTGGAGGCCACGGAGGCTGGTGACCTTACCACCTACCAGCTGCGTGAAGGTGGGCAAGTTACCTGACCTCTCTGAGCCTCCATTTTTCCACCTACACATGAGGATAATAATTAGACTCTCATAGGGTACTTCTGAGGATGCAACTAAGAGAACAGGGCCTGGTTCTCGGTAAACAACCCATGACACCCACCAGCAGCATCGCTGTCATCACCCCACTATCCCTACCCCAGGGGCCCGCTGTGGGATCGGGGTGGGCAATGCTGACCGTCGGCGATTCTGTTCAGCACCTGCAGGGATGCGGCGAAACAGCAGGCCCTGCACAGCAAGGCCAGGAGAACGAGGGCTCTGCTCTGGCCGCCCTGAGGCTCTTTCTCCCTCATCGCGTCCCCACTGCCTCCTGCTGCTTTGTCAGCAGTGGGGGAAGCTGAGGCCTCCCAGGGGGATGGAAAGAGGGCACAAGCACACAAGGAACGAGAGAGAAGTCGGACTATTCATTCAGCTGGGGTCACCCAGAACCAAGGAACAGGTCCCATAGCTCAGCAGCCCTGACCTGACCTCCACCTTCTCCACCGACCAGCCCAGGCAGTGTTCCTACTGTTTGCTTACTTGGCAAGGAATTAGCAAAGAACAAGGTGAAATTCACCTGCTTCAAGACACTCCCTTTTACCGGTGAATCGATGAAATCTTGAGAGGTTAAGTGACTTGTCTAACGTCTGATGCCGGGCCTGGGCTTAAGATGGAGAGAGGCATCTGGACGTTGCACTCTGAGACTCACCAGCAGGTAGAGAGCTCTTCAGAGGCACCGCCCACGCCCCACTGGGAATCCACGGCCATCTTTCCCATCAGAGGCGGGAGAAAAGGCCAAAGGAAGGAACCCTGGCTCAGGAGTCCAGGAGATGGGAACGCCTCCCGTCTGTGGCCCCAGTCCCCTGTGGGATCCTGCAGACACTTCACCACCCAAGGACCTCCTGGGGCCCCACTGGGCTCCTTAATCTGGACAAGGGCAGGAGAGCTGCTCCACAGTTCATCAACTTAGTTAAGATTTCACTGAAGGAAGCGTTCTGAGCTAAGCGGGTTTGAAACCACAGATTACACGGCCCTGGGGGTGGCTTTATCCCCGTTGTTTTGACTATGGTGGCCGAGGCCTTGACCGGCAAGCGTGACCACTGTGCTTCTGTTCACCACTAGGGGGCGAGAGGCGCTCGCTCCGAGGGGAAGAGAACCAGGGATGCCCTTCTCTCCCTCTCCTCCAACCTGCCTCAGGTGGGCCTTTAAAAGGCCGGAGCCGGTGGGGGGCTGGACGAGGACCCTCAGCCTGCTCCCCACGCACCTTACGGCCTGGTGGGAAGTGAGATGGGCCCTGTCAAGCTGCCCGTGTGGAAGAACTGAGACTCCCGTTCAACAGTCCACTTCCCTGGGGCCCCGTGGCTGCTCCTCGGTGGAGGGAACTCAGAGGGTCGCAGATGGAAAGGGCTTTCCATTCTTCCTTCCACCTTCCAACCACCCAGGCAGACCTCCCTTTCTGCATCAGGGGCCAAGTCATGGACCCTCTCTGGGCCACCACTGTCCGGCTGTAAACCAGGGATGAAGCGTCGCGAGACACGTCCAGGTACAGCCAGGAGGACGGGGAAGCTCTGGGGTATCGCCATCCCTGGGGCCCAGGCCCGCTGGGCAGGCAGCCTGGATAGCTGAGGGCAGCACCTCGGGGTGGGGGGCTCCTAGGCACAGAGGGAGATGCAGGGTGCCGTGGGAAGGGAGGCTAAACACCCCCTCCCTCACCCCCGCCCGCGCCAAGTTCAAACTCAATGCCACTGGCTCTTCTAAACTAACTGGAATCATCTGTTCAGCATGATGTCATGCGTCAGGAATCTCCCCCACGCCGGCGCGATCCTGAGTCATCCCAATGGTCTCTTTCCTCGTTGGCAGACTTCGGGGCTCTGCCATCAGAGCGGCACCAGGGGGATGCTGAGGACAGTGTGCTGCCCAGCGTCCAAAGCTCTAGGGAAGGCGGATATGAAGGGCTCCCCTCACCCCATGGCCTCCACCGACCGGCACCAGCCGAAGTCTCCACCCCAGAGGCTGTTCAGGGCTGGGAAGGGAAGAGGACACCTCTCTCTGTCTCACCACCATGTGAAGTCTCAAGCCCCCGGAAGGAGGACTGGCAGCCCTGCCCTGCCCGCGTCTTCCCCTTTCACACACAGGCACTCTCCACGGACCGCGGGACCACCGCCAGCTCTTTCACAAGCAGCTTTCCCCCTCAACTAGCCACACAGCCCCAGGGTCGCGGCTGCCCCTGAAAGGCCGGGATCCCTGAGCGGAACGGAGCAGGACCTGTGCTGCTGTAACTCGTGCCGGCTACCTGCCGGCCTGGCCCGGGCACGCGCCCATTGCTCACACACCCTGGCCCCAGAACGAGGCATCTCATCCAGCCGGAAGGTGGTCCCCTCGAGAAAAGCGGCCCCTTGGCTTTTACTCCGTCAGGCCCACGGCCCTAAAACCCCAGGCAGCGGGATGCCACGTGACTCGGCCATGCAGACACACTCGAGGGCAGATCAGGGAAAGAAATGCCTCTCAGACGGGCTCATCCCCTCTAGACCCAGAAACGTGTGAAACCCTCCTTGTGCTCTGAGCTGTCCATGCGTGGCGCTCAGTACCCAGCTGGAGGTGTTCCTATTCCCATCCTTCCCTGCCCCTGCCCCACGCTAGCTCCTCTCTCAAAGGGCAGTCTTCCCGACTTCCCCCGCCTCCCCTCAGACCTCTATCCCCTGCCCCTGAATCCCAGGCTCCCTCCTCGGGCCCCAAACGTGGCAGCTGCCCCAAGGACCTGGCCAAGAAGGCCAGGAGTGGCGGACGGGATCCCCAATTTTAGAGCATGGGCCTTTAGGCAATCCGGGGATCTGCTTTTGGCCTGGGTCACTCCACCCACCCTCCGACCCGAGTCAGAGATCAGCGAGGGGGAGTGGGCAGATGGACCCCAAAAGATACGTCCGTCAAGAGACAAGGTCAGAGCAGAGCACTGGCTATCGACAGCTGGGCGATGGGGGAGCGCAGGGTCAGGGGTCAGCTGTCCTAGAGAGAAAAGGGCTGGTTGACCCCTTCTCCACAGTGAATCATGACAATGGAGAGGAAGGGACAGCGGGGCCTGGGAGACAAAATGACAAGTCAATGAGGGGCTGACCTCTAGGGGCCAGGCCAGACAGCAGAAGGGGAGGAAGCAGAAGAAGGGCTACGGTGTGCAGGGCAGCGAGAATCACGGGCAAACAATGGTCCCCCAGGGCTGCAGGAAGGGCACAGGGCACGGACACTCCACGAGGCTGGGCCTGGATCTGGGAAGCTCAGGGACGGGAAGCCTGCTCTGGGATCCACAGTGGGGGGGCTGGACCCTGCATCTGAGCCCACAAAGGCTGAGCACGGCGTCCTGCTAAACTCAAATGGGGGTAGCAGGGTTAGGGTTAGGGAAGTCATTGTATCCACTCAGTAAAAGTCAGAATCGGAGACATTTTCACATTTGGTACCAGGGCACATCGCCTACACCTTGCCTGGTTGACAAAGGACCTCCTTGTACATCACCTCTCTTCTGATGTCCGTTTTCCTAACCACCTGAAAAGGCTGTAGGAGCGTCATGTGTCAATAGGCATATTTTACAGATGAAGAGGCTGAGGTTCAGAGAGGTCGCGGGCTGGGAAGTAGCAAAGCCCGACCTTTTGACTGTGAACAGGGCACATACCCTACATTGCAGATAACGTGCTCATCTTAACACGTAACAAGATACTGAAAGAAGTCAAGCCCCAGGCCCACCTTTGCAATTCCAGTACATGCTCCTGGCAACCGTGAACCCCGCCCTCTCCCCCGGGGCAGGGGGGAAAGGTCCACCCAAACAAGTTCTTTCCCTAACACTTCTGATTGTGAAAATATGAACTCCTGACGCTCCACCCTGGCCAACGATGGGTCCGGGAGTTTCTCCCATGGCCACTACCGTTAGGGGTGGGGGGAAAAAGATGAGGGGAGGGGGAAGACGGCGGAAACTGGCCAAAGTTCAATGTGATGAGACGGTATCAAACCGCTGCCTTTAGTTTATCAGTTAATTGCAAAGCAAACGGGCCAACGAGGACTATGTATCCATTGCGGGATCAATGGGGTGGGTGTAGCGCTCTTAACGTGAAAAGAAAAAACGCGGTTGCAGCGTTAAAAAGGCTGCCATCAAAACCCCAACACGTGGAGGGAGGGCAGCAGAGCCCAGGCGCAGGAAGCAGTCCTTGCTGAAAACCCCACATGTTCACCCGAACCCTGCAGAAGGAGCTGCCGGAAGGCAGTAAATGCCCTGCGGCCAAAGAATTCCTCTGGCCTCCCCGACCACTTATCAGGGCAGGCGGTATTTATCTTGACAGCGTTCCTCGGACCTATATTTGCATCCCGCCCCCCTCCAAATTTCCTCTTGGGCTTATCTCCAAGCCATCCTTTTCCTCCAAAGATGAAAGATTGAAACACGACCAGAGGGCAGTATATATTATCTTCAAAGAGCACTTTAGACACCATAAAGAATATTTTAACAGGCGCTGTTTTTTTCCCCCCTCACCACACCTGTCCTCATAAACCATTTATGAGCTTGGCAGAGAGAGAAAATATACCAGCTGAGATAAAGGAACGAAGAAACAGTCCAGGAATGAAACCTTGGACTCTAGATTACTTGGGACCCCCTCCCCTCGACCCCCCAATCCCTGGAAGTTAGGGCTGCGGTCCTCCTCCTTGAATCCACCCCCCCCAAAGCCCTCCCCAGCACCAGGCCCCCACCGGGCTCCAGCAGCTCCTACCAGTGGCGCACAGAGCGATGAAGGTCTGAGCGTGCTTGCGGATCAGAGACAGCTTCTCGCTGGGCTGAGGCAGCTTGCGAAGGATGTGCTCGATGAAGTCGTGGGGGGTGACGGCCGCCAGGTTCCACTTCAACTTGCCCAGCACCACCAGCTCCCACTCCTGGGGACGGAGGGAGGAAGGGAAGAGTATAAAGCCCACAGGCTGACCTGGCATCCGGGACTGGGGGCTTGGCATCCAGACCAGTCTTCGGAACGATTCTCATTAGATTGGAAGGCGGGGCCGTTTATCAGAGTGGCCCTAAAGCTTTGAAGTGGGTGACGGCTCTTCTCAGGCTTCAAAGGTCAGGCTCCACTGAAAATAATGAGCGCCCAGGTAGCTGTTGCCAAGATGGTACCTTCTTCTATTTCTCTGCCTCTCCAGCTCCCCGACCCGCACCCGACCCTGACTTCCATTCCAGGGGATGCTTCTGCCCGCCCACCCAGAAGGTTGAATCTACAGTAAGATACCACCAAGGTCATTGTAGCCCTTTCGTAGCAATTTATTGTATATCTATCACCAGATTAATGGTCTTTTTAATCCTCGTGGAAAAATGATGTACACAGAATAAAGCTCAAAATTAGGTTTCTTGGCCCAAATCCTTGGCAACCAATTAGCTTGCTCGTAGTTGGTGCCAAAATGTACCATTTTTCTCTCTGCTGCTAAAACTTCCCCCATGACACGTAATGCAGAAATCTTGGGAAATGATACTCAGACACGGGGCACCCTTCCACTGAAATGTTTCACCGGCCTTTGTTACCATGACTGAAGGACCTCATGGTCACTGGCAACCCCCTTGTGCAGCTGGAGGTGATTCAGGGCAGGGTGAAGGTCCTTGTTCAAGGTCATAGAAGCCCGCAGCCCAAATGCTGGCACTGTGCAACCCTGTCTCTTGTGGGCCTCTCACCAGCAGCCCACCTAGTGAAAAACCTTGTTTCTCTCCCTTATTGGGATACGTTGGGGGGAATTGTGCTCAAAGGGAAACAAGCCAAAGAGAGAGCCTTAAAACTACGTGCAGTCAGAGGGAAAAACAGGCCCATCGATCTATCGTCATCAGCAGAATGAGCGACCAGCTTACCAGTGTAGTCCGTTCCCCCATTCACCCCAAGATACCGACTGTCTTCCGCCTGCCAAGCCGGCCACCAGAGCCCTATTCTGCCTGCGACCCACAGCACCGGCTGGCTGTGTGGTCTGGGCCAACTCCCTCCCCTTCCCTGGCCTCGGCTTTCTTGTTGGTAAAATAGGAGGACTCCTCCAGTTCTCAACTTCTGGGATAAAGAGACAGAGACTGGAAAAAGGCAGATTTGTCTGCAGCAGTACAAATTAGCTTGGCAAGCCCCTGGAAAAAAATTGGGGTGCTCTGAAACATACCCGAGTCCCCCACCATGTTGAAACAGTGAAGCAAAAGGAAGATTCGTTTTCCTCGTCTCCCGTGAGACATATAACTGGATCCCAATTTTAACCATGCTCTCTTTACCTGCCTTCAAGTCTGCCTTGGTTTTTTTACGGGAGGTTGGCGGTGAAAACCCAGATAGACTACTAAACAGTCAGTGTCTTCCAAGATGGCTTGAAATTTCAGCTCTCCTTCTCACGGGGGAATGTGAGTATAAACCACTCGACTTGTACCATTATTAAAGGAAGCAGATCTCCTAGAAGAAAGCACCTTTCTGGGCCTCTCGGACCAAACCAGAAGCAGCTGAAATCTGGCAACTGTTCAAAGGTGAGGTCATTCATGCCCCTCTGCATTCTCGGAGATTCCTCCCCATCCTTGCACATGTCTGCCGCTAGGTGGCAGCACAGCCTCAGGGAGGAAGGCCTCTCACAAAGAGCTCAGTTCAGGCAGCCAGTCCCGGGCCCTGTGGACTTAGTGCAGGCCTGGCCAGCGGGGAGGGGGAGGGGGAGGGGGGTGGTAAGAGGGGGCCCCTTTTCCAAACAGTTGGGAGATAGGCTGTGCAGATCACTGAAGGTGGGCCTCTGGAGCCACCCAACCAATGCCACGCTGCTGCCACATGGCCGTCTTAAGTATGAAGCTACGGGGGCAAAGAGTCCTATCGGGTGGGAAAAAGGTTTGCGGGCAGAAAACCAGAGTCCAGACAGGACCCCGTGTCTATGTAGAGGTAACAGCCCCACCGGAGACAGGAATTCAGGCCTCCCAACCCTCTGACAAAGGGCCCAATTTGACTCTGCTCAAAAGCCAATGAGCTGGTATTTAAGTGAACAGCTACTATGTGTGGGTATCTTGAGACTCTAAGAGGTGCCTAAGACCTACCTTTGAACTCCCGGTTCTTAGGAGACACGCCACACGTGTATTTGAGAATCGTGTGAGAGGTTGATTTCTGTCTCGGAATTCCGCGATTGAAAATTTGGAATTTAATTAAAATATTTTATCACTGTGCTTCATGCCTCCTCTGCATACGTAAGCGGCTGCAAATGAATCTCACCAACACAAACCTCCCTGAGTGAGGACGTTATTCATGGGTGGAGTCTCGGTACTTCGCACAGAGCCCCCGCACACAGTAGGAACGCAAGGAGCGTCGTGTTAAAGAGTTCCCAGAAGTGTGAAAACGTCAGGGATGGGTAATTTGGGGTCCTAAGGATCTGTTCTGGGAGCAGCGGCATCAGAGTATATTATTAGGATAGGGGACAGCAGAAAGGCAGGGGGGAAGGAGGCAGTCATTACCAGCAGCTCCTGAGGCTTGACGGAGTTGTCCGTGTAAATGCACAACTTCTCAGCGGTCAGCGGGATGGTCTCTTTGAGCTTGGAAGCCAGGAACATGCACACGGCCCCCAGAAGCTGCAGATGGGTCTTCGGAGTTGGGACTCCGGCCAAGAAGCGGTCCAGGTAATTGATGGCCAGAGGAAAGACCTCTTCTTCGCACTTCTGCTCCTCACAGACCTATGACACGAGGGGACAGGGTCGGGGTGGGGGGAGACCATAATATCAGGAAAAGAGGAAAAAAGGGAAACCGCACAATCTAGGAAAACGACAAAAATATTGAATTTGTCGGGGGGGAGGGGGAGGGGAGTAGAATAAGCGATCAGAGTGAAGGCGAGGAAATTGGGGTCAATCTGAATGGCCATCCGCGCTGGGGTCCTCCCCGGGAGCCTAAAAACTCACCGGAGAGGTGGGTTAAGGACCCCGAGGCCGAGGGCGCAGCAGCTCCGGCCCCGCCGCCCCCGTGGGCCGCTCACCGCTCCGCTCGCTCGCACTCACTCACTCTCTTTTTTGGATTTCGTCATCTTTTCAAAAAATCAATAAAAATATTCCGGAGGCTCCGGGGGTCTCGTTCTTGGTCTCATTCGGACCCCCAGACCCTGCTCTATCATTCCCGACAATTGAAAAAATTGTCGGGGGGAGTCCCCGCGGCCCAGGCGCCGCATTTGGGGGGGTGGGTGGGGAGAGGTGGGGAAGCGGGGGGAGGGCGGAGGGAGCCAGCGCCGCGCAGCCTGGGCGGCCGGAGTCGGGGCAGGGGAGACGGGTTCAAAAAATAATTAAAAATCGAGGAAATACCCCAGACAAGACCTTTCGCCGTGAAAACCCCACAGAGGACCCAGGCTACCCGCAACGGAGGTTTGGGGTGCCGGGAAGGTCTGGACCGCGACCCCTGGGGCTTTGGATACCGAGGGGGAAACTTGCAGGGGTGAGCGCGGCGGCGGGAGTGTCCGGCCGCGGCCCACAAGGGCAGAGGCCGGGGACGGTGGCGAAGAGCTGGGGGACAGACGAGAACGGGGAGCCGCCGGAGAGAGGCGCGGGGGGCTCCGGCCTCTCCTTCGGGGGGGACCCGCTATCGCCCCTGCACACACCTCCTCCCCCCTCCCACCCCACCCAGCTCTCCGCACCCAGGAAACTGAAGGCCGAAACGTAAGTAACCTTCGTGAGGGAGGGGGGGATCGGGGGCGAAGGCGCCATCAGAAGTGGGGGGCCGGGATAGTGGGGTGAGAGGGGGAGCGGGCGACGCGTTCCAGCCTCTCCACCCCGAGTTTACAAAGCAACATGGCGAAACCACGGCAGGTCCGGAGCCGTGCAGACGTGGGCACACGGCTCGCTCCGCAAGGGTTCGGAGCGAGGGGAAAGAAGTGGTTCTTTTGGGTTCCCCGAAAACACACGTTTTCTTCAGTGTGACTTCCGGGGCTCCTGAATTCTCCGTTTCTCTTCTCCCTCCGCCCTCCGCCCTCCCCCCTTAGTGCCAACGCGGAGTCGCGACCACAGGCGAGGGGGGGGGTACCCGAGGCTAGGACGAATTTGCCCTGGCCTTTGGTGGGGGGGCTGATTTTTTAACTTTGGGGTCCCGGCTTCCCGCTCCTACTCCCTTCTTCAAGGCACCTAAAGCAGCCTCGGCTTCGCAAAAGACAGGTCGGGGTGGGGGGGGGGGGGGAGGCAGCCACAGGCAGGCACCCGCGCGCGGGATGCTCCCCCACCCCCGCCCCGGGACAGCCTCGCTGCTCCCAGATTTGCCTCCTCCCTCCTCCCCCCTCCCCCCGTTAATCTTGCACCCCGCAAGGAACAGAAAGGAAGCCACGCGTCTCGCCGAGGGCACGGGGTAACCTCTCGCGCAGCAGCGGGGAGGCGGGCGCGGAGGCTGCCCTCTCGCAGGTTCAGGGTCCCCGCGTGGGGTCTGGGGTCCGGGCGGGGACGGACGGTGCGCCTGCCTGCAGACCTACCTCCAGCATCCAGGTGGCCACCATCCTGCGCATGTAGGGCTGGATGTCCTTCTGCACGCACTTGAAGTAGGAGCACTGGGGAAGGTAGCGCTCCTCGATGGTCAGCAAGTTCTGCAGCACGCGGTCGTCGTGGAGCAGGTTGGCGTCCGGCACGGCCCTGCGGACCGGGTCCACCTCTCCGCACAGCAGCTCCATGGCCAGCTGGGTGCCCACTCGCGCCCCTGCGATCTCCGGACTGGAAAATTGGGGGGGTTTTTTGGAGGGGGGGAGGGGAGAGGATTCCCCTTACCTCCTTCCTTTGGCTAAATAAGGGGTTTTCGGGGAAATAGCGAAGGGCAGAGAGGGAAGCTGGGGAAGAAGAGGGGAAAGGGATGGGCGGTGGGAGAGGAGCGCCCCGGGGGCTGCTGACTCTGCCTGCCCTCCCCTTCAAACTTGTCTGCTCTCCCCAGCTCGCTCTGCTCTCTGCTCTCCGAGGCAGTGACGCAAACTGGCTGGGCAGTTACTTCTCCTCCCTCTCGCCTCACCCCCCTCTCCGGTTCCTCCTCCCTTTCCCTCCCCTCCCGGTCCTCCCCTCCTCCTCTCAGTGTCTCCCTCCCTCCCTCCTTTCCCCTCTTGTTATTAAGGAGAACAGCAGCTGGCCCGACCAAACTTCAAACGCGGTCCCCCGCCCCCCGGCCCCCTCTCCTTAGCTCTCCGAGGCCCTCTCCCTCTATGCAGCCCCGCAAGCCAGGGGCCTCGGAGAGGGGAACCCACAAAAAAAAAAAACCCCACCGATTCCTACTTATTTCCTCTAATTGCGCACATTCTGTAGGTGCATCCTGCCAAAATACGACCCTCCGACTCTGGCTACTTCAAAACTGATCCTAATACTACCGCCCATGTATTTTAAGATTCAGGAATGACGGGTGGATTACTTGAAGATGAGGTGGGCTCAGACAACTGAGAAATAGATCCCTTACGTGAGAAAGAGGGAGGGCGATCTGAGAAAACAGCAACTTCGCATACCCAGAGAAAAAGGTTATGTCCCTGAAATTTATGTTCCTGATCATGTTGCTGTTTCCAAAACCCGATTAAAGGGACCAGAACTTCGGCGCCCACTCCAACCCCCGCCCCCGCCCCCCCGCAGATGTGTTGGGGGGGAGGGGTGAGTGTCCGGAGGGAGGGGGCGCTTCTCCGACGTGATAGAATGTGACCCAGGAGCAGAAACCATCCCGTTCTTGGGGCGCCGCAGGCGCCACTGGGAGACGCGGGGAGGCGCCCCGAGCCGCCGCAGGCCGGGGGCAGGGCTACCAGCGGTTCCGCCGCGGCCAGCGGCCACGCAGGAAAAACCCGCTTCCTCGCCCTGCCTCTGCTGACAAGCCGCCCGAGGTGCCTGCGCGGAGCGTGGCCACACTGATACAGCTTTCTAGGAAATAGCCCGGGAGGAGGAGGGGAGAGGGGCGAAAGAGGGGTAGGTTTGGCTCCCCCTCTCTCCCCGGGCGCCAACGACACCACCCCTTCCTTTCCTCCGAGGCCCAAGAGTTCCACCCCGGGTCCCTCGCCTAGCACCCTCGCGGACCCTCCGGGTTCACGCGTCGCTCGCAGCCAGGGCTTTCCCCCCGCGAGCGGAACTACGGTGGAGACGCAGCCAGTGCGGTCGGCTCTGACACGTGCTCCAATGCATCCTCGGGTCAAAGCCGCTTTTAGAGGGGATCTGATGGCGTTTCCTCACCTCCTTCCTCCCGCCACCCCCCACCCTGCCCGTCTGTGCTATTTCACTCCGGGAAGAAAGGGAGTGGGCCCAGGGCCCGCGGCGCGCTGGCGGAGCTGGCACGTGCGCCGAGCGCGGCGTGGGTAGGGTCTCTGGAGAGACACCGAGGTTGGCCCAGGACCTCCCTCGCGGAGAAAGGGGGCCCGAACCGGGGCGCGAGGGCGAGCGGGGGGAGGCGGGGGGCTGGGTGAGCTGTGAGCTCTGTTCCCTGAAAGGAGGGGGAGGTGGAATAAAGAGGGCGGACAGCGCATAAACCAGAGGTGCGAGCGATTAACCCTGGCCCCGGGGCCAGCCCCTTTCCACGAGGGTGGGGCGGAAGGGGTGGGTGGGTGGGTGGAAGGGGGATATCGCTTTAAAAGGGTGAGTAAGAGTTTGGGGCGCCGTCTCCCCTCCCTCTATTTGCATAGCCAATAGCTCTGGGTCTCCTGCTACTGCGCGCTGATTGTTACCGGGCAGATTACTTTTTTTTTTTTTTTTTTTTTTTTTTTTTTTTTTTTTAGTAGGACGCGTTCCCCGCTACATCAAAAGGAAGCCAAGGAAGGGAGGGCGGAGGGAGAGCGGGGACTGGGGCGGGCGAGGGCTGGGGAGAGGCCGGGGCGCGGGCGACCTTATCAATAGCCTCGGGAATTAGTATCCAATCGACTGTATGTAAAGAAAGGGGAGGGAAGGGGCGGGCGAGGAGAATGTCTAATTGCGGTGGAAGCCATTAGCTTTCTGGAAGAAAAAAAGCTCGCTGAAAAACCCAAGTTGCAAACTCAGAATGAAACAGTCCCGCGCGGCGGATGACAGTCGGGGCCGAGTACGGTGTTCCTCGGAAGACAGCGGGTGCCTAACAATCACCTCTTGATTTCAGTCAACGTGGACTTCCCGACTCAGGCCTTGAGTCACTCCGGATAAATAAGTGAACTTAACATTTTAAAACCCCATAAAGGACTTACTCAAACTTCAGCTCAGCCACCTTTGAGCGGATCAAAGAAAGCTGTAGGGGTAGGGGGTGGGGGGCAGTGTGGGCGAGAGAGGTATTTTTAAAGTATAAATCTGCCCCGACAGGCAAGGACAGAAGCCGGCGAGGGCTCCCAGCCTCTTGACATCACTTGGTAACTAACCCAGCACGGCCTTTTCTCCACCTCCCTGCAGGGAAAGCATCCCGAGCCCGGGGTCCCCTGAAGAGGGGCAGCTGGGGGCGGGGAAGAGGCGGGTGGTCGTCCTCCGGGCCTCGCCCACCCTGGGGAGAAAACCTGGGTGGTGAGGCCTCAAGTCTCGGGAGCGGCGAGCCGAGGGGCCCCCTCTCCCCTTCCCTCCCCCTAACCCCAAACCCGTCTGGCTTTACGGAGAAATTCCGGCGGGGAGCGGGGCCGGGGGGCGGGGGACAGACGGCTGTGAAGAGGAGGGGCGCGGGCGGATGCCCCTCTCCCCGCCGCCCTCTCCGTCCACCCAGACCCGCGGGTGCGGGCGCTCCCCGCGTGGCAGGCTCGCCCCTTCAAGTTCCCCATTGACTTCCCCTTCCGATTACGGACTGTTCCCGAACAGCAACCTCGCAGCGAATCCGTCCCCCAGTGGTTCAGGCTCCAAGGCTCGGGGTGGGGCGTGCGAGGGTGCGGAGGTTGGCAGGAATGTCTCCGCGAGGCTTGGACTGGAAACTGAGTTTTCCCTTTTGGTCGCCACTCCGACCATGTGTTAAAACTTTAATTTTGCTTGCTAAAAAGCACTCCTCCTCGCACGCGGGAAAAGGCACGTTGCCTTCTGAACAAACCTGCGCATTTTCTTTTGCGTGTAGCCTTAGGTTTAGAGAAAAAAACCAAACGTCTGTGCTCCGGCTTTTAAGTCAAAACTGGTCACTGTAGGGAAAAAAAACAAAACAAAATATTGGCTCTTCCTTATTCCTTTTAAACCCCTCAAGGGGGGAAAAAAAACACCTCCTTCCCTTTGTAGGATCAAATGATAACCTTTAGCGAACGTCAGTTTTACTGGACTTTTATTCCCTCCCTGGCCGGCTCACCACCCCTCGCGTTGTGGAGTTTCGGTTGGAAAGTGTACAAACCCCTGTAGGTGCAGGGTGTTTATAGGCACATTTCTGCAGGAACCTGCAACGCTAAGCACACTTACGCCCCAGCTCACCTGGCGGATGCCGCCCAGCCAGGTGATCCCGCTGTCGGCTGCAAGCTTCGTCCTCCTAGGGGCGCTCTGGCGGGGTGGGGGGAGGGGAGTGAGTTCGGGCTCAGGCGCCCCCGCCACCCCTAACTCCCCCCCCAGAGCAGAGCGGTGTATTTCTCCATTTAGGGATGGACGGGCAGTCAAAACCGAAAACCCGACGGTCGCTTGAAAGTAGATGGCCAAGGGTCCGAGTCTCGGCTCTAGGAGGCCGGAGTACCAGGAAGGAAGCCGAGGAGGTGCAGAAGGAGGGGACGGGAGGGAGTGGGAAGGGAGTGGAAGCAAATTAGAAAAATGTGCGAAAGGAGGAGGGACAGGTCGGGAACTGGAGCTCGAGGAGACAGAAGGTGGGTGGGGACGAGCCGCCGGGTGGCTCCCCGCGCCAGGCACTGGGACCCAGGTGTGAGAGCGCTTCCGGGACCCCGCACGGCCGCCCCTCGGCCCGTGGCAGCCCCGGGGCGCCCAGACCCTGCGGGGATAGACACGGGCCGGCCTGCGCTCTCCAGCCGCCCTCCCTGGGTCCGAGCTTGAACCCGGGCTGCGTGCCTCGGGCGGCAGATGCGACAGGCGTGGGTCAGAAACGCCTGCCGTCCGTTCGCCCCCCTCGCATCTTCCTCCCCTCCCTTGAAAAAAAAATAAAAAGTAAAGAGACCCGAAATTTCCCCCTCTTCCTGTCTGATTCAGCTGCCTCACGCGGCCGAAAATAGCCCTGGAAGTGTCTTCGGTTTATAAAAGTGACTTTTCCAGTAAGATCTGGGGCGGGGGGCATCTGCCCCCCGGCGTCGGTGGGGCCCGGCCTCCGGGAGGAAAGGGAACCGGCCGGCTCGCTCCTTCGCCCTCCCCCCGGCGCCCGGGAGGGGCCCGCTGGGCAACGGAATCGCGCCTCCGCCGGAGGAGCCACCACGCGGCTTTTTCGCGGAATTTTGACGTCACCCACACGTGGGGGGAAGGGGCTGGGAGAGCGAGAGGAAGCGGCGGGGGAGGGGGCGGGCGGGGGCGGGCGGCGGCGGTGCGTGGCCCGCCCCTAGCGGACGGCGCTCCGGCCTCGCGCCCCCGGCCGCCCGGGTCGCTGGGACCGCCGCGCGCGCCCGCCCGGAGCCAAATGGCGACCCCCTCCCAGGCCCTCCCTGCCGCGCCCCCGCACCTTCCACCACGAGGAGCTGAGTTTTCTCCCTTTGAAATCGCGAGCTGCTCTCAGCTCCGGGAAAAGCTGATTGCTTTGCGTTGCCGTCCAGTTGCGCTCCTTGGCGACGTCAGATTGAATATCGCGATTGCTGGTCGCGACGCGCCACCACCTAGCTCTCCGCCGTCTCTCCAGCGGGGGGTGTGCTTTCTGTTGCTCGGTAATGAGTTCTGCACTTACTTGGACGCCAGTATTTTACGCGCGACTTATTTCTCCCTGGTCCCCCCGCCCCATCCACTATTTCGATACCAGCTGGGTTGGCTGACTTTGTGAAAATTACATGTGACAGTCCATCTCCCGAGGATGCGTAGAAGCAGTTTTGGACGAATTTTACCGTGTTAGGAGCAAATCCGTCTAGAAATAACGCCCGTCCAAAGAGTTCCACAAATAAATGGGCAAGCGTTTAGGGCGACTCCCCTCCCACTCGCTGGATACCCCCAGGGTGTCCGTGCTCGTGGAGGACCATTTAGACCCCGAGAGCTAAACACTGCAGCTGCAGAGTGAGTCCGCGCACCTTCATTTCCCCTCTATGTGGGCAAAGTCTTTTTAATCTTTCAGTCGGGGGGGGTGATATCAGAAGTGTGCCATTCTTAAAACCCACGGTGATAACGCTGAGTTGATACTGAAATTTACAAGAAGCTCAGTGGGACTCTTTGGGAGGAAAATAGTCAATGTGAACTGGGTTTTACCTCGATGAGGTATAGAGAATGTTGCAAGAATCAGATGCAGAAAGCTAGGGGCTTCTTTGAAAATGTGCTTGTGAGGTGGAATTACTTGTTTCAAATGTAAAGGAGAAGCTTTCTGTTTGAATCAGTCATGAAGTGTGGAACTGTTTCTTTTTGAAGATGACAGACTTTGGTTATGACCATTCTTCCTTCGTTTTAACACATTCCCTCTATTTTTAACTTATTATTTATTTCTTTTTCGTTTAATGGTTGCTGTTCTGACCCAAGAGACTTTGTTTTGTTTCTTCTGGGGGGAAAAAAGAGTTAAAATTAATGAAAATGTCAATACTTGCTGTGGAAGTTCAGTCTGAGTGAACTATATTTAAGAGAGCTTGCTTTTCTGGTGCCTGATTTGATGGACACTTGATTTGTATGTACAAAGGTAGAAAAACAGAATAAATTATTGAAGGAAAAGAAAAGGGAAGGAACCAAAGAAGTGTTTGAAAAACCAAAAAGACAAATGTCTTTTAAATTTTACTCCTGCTTCATTTTAGACATTTAAGTTCGGGGAGGTCATGTTAAACGTTTTGTAGATTTAAGTCCCTAGTAAAATGTCAAGACTACCCCTACCAGAAATGTTTCTGGAGCAATAGTCATTTTTATTTGTTTTATAAAACTTAAAAATGTTTTTATAAACACTTTGCCCGAGTTCAAACGTTCATTTGCCTTTAAAATGTCCACTTTCCTAGTGTGATTGAATATTCTTTCGATTTTGTGACTTTATTCAGCTGTGTATTAGTTACAACCAAATCGAAGCAATGTAAACTATTTCTAACAAATAGTCCGTATTTCATATTTTATTTTTCAGCCTTTAAACACAAGGATGGCCGGCATTTGTTAGTATAGTTTATAGCATAAGTCTACAACACCCTGAATTCATATTCTCCAAACTTTAAAAAACTCATTAATAAAAACCGGAGACATAATTTTCTTGTTGAGGTTTTGGGTTGCTTTTGTTGTTGTTTGTGGCTTTTTTCCCTGGTGGCACAATTCAGGAGGGAGAGTGAACATTTTTCTAAAATTATTTTCTTGGTGGTCTTTGGTTGGCATTTTTCATTTGAAATGTGAAATAGATTGTTTTTCAAGTTTTATCATCTTTAAAATGTGCACCTCTGGAGAGAGATGTTCTTTCTATTTTAGGATTGACCTGAAAGCAAGAAGTTTGTATAAGTATGCTAGACAATCCAAGCTAGGATGGAGTTAGACTCCTAGGAGGAATGCATTTCCTTTTTGTTCAGCCTGAAGTAAGGGCATCTGCTCTTACATGAACTTGAAACAAAGTCTGCGCCTATGCATTGTGTAAACAACTTAGAAAAGCACAAATTCAGAGGAGAGGGGTTTATGTGGAAGGTGAAGTTAGAACAGAAAATCCTAATTTATTTCTGCTCTTAGCCATCTCAAATCACACTTGCATTGTGGTCCCATCAGCTATAAACCAAATAATTTTTTCTTTATGACATATAGAGGTGTGTTCCTTCAAGCCCTGTGTAATAATGATGATGATGATAATAGATGATAGTAATTCCGCTGTCTTCTCTTCCAATGAGTGTGTGTGAGCCTTCATCTTACGTTTCTTTAACAATTGTGATCGAATTGTAAGGAAATGGATTCTGAAGTTAGGTTTTCGTCCTGGGAAACAGCACCAAAAGGGCTCAATTTTGTGCTTTTGAAAATAAAAAGTCACCAAAATTTAGTAGACGTATTGCTTAAGGGAAGAGAACAAAATGCACAGGATTAAAAATGAACAGGAAAATTCCTTTGCCTAATTTACAAACCCCTACCTTCGTCGTGCCCACATATGTTTCCATTTTTGAGAGCAGCCAGGCGGTCAGTCTAGCTAAGGCAAACTCAGGACCTAAAGCCTTTCCTGGTGTCAAGGAAGATGTTCTAAAGCGAATGCTATGGGTTTACGTAAGGTTTTGGAGGAAAAGACTTACATCTGGCATCTCACAGTCACCAATTATTTCAGGATCATGAAATATCATTTTAAAGAAATATTTTGAGAGAGAGGGGAGTCTAGATCATGCATTACATCTGGACAGCCATTTTGTGTGTGAGGTCTTCCTGAAATCATTTAAACTCAGGAAATTTAGTTGTTTCAGGTAGCAGCCCATGAGCTCCCTTTTGTATAATTCCAATAAACTGGTGAAGAGCAAGTTTTTCTACCCCCTACTTCTGAATATATATTCTTCTAATGTTTCTCTTTTTTAAATAAAGTGGTGTACCTAATTTAAAATTTCCCTAACATAATATAGACCAACGCTCCAAGTGACGTGCCTTTGTACAAGGAAATTATTCAGATAATTACTCTTTGTAGTGTAATTACCCGCAATTTTATGTCATCTAGCAAATGAGTTAAGTAAGTTGGTAATCGAACTCCAGTGAAATCTGCTATACTTGGGATGAAAACCATACTTTACCTCGAGAAATCAAGGTCTGACCTTCCATTTAGACACTTAAGACTTTACCTAGGCTGCCTGTATGTTTCACTCAGTGGAACTCTTTTCAGATTTAGGGAAGCCTGGCTCTCTGTTATAGAGTAGATGTAGTCTTGCTTGGAAACAGGGGAATGGGCTGTGGACCCTCATGACATTTTGGCCCGTCACAGAATATGCCTTCTGTGTCTGGGAGTCTGCACTTGAAATTCTATATAGTATTCATCAAGGTATTCATGCTGAGCGATCACATATGTGCTAAACTGATAACATCACAGGTCTCTGCACAGACACATCAGAGCATGTCGGGGGCACGCTTCAGATTTGTAAGGTAAAATTCAAATGGTTTTAATGAAGGAGTCAAACATGCAGGGGTTTCTGTGCTTTGGAGATCGCCTCTGGCTCTTGTGTTTTATTCTTTCATTTATTTGATACAAGCTGAGTCCTTACCAGGTGCCACACAGCGTGCTAGGCATCGGGGATGTCGTGGGTATGTAGTTAGACACTCAGTGAATGTTTTGTAAGGCTGGCAGGAAGGAAAAAGAGTTGAATAATACAGTCCCTGTCCCTAACAAGCCCGTTGTCTAGGGATCAAGCCTGGGAAAGAATTAACATCCTATACATGAATGCTTTAAGAAAATAATAAAACATAGAACAAAAGGCACAGAATAAGATGCCATGTTTTACCCATCTTACACCACCTACCTTAACGCAGGGGCATGGAAAGTTATCTTTTCTTTAAAACTCAGTCTAGGCAAGTAATTATTCCTTGGATTGCATAGTCGTTTTTAAAATTATTTTTCTTAAATTATTCTTGAATATTGTTCTTAATAAGCTATTGGAACTTGTTGATTGGATGTCTGGGTTACATGTCTGGGGTTTGGTCAGTCCTTTTCAAGTAGCCAAACCCCTTCTTGGTCCATCAGACTGCGAGAAGTCCTTTCTTTGAGTAGCTGGTTTTCCCAGAGCATCTGTTTCTCCTCAGAATGAACCCTCCCTGAATCTGACAGACTATTGATCAGCATTTCACTCCTTTGGTTAGGGAAATTGAGGTCAGAGTGGATCATTTCCTTGTCCTGAATCACCCAGATGTTCACAGAGCAGAAGGTAGACCTCTGATTATAAGCTCAGACGCCTCCTAAAATAGATGCAGAAAACATTGTCCCTGTCATTGGCACCATGGTGGTGAAGTGGCACCAGTCTAGGAGTCAGAATGCACACATTCTAGTCCCAGCGCTGTGACCTGGGGATAGCTTCAATGTTTCCATTTCTTTTTTTTTTTAATTAATTTTTATTGGAGCAGAGTTGCTTTACAATGTTGTGTTAGTTTCTGCTGTACAGCAAAGTGAATCAGCTGTACGTATACATATATCCCCTCTTTTTCAGATTTCCTTCCCAGAGCATTGAGTATAGAGTTCCCTGTGCTCTACAGTAGGTTCTCATTAGTTATCTGTTTTATACATAGTAGTGTATACATGTCAATCCCAACCTCCCAATTTATCCCACCCTCCTTCCCCCCTTGGTATCCATACGTTTGTTCTCTACGTCTGTGTTTCTGTTTCTGCTTTGCAAATAAGTTCATCTGTATCATTTTTCTAGATTCCACATACAAGCGATATTATACGATATTTGTTTTTCTCTTTCTGACTTACTTCACTCTGTATGACAGTTTCTGTCCATCCACGTCTCTGCAAATGGCACAATTTCATTCCTTTTTATGGCTGAGTAATATTCCACTGTATATATGTACCACCTCTTCTTTATCCATTCCTATGTCGATGGACATTTAGGTTGCTTCCATGTCTTTGCTATTGTAAAAAGTACCGCTGTGAACGTTGGGGTGCATGTATACTTTCAAATCAAGTTTTTCTCTGGATATATACCCAAGAATGGGATTGCTGGTTATATGGTAGCTTTATTTTTAGATTTTTTGTTTTGTTTATTTTTTGTAATTGGGGTATAGTTGCTTTACAATGTTGTGTTAGCTTCTGGTGTACAATGAAGTGAATCAGCTATATGTATACATATATCCCCTCCCTCTTGGACCTCCCCCGCATCCCACCCATCTAGGTCACCACAGAGCACCGAGCTGAGCTCCCTGTGCAATACAGCAGGTTCCCACTAGCTATGTGTTTTACACATGGTAGTGTATATATGTCAGTCCCAATCTCCAAATTCATCCCACCCCGTCCCCCCACCGACCATGTCCATTCTCTACATCTGTGTCTCTATTCCTGCCCTGCAAATAGGTTCGTCTGTACCATTTTTCTAGATTCCACATATATGTGGAAAATCTCAGCACAAAAGTTCAACTAACCTAGTGCTTATTCCTACAAGTCAAACACAATCCCCCTTACAGCACATATCGACATAGAGTTTTGGACGGACCCTAACTTGCAGATCCTTCTTTAGGTCTGACTAAGGGACAGCTTAGAGACTGTGGGCCTCTTTCAATCAGGCTTACTCTGAGCTACATGGAACTCATGGAGCATCAGGTAGCTTGTTGGGTGAAAAGAGAACATTGCAATCTTTAGACAAGATCTCCCTCCTTGCTTTCTGGCACGTCCTAATAGCTAGGAGTAAGCAAGGAAAGCTTTCTGCTCTGTCGCACTTTTCTCCCTCGCTTTTCATTGCTTTGAACATGTGACACATTTCATTCATTGGGGTTCTTTGTACTCCACCAAGATCCACTTAGGTGTAAATTATTTGCTTTATAGAATTACATGTTTGTAGACATGTTTCCTTCTTAAGAGTGTGGCTACTGAGAAAGAGAAACTGGTAGTCATTAATAAGCAATTACGTTTGGGAGAGTTTCTGGACAGTGTTCTATATAATTTTTTTAAACGTGGTATATAGGGTCATGGAGAAAGCACTAGACTTGGGGTTGGGAGAGGTGGGATCTAGTCCCCATTATGCCATAGGCTGTGTAACTTGGGGCAAGACCCTTATGGAATTACCACATTTTAAGGTTGTCAGGGAAACCATGGGTCTCCCAGTCCATACCCCCATCTATCACAGAGGAACACCTATAGAGCATCCTTGACAGATAAAAGTGATGTCTTTGCTCAGATATTCTACTGATGAGGAACTCACGTCCTCTAAGTTATCCCCATTGTCTGTTCTAAGTTTATACGTTCTTTCTTATTGAGCACGACGCTCCCTCAGCATCACTGGTGTGTGTCTGCTTACTACTGATGGACCTTGAGCTAGGTGCTTTGCCTTATAGGATCTTCCCAAGAACCATGTGCCATTAGGATCCTGAGGGACAGAGGGGTTCGATGACTTACTCAAAGTCATGGAAAGCTAGTCAGGGGCCCCAAACCGCCTGCTTCCAGGCAATTTCTTCCCACATATGTTGTCTCTGGCCACTGGGACACGAGAGAACTAGCTATCTCCCTCGTTTGTACTGACAGTCGGTCAGATATTTGAGGGCGCCGTCCCTTCATCCATTTCTCTTCAGTTCTTTTATTGGATGCTGGCCCCTCATCAGCGGGCTACCCTCCTCTGGATCCTGACTAGTTCATTGACATCCGTCTCAAAGTGTGGTATCTTTCTTAGTGTGTCACTAATGAGCTGGAGCGGCTCGGAACAACTTCAGAAACCTGCAGATCATCAAGGGGGTCACAGGAAAACACACACAGCCATGGACCACCCTTTGGCTTCTCTCACTCCACTTACCTGGTACCAGTGAGGCATCCCCCAGTACCACGGAGGACATACTAGTCTAGACAGGAAAGAGAAAATGGTTATCCCGTCTTCTGGAGGCTGGTTTTGTTAATGAAACCCCAGATTGCACTCCATTTTCTCACCTGTAAGTTGGGTGACTTAAACTGTGGATGGTCTTACCTTATGTATGTTCTGTGGCCCCAGGGAACAAAACGAGTGATTCTGATGAAACGTTAGAAAGAGGCGTATTTCTGCTCACTTAAAGAGCTTCCTCTGTAATCCATTGCAACATGGCAAGGGTTACCTTTAGTAATCAAATAAAGGACCTATAGTAGTAACTAATTAGGGATGTTCCAAGGAGATGGATGGGTCACTTATTGACTCTGAGCCTAGATGTCCTCCTCTGTAACCTTGGGATACTAATATCCATAGCACAGTGGTTGTAAGGAATAAATGTTTGTAGTGTACTTAGCACAGTGCTTTGGCGTGCTATTAAGCACTGAGATAAAGATAAGTGGAGTTATTGTTATTGTTAAACTCTACTCTCAGAATCAGTGCAGCTCTAGGAGTCCATGGAATTATTAATGCGTTTCATACACTCTATGAAAGTATGGACATTTCTGTACCAGATCATGGCTCTGGGGTGTCTCTACCCACCGTTTACACCACTATTAGCCAGTTACTCAGTGGCTTCTGCCAACATGGTTTAATCTCAAACCAGTTAATTCTCAACTTCCTGTTACCGTGTCCTCAGAGAGACATGTACTCAGAGGTAATCTTCCAACCTTAGTAATCTTCCAACCTATGCAAGGGACAAGGGAAAACGCATGTACACAGTCACAGAAGTGGAAAGAACCTTACACGTCGAATCCATTATTTATCAAAGTGAGGTAGTTGGTACCTGGAGGAGCATTTGTATTTAAATGCTTTGAGGTTTATTTTAATGAGTATCAGAAAAAAACGCAACATATCAAACTCATAGTTTCACAAATATTATAATGGTATTTAAGTTTAAAAAAAAGAATCCATTTTTTAAAAATTAAGTAAGTTGAAGAAGTGATATATAGATACGGGTTCTAAAAATCTGGAAGGCTGTATGAAATTATTAAAGCTTAGAAAACAAACTCCAGTTCTTCCTTAGAAAACTAAGGAACAGCATCTCATTTATACCCATAATCATACAGCCTGTCAGTGGCAGTCTGGGACTGAAATAGCACCCCTCACTTCTAAAACTAAAGAAGTTAAGACTTTGCGTGGATTATTTTCATGTAAACTATATTGTTACAATTTACCCATCCTTCTCGTTTCTTCTGTCAGTATTTTATTGTGACTCACAAATGTATTCTGTTTTCTGAATGGCTTTAGACACTTCTTATTGTTCATTGTTTCTGTTTTAATGATTTTCCCTGCTTTGAACTTTTGGACTGGCTGCCTTGCTTTTTACCAGACCACCACTGCCTGTTACTTTTGCCTCTCCAAATAGGTTTTCCTTCTGTCCTATCACCTTTCCAAACTTCTCTGCCTTTTTAAGGGCAGAGAAATGTCATTATTTGACTTATCCATCAGTTCTCTGGAAAAGCTTCTTTCTCAAGCTTGTCATTATTTGGCCTCACTCAGAGGTTGCTCTCTGTGAGCAGCCTTATCCCCAGTGTGTTTGCCCAAAACAATCAGCGGCGATTGTTTAGCATTTCAGCTACCTGAGGTGGTGATATCCATTGGGCTAACAAGAAGCGACTAAGAAAAGTAAAAGGAAACACGGGGAAATGTGCTGTCCATATGGGCTTTGAACAGCTCTGACATATTCTTGGGGATCTAGAAGGTCACGTGCATGTGCATGTACACAGGAAAGACCTGAGAAAGCCCTAATTACTCACTACCAGTGGACCTTGAGCCTCTGTGCAGACAGAAAGTGATTGTTAAGAGTTTTAAACTGTCTGCCACTTGCTGAAGACACGCCCCCACCCCCAACACACACACACACACACACACACACACACACACATAGACACACACACGCTGGATCTCTTGGCAAAGTCTAGGAGACACACTGGTTCAAGGCATTTAAGGAAATCTCTATGTAATCATTAGCTGACCATGAAGAAAACGAAACAGAGACTTCAGTGGTTATACATGACCAAGAATACAGACTTTATGGAATTAGCTCACGAAAGGCACTAAGTAAACAAGCAACAGCAATAACAACAGCAATAAAAACAACAAACGCTGCTCTGTGTGTGTGTGTGTGAAGCTGATTTGCAGGGTCGCCACCTTATATTATTTAAAACATCTAGTTTTCAATAAAAAATTATGAGACACACAGAAAAACAGACAAGTATGGCCTAAACACAGGGAAAAAAAGCAGTGAATAGAAATCATCCCTGAAGCAGCCCAGATCTTATACTTACTACACAAACACTTTAAATCTGTTATTTAAATAGAAATATGTTCAAAGCAGTAAAGGAAACCATCTCTGAATAAACTATAAAAAGTAGAGAATATTGGGACTTCCCTGGCAGTCCAGTGGTTAAGACTCCATGCTTCCACTGCAGGGGGCACGGGTTTGATCCCTGGTTGGGGAATTAAGATCCTGCATGCCGTGCGGAATGGCCAAAAAAAAAAAAAAAAGGAAAGAAAGAAAGAAAGAAACAGAGAATATCAATAAAGAGACAAATTATTAAAAAGAATAAAACATAAATTGTGGATTTGAAAAATATAATGACTAAATGAAAATTTCACTGCAGGGGGCTCAACAGCAGATATAACTAGCAGAAGAAAGGATCAGCCAGTTTGAAGAGAAACCAATGGAGATTATCCAGTCTGAGAAACAGAAAGGAAAAAAATGATGAAAAATGAACAGTCTCAGAGACCTGTGGACACCATCAGGCATACCAACATACATGCAACGAGAGTTCCAGAAGGAGATGGGAGAGAGAAAGGGATAGAAGAATATTTGAAGACATAATGGCTGAAAACTCCCCAAATTTATTTAAAACAGTACTCTACACATTCAAAAACCTCAAATTCTAATTAAACTCAAGGATAGTCACATTTATACACATATTAGTCAAACTTTCAAGAGACAGAGAGAATCTTGAAAGTAGCAAGAAAAGAGCAACTCATCACATCCAAGGATTCTCAATAATTTTAACAACTGACTTCTCATCAGAAACCATGTAGCCCAGAAGGCAGTAGGATGACATGTTCAAAGTGCTGAAAGCAACAGACTGTCAACCAGGAATTCTGTATCTGATACAATTATCCTTCAGAAATGAAGGAGCAATTAAGATGTTTTCAAATAAGCAAAAACTGCGAGTTTGTTGCTAACAGACTTTCTTTACAAGAAACACTAAAGGGAGTTCTTGTGGTTTAAGTGAAAGGACACTAGATAGTAAGTCAAATCCACACAAAATGTACAAAATAAAAAGTAAATGTAACTACATAGGTAAATGTAAAAGGCAATATAGATGTAGTTTCTTTTTTGGTAACAGTTTTCTTCCCCTATCTAATTTAAAAATCAATTGCAGTAAGCAATAATTATAAAACTTTGTTGATAGGCTTATAGTGTTTAAAGATGTAATTTGTATCACAATAATAGCACAAAGGAGTGAGGGAACAGTGCTGTACTGGAGTAAAATTTTTGCATATTAAGATGTTAACTGTAATCCCAGGACACCCACCAAGAAAATAATTTTTTTTTTTAAAGGAAATGAAACAATAAGAGAATTTAAATGACACACTTGATAATACTATTCAACACAAAAGAATCTGTCAATGGAAAATAGAAGCACAAAAATGGCATAATAGATATAAAAAACAAAGAGTAAAATGGCAGGTGTCAGTTCTACCTTACAGTAATTACATTAAATGTAAATGAACTAAACAGTTCAATCAAAAGGAACTGTTTGGCAGAATCAAGAAAACATGATCCATCTATATGCTATCTACAAGAGACAAACTTTAGATTCAAAGACATAAATAAATTTAAAGTAAAAAGATGAAGAAATATTTATCATGCAAACACTAACCAAAAGAGAGCTAAAGTGACTATACTAACACCAGACAAAACAGACTTTAAGACAAAAATTGCTACTGGAGACAAAAAGAACAACCGATAAAAGGGTTAATTCATCTGGAAGACCTAACAATTATAAACATTATATGCCCCTAATAAATGAGCCCCCAAAATACATGAAAAAAGATCTGTTTTATATTGAGCAGGAAACTGCCTCTGTTGCTTTTACTCCATGTACTTATTTCTGCCCTCTGGAGCCTCACGAAGTAAGTCTAACCCCTTTGTGACTAGAGAGTGCTCCAAATATTTGAAGCCAGCTCCCACGTCTTTTCTCACTTTCAATTTTTATGTGGTTTTGCCTCATAAAAATTTCCCTAGAACTCAATTATGTTCACTTATAAGGAAATCTACTGCAGTGTAGAACAACTGCAAGAGCAGAACCTACTTTCACAGAATTTCAGGGTTGGAAGGAAACTGAGATGATTTTTTTTCCAAATCTCTAATTGTATAGATGAGTAAGCTGGGGCTCAAGCTGGTTATATCACTGAGCTGGTTAACGGCAGACTAACATTTATAATCTTGGTTTACAAACCCCTTGCCTAGTAGTTATTCCAACATCTTCCTTCCATGATAGTTTCCCCCACTTGGGTACGGAGGAGGGTTGCTGGCTTTGGGTGAGAGAGAGGCTAAATAACTCTTCTTTCTTCGTACCTGGCATCCTTCATCTTGAATGTGCCATAGAAGAAGAAAGCTAAGAGTAATGGAAGGAACTGTACTGGGTATTAAAATATACGGATTCTCATCTTTTTTGGTCACTAACCTATTTCTGATACGTTGGATAAGTCACTTCAAAAACTAATAAGAAATACTGTCTATTGAGCACCTCCTGTTTACCAGGCCCTGTACTAGGCACTTCATCTACAAGCCTCATATATGTGTTCAGATGTGTTCCTTTCTTGTCTGTAAGATAATCGGGTTATACCGTATGTTGTCTGTTGTCCCGTCAAGCTCCAGAGTTGTGTGATAGTGAGGAGCTATTAGGGTGTTCTCATGTAATAGTTCCTGAGGGTTCATCCTGATCCCCCTCCTTCCTGTTTCCTAGCTGGCAGCGGTAGGGTTGCTGTAGAATAGTTGCTGTAGACTTCTCTCTACAGTGAGTCCATGAGTTGTGACGTCCTACTCTAACCTCCCGACAGGCTTTCCATTTTCCGTAGGATTTGGCTGGACTCTTACTGGTCCCTTTCAGGGTTTCCAGGACTGTATTCTCTGCCCTCTTCTCTCTGTAGATTCTCGCCATGGACCTTTGATTCACTTTGGTGGCTTCTTCTTTTACCTGTGGGCTCGGAGAAGTCGAATAATTTAGAAAAGGTCACTCAACTTGTATGTAAATGGCAGACTTAGCAGCTGTCTGACCCCACTGCCTTTGTTATCCCTGGTATAACACGATTCCTGCCTCTGACAGTTTACTTGATCTAATTTTCCCACCCTTGCTTAATACCTTGCTCAAGCCCTGCCTTCTCCACCAGCTCAGCCTGGCCAGCTGCTCATTCCTGTCAATTTACCCAGCAAGTGTTGTCTGAAGTACACATCAGGCACCACCTTGGGACTTATGCCTTGGGAGACCCTATGGCTTAGTGGCTATGAATGCGAGGTCTGGAGTCAGAGGGCCAACATCGGAATCCCAACACTACTACTTATAAGCTGTGCAACCTTGGGAAAATTACTTAACCTCTGTGGGCCTCGGTTTCCTCAATTACAAACAAGAGATGCTAGTAGCACTTACTTCCTGGGGTGGTTGTGAGGATAAATGTGAACTGATTCCATCACCAGCTCTAGGGGTAAGCCCTGATTGGCCCAAACTGATGGACATAATCCCATCCATCTTGCCAGAGTGATGGAGTTAGACTTGGGTACACGAACTTGACTAGGCCAGAGCGACCTTCAGGACTGAAGTTTGACAATGTGGCCTCAAAGGTGAGGCCTGGAGTTGCTAGAGCCGTTTTGTTTTACTAGCAGGAAGCCAGCCTGAGAACAAAGCTGACACAGAGCGTAAAGCAGAGCTGAGAAAAATCAAAGAGAACTAGAGCTGCAGGCCTGATTAGGTATCTCCTGAAGTCCGTCCGACCTCTGGAATTTTCCACTGCTTGAGCCAATTAAAAAATTTAGTATTTCAGCTACTTTGCTAGGTTTATTTTATCATTTGCAACTGAAAATATCCTAACCGATACTTATTATTATTACCTTCCCGTGTATATACAACATTTTGTCATTAGACTGTCATGTCCTTTGGAGCAGAGACTAACTTCCCCAAGCTCTGTGTTGCCGTGCTACCTGGCACGGTTCTGGCGTATCATCTGTGCCTCATATCACAAATCCTCACTCCCCTCTGGTAACTCTGTATTTTGAGTATCTTTTTTTTTTTCCTTTCTGATCTTCAGTATTCTTTTTTTTTTTTCACATCTTTATTGGAGTATAATCGCTTTACAATGTTCTGTTAGTTTCTGCTGTATAACAAGGTGAATCAGCTATACATATACATATATCCCCATATCCCTTCCCTCTTGAGCCTCTCTCCCACCCTCCCTATCTCACCCCTCTAGGTCATCACAGAGCACCGAGCTGATCTCCCTATGCTATGCGGCTGCTTCCCACTAGCTATCTATTTTACATTTGGTAGTGTATATATGTCAACGCTACTCTCTCCCTTCGTCCCAGCTTCCCCTTCCCCACCACCCCATGTCCTCAAGTCCGTTCTCTACATCTGCGTCTTTATTCCTGACCTGCCACTAGGTTCATCAGTATCATTGAGGCAGAACGAGAAGGTGGCCAGAGTCCCAAATAGGGTGGTCCCCTGCTGCTGCTTCATCTTCTTACTTTGCTAAGATAATACGAAAGTAAAATGCCTCGTAGATTAGCTAAACCTTATTGAGCACAAGGCATTGAACACGGAATCATCTTTTTTCTTCTCGGTTACCGACGGTTACTATTACCATGCCCTGTGTTACAAATGAGAAACGGAGGCTTACAGAGCTTATTCAACTTGTATAGGACACGCAGGTTCTACGTACCACAATTTAGGGACCTGCACTCAAATGACTGCATCCGTGTCTTTAAGTTCTCATTCCACTTCACAGAAAATGAAACTAGCAATCGTAGACAGTGCTTTATGGGTGTGGCTTGCCCAGGAAAGATGAGGGAGAACTCCATCATCAGACCCACGCTAAAAAATCGGCTTTGAATGGACATCAAGAGATTTGTAAATAAAGGTACATTCACTTCAAATAAATGTTTAGGGATGTATAATTCATCTTTTAATGATTTCTCACTTTCCTAACATGTTTAGATAACCCACCACCTTCCCAGTCACATCAGAGAGATCTTTACTTTTTGGTTTTCTTTTCTTTTCGCGGTACGCGGGCCTCTCACCGCTGTGGCCTCTCCCGTTGCGGAGCACAGGCTCCGGACGCGCAGGCTCAGCGGCCATGGCTCACGGGCCCAGGCGCTCCGCGGCACGTGGGATCCTCCCAGACCGGGGCACAAACCCGTGTCCCCTGCATCGGCAGGCGGACCCCCAACCGCTGCGCCACCAGGGAAGCCCGGTTTTCGTTTTTTGATCATCAGAATTGAAAAATCTAAGTAGGATCATGACAAACATATCGTTCTGTAACTTGATTTTTTTCATTGAACAGTAATCTCTTGGAGTCTTTCTGTGCCAGTTGGTATAGATCTGCTTCATTCATTGTAAGTACAGAATGATTTTAATAGTTACAGTGTATCGTAATTTAACCACTTCCTACAATTAATGGGCATTTGGGCGTCCTCCCTCACCACTGTTTTTGCTTTTATAAATAATGTGCCATTAAGCATCATCGTACTCTCCTTCCTCGTGCATTCAGGTGTCCATGGGAGGAGAAAAATATTGAGGTCTTGATTTTGTGACCTCAAAGGAGGTCCAAGATAGAGAATATGACCTCACAGTCTATAGGGGAGCAGACATGTACACACATAGCTTTCCTTTTAATATAAGAGCGAGGCAGATAGGAATCCCCTCAGTGTTACGGAAGTGCAGGAAGAGGGAGACTGAGGGGCTCAGTTGAGTGGATGACTGGGAAGGCTGCATGGAGGAGGTGGCACTTGAGTCCAGTCGTGGAGGATGGGAAGGCTCTGATGCTTGGTCTGCCCATCTTCTTATCATGGTCTTAAAATATGCCTGCCATTTGGTTGGATTCTTCATTAGGCCATTTGGTTGGATGAATAACGGTGGGGATGGAGGGGAAGGATGCTTTGAGCAAAGGCGACATAGCCCGGGAACTAAAGTGCCCGCTTTCTCAGAGGGCCAAGAACTGACTGCTGTGGCCGGAGCACACGAGCACAGGCCACCTCCAGGCAGCGCAGGGATAGAAGGATGTCACAGGCGTGGACTGAAAGGCACCCAGGAGGGATTTCAGTTTGCCGGAAAAGGAGTTCTGTTCAAGATGCGTGCTGAAGGTTGGGCAGAGAGTGTAAGGACAGAGCAGACAGCTCTCTGATGGGATGATGGGAACCAGACAGATGGGTCCACATTCTTTCTAAGTGACCCCGCAGCCCCAGTTTTAGTGAATCTCTTACTGCGGCATCTCTCCGCTTCGCTTTGGGGGGTTGTCTCTGCTTTGAATTCAAGTGAAATAGCCACGTGGAAGACAAACTACAAAGTTGTTGTTTTTTAAAAATAGTTATTTATTTGGTTGCACCGGGTCTTAGTTTTGGTTTGCGAGCTCCTTAGTTGTGACTCACCGGCTCCTTAGTTGTGGTATGCGAACTCTTAGTTGCGGCATGCATGTGGGATCTAGTTCTCTGACCAGGGATCAAACCCGGGCCCCCTGTACTGGGAGCACGGAGTCTTATCCACTGCGCCACCAGGGAAGTCCTGAAACTACAAAGTTTTGTGGGGGGGGAACCCTCCTACTTTTAGCTGCTGCTGTGTCTGCATCCGTAAAAATTCTCTCCATGCCCCATGAATTTCAACAGGCAGTTTATCTCCTTTGTTCCATAAAACATTAGATGTGACTTTAATGGCCTAACCCCCAAACGATAACCTGACAGCCATCAAACATTCAGCAGCGTTCCAAATAACCTTCTGCTGGAGCCTGCCTTCTACGGGGCCATGTGGATGTCAGACACACACAGCTGGAGTCACGCTGACATAGCTGGCATGCCTGGACCGCGGTGGAATCTCGGGGGTACCAATCACAGGCCAGAGAGAAGCCATCGGCCAGAAGAAACGTCAGCATGCTCACATCTCTGCAGAAGGAGCTGTGTTGATAGTGATGGAAATGACAGTTGCAGCCAGAGGGGGACCGTGACCCTGAAGCAGCATGGGCACACACGTCAGTGATGCTGGCACTGTACAGAAGCATTCCGGGGGTTAGGGCCATGGCCACACACTTCTTCTCCTGACCCCCAACCAGAAACATTAAGAAGAGAGCAGATTTTCCCCAAAAATACTTCCTGAATGGAATGCCCTGCCATCTTCAGGGGTTTGAGAAATCCAGAAATTCATGAAGCACTTAACATCTACCAGACAGCGTGCTGGTCGTCTTAGGAAGAATTCATTTACTTCTCGCTGCTCCACGGTGAGGTACTTCTCATAATTCCCACTTTAGGAAGGTAGAAACTGAGGCTAGAAAGGAGGAAGAAATGTACCCAGATTCCTTAACCAGTAACTGACAGAATCATGGACTTGAACCACAGTCTTTCAAAAGCAAAGCCTGGGTTCCTGACCACGGTACTCAAAGCCACGTGGCAGGTCCACACTCTCTGTGGCACCCACAGCAGCCACTGTCCCAGATGGAGGAGGTCTGTGTGTTGACCAGGTACAGGAAAATCCTTCGAAGGATTCTTTTTACTCCCTTGGTTTCCTGGGCGTTGGGCAGGCATGCTTAAACATGCTGTTCATTGAACCCTGGTTTTACTTCAAGACCCCTGGCTCAGCCCAGCGAGGGGACGTAAGGATGTAGGGGATGAGGCCACTCCCTTGGGGGAGGAGGGGGGCTGAGTTGCAGGCATTTTTTACATCTCTCTTGAGTTTGGTCATTACTTTTCTAGCCAGGGTTGATCATCCTTTCTTTTTTTCTTTCCTTCAAGATTCTTCTTCTCTTTGTTTTTACGCTATAAACCTTTATCTGACTTACTACATGTCATTTATGGTGCTAGCGGGCAGCATCTCTTTGGTCCTCCGACAGTCAAGTGAAGTAGGTGCTGTGATTATCCTCATTTTAAGAAGATGAAGAGGGCTTCCCTGGTGGCGCAGTGGTTGAGAGTCCGCCTGCCGGTGCAGGGGACATGGGTTCGTGCCCCGGTCCGGGAGGATCCCACATGCCACGGAGCGGCTGGGCCCGTGAGCCATGGCCACTGAGCCTGCGCGTCCGGAGCCTGTGCTCCGCAACGGGAGAGGCCACGGCAGTGAGAGGCCCGCGTACCGCATAAAAAAAAGAAGATGAAGAAACGGGGGCTCAGAGAGGTTAAGTGATATCTCCAGGGATGCCTGATTCAGTTCTCTGCTCTCTTAACCACACGGTCACAACCAGACTGTATACTAATAGGGCCTTCACTCTGCACAAGACACCGTTCAAATACTTCTTTTATAGTAACTTGTTCAGTCCTCACAACAACACCGTGCAGGGGCGCTACTATCCCTGTTTAACAGATGGGGAAACTGAGGCACAGAACGGGTATGTCATTTGCCCAGGCTCACCCTGCTGGTAAGTGGCAGAGCTGAGATTATGCTTCACTGCTTATATTTTGTGATGAAATAGGAAGACATTCCTCAGTTTGGGTTTTGTTTTTCCCTTGAAATCTTCTGCGAGGGCCGGGGGTGGGATGCCAGGGTTCTGAGAATAGAGTCTCTGAGCTGCACTGCGAAGGGGTGCCAGGGATGGCCAAGCCCCTGCAGCTCTGGAGATGGAGGGCGGTGGGGAGGGTGATGAGACAGCAGCCACAAGCCTGGGGTTTTGCCAGGGAAGACCTCAAAGCCCACTGGCGGGTTGGCACCCCTGAGCTGGGCAGCACACCAAAACGAGTCGTGGCTTCGAGGAGACCAGCAGAACATGGTCCTCGGGAGCAGAGAAAGCCTGGGGGAAGGGCTGGCACGACCTCAGCCTTCAGATCTGAGAAGGGCTGTTCTGTGGACGAGGGGGCGTAGGGAGCAGCTCTCCCAAGAGCCAGCCAAGGAAAAGTAGGGTTCTGTTTGGGCAGCACCAGTGGGATTTCAGGGAGAAAGAGGAATTCAACCTGGCAACCCTGGCAGAGCGTGGCCACGGGACCTTGCCCAGAGGAGGGGCCTCTAGAGACAGGACATGGGCCACCCTGAAGCTGACCTCTTCATGTCTCTGCCTTCTGAAACCCTACCCATCTTTGAAGCCTTGGCTGCACGGGCACCTCCTCCATGAAGCCCTTCCTGACCAACCCGTAGAATTCCCAGTTCTGTTCCAGGGGTATAAAGCCTAGGTACTCTGAGGTCCAGGCCAGTCCACGTTCATTCAGAGCAGGGGTCCCCAGTGGGCTGAGGTTCAGACCAGACGTTCCGGTGACAAAAGCCTCAGATACTCTGGAAGCCAGCCTAGTCAGTCCCGGGACCTCTCTCCCTAGAAACCCCGTTCTTACAGCAAACGTACCCTCCCTACCATCCAGCTGGCCTTGGGCACTGATGTCTTGCTGCCTCTCTGGTACCGTGTCTCCTGGCCATAGCAGCTTCTTGCACGAATGCATCTCTCAGAGGCTCGCAAGACAGTTAACGGAGCACCTAGCGTGTACCAGGCACTGTGTCCAGGGATTATCTCATTTAATCCTCCCAACAGCCCTACGGGTCGGTGTGATTATTGCCGTATTACAGAGGAGGAACCCGAGGCCCCAGTCCTCGGTAGCTAAGGAGGCAGCTGGCCCTGGACCACAGTGTCGAAACCCCAGTCAGGCATGAGAGTCTGGGATTTGCGTCCAACTCGTCCTCAACAAGACCACATCAAGGACCTTCTTGGTACCTCCTATAGCTCCTAGTGAGTGCCTCTGCGGAGTAGTTGCTCAAGAAACATTGGCTAATTGATGGTTCAAAGACGTATCTAGTCTGCTTTTCTGGTAATCCGTGAGTTCGGGTGCTTTTGAGAGGAGAAAATAGCGTTGAGCCCTTGCTAGACAAAAACCAGGTACTTCTTGGGAGAAGTGAGAGGCTTGCAGGCAGAGTCCTAGAAAATTTTATTCCAAGTCTTCAAGGTGACCGTGACACAATAAAAATATATGTATTTGGTCTCTGTCCCTGATTGCTGACACAGAGCTCCTAACTCCCTTGGAATTTCCTGAGTGATAAGAGTGTCTTTTGTTCGGATGAGGCCACTCTTCGTGGGTCCCTCGAGAGCTTCAGGATGGAGGCTGGTCACCAAGAAGACCAAGGTCATGGTTAGAGGGTAAGAACTTTGTGTCCCATCCCCCTACCTCCTGGGAGGGGAGGGGGCTGGAGACTGAGTTCATCACCAGTGGCCAATGATGTAATCAATCACGCCTGGGAAGGTGGTGCGTCTCAGCTCCAAGGGGACAGAAGGTCCTGTGCCTGGGTTCCTTCCAGACCTCACCCTCTGTACCTCTTCTTCTGGCTGTCCATTTGTATCCTTCATAATATCCTTTATAATAAACCGGTAATAGCAAGTAAACTGTTCCTGAGTTCTGTGAGCTGTTCTAGCAACGATCAAACCCGAGGAGGGGGTCATGGGAACCCCTCAATTTATGGCCGATTGGTCAGGAGTCCCGGTGGCAACCTGGGACTTGTGACCGGCATCTGAGGTGGGGAAGTCTTGTTCACCTTCGGGGTGTGCGCTAAGTCTAGGTGGTCACAGTCAGAGTTGTTTCGAACTGTCAGACGCCCAGTTGGTATCCAGAGAGTTGGAGAGTCGGTTCGTTGGGGGATAAAACCCACAGATTTGGCATCAGAAGTGCTGCGGGTGAACAGTCTATAGTAGCAAAGAGAAACGTGAGGCTTTCAGGAAGACAGCGCACATCAGTTGACTGAGTGAGGCAGACAAAATCCAAAACATTTTATTAACTGCTGTCCTTTTCTTCTGTCCTCCACCTGTAGGAGGACATATGACAAAACTGGCTCCTACAGGATTGATGTTGAAAATTCACCTTCCAGAAGATGCCCGGGCATCCGTGTAGGCTGGACTTGGTCTCTACCCTCTCTGTCCTGGGCAGTCAGACCTGGTGCCTGGTGGTGACCTCGAGCCAGAAGAAGCCTCTCGCCAGGATCACCAAGAAGGAGGCATTTGTTTCTCCGTGCTGGCTAAGCTAGGAAAGCCTGGCTTTGAGAGGTTATTTGTAACAAGAATTGAAACCTAAAGGATTTTTTTTCAAATGATCCTTCAGGGGCTTCCCTGGTGGCGCAGTGGTTGGGAGTCCGCCTGCCGATGCAGGGGACACGGGTTTGTGCCCTGGTCCGGGAGGATCCCACATGCCGCGGAGCGGCTGGGCCCGTGAGCCACGGCCGCTGAGCCTGCGCGTCCGGAGCCTGTGCTTCGCAACGGGAGAGGCCACAGCAGTGAGAGGCCCGCGTATTGCAAAAAAAAAAAAAAAAATTATCCTTCAGCTGCCAGAAATGGAGTTTGGAAGAACTTCTCCAAACTCCGTGGGCTTTGGCCAATGGACCTTTTACTGTAACAAGTACATCAGAAGCCAATAAATTGGGGAAGAAGGTACACACTTTACCAAAAGATTTCTTGCTGAGCGAGACACTCTCCCACCGTGCATCTTTAAACAGAGCAATTCGGACACATTTTAAATGGCTTCATTCACTTGAAAGTGAGAGCTGTCTGTTGCATTCAGAAAATGTGGCAAAGTGTACTTGATTTTGAAATCCTCAAAAATCATATCACGTTCAAGCTAAAAAGGGCACTTGGGTCTTATCTCCTCCGCTTAAAGGAGATGCCACAGCGACCTGGAGAAATTAAGTGACGTGGTGGCGCCTCAAGGCTTTGTCTGCGGCAGGCCATCCGGTTTCCAGCTTTCTCCCGTGACTGGACGCCTTCTTTGCATCCCAGCTACCCGACCGTCCCTGGTTAGGACTCTCTACCTGGTCCTCAGCTGCTGTCATGGATGCGTAATCATCGATCCCCTTCTGGGTATTTTTGGTATTGCTTTTTCCTGTTTTCATGGAAAATTTTCAAACATAAAGGTAGAGAATATAATATAAATAACTCCCATGTGCTCTCACCCAGCTTCTACAATTATTAACATACGGCCAATCTTCTTTTCTGCATACCTCGCCCCAGATTCCCCTGCTGCACAGATGATTTTAAAGCAAATCCAAATATCACGCAATTTCATCTGTAAACACTCCAAGTGTACCCACAGAAGAACCCTCTCATACATACGTATATATGTACAATATAGTGATCACAACTAAAAAAAAAAGAACGATAATTCCTTAATATCCAATTTCCCCGATTGTCTATCTGTCACTCTTTTGCAACTGATTTGTTAGAATAAGAATCCAGCGGAAGGTTGGGTTGCAGGTATCGGGCAGAATGATCAGCTGCTCATTCAAAGTTCTTGCATGAGGATGTTTGCTGAATGAGAGGGAATAAATTACATAAGAAAAATACTTTATGATGATTATAGATCACAGTTATCTATGCCTTTATACTTCCTAAGCTTCTTTGACCCATGACCTGCATGTCTGGAGATGTTATGGGATCCAATTAGGGGTCCAGCAGAGACCACCTGATTCCTGAAAACAGCAAAGCACCATGATAACCTCCAGCTCATTAAACTTCTAGCTTCTCCTTTTAAAAGGAGAGGCTCAAGAGATTCTCACCCTCTTCGAGACACTTTTTTTTAGAGAACCTCCTGTAGCCTTCACAGGAACCCTGTAAAGTAGGTGCCTTCGTTCTCATTCCACTGAGGAATGCCAGGCACAGAGGGGCTGAGACATTTCCTCAAGGTCACCCAGCACTTAAACTCTGTAGTATACTAATATATGACACCACCTGTAATATACTAGTATCGATTACAAGGCATCTGTAATTTTCAGGTTGAAAAGTCACCTTGACTAACTTTATCAGTTTTCCCTTTTAGAATATGGCTTTGATTTATGAAATAAAATGCCGTTTAAGGCAACTTCGACTCTTCAGACATTTCATCAGTGCGGATGTGATTTTTCTTTTGTCCGAATTCATGAAATTTTATACGACTTCCGACTAAATCATTAAGAGCTGAAAATAAATCCTAGACTCTGGACCTGTCCCACCTCCCCCGGCCAATGGCTAAGGTCACAGCGTCCCCGCCTTAGCCTGGTCCTGCTTACTCTGTCTTGGGCTTTCAGGAGCAATCAAAGCCCTTTTTAGAAAATATTTCCTGGTTGTCTGTGGCCTTGGATGGACAGAGTTTTCCACTAGGCTTTTTTTTTTTTTTTTTTTTCCAGCCACACTGGCCCTTAAGAAGATGTTACTCAAGGCTCCACACCTACTTCAAACATTTTTAGGGGCCCTGGCTGGGTCCTTGGGTGCGACTGCCAGGAACCCGACGGGAGGTGGAGCCCCGACTTGGGACCCGGCCTCTGTCTCGGTGCTGAGAGCCCGGGGGCCCACTGTCGCTGGGGGCGACTTTCTCAAAGGTCCCCCCACAGCGTATCCTTGTCAGGCAGCCGCTGCTCCAGCTGCTTCTCCCATGTTTCTGTCCCTGATGGGATAACCCCCCCTTCTTTTTTTTTAAGGGTTTTCTCCCCAAGTCTGTCTGTCAGGGAACAGCTGTGCTCTGATATTAGATAGAATGTTTTCTGTGCTCACCACGAGCTTAGGAACAAAAGGGTTTTAAGAACCCTGATAAATGAACAAGGTCCTTGGAAAGATGAAATGTTACCAGCATTGCAGACAATCACGATCCTTGTGCATCTCGAAGGCTTTGGCCTTTGCAAAGCAGAGGGCCGGGCGGGTATTTGGTGGTGGAGCCTTGGAGACTGGAGTTTTTTTCAGCCTCCGTCTGGACCCGACATGGGAAAGTTGGTTGGAAGGTGGCCTTTTCGCTGTCATCAAAGCCCTGAGCTGCTTTCCCACCGCTGCTTGTCCGGGGCCGAGGCCCCGTTGAAGGGGGTGGGTTTTGGGTATTCTGTCTGCATGGAGGCCATGACTGGGGTTTCTGGTTTCTATGATCTTCCAGGTGGAGGTGTTGAGGTTCTATCCTCCCCAAAGCGTGCCCAGCATCCTTGCTTACACGCTGCCCGCCTGCAGGGGCCAGGCTGAGCGCCGGACAGTGGCCTCTTCCATCTGCCAGTGATGTCTTGAGTCCCCACCCCTGACTTTCAAATGAGGAAAATGAACCTTGGGGAAGGTAACGGACTGGCCCAAGGTCCTAGCAAGCAAGGGGTGGAGCCGGCATTTAAACCCGGACTTGGGGGAGCCCAAAGCCTTGGCTTCTTTGGCAAAAGTGGCTTCCCTGGGTGTCTGGCCGGGGGCTCCTAGGCTGTTCTACGGAGGACCTCCTTCTCGCCAGAGCCTCTCTCCTTTCTCTAAACCCTTCTCCTCACCCCACCCTCCTCCATCCACACCCCTGAAGGATGTGCTGTGGTCCTTAAGGCACCCTTTCAAGGTCATCCGACCCCAGCTTACTTGCTTTGGTTCACTTACTGCCCAGTCCGCGGCCCAACCCAGACATTCACTCCCCAGCCCAAGCTTCTTCCTGGTACCGCCCTGCATGGGAACAGAAAGGTCAGGGCGTGAAGTAAGATGACAGATGGAGAGAAAAGCCTCTCTCAGCCCGCGAGCTCTGTGAAATCCTTCATTATGGGATTTCCCTTGTCGGGGCTGCAAGGAGAAGCCCGAAGGCTCACAGCAAAAATCTATAACACATAAAGGAACTGTCCACATGGGAGCTGCTCATCACAGTGGAAACATATGACAAGCAGCCCCCAGGGTGAGGGTAGTGGGGGGATGGGCAAGGAGGAGGGGAGTGGAGAGGAAAGAAAAGAGGGAAATGACCAGCCTCATGATTTCATTTCCTGCCTGTTGCCACCCTGCCTGCTCTCTCCTCTGCAGAGATCCGAAGGTCTTTTAAAAATGCAGCAGGAAGGATTTAGGTTAGACTCTAAGTAGCGCCTAGAGACCTGGGAATTGATCAAGGTACCTCCTTCTCTGGAAACTTGTAAGAGCAGGGTTCAGACTCACCACTGGGGGAGTTTAGGGATGGGCTAGACCCACAACTTTGGTTCTGTGGATTCAGGAATGAGCCTCTTGCCTTTGGAGGGTTCTCTTCTCAAGCCAGGAGGGGTCAAGTTAGTAAGTCCACCACACGAGAAACTACCAAGAGGTGGGCACGTAGGGAGCAAAGCCCAGAAACTCCTGTCTGCAGCCACACGCGTGCACATCTCTTCCTCCTCTGCCCTCCTCCTTCCCAAGTTTTCTAATTTCCTTTACTCTCTGAAGCTTACATTACTCCTATGGAAAAACACAGACAAAGCATCTTTCTTTGGGGCTTTTCATGTCGATCAAAAGATTTGCCCAGGATACAGAATTGATCACAAAGCACATGTCTCCAGCAAGTTGGGGAGAAAACGGAGGGTGGGTTCTGGGGCCCAGACGTGGTGAGGCTGCCCAAGAGTGACGTCCTTTCCCACCGCTGCCCCGCAAGAGCTCCCTACGCCTCCAGGTTCTTTTATGCTAAAGGGAGGCTGTGAAAAGTGCAAAGACATTTTCACCGTGACCTCTGGGAGTATGTCGTGCCACCTGGAAAGGGTGTGGCAGTGGCAATGTGGCCTGGGGAAGGCTCCACGGCTTCCATGCCAGCGAACCAGCCGTGAGACCTTGGGCAAGTCATTTCACCCCGCTCTGGTCTCTGCTTCTCCTTTGGCCAAAAGGGGTTTATCTGAATTATCCTGCTTACCTCCTGGGGGACTCATGGGGATCAAGTGGAATAAAATTTAGAAAGTCCTTGACGAGGTTGAAAGTGACCCTTAAGCGTGATGGTTGCTATTCTGGGTTTCAGAGAGCGACGGGCGAGGAATAGAAACAAACAATAGGCCACCCACCCTCTCCTGCCAGGATTTGCCAGAGCCCTGTCGTGGCAGTGACCATGCCCTGCCAGAAGCCGTGGGAGGAGAGGGGGTGCTGAAGCCAGCAGCATTTGGAACCGTGGCTGGTGAAAACACCCACCTCCCTGCTTGCCGGGCTGCTCCCAACCCCAGGAAAGGCAGAGCTTCTGTGGAAACTTAAGCCGTGCCTGCTGGACCGGACTGGGGTGGGAGTTGGCCACACCTGCCAAATGGTGGGCTTGGAGGGGGAGCGACAGCTGGAGGGTAGAGAGCTGGGTGGGGTGGGGTCGGAGCCCTTCCTGTGCCAGGCCTGCCAGGCCTGGGCACTGCCGCCTGCTCCCAGCACAGCCAAATGGTAGCGGGGGCGGGGGGCCGCTCTGAGTGGGGGCAGGGTGGGGCTTGGAGAGCCTGCGTGTGGGATGCTGGAGAGGTCTGGGTACTCTCCAGGTGTGCACTGCCCATCGAGACCAGATGGGGGACTGAGTCCAGCCTGCCTGTCTGGGCTGCGTGTTCCTCCAGTGGAAGATGCTTGTTGCTTGGCTAGAATCTCCTGAAAAGACCACGGACTCACGTGCTGCTCCTGGTGTACAGAGATCCCCCCTAGACCCACACCCTCAATCCTACTTCCCCTTCCTCAACGCACATCATAAGGCGACTCCTCATGAGACCTGGCCACAAACAAGTCTCAAGACAGACGACCCACGTGGAAATGTCTGAGCGGCTGTTCTCCAAGAAATCTTTTAAAAATCACAGGAATTGAGGAGAGTCTGAGTGCTGTGTGTGTTCAGTATTTTCTCTGCTTTGAAAACAAAACCAGAATCATAAATGAGCGTGGCTGGGAGCGTTCTTGAGACCACTGGCTCTGAGCCCCATCTGCGTGGGTGAGGAAGCCGGAACCCACAGGGTAGGTAGGGCCAGCGCTGCAGGACAGCCCGTCTCCTCTTCCTCTTGAAAACTTTGATTCATACGCCCTTTTACGCAGAAACCAAGCCACTCACTGCGCTCCCCTCACCCCATAGCAGCTCAGCTCCACACTCAGATTTCTGCCCAGTTGCTAGTTCTGTGTACCTGCTGCATGTGTCCTTTTTGTAGGTGTCACTATGTACGTTTTAATGACTTATTTCCCCTATTAACCTATAAGCTAGAAAAAATTGAGTCCTTTGGGTTTCTTCTTGTAAACTCCACACTAATGCCTCATTACCTAGTGGCCTCGGACTAAACGGCCCCCGGCACCCATCTCAGGGGTCCTCTGACCCCCCAACCAGGGTTCAAATCCTGACTCTGCTACTTCCCAGCCATGTGACCTTGGGCACATGGCTGATTCCCTCTAGAAGTGGCACCCAGGGAGGGCGTCAGTCCTCGTCATTGCCATACCCACCCCCAAACACACCATGTGTAAAGTGAAAACAGTGTGTGGCGAAACCCAGCTTCAGGACGAATCCCCTGGTACCTCCGCAACCATAAATTTCAACGATTAAAATCTGACAGGTGCCACCGCTCCCTCACTGTCAATTTCCTCATCTGTAAAAGGGAGAAGATGATATCTTCTAGGGTCATTGGGAAAGTTCAGTAAGACAGTCCATGTAAAGCACTTAGCACTTGGAAAACTGTTCAGTATGTGTGAGTTCACGTACTCCCTGGGGCTAGGGGTCCAATGACAAACAAAACCTGGTCCCCACCCTCAAATGCTCACAGAGGCAGAGAGGAGGCTGACAGGTGGTTCAGTGACGGCTGTGTGGGACTTCCCCGGAGGTCCAGTGGTTAGGACTCCACGTTTCCAATGCACGGGGCGCGGGTTCGATCCCTGGTCGGGGAACTGAGATCTCCCGTGCCATGTGGAACGGACAAAAAGTTTTTTAAAAATTAAAAAAAAAGGGGGCTTCCCTGGTGGCGCAGTGGTTGAGAGTCCGCCTGCCGATGCAGGGGACACGGGTTCGTGCCCCGGTCCGCGGTCCGGGAGGATCCCACATGCTGCGGAGCGGCTGGGCCCGTGAGCCATGGCGGCTGAGCCTGCGCGTCCGGAGCCTGCGCGTCCGGAGCTTGTGCTCCGCAGCGGGAGAGCCGCGGCGGTGAGAGGCCCACGTGCCGCAAGGAAAAAAAAAAAAAATTAAAAAAAATAAAACGTTCTTTAAAAAAAAAAAAAATGATGACTGTGTGATGAAATGGATGGAGTAACAGAGGGATGAAAGGGACAGCATTAACCAGAGGAGGGGATGCTACGTCCGGAAAGAGGTCTGGGGAGATTTCACAGAGGATAACGTGCCTGAGCAAGAACGTGGAGCATAATAGGAGTTTCCTGGGCAGACGTGTGAGTATCGCACTAGCCCGAAAGAACATCCTGTAAGAGACCAGAGGCTTTAAACATCATGGCGCCTCCAGGGAGTGTAAGTGACTGAGGGGAGTGAGAAGCGGCCGGCAAGGAAGGCGACAGCTTTGGAGCCAGCAAGAGTTGGCTTCCGCTCACGGCTGCACCCCTGACCAGCTGCACGTGCAACAGCCTTTACCTCTCGGAGCCTCAGTTTCCTCATCTGTAAAAAAGGCAGGATAACAGGACAATTACGCGCAATAATAAACGCCGGTGGCGCCTACCTGGCAGCCTGTGCGCAGGGCGTTCTAAGCTTCCCCAAAGGTCCGGGCTCTGTCTGGAAGCTGTGGGATTGCGGGCTGGGCGAACCGCAGCGGAGATGGGAAGTCTTCAGGAAAACGCCAGGAGGGGCTGAACCACTAACGGCAGGGGTGGGGATGCCAGTGTGGATGGGCTCGGGGGCAAAATCGACTGTTTGTGAAACTTAAATGAGGTGAGTGATGGGGAAGAGGCTTGAGGGTGAAGCCCTTTACCAGCTAGAGTTATACAGGCGTGTGTGTGTGTATTAAAGGAAAGAGATGGAGGGTACAGAGCAAGCACACGGTAGACGTAGCATCGTCATTCCTCTCATCATTACTGAGTTTTCCTTCTGGAGGGAAAACTGGCCCATCCTGCTCCTTTCCAGGATGAATAACCTGAGGCCCAGAGAAGCAAAGCCATCCCCCCAGGACCCCGGGGGGGAGTAGGGCTGGGGTGCAATTGGCCAGCGGAGGGACTGAAACAAGTACTGGGGACTCCTTGGGCCAGTGACGCCAACGACCTTGGCTCAGTGGCCCCAGGTAGAGACTCCTGTACATTTTGGTTTTAAAAGCCATGTTATGTGCTATTTAAATCAGTCTTAAAATGTTGTGTCCTGCAGAAGGGACATGGACCTTTTTATGAGAGGCCCGTTGACGTCACAGGCCAGGATCTAAAAACTGCTACCCAGTGTCTAGGAGGGTAAAACTGTGTCCGGAGGGCTGACCGTGGAAGCCCAGAGCCCTGAGGGGCACCGGTCACACCTCAGGCCAATGTTTCTGTGACCTCCATCTCATGGCCTGCTTTGTGACACCAGTCACTGGGACACTGGGACACTGGGACACGCTGGGGGGGGGGGGTCAGATAGAGGTGGTAGGGAGAGAGAGAGAGAGGGAGAGAGAGAGAGAGAGAGCACAGTTGTGTCCACGGAAAAAACTGGAAAGTCCCCTCCACGGGGTACCCCCCGGATGGTAGAGCTGAGCACCACACATTTTAATATTCAATAGATTCAGGAAAATCAGCTGCAAGGAAAGGATCACCTAGTTCTCCAAAGCCCAGCGGAAGGGGTTTGAGATTCTTCCTGACTTTGTGTTATTGCAGCCAGTTCTTCCTTAGCTTCCATAGGCTAGTGGGGGTGCTCTAGGGCTCCGATCTGACAGATGAGGGGTGATAGCAGGAAAGCTGGTGTCGTCCACAGGCAGCGAGCTGGCCCCTCCCAGGGAAGCAGGGAGAGTCCAATCCCAGGCTGTTTCCTTGCTCTTGGTAGAGCGTTGCTTGGTGGGTGGGCGCTGGGTAGCCTGGGTGCTTCACGGAAGCCCGTCCACCCCACCCCCCTTGGAAGGATAAGAGGAAGGTGAATTTGATGATTCTGGTTCCACGTCCAAGGGTCATGGCTGCGTCGGGTGAAGATCACTGGCACTCGGGAGGTGAGGGGAGTAGCAGCTGCTTGCGGAACCCGTGGAGCTGCAAAGAACCTTCCATGTGAGGATCCCAACGGCGTGTGTGGTGGGGAGGCACAGAGGAAGTGGGGAGGGGTGGCATGAAGGATGCTGGGATAAAGCCACTGCTGGGAGCTAGCTGTGCCAATGCTCTGAGCCCCGAGACTTTCTGAGGGCCACGGGGTGCTTCTCTGGAGAGCTTCTGAGGAGGGAAGAGGTAGATGGGGGGTGAGGGGAGGTGGTGCCCCAAACCCTGCCTGACAGACAAGAATCCTCATGACCTGCTGTGGGGAGACCCTTCCAAAGAGGAAGCAGTTTTAAACATTCATTTGACAAACCATGTGTTTGTGCCGGGTGGACTCGTTTACAAAGGATGCTAGCTCTCTATGCTTTGTTCCAGGTTAAAAATAAAATTTCGGGTGGGAGATTTGGAGCCCGTCTTCACAAGGGTATTGAAGGAGATTCCAGAAAGGGGAGACCCTCTTGCCCAAGGTCTCTTCCTTAGGCTGTCACTCCTGCCCGTCTCTAGTGGCCAAGAGAGCAGAGCCACGGGATAGGAAGAGGGGCCGGGTGGGTTCGCAGTGATCTCTGGTCTGGCTTCCGCTTCTCTTCTGGGTCCATTGAGCCTCCTGGGAAACCGTAACTCAGTCCCCCTGCCCATTTGGCAATATGGGTGATCTTTCCCAAGGGTGGGACTGGCCACTTCCTCTAGCCGGGTTCCAAGCAGGCTTCTCCCCCTAGGTCTGATCCTCCGGCCATGGGTCAGGACGATTCACATCATCTCTGCTTGATCTCATGTCCCCAAGATCCAACATCGCCTCCTGCACACAGTAATGGCCTCTCCTAGCTTAAAGGGGAGATGGCCCGTTTGTGATGGTCTGATTCAGAGTGTGGACAAATAAGGAAGCTCTGCCTTTCCAACACAGAGAGGAGTCTGCTGGCCACTCTCCCCCACCCTCAGCATAGGATATACCAAGAGCATCTCCTGGGTTCGGTGTAAAGATGAGGGTGAAAGAGACAGGAAACCAAGGTCCCACATCCACACTCCCCACAGCTCAGAGTCTCTGGCTGGATGCACATATAAAACTAGCTGTAGCACTGGGGGATGAATGGGGCCCTGGGAACGTAGAGGATGGGGAGACTCCCCATCCCAGCAGGTGGGCAGGGAATCGGGAAAGCTGAGAGGAGGAGGGATTTGATTCAGAATTTGGAGGACAGTGGGATTTTGGTAGGGAGAGACGGGGGTGGCACTCCCAGACACAGCAGGATTTGAGCCACGGTCTGGGGACAAGAAACGCTGAGTGTGAGGAATGGCAAATATTAAATGACCGAGCCGTGGATGTTTGGGGAGGTGGGTGAGTAGAGTGAGGATTAGAGTGAGAGTGTGGAAGTCGGTATTGGAGAGACGGGGGCTCCATAAAAACTATGGAGGACACTAATTCTACCCTAAAGATTTTGGCTTTTATCCTCCGGGCACTATAGCCCCACTGAGTGTCAAGGGCTTAAGCAACACTGTCTGTCCCCATGTGCACCTTCCTTTCTCTAAGAAGGCCGCTAGAGCCAGGGGTTCAGCCTGGTGGAAGCTGACCAGCTGGCCGTGCAACGGCCCTGTGGCCACGGCGCTGTCTGTGAGCTCTGTAAGCACATCGGCCCGGGTGAAACACCAGAGGAGCAGGTGGGGTTGTACTTGGGGTGCAGGAGCACAGTGGCTGGCAGAACCAAAACGCAGCCAGACCGAGGTCCAGGAGCAATTCGGTAACTTGGCGCGGTGAAAAGAATAATAGGACCCAAAGCTCAGGCTCCCCAAGCCCTTGCTGGTTCTGTTGTGACCAAGATTAGTGTGTTTGCATGGACAACTCATTCAGCACACGCATTGCACACCAGACCCTGAGCTGGACGTGGAAATGCAGAAGGAAGGGACCCAGTCCCATCCTCAGGGCTGCGCACAGGCTAGAAAGAAGTCGTTTCAGTACCATATCGTGTGTCCTACGCTCCTTCCACCTGTGACTATCTGTGACCTTGTTCTGTGCCTATTTCTATAACCCAGGTCTAGCTGAAGGCCAGGGTGCTGGGCCACCGGGCACAAGTCCATGGGCTCATTTCTCTCCAGATGCAGGGGACCGCAGGATCTCTGCTTCCTGACCTCCCCCAGTCCACAGGCCTCTTCCCTGCACAGTCACAGAAAACCTGGGAATCGGAATTTGAACAGAAGCCATCAGTAAGGGATGTGTGGTGTATGCCGTGGGTACATTCCTTATATATGTGCCAGAAAAGGCCTTGATTCTGCCAGTAGCTCTTCTCTCGTGGCCTGTCCTGAAAAGGGGGGTTTTGCTGTGATTTTTCTCCAAGATTGTGGCCGCCCTCCAGATACATGGACTCCCAAGGGTCAAGGAAAACCCCACTGTCTCAGTGGGGAACCAGGACACACAGAGTTCAGCAGAACAGACAGAGCCTTGGGTTCAAAACAATACAGACAGGCTCTTGGAGAAGGAAAGTACCCGAGACCCGGGGCAGGAGTCCATCACCCACCTCCCTGACTCAGCCCAGCTCTGCACTGCTGCCCAGGCCACGTTCCTTATGCAAACCAGATTCTACCTCACTACCACCCCCTCTGCCTCTGCTCCTGCCACCCCTGGGGTCAGTCTGCACTTGGGCTGGTCTCTGCTTTGGAAATGCCAGACCCTTCTCTCCATCAGTCCCTGTCACCCCCCGCCAAACCCAACTTCCAAGATGCTTTCTGGACTGATCCTTCGTGCCGCTGATCGCTCCATTTTTCAGCGTGTGCTCAGTTCTCACACTCTTGGCCTCCCTCCACCTGGTGTCCCCTCTCAGGGCCTTATTCCTGAGCTATGTGACTAGTGAGGGGACTCAGAGGGGATGGCCTAAACAATGGTCCCCCTCCTGGGGCACCCAGACACAGGGGGTGTGCCAGATGTGTGGGTTAGGAAGAAAATGGTAAACTTCTATTTATTTTAAAAAATACTATCGTGGGACTTCCCTGGCGGTCCAGTGGTTAGGACTCCACACTTCCACTGCAGGTGGAGCGGGTTCAATCCCTGGGCGGGGAACTAAGATTCCGCATGCTACACGGTGTAACCAATAACAACAACAAAAAATACCATTGTAAAGCAAGGGCTTTAAAGTAATCGTGTATCAGTATTTGTTCATAAATCCCATTACTATGGAAGGTCTTAGTACTAGGAGAAGCTAACTAATAGGGGTATATGGGAACTCTGTGAAGTGTCTTTACAAATTTTCTGTAAGTCTAAACTTTTTCTAAAATAGAAAGTTCGGGACTTTCCTGGTGGCGCAGTGGTTAAGAATCCGCCTGCCAATGCAGGAGACTCGGGTTCAAGCCCTGGTCCGGGAAGATGCCACATGCCCCGTGTGCCACAACTTCTAAGCCTGTGCTCTAGGACCCGTGAGCCACAACTACTGAGCCCGCATGCCACAACTACTGAAGCCCGCGTGCCTAGAGCCTGTGCTCTGCAACAAGAGAAGCCACTGCAATGAGAAGCCCACGCACAGCAACGAGAAGCCCACGCACAGCAGCGAAGACCCAAAGCAGCCAATAATAATAATAATAAATAAAAATAAAAGTTAGTCAAAATTATCATCCTTCTCATAGTGTATATTTGTGTACGTAAAATGATGCACACAACGTTATTATAAAAGGACAACATAGTAGGTTCAGGTGCATGACAGCAGGACTCAGGTTAAGTGGAAGTGTCCAGAGGCAGATGGCCCAGGCTGGTAAGAGGTCTGTGCTCCCTCAGGCTGTCCAGAGTTCCAGGCTCCTCCTCTGTTGCCTCGCCTTTGCTAGATCTTCTTCTCCACAAAGTCCAGGATGGCTTGTTACCAAGTCCGTGCTCCGGGGGCAGCCTGTGGGAAGTGGGGGGGAGGGGGGCAGGGTCCCGAATTTAGCCGTCCCCTCCCCTCCAGTTCCATTGGCCAGAACTTCATCCACATGGCTAAGCCTAACTTCTCGGGCATGGAAAGTACAGTCTTCAATGTGGATGGCTATGTGTCCAGCTAAAATTTAGGGGTTTCAATACCGTAGAAGAATGGAAAATGGTTCATGGGAGACCACTAGCGTTCTTTGCCACAATTGACGATTTCGTTTAATGTAGGACTTAGAAGTAGGTAGGTATGCATATTGAAGGCACTGCTCAATTTAAAAAACTGACTGGGGCGCATGATCAAAACCATTTAGGCCACCGTTTAAGACGCTAGCGAGGCCACAGTTCGCATGTCTGGCCCCGGCTTCCGGGACTCGGACCAGTGATTTTACTCCAAGGTCCAATTAGGTCTGATGAACACATGTAAGTTTCTGCCAGTTGGTTTCAGACCCCAAAGCCTCATGTCCTTTGGGTCTGTTTCCCAGGTCCTCTGGTGTGCCAGGAGCCGATCTGCTTTCCTTAAAGGATCTTCCTTTCAGTCTGGGAGGCCGAGGGAGTGAGGAAGAGGGGTGAGGAAGGACAAGGCCAGCGTCTGACAGAGGTGGGCAGAGAAAGAAACAATGCCAGATAAAGGAGAAGGAAGATAAAGAGAAAGAGAGTGGCTAGACGTTGGGCCTGGCGCCCAGCAGAGAAGGCGGCTGAGGATGACAGAGACCAAGCGGCGGGGAGGGCCACCGAGGGAGATGGCCCCAAAGAAAGTGGACATTTATCTGGGGCCCGGTGAGGTCACTTACCCTATGTAGGTGGGGAAGGCGAGGGGGGCACATCCTGCTTTGCCAACGTCATTCTGCCCTGGAGGTCATCTGGGAAGGGAACGGGGAGGGGCGATTCTGTAGGTGGGTGGAGGGGGTGGGTCACTTCTGCACCTGCTGCACCCACCCTCTGCTCACACATGGGACAGACTGTGTGCAGGCCTTGCCTTTATTTGTACAAGTGAATTTCCTTCTGGGTCTGTGTTCTTGTCTCCCAGCAGACCACAGATGTCCCCAAATACTTCCCGCCTCGAGCTTGAAAGGATAGAGGTTCAAGCCAAGTGCAATGGGAGCATTTACATGCCAGAGATAACTTCTACTCGGGGGAAAGCGGGAGGGCTTCCTGGAGGAGGTGGCAGTCTTGAAGGACAGGAAGAGACGCTTTAACAAGTAGAGATGGGATGGGGAGGAAGAACACCACGGTAGAGGGACCCCTGTGATCAAAGGCAGCAAGCACAGGAGCCAAGCGGGGAGGGAGGAGGGCACCGGGGAGCTGCCTGCGTGGTAACAAGAAAGCAACAAAGTGACTTCCCTGGAGTTACAGCTGATAGACACAGCTCTGTGTATCGTGTTCCACCTACAGAAGATAGGTCAGGACCAGGTGGCAGGGCCCCGGTCTGACAATGGACAGCATTCTGTAAAGCCTCTGTCCTGGAGGCCCTGGACATGTGGCTTCCATATCTACAGAGGGAAGCTTCTTTCTCATCTTGAGGGTCAAAGCTTCCCAAGTCTTGGACACTGGGGTCATCCCGGCCACCATGGGGTAGCTGTCAATCACACAGGTAGACAGTCAACCAACAAAGAGTGATTCCCTCCCACTCTTCCCATCGCCTTCTGCCTTCTTCTACTGTCATTGATTTCTGTATGCATTTCATTCCACGTCTGTGTATTTTTTCTGGAATCTTCCATTCCGTGAACTTGCAAGACACAGGGGCTGTAATTCTCTCCCGCCCCCAACAGTGCCCTTCCTCTGTCTCCTCGCTCTTACTTTCCCTCTCTTACTCCTTAACCATTGGCCTCCTCTTTGCTTTTTTCCTCCCTGCACACTTTGTTGGCTTTATTGTCGCCTTTGTCATGCAGCTATTTCTCTGCATAGATGGTGCATTGGTTGAAATACTCAGCACAGCAGGGAACGGAGACCTTGACTCAAGGGGCTTAAGTAAAGAGGACATATCATCACACAGCGAGGAGCCCTGCGCTTGTTTCTGGAGTTGGATAATTTGAAGGCTCAGTATCATCAGAGACCCCCTTTCTTTCCATCATGATGCTCTGCCACCCTTAGCACGTTGATTTTTGCCCTTAGGCTTTTCCCCTCATGGTCACAAAATGGCTGCAGAGCCTCAGGCCATGGCTCCTCACAGAGCCACATCTAGAGGCAGACGAAGGGAAGATTCTCTTTGCTCTCTTTTTGAAAAAAGAGATGACTCCTAGAGTTTTCCAGAATCATCCTTGCAGACATCCCCTTGCATTTCATTGTCCAGAATCATATTACAGTCCCACTCTTAAACACAGATTAGGGGAATGGAATTCCCTAGGATTGTATTGGGCTAATCCAGGTTCACCCACGGCGCTGGGGTCCAGCCTCCTCTGCAAGCATGACCGCTCCACATGTGAACAAAAGTGGGGTGCAGTTAGCTAAAAGGAAGGGGGAAATTGTTGTTGGATAATCAACAGCGTCTGCTGCAGAGGGTGACCGGATCTTTGTCTCCAACTCAGATGTTCCTCCTAAATCCAACTGTGGGTCTTCAACTCCCTTCTGATATTTCCAGGTAGGTATCTTGAGACGGCTAGGATTTAACATGCCCCCAGCTGAGCACCTGCCTCAGAACAGCTCCCTCCCCTGATCCCTCTGTTCTCACGGTCTCCAAGGCTGGCCTCTTCCAGCTGGTCTTTTCCCTCTGCCCTTTCTGTGTCCTGATATCTGTCACTACGAAGAATACCAATGCCGTTGATTAAAGGGGAGATTTGGTCTTTGGCGTTGCCCAAGTCAACCAGAGATGGGAAATTGTTTTTCCCTTGCATACCTCCTTCAGTTAGGAACGGTTGCCTGGAGCCCTGTGTGAGACAGACTCTCAGGTGAGTCTGGGCTCTGGGAGAGAGTGTCCTGATGGACTAGCAAGTCTGTCTTGGACACTGGAGAATATACTAGTGAGACGCTTGCCATGTATTTGCCATCCCTGTGCTGGGGCTGGTTGAGGGAAGGTAGAAGGATCAACAGTGGAGGAAAAATGACAGCCATAGTAAGATTAGTCCTTGTTAACACCGACGGAGCACAAACTATACACCAGGTGCTGCGATGAGAACTTCACGTGGATGTCTCATTTGATAATCCCAATAACACTGAGAGGTAAGGACCGTCATTCCTCCCCTCGGAATAGCGGAGACTTAATTAAGTAACTGGCCAAAATGATGCAGCCAGCAAGTGGAAGAGGCAGGATTCAGTCTGGCCCTTGCTAACTAAGTAACCGGAGTGCTGGACCAACATCTTCTTTTCACCTCATTGAGACACTTCTCTAGAACCTGAAATGTGTGCACAGACCACCCATGGCCCTTGTTAAAATGCACGTTCTGATCGAGTATTAATATATCCAGGTTGGGGTCTGAGATTCTTCGTTTCTGCTTTTTTTTTTTTTTTTTGGAATTAGCATTTAAAAAAATTAAAGTACATTTGATTTGCAATATCCTATTAGTTTCAGGTGTGGAGATTCTGCATTTCTACATTCCCAGGAAATGCTGATGGTCGTGTTCATGGACCACACTTTGAGAAGTGAGGCCTTAGTAGGTGAGCCCCATGAGAGCAGGGGCTTTGCCTGCTGCCCGTGGCTCCTGGGAACACGGCTCATCTATTTCCCAGTCTACCTGGTGGTGAGATGTTTGTGCTGATTGCATCAGAGTGACATACGCCACTTACAGCCCTGGTCCATAGATGCACCCCATGAATCCTCACTCCATCTTCTCTTCCCCTGTCTGGTAGCTGTGTGTCGAGAGCCAGGCATCCTTGGAAGCCATGTTGAGCCAGCCTGGGTCCCTGAATGATGTTGTGGAGTTGCTCCCCAGCCCCAGTTCCAGGTGGACTTTAAGTGAATGTGAAACTTCTCTTGCCTTAAGGAACTGAGAGTTGGTGCTATAGAAGCTAGCATTATCTTAACTGATACCATTCCCCATTTTTCAGATGAGGAAGCTGAGGTCAAGAACAGTACAGAGGGGGCTTCCCTGGTGGCGCAGTGGTTGAGAGTCCGCCTGCCGATGCAGGGGACGCGGGTTCGTGCCCCGGTCCGGGAGGATCCCACATGCCGCGGAGCGGCTGGGCCCGTGAGCCATGGCCGCTGAGCCTGAGCGTCCAGCGCGTGTGCTCCGCAATGGGAGAGGCCACAACAGTGAGAGGCCCGCGTACCGAAAAAAAAAAAAAAAAAAGAACAGTACAGAGGGGGCTTCCCTGGTGGCGCAGTGGTTGAGAGTCTGCCTGCCGATGCAGGGGACGCGGGTTCGTGCCCCAGTCCGGGAAGATCCCACATGCCGCGGAGCGGCTGGGCCCGTGAGCCATGGCCGCTGAGCCTGCGCGTCCGGAGCCTGTGCTCCGCAACGGGAGAGGCCACAGCAGTGAGAGGCCCACTTACCGCAAAAAAAGAGAAAGAGCCAGAACCAGAACCAGAGTTTCCAACTTCTGCCGCTGGCCTTCTCCTGGACCGCAGCGGGGACTCACCTCACATCCTCTGAAGGCTTTCTCACCCTGCCTATTCCCTGCTCTTCCCCTTGGCCTTCTAGCGCTGAGGCTGGAGCAGACAGAGGGTCAGCAGGACAGAGGCAGGCAGAATGGGGAGACCCAGCCGTAAGAAGGAGCAGCCCTGAGAACACTGACGATGGGGGCCAGGCTGCTCCCAGGCAAGGGTTCCTGTGACGGTCTTCTCTGTAGCTGCCAGGACTGGACTCTACGACGGGATTTCTGGCATTCAGATCCATGCTACGTCTTTCTCAGAAACAGGGTTTTTCAGCTCTGTTCTTAGGAGATCCTTGGAGCTCCCTCTCCCTCCTCAGGTTGAAGACCCCACACGAAACTCCTGCTGCCGTAGCCACCACTGCTCAGCGCAGGGGGTGGGGGCGGGGGTGTTTACCATCAACTCTTCATTGCCCTTGGGACAGAAAGGGGAACTCCACCAAAATTTAAAAATTTGAAAGTGAAAAGACAACCCACAGAATGGGAGCGAGTATTTGCCAATCATACATCTGATAAGGGGTTAATATACAAATATATAAAGAACTCCTGAAACTCAACAACAAAATACCCCAAACAACCCAATTTAAAATTGGGCAAAGGGTTGGAACAGACATCTCTCTAAAGAAGTTATACAAATGGCCAGTAAACACATCAAGAGAGGCTCAACCTCATTAGTCATTAGGGAAATGTAAATCAAAACCACCAGGAGATACTACTTCCTACCCATTAGGGTGGCTATTTAAAAAAAAAAAAAAAAGAAACTAGCAAATGGTGGAGAGGATGGGGAGCAACTGGAACACTTGTGCGTTTTGCTGGCATCATGTGCACGTGTCTAGCTGCTACGGAAAACAATTTAGGGGTCCCTCAAAGAGCTAAACATAAAGTTACCAGGAAATCCAGCAATTCCACTCCTAGGGATATATATATACCCAAAGGAACAGAAAGCAAGGACTCAAACAGATACGGAGAGCAGCCTTATTCACAATAGCCAAAGAGGAAACAATTCCAGTCTACCTCAAGAGAGAATGGATAAACAACATGTGTTCTATCCATAGGATTGGCTATTATCCAGCCATAAAAAGCAGTGTAAATCGACTACACTTCAATAAAAAAAAAAAAGAATGACGTTATGACACGCGCTACAACGTGGATGGGTTTTGAACGCATCCTGCTAAAGTAAATTCAGACATACAGAAAAGGGAAAACACTGCATGATTTCACTTATATGAAGTACCGAGAGCAGTCAGATTCCTAACGACGGAAGGTAGATTAGAGGTAAGCAGGGGGCTAGGAGGGGTGGGCGGAGATTCACTGTCTGTTTGTGAATTTCTCATGGGCATCTGTTGTTTAATGGGGCGAGTTTCCATTTGAAGTAATGAAAAAGTTTCGGAGCTGGATAGTGGTGATGGTTACCCAACATGGTGAATGTAATTAATGCCATTGGACTATGCACTTCAAATGGTTAAAATGGGGACTTCCCTGGTGGTCCAGCGGTTAGGACTCTGCAATTCCACTGCAGGGGGCACGGGTTCGATCCCTGGTTGGGGAACTAAGATCCTGCATGCTGCGTGGCACAGCCAAAAAAATATATTTTGTTAATGGTTAAAATGTATATTTTCCACAATAGGAAAACATACGGAGGTGGGGGGAGAGAGAGAGATTGATTCAGTTATCAGTGATGAATGGCTAGAGGATCCCTGACTCAGTGCTACTTCTTCCTTCATCCAGGCTTGCTTGGACCAGCCTACCCTCAGATGACTGGAGAGAAGTTCTCTGGCCATCACACCTGTGGGCAATAGGGAAGGAGGGAGAAAGAAAGATCTCAGCCGACATCTGACTCCGGCTGGCCTCTGCTCAGAGACGGGTCTGTGGTTTGGATACAGGAGCCCCTCGGGGATGGAGTTTTTTCTTTCAACTCTGGGAAGTTAATCCTTCAGCTTCTGGGGTTGCCCACTTAGCCGTCTCTGCTCCTTCCACAAAGGAAGTGTGAAATGAGGGGCTCAGACCAGACTTAAAGAAGCCCCATAAGTTTTCAAGACCATCCCATCCCTGGCAGCCCCTCTGTCCGTGCATCACTAAGTGAATCCGCATCCTCTGGTCTTTTTTGCCTTAATATCCAAATAATACAGATAGAGCATCTATTCCAGGACAATGGGAAGCCCAGAGCCCTCCCCAGTATTTCCCAGGATTCTGCTTGGGGATTTATATTCTCATGGTCATATTCGCCTTCTAATTCTTGCCCTTATGAAATTCTTGATTCTCACTTACGTTTTGTTCCCCTTTCCCCTCCCCTGTGCTGGGGCAGCTGTTCTTCCTCATTCCTCTCTTGTCTGAAGTTCAGGCTACAGCCCATTCTCCTTCTCCCAAAGCAACATTAAAACAAAGCTATTGTGCTTAACAAACTTTCCCAAGGGTCGGGAATAGCTGGCTGGGTGGAACAGGGTGGGAAAAAGCTATGTATGGAAAGTCAGACACCGCTGTTTCTAGAAACTTCTTGGCCCTTCCCCGAGAAGGAATATTTTTCACTGGCCATGCCCCTACTTAGCTCCATGTTCCATCCAGGTGGCTGGGGATCCCTTCTCTGCATCTATCTCCTCTCTTACTGCGTCCCAATCCTGCATAACTTCAAAATGTCTGTTTATCAGCTCACAAAGCAATTTTGCATTTAACCTCGACATCACAGTGAGCTCTGAGATCTCCTTTGAACATCTGAAAATTCCTTTGAGGAGTTTCCCTAAGTCCCAGATATTCCACTGTTAGGTACCCAAAGAACAAAAAGAAACTCTGAAATTACAGTGTCTTTAGTTCAGGCTGGATCAAATGTTAGGTAGCTGGACCCACCCATCCACGAAGCAGAGGCTGCGGAGTTTTCCTCTTGTCATCACACTTGTTTCCCTGGGTTTTAGCAAAGCTGGAGATGGGGGCTCTGCCTACCCGGGGTACCGCGAGGAGTTCCACAGGTGACAGGGGTTTTCGTGGTTATCTAGACAGAGTTCACTGTAGGGTGAGCCAGACAAGAGTGCCCAGGAGTGATGCCCTGTGAGATCAAGGTCTTGACCTACCAACTCCTTCTGTGTATAGAGCTCTTCTGGTGTGGCGAGTCTTAGACTGTGGCTGAGTAGATTAGGGAGAAAAGGAAATTTGTCTGGACTGGAAGGTTCTAGAGAGAGATGCAGTCTTTGACAACATTAGGGAAAGCAGAGCCAGGAGAGGCCAGTCTCACACTGCTTGAGTAATTGACATTGCGGTGGTACCACAAGGGTAGATACATTGACTCATGGGATAGAATAGAGAACATAGACACAGACTCTGCATCTTTGGGACTTTGACTGTGACAGAGGCAGTGTGGCTGATTGAGGGGAAAGGAGGAACTCTTCAGTAAATGAAGATGAAAAAATGTTTATCCATGTGGGAAAAGAGGAAATTTGATCCCTATCTCACACCACATGAAAAGAACAATTCCAGATTGACTTAACTGTCAAAAAGAAAACAAATGTTTTAAAGTTTAAAATTTAAACTTTAAATTTAGTAGAAAATATAGGTGAATATCTGTTAGGCTTTAGAGCAGGGAAAGGTTTCTCAACACACAGAATGTGCTAACCTCAGAGAGATTAAAGCAAAGAGCATCAAAAGATACCTTAAAGAAGCTGAAAAGACAAGTTACCATTACTCAGCCATAAGAAGTAATGAAACTGTGCTATTTGCAGAGACGTGGATGGAACTAGAGACTGTCATACAGAGTGAAGTAAGTCAGAAAGAGAAAAACAAATATCGCATATTAATGCACATATGTGGAATCTAGAAAAATGGTACAGATGACCCTATTTGCAAAACAGAAATACAGACACAGACGTAGGGAAAAAACATATGGAAGTACGGGGAAAGGGAAGGGGTGGGGTGAATTGGGAGATTGGGATTGACATATATACACTACTATATATAAAAGAGATAACTAATGAGAAACTACTGTATAGCAGAGGGAACTCTACTCGGTGCTCTGTGGTGACCTAAATGGGAAGGAAATCCAAAAAGGAGGGGAAATATGTATACGTACAGCTGATTCACTTTGCTGTACAGCAGAAACTAACACAACATTGTAAAGCAACTATACTCCAATAAAAAAATTTTAAAAAGACAAGTTACCAAAAGATTTGCTTAAAGAATATATCAAGAAGTTCCGCAAGTCAGTAAGCAAAGCATAAACAACCCAGTGGAAAAATGGGCAAGAGGCATGAACAGGCATTCAAAGAAGAGGAAGCACATACGGCCTGTAAACGAAGAGATAAGCCAACCTCATTAGTGATCAGAGGAATGCAGACTTTCAACTGGCAAATGAAAAAGTCTAACCAAGTGTTGGTGAGGATGTAGGTCCGCACAGCTCTCATTGCTCACGGGTGTGTCCATTGTTACGACCACTTTGGAAAATCTTCACATGCTCTACGACACAGTGATTCCATTCCTGGTTACATAAACTTTTCACACACATCAAAAAACAATTCATGGCAGCATTGCTCATGGTAGCAGAGATAAGAGAATAGATTAAAGCATGAACCTTTCACACAATGGGATATTATACAATGTTCCAAATGAATGAACCTCTGCGACACCCAATGGGGATGGAGCTTAGTGGCATCATTTTTACTGCAAATGTAAATCCCCAAATACACCTACAACAATTATGCCCTTTTATAACAATAAAAATGATTTAAAAAAATAACCACTTAGAGATACCTCCAAATAAAATGAAATTATATAAAAAGGAAAGCTAGGAAATGATACATTCAGAATTTAGTAGTTTGTTTGTATTATGTGGGGGAGGCGGGAGGAAGAGCCGTATGTTGGGTAGTGTGTTTCTGGGAGTTTGTTACATTATTAAACATAATAATGAAACAAATAGGATTATGCATGAAACAATGTTAAGGATGTTTCGTGAAATAAGTATTATGATTAATACAGTTCAATGCACCTGAAACCCAACTGAGAAAAGAAAAGAGAGTGGGACAAATAAGGCATGATTGTACTGGAAAAGTCCAGGGATTTGGAATCAGAAGATCCCTGCGTGTAACTGTGGGAATGTTATTTAATCACGCGGAGGCTCGATTTGCTGCTCTGAACAGTGGGTGAAAGTACAAAGAGCCCCATCAAGCAGGTTTGTTGCGGGGACTGAACAAGAACGTGTGTGTAAAAAGCATTTCACACACACTGTCCAGCTTTGCATACACTTCCCCCTGCCACTCTAAATTCTTGTGCCCAAGTGACAGCCCTAGTGGTGATGTCCATCAGAAAATACCTTGTTTTATACCTTAGGTTTTAGAGTCGACTGAGCCTGGTGGAATACACATGAGCTCGTGGAGCAGATTCTAGGGCTTCCCTGTAGCTGCTCTTCTGTTTCCTGGACACAGAGAAGTCAGGGTGGGCATGCAAGTGACTCACTCATGGAACATTTGATCAGGGGATCTCCAGGCCTCACTGTAAAGCTCCTGCAAACCCTACAGTCCTGTCTTCTTCAGACAGGGGAATATGGAGTTCGCATGCTGGGGTGTCAGAAACAAGATGGAAAGAGACAGGGCTGCTGAGTTGCCTTAAGGAGGGAGACAACCCTGGAGAAAAACTGAGATCTGCAGCAGCTCTTGCCTGGGTGAGAAATAGACATTTGTTATGTGTATTATACAGTAGGCGCCGACATGGCAGGGTCTGTTTGTTACACAGCAGAGTTTAGCCTAGCCTGACTAATACAGCTTTGTTTCAGATTGTCTTGCGTTCGAACACCGATTCCATCATTTATAGGCTGTAGGACCTGGAACAAGGCTGAACAAATCCCCTATCGAATCTGATGCTTAGTTCTCTGTCTTTAAGGTGGTAACAATATTTAATTGCATGATTCTTACCAAGATAAAATAAGCTAATGCATTGTCTGGAACAGAGCAGATACTTGTAACTTGTTTCTGTTCTTATTACTACTACTTGCTAGGCTCTAGGCTAGGCAGGGTAGGAATAGGATAAAGTAGAAGATACCTTCTCCCTTCCTTAATGCAAATAGATTTTATTTAGGAAAATAACCCATGCACTGAGGAGAATGTCACAAAATCTTACAGGACATTGTTGAAAGTGCTGAGCACACAGTTAGTGCTGTTACACCGTGGAGGAGGGAGTGCCCTGAGGAGGCCAGGAAGAGGTAGGGAGCCCAACACACCCTGGGTCCTCTGAGCTGCCAAATCACCAGCTGAAGGTTCTAGCTGGCACAGGACGGTGAGAATCTTAGGCTCTGCCTGGTGGATATGATTCAAGGATTCACAAGGACTGCCCAGATGTGGACCCAAAAAAATGAGTGGCCAGGAACCCTGGGTGTGACTAACCCAGAGGCAGGGGGTGAATCTAAGGACTTACAAAACTCTTCCAGCTCTAAGAGGCTAAACCCTGAACCAGAGCAATAGAGAAGCCAGAGATCTTTGTGGCCCTTTGCTGAGTTGAGAAAACCTTTCCTTCAGAGCCTGGAGGGCATGTGTAGGGTAGACTGGGCGAGAAAGGAGCCAGGGTGAGCTGCTAGGTCATTAGGGATCCGGTTCCTGTTTTTATTAAGGGTCTGATGGGTAAAGCTCCGAAGCTTGGACCAGGGCCAGCTGGCAGGGCTGAGCAGGGGTTGCTGGGTTGATGTTCAGAAGTTGAGATGCTGTCAGTGCCTTTACTGGTGATGGTAACTGCACACTTGTTAAGTATGCATTACCGCATGGGAGAAGAAGGGCAGATTTTCCTCACCTCGGGCAAAGGAAACAGAAAGCAGATTCTAGTCACATGGATGTGGCCCGAGGCTCAGTGACAGAGCATTTGCAACTTTGGGGCATTGAACCTTGGCTTTCAGATCTAGAACAACTCCGTCAGGTGTCATCTGCCCACATCTCAGTCATCAGAGTAATTTTCTTTATGGTCACAACTCTTCCAAAACCACAGACGGTTCCCAAGCGATGGTCCTGCAGACAAGCTTCTTAAAGGGACGGGTCTTGGCTCCGGCAAGTACGTTAACTTCCCCGAGTCTCAGTTTCATCATCTTTAAACTAGGATGATGTTGCTGCTTTCCCAGGATACTGTGGGGCTCCAGGGAGGTTACCACAGAAGGAAGGCTCCAGCTCAGAGCCTAGAGCATGGCAGTAGGTCTTCAAGACAAATGGAATCTGAAATCTGAACTCGTAGGAAGGGGGCAGGACTTTGCCTTGTCTTGTAGAAACTCTTTATGTTCAGGGCCATCCCCTGCTAAGCCAAACAGAGAATAAATACAGTGAACTTCTGGGCTTTCCGGAGTTTCCCTCTCTAAAATGGGAATTGCTAGGACTGCCTCCCTCCCAGCCCTCAAGGATGAGAGAGACTTCAGTGAAATCATGGAGCTGAAAGACGTTGAGAACCTCATTCCAGAGTTATCGGAGCATCTTTTGCCTCGGGCTCTTGAAACCTCTTAAAAGCACCACCACACTCTCATCACATAAAAATTGCCCAGGAGAGAGCTCCTCATTCCCAGTACTTGATGGGAATCTGGCATTCATCCTCACATTCCCCTGTGATCACAGAGTCTGGCTGGTCCAAAGAGACCACAGAGGGCATCTTTCTGCTGGTGTATCTGCAGAGCAGCCTGCGACACAAGGTGAAAGTACCGGAGTGTCTTGCTCGTCTCCTCCCCTCTGCTGGGGCCCGGGCACTGGTTCACAAGTACAGTCCTCAGCACCCCTTTGGCATGCTTGCTCTGTTTGCCAAGCTAACTTTTATTTCATTCTACTTCCTACTGCAGACCCACTAAGAGAATTTTGCCCACTCTTTTTGTTTTTGTTTTTGTTTTTTGGTTTTTTTTGAGGTACGAGGGCCTCTCACTGTTGTGGCCTCTCCCGTTGCAGAGCACAGGCTCCGGATGCGCAGGCTCAGCGGCCATGGCTCACGGGTCTAGCCGCTCCGCGGCATGTGGGATCTTCCCGGACCGGGGCACGAACCTGTGTCCCCTGCATCGGCAGGCAGACTCTCAACCACTGCACCACCAGGGAAGCCCTTGCCCACTCTTGATGTCCTTGTGACTTGTATGTTTTGTGGACACAGCATGTCCAAGGGACTATGGGTACAGGGGAGTCAGGAGAAGCCAGTGAAAGCAGGAAGGGACCACTTTTCACGTCCTCATTGACAGGTGAGGCAGACACGATGAGCAGGTACCCAGCCAGGGCAGACGATTGAAGCATCCTGGTTCTGGCTTTTGAGATGTAGTGTGAGGTGGAAAGAACTGGGTTTTAGGGCTAATTGGATCTGGTTCTGTCACTTCCTGTCTGACCCTGGGCAAGCAACTTGCCTCTAAGAGCCTTGGTTTTCTCAGCTATAAATTTGAGATCATAATTCCCACTGGATCGTAATAGACCCTCAATACACGGTCATTGTTAGAATCATTAAACTTCCTGCTATAAATTCAACGAGTAGCTGTTGAACATGTGCTCTCCATTCCTTCAACTGTTCAAATATCCATTCATTCATAAAATATTTGTGAACTCAGGGTGGTGTCGGGTTCAATGGAAGATCCTGCCAAGAAATAGAAAGCTTGGATCTCTGAGGCCAAGAAACTCGGACTTGAGTTGAAAGCAAAGAACAAGAAGTGTTGAATTATAAAATGGAAACGTCACACCTTCTTGACTGTGTTGCGAGCGTTCAGTGGGGTAAGCCTCCATGCTCAGCCTCTGGTCCAAGGCGGACTCACCAAAGCGTAGCCAGACGGGAACTGTATCTTACCCGGGTACAGCCTACCAAGAGGCTACGGAGCATGAGCTTCAGTGCCCACGCTTACGTGGGCTTCTTCCAAGGCTCCGTAATTTTATTTTTCTTTCCTAGAGAGGACTCCCCAGACGACACAAGCTTCAAGGCAGATGAATGTTGGCTTATCCTTCATGAGGGATTGTTTTTTTTTTTTTTAGTTTTGGCCACACCACCTGGCCTGTGGGATCTTAGTTCCCCAACCAGGGATTGAACCCACGCCCCCTGCATTGGAAGTGCGGAGTCTTAATCACTGGACCGCCAGGGAAGTCTGGATTGGGTTTTAACATCAGATGATGAAATAGAAATCTACAAGTGCACGCCTCACATCTCGTGGTCTCTGAGTGTCAGGAGCGTGTAGGAGAGGTGAAGAATCAGGATACCACGGATCTGAAAGGAAGGTACTGATCAAGGAAGGCTTAACAGTGGAGCAAACATTTGAAAATTAGAAGCTGCGAGGACTGAGAGAAAAAATGCATGGGGCAGGTGGTGGTGAGGGATATGAGGGTGGAGAAGTATGCTTTAAGCAAAATACTCATGCAATTTTCGCTTTGCACAAGAATAATGAATAATGTATAATTGGGGAATGGGTGTTTGGAGCACACCCATCTGGGTTCTTCTACTTACTTGAGTACCATGGCTTTGGACAGGTCAAGCAGCACCTCGGAATTTCAGTTTCATTTGTAAATGATAACAGTAACACCTATTGCACAAAATTAGGGAGAGGTTTTTGTGAAAGTGTCTTGTAAAGAGCTCTGCTTATCAATATTGGTTCCAATTCATTTTCCTCACACTGCAGAAAGGATTTTCTCGTTCGCTAGCACAATAATAGTGAAAAGCACTCCACGAGGAAAACGAACAAACCCGGAACTCCTAGGAAAAGCTCCAGCTAATCCCATGAACTTCAGCAATCCCTTCACTTCTCTAAACCCCAGTTTCTCCACGTAAAGCTTTGCCCTTGGTGCAGTTTTTAAACACCAGTGAACTAACATTTTGATCACTGATCTTTCAATTCCTTGGGAGGAAATAAATGAAAACGTTCCAATTCCCTCTCCTCATTCTGACCTTGACTACAATATGGAAAGGAGAGTTTCCTCAGACTTTTGAAAAGCAGGGAAGAACACTGAGGGCCACAGCCCCACACGGGCTGGGCTGTAAAGAGGACAGTGACAGAAGATGTCACAGGGGTGGCCCAGAAGTGTAGTTTCCTTTCATGAAGTACAGTGTCCGCTAGCTTTTACCAGAGTTTGCTTCAGTCTCATAATGGACCTGTAGGCTTAGTGTTAAGGTTTACACTCTCCAGATGAGGAAAATGGGGCTCAGAATATTCGAGTAACTTCTCAAGGGTCCCACCTCTAGGAAATGGAGGAGCTGAACTTCAATCCCCGGTCAGTGCTGGAGCCTGCTTTCCTGGGGTCCACAGCTGCTTTTCAGGAGGACTGCATCTAGGATCGACAGGAAGTCGAGAGACCTGGTCCACGTGAGACTGCGCGTGGGGGAGCCCGTCGCAAACTCCAGCACACGGTGAAATTGCTAGTCGTTATCTTTACGCCAGGGAGAACGTTCCCACCCTTGCTGTCACAAGGACAGAGTTGGCTTCAACGTCTCATGGTTTTTGCCACCCTTGCATGTCTAGGTAACAGCATCAAAAATAAGAGGCTCTATCTTCCGTATACGTTGTGGCTGTTTCTGTTAACCCGTCTCTTTAAGGGTCTAATGAATGAGGCCACCATGGCTCCTGCATGTCACAGAACACACCTGGGCTTACATCTCCATGACGCCAAGGACTGGTTTCAAAAGCCGAGACAACAGTCAGTTTTGGAGTCTTTTCCACCTGTGATGTTCGGCAGCCTCCAGACAGTGACTGAGGAACCGACGGGACCACCTTCTGAGCATCATACTGTCGAGCAATGACACAGATGGGAGGACACTCCCCGGACCCCGACTTGCCGCCCTTAAGGCAGCATCTTCCGCATCCCACGCTCACACTGGTTGGTCCACCATTAGATGAGTAACAAGCCCGCCCTTCCGGCCAATCCCAGAGAAGAAGTAACATGCTCAAACACCCTATTGTTACCAATGATAGTAAGAGGACTAATGAGCAAGAATGCTTTTATTAAATAAATCAGGAAAATGCACTTTACAACATGTTCCCAGGGCACGTCAAGAGGCTCTTAAGAGCTGGGACGCTGTTGTAGCTTGCACTGGTCTCCGTCAGGAGGGAGGTCCTCTCCGATTACTTGTCTCTCCGCGGCAGGTCAGGACTCATCTTAAATATAAACTAGCATAAATGGACTTCCTGTTTATCAGCTACATTATAGGTGTGCGTCTCCCCCTATAAACCTGCCTTTTTAATAGGCACATCTGGGGAATGGTATCATAATTGTAGCCATTTAGAGACCAAGATATTTAACCTTCATCTCTGGCTATTTTTCTCAATTTTGGAATTAATAGGGAAATCTTAGTTTCCTCAGCCCTACAACCTTCTCCAGGGTTAAGTGCAGTGCTCTGAACATACCAAAGTCACAATAAAAGTGCCCAATCAATGTTTTTTGAAAGAATGGATCAGGGCAGAGTTCTCATAGGTGATCTCTATCACCCCCTTGCTTCCCAGGGGCTGAAGCGATCCTAAAAGGGTAGCAATAATGATGCAGAAGGACACATAGCTTGAGAGCAAAATATGTCCGCCTTTGAAGTGCAGTATTTGGTTGAACGATACACACTCTTTGGTGTCCTTAGTGTATTTGATTCCTGGAATAGATTGTATTTTTTACACCTCCTCCCTCTATTCCTCAAAATTATTTTCCACAATCATCATGTAATAATCATGATTTTCTTGATTTGTTCCTTAGTTTTAAAATAACAATGAAAAAGATAGACAATAATACTAAAGACATTATCCAAATTTAGTAAAATGCTTCACTCATGAACCAAAATGAACCACTGACAAAGAAAACATTACACTTTGCAGTTCACCCACTGTCCCACTGTTTTAGATTCTAAACACAAATAAAGTCCTCACATAAAACGGCAGAATTGAAGGAACCCAAATTCTGTTTCTTTGCCTTTACAACCTCTGTGCTGTGATTGTCCCCAATCTGTGTTTTTCTAACACCACCGAGCAATTCTCTGACTCACTGACCAGGTGTCCCACAAATTAACTCAGTTCAACACTATCTACAAGGATGCAGCATCAGATCCCATAGATTAAGGGCTCAGCCCCACAAGACCCTCCCCCATCCCAGAATCCAGTGGAACATCCAGGTTGTTACCTGTGCTTCCCACTGACTGGCTATAAATCAGAGGTTCCTATGACCCCCTTCTTGGGATCAATTGATTTGCTAGAGCTACCCACAGAACTTGGGAAAGAGTTTACTTACTAAATTCCTGGATTACTACAAAAGATATTAAAGGATACGGATGAACAGCCAGATAAAGAGATGATGTATGTGGGTGAGGTCCCAAACACAGGAACTTCTGTCCCAGTGGAGTTTGGGACGTGCCACCTTCCGGGGACATGGATACATTCTGGTTCTCCACCTTGGAAGCTCTTAGAACCTCCTCCTTTTGGGTTTTTATGGAGGCTTCATTCCCTGGGCAGGATTGATTAAACCATTGGCCCTCTCTCCCCCTGGCTTTCCCAAAGTCACCTCATTATCATAAACCTAGTTGTGATGGAAAGGGACTCATTATGAATAACAAGACACCCATTTCGCTTTCAAGGCTCTGAAGCTATTTCAGGAACTGAGGACAAAGACCAAATATTATAACAAAAGATGCTCCCATTGCTCTTACCGCTCAAGAAATTCCAATGGTTGGGGAGCTGTGAGCCTGGAACCGCGAATGAAGATCAACGTACGTATTTATTATAAGTTACAATATCACACCATTGATTTCAGATCAACTGTTTTAATGCAGGGAGATATGATAGCACAGGAGCTGAAGGTGGGGGCTGTGTCTGGAAGAGAGGACCAGTGATGGGGAACCACCCTGCCGTCAGGAAGGCACTCTGGGGGCAGTGGCCCTTCTCTGAGTCCATCCGGGTAGGGAGGTGGGGGGCTATGGGACTATAGAACTGGTTGGTTCTCCAAATTAACTGCCATATGAAATGCAATTTAGTAAAAATGATGAAACTGTGCTAATTTGAAGCGCGCGTGTGTGTGCGTGCGTGTGTAGTTAAACTCAGTAATCAGAGCACTATTTAGAACTTAGACCAAATATAAGATTTGTGTTGAAGGGGCAGGGAGCATTTTATCACTGACTTTGTTTAGACCTGAAGCCATAAGAAAAGGGGGACTGACTTCAATTAATCACAAAAATAAATGAATTTTATGAAAAGTATCAGTCTGATAAGTTGTTTGTGTATTATAAATGCAAAAAAAAAGAAAAAGGGGAGAAAAAAAATCTTTAAATGGATCTCCTGTGTTGGGATCAGGGTCAGTGGTTGCTCCATTAATTAAAAAAAATTCTCTGCAGGGCTTCCCTGGTGGCGCAGTGGTTGAGAGTCCGCCTGCCGATGCAGGGGACGCGGGTTCGTGCCCCGGTCCGGGAAGATCCCACATGCCGAGGAGCAGCTGCGCCCATGAGCCATGGCTGCTGAGCCTGCGCGTCCAGAGCCTGTGCTCCGCAACGGGAGAGGCCACAACAGTGAGAGGCCCGCGTACTGCAAAAAAAAAAAAGTCCAGTCATAGTCCTTGAAGATTCCCTCCAGACTGATCTTCTGGCTGTGTGACGAGTTACTTGTCTTAACTTTGCAAGTAGGCTCTTTTACTCCCATATATTCAGAGTCTGTGTGTTGAGCAGAGTGATTGGATGGCCTGTGAGGTCTTTTCCTTTCAAGACACTTAAGAGTTGGAATAAGAAGGAACAGGACAGCTGGAGGCCTAAAACTCCCTTGTAGCCTCATTGCTTACCGTGGCTTTCTTCTCTTTCACTCTGCAGGTGTGCCTGGGAGGTTTTCAGTCATTTACACCGTAGTATGAATGAGTTTTGCAACTGCTTTCATTAGAGCAAGTGAGATGAGGGAAGAGGGAGAAATAAGGATGAGAAGTAACTGAGGAAAACAGGCCAGCCATGAGGGGAAAGACTGCGGAAAGAGGGGGCTCTAGAGCTAGAATCAAGCCAGCCTTGTTTCCTGTGGGTCTAGTTCTGAGCCTAGGGGTAGAAGTCTCAGCTCCGACACGCAGCCCCCTCTGTGACCTGTCTGTAATTTTTACTTCATGGTTGCTCAGAAGAGATTGCTGTCCACCGCCTTCAACTTATTGATACTGTTGCCAAGCCTGCAAGCTAAAGAAACTGTACATAACTTGATGCCACGTGTAAACAAACTAACAAAACAAAGGAAAAAGGGAGGCTTCTGATGGAAGTTTTGGATCCGATGACGGCTGCTGAAATGTTTTTCCTTAGACGCAATTAGATTTCTGTGGAACCTATTCGATTTCAATGCAAAGAAGGTTTTTCTTTTTTCTTCTGTAGCTTATAACAATGACCGCCTGGTAAACCCAGTGCAGTCGGATGCAACGGAGTAGATACTTCGCCTGGTAATTCATGATTTTATTCAAGAAATATGTACTGGGAGCTTTGCTATGTGTTAAACACAGGACAGGAGGCGCCTCTGGTGGGTTAGACAGACAAGGTCCCCACTCTCCTGGCATTCACATTCCTGCGGGTGGGGGGAGACTGGCAGCAAACAAGTAAAAATAAATAAGAAAATTTTAGGTAGTGGTAAGTTCCATGAAGAAAGTAAAGTGCACTGTGAGGGAGATGGCTGGCGTGTGTTGAGGGTGTGTGATAGGTCATACAGGAGAATCCCGTCCAGGATGTGACATTTGAGCCCAGACCTGAATTACGAGAAAGGTGCAGACCCGTGTGCACGGGGGAAATGGCTCGTGCAAAGGCCCTGAGGCAGGCATGAGCTTGGCTGGTGTCATTAATGACTGAAAGGTCAGTGAACATTGAATCTGGAAAGGAAGGTGGGAAGAAGCAGGGGACCAGCCAGAGAGATGGGCCAAATCATTAAGACCTTGTCGGCCGTGGTGAGACACCGAGATGACAGGGGCGAATTTAGTGCAGAAGCATGAATTATGTGAAGTTATGGTTTCACTGAAAATGTCCCAATCTTGCACCGTGATGGGAAAGAAAATATGCTCCCGTTTCCTGTTTCCTTTGTTTTGAAGATGCTTGCTAAATGCCTGTTAAATGAATGAACACACCGTGTTCTAGAGCCCATGAGCCACAACTACTGAAGCCCGCGCGCCTAGAGCCCGTGCTCTGCAACAAGAGAAGCCACCGCAATGAGAAGCCCGCGCACCGCAACGAAGAGTAGCCCCCGCTCGCTGCAACTAGAGAAAGCCCGCGCGCAGCCACGAAGACCCAACGCAGCCAAAACTAAATAAATAAATTTAAGAAAATGAATGAACACGTAAATGAATGAAGGAACAAAGCACACGAGTGAGCAAGGTTAACAGCAGGAAGGACACTGACCTCCAGCTAGAGTTAGAAGGGGCTGCTGTGCCGCTTGCTGGCTGTGTGGCCTTGACAACTCCTGTAACTGCTCTGAGTCTCCATTTCTTCATCTGGAAAATGGGGTAATACCTCCCTGAAATGCCCCATCAGGAGTGGTGAGGGTCAAACCAGGAATGTATCTACAGAGTGTTGAGGACGAGGAGTTCTTGGTTGGGTTAAAGCCACAGACGCATCTCTCTCTCTTTTTTTTTTTGTGGTACGCAGGCCTCTCACCGTTGTGGCCTCTCCCGTTGCGGAGCACAGACTCCGGACGCGCAGGCTCAGCGGCCATGGCTCACGGGCCCAGCCGCTCCGCGGCATGTGGGATCTTCCCGGACCGGGGCACGAACCCGTGTCCCCTGCGTCGGCGGGCAGACTCTCAACCACTGCGCCACCGGGGAAGCCCCAACACAGACGTATCTCTTGATTTTAACTTCAAAGCTATGATAAACTCTACTGTCCTAGAGTTTTGTTTGGAGTCGATTTTACTTTTCAGCCTGTTTTCTTGTCCGTTGGGTGGTTTGCTTCCTTCTGTGTAAAGTAGCTCTGCTTTTATTTATCCTTAGAGCCTCAAGAGAGAACCCCCGGCTCCTGTACGCAATAAAAATCCATTGTCCTTGCCTTGGCACCAAACAGCTGACAAAATGCTCTCAGAGATGTTACCTTATTTGAAGCTGGCCACTCCATGGAAGCAGGTCTGGTTTGCTCTCCTGGCTAGAACTCCGCACAAGATTCACATCTGTTCTCAGCTGTGTCTTTCCAGGCTAAAAAGCCCTCGAGGTTTGGGTTTGTCCTCCCAGGGAAGCGCTTCCTAGCTAGGGTGATGGGTGTCTATTTCCCAGGAAAGAAATTCGAATTCCCGCCGTATTTAGTAACTTGCCAGGCAGCACTTCTCTCTAATCCAGATCCCTCTGGCTGTGGTTACAGCTGTGTCCTCTTGCTCTGTCTTCAGATGCCCTCTGGAGCAGCACGGTCCCCTGGCACCAACATGGTTGTATCGACTTACCCTGGCAGATTGTCAGATTAGGAAGGAGCCTTGGAGATCAGCATCTCCATCTTCTTGTTTTACGGGTGGGGAACCCGAGGCTTGCCGTGACACAGCCACTGAGCAGCAGACACAGTTAGGGCTGGCCTCCTGGGGCCCGATAGGATGTTCATGGCACCGGTGTACACGGTAAGTACACCAGTTACTCCCAAGCCTCTAGGATCAGTGGCTAAGGACATGGCAAACTTTCAATGCCAATAGCATAGTATAAATCGGAACTGCTTTGCTGGGGAACTGGAGATGATCCTTCCAGATTCCTGCTGATGGGGGGGGCTTCAGAATGAGGAAACAGAGAAAGGAAGCCAAGGGAAGCATGAGCTATTGGCTGGCAACGCTGGGGCTGAGCAGCTCGCTTCCCAGGGATGTGGTGTGGTCCAGCGGGAAAGGCAGTCTCCGGTGTCAGGCAGATCAGATTCCTAGCTCTATTCTCTCACCGACAAGCTGTAAGGCCCTATCTGAGTCTCAGTGTTCCCCTCTGTGAAATAGGCGTAGTTATCGTGGAACATTTTGGAATTAGATACACTTCTACACCGTGCCTGGGCTCCACTCTCCTCTATAACTTGGGTTGTGTCTCTCCAGCTTCCATCCAGGGTTGGGATTTGGACTAGATGGGCTCAGAAGACCATGAGAGAAAAAAAAAAAAAAGGAATCTTAGCATCTTAGTCATCAAATAGCTCTCACAAACCAGACTTTGCTGAGCTATTTCCAATGAATCAGACACCCTCAAATTACATTACCCTTGAAATCCAGAAAGGTATGAAAATCAGAGAACATGCTGGGGGCAAAATACTTTTTGAGTTCTGCCAACTCAAGCTCTTGCAGAAAGTAAATCCGTGAGAGACGCTTCACTGAACCTGGAGCCCGGCCGGCAGCCCGGCAGCCCGTCTGGCCTCCCCGCCCACCGTAGGAGCTGGCTGGCCAGCGGGCAGCAGAAGGAGAGCCCAGGGCTGCCTCTGCCACCGCCTCCCAGGGCTCACACTCACGGCTGCTGGAGCCAAGGCGTGCAACGGGAGATGCGGAGACCCTGCACGAGAAAGTTTACTGCTCAGTTCTTTTCAGTGTACATGTGTCAAATGCTCTAGCTTCCAACAGTTTACTGGTCAATTGAGACGCACTTGTGTCCCTGATCAGGGGATACAGGATACTAAAGCTTGGAATATTAAGAATCTTTTGTTTTCTCCTGGTGGAGGCAGGCGGTGGACCTACCTTCAGCTGCTTTAAGGTCGTATTTAAATGAATCTGAGCACACATTCATCGTGCGAGGGATGGGATGAGGATGGTGAGTGGACTAGAGGCCGGTGTTGAGGGCAGAGGGAACAACTTACCCTGTGGTGGAGTGAGATGCCCATCTTCTGACTTCGGGTTGACCAGTTGGCTTACTTGTGCCTTGGCCCCTTGGTGTGAACAGGAAGGATTTTGGGGAGAGGACGCCCCTCCTGCACTGGGGCTATTGGCCTTTGTTGCTATCCATTGCAGCTCCCCCGACCTTCCCTCACCCATGAATGAGCATATGGGATGAGAGACGTACATTTTCGCCTAAGAGGGTCTCTAACCCACCCTGCGGGGATACAGATCTTTGCGAAATGACTTAGAATCTGCTTTTCTGGCCACCTTTAGTCCTTCATCACTTTGTATTTTGAACCAGGGGGCACTGAACCCAGTAAGTTCCTCAACACTCAGGTGGCCCCATTCATGCTTATGATAGATAAACTCACATAAACAGTGCGGCGGGAAAGAGGGAGATGGGGAGAGAGAATGTCTTCGGGGGTATTTGGAGAAAGCAGCCACCCTTCATGGGCGTTGAATTCACAGGCGAAGCAGCCCCATCTCCCCAGAACCAGCTCTGGGGTGTGTCCTGCCTGAGGACTCTGTCAAGGTTTCTGATTTTGCTCTAACAAAAGCAGCGCCTTCTTAAGGTTGGAGCAAAGGCTGTTTCAGGCAGCCCAGTACATACTAGGATGAGGTTTTTGTAAACAACCCAGACTCAGAAAGGACAGAGGTTGATGGATAACTGCATCAGGTTCGGGTGGAATCTTGCAGCCCTGCCTCCCCTCCCCCACCCCTCCCTCCTTTCTGTGCATCCCTGGAACCAATCTCTGTGTCCACCTCCAGAGATTCAAGCCACATGAGTTGGTGGGAGAGTCCTTATAGGAGATTTAACCCCAAGACCCTTTTCGCCAGAGAGGCGAGGTTGTCTAAACAATCTGTCACATGAAAGATCGGCCTCTGTTCTCTGTGTTGGGGAAGGCTAACAGATCACGGTCTGTAAAGACGATGAGAAATCCCTTTTATCTTGGCCTGTTTTTTTTTTTTTTTTTTTTTGCGGTACGCGGGCCTCTCACTGTTGTGGCCTCTCCTGTTGCGGAGCACAGGCTCCGGACGCGCAGGCTCAGCGGCCATGGTTCACAGGCCCAGCTGCTCCACGGCATGTGGGATCCTCCCGGACCAGGGCACGAACCCGAGTCCCCTGCATCGGCAGGCGGACTCTCAACCACTGCGCCGCCAGGGAAGCCCCTGGCCTGTTTCTTTTAAGCGTTCTATCACTCTAAGGATACCTCCCTCGTGGAGATATTCCGAATGCCCACTGCCTGCTTCCTATCTGTTTGCAGAAAGCAGGATCCTTCCCACACCCTACTCTACCCCTACTAAGTGTTCACGCGTGCAAATTGCCGCTTGTCTACTGGTCCAGAAAATAGAGCAACATACGCTGGGCTGAGAAACAAAAATGCACCCTTCATGTGACTTCCAAAGTGGAAAAGACAGGGCTGACCACGTCTGTGCAGACAGATTTATTCTGCAAAGTTGGAAGGTAGCGGGTGTTGGAAGAACAAAGACTTTGTAGACTTTGTAGCCGGCAGAGCTGAGTTCAGATCCTGTCTCCCCTGGCTTAGGTAGCTGCGTGCCTTTGGGCAAATGATTTCCTCTTTAAATACCTTCTTGGCATGTTTATTGAGAGGATTAAAGATACTGTATGTAGAGTGCTTGGAACTAGTAGGTACTAAATAAGTGATAATTACAGCAATCTGGGTTGAAGCTTTCTGCAAGAGTTCCTCACAGGTTGTATGCCATGTTCATTGGATAATAATGAGATTAGTAAGTATAGAATTACGGCAGGACCCCTAGACTTAGAATTTCAGAGGAAAACACTCGACAGCAATCATTTGATCCTCACCACGGGGTCTCCCCTGCATCCTGCCCCAGAGTGGGGTGGGCTGAAGGGCTCCCTCTCTGGACACAGGTCAGGTCACCACTTCTACCCGCTGTCTCTTGTTTTGGTTCCGTGTCCTGTGCGCTGGAATAGAACCTAAGTTTCTTGAGATCAGAAGCTGGGAAGTCACTGCTTATAAGTCAGTGCCTGGAGAGACTGCTTCCCCGCTTCGTCTGTTGACATGTTGGTCGACCATCCCAGAGCCACAGATGCACTGTACTTGGGTCTGACGGTAGAATCCTATCCCTTATTAGCGAGTTTATAGGGGTAAGAACGGAGGGTTGCCAGGGAACTGCTGGACCCTTCTGTCTTCTGGAGTTTTGGTTTCTGTATTTTTTTAACATCCTTGAAAAGACGAGGACGAAGATGTGGGGAAGGAGTCCCAGCTCTCACAGCGGGCCCTCCACACCCCTGCTCCGAGGGTTCTGAGTGGTTTACTGTGAAGGCTGGGGTCCAGGCGTCATATGCTGAGTCTAACTTGTGGGATGAAGCCCCTTGTCTTCCCAAGCCTCAATGTCCTTGTCTGTAAGACAAAACGATTGGCGAGGTCAGTGCTAAGGTTTCTCACAGGACAAACCATCTATGATTTACTTCCCACGGTTTGTGGTTATGAAGGGGGCCGTTTTGGACAGTTACCGTATTGACTTTTTTCTTCCGTAGATTCCCGTGTGCCAGAGGCTTCTGGAGAGTGTGTGCGTCTCAGGGGTAATAACCTGCCACTTTCAAGTCAAGCCTTGGATGGGAATGATGTAACAAGGTCAGGAATTCATGGGCCTCTAGTCTCTTACATCAGACTACAAAATACCACACAGAGAGCCAACAGCTGAGGAGCCCTCCAGGGCCGACCAGGAAGGAGTTAGTCTGCTGCTCAAATGTATTATGACCTGGGGCAATCGATGTTCTATCTCCGCAGACAGCTTCTGGGGAGGCCATAACCCCCTTCCCGTCCCAGGCTTCTTTCCATTTGACTGTAGACCCCCGAATATGAAGGAACTAAAGCTGTTACCTTACCCTTATTCCTACAGAGTCACTGGGAGTCAACTTGCTATAGTCAAGCTAGAAATGCCTGGAGGAGGAAAATACCTCCATACTGTTTAATACATTCATTCGTTTCAAAAATATCTGTAGAGCACCTGCCAGGTGCCATGCTGGTCACTGGCAATTCAACCATGAACAAAACCAAACACAGTCTCTGCTTTCATGGTGCTTACAGCCCAGTGGGGAGGCAGGTACTAATACAAGACACTAACACACCAACGAATGAGTGTGTAACTTTGAACTTGGGGAAGTGTTATAATGGAAAAGGGACAGTTCTGTGAAAGTGCGTGTAGCCGAGGCTGCTGATTGCCCCCTCAGTATCCAGCCTCCCCTCTCTACTCGCTGAATCCGTTTTGTTAGATGGACTAGCGGGTCCAGCTAGAACATGACTTTTCCTAGCCTCTCCTGAAGGTAAAGGTGGCTTTTTAGCTCATCTGGGGTCAGTAAGATACAGTAAACGTTCCCGGGTAGGATTTCTGGGAATTCTTTTTAATGGGGGATGGATGTTGTGATGGCTGGAGCTCAGGAAGCTCTTGAGTAAACATGAGGAAGGGGCTTTGTGCGGGATACACGGTAGGGTTGCCACCAGTCTTGGCCGCCTACCTCTGGGCGGCTCATTTCAAGAGAGAAAAGAACCATGCCCCAAACTGGTGTCCCCAACCTATCTTGTTTAAGCCACTATTTGTGGCTTAGAGATGAATATAATTTCTAATTGATACAGCATTTAACTTAGAAATTTGACCCAGGCAGAGAGGGTGTATAAGGGGTGGGTGGCAGTTACCAAGGATGAGTGGGTGAAACTGGGATTGGTGCTGGAGAGGGGAATAGCTGTGTTTGTAGGAGGCATCCACCCAGGCAGGGGCTCCACAGGGAGAGGAAGCAGGGTGTGTTCCTGGAACTGGAAGAGGGCCAGTGTGGGTGGGATGCAGAATCCGAAGGGGCAGAGAGGTGTGGAATGAGACGGGGAGGTGGGCTGGACTGTAGAAAATGGGCCTTGGTCCATTTAGATACTTTGGACATTTTCCCTGGAGCATCAAAAAGCCACAGAAGAGTTCGAAGCAGAGGGGGGTGTGGTCACTTTGGAAGAATTGCTGGACACTCCTTTCCCAGCAGTTAAGGGAGGGGCTCTGGATCCAGATCTGGCCAATGACTTCGAGGGTACGACGGTTGCTGTGTATAGCTCCTATCAGCCATCACCCTCACTTTATTTTTTTATTTTTTAAATTGAAGTATAGTTGATTTACGATATTATAGTCGTTTCAGATATACGACATAACGATTCAAAATTTTTACAGGGTATATGCCATTAAAATTTTTTTAATTGAAGTATAGTTGATTTACATTGTTGTGTTAATTTTTTCTGTACAGCAAAGTGACTCAGTTATACATACATATATATATTCTTTTTCATATGCTTTTCCAAGATTATACTCAATTTAAAGTTATTATAAAATCTTGGGTATGTTCTCTGAACTGTAAAATATATCCCTGTAGCTTATTTTTTTCTTTTATTAATTAATTAATTTATTTTTGACTGTGTTGCTGTGTGCAGGCTTTTCTCTAGTTGTGGCGAGCAGGGGCTACTCTTTGTTGTGGTGCGCAGGCTTCTCATTGTGGTGGCTTCTCTTGTTGTGGTGCACGGGCTTCAGTAGTTGTGGCATGCGGGCTCAGTAGTTGTGGCTCACTGTCTGTAGAGTGCAGACTCAGTAGTTGTGGTGCACAGGCTTAGTTGCTCCGTGGCATGTGGGATCTTCCCGGAACAGGGCTCGAACCCATGTCCCCTGCATTGGCAGGCGGTTTCTTAACCACTGCACCACCAGGGAAGCCCTCCTGTAGCTTATTTATTTTATACATAGTAGTTTGTGCCTCTTAATCCCCTACCCCTGTATTGCCCCTCTGCCCTTCCCTCTCCCCACCGATAATTACTAGTTTGTTCTCTATATCTGTGAGTCTGTTTCTTTTTTGTTATATTCACTAGTTTGTTTTATTTTCTGGATTCCATATATAAGTTATATCATACAGTTTTTGTCTCTGACTTATTTCACTAGGTATAACACCCTCTAGGTCCATCCATGTTGTTGCAAATGACAAAATTTCATTCTTTTTTATGGCTGAGTAATATATATATATATATATATATATCTCCACATCTTTATCCTTTCATCTGTTGATGGACACTCAGGCTGCTTCCATATCTTGGCTATTGTAAATAATGCTGCTATGAACACTGGGATGCATGTATCTTTCCAAATTAACATTCTCATTTTCTTTGGATATATACCTAGGACTGGAATTGCTGGATCATATGGTAGTTTTATTTTAGTTTTTTTTTGAGGAACTTTCATAGTGTTTTCCATAGTGGCTGTATCAATTTACATTCCCACCAACAGTGTATAAGGGTTCCCTTTTCTCCACACCCTCACCAACATTCGTTATTTATGATTTTTTTTGATGATAGCCATTCTGACAGGTGTGAGGTGATATCTCACTGTGGTTTTGGTTTGCATTTCTCTGATGATTAGCGATGTTGAGCATCTTCTCATGTGCCTCTTTGCCATCTGTGTGTCTTCTTTGGAAAAAATGTCTATTTGGGTCTTCTGCCCATTTTTTTAATCAAGTTGTTTTGGATATTGAGTTGTATGAGCTGTTCATATATTTTTGATATTAACCCCTTATTGGTCACATCATTTGCAAATATTTTCTCCCGTTTAGTAGGTTGTCTTTTCATTTTATTGATGGTTCCTTTTGCTGTGCAAAAGCTTTTAAATTTAATTAGGTCCCATTTGTTTATTTTTGCTTTTGTTTCCTTTGCCTTGGGAAACACATCCAAAAAAGTAATTCTATGATTTATGACAAACAGGGCTCTGCTTATGTTTTCTTCTAGGAGTTTTATGGTTTCTGTTCTTACATTTTGGTCTTTAATCCATTTTGAGTTTATTTTTGTATTTGGTGTAAGAAAATGTTCTCGCTTCATTCTTTTACATGTAGCTGTCCAGTTTTCCCAGTTCCACTTATTGAAGAGACTGTCTTTTCTCCCTTGTATATTCTTGCCTCCTTTTTGTACATTAATTGACCATAAGTGTGTGGGTTTATTTCTGGGCTCTCTATTCTGTTCCACTGATCTATGTATCTGTTTTTGTGCCAGTACCATGTTGTTTTGATTACTGTAGCTTTGTAGTATAGTCTGAAGTCAGGGAGCATTATACCTTGAGCTGTGTTCTTCTTTCTCAAGATTGTTTTGCCTACTGGAGGTCTTTCTTGTTTCCATACAAGTTTTAGAATTATTTGTTCTAGTTCTGTGAAAAATGCCATTGCTATTTTAATATGGGTTGCATTGAATCTGTAGATTACCTGGTTAGTATGGTCAGTTTAACAATATTAATTCTTCCAATTCAAGAACACAATACATCTTTCCATCTGTTTATGTTGTCTTCAATTTCTTCCATCATCATCTTATAGTTTTCCAAATACAGGTTTTTTACTTCCTTAGTTAGATTTACTCTTAGGCATTTTATTCTTGTTGATACAATTGTAAACAGGATTGTTTTCTTAATTTCTCTTTCTAATAGTTCATTGTTAGTGTGGGACTGCAACAGATTTCTATAAATTACTTTTGTATCCTGAAATTTACCAAATTCATTGACAAGCTCTAGTCGTTTTTTTGGTGGCATCTTTAAGATTTTCTTTGTATAGTATCATGTCATCTGCAAACAGGGACAGTTTTATTTCTTCCTTTCCAATTTGGATTCCTTTTATTTCTTTTTCTTATCTGATTGCTGTGGCTAAGACTTCCAATACTATGTTGAATAAAAATGGTGAGACTGAATATCTTTGTCTTGTTCTTGATCTTAAAGGAAACGCTTTCAGCTTTTCACCATTGATTACAATGTTAGCTGTGGGTTTATCATATACGGCCTTTATAAAGTTGAGGTATTTTCCCTCTGTAACCACTTTGTGGAGATTTATTATCACAAATAGATGTTGAATTTTGTCAACTGCTTTTTCTGCATCTATTGAGATGATCATGTGGTTTTTATCCTTCAGTTTGTTAGTGTGGTGTATCACACTGATTGATTCGTGGATACTGAACCATTCTTGCACCCCTGGGATAAATCCCACTTAATCATGGTTTATGATCCTTTTAATGTACCGTTGAATTGGCTTGTTAATATTTTGTTGAGAAGTTTTGCATGTATGTTCATCAGTGATATTGCCCTGTAATTTTGTTTTTTTTTGTGATATCTTTGTCTGGTTTTGTTATCAGGGTGATGCTGGCCTCATAGTTTGAGAAGGATAGGTGTTAGCTCTTCTATAAATGTTTGGTAGAATTCACCTGTGAAGCCATCTGGTCCTGGACTTTGGTTTGTTGGGAGTTTTTTTTTTTAATTATTATTATTGATTCAATTTCATTACTAGTAATTGGTCTGTTCATATTTTCTTCTTCTTCTTAGTTCAGTCTTGGGAGATTGTACATTTCTAGGAATGTGTCCATTTCTCCTAAATTGTCCATTTTATTGGTGTATATTTGTTTACAGTAACCTCTTATGAACCTTTGCATTTCTGTGGTATCGGTTGTAACTTCTCCTTTTCATTTTTGATTTTATTGATTTGGGTCCTCTCTCTTTTTTTCTTGATGAGTCTGGCGAAAGGTTTATCAATTTCCTTTATCTTTTCAAAGCACCAGCTCTTAGTTTCGTCGATCTTTTCTATTGTTTAGTCTCTATTGCATTTATTTCTGCTCTGATCTTTGTGATTTCTTTCCTTCTACCATGGGTTTTGTTTGTTCTTTTATCTTCACTTTATTTGAAAGGTGAAACGAATTTAGGATTTGGTTTCAGATTGTCTTGGCTTTATCATTCAACATGTATGATCTTTAATATATCACTTAGGTTCAAATAATACCCAACACTCAGATTTGCTATGGTTTAGTAAGATAACGTATGTAAAAGTACTTAAAGAAATAAAGCATTACAAATACAAATTATTATGCTTACTACTACTAACAATTAAAATAGGAAGAAATATGTAGAACATCTCAGCTCTTGGCAACACTAATTAATAATAGTAGTTATCACTTACTGTTCCTATTGAATATCGGATCTTGCACCAAGTACTTCACAAATATTATCTATTTTTAAACTTCATCACAACCTTTAAGAGAGATATTACTCTCCCCATTTTTTAAGGAGGAAACTTAAAAAAGAAATGAAAAATTTTTTTTGAAATTAAAAAAGATCAAGTAAATTTCCCAAAGTCACACAGTTAACAAATGACAGAAGCAGGAATTGAACCAGGACCGTCTGATGTCAAACTCTCAAACAGTAAAACCTATACCATGCCTGAGTCCCAGATCCTGTTCCTCGTGGTATTATTTTGTCTCTGTGGGATACCTTTAATCGTTCTGTGATTTGTATTTACAATTTACCTTATTTTCAAACGACAGTGCTCTGCTTTTCAGAGGGAACTGATGATGCTGCCACACCTGTGAGACACGTACTCTATATATTGAATTATTTTAATGTAATGCTTTTTTTGCCTTTTAGCTCACCCTGCTTTCTTTTTCTTCCTAGTGCGTCAACATCACTTGCTATCGTGTTATATGCTTACTTCATTATCAATTTAGGATCTGGTGGCCTGATGGGAAGTTAAGCTCCTTGAAGGCAATAGTTCCATCTATCTTGCTTCCCTCCTATGCTCCCCAAGGGCTTAGAACAGTGCCAGGCACCCGATCTATATTTCTTGAATGAATAAATACATATGGGGAGGGGCGGATCTGTAGCAGCTCGTATACATGCTCTATCCTGTCTTGTAAATCTAACTGCACGTCTATGGAACAGCTGGCTGGGGGAGTGGAACCTCTGGATTGCAGCTAGCAAAGTATGAAGAGTCTGTGAAGTGATTGTCAATAGAGGGGAGGCAAACGCAAAACCTTGTGGAGTTTTTCCAAATACATCGCCTGTCCACTAGCCCCTAGCCCCGATTATCGCCTCTTTGTCCCACCCTTCTTTCCTGCTCCCCTAGTGCACTGGGAGCTTTCTGAGGACAGGGACCTCATTTTCGTCAATTTGGTTTCCTAGATCCAGCACTCGATGAATGGGCAGGAACTAGTGAATTACTCTCAGGGTCTTGGTCTCTTCATCATGATCCAAACACCAGGCGCACTGTGCCTCTGTCTGGAGACCCATGAGGACCACAGGGGCCCATATCAAGGTTGGCTTGAAGGCAGAGTCAAGTCGGGGAAGACGAGGATTTCTCCAGCCAGGGCTGCTGATGTTAGCTAGCTCTGCAGGACCGGGAGAGAGGCAGGTCCAGCAGGGAGGTGGAGAGGGGAGGAAGGTCTGGTTTGGCAGAGGGAAGCCTGCATGCACACCAGGTTCCATCCACGGCTGTCACCTAGGAGGGATAGAAATTTTACTATGTATAACTTCCGCTAATAGTTAGGGAGAAATAGATTAGAAAGGGAAGAGATTCAATAGGATTCAAACTAGGTTTGAATTCCACTTCTGTCCACACCAGCGAAGTATCTTAGCTCACCCAACCTCAAGCACTTCTTCTGCAAGAAGGGAAGACAATGATACTTACCTCATTGGGTTGCTATGAAAATAAAATGAGATAATGTATATAAAACACTCAGAAGTGCTGGGAAAATCATTATTAAATTGCCTTACATATGATAAAATACTGTGCTGATGAAAGGGATTATTAGAGAGATGGTGGGAGGCTACCCAAGGGTCGGGAAGGGACCCCTCCCCAAGGCTCCCTCCTCTGGCCCTACCCAGATGCTTGACATTCCAGCCTCCGGCCCTTGGGGAGGCCCTGTTTAAATGCAGATTTTATCTGGTACCCTTTAATGGCATTCATTCCAGTTATTAGCACCTTAACTCTAATCAGATTAACCTCAGTTTAAAAAGGAGTCTTGGGCCCGGAAATGTGGAGTGAGGGAAAAGGTAGTGTGTAGGGGTTCACAGTGCCCGGAGGTTCTTAACTCTTGGGTGGCCTTGGAGGACCAAGGGGAGAGCCTTGGTCCATCCAGCCGTGAGGCTGGATGGACCGCATCACTGCGAGTGGACTGGAGGGAGGGCGGGACTGGCACCGGGTGGCACATTGTTCTCTTTAACAAGTGCAGAGGCTGCTGGGATGATCACTGGCCATCTATTTACAGGGCTTTAGGAATTTACAGTGGCCTGGGCCATTCTGTAATTTCTCAATCAAAAGAGCTTAAAGGTTCAACTACCCTCCTGCAGAAATGCGGGGAGACAGAGGTTGGGACTCGGGATGGGGAGTCGTCTTCCTTAATGAATAGATTTTACGTTTTAGAGCTATTTTCAGTTTACAAAAAATTTGAGCAGAAAGTTCAGAAAGTTTGCATATATTCCCTCTCCTCCTTTGTTCCCCTATTACAAATATCTTGCATTGGGGTAAAACATTTGCTATAACTGATAAACAAATGTGGATACGTGATTACTAACTAAAGTCAATGGTTTACATTAGGGTTCGCTTATGTTGCACTGTTCTATGTGTTTTGCCTGTTTGGCGTCTCGGGGGCTGGAGAGGGCGCTGGCTTAGCATCCCTGGGATGTGATCAACACTGTCTTCCCTCCCCTCTTCCTTTCTGTCATTAATACTTTTTCTTTTTCAGGTTTTGGTAGGTCTTTTAGAAAAGATTTAGAGGCACTTGGTGAATGGTTACTTACCTTACTGCCCATTTGAATCACCTATGGAAGTTGAAAAAAAAAAAAATCCTGGCGCCTGGGACCCAGCCTGATTCAGTTAAACACGATTTCCTGGGTGATGCGCAGACACAGGTGTTGATTCAGAATCTCCCCAGGTGTCCCTAAGTGCGGCCAGGGTGGCCAGCCAGTGTCCTAGGTTGTGTGCCTTGGGGCCACTCCGGACTCCCAGGGGTGCTCCTGGAGGGGTCCACGGTAGGGCAGAAGGAGATCACGTGGGTCTCTGGGGGTACAAGTAGCTGTGGAGAGAGCACTTCACATTGTCACACACGTGTGCAAAAAGGCACGTACGGGATATTGGGGGCAACATGGTTTGAGATGCTGAAATACTGGCAAAACCTAAAGGCACACTAGTGGTACATGATTACATAAAAACATGACAGCGCCATACCCTGGAATATTACACAGCAGTTCAGATGAATAAGACAAACCTGTATGTATTGATACTCAAGGTGACGCTCAGAAACTGCGGCCCCTGCTCGAACACGACAGCTGACTGGTCAGAACGGACGCTGACCGTTAGAGGCAGGAACCAGCCCTTGACAGGCGGGTCCCCCAGGTGGAATACATAGGCAGAGGGTCCACTTTGCCGACACGTGAAAAACATCTCCAGGGTGTTGTTAAGTGGAAAACGCCAGCACCAGCACAGCGTGGAGAGTGAGATCCCCTTTATGCATGAAAAAGAAGCCCTGAAAATAGGCATAAATATACACATTGGGCGGTAAATTAGAGGAAAGAAATCCAGGAAGGAGATCTAAGTCTACAAGGATAGTGGCCTCCTGGGAGGGGACTGAGGATGGCGAAGGGGGCCTGGAACATTTTAGTTCATGTAATTCTGTGTCATTTGAAAAAAATTTTTTAGGGTGAACACATGTTTGTATATTATATGTGTAATGAAAAAAAATAAGTAGATAATTTTTTTATGAGAAGAAAAAATGCCTCTGTGGCCAAATTTCTGGATTGTAGTCCTGGATCTCTCGCCTCTGCACAGGACTTGCCACCTTAGTTTCTCCATCCCTGAAATGGGTATAATATTATTTTATATAGTGAAGATGAAATGAATTGAGATATATGATTTTGGGTGTGGATAAAAATATACTTGAAGTGGGGTGGAGAGGTTGTCTTTCTCCAGCAGATAAAGGGAGATGATTCACTTTTCAGCAATTCCCTCTGGGAATGAATGAAAATTATCAACATGAAATTGCATGCATAGAAAACAAACTTACCGTTACCAAAGGGGGAAGGGGGGAGGGATAAATTAGGAGTTTGTGATTAACATATACACACTACTATATATAAAATAGATAACCAACAAGGAGCTATTGTATAACACAGGGAACTCTACTCACTATTTTGTAATAACCTAAAAGGGAAAAGAATCTGAAAAAGAGTCTATCTATCAATCTGTCTATCTAACTGAATCACTTTGCTGTACACCTGAGACTAACATGACATTGTAATTCAAATATACTTCAATTAAAAAATTATTACCAAAAAATAAAATACGATAAAATGTCTTTAATAAGCAAAATTTTTAAAAAAGAAATTGCATGTAAGTCAAAAGCTGTGGACAAATGGGAGGACCATTCACTGGCTACCCCTCCCATTTCTACCAGCCACCCCCTCCCTTTCATTTATTCATTCATCTCTTAACCATTCACCAAATGCTGACGAAGCAAGTTTAGACTGGTGCCTAAACTCCAGTCCCTCAGAAAGTGACCTTATATGGAAACAGGGTCACTGCAGGTGTAATCAGATAAGATGAGGTTGTCCTGGAGTAGGGCTAGCCATTAATCCCACATCACTGGTGTCCTTACAGGAAGAGGGGACAAAGCCTAGTGAGGACAGAGACAAGACACTTGCTGCAGCTACGTGCGCACCCAGGACTCCCAGATCTCAGCCACCACAGAGGCTGAGAGGCCGTAAGGACTCTCCTCTACAGTTTTCAGGAGCTCGGCCCTGCCCACACCTTGACTTTGGACTTCAAGCCTCTAAACTATAAACAATAGATTTCTATTACCTTAAACCACTCAGTTTGCGCACTTTGCTGGGTCTGTCCTGGGAAACTAACACGGGGGCAGTGAAAGCACACGTTTGGGCTTTGGAATCAGACAGATCTAGGGTTAAATTCTGTCCCCATCATTCTAGTTGTGTGATCCCAGGTACCTTATTTAGTGTGTCTAATCCTAGTGCCCTTGTCTATAGAGACAGAGAGAACAATAGTGCCTGTGTCACAGGCTATCAATACTACGAAGTGAAGTAATATAAATGAAGCACGCAGCACAGTCCTTGTACATGAGACACCGAGTAAAATGTCAGATCCCCCCTTAAGCATTTCTTTTGTAAGCCCTGGGTTTTCTATATACGTATGTGTGTGTTACATATGTGTAATAAAATTTGAAGAAGCATTGTTACGACCCTTGAAAGAACTGCAGCTGGGGAAAACCCAAGTAAATTGGATTGATTGTCTCACCCTGAATTCTCCCCCAGGGTAAGGGTTTATCAGGAGGGGAAATGAACCTTTACCAACATTGACTCTGTTGCATCAGGCATCATATGAGGCAACCCTATGAAGTAGGGACTATTTCCATTTCCACTGAAGGTACATCATTGTCATTAAAATCTAACCTGGAGGGCTTCCCTGGTGGCGCAGTGGTTAAGAATCTGCCTGCCAATGCAGGGGATAGTGGTTTGAGCCCTGGTCCGGGAAGATCCCACATGCCGCAGACCAACTAAGCCCGTGTGCCACAACTACTGAGCCTGCCCTCTATAGCCCGCGAGCCACAACTACCGAAGCCCGTGAGCCACAACTACTGAAGCCCACACACCTAGAGCCCATGCTCCGCAACAAGAGAAGCCACTGCAATGAGAAGCCCGCGCACTGCCACAAACAGTAGCCCCTGCTCACCGCAACTAGAGAAAGCCCGCGTGCAGCAACGAAGACCCAACACAGCCAAAAATAATAAATAAAATAAATAAATTTATTTAAAAAAAAAATCTAACCTGGGGACTTCCCTGGTGGTCCAGTGGTTAAGACTTTGCCTTCCAGTGCAGTGGGTGCAGGTTCGATCCCTGGTCCGGGAGCTAAGATCCCACATGCCTCAGGGCCAAAAAACCAAAACACAAAATAGAAACAATATTGTAACAAATTCAAAAAAGACTTAAAAAAAAGGGTCCACATCAAAAAAAAAATCTTAAAAAAAAAAAAAAGAATCTAACCTGGATTCAGGACTTGTCACAGTTTTTTTCCCAGCTCAGGTCTGTTTCAGCCTTCAGTGCCCCATGCTCCCTACAGATGCTGGATGAACCAGGCCTTAATGTGCTCTTGCCATCTCAGGCCTTGGCCCCTACTGCCTTTCCATGGTGTACGGAACCCTCTCCCTGCCATTTCAAAGCGTCTTGGCCCTGCCTAAGTGCTCCCTCTGTGTAGCAACCAGGTAGGCACAAGCTCAGCCCAGCTTTGCCCAGGTACCCTTGCAGCGCGGCACTCAGCCGATCTCGCCTCCTGTTTCCTACCCCAGGACCTGGGCTCCCTGGAAGAATCCGCTCACACAAGCACCACTTGTGGGGCTACCCTCGAGAGAAGAGTTGATGAGCTGGAGGATAAGTCTTGTATCCTTTTGTTCTCCAGAAGCACAGTCCTGAGATGGATTTCATAAGCTCCTTGGAGGATTCTGGTAGGATCCAGCATCAGCTGTCCTTAGTGGCGGCCAATGGATAAAGCATTCTGCTAGAGACTTTCCCTTCTCTGGTTTCACTTCCTTGGGCCCTAGGATCACATTTCCAGATAAATATCTGAGACTCTACTTTGCGAAAACCCCTAGAAGCTTGGTGCAGTCGCCTTTCAAGGTACAGGTCAAATATCCAGGGACGTGGGACCCACCTTCTCAGCCTTGTTGATGTCCCCGTGCTGTTAGGTCTTGCCGCTCTTCCAGCTGCCTCCCACCTTCTGCGCAATTTTGTACCCTGTCACCACACTGCATTGTAATTGCTCCCACAGGGAGCTTTTCGACCAGACTAGAAACTCATTGGGGCAAGAGCCTGTGTCTTAATCATCTTTGATTTATAGTGTCTAGTAGATTATTTTCACTTAGCAGGCGCTCAAAAGTGTACGTTAACTCTATTCCTTGGGTTATAAGGAGCCTCACGGATAGCACATCTTTTCCTGGGACAGGGTGGAGAATTGGGGCACATTCTCAGTGGTGTTGTCTCTGGGTTCCCCCCAGGGGCCCAGGGGCCCTGCTGGGCCCCTGCCTCCCCCTAGCAGGGTCCTGGGAGGTTTGTACGCCTTTCTGGGTGATTGCTAATGTCTCCCTTCTGTTCTACCACTTGGTGCCTCCCACTAGGAAATATATGCTCACTCCTATTTCTCTCTCCCTGACAGATATTGTACCTTATAAGGAGCACTCCTGAGGTTCTCCAGCTCCTTTCTTCAATAAACAGGTCAGAAGATGCTGGATGCTGGTAACCTATGTTACATGTAAAAGTATTTCTTTCTGAGAAGATGCTGCCTAGGTAACGTACAATGAAATGTAGGTATCAATATAATCTCAGTTCAGAACCAGTAAAAAGTTAGGAATCTGCACTAGAAGAATACATTTTGAAATGGAAAACGTTCATTATAGAATATTAAAGGAAAAAAATCAAAGGCAGATGTGGTATGATATTAACACACCCACCACTAAAAACAGTTATATGCTCAGAAAACAAAAAGCGGCTGGAAAGTAATCACCAAAATGTTAAGGTATCTTTGGTGGTGAAATTATTATTTTTCTTCCTTAATGTTTTTGTTTTCTACAACGAATATATGTTACTTTATTTATTAAATAGGTTCTGTATTTTCATGGTACACAAAAAATAGATATTTACTGAAAAGAAAGTCCTCCCATCCATTCCTGGCCCCCATCTACCTGGTTCCTTTCTTTAGAGGTACCCACAGTTACCAGCTTCCGACACATACACACACCCAACGCACAATATATTTTACACAAGTTGTAGCATATTATATACATTGTTCTGTATCTTGCTTTCTTTACTTGACAATGTATCTTAGTAATTTTTCTGCATCAGGATAAATAGTTGCCTCCCCCCTTTTTAATTGATGCATAGTATTATGTTACATGGATGTATCAAAATGTATACTGATGGTAAAGCATTTATGTTATTTCCAACTTAAAGTCACAGCATTGTTGTTACAAACAACGAATGTCCCTGACAGTCATTTTTCATATGTGCAGGTGTATTTGGAGGCTAGATGCCCAGAGATGAAATTAACTCAAAAGGTACGTGAATCTGTAATTTTGGCAGAAATCGGAAAACGTCACTGGGCAGAAGATGGATCAATTTGCACTACTATCAGCAATTTGTGAAGGTCTGTTTTCTCACACTCTCATGAGCAGTTATCAAACTTAAAAAAAATCTTTACCACCTTACAGGTGAAAAGATGGCATTACATTGCACCTTAAGTTTGCATTTCTCTTGTAATGAATGGGGTTAACATCTTTTCATATGTTTAAGAGCTACAGATCTTTGACTTATGATGGGGTTGCGTCCCCATAAACCCAGTGTAAGTTGAAAATTTCATGAGATTAAAATACATCTAGTACACTTCACCTAACGAACATCATTGCTTAGCCTTGCTTACCTTAAAAGTGCTCAGAGGGCTTCCCCGGTGGCGCAGTGGTTGAGAGTCCGCCAGCCGATGCAGGGGACGCGGGTTCGTGCCTCAGTCCGGGAAGATCCCACATGCGTGAGCCATGGCCGCTGAGCCTGCACGTCCGGAGGCTGTGCTCTGCAACCCGAGAGGCCACAACAGTGAGAGGTCCACGTACCGCAAAAAAAAAAAAAAAAAAAAAAAATGCTCAGAACACTTACATTAGCCTACAGATGGGCAATATCGTCAGACACAAAGCCTATTTTATAATGAAGTGTCGAATATCTCATGTAATGTGTTGAATACTGTACTGAAAGTACACCATCATGAAGTCAAAAAAATCATAAGTCAAACCACCCTAGGTTGGGGACTATCAATATTTGGGTTTCTTTTTCTGTGAACTGTCCCTATTCTTTGTCCATTTTCCATTAGATTGTTGGATTTTCTCTTATTTACTTTTAGTTCTTTACATATGAAGGAATGTAACACTTGTCTCTCATATGAGTTACTAATATTTTTTCCAGTTTGTTGTTTATCTTTTGGGTTTTCTGAGGTATTATAATTATTATTGTTGTTATTTTGTTTTTGTTTCATAGAAGTTGTAAGGAGTTTTTCCAGGGTAAAATTCATCACTCTTTTCTTTTATGCTTCCGGATTTTGCATCATACTTTCTCTCACATGAGGTTATAAAATTCTTCTCATGTTTCCTTTTAGTAATTTGTGATTTCATTTAAATCTTTCATCCATCAGAATCTATTTTGGTGTTAGTTATGAGATAGGGATTCCCTTTATTTTTTTCTTCAGATGGATTTCCCATTGAGTCAACACCTTTAATTTAATAGGCAAAATTCTCATATATCCTTAACTCTATTTCTGAATTTTGTATTTGGTGTTAGTGATCTTTGTTTCTATTCATGTTGTTTTGATTTTTTAGGACAAAATAGGTTTTTATATCTGGTAGTTTCAATCTTCTTGTTACTCTAATTTTTCCAGAATTTTCCTGGGTATTCTTGGCAATTTTTCCATATGAAATTTAGAACCAGCTAGCCTAGTTCCAAAAAAATACTCTTTTGGTATTTTTATTGGGATGACATTAAATTTAGAGATGAACTATCTTGACAGGTTTATGGTCATGAGAATTCAGGGATGTGGTATGCCTTTGTATGGTTAAATCTTCTTTTGTGTCTTTTGGTAGCATTAACATTTAAAATTATAGAGACTGAATATTTCTTAAGTTTATTCTCAGGAATTTTTTTTTGATGCTATTCTAAATAGGGTCTTTTCTTTCTTTATGTTTTCTAAGCAGCTATTTTTGTATATGTGAATGCTATCTGATTTCCATATGTATAAATGGAATTTGTTAAATTCTGTTTGAGTTTGTAATGTTTCTATTTGATTCTCTTTTTTTCAGGTATACCAGGGATCTGCAAACTATAGACTCTGGGACTAATCTAGCCATGCACTGTTTTTATACGGCTGAAGACTAAGAATGGTTTTTTTACATTTAACAGAACTGTTTTGTTTGTGGTACTCGGGCCTCTCACTGTTGTGGCCTCTCCTGTTGCAGAGCACAGACTTCGGACGCGCAGGCTCAGCGGCCATGGCTCATGGGCCCAGCCTCTCCGCGGCATGTGGGATCTTCCCGGACCGGGGCACGAACCCGTGTCCCCTGCATCGGCAGGCGGACTCTCAACCACTGCGCCACCAGGGAAGCCCACATACTACTTTTCAAAGTTGTGAACTGTAGAAAACAAACAGAGCAAGCATTTATACAATTTTGAGAAAAATAATAGAATAAACTCTTATGTACTCACCATCTAAGGCAAGAAATAAAACTTTATCATTGCACAGGTGTGCACCTACATGTCTTTCCCCAAAGGCTTCCCTTTCCTCACTCAGAGCTAATTTTGTGCTAATTATTTTCTTTCTTTTCTTTAGAGATTTCACTTCCTAAGTAGTTCTCTAAGTCACTTTAATCACGATCTATCATTTACTTCATATAAATAGAATCCTATTGTACGCTGTCTTTGAGTTGTTCCTTTTGCCCACTGTTATATTTTGAAGCTTTTTCCCATGCTGATGCACAGAGTATTTCTACGTGTGACTCTAGCTCAAGGGACTTATCTATTCTACTGCCGAAGGACATATGGTTCGCTTGCATTTTTTTTTTCTACGGAGAATACCACTATAAACAACATTCTTGTGAAGGTCTCCCGGTGCACATGTGCAAAAGCCAAACAGTTTTCCCATAGTGATTATGACATTTCAAATTCCCATCAGCACTGGATGATAATTCCATTCCCACTAATCCTTGGAATTGGCAGAATTTTGAATATTTGCTCATCTGGTGAGTCTGAAAAGTATGTTGTGATTTTAATTTGCATTTCCCTGATTATTAATCGTTGACAGTTTTATATATGTGTGGAGCGTTTGTGCTTCATTTTCTGTGAACTTTTTGACACTTTTGTTTATTTGGGCGGGGGGAGGATGTTTGTCTTCTTTCTACTGATACAAAAGAATTTTTGTATTTTGGATACTAATCTTTTTGGTTCTATTATTCCCATGTCTTCGCCTCCTCTGTGGTTTTTGATAGTGTCTTTCGAGGAATAGGTGATCCTAATTTTAATAAACGATCTTAATTTTAAAAAGATGAGGAATTTCTTTATGGCATATTGAGCTCCTTTTCAAATGCTTATTGGCCCTTCGGGTATCATCTTTCATGAAGCTCCCATTCAAGCCTTTTGTCAATTAAAAAAATTGTATTTAAAAATATGTCTTTTTCCTGTTATTTTGTAGGAGTTAAAAAATATATTTTGGAGATTTGTCCTTTCTCAGATATACGTATTGTGAATATTTTCTCCCACTCTGTGGCTTGTCTTTTACTTTTTAGATGTCTTTTGATAGCACACGTTTTGAATTTTGATAAAGTTTAATATAGCATTGAAAAAATTTTGTACTTCACACTTTTTGCATCCTGTTTTGAAAAGATTTTCCTTCTCCAAGGTTATGAAGATATTTTCCTGTTCAGTCTTCTGGAAGCCTTCTGGTTTTAGCGATCCTGCGTGGTTTTATGATTCATCTTAAATTAACTTCTGCACATGGCATGAAATAGGGGTCATATTTAATTTTTTTGTATAAGGGTATCCAGTTGTTCTAGCACCATTTATTGGAAAGTTCTTTTTTTCCCTGTTGAATCCCATTGGCACCTTTGTCAAAAATCAAGCGATTGTGTTTGAATGATCTCACTTCTAGACTTCTCTATTCTATCCCGCTCTTTATTACGACAATACCACACTGTCTCATTTCTACAGCTTTATATTTTCCTGAAATATGACAGTGTAACTTCCCCAGTTTTTCTGCCGTCTTTAAGATCGTCTTGGCAATGCATATACAATTTAGAATGAGCATGTCAATTTCTTCAGAAAGGCTTCTGGGATTTTGTTTGGGACTGCATTGAATCTAGAGGTCTAGAGATCAATGTGGGACAAGCTGAGGTCTTAACAACAGTAAGCATACTAATTCATGAACATAGCATATCTCTACAGTTATTTAGGTCTTATTTTATTTTTTTTCCTCAGAAATATTTAAAAATAATCAGTGTCAAGCTCTTTCCCATACTTTGTTAGATTTGGAATTTGACTTTTTTTTAAAGCCATGGTAAATGAGACCGCTTTTTGTTTCAATTTCCAATTACTCACTGCTAGTACAGAGAAAATGTAGAAATAGACTATATATAAATATAGCCTACATAAACACAATTGATTTGTAAATATTGACCAGTAACCTTGCTAAATTCTCGTATTAATTATAGCTGTTGGTTTTTAGATGTCTTTAGATTTTTTAAGTATGCTATCAGAGATAAAATGTTACTTTTTTCTTTTGTAGCATTTACACCTTTCATTTATTTTTCCTGCCTTATACACTTCCTATGACCTCCACTATAATACTAAATAGAAGTGGTGAGAGTGGACAGCCTTGCTGTCCTTAGAGGAAAGTATTCAATATTTGACTATTAAGTGTGATGTCACTGTAGGTTTTTAGAAAATATTTTACTGAACTTCTAGGATTAAGAATTTTAAAATTAAAAAATGATAAAAATAATAAATACTCTTGTGGGTATCTGAACAAAAATTCTCATACGTATAAGGAGAATGCCATCGGGCTGGCTTGAGGCGTCAACAACATTCTAACGTTAGAAGAAAGTGAAGCAAACACCACAAGATGTCAAGGAAAAGGTGTCATAAGAATTTTACACACCAATAGCTGTCATTTTATGTAAAGGCACTGAGATATTTTTAAGCATACAAAAGTTTTGGAACTATACCACCGAAGAAAGCCTCCTTACTATCTACTAGATTGAGCAGATTTAGCTGACATTTTTCTAGAGTAAAAATGGTCAATGATTGGCAATTTAGTGGTTTAGTTTAATAGAAACATGAAGGGAACAGCCATGTTGAAGGATTTAAATAGAGAAGGACAGTTTTTAAAATGTGTGTATTGTGGTTTCAGAAGAGAAAGTAAACGCTATCAATTTGACAATGTAGAAATAATAATTATAAATAATAAAAATCTTGAGATGGAGAAGGGAGAGGAGATGAGAAGTTTAATGGCACTTATCTCTTCATCCTTCACGTGGGAAGAGGGGAATGTGCAGCCAACAGGATATTATGAAGCTGGACAGACCGTGTGAATTGTCTGCCCCCAATCCACTTGTAGCCCTGTTCTCTCTTCCGTTCTTTAATAGAAGTTGGAAAGCTAAAATTCTAGCTATCCCAGCACACTTTGCAAGTAGGGAGAGCTGGGTCACACCATTCCTAACCAATGAGATCTCAAATCTGCTTGGAGAGGATTTATGTCCAATACAAAGACACAGTTACAAAAGGAGAAGACGCTGGTCCTGTTTTTCCTGCCTGGATTACAAGTGAGAGCCCAGAGGAGTCATTTATTCACACTGTAGCTCGTGGAACTAAAAGATGGAAGGAACTTGGGACTACGATAAAATCGTGGAGCCGCTCAAACAGGCTGCCCAGCCTAAGGACTTTTATTTAAGCCCTTCTTATTGAAACTCTGGTTTATTTGGTTCCTGGTTATTAAAGACAAACTCTTTCTTAACTGACTCAGATTTGGGGATCCAGAGGTGAAGCTCTGAGATCCAGACCTGGCTGGGTAGGGGAGGCACAGACCTGGTGCTAACAGCACAGGTGTGGAAGCAGACAGGCTCTGTCTGTGTCCTGGCGCTGCTACTTACTGACTTTGGGTCCCTGGACAAATTACTTAAACTAAAACTTAGTTCTTCATCTTAAATCTGCATAGTGAAAAGACTTAACTTGTAACATTGTTTTGCAAATCAGAAATGCATGTACACAGCTTAGCGTAGCGACTGGCACGTGGTCATGTCCATGAGTTGTGACTCTTTGAAAGCCAAATGTCAGCTCGAGCCACTCTGCCTTTCTCAGATATGATTAAACTTGGCTTGAATGCCCATTCCACAGCCCTGTGAAAATCCGGAGCCCATCTGCAGTAGGCAGACTTCTAAGGTGGCCCCGATGATCCCTGCCTCTTCGTATTCATGCCCTTGTATAACTCCCTCCCCTTGAGCCTAGGTTGGACCTGGTGACTTGCTTTTAATTGACAGAATACGGCAAAATGGAAGGGATGTTGCTTCTGTGATTAGATTATAGAAGATTGTGACTTCTGTCTTGCTAACAGACTCCACCGCCTTCCTGGTTTGTGTGCATTGGTGACCGTGCTGGAGAGATCCACTGTAGCAAGGACCTGAGGGCAGCCTCTTGTCCACAGTCAGAGAGGAGGTGAACAGCAGCCCCAATCATGTGAGTTCAGAGGAGTATCTTTCTCCCGACAACCTTGCAGATGAGACCCCAGCATGGACGACACCCCCTACGAGACCTTGGCTGTGGCCTTGTAAGAGACCCTGAGGCAGACGACTCAACCATGCATAGATCCTGACCCACAGAAATGATGAGATCATAAATATGTTGTTTAAAGCTACTAGGTTTTAAGGTAATTTCTTATGCAATAGAGGGGTAATACACTTTAAAAAAATCTTGATATTGATCATACTTCTGTTTGCCTTAACAATCTAGTGTCTGTGCCCCTTCACTGTTTTCCACAAAAATATCCCATCAGATCTAAATATTTTTGGAGTGGGGTATATTTAATGAGGATTGTGGGCTAGGGGAAATTTCATCCCTTCTATCCTCCTTTTCCTTCATGAACAATAGCAAATCCTTCCTCAAGATGAAGAAATGAACAATAGCAGATCCTTCCTTTGACCTGAGCCAAATAGTTCTGCCCAAGCCCCTGCCAAAAGATACAGTTTCTTTCTTGAGAGAAATTCTGGAAAATCCAAGTTTTCTCATCTTCTTCCATAATAGTCTTATTGCTGTTAGCGGGGAAAAGAAAAAAAAAAAGGAACCATGGTCATATCATCAGGAGAAGAGAAGGCTGAGGTGTGAGACAAACCTTCAAACCCAGGGTAGATTCCAAGAGTTCAAAGAGAAGGTCAAAGAGAAACATCTCTGTACACCGAGAAAGGATGAAAGGAAACAGGTTTGACTTTCACGAGAGCTAGAGGGGCCAAGATCTCTTTCTTGAAAGGCAGCGAGCCACAGGTTAAGTCAGTAATTTGTCTGGAACCTTTCAGGTGTTGCCCTCTTGGAGGCCGGAGAATGACGTGACCTTCGCAGCAGATTCCCACCAGCCCTCTCAATTCAAATGTCGGAGAGGAGAAGGACCTTCCCTAGGGTCACTCAGCATAATGTAGCATCATGGGTCCGAATGTTGCCTGATTCTTGTGCTATTCCCTAGACCTGCTGCCAGACCAGGTTAGAAGGGGGAGGCCGGAGGAGAATGTCTCCACATTCTTGTTCTAATGTTAGCAAGAGGGGGCGAGTAGCAGAATGGAGCCCAATCCTGAAAGAAAGGGGGCGTGAAAGATTTGGGCAGTGAAAATAGAGAACTGGGTGTGTGGGCATGGTAGCGTCCTGGAGATTGAATACAAGAGTTCAGGGCAGAATGTTGACGATTGGAACTAAGAAGAAGGATGGGGACCAAGTACTAAGGGAAAGCATTCATGCTGGAGATGGCTGGAAGTTGGGAGTCAGGAGCGTGTGCCTGGGTACGTAAGTATCCAAACACGGATCTCTCTTTTTACTTGGCATCAACCTCATCACTGGCCACTCGTGCCCTGGTGTTTTTACCTTATGTCAGGGTTAGTGAGTGGTGGGGATGGGATTCTACGGAGGCCCCTGGACTCCAGTCCAGAGCGTTTTCTACAAGGTGTAGGAAGTGCTGCATCTCCTGTGGACCATCAGTTAGAAATCCAATTGCCCTTTGAAGGAGGCAAGGAGCATCACCAGAACACGTGGAAAATCCCAAGTTTACCAAGTGTGGGAACCAGGGCAAGTCATTCGCTTTCTCTGCAGATGTGTTCAGTAGTGATTATTCACTTCCCCCCAACCCCCAGAATCCCCCACTTGCACCGTTCCGCTCTCCTGATGCTATCAATTCTAATTTCAGAGGGAAGAAGAGAAGCCCTCAAACGGGACTCGCTATAGACACCCAGCTCACCACCAGCTTATGCTCACACCCCCTCCCGTCTGGGGGTCTCCCCGCTTGTTGGGGAGCCTGTCTCCTGCCTTCTCATCCTTTGTGGGGCCACTGATGATTATTCTTCTCTCATGTCTTCAACTTCTTTCTCTTTCTCTAAAGGCTTCTCAGAAAGATTATGTGTTCAACCCTCTCCTACATATAAAAACTTCCCCTTGATCCCCCACCCTCCTCTGGACTTACCTTTCTCTCTCTCTCTCTCTCTCTCTCTCTCTCTCTCTCTCTCTCTCTCTCCAGAGCCAGCATCTTGGAAAGAGCTGTCTAAGTCCATCGAGTCCTTCTTCTCAAGCCCTACTGGGTCCTCAGTGCCCTGCAAGCTGGGTTTCATCCCAACCACTTCAATGAAACTGTGGTCCCCAAGGTGACTATTGGGCTCCCTGTCCCTAATTCAATGGACACTCTCCTGTCCTTGTTTGGTATCTCTGCAGCTTCTGACGCAGGTGTCCACTTGATCCTGAAAGCACATCTCTCCCTGCACCCCATGAAACCACACTCCAGTACTTTACTGGTTTTCTTCCTTCTTTTCTGACTTTTCTTTGATGGACTTACAACTTCCTCACTTCCACACACCCCTAAAATGGGCTCTGTCCTGGACCCTTTTCTACATATTCCCCCTTGGGGATCTTAATCTCCCTCATGGCTTTACCGTGACCTGCCGGTGACTCCAAAATCTAGATGTTTAACACAAATTTCTTTCCTTGAAATCGCCCACTGGAAGTTTCCTTTTGGAAGTGTCAGAACCTTAGATTCAACACGGTCAAAGTAAAACTCATCTCTCCCCCACAGCTGTTCCTCCTCTTGTGTTTTCTCTCTTGGTAAATGACACCAAAAACCACTCAGGTGTCTAAGTCAGAAACTCAGACATCATTCGTTTTTTCCCATTCTTTTTCAAATTCTTTTCCCCTTTGGGTTATTACAGAATATTGAGCAGAGTTCCCTGTGCTATACAGTAGGTCGTTGCTGGTTATCTATTTTAAATATAGTAGTGTGGACACTTCAGACATCATTCTTGACTATTCTTTTATTTTTTTCACAGACAACAGAAAATCCTGTGGTTCTAAATCCAGACTCTCTCTCCAGCGCACCCGTTTCTACCCTTCTCCTGTGCCACCACCTGAGACCAGGCCACTACGTTTCTCACCTGTGTTATCACAGTCATTAGTTCGTAGCTGACCCTCTTCCTTACACTCTGATTCCTTCCCATTGAGTCTCCATATTGCAACCAGATTGGGCCTCCTGAAATACAAACCCGCTCATATTAAGATCATTCAGGGAGGGATAAATTAGGAGTTTGGGATTAACACATACACACTACTATATATACAATAAATAAGCAACAAGGACCTACTGTATAGCACGGAGGACTATACTCAATATCTTGGAATAACCTATAAGGGAAAAGAACCTGAAAAAGACTAGATATATACATATATGTATAACTGAATCACTTTGCTGTACACCTGAAACTAACATGACATTGTAAATCAACTATACTTCAACTAAAAAAAAAAAGAAATAAGACGAGTTACATGGAAAAAAAAAGACAAGAGAGCAGAGATAAGAAGAAAAGAAAAGAAAAAGAAAAAGTAAAGACAAGATAAGGTGAAAAAAAAAAGATCCTTCAGTAGCCTTTCATTGCCACATGGTCTTTTCTGATGCTGCAGCCTCTGTCTTTGCTCATGGTGGCCCCTCTGTATACGTTCTAACCCAGTGCCCCCACACTGGCTACCATTGGCCCATTAAACCCCACAGGTGTGTTTTATTTGGCACGCACAGTATTTTTTCTAAGCTGAGCTGACATTTAAAACTAGAGAATTTCTCATTAAAGTCCAGGTTTCCAGATTCCTTTAAAAATTGGAATATACATTAATACCCTCCTCCCCCCATTCTTGTGTGTTCACAGTCTGTTGTCCCTTTCGATGGGGCGTGAGGTGTCTAGTGCCTATGGTCTCCCGCGCCCCAGGGCCTCCACTACAGTAAGTGACCACCGCTGTCATATTTGTACTGCCTCCTCTGGCTGCAATACCCTCACCCCCTTCTCTTTGCTAGGCCACCTCCCACTTTTCCTTGGGTCTCATCTTAATCATCACTTCCCCACGGAAAACTTCCTTGAACCCTAGGGCCCTATTTATGTGCTCCCACAACATGAAAGCCAAGAGTTTCTCCTGTGTTGGGGGAACCTAGTGTTGCCCAGGAGAGGAGGGGAGGTGGGCTGGGAGGCAGTGACCGGGGGGACTCATGGTGAGCATGGGACTCTCCACCAACATTTGTGACCACACCATGTCCCTGAGCAGGGGCTGATATATCCAGCCTTCCCCATGGGATGTGCTTTCCTAGGTCACATTGCAAATGGCTTTCCAGCCCTCGGTTTGTCCTGTATTTCTGGGTGCCGTCCTTATGCACCTTATGATATAGAGAAGCAAGTTAGTTAGCTGTCGGCTGACGTATGCCTAAAAGTTCAAGGGTACACAGTGCTGTGCTAGGAACAGGAGATGTGTAAGTAAATAGTACATAGCTTTTACCTTGAGAAGAGTATCCAATCCAGTGGGGAAGACACACACAAATGCAAATAAGTAGTGAAAGTGTTAGGAGCTTTGATAAAGGTGTGCAGGTGGGTGCAGTAGGGGTGCCGTTGCAGCAGTGACAGTTTCTGCTCAAGGAATCAGGAAAAGCTATTCAGAGGAAGGGAGGTATGAACTGAATCTTGTGGGATAGGTGAGTGAGAATACAAAGCTTGGAAGAAAAGCCATGAGGGGAGGTCCTTCCGAATTCTATAGGTTCAAAGGACTTATGGAAACAGAATTTCCAAATACATCAAGCAAAAATCTGATACAACTGAAGGAAGAAATAGGCAGTTCAGTCATTGCTGGAGATTTCAATGCACCTTTCTTACCGATTCTTGCCCTGGAGAAACTACTCAACCTTTTGGGCACTTATTTTGCTCATCTGTACGGTGGGGATAATGCCGGTCTATGCTGATTTTTAGAATTATGGGGACGAAGCAGACGTGGAAGAACTTAACAGTCTTTCAAGAACTCAACAAGGTGTATCACTCTCCTCCTAACTGAAATAAAATGTTTTGCTCGTCATCACATGGCAAACAAACAAAGTCGAGAATATTTACTTTGTATCAGGCACTGGGCTGGATGCTGAGGGGTAGAGAGAGCTCAGACAACGTAACGTCCTCGAGCTGCTCAGAGTCTGGTACAGAAGACAGACACTGATAATTTTATGACACATATTTACATATTATACGTACATATAATTATATAATGTATCTAATATATGTTCTATGTTAATATCTATGTTTATACATTATAAATAATAATTTAATTTGAAAGTCTTTTACATAGAAAGACACAGAGGTTACCAGGCATCACCAACACTTAGTATTTTTTCCTTCCTTCATTTATTCAACAAATATATAGCTACTGGGTGCGGGGCCCATCCTGGGGCTGCACAAATGGTGAGTGAGACCAGCAAGGTCTCTTCATCTGCGGAGCTCACAATCTTGGAGAGTCCGTGGGGAGCGGTGATGGCACTGCTCAGATAATAAACAAATAAGTAAACAAGATCAAGCCAGATAATGACAGATGCTTGGAAGGAAATAAACAGGGCAATTTAGTAGTCCCTGGGGAGGGCAACTTTTGCCGGCGTGTTTGCGGGAGGCCCCTTCGATAGAGACCCAAAGGGTGGGGAGTCCGCTGGGTGAATGGTGGCAGCGGTGGGTGTGTGTTTGCAGGGCAGAGGGGTGAAGGGCGCTTGAGGTGGGGTGACAGATGTGACCAGGTGACACAAAGCACACCTAGAACCGAGCAAAGCCATCTCTACAAACTTCTTAGAGGGAGAGACCCAGAGGGCAGGGGTTTCTCTCTGCAGCCCAGGTAGGGGCTACCTTCGGGAAGTTCCAAGTATGCGCAGGCAGGGAGCAGCACACTCCGCCACTCCTGCAAATGGTGCTTAAGGGCTGGCACCCCACCTGAGGTTACCAACCAACTGGGTTGGGCGCCGCGGACTGGGAGACGATTGGGAAAGGGAAAGGGACTTCCCCTCCGCCCTTCCTGAGCTTCACCCCTTCCTCCATCTGCTCCTGTCCCCTCCCCCCAGAAGTGTATGTGACTGTGTCACCCTTGCACGAGGTACTTGTATTATATTGAAGCCAAGAATCCTGGAAGGTTGGAAACGTTGAGGACACCAAAGGAAGTGCAGGAAAGTCAGGCAGCATGCGAAGTGGAGACCACGTTTTCTCTGGGGGCAGGAGGAAAGAAAGGCGTACAGCCACCAGCCGCCATGCAGCCAGCTGGGAGCTTCGAAGGTGGGCCTCCTGGGCCTGGTGGTCCCGTCCATTCTCCCACTGCACCTCGGGGTTCAGAAGGGTTGTGCTGTTCTCTTAGCTAGTGTTATATGAGGAGGAAATGAAAGAGAAAACTAAGGGCTTTCGCCTTAATTCATGTCTTCTGATTAGGTTGGGGCTGGACTGAGTTAGGCTGTGAGTGCGTGTGTGTGTGTGTGTGTGTGTGTGTGTGCGCGCGCGCGCGCACGCGCGCACACACACAGCAGCAGCGCCCGTGCAGTGGATGTGCGTAGCTCAGTGCGTGGGATTCCAGTTGGGGGAATGTTTTACACAAAGTGCATATCTAGCCAAGTCCATTTCCTTTCTTGTCTGCCCTTTTCTCAGAAACGCAGCATCCCTCCCTTCAAAGCCGAGGCCCCTGGTTGTCCGTGGCGTGGCGCGCGGATGCAGATAGGGGCGCGCGGATGGAGAGAGGGACGCGCGAGGCAGGTCTGGGTGGGAGCCCTGGGGCACCCCTGGGCTCGGATGCCTTGCAGATGAGGTCACATCCTCTCCCTCCCGCCTCCTCCGCGGGTTGAAAGGCGGATGAAAGGCCGGGGAGACTGAAATGTCCGTGAAGAGGACCGGGCCGGGCCGGGCCGGGCTGGGATTACCGATATGCGCTCCGGACCACCTTCCGCTCTCCCGGGAGGACGGGAGGCCGGGCCCAGGCGCCTGGAAGGAGATGCAGAGCTGGAGGCCGCTGGGCTGGAGGGAGGAGGGAGGCCTCCAGGGAGGGCTTGCAGGGCGGGTGGGGATTGCGGGGAAGTCGGGGACCCGGGAGGAGAGGCGGAGGGGGGGGGGAGCGAAAAGCCGTGGGGCGCGCTCCCCTCTGCATCCACTCAGCGCACTGCCTGCAGAAGGCAGCTGCAATCAGGGTACCCGGCCAGGAAAAAGGATGACAAATTGGATGGCTGTGACGTGGCAGAGGAAATCGCTCTCCAGAAAAGGGTGTGAAAGTGAAGGAAAGAGAGAAACTCAGGAGAGGAATAGAGAGCGCTGTTCGGTGTCACACCCTGGGAACCAACGTGGGAGTTGAAGCCAGGATCCAGGCAGGCGCCCAGCTCCACAGCGAAGACGGTTCTGGGGAGGCGCTGCCCCGGAGGGACCGAGGCATGGCCTTTGCGTCCCTCTAAAGTCATTTGGGACATAATTTTGAAAATGACCCATTAAAAATCTAGAACCCGTGGATACAGAGGGCTGACTGTATACACATTTTTATAACAATTTCTTTTTTTTACAATTAAAAAAAATTGAAGTATCGTTGGTAGAAAAGGTAAAATTTTATTGGAAATGCATTCTAAATTGAGCCCACGTGTCCCTGATGAATATTACCTATGGGATTCGACATCAATTCCATTCTGATTTTTCATTTTCACGGGCATTTGTTCACATAAAAAGTAAACGATGGGAAGTTTTATGTGACAGTGTCGCTCAATTCTTTGAACGACTCCCAAGTTATTTGCTAAAATATCACATAGTGATGCATCATCAAAACTACCTTTTGTCATTCGATGATTTATCAGCTGATAATTTATGTCCTCCCTCAGTTTGTTAAAAACAAAGCCGTTTGATTTTGAAATAAAAGCCATTTGATTGAAGAATGGATTTGTTACCCAGACAATAGTGTCATTCCTTTCGATTTCTGGAAATGCAACTAAGGAGGCATTACCCAGACATAGTCAATGACTGTTAAGTATACGTCTTACTCTTTCCGTTGTTGAACCAGATGGACTCAGAAAGCTTCAGGAAGTAGAAATATGTGTTAATTTCGGTATATCTTTGCCGATACATCTTTGCATTGAAATGCTTTTATTTTGTCACTCGCTTTGTATCTATTTTCATCAGAACCTTCCTGGTGCAGATTTATCTCACTCAATTTGCGGAAAATATTTCACGGATAACTAACCAGCCAAATCAGACGGCTTCTGTCAGAAAGAAACTGCCTTCATTTTTCAAATCAAGGAGCTGTGTTAATAGGAATCCTTTTAATAACTTTGTCACTTTTGAGTTCTAATTTTTAGATGGAGAGAGCTAGGAAGAAATGCCAAGGACCCTTGCCATGAGTTTGTCACCTGGATGAAATATGGACGCAGCATCTTTCACACTCTCTGCTGCGGCTCTCTGGGCTTTGCTGTCACAGGATCGTCCCTCGGAAGCCATGTAGCCTTTGGCAGCAATGGGATCAAGAGATCACTCAATAACATTGCTATCCTTCTAGTTTCATTCTATGGTCTACCTGAATTGAGAGCATCCCAGCATTATCCAAAACACACCATTTTTAACGCAGCGTTTTGCCCTTAACAGAAATATGTGTATATCAGAAGGGGGGGGTGTCACATCCTGGTGCCTTGATTAAAGATCTCACTGACGTCAGCTTTTCAAACTGTTCCCCCTTTTGGATGCCCCTGAGATTTGTTGTTGCTGTTGTCGCTGTTTGGCCGCACCAAGCCGCGCACAGAACTTCCCCCAACCAGGGATTGAACCTGTGCCCCCTGCAGTGGAAGCACGGGGTCTTAACCACTGGACCACCAGGGAAGTCCACGGATGCCCCCAAGATTTTAATGCCCAGGAGCAACATGCTGTCATGAGATGCCAGGATGGGTGAGAGGTGCGCCTTTATCTGTAAAATGGGAGCAGAGTAATGGAGGAAGGAAAGGTGGGAAAAGAGACCCAACCTGACACTTCGATGGATGGCAGGTGCCGCCACCCTCAATGGATCAGTTTTAGCAAAGCTTGAGGAAGTTGAGGATCTGGAGATGGACACCTTTCAGATGATCCACGCTCACGTGCCCCGTGAAAAGCCTGCATGTACCCTAAAGGACCAAAGCACTAGAACTTCATCAATAGAAATGGTTGAATTCCACACTGATGCCTGCCTTTGCCTGAGACCTTGCTCTGCCCTGTCTTCTCTGTGCTTGGTTTCCTCTGTATGAGCATGGTGCGTGTGAGGCTCCAGGTCTCTCCACCTGCATCCCACCAGTCGCCTGGGGCTGCTGGTATCAGAGCTGCTCATCTCTCACATGGACCACGTCACAATGTCCCAGCTGAGCCCACCGGCTCCATCACATCCATTCTCCACACTGCAGTGCAGTGATTTGGCTAAAATGTGAATCTTACCATGTTGTTTCCTTGGGTAAAGCCCTTCAGAGCTCCCTACCGCCCATAGGATAGAGTGTAAGTTCCTTACTACAGTGTGCTGGAACCCTGTCTGCCTTTCTAGTCTAATTTCTTTTTTTTTTTTTTTTTTTGCGGTACGCGGGCCTCTCACCGCTGTGGCCTCTCCCATTGCGGAGCACAGGCTCCGGACGCGCAGGCTCAGCGGCTATGGCTCACGGGCCCAGCCGCTCCGCGGCATGTGGGATCTTCCCGGACCGGGGCACGAACCCGCGTCCCCTGCATCGGCAGGCGGACTCTCAACCACTGCGCCACCAGGGAAGCCCCTAATTTCTTATCTTTCCTATATTTTCCAGCGTGTGTCTCTGTGATGGAAAGTGGAACTTCCGATGGTGACTTCCGCATCTTACAGTGACGAGTGCACTGAGTAGCCCCAGTTTTAGGCATGCAGAGTTAGTACTCAGCCTGGGGGGTGTTACTGGAGGCGTGTAAGGAAATCTTTCTGCTCACTCAAGCTGGCTAAAATTGCAGCATTAGACTTTCTTTCCTTAGATTTCAGGCCTTACTGTCATCAGTTGCCTTCTTCTAAAATGCATGTATCCCTGAGACAGTGAATGCATGTCTTCACTAACATAGTACCTCAGAGGGGATTAGTTGAACTATTGCCCAGACATCTTCTACCCAGACAATTAGCTGAAAGAAGAAGGGATGCAGTAAAGAGAGGAAAAAATGACTTAGGAATATGGCTGGCTCTCTAGAATGGGTGGCCCAGGATGGGGTCACATGCGTGGCAGCAAGAACACCCACTGGGAAGGGTGATAGACCCCCTCCCTAAGAGGGGTTTGGCCAAAGGTGGCCTTTATTTGTCACCTCTATTTTCGGGATCTGGTTACTTCGACAGCATTAGAAATGGTAACTGTTGTCACAGTAAGTGTTCCAGACACTGAAGGTTATGCCCAGCCTGTTTTCTGTCCTCCAGATTGACAGTTAGATTGTATAACCTTGAAGAGAATATCTCTCCACTGATTTCCATAGCAGAGCAGGATTGGGGGCAGTTCAGGCAAAGAGCTGTCAGGGACAACACTCTGTGAGAGGTATTGAAACATCAGTGACATCGAAGAAAACAATTTCCTTTTTGTCAGTAATAACACCTCTTAGCGGCAGCAGTATGTGTGGTTAGAATCCTTTGATAAGCCACTTGGTGGATATTTGCATAGGTAAAGCCCCAGGGAGGTACTCATAATAAGCTGCTTTCAAAGAGCGCAGATGTTACGACTCCTCAGCTCTTCCTGATCGGGGGTGTGCAAGTATGGGGTCCGAGCTGAATTGCAGGGTGATGGACGTCATTTTTGTTACCTTTGTTGAGTTATAATTGACATATAACATCGTGTAAGTTTCAGGTGTACGTGTTGATTTGATACACTTACATACTGCAAAATCATTACCATCATACCATTAGGTAACTCTTCTATCATGTCACCTAATTGCCATTCATTTCTGTGGTGAGATCATTTACAATTTACTCTCATAGGAATTTTCAAGTGTATAATACAGTATGAGTAACTCTTAACACTATGATACACATTAGTAAAGTAAGATAAACTTACTTTTATAACCGGAAGTTTATATCCATTGACCAACATCTTCCCATGTCTCTCACTCACCAGTTCCTGGTAGCCACCCCTCTGCTCTATTTCTGTGAGTTTGACTCTTTTAGATTCCACACAATAAGTGATATCACACAGTATTTATCTTGCTCTGATAGACAGTATCCTTACTGTATTCCCCCAGGAAGCACCTAGCATCTTTAAACAAATACTGAATACCTTTTAGATAAAATGTAAATGCTTACCTGTTCTGGTAAGCATTTTAGAGCAGAGTCTAGCCTTTGCTACGGAAGTCTGGAACCTAGAGCAGTCAATTCAATTCTCAGGCCGTTATTAATAGGCTAATTTGGTGTGATTTAAATCGTGCCTTCTAATGTGGCTTCGTGAGTAATCAGGGCACAATTCTGATATCCATCTCTTAGAGTCTGATGTGTATCTCTTGGTTTAGAACAAGGGCAGGAAAAGGGAGTGTTAAAATGTTTGGCCCCCTGTATTAGTTTCCTAGGGCTATGGTAACAAATGACCACAAACTGATGGGCTTAAAACAACAGAAATTTATTCTTTCACAGTTCTGGAGGTCAGAAGTCTGAAATCTAAGTGTTGGGAGGACCACAGTCTGCCCAAGGGCTCTAGGGGAGAGCCATTCCTTGCTTCTTCTGGTTTCTTCTGCTGGCCCCCAGGTTCCTTGGTTTGTGGCAGCTTAACTCCAGCCTCGGCCTCCATCTCTGCGTGGCTTTCTCCCCAGGTCTCTTTTTCTGTGTCTGTGTGTCTCAAATCTCCCTCTCCTTTTCCTTGTAAGGACACTGGTCATTGGATTTAAGGCGTACTGTAAATCCAAGATGCTCCTTGAGTTAATTACATCTACAAAGACCCGATTTCCAAATAAGACCACATTCATAGTTTTTGGGGTTTAAGACCCGGACATATCATTTTAGGGGACACTATTCAACCCAGCATACTCCCCCAAACACTAACGTCTATTAGGGAGCAGAGAACATTGAAAAATAAATAACAACTGTCATTTGTGGAGCATGTGACACGTGTGGATGAGGGCTTTGGGCGTGTCCGGGAGGCAGGGAGCTAGGTTTTGGCAATGAGGACCCTTGGGGAGGGGGTGTGGTTGACCTTGGCCATTGTGATTACTGCTCACATGAGGTCATGTAGCTGGCTTTGATGGATTTTAAAAAATTAACCTTTTATCGATGTGCACATATTATAGGTGGACAGTTTGATGAAATTTTACTAACTGGACGCCCATGTAACCAGAACCTGAATCAAGACACAGAACACCACCAACGCCCCATAGACCCCCTCATGCCAGGTATGACCTGCCAGCTGCCATCCTGACCGCTAACAGCATAAAGATTGTCGGGTTGCCTTTGTAATTTACATACATTTATATACATACGATCACGCATTATGAACTGTGTCCACCTTCTTTCCCACAACATTATGAGATTTTTATGAGATCATCCACATTGTCGTGTTTAGTTTCGTATCATTCATTCTCACTGCTCTGTAACAAAATTGGCTTTTCACAGGGATGGCCTGGGTAGGAGGCATTAGGCTTTAGGAAGCACTGGCCATATGGGACCCTCCCCTCAGTGTGTCCCTGCAGCCAAAGGCTGCTTGGGCGTTTTACACAGGGATGGAGGGAGGCCTGGGACCCTAGCAAGTGTGGTTGCTTTTCGACAGATTTAGGAGACAGAAGCAGCAAGGTTTTGATTAAGAGGAGACATTAAGGGGTATTAAGAAAGAGGCAAGGGTTTCATTAAAGGGAAATGAGAGCATTTCATGGGGGCTTCTGGTGTGAGAGAGTAGGACAGTTTTACTGTGGTCCTCAGCAAGGTCTCCGAACCAGGAGACCCAGGGCTTATTCTGTCTATTTGGTAGAACAGAGTGAGTTTTGAATTTTAGAGTGTTAGTGGTCGGTGACTGTAGGCGGCATAAGATAAACTACCCCCAATTCTGTACTTTAAAAAATTGCTTTAAATTATCTTCAGGAGCAAAGAGAGAAAACTACAGAGGAACTTGATTTTAATTCCTGTAACTTGACCACAAGTTCAAGAGAAACCCCCATTCTGTGATTTCAAAGTGGTTCCAGATTTGTTACTGATACACTTTGACTATGGTTCTGAACATCAGACACCCAGTCTGTGGCTTCCTGTACAGAAAGGTAGTAGATTCTATTTAAAAAACTAATAAAAGGAATCAAGTCTTCTATCATAAAGAGAATTCTAAGTGTGTGGAAGAGAAATAGATCGCTTTTATTGAAATTGAAAGTCCAAGGTTAAATGTAGTTAAAGGAGGAAATTGAAATGACAGATATATTTTATTTTTATCTTTCTTTTTTATTGAAGTATAGTTGATTTACAATGTTGACAGGCATATTTTAGATAAGTCTAGAACAGAAACAAAGTTTGAATTCCAGTAAGGTTAAACAGAAGAAGAGAAGCAAAATTTTACAAAAAGCAGACTGGAATGACTTTCCCGGGGTAGCCAGGATCCAGGAAGATCTGAGAAGTGTCTGTCCTTTTCGATCTCCTGGGAGGAGGGCTGCAGAACGAGAGTACATTGTAAGAACAATTGACAATGGCCCCTTGAAGGATGGGACAGCTATCCAAAGGGGTTACGAAAATTTGGACAATGAGAGACCAAAAGATCAGTGTGAAATACTAGAAAGAAAAAAAAATCATTGAGTGAACTTTACTGTGACCAGGAAATGCCACTGTCTAAAGGAGTACCTGAGAAATTCATGGAATTTGGTCTCTGAAGAAAAGCACAGGAAGCATGAGATGCATGATAGAGCAGCCAAGCAGGACAAATGCCGAACAAGTCCAGACGCGAGAAGACGCTGGGTTGATAGGAGAAGACCTCTGAGTGGGATTTTCCAGCTTAGTAAGATTTGTCTAAACAGCGGTTACTTTGACCAGACCCAGAATAAATGATTTCGTATCTCCCATTGTGGGAAATCCCATAAGAAAAGACCCTGGAGGATTATGTTCAGAAAACGATTCTTGGAAAACACAAGAAAGGGCTGGCTTTATATGAAATAAAGGGTTAAACTGATACAAAGCTGAGCTTGCCCGGAAGAAGCAGGGGGCAGTCAAGAGGAAGACAACACGTGAAATATCTCGCCTCTGCAGGAAAAGATTTGAGGAAAAGCAATGATAGTCAAAGGGCGGATATATATATATATATTTTTTCAAAGGGCAGATATTTTTGAAAGGTCTACGAAGAAGAGCGTTTGAGAAGACCGTGCCGGGTCTCAGCAAGGATACCCCTGCGTTGGGATGCCCACAGGAGGGGGCGGACGTGCTCAGGCAGCTCCTGGAGCCCGAAAAGAATGCACAGCCAGAGGTTCTGACTGCTCTGGTTGGGAAAAGAAGGTACCTCAGGTAAGAAGACCTGGTCAGTGGAGCTGCCATCACTGCAAATTGCTAACTTGGTATGAGGACAAGACGGTCTTTAGACCGTGCTGCCTCAGAGGGGGACCCTGTGCACAGTCTTCCTCCCCCCATATAGCACTTGCACAGTGGCAAAAGGACCCTGTCAGGGGAGATTTGACCCTATTTAGTTTAAGTGGATTCCAGACCCCAGTCTCCTATTGCCTGACTAGCATCCTGGCAGAACGGAAATGGTTTTCTGAGTCCATGTCTTCTCTTGCTCCCCGCCCCAACCGCCCCCTGCCACCTTGAGTCTCTTTCTTGGTCTTCGCAGCATCACCTACAGAGCCCGGGGAACATAGTTCTGCTCAGATACCTGCCCCGAGAGCTGGGGATTTACTGAGCATGCAGCCGGCACGGCATTCATCTGTTGGGTTCAACAGGTTAGCCCCCTAGATGCTTTGTAGATGAAACTCATGAGAGACTTGGCCGCCATCACTTCTGAGGTGCTGAAGGGTCCATGCCCCTTTCCACTAGACACGGCCCAAGCTGTGGCCACTGAAGGGACCCCAGGTCCACCCAGACCCTCAGGGCCCCCCCCGGCTGTGACTGAGCAGAATCAGAAATTCACCATGGGAGTGAATTTGTATTAAGTTTGGGCTTCTCTGTGTTGGCATTTTACAGTGCGCTTATTTTTATAGCGTCCTTTACTGTCACAGTAACTCTGCTGTGCTCTATCGCGCTACAAGGCTCTTCGTAATCTGAGATGGAAAATGGAGTTCATTTTCCAGCCTAGGCACTGAGTGGCCTTGGGGTCAATTTAAATGTCTTGTCCTGTTTTGTTCCTGACCTTCAGGCAACCAAAGCTGCTTTGCCCAGCCATGGTTCTAGGAAGCACCCAAAGGACCAGTAGCTGGTATTGGGCAAATTTCTCCTGATGATGAGGGCAAGACCGCCCAGGCCTGGGGGGACACACCTACCCCTAATTACCATAAGCTCAGTGGGTAAGTTCAGTGAGTTCAGTGAGCCAGGAGTTGGGAACCTTAGCTGGCAGCATATGGAGGTAACACACTCCTCCTCCTGTCTGTGGGGGACCGAGCTGATTGGCGGCTCCGGAAAAAGGAACTGAGCCTGATTTTTCCCTCTCTTCTGTCTTTGCTCGCCGGTGGGCAAGATTTCTTCTGTTCTCCCCCTCCTGTTTTACCTGCACAGATCCTGCAGTTGCAACATTCAGCGATGGTGTGTGGACAAGTCAGGCAAATTGACGGGGGGGATATTGGCAAACGTTCTCGTATAAAACATCTAACGCCAGTTCTCCAAGAGCTTTACTAGATGGTATTTTGAACTTCTGCCTTTTCATTGGTACTGAAATGGGGATGAGGAGATATAACATATTGGAGACCCTCAATTCCTCCCTAAGGCAGCATGTATAAGCAGTTTCTTGTATATCTTTAGAGGTACCCCATGTGTAAGTTGTGTGTGTCTGTGTGTGATTTTTTTTTTCTCCCCTAGCTTGATTTGAAGTGGGTCAGAATAGCTCTTTAATTATTTCCAAAGCCATTCTGTAGGAGAGGCAAAAAAATCATTCTCATTTCTGTTTCCCATTCTAAATTCTGTTTGGAATATGAAGAAAGTAGGATATCTGCCTCTACCATTGTTGTAAGGGGTAAGCGCAAAACACTTGAGCTGTGCCTGACATGAAGTGAGGGCTCAGTGAGTGTTCATTGCTGCTTTAGATAGCTAGTACGGGCCCCCCGCCCCCAGATACAGATAGTGGCGCACCTTACACAACATTCTGCACCTTGCTTTTGCCTTAACAGCTGTATCTGAAATGTGGGTCCTTATCTGTACAAACAGAGCGACCTCGTTCTTTACATCAACCATACGATGTTTTACTGGATAGATATATTACAGTTAATTTTCCCAGTGTCCTGTGGATGGACATTGAATTTCTAACTTTTTGCTCTTACAGAAATACTGCAATGGATTGTACAGGTGTTAATTTTGATGGGTGTGAATACAGTTGTAGCTCAAATTTCTGGAAGATTCCCTGCTGGGTCAAAGAGTATTGACCAAATATTTGAAGAACTCTGGTTTGAAGGGGCACTGAGTTATCAGGCAGTGCCTATACATCGTGGTTTGGCTGAATTTCAAAGACTTAGGAAGAAAAAAAATATAAAATACCAAGTTAATAATTTTTATATTGATTATATGTTAAAACGGCAATATGTGTTGAGATATTGGGGTAAAGAAAATGTATATTATTAAAATTAATTTCACATGTTTCTTTCTACTTTTTAAAATGTGGCTACTAAAAAGTTTTAAATTAAAAACGTGACTTGCATTTGTATCTCAAATTATGCTTCTATAATTGCCAAAATTGGAATTCAAGCAGGAGATGAAAGAATTATATCAATGTTAAATTTACGGTAGTTGATAACTGTTTTGTGGTTATATAAGACAGTATCCTTATTTTCAGGCAATACATGAGGGAGTATTTAAGGGCAAAGGACCTCGAGGTATGTAACTTACCCCCAGCTGGTTCAGAAAAAAAGTTACCTATAATATGTAATTACGTATAATAAAGGTTGCTAGAGAGAGAGGGCAAATGGGGGAAAATATTTACAGTGAATCTGGATAAATAGCATATGTACGTTCTTTCTACTATTTTTATTTTATTTTATTATTTTTTTTGCGGTACGCGGGCCCCTCACTGTTGTGGCCTCTCCCGTTGCGGAGCACAGGCTCAGGACGCGCAGGCTCAGGGGTCATGGCTCACGGGCCCAGCCACTCCGCGGCACGTGGGATCTTCCCGGACCGGGGCAGGAACCCGTGTCCCCTGCATCGGCAGGCGGACTCTCAACCACTGCGCCACCAGGGAAGCCCTATTTTTATTTTTTGTAACTTTTATATACATGTGAAATGATTTCCAAATAAAAAGTTTAAAAAAATTGGAATAATCTTATTTATCTCATGGAGTTATTATTCAACATTATTCATTCGACAGGTATATCCTGAGTCCCTGTGATGTGCCTGAACGGGGGTGGAGGGATGGAACCTGCAGCCGTGGCCCTGCCCTCGTGGGACCTGGAATACACTGCAGTGGGAGGGGTAGGGGATGGGAGGGACAGACCTGGTTTGCACTAGGTCCTAGGAAGAGACAGCAAGGCACACAGAGCACTTGGCAGTGGTTTAACCAACCTTGTTTGGAGGATAAAGGAAGAATTATCTGAAGAAGTATCACGTTAAGTTTCAACCTGAAGGATAAGTGGGAATTAGCCAGACTTGGGGGCGGAATTGGGGACTGGATGGAGGGAAAGTGCATTCTAGGAAGGAGGAAGGGTGTGGACCGCACCCTGGGGTGGGTGGGGACACAGTGTGTTTGAGGAACTGGGGGCTGGAACCCAGGGAGAAAGGGAGAAAGTGGAACCAGAGCGGGTGGGACGCCGGGCTTCCTGACCAGGCAGGGGCTTCCTGATCTCCTGAAGACTTTGACTTTCCTCTGGGGACAGTGGGAAAGCACTGGAATGTTTTGAGCTGAGAGTGATGTGACTGGGGGTTGAGGTTTAAAATAGCCGCTCCGGCGGCTGAAGTTTACATGGAAGGGGAAAACCCCATCGCGAGGCCTTTTCGTTGGTCCAGGGGAGATATGGGTGACTTGGGAGAGACGATGGCAGGGGAGAAGGAAGGAGGGAGCAGACCCGAGAGATGCTTAGGAGGGAAAACCCACAGGACTTGGCCGTGGATGGGATGCGCGGCCCAGAGAGAGATGTGTCGAGGAAAACTCCCGGACTTCTGGCTTAAAAAACTTGCCAATCACACAGTTAGGAGGAATTCTAGAGCAAGAGGAAAACGGGATGATCTTTCTGCTTGGTGATGGGGTAAGAGACTCAGAAAAGCATGAGCTCAGTTTTGGAGACGTGGGGGCTGAGAGGGAAGCTTCCTCCTGTTCTCTTCCCTCCTTCCTCCGTAGCCGTAGCCGTTCTTCCCCGGGTGGTACCTCCCGTTCCCCTCCCCCATGTCCTGCTCTGTCCACTGTGACCAGGCTTCAGTCTCATTACTGAAACTGCCCTGGATCAGGTCCTGCACAGCCTCCCCAAGGCCAAATGCGATAGGCCCGACCTTCCCACTCGACGTCTCTGAGGCATTCAGCTGTCCTTGGCTTCCGGAAACCCCCTGGCTTTCCTTTTCCTGCTCTGGCTCCTTTTTCTGTCTCTCCCTCCCTCCCACCCCACTGGGAAGCTAGCTGTTCCCGGGGCTTGTGCCTTGGGCCTCGTGTGTTCCCTGCTCTCTGCCCCTCTTCACCCGAGCGACTCTGTCCACGTTCATGGCTCGAGAACCTCCATCTTCAGCCCAGATGCCTCCTGTGAGTACCAGATTCCAAACTTCCTACTGGATGACTCCATCTGAATGTCCCATTAGCCCCTCAAACTCAACAGGATGTGCAGAGATGAACAAGGATTGGCCAGCTGGAAGTGGGTGGTGGGTGAGTTCTACAAAGAAGAGCGAGCATATCCACAGCTGAGGTCACTTTTCCCTTTTCTCATCAAGGACACTTAATGTAGAGAAACGGGTATTGTCCTCGACCCTTCTCTGTTTCCCTCTCTCTGACACCCCATATTCGGTCATGGAGTTCTCCCGAGTTCACCTCGGCCCATCTTTCAGACCTGCCTCTGCTCTCCCACCCCACGGCTGCCCCTTTGGACTCTCGTCCTTACAACGTGGCTCTGGCACTGATCTTGCTGCCCTGGTTACAGCCTCACAACCCTCCTAGCTCTCTGCCTCTCATGGAGACAGAAAGACTTTTTTTTTTTTTTTTTTTGGTGAATGAAATTTTAATATACCTAGGTATTCACATAAAAACTGTAAAAACCAGCATCACAACATTGGTTTTCAAAGATTAACATTTACAACTGTAGTAAAATAAAGCTTCACAAAGTCAAATTTCCTTGACACTTCGTTTCAATATTAATCTAACTCTTTACAGTTTATAAAAATGCTATTATTTCATCTTTTTTTTTTAAACCATGGGTGCTCTTCTTAACTGAAGTGTTAACATGGGGTCCTAATATGTAAAACAGAAAGTGTAGCTGTTCTAGTTTGTCGGGGGGCGTGGGGGTGCTTCCAGAGGGAGCCTCACACTTCCCTCGGTATCACCTCTTAAGACTCTAAGCGCCCTAAGCATAGTCTGAAACAGAAAGGCTTTTTAAAAATCGCGAAACCAGGGGATTCCCTGGTGGCGCAGTGGTTGAGAGTCCGCCTGCCGACGCAGGGGACACGGGTTCGTGCCCCGGTCCGGGAAAATCCCACATGCCGCGGAGCGGCTGGGCCCGTGAGCCATGGCCGCTGAGCCTGCGCATCTGGAGCCTCTGCTCCGCAACAGGAGCGGCCACAACAGTGAGAGGCCCGCGTACCACAAAAAAAAAAAAAAAAAAGAAATCACGAAACCAAATGTGTCATTCGCCTACTTGAGCCCCGTCCGTGGCATCTTCTCACCTACAGTGTAGACGCCAGCCCTGAGTCAGGCATCTCGGTCCCCGCAGCCACTCTGGGATTTGGACCCTGTGTCTCTCTCCAGATTTACATCTTGCCCGGCTCTCTCTTGCGTGCAAACCCTTTGCTTCAGCCGTTCGGAGCACTTTGTTCTTCTGTGGTCCCCTTGCTGCCTCACACATGAATGCTTCTGCTGCAGCTACTTCCCTGACCGGTCGTGCCCACTCTTGTTTTAGCTGCAAAGAATCTACTCATCTCTCAACAATCACTTCTCCTAAACGACCAAGAATGGTAGAAAATTACATAACAGTGGCTTCAAGTGGGTTTGTTTATTTGCTTTCTGGACTATATGTCTTTCAATGGTCGTTGATTGACTATTTTAGCAATGAGACTATGACGAATATTAGGAAAGTATCAGCTTTATCCCAGTGGCCTGCACTGAGATGAGTTGAGTAATAAAATAAATAATGATGGGGAAAGATGGTAACCAGTAGAAGAGAAGAGGATAAATGTCCACGAGTCCATACTGACATAAATAATAGAATAAATAAGTACATCAGTGGGAAAAAAAAGGAACAGCTCTTTTCACAGTAGAATTCTAATTAATAAATGCAGAAGAAATGAGAGATGGAGAAAACCACAATTTGGCAACAGCCCGTTAATAATTGTGGCAGGTACGTCTCATGAGTGGATGCTGAAAGTGGGATGTGAAAATACGATGGAAAACAGGAAAGCTGCAGTCTCAAAGTATCTCTGCACAAGGCATTTATTAGTGACAAAGAGAAAACAATAACTCAACAGTGGAGAAGCCTAGCGGACACCACCTCAAGCGGTCAGGTTAACATCACCAGGAATGAGAAACAGCGACATCCTGTAGCCCTTGATAGGACGCACAGAGAAGGGCACAGCGTCCCATCTGTGGGATTCTTGCCCAAAATACACAGCCTCAATTGAGTCATGAGCAGCTATCAGACAAGTCCAGACAGAGGGACATTCTACAGAATCACCAGCCAAATACTCTTCCAAAGCCTCAAGTTTGTAAAACTGAAAAAAAAAAGAAAAGAAAAAGACTAAGGAACCGTACCAGATGAAAGGAGATTAAGACACCTACATATAACTAAATGGGATGTAGGATCAGGGATAGGACCCTGGACCTGAAAAAAGACACGAGTAAAACAAACTGGCGAAGTTTGAATAAGTCTATAATTAGGTGATAGCATCATATCAACGTGAGCTTCCTGGTTATGGTCACTGAATCACGGTTATTTAAGCTCTCAACAGTTGAGAGGACTGCGGGGTAGGGTGGAAGGGAACCCTGTACTATTTTTACAACCCTTGTGAGTCTGAAATTATTTCAAAATGAAAAGTTAAAAAATAAAGAAGAAAACAGAGTCTCTCAAGCATCCCTTGAGATGGTGGAATTGATCACATCCTTCTCTGTGCCTGTCTCCACCCTCTCACATCATACTTTCTTATAGCATTTATAACACTTCATCACACTTATTGCTTTCTTGTTGGTCTCCCCCCAAGTTCTTTTATGCAGGATATTATATGTCATCTTTGAATCTTCAGTGTGGATAACAAGTGATACTTATAAGGCACTGATAAATTCATTCATTCATTCGACAGCTTTTAAAAAAGAAATTTACTTTATCTATTTATTTTTGGCTGCGTTGGGTCTTCATTGCAGCGTGTGGGCTTAGTTGCTCCATGGCACGTGGGATTTTCTTGGACGAGGGCTCAAACCCGTGTCCCCTGCATTGGCAAGCGGATTCTTAACCACTGCGCCACCAGGGAAGTCCTCATTCAACAGGTTTGATGTGCCAGGTATTACGCTATGGCCATGAAACCCAGTGATGGAATTTCCCCCGAGTGGCTACCGGTCCAGGATGGAGTCAGACCAACTCAGAGGGAACTCGAAAGAGTGCGGTGGGTCATGGGATGGAGCGAATGAGGGCTGGCGAGAGCTTTCCCACGGAAATGACTGTTAAGGGCATAACTAAAAGTTGATCCAGAATTATACAGCCAGAAGGGGTGGAGAAAGGATGTTCCAGGCAGGACAACAAAAACCACACGCAAATGTCCACAGGGGAGAGAGAACGGAGAATTTGGGAAACCGCACGTTGGCTGCAGGGTCCAGGGTAAGGAGAGGGATGGTGAGAAGTGAAGCTGAGTCTGTGTCGGGGCTGGGTCGTACAGGGGCTGGTGTGTCAGGAGAGAGGGTTTGCTCTGTGAGAGGATGACCCAGGGAGGTTTCTGTTGTAGAAGGAACACACTGGCTGCACGTGGAGAGCAGCTTGGAGTTAGCAGACCGGCCGGGAGGCAGTTTTAGTGACCGATCGGAGACACCTAGCGAGGGGAAAAGAATGAGAAGCTTCTGGGGTAGGCAAATGGAGAAGGAATATTGTTTCTGTGTCCACTCCGACCAGCTGTGACCTTGGTGTTTTCACTGGTGTGCCTGGGAGGGTCAGGGTTCTGTGGCACAAATAAGGTTACGTGGATATATCCCTTCCATGGGGGAGGTGGGGTGGAAATGGGGTTTAGGTAGGAAAGGCATCTCACTAGGTCCCTGTGGGACATCTAAGTACGCTGTCCAGGAGGAGCCAGATGGACTCATCTGATTCTCAGAGGAGAGATGTGGCCTTAGATACTCATGTTTGGGAATCTGCAGCATCTGGATAAGTGAAACCAGGGAAGTTGCTGGCATCACCTAGGCAAGAGGGTGCAGGAAGACGGGTAATCAAGAAAGAAGCTAGAAGCCCAGGAATAGACATACCTGACTGATGGGTCAGGGAAGGGAGAGAGCCAGCGAAGGTCCCGGGGAAGGGGGGTCAAAGGGGACACAGACAGGGAGAGAACACATTCATGCTGAAGACCCTGGGGCGGGGCACCAGGGCAGGGATGCAGGAATCCGGCTGCGACAGGTAGGCCCCCCCCCCGCCCCGCTCCGCCCCACACCTGCTTCCAGTGTGATGAGCAGGGAGGAGGGAGTGGGCGGGGCTGCAGAGGAGGTGGGGGAGGGACCCTCTGAATGTGGCAGGTGGGGAGACAGGTTCCAGGAGGTACAGCACCAGTCTGAAAAAAATCTGTTGTGGAGAAAGGGGTAAAGGAAACTGAGAAACGAAACAGAATTTCTGAGCTGAGGTTGGACAGCCAAATCTGAAACGACACCGGTCTCTGTGCCGTGTGATCTGCTTCTGCGGAAGGAACAGAAACTCTGGCCGGGGTTGGCTGGGTTCTGGGCTGGGTTTGCCAGGTGGGTGTGCGGGCACAGGCCTCTCCACGGAACCCCAGGGGCCTCACAGACCCCGCAGCTCCTGGGGCTGTGACGTTGGCCCAGCTGCCCCCTTTGCGCCAAACCTCTGCCCCTTCCTCCGTCTGTCCTGTGTTGACAGAAGGCTCCTGCCTGCTTTTCAGGACGGAGTTCACGGGGCTGCTCCTCTGTGAAAGCTACTCTCCACCATCAGAGTTCCTCGGCATCCTGTGCGGACTTTGAGGACGGCGCTGAAGGCCTTCTTGCCTCCTGGCACGTGCAGGGAAGGTGACACCTTCATCTTCAGCAGCTCTGGGGCCCGGGTCCTCTCTGGTTCAGCCCTGAACATCCCTGTCCTGGAAGCCCATCGGGCCCAGGCATCCGGTCTCCACCACCTGAGTGAGTGTGCAGGTGCTGAGCTGCCTTGTAACACGCATGCCTTTGAGAGATGGACAGTGGGTGGTGGGAAATCGTTCTATCTGCCTTTACAGATCTCCTCCTCCAGGGACACTTAGAGTTGCCTTGTCAAACTCTCATTTTATAGGTAGGAAACTGAAATGAAGGTCTTGAAGCTTAAACATTATCCGAGGTGATACAGCTGCTGTTTTAAAAAAGTTGAAATATAGTTGATGAACAGTGTTTCAGGTATACAGCACAGTGATTCAGTTATACATATACATCTATTCTTTTTCAGATTCTTTCCCATTATAGGTTATTACAAGATATTGAATATAGTTCCCTGTGCTATACATAGGTCCTTGTTGTTTATCTATTTATATATAGTAGTGCAGTAGGGTGTACTGTTAATCCCAGATCCCTGATTGATCCCTACCCCCCTTTTTCCCTTTGGTAACCGTAAGCTTGTTTTCTATGTCTGTGAGTCTATTTCGGTTTTAACTACATTTTAAAAAAATTCACAGATATTTTTGAGCAATTTAATGTTTACAGAAAAATTGAGGGGAAAGTACAGAAAGTTCTCATATATCCCTCACTCCCGCCTCCAGTTTCCTCAATTATTAACAACTTGCATTGGTGTGGTGCATTTCTTATAACTGATAAGCCAATATTGATACATTCCTAACTAAAGTCCACAGTTTACAGTAAGGTTCACTCTTCCTGTTGTTCATTCGATGGGTTTTGACAAGCGTGTAATGACATATATCTAGCACTACACTATCATACAGAATAGTCTTACTGCTCTAACAGTCCCCTGTGCCCACCCATTTATCCCTCCCCCGGTCACGGGCAATTACCAATCTTTTAACTGTTTCTGTAGTTTTGCCTTTTCCAGAATATCACATAGGCAGAATCATACAATATGTAGCCTTTTCAGATCGGCTTCTTTCACTTAACAATATATTTTTAAGGTTCTTCGTGTCTTTTCACGGCTTTTGGTAACTCATTTCTTTTTAGCGCTGAATAATATTCTATTGTGTGGATGTGTCAGCGTTTGTTTAGCCATTCATCCATCGAAGGGCATCTTGGTCGATTCCAAGTTTTGGCAATCACGAATAAAGCTTCTAGAAACATTTGGGTGCAGGTTTTTGCATGGAGATAAATTCTCCACTCATTTGGGAGAATACCAAGGAGTGGGATTGCTGGATCATAAGGTATGAGTGTTAAGTTCGGACGCTGCCCTGCTGCCTTCCAGAGTGGCTGCACCATCTTGCATTCTCAGCAGCAACGAACAAGAGTTCCTGATGTTCTACATCCTCATCGGCACTGGATGTTGTCAAAAATATCTGTGAATTTTTTTTAAATGCGTTTGGATGTTAGTTGATCTAATAGGCGTGCGGTGGTACCTCGTTGTTGTTTTACTATGTGATTCCCTAATGACATACGGCGTGAGCACCTTTCTATACGCGTATTTGCAACCTGTGTATCTTCTCTGATAAAGTTCAGATCCTTTGCCTAGTTTTTGATTGGGTTGTTTGTTTTCTCATTATTGACTTTTAAGTGTTTTTGTATATTTTTACATGGCAGTCCTTTGTCAGATACGTGTTTCACAAAGATTTTTCTTTTAGTCTGTGGCTTGTCTGTCTCTTCTTTTAACGCAGCTACTATTTGTGGAAGTATAAGATATATATACACAAAAATATTCACCTGGTAAGCTCTAAATATAATAAATGTCTTTATATATGTACTTAATTTATATGTACTGAGTCTAATAAGTGTATAGTTTATAAGTGAATTTAATTTTTACAAAGCACACACCTTCAGGTAACCGGCGCCCAGATCAAGGCAGAATATCGCCAGCAACCCCTTGAAGCCACCTTCATGCCCCCTCCCAGAGGCTGTCAGAGGTGCTGGTTATGACTCCACTGTCTTCTAACAGCATGGGTTCATTCGGCCTGTTTCGGACTCAGCATCAGTTGAATCAAATCGAACCTGTTGTCTTTGGTATCCATCTTCACTTGTTCAAGAGTTTGTGCGACGCATCTGTATTGTTGGTGGAGCAATCGTTCTTTCATTCTGCTTTTCTTTTAAATTCCGCAAGGCGCACAAGCGATGGGTGGTCTGTGTGTGCGCAAGCGTGTGCACATGTGTGCCTATGGATGTATGCGTCTGTGTATTCCTTCCCGGGCTGGCAGACCTACATCTCTCTCTGACTCGGGGATTCACCCTGAATTTCAAGTTCCTCCAAGTCACGGCTGGTTCGCGTGAGACAGACAGCAGCTCCTGCACACTGAACTTGGTGATGAGCTCAAGGACCAGCCCTACCTACGATCCCAGATCCTATTCACCTTCAGAGACATCAAAGACACTAAGGAGGAGAGCTGTAGAGAGAGGACCAGGGGCCACAGGGAACTGAAATGCGGCCAGAGAGGCTGGGGGGCCACGGAGGGCTGCGTCAGCCCGGGGCTGGGGAGCGGGTGGCCATCTCCCCATCCCCACATCCTCTGGGCGCTGTGGCCTGTGACGGGGAAGCTTGGGAGAGGAAGGAGAGGTGGATATAAAGCCAGCAGAGGGAGAGGAACTCTGAAGCTTTTGGGTTGTGGATTTGGGGAGATATTTTTTTAGGTGTTTGGGCCCCAGGGGCTTTTTGCCTGTGGGACCAAAGGATTTTCTTCCCGGCCCGTCCCCCGTCTTCCTAAGCTGCGGTCTCCCCAGGGAGGAACTGATGATTCAGGTAGGGGTTGAGATGCACAGACAGATCCTGGGCGCTCAGGAAAGAAAACACGGATCTGTTGAGTACCTGCTACGTGCCAGGGGCTTTATGTGCGTTGGCTGTTTGGATTCAGCTCTCGGAACCAAGTACTATTTCCCTCCATTTGGTACTGAGGAAGCTTAGGCGCAGAGAGATGAAGTAATTTGTCTAGATCACACAGCAGATAGGCAGGAGGACGAGAATTTGAAGCCCAGCGTAGCTGACTCCGAATTCCTGCTCACCCCACCGTGTTTCCCTTTGTAAAATTCCCTCTGCACACCCCAGTCCTTTCCTCGACAGCGGCAATCTGGGGGAGATTGAGGGCAGGGTCTGGTGAGGGGCTCAGATGTGCCTATGGGTCATCAGGTGGGCTAGAGGAGGGAAAAGCCTCCCCGTGGCGGCACCCGCCAGCCAGGGCAGTGGCAGGAGCCTCCGTATCGCCCAGACTCCTTGGACATCTTGAGCCAAAGTTCATCACCTCCACTGAATGTTTAAAATAAGCAGGATTTGCATTATGCCTGCCAGGCCGGGAAGAAACCAGGCGATCTTAAACCACTTGTGTTAAGAGCATAGTTCCAGCATCACCTTGTCCGGTCACACAGTGCATCGAATAATTGCTTATTACGGTACCAAGCAATGCAGGCCAAAGGTCTGTAACTCGCCTAGTAGGCACGGCGTCCAGGGGAAGGGGGGTCACAGAGAGACTCTACTGGCTGCCGGCGGGGGCCATGGGGCGTGCAGCAGCGCTCACTCCAAACAGCTCTCAGCGTCGAATGGAGCCCCTGCCAGACGGGGTGGTGGGAATGACTCTCGGCAGGTTGTCCAATATCTCTCCTCCAGGATTCCGTTCATCTCCCCCCGAGGACCCTCGCCTGCATCCTTCCCGGGGCAGCTGCCCGGCTCCAGACTCCAGAAGCTCTTTCAAAAGAGCATCACCCTGAAACGCCGTCCAGTTCTGCCCATCCACAGCCTGTATTCACTGCAGTACCCCTGCCCCTCAGCAAGCTCTGAGCTGTCACCCGCACTGTCTCTCTGGTTCCCCAAACCACCCCTCTTCCACCACTTTCCTTCCCCTCTTCCACCATTTTCCTTCCCCTCTTCCCCCACTTTCCTTCCCCTCCCCCACCACTTTCCTTCCCCTCTTCCACCACTTTCCTTCCCCTCCCCCACCACTTTCCTTCCCCTCTTCCACCACTTTCCTTCCCCTCTTCCACCATTTTCCTTCCCCTCTTCCACCACTTTCCTTCCCCTCTTCCACCATTTTCCTTCCCCTCTTCCACCACTTTCCTTCCCCTCTTCCACCACGTTCCTTCCCCTTTTCCACCACGTTCCTTCCCCTCTTCCACCACGTTCCTTCCCCTTTTCCACCACGTTCCTTCCCCTCTTCCACCACTTTCCTTCCCCTCTTCCACCACGTTCCTTCCCCTCTTCCACCACGTTCCTTCCCCTCTTCCACCACGTTCCTTCCCCTCTTCCATCACTTTCCTTCCCCACTTCTTCCACCACTTTCCTTCCCCTCTTCTTCCACCACTTTCCTTCGCCTCCCCCAGCCTCAACCATCCTTCTTCTTCATAGTTGTCCCGGAGGCCTGATGGCTTTGCCCAGCCAGGAGTGGGGGTGGGTTTCTGCCTTGGGGGTGACAGGGTCACAGCCCGCTGTGGCTGGCTCTTTCCCCAAAGCCTTGAGATTCAACTGAGGACAGTCTGTGGGCCTCTCACAGCAGAAGCATTCAGCCTTGGGGATCAAGGCTTGTGCCCTAAGACTTGACAAGGCCCTGGGGAGCTCTGAGGGTGTGTGTGTGTGTGTGTGTGTGTGTGTGTGTGTGTGTGTGTGTTTGAGTTCAAGGGGGTTTACTTTCCCCTACTGAGTGTTTTGGTTTTTGACATTTCAGTTGCATTAATATTGTCACCTATTTTAAAAATTATTGATTTATTACTAGACAAGGCCCCTGACGTCTAAGGAGTTAGCGTCTGGATCTTGGGGGTGCACACGAAGAACGCATACGGGGGAAACAGAAAGAAACTCAGACTAAGCATCGTGTAGTGGTCAGCATCCCGGGGCTCGTGGCAAGGATGAGCCCGTGGGTACCCCAGGTCAACTGGAGTGACAAAACAGAGGCAGAGGATAAGCATCGCTCCTTCACTTACACATTTCTTTCAAGGCAATTCTGGAGCTCCTACGATGTGTCCAACATGGTGATGGAACCTGGGGATGGAAAAACAAATAAGAGTGTGTCCTCCAAGCCATCACTATAATAGGAGAGACGAAGTGTTAAAACTGAAGTTCACACGGTGAGCTCTACCAGGCCAAGAATAGAAACCCCTAAGCCAGGCTAGGGAGCCGGGGAAGGCTTCCTGGAGGAGGTGACATCTGGACGGAACTGAGCCACTGGAATGAGCCTTATATTTTCATGGGCCCTTATGGTTCACAAATTGCTTTCACATTCATTATCTTGTATAATTTTCTCCACACCCTTTTGAAGTGAAATGAAACAGAAATATTATCCCAGTTTTACACATTACATGTAGAAGGGGGGCGGCCAGGAATGCCTGGGGGTTAAGTTGATCGTCCAAAGTCACACACACATACACCCCCGCCCCCGCAGATGGCTGGCCTCTTGCTTCCTTGTTCCGGGCTCTTTCAGCTCATCACCAGGTGGCCTGCCCGCCACCAGTTTTGCCGAATGCAGCTGAAGATGGCAACTTTCTGATAATCCCAGGCAGGCTTCCTGGAACTGGTATGGGGGAACCAGGGGACACCTCAGAATAGCCCAGGGGCCTCGACCAGGACTCCACCCCCAGGAAATCCCCTGGTCTGTGGCCCCTCCGACAGGCGCTCTGACCACCTGCCCTGATGTGCCGAGATCCAGGGTTGCTCACGGATACTTCCTGCACCCTTCTCTCACCCAGCCCTGTGCTGGATGCCAGGCAGCGGGTGGATGTGGGGTAGAAAGTCCACTAACTGCTGCGGCCTTTTCTTCTGGGGAATTCCATGTTCGCCCCCATGGCCCTTTACAGCCATCAAAGTATGCTTGGTTTCTTTAAAATTAGGAAGTCACTGACACCTGTCACTCAGGGTAGTCAGAGCTCTGTTCCCCTTACATCTTCATTTTCCCCCCTTCCCCTCCCCACCTAGGCCCCAGGAACCATCATCAAGATTTATCATTAACGACTCTGTTAGTTCCAACCTCTGGATAAATAAGGAGTATTTGAATTCTTTTTATTATTATGTTTTAATGAACTGTTAAGTACATAAGCAATGCAAAAATAATTCTCCCCGTAAAACCTGAGGTTTACAGATGAAATCCTGGAGAATCAGGTAGAACATGCTTGTCTTCTGGAACTCTGGCCCCTCTAGCCCTAGTGGGCAGGGTAGGAGTGCCAACGGAGGCCTCTGCTTCCCTTCCTTCTCTTCCCACCCTGGCTCCTCGGGCCTGAGGTGTCCAGGAAGGCAGCAGCTGTCAGGAGAATGGATCCCAGAGGAGGAGCCCACAGAAGTCTGGAAGATGGCTCAGGATTCTTTAGAGGAGAATTCTGGGGTCCCAAGTTCCAGAGTATGGTCTAGAAGGGGGAGCGCGGTAAAGCCAAGGATGCTTGGCCTGAGAGAAGGGTCTGCAGGAGGCCACAGGTGCCTCCTGGTGCCTCTCCCCATCCCACTAAGAGAAAGACGTTTCCCTTTAACTAACCGACATATGTAATACATGTACCCATAGGAAAGAAAAGGTGTTGTTTTGAAGGTTATCTCCCGCCCTGTGAATAGATCACATTGTATATATTGTTCTACAAATTGCTTTTTTCTCATTTACTCTGCAGTGGGGATTTTCCCACATAGCTCTACCTTTCGTATTCTAACCGCTGCTTGGTATCCTGTGGATAGGATAATTCTATAGTTTCACATATAAAGATCAGTAGCATTTGTTTAGTACAGGTTTTTGTGCTGTAACATAATCTGGGCATTCCTGAAAAACCTTGCATTCTGCAAAATTGCACACTAAAAATAACAGGCTAAGAACGACCTTCACAATGTGTGCAACGGGAATAGAACCCTACACGAAACGGCGGGGATGCCTCAGGAGGAAACCTGACAGCTAGGTAACATGGTTGCACATCTGAGGTTGCCTCCAGGGATGTTAAAACTCTCGAGTGACACTGTCGCCTGCAGGTGACGAGCTAGTGCAGGTGGAGGTGAACTCCCAGCCAGGTGGGCACAGGGGAAGTGCAACCCGCTTCCTGGGATGGGTCTCTCTGGGACCCCAGGTGCAGGCACGCTTTTCAAATTTTCTTAAAATAGACCTGAAAGTGCTCTTGCCTCAGCTAGAGCCAAGTTAAGGGCCTTTTCCTTTCTGGCTGAGGGTCACCATTCTACCTCTGCTGTTCCAGCTCTCCCCGCCAGGAAAGACTCCATCAGAAGCAACTGGCTTCACTTATAACCTCAAGGGCTCGTCTTCATCAGGTGTGTGTGGGGGGGAGCTCTTTGGTACTATAGAGACGCTTTTTACAGAGGAAAAGATGGTAGAAAGATGACTAGGGGCTTCCCTGGTGGCGCAGTGGTTGAGAGTCCGCCTGCCGATGCAAGGGACACGGGTTCGTGCCCTGGTCCGGGAAGATCCCACATGCTGCGGAGTGGCTGGGCCCGTGAGCCATGGCCGCTGAGCCTGCGCGTCCGGAGCCTGTGCTCCACAACAGTGAGAGGCCCGCGTACTGCAAAAAAAAAAAAAAAAAATGACTAGAACATAGTACCTGCTCAAGAAACTTTTGTAAAGGATGAGAGGGAGGGAAAGAAGGAAGGAAAGAAGAACGGAAGGGAAGAAGGAGGGAAGGAAGGAAGGGAGGGAGGGAGGGAGGGAGGAGGTTAGGATTCAAGAAAAATTTAAGGAAACAGACAGTAAACACCTTTGGTTAAGAAGAGCGGGCCCACGTCACATCATCAAGTTTGTTAACTCCTAGAGGAGGTTCCATGATGGACCTCTGGTGGTCCTTGAAGAAATTCTTGCTGGTATGAGGGAGAATAAAGACCATGTATGTGAGTAGAAAACGTTCCTTGAATAAACAATAAGGACCTACTGTATAGCACAGGGAACTATATTCAATATAACTATATTCAATGACCTATCATGGAAAAGGATCTGAAAAAAATATATCTGTATGTATAACTGAATCCCTGTGCTGTACACCTGAAACGAACGCACCATTGTAAATCGACTCCACTGCAATAAAAAAAGAAAATCATTCTTTGAAAGAGTGTTTTTATTCTGAGATTGTTTTACTTTTTTTTATTAAAATGTCTTTTCTTTGTGAAAAAACAGTCAGAGCAAATAGTCTTTCTACAATATGTCTGTATCTACCTATCCCCATATTCTTATTTGACAAAATACTGAGTCATCAGCTTTTTACTGGTCCTCAAATTTGGGGGTGAAGCTTTACTGGTTTATCAAGTGCAAAAGTCTGGGACCCACTGAATGTTAGGCCATCCCTGACCTCCAAGTAAAATGATCCCTAAAGCATCCCTAAAGCATCCTGCTGGTCTATTCCTCAGGTCCTAGACTCATTCAAGGCTCTGAAGGGCAGATCTTGGACCTTCCAGCTTCGTGATAAAATCCGTATGATGCGGTCCTTTCATCATCGTTCTCTCTACTCCAGGAAGAAGGGCTACATTGAATCTTGTTTGAACTTCATGCTGTGGAAGTCTCCTTCAAACATAACTTATTTTTCACCATGTAAATTGGGGAAATTTGGGGAATGGAGGCCCAGAGGGTGAAGGGGGCCCTGGATTCCCCACAGATTCCCTTGATCACCCACCCAGCCATCTACCCGGGACTCTCTTCTCGTCCCCCGGGACTGGTGTTAAGGTCCCTTCACCTGCGTGGAGGTGAGGCCGGGGCAGAGGAAAGAGGCTGAACCGCCTTGGGGAAAGAGTGCCTCTGAACTCAAAGCGGCACCCCGATGCCTAGGACAGACCGCATGTACCCAGATTTCTCTCTGGTGAACAGAAATCCAAGTCAGGAAGGGGTTTCCTCCCCCAAGGCGCTGCAGCCCCGGACACTGGTCTGAGGGATTCTAAGCTGATGGCCCTGCCACCGCCTCTGGGTCTGGGCCATCCCTGGCAGCAGACAGGGTCCTGCTCTGGAAGGCTCCTGGGCTCGTGCCAGCAGTGGTGGTCTAATCAGGTCGCCTGCTCTGGGTTTTGGGGGACTCAACTGTTGCTGGAGGAGGCTGCCTGCAGAATCTTTCAGTTCCTTCCAGCTTCTACGTCTCACAGCCTCCCAGGTCCACCCTCATCAAAGGCAGCCATGCAGAAACGGGCTTTTTACAAAATCCAGTTGCAAAGTCCCATGCGCGGAGAGGGAGATGGACAGAGGGAGAGAGAGAGAGACACAGCCCTCAAGATACTTATTACGGTTAATTCCAATCTCCCAATTCATCCCACTCCCCCCTTTCCCCCTTGGTATCCATACGTTTGTTCTCTACATCTGTGTCTCTATTTCTGCTTTGTAGATAAGATCGCCTAGACCAATTTTTTCAGATTCCACATATACGCGTTAATATAAAACCTTTGTTTTTCTCTTTCTGACTTACTTCACTCTGTATGACAGTCTCTAAATATATACACTATTGCTACTACGTATACAATAGATACCTAATGAGAACCTACTGTATAGCTCAGGTAACTCTACTCAGTGCTCTGTGGTGACCTAAATGGAAAGGAAATCCAAAACAGGGGGGATATATGTATATGTACAGCTGATTCACTTTGCAGTACAGTAAAAAATTTTTGAAAAGATATGTATTAAGTTTAAAAGCAAAGTACAGAACAATAGTCCATTACCCTTCGGGGTAAGGAGCATACAAAAGAATATTGATATATATTAGAATGTATATGCAGGGACTATCTCGGGGATGATATATAAGAAACTGCTTTCTCCTGGTAGCCCTGACGAAGGGGGCTGTGCTAGGGGTGGGGGCAAGGCTCCTCATTGCATAAACTTTTGTAACACGAATTTTGAACTAATTGGATTTTCGAAATGAACTTAGAGAAACATCCTGGCTCAGCCACTTGGTAACTACCGGTCTTTTGACAGGTGACCTAACTTCCGGTTTCAGTTCCTCATCTCGACAAGGAAGATAGTTGCCCCAGAAGGTGAGTGAGAATTAAAGGGCCGAGCTCCGTGCCTGGCGCTTCAGAAGGCTCCACCAAGCAGTCACCAATCACGCATCAGACGTGAAGGATTTCAGCTCCACGTCTGGAAGCTCACATACGAGTTGGAAAGCCAGTCTCAGCAAGAAGGATGCCCCTCTGGGACTTCCCTGGTGGTCCAGTGGTTAAGAATCCACCTGCCAGTGCAGAGGGCACGGGTTCGATCCCTGGTCCGGTAAGATCCCACATGCAGTGCAGCAACTAAGCCCATGAGCCACAACTACTGAGCCCGCGAGCCGCAACCACTGAAGCTCACGCACCTACAGCCCGTGCTCCGCAACGAGAAGCCACCGCGATGAGAAGCCCATGCAGCAAGGAAGAGCAGCCCCCGCTCACCGCAACTAGAGAAAGCCTGCGTGCTGCAGTGAAGACCCAGTGCAACCAAAAAAAAAAAAAAAGAAGGCTGCTCCTCTGTACAGGGAATGCGAGGTGACAGGGGGATGTCCCCTACCTTATCACCTGCTCATGCCAGCCCTGAGCAGATCAGGGGTGCCGCTGGGAGAGGAGCTGTCTTGAAGTTCACACCTCAGGATGGCAGGGCAGGGTCTAGAATTCGGGTCTTACAACCATCTGTCCTGATATCTTCGGGTCATGTTTCCTTTGAGTGAAGGCCGTTCTGCATTGGTCTGTGGGGTCAAGGGAGAAGAGAGGCCCTACTCCTCCAGCCCTGTCCTTCCCAGGCCAGCAGGACTTGTCGGCGGGTGTCTTGGGGGCTGCTGGACTGCAGCCTAAGATGCAGTAGATGAGCAGTTCTGCGTGGCTTCATCATTTGAAAACAGCTCAGGGCTCCCCCTTTACTCCCATCCCTCGCCCTCAGTGCATTTCCCTCCTGCGACCCCTCCTGACTCCTGTCCACTCTGGGTGGAACCGAGTCTGGGAGCTACTTAGGCGGTTTTCTCAAGTGTAGAGGAAGCGGGTTGGATTGAACAGAGTATTTGGATCCGAGGATGCTGGGCTGCAAGGATGCGAAAGGTCATCTAACTCCGTGGTCCCCGATATTACCGAGAAGGAAGTGGGAGTCTGGAGGGCGGAGTGGTATCATCAGGGTCGCAAACCACTTCGTGCAGTGCTGAGACTCAACCCCAGATCTTCTGACTCCAGGACAAGTGGCGGTTGAGGTCCCTGAGCTTTTTAGCTGCAGAAGAAACAGCGCCAGGGTGTTTCATGAGGATTGATTTATGTCTCCGCATGGGTGGGCGTGGGGGGAGGGTTGGGAGAAAAAAACACGTGCTGGGAGGGAGCCAAGTACAGGGATTAAAGATCCCTGAGATTCAGAGAGGCGAACATCACTTTCCCCATTGTATAGACGACAAAATCGAGGTTCAGAGAGCTTGTGTCAGCTTCCCGGGGTCTCACAGCTAGTTCGAGACAGAACCAGGATTCGAACCCAATCCTTCTTTGAAGCATAAGGTGCTTTCCAGAACAATAGAGTTGGAAGTCAGGAACAGGGCATAAAGGTTTTCATTCCAGTCTCCTTGCAGGCTCTGCAATGACACCAGTGTGGTTAGGATCCTGGGGCCGACGTGGCGAGTCAGTCTCTGAAAGTCTGGGGATTGCCGGCGAAACCCCCTTAGCAGGGGATGCCTGGGGTTCCTGGATTAGTGAGATGAAGCACCGGTTCCCAGAACTGCATGTGAATCAGTGATCAGGACGTGGTCAGAACCACTCGCCCTGGTCACACGCAGCACCCTCCGTGGCCGGAGTCCTGCTGTCCTGGTCACAGACACCTGGCTGGTGCATTGGTGGTCGTGCCAAGCCCTGGCTTCTTTCAGGTGGCTTGGAAGAGCCTCTGTCCCATAGGGGTCTTCACATGGGATGGTGACACCATGATCCAGTTGGACCCTTTCCCTTGGGAAGTGCAGACAGAGCAGCTGCTGTGTCCCAAGCAGGGAGGAGCGTGTCATGAGTCCCTGGGCGCCCGACTGCAGAGGACTGTGCTTCAGAGGAACCTCTCATCACAGCTTCCTGGTTCTTCTAGAACTTCTCCACTTCCTTGTAAGTCCTCACACACCCAAGCCTCCCACGTTCTTCAGCCTTCAAGGCGCACTTTTTGCTTTGGGGTTCCGGTCACGCCAGCTGGAGCCCCCTGTTCCCTGTGGCTGTAGGAGGAGCTGGGGGTCCAGGCTGGTCGGAGCTGAGGTTCTCGATGGAATAAAGAATGAAAGGGTGGAAGGCAAGAAACTGAGATTATGATGGAATTGATATTATTGGTAAAATGAGGTCTAGTATATGAGCATGGGAGCAAGTGTTTGGGGAAGGTAGAGGACAAGATTGTTGGGAAGGAGGTGCTCAGGGAACCATGTTCGCAGCATATTAAACCTGTGAGATGGAAGAATATGTGTGATGACTGGAGAAAATGACAGTGAGCCAGGAGCTGCAAACACGGGGAAGTGACAGAGCGTGAACCAGTCGGACAGGTGGGTGTTAGCGCACGTCCCTGGGACCCTTGTCTCTTTTCTGACTTCCGATTTTAAGACAGATTGTTGGAAAAGGCGTGAACTTATGAGTTTTATCCCCTGGATGATATAAGGTGACTGTCTCTTTAATAGTTCACACTGATACCCCACCAGCTCTGTTCTTATGGGCTTCATTTCAGGGCAAGGTTTTTGTTGGTTGGTTGGTTTTTCTTTGACAATTATAAAAGGAAAGAAGAGGTGAGGTTTTTAAATAAAAGTTGTCATCATGCCTGCCCCTGCTCTATAATATACTGTAATTGAATATATTCCATGACAGACAAAATCACCCCCATTTCTAACAGGAACCTTAAAATAAATATGTAAGAGCCTTGAGTGAGAAGGCTTCTGGGGGTGTTTATACCTGGGACATAATGAGATGCGGGCAGGGTGAGAGTAAAGTGGGAGGAGGGTGTTTGTGAAGGAGAGGCAGGTGGATCCAGGTGGAGAAGAACACGTGGAAGTTGAGCGCCAGGACATCGGTTCTGTTGAACTGGCCAGTCTCACAGATCTCTTGGGAGATTCTTCCTGCACCCCCCTTAGCAGACCACTGGTCTAGTTCACACTGGGTCTCAGTTTCCATATCTACAAACTCAAAAGTTGTGACTCCAAAGTGATCCCTAGATGGCATTCCAGCTTTAAATACTTAATTCCAGCCATCAGGCCAGGCTACTGGGTGATCCAGGCATTTGCAGAGGCCACTCCTGTCTCTGGAGAAGCACTGAATGGGCAGGGCAGCCTCGCACTCCCAGGAGAGCTGGACCCTGGCTGTCTCCCTCACTGGTCGTTTGCTCTCTCTCTGTCTCTGTCTGTCTTCTCCACACCACCTCCTAGCTGGCTGATCTTGGGCACGTTTACTCAACCTCTCGGAGCCTCGGGGAGCGTTGTGCATCCAGGGGCAACCCTACTGCACAGACTAACTACCATATAGCATTTTAAAAACCCTGAACTCTTAAAGGAGGTGGTTTTTGGAGGATGCCATTAAAGGCGCCGTGTCTTTTATGCCTGCAGTGTTAGAACTTTTGCTATGAGAATGTATGTTGCTCTCCTGTGCATGCTAACACGTGCAAGAACATGTATACTTATTTCTGTATTTTTAAATGTTCTGTTTCTGTTTTATTTTATTTTATTTATTTATTTTTTGCGGTACGCGGGCCTCTCACCGTTGCGGCCTCTCCCGTTGCGGAGCACAGGCTCCGGACGCGCAGGCTCAGCGGCCACGGCTCACGGGTCCAGCCGCTCCGCGGCATGTGGGATCCTCCCGGACCGGGGCACGAACCCGTGTCCCCTGCGTCGGCAGGCGGACTCTCAACCACTGCGCCACCAGGGAAGCCCTCTGTTTCTGTTTTTGACTTAAACGGTACCAACTTGCTGTTGGAATGGCGTAGTAGGAAGTGCAACGCATAATGGCTACGATGTGTCTGCTACGTCTCTTTAAATGGAAGAATTGCTTCTTATTTGACAAATAGAGTGGAGGCGTAGAAAGGGGTCAGGGTTGCTCAGGAGACTGGGCGTCAGCCCTGCAGAGGGGTGTCGCCTCCACCACACCCCTGCCTCTGACTTCTGTGTGGACGGAAGTGGGTGTTGGGGGGTTCGGGCGGGGACGGGAGAGGCAGGAGAGGGCCTCCGAGGCAGGAGCGGCATCGCTGAACTCAGCACGCGGCTGGGGGAAGTGGGTGGTTTGAGTTTTACTTTCAGTTTTCACTCCAAGTCATTTCAGGATGAAACACACTTAACGGTCAGATCTCTCAGCCAGATTTCTCAGCAAACCTGTGCTCCACCCCAGCCTAGGTCCTTCAACTCGAGCTTGCGAGTGGGCTGGGAAGGCAGCAGCAGGACGCGGCTGCCGGGAGGGCTCCCGGACTCGGAGATGTCCGTCTTCTGCAAATCAGCAATTCTCACCGAGGGGACCCTGGGTACCAACCCTGCCACCGCCTGTGGGTGATGGTGGGCAGGCATCCCACCTCTGCCCTCTGCACATGCGCGTCACGAAAGGAGCTCTAGCCCATCATTTAGCTGGCACTGTATCTTCAAAGATGTTAAGACACAGCCCTTGCCCCAGGGAGCTCACAGGGTAGGTGGAGAGGAAGAGGGGAAGAAAAGTAGAGGTCCGGCGGGATGACAGCAGCCGCTCCTGGCGGCTGCTCTGTGCCAGGTGCCTGACTGTGTTATTTTCATAGTCCTTACTGTGACTCAAAGGCAATGCTTCTTAAAAGCTGAACTACGGATCACCCATCAGAATGCAGATTCCCAGGCCACACCCTGAGCCAGTGGCTAGGAATTTATGGGAGTTGGGTTGGGCGTCTTCATTTTTGACAACCATCTTGAATAACTCCCATGTACTTCAAAGACTGAGATCTGTCCCCCTCGCCCCCCTCCTCCCCACCTAGGGGGGAGATACTTTACCTTCGTATATTTCACCAACAAGAAACCTAAGCTCAAAACAATTAAATCGCTCAGGGTCAGCCAAGGTTCAAGTTGGAGGGACGTGGTTCGACCCCAGAGCCAGGGGGATCGGGGCCCCACTTTACCTGGAAAAATTCTGATTTATGCCTGTTGTCCTGCATAATTTACAACAGCCCTTTCACTCTCAGAGGCATCCTGGTTGGGATACTAAATTATACGGCTACCCCATGGGGACCCCCCTAGCGGTTACTCCGTGCCACACTACTGTCTCTTCCAAAGGTCAGCCAGTGAGGTGATGGGGACACACAGAAGACGGTGGCGGAGCAGCATGGAGGTAGAGTAGGAGGCAGGTCAGGAAAGGCGGCCCCGCAGGGGTGCTCACCCTAATTCCCTCTCTGTCTTCTGGACAGCATGGTAGACAGCAGGTCTTCTAGAGAAGGAAGTTGATACACATGGATTTCCTTCTCCACTGAAAGCTGCAGCCACAGCAGCCGTGAGCATACACTCAACCACCAGCACAACGCTCACGTGCTCTGAGCACCCTGCACGCACCACCTGGATGAGCGGAGAGCTGAAGGTCAGCCAGGGGGATGAAGCGGGGCGGCAGGCGCTCCCGGGCCGGGAAACTTGGGGGAGGCGGGTCCCAACGCACTCCTGACCCGGGACCCACGAGTCCTGTCATCCAGCTGGCCACGAGGCAGTTTCTGACGCAGCCTTTCTAAAGTGTGACCTTTCTGGATGATGTGGATAAAGTCAACACCAAGACCCCGAGCCTCATAGCTGATGAAAGGAAGCTCATTTTCCCCTCTCCGGGGACCTTTAAAAACAGAGCTGCCTGCACATCTTGACTAGTTTAGTTACAGCCCTGCCCGGAAGCAGGAGGATGGAGGAGATGACCTCCGAGGTCCCTAGGCGCCTACGGGGTCTGTGATCATTACAACCACATGTCAGAACCCGGAGACATTCCCGTTTCCTGCTCCTTCACCTGGCCCCGGGCTGCGGGCTCCCTTCACCTGCGTTGTTAGCAGGTCGTGCCCTCTTCTCTGGGCCTGCCGGCCTCCTCTCCTGCCTTCCCTGCCCCCACCAGCAGGCCCCCCAGCTCTTTCTTTTCCCGGATCTCCTTTGCATTCTGCCCTCTGAAGGAGCGCGGGCGCGGATGCAGGATGGAGTCTTGCTTTCCTCTACTTCATCTCTGCCGTGCGTCTGGATCTTCCAAGCCAAGCTTGGGCCTTTCCTGGAACCAAACTCTTTCAGTGACAAGGAGCAGGGTGCCCTCTCCCTAAAAGAGAGCCAAGACCCTCCCCAAACCCACCCCTGCAAACCTGCATCCTCTGTGGGCGTCAGAGCCAGTGGCCACCGTGGCTGAGACCACATGTGGGCAGTTGTGACTATTCTCTGAGGGTGCTTTTTAACCCAGGAGACCAGCGAAGGGCATCCCCTGAAGACACTGGGCCTACACATGCATTTCTGATTTAGATGGCAAGGGATTGGCCCAGGGCCCAGCCAAACAGAGGTTCCTTGGAGGCAGCTGGTCGGCTGACAGCTCAATAAAGGGAAAGAAAGCCTAGTTGGGGGGAGAGGAGGGAGAGTGGGGGGGAGAGGAGGGGGAAGGGGGAGCACAGGCTGCCACCCCATCAACTTGGGGAAACAGAGGTTTTAGGGCAGAGGCTTCCTGGAAGGGGCGGGTCAGGGGTAGGGGTGGGGAGGGAGAGATGTGCCTCTGCTTCGGCAGTGGGGTCTCGACAGCCCCCAGCTCAGCTCTTGGGGAGACTCCAGACACAGTCTCTGTGGGGGGCGGGGGGAGGGCTTTCGGGAGAAGAGAAAAGCAAGTGCTAGGATCACCCACACGTGCCGTGCATCCCACGCAGCTCACACTTTCTACTCGCCTGCATTGTGTGTGCCAGGCTCCCTGCTAAGCCCCGGGCATGTGGGCAGATGAGGCACCATCTCGGGCAACCCTCTGGGGAGACCCACAGCACGCTCAGGGTGCAGATGTGTGACGGGCAGGGCGCTGAGGTTCCTTCCAGAAGGAAAGGAACATATGTGTGAGCTAGGGGATCTGAGAGCTGGGAAGCCCCTTGAAAAGGCAGCTTGTGGGTCGGCCCCTAAAACTACCCCAGACAAAGGATGCCTGCCTCTGTGCTCTGCTTATCCTGGGGACCGGGCAGGACAGATGTTGGTTCTGCAGGTCAGAGAGGGAAGGTCCAACAGCATTGAGTTAAAGGTTTTTCTGATTTGGGGTCTTCTGTTGTTTGGTTTTGCCAGCAGAACTTCTCAGAGCCTCTAATATGTAAATTTCCAGAACTTGGACAATACCGACTTTTTGAGGCTGCAGGATAGGCTGCGACGTTTGAGTTCTTCTGCTCCAGTGGTGGAAAGAACTTTCCTGTGTTCAAGAGGGGGAGAAAAAGGCCATGGATGGGAGCACCGATCTTCAGGCTTCTCCTGGGAGGTCTGGGCTTCCAGTCGGCCACTCCACCTGTCCCCAAAAGCTCTTTGAAAACCCTTCAACTAGATTAAAGATTTGTTGAACTCGCCTTTGTTCTCAGTGATGTGACCTTGGGTGAAGGCTCCCTTTCTTTATGGCCCTTCTGTTTTTCTCCTCGATGAATTGGGATAACGGGCCTCAATTCATTCCTGTCTTCAAGGGCTATCTGTCCCCAAAGCATTTCCCTGTTGGACTATTCGTTGCTACTTCCCTGAATTGTTCTGTATTATTTTCCTCTATAGGTTCTGACTATAGAGGAAAGCACCCTGAGGGCAGAGCCCCTTCTTCAGACGGTGGCTCAAGGCTCCCCCAACAGTGTGACAGACCGTCGGGGATGGGACCTCAGGGGACTGGGTTTGCTTCCCCCCTCTGCCACTCAAGCTCCCACGGGCTCATTTCCTTCTTCTATTAAAAAAGCGGGATAACTGAGCTGAGGGAAAGTGATTTATAAATTAAGCTTCCTTAGACTCCCAGTTATTTTTATTACTCATTTATCCAGCTCACGCTGACGGTGTTCTTGGCGCCGTGCAAGACGCGGAGAACCCAGAGGTGAGCCTTTGGTCCGTCCGCCGCATCTCGTTCGGGCTGTGTGTGGGTAAGGGTGATGCTCGTGGAAAGGCATACCTACAAAACTTAAGGAAACCTCAGCATTCTGAAAAGGGAGATGGAGAGCTTTAAAATGCAGGACCACTGGGTGATGCCTCATGAGCTGCGGTCCCCAAGCCGTACCTCCCCGTCCAGGGCAGCCACTTCCATAATAGAGAGTGAACGCATGGACATGGTGCTTTGATTCTAAAAGGAGGACTGAGGGGTGTTTTGTACTCAAGTAAACTGGAAGTTGGGGTGTTGGGGGGAAGGGGCGGTGGGCGGGGGAAGCCGGCGGTAGAGCAGACAGACCCCCAGCACAGACGCGCGCCCGAACAAGCGCATGTCTGGAAGCTGTGCGGCCCACGTGGCTCCGTCCTGGTCCCCTTAAGGACCACCCTGGGAAGCCCTCTAGAAAACCCATCCATCATGGACAACAGTCTGCTTTCTTTCCTCCCCGGTTCAATATCCGTAGCACAAAAATGTGCTTCGCTAATGGAAACCTTGTGCTGGCCTCTTGGAGGATGCTGGCAGTGAAAGGCAGAGGAGGAAGTGGGTGTGTGAACCGACACCCACAGGCCAGAGCTCCCATGTCCAGGAATGCAGTGCACTCGGACGGAGACGGGGAGCCGAGCTGGTGTGGGACACTGTGACAGTGACAGCAAGGATGCAGGGCTGCTGAGGGCTCCCCGAGCCACGGGGAGGGATGGGCGCCGCCCTCCTCTGTGTTTCTCAATGATTCAGAGGCAGCTCAGTGTGTCTGGCTGGGGTTTTCACTGGCTCTTTCAGACCGGGTTGGAGGGGGAAAAAAAAGAAAGAAAGAAAAAGATCAAATTTCAGTTCCCCTCAATTGCCCTGGGTTTGTGAAGCCAACTGTCATTGTGAGACTGTCATTGTGAGACTGTCGCTGCCTCGGTCCTCAAGGGGGCCTGCACGTGGTCAGGGTCTGCACCAACACGACAGCAATTAGCAGCCCACCTGTCGGAAATCCCCATGCTACCCACCTAACTCCTGGCTCAACCCACAGGGCTGTCTGAAGGAAGGGGCGATCAGTGAACGCTTACAGGCGTGTGAATAAAAACCAAGGGCGGGTGCCGAAGGAGCCTGGACCCAGGTTTTATGAGACCCGCTTTCTAGTCCTGGGTCTGTGGGAACTGGCTGTGTGACCTTCGTTAGGTCACTGAACCTCTCTGATCGTTACAGCCATCCACTGAAAACTGAACAGTCTCTGAGTCTCTCCAGTTCTGTCCTTGGATGGGTATCTTATCCACTGGAGGGTACTGGCATGAAGGAAGAGCTGCAGGGGCGTGGATAATATGAAACAGTGGTGACCTAAGTTTAATTTTTTCTTTTTTACTTTCTGTTTGCCTCTGGAATGTAACTGGGGCGCACATTCAGACACCAACTTCCTCTCCTTCCCTGCCCCCTCTCTTTGCGCCTCTGCTCTGCCCTCCAGGCCTGGATGGGGGTGGGGCATGTGCCGCTGACTTGGGGGCAAGGGGTGGGTTGGAGGAGAGGAAGGTTTCCGGCTGGGGGCTGGAGGTCGTGGGGCAGGAGTTCTCCAGGCACTGCAGAACTGATCAGCTATAAAATCATTCTAACCCCTTCCCTGATCCAAAAAGGTAGGAGATTGTGAATAGAACATTCCTCACGTGAAATACTGTATGTACTTGCCTAGGAGAAACCTCGGGAAAAAACAGTCGTGTGTGTTTAAATGATGAGCCTCAAGGAAATCATCAGAGAAGTGCTAGCTCTCATTCTGCTCAATTAACAGATGTTAGCCTGGTTTCCAGCCAAGACGGGGGCCCTGCAGAAAACTGGGATCGCTAGGGCCACGGTCGTGGCTGTGGGAGCGGAGACAGGAAAGGGAGACGGGCTCTCGGTGGGGAAACGCGTGTGCGGTCGCTACCACGTTCACTCCGCCGTGGCCTGGCTGATGGGCCACATTCCTTCCGCAGCGGCATCTGCTATGTGAGCATATACGGTAACCGAGGCATTCCAGAGCCCAGCCACTAGCCAATCAGGACTTGGGGCCTTTCTTCATTTTTTTTCTTTAAGAAGAAGTTTTGGGTCCTCTTAGGAGCAGCAAATCAACTGCCTTCTACAGAGTTGTCATCCCCTCCCCCAGTCTTCCACCCTCTGGCGTTGTGATGGGTGTGTGTGTGTGTATGTTAGGTGGACCTTGGTCCCCACCCTGGGGAGAACCCCATGGAAACAGGCAGTCCCAGGTGTGGGGAATGTGGGCGCTGGGGAGAGAAGAGAGAAGCTAGCTGACCAGCTGGGACCATTGTCCGGGGTGAGGGCACTTGTAGGGGGAAGGAAGGGAAGGGAAGAGAGAGAGAGAGAATTCTATAACTCTGTGTGTGTGTGTGTGTGTGTGTGTGTGTCACCCCCGGAAGCTCTCCCTACTGGACTGGACAAGTGGCAGGGTGGTGGGAAAGACAAGGAGCTTGATTCAGGATGGGAACGGAGCAGCTGTCTCTCCAAGAGACGGCTTCTATAAGCAGCTGCAAGCTGGGGAGGGCCACGGAGCTGCCCGCTGCAGGGATGGACCAGGAGAGGTGGACGGGGTGCTCCAGTCTTGGGGGGCAGTGTGCTGTGATAGTCAAGCTCAGAGCTGGCCGACCTCAGATTTCCTTCCTGTTCTTGAAATCTGGGTCCCAGCCCTCCTGTCTGTCTCTCCGTCCTTCTTGGGCTTGACTGACTCTGCAGCCGAGCCCCTGGCTCTGTGGTGTGACCTCCGCTCACCTGCAGGCTGGGTCCCTTTTCTCCCTCTGAGGCTTTGGATGCTGTTGTCTGGCCTCTTCCAGATGCTGTCCTGTTCCTTCTTCACTTCTCTGCTTAGTCTTCCTTTCGTTCAAGGCTGGACCCGCGGACAGACCCACAGGCAGCGTGACCGGCGACCTAGAGGAGCAGGTTGGCCTTCTGGGCACGTTTCCTGATCTGAGCACCTCAGATGCTTTGCTCCCTTAAGTCTTAACACTCCCTTACATGGTAGGCTCTTACTCAGATGAGGACTTTGAGATCAACAGAGGTAAACTAAAGCAGTTTCCAACTCAGGCACTCACCCAGCATCCCCTGACCACCAGCAGCCGCGTTACTTAGGAAATTCTTAGAAATGCAAATTCTGAGGTCCCACACCTGACCTGATCAGCCACTCTGGGAGCAGGGCCCCGAGATCTCTGTCCCCTTCACCCCCAGTGCTGGAGAAGGGCAGCCCTGCACAATGATCTCACTAGACCTTCTCAGCTGGAGGATGGGGCCCAGGCCACATAAACATTTGAGGTCAATTTTCCAAGCTTCCTCTTTCGGTGATTTCACTGTGGAAGGAAGTTGAATATTTACCCACAGCAGGCCTGGGTGCAAGTCCCATTTTCAGATGCGGTGGCCTCAGCCCTACTGACCTTCTGAGAATAAGGATGGTTGACTTCAGTTCATTTTACACCCTGTTCCTTCCTTCCCTTAATGATTTTAAACTTTTCCTTTCACAGAAGCTTTTTGCGAAAGTGGTAGTTTAAGGATTTCAAGCCTAGGAAGGCATATCACATGGGAGAGAGTTTCTTAAAGACAGAATGACAGCGGGAGACATTTAGGTTGATCAGGTCGGTAGTGTGGCAGCATCGATCCGGATTTCTGGGGATGGCCTCAGTGTGAAACAGAACTCCCTAGAACCCACACAGGTACGGTTATACTTGCAAGACGACATTTTAGAATGTTAATTTCTTAGTGGACGATTGGAAAGTGATTACCACATAGTTGGAGGACAAATCAATGCCTCACGTAGGGAATATGTCTATGGGAATCGGGGGAGATGCACCAGGGAGGTCTTGTTTAGTCCAACAGTTTGTACGAAGCGGCAGCACAATTTGGTGATGGGCCTCTTTGGGCAAAGACTTGAAGGATGGAGCTGGCGGTATAGGAGACTTGCAAGTTTTAATTCTGATTCTTCTCGCTAGTAGTACGGTATAAGCAAGTCCCTTAAATTTTCTGTGATTTCATTTCCCATTTTGTTTTCTTTAGTGTTTTTTTAGCTTTTCATTTTGAAATTGTTAGCAGACAATTTTCCATGGTCTTCCCTGTTTCTGCCCATGTTGTGAAGAAAGCCATGGACAGACTTTTGTTCAGGATTATCTTTCTAAGAATGTTTGTACAGCGAACAGCCTTAGGTAATGGAGAGCAAATCTTCCTTTGGAGAAAAGGACTGGTTTCTTCTGCGATGTATTAAAGATAACGTCTCTGTCCAGGCCAGAATTTGCGTAGGTTTGCATGCACCTCCTGTAAGAGATTGGGATTTAAGTTGTGTGATTCAGACTCACTGCCTGTGAGTTACCTGTGCCACCCTGGTGGGACTTGGGGGGAGGGGTGGAGCCATTGTGATTATGATGCTCATGTGACATGATCTGCCAAAAGAATAAAGTCCTCCGTCTCTGACCCTGGAGTAGGAGTATCATGTCTTCCGCCAGCATTAATGACATTGTAGCAGGTTAAGTTGTGAGTTTACAAGCAGGGTAAAATCTTAGATCCTTCGCAGTTCTTGGCAGAAATAATTTCGGACTGGCAAAAATGATACAATGAATTTCCATTTCTCCTTCACTCAGTTTCCCCATGTGTTACCTTATATAACCACACCACAATGATCAAGAATTCCCTGGTGGTCCAGTGGTTAGGACTTGGTGCTTTCACTGCGGCCCAGGTTCAATCCCTGGTCGGGAAATTAATCCTGCAAGCCACGTGACACGGCCAAAAAAAAAACTGATTTGATTACAATGACCAAAGCCAGGAAATTAGCATCACACATAATTTATACTATTAACTAGTACTATTAATTAATCTAGAGATCTTATTTAAATTTCATCAGTTGTACTACCAGTGTCACCTTTCTGGACCAGGATCTAATCCTGACATTTAATGCATTTAGTTGTCATGGTTCTTCTCCTGTCCTTTAATCAAGGTTGGTCTTTCATTCTGTTTCTGTCTTTCATGACCTTGACACTCGGAAGGGTATTGACTAATTTTTTGCTAAAAGACCCTCAGTTTGGGTTTGACCAATGTTTCCATGTGATTAATGCATTTTGGGGGAAGACAACACAGTAAGATTGTGCCTTTCTGAGTTCACCATACACAGAGGCACACGATGTCACATTATTTCATTAGCGGTGATGTCGAGTTTGCTCATGTGGTGAAGATGGTGTTTTCCAAGAGTCATCTCTATAGAAGTTACTATTTTTTCCTTTATGATGAATAAATATCTTGTGGTGGGATACTTTGAGACTGTGCAAATATAACGTTTCTCTTCATATTTTTGCCTACTAATTTTGGAGACAATAGCTTAACAATAGTTTTAAAATATACTACTTAGCAGGTGAGACAACAAAGGAAGATCTCAGAGGCCAGAAATGAAGATCACCTAGAATACAGAATAATGAGCAAGTACTGGGATTTGCATTTGCCATGTCACTGGTGATCTAGCATAGGTTTCAATAGGTCGTGCGTTGAAGACAGAAGACAAAGTATCAGGTTCGTCCAAGTGAGGAGGTCCATGTTGGAGAGTCACTCAGAAAGCTGGGATACTTTCAATGGCTGAACCAAGGGAAAAACTCACCTCCTAGAAGGAGATAGTAGGAAGTCTGTCCTACTACGGCATGTAAGGGAATAAAGGAAAAGTCTCCTCTGGGAATCTGCAATTTCATGCTCATTCCCACGTGGGTTGTGACCTGACATTAAAAAAATCTTTCAGCTAAAATGATAGCTCCCCTAATCACCTGGCAAACACCAACAGAAACTCTCTCTGAAGAAGTACACTTTAAACCCTAGCCTCAGAGAATTCCTTCCAAAGAATGAATATGAGCTCACAATTAAAATGTATTTTTTTTTACAAAACACGGAAATCAGAATTCATTAGCTGAAAACAAGCACATTGCAGATTCAGAGAGACGAAGACTACAACTATTGTGATAATCAAATACATATGTAGTATAAGTTAATTTCCATGCATACAAAATAAAGAGGGTGTTTAAAATATAATTGAGGAGCAAGCATCTATCAGCCTGGAACAGACACGTTTGAAAAAGAACCGAATAGAATTTTCAGAAAAATGGAAAAATGATTGAAATTGAAATTCAATGGATGGATTAAACAGTAGCTTAGGCTTAACTAAGGAGAGAATTAATAAACTGGAAGATATATTTAAGGAAACCACATTGAATATAATAAAGACAAAGGCAAAAATTATGAAAGAGGTAAAGAAACATTGGAGCCAGACTGAAAAGTTTTAATATGGTTTACAGTTATGGACGGGCAGAAAACAAAGGGAATGAGGAAGAAAGGAGAATTAGAAGACACAATGGTTGAGAGTTTTAGTAAATTGTTGAATAGCATGGCTGTTTAGTCAGGAAGCTCTATAAATCCCAAGCATGATAAATATTGACATATTCATAGTAAAACTACAAAACACCAAAGACAAAAAAAAAGATCTTAATAGCTAGAGGAAAAGACTGTTTATATATAAAGGATGACTTTTTAGCCGCAACAAAGGAAACTAAGAAAGCTACGTACTGAGAGAAAATTGCTCTTGATCTAGATATACATACCCAGCAAAGCAATCTTCCTAAAGGGGGGATAAAATAAAGACGTTTTCAACAAAATCTACCAACAGGGCTTCCCTGGTGGGGGCAGCGATTAGGAATCCACCTGCCAATGCAGGGGACAGGGGTTCGAGCCCTGGTCCGGGAAGATCCCACTTGCTGTGGAGCAACTAAGCCCGTGCACCACAACTACTGAGCCTGCGCTCTAGAGCCCGCGAGCCACAACTACTGAGCCTATGAGCCACAACTACTGAGCCTGCGCTCTAGATCCCATGCTCCACAACAAGAGAAGCCACCGCAAAGAGAAGCCCGTGCACCGCAACAAAGAGTAGCCCCCGCTCGCCACAACTAGAGAAAGCCCGCGTGCAGCAACGAAGACCCAACGCAGCCAAAAGTAAATTAAAAAAAAAAAAAAACTACCAACAGATGTTCACTAAAGGAACCTCTAGACTAGGATATAGTTCAGGAAGAAGGAATGATTCCAAAAGAATTGAGATGCAAGAAGAAATGGTGATTGAAGAAAAGGATAAACACATGGGCAAATCTGAACATCCAACAAAAAGCAAATAACAGTAATGTGTAGTTTGTGGGGTTTAAGGAAAGAAAGAGCTAAAATAGGGCAAAAAAAGATAAAAGTTGGAGTGAAGTACAACTAGGGTTGAAACATGCTAAAGTCCTTGCGTTGATCAGGAGATGAGTAAAAAGTTAACTTTTGATTTTTGCTTAATAACTACATGAAGAATAGGAATGGAAGAGTATAGCGTTGAAACGAGTAGAAGGAAGAATTGAATGAATTTTAAAAAAATGAAACAAGACAGAAAAGAAGGGGAAGAAATAAAGAGCAATATGGTAGAAATAAATATATCAGTAATCACTAAAATGTAAATGGACTAAATCTCCAATTAAAAGAAATGAAATAATTGTTAGATTAAATTCTTCCACAGAAGCGCAAATATGGTCAGACTGGATTTAAAAATCTGATCTATGCTGTTCTCAAGAGACACAGATCAAACATAAAAATGCTAAAAGAGTGAAAACAAAAGCCTGGGAAAAGATCTACTTGATAAAAAGTAATAAAAGAGGAAGTAATAGCAGACAAAATTCACTATAAGGCAAAAGCTTTATTAGACATAAAGAGACACATTCACAATGATAAAAAGTTCAATTCACAAGAAAGACACAATCTTAAACTTGTATGTAACCAGTAATGTAGCTTCAAAATATATAAAACAAAACTGTAAAAACCACAGGGAGGAACCGACAAATCCATAACATAGCGGAAGCTTTAATATTCTCTCTCAATGCCTGATAGGTCAAGCAACAGAAAAATAAAAGAATATAGAAGATTTGGACAATGCAATTAATGAGCTTGATCTCATGGATATATATGGAACTCTAAAAAGAGGCATTGTTTTTAAAGCGTACTTGAAACATTTAAGAGAATTGTCTACATGTTTTGCCGTAAGCCAAGTCTCAAGAAGTTTCAAAGAATCAGTATCTCATAGATTACATACTACAGTTACAAAGAAATTAAGTAAGAAATCAAGAGCAAAAAAATAATTTTAAAAAATAATTCTGTTTGGAAGTTTAAAGATACACTTTTATGTAACTCTAGAGTCAAAGAAGAAATCATAATAAAAATTAGAAATACTTAATATTTATTGATAAGGATAATATTGTATATTAAAATGTAGGAGATAAGGTTAAAACAGTGGTTATAAGTGGTTAGAAAGTGTTAGAGGAAAATATATAGCTTATAAGCTTACATATTAAGAGAGAAGAAAGTTTGAATAGTAGCATGTAAACCTCCAAATTAAGAAACTATACTAAAAGAATAAGCTTTTTAAAAGTAGAAGGATGGGGCTTCCCTGGTGGCGCAGTGGTTGAGAGTCCGCCTGCCGATGCAGGGGACATGGGTTCGTGCCCCTGTCCGGGAAGATCCCACATGCCGCGGAGCGGCTGGGCCCGTGAGCCATGGCCGCTGAGCCTGCGCGTCCGGAGCCTGTGCTCCGCAACGGGAGAGGCCACGGCAGTGAGAGGCCCGCGTACCGCAAAAAAAAAAAAAAAAAAAAAAAAAAACACGGTAAAAAAAAAAGAAAAGTAGAAGGATGAATTAAATAAAGAGCAGGATTAATGAAACAGGGGGAAAAAGAGGATTAACAAATCTGAAAGATGTTTCTTTAAAAGATTGATGAAATTGAGAACTCCCAGCAAGAATGACTAAGAAAGAGGAAAGGCACAAACAGGAACATTACAAATGAGAAAGAGATGGGACTTCCCTGGCAGTCCAGTGGTTGGACTCCGTGCTTCCACCGCAGGGGGTGCGTGTTCAATCCCTGGTCAGGGAACTAAGATCCCTCATGTTTCATGGCATAGTCCCCCCAAAAAAAGAAGAAAAAAAGAAAAGAAAAAAAGGAAAAATGAGAAAGAGGGTTTAACTACTTGTTATGAGTTGAACTGGGTCCCCCACAAAAGATGTGCTTAACCCTTAGTACCTGTTAATGTAACCTTAATAGGAAACAGAACCTTTGCAGCTATAATCAAGTTAAGATGGGGTCATTAGAACAGTCTATAATCCAATATGACTGGTGTCTTTATAAGAAGGGAAGAGACACATGTATAGACACAGTTAGTACATCATGGAAAGATGAAAGCTGTGACTGGAGTGGTGTGTCTACAAGCCAAGGAACACCAAAGGGTGCCAGCCATCCTCAGAAGCTAGGAGAGAGGCATGGAACAGATTGTCCCTCAGAGCCCTGAAAAGGAACTAACTCTGTTGACACCTTGATTTCAGCTTTCTCGCCTCTAGAACTGAGACAATAAATTTTTGTTGTTATAAGCCACCCATCTTCTGGTGCCTTGTTATAGCAGCCTTTGGAAACTAGAATTCTGCTGATGCAGCAGCAGTGAAAATCTGGAAGAACATTTTAAGTCATTTATTGCCAATAAATTTGAAAACTTAAATGAAAAGGACAAATTACCAGCAAAATACTAATTGCCAAAATGGACCCAAGGGTAAACGGAAAACCATTAAGTTTGGGTAAAATGAATAGTTAACAATCTCTCTCCTTAGAAAATACCAATCCCGGATGATTTGATAGATGAGTATGCCAAATATTAAAGAAAAAGATCATTCCAATGTTATTTTAGCTCTTCTATAGAAGAAAAAGGAACATTTCTTAGGACATTTTATGAGGCCAGCATACTCCTAATGCCAAGATCAGACATAGTTGTCAGAGAAAAAAAAAATCACAGAACCGTTTCGCCAATGAATGTAGATGCAAATAATTTAAACACAGCAATAACATTGACAGTAGCCAAATAGAAAAAAAGATAATAAATGATGACCCAGTTGGATTTTTTCCATGGAGTCCAGCATCAGAAACTTTCTGTATGTAGTTCACTACATAACAGTTCATTAAAAGAAGAGACTATATGATCATCTCAATAGAGACAGAAAGCGTTGGATAACATTGCATATTTTTCCGTACGATAAAAAGCTCTCATCGTTGCCCAACAAGGAATCAAAGGTAACTTCCTCAACCTGATAAGGGTTTTGTGGCACATGCTCATGGGTGTGTGAGCCCCTATGTGTGCACAAACACAGTTCTCCTAATCACACATTCAATAATAAAATATTAAAATTTTCCTTCTGTGACATTCTGGAAAAGGCAAAACTACAGGGCTGGAAAACAAATCAGAGGTTGCCAAAACCTAGGAGGTGGTGAGGGAATTGTCCACAAAGAGGCACAAGGAATTTTGGGGGTGACGAAAATGTTCTCCATCTGGATTGTGGTGGTGGGTACACCATCCATCGGCTTGTCAAAATCCCTGGAACGTTAAACCCCCAGAGGGTAATTTTACTGCATATAAGTTAGACCTCATCTATCCTGAGTTTTTAAGAAAGGAACGATATATTACTTAGAGACACATCCACGAATGGCAAAGCTATTTTTAAAACCAAGTTACTTTTAAGAGTGAGGGTGTTTGGCAGAATTCGGGAGCAGCACATAGGTGACCTCACGTTTTGACAGAGTTAAGTGTCTTCAGGTAGAAAAGGAACAGAACTGAATTGTTAAAACAGGATCATATTATTTGGGAGAAAGGGGTGAAGTGAAATACTAAGCCTGTCCTCTTGGCTTGAGGTCACTCATCCACGAGGGACTTGGGGGAACTGGGGGTGACCGAAGGTGTGGGATGGTGCAAAAAAGGGAATGGCCAATGTTTTTCATTGTCCTTGGAGCACCGTCCTCCATCTTTCCTTGCTGAGCAGGTGCAGAGGCAGCTGGACGCCTATATCTGCCTTAGTGCTTTCCCCAGTCTGCCCCCCGTACGTACGTTTTGTTTTCTTTTTTGGGGCTGCACCGCGCGACATGCAGGATCTCAGTTCCCCAACCAGGGATCCATCCTGTGTCCCCTGCAGTAGAAGTGCAGAGCCCTAACCACTGGACCGCCAGGGGATTCCCCCCAGACTGCCCTTGGAAGTGAAGAAGGCAACCAGTCCCAGGGGAGAGCCTCAGGCTGGTGCCCATTCTGACCCCTACCTTATCCACCAAACACAATTTCTTACCTAAAGACAAGCTGGAGAGGAACATTCTTGAAGGCGGAGATGATATGGTAATAGAAAAAACGTGCACTTTGGAGTCAGAGCAAGTTTGGAATCCAGGCTGGTTTACTAAGTTGAGTGCCCTTGGGCAAGTGAATGAACCCTTTGAGACCTCTATTTCCTTGCTGATAGAAGTGGCCATTATACCTACCCAACCTGTAGGGCTTTGCTATATTCTGATGTGTTTTGAAATAGAGAAGTACAGTCTGAAAGCCCAAGAGGAAGGGGCAGAGAAGGCGGGGGCTTCCTGGAAGACCAGCTCCGGTGGCGTGATCTTGGTCTGCTTCTGGCCCTCCATCCAGGCCCGGATCTCTGCAGGGTGGACGGGCTCATCTCACCCCAACAGAGACACAGCTCTGGCATCTGAATGGAGCTGCTTGGGGCTGACACTCGTTCTCTCCTTGGGGATAAAGTACTCGGGAAGTCAGGTTACACTCACGTGGCTGTTTGGTGGGTACAGAATGAAATCACAAAAGTTGGTTGTAAAATGAAAATGTGTCATGCTGTCATGTGATGATGATCTGACGTGTTCATCTCCACAAGAAAGACGCAGCTGCCTTTAGCACCAAGATATTCTCCCCAGACCAGCTCTCTGGATTCTCCCTAGGACTCCTTTTTTCTGTGTTTCTGTGGCTGACCTGTCACCCCCTTTTAGGACTGTCCACCTGTTCTGTAGATGGTCCTTCAGATGGAGGCTGTATGCCTAGAGAATCATTCTCTCCTGAAGGTCGTTGCAGGCTCTGCTCTGAGGCAGTGTGTGTTAATTTCACAGTTTTACCCTGTGAGAGCAGTTTTATCCCCCTCATTTCCAGATTCCTGGGGGGCAGAAAGGAAAGGGTGCATCCCCATGTCCAACGTGTGTCCCATTCACCCACGGTGTTTTCTTGATAACTGTTCTCTTTCCACGTATGTCAGAGACTCATTCATTCCTCACGTTAAGTTATTTATGGGGTTCCTTGCGTGTGTGAGTGTGTGTGTGTCCAGCATCGTGCAGGGACCATTATGCTGCCCAGAAACCGTCCCTCCAGATGCTGCAGCCACAAGACAGCCCCTAAGCCTACCCCTCCTCCCTCCAATTCTCTAAATACGACATCAGGACACGCTGTGAATCATGACGTCTCTGTGGCCTGCGGGATCAAGGCTCAACCTTCACCAGCTGCTCAGGGCCTTCTGCAGCAAGGCCCCGACATCCCTCTGTAATCTCTCAGCACAGCTACAGACCTGTAATCACAGCTTCTGCTGCCTACGCTCCGCCTGCCTCAGTGTCTCTCGTGTTGATTGCCCCTGCACCGGCGCCAAGCATTCATTCCTTTTCTCCTCAGGCTGAAGGTGCTCGCCAGCTATCATCAAAGACATGCAGAGTCTTGCACGGCAACAAGGCCACGTGTCACCAAACAGCCCCCGGGACCTGGTCTTTCTCCGAACAAATGCCACCTTGTCACACCACCCTTGGCTCTCACCATGTATTTATTTTTCAAAGCCACAAAAAGAACTAGGAGGCAGGAGGCGAGGACAGGTCTGAGCTCACCAGGGGATCTCCCCTCCCCTAGGGCCCGGGAACACTCACTGTCTGTGTTGCCCCATTGGCCATGCTTCCTAAGGACTGCACGTCCCGTAGAATTTAAGAGTGATGCTCTTCCTTGGTACGTAGCGTGTGCTGACTCTACGTAGATGCGAAGTCTCTACTTAGAATATGAATGAATGACTGAAATGAACAAATGAAGAATTCCCGGTAGATACGGAAGAGGGTGGCTGGAAAACACCAGTTGTCACAGCATGGTGGCTGGTGCCTGAACACGGGAGGGTTTCGTGGGAGGGAAAAGAGGACTCAGGGTATATTCTGAGTGACAGCTTGGTGTACATGCTGAAAACATGTGCTCTGGAGTCTGATGGGGTTTGAAGCTGAGCTCTGCCACTTCACAGCTGTGCGACCTTGGCCAAGTTACTGAACCTCTCTCTGCTTTTACTCTGTCACCGGGGATGAATACCTACCTTGCAGGGTCGTTATGATGATTAAATAAGATAATCTGCATAAGTGCCTGGCCCAGAGGGATGTTCCATGAAGGATGGTTCATTATGCTTAGAGAGGGCAAGGGGAGCTGAGAGACAGACTGGAGGAAGACCACGTTCAAGGAGCTTGGACGTGTGTCTAGAGCCATCCCACCCCGGCCCTGTGGTCGTCAGTGTCTTTGCTGTCTTGGCACGGACGTCCCGGAGCCCCCATTTTGGCCGTGGCTCTCTCTGGTTTCTGGAAGTGGCAGCAGCAGGTGCCCACTGGGTGGTGGCAGGGGTGGGGGTCGGTGTGAGTGGTGGTTTTGGGGAGGACGGAGAGCATTCAGGTGGGGCAGGAGGAAGGGATAGCAGTGGGGAAGCACTGCAGCTGAACCGTTGGTTTATTTCAAGGTTGCAAGACCTCCAACCAGCTCTTCCTATAAGCCCCGCTGACATGAGGGCGGGGCAGCTGAGCCGGGACCAGATGTTTCCTCTCTCTCACCATCGATGGATGGCTTGGCGACACAGGGGGAGGGAGAGGGAAGGAAATAAGGCAGTGAGACAGATTCCTTCGTTGGGAACCCATCCTCCTCCACGTGGGTCTGCAGCTTGGAGCGTCTGCCCCCTGAAGTTCTAGGAAACACTGAGATTAGTTGCATGGCCAAACTGAGGGTCATATGGCCCGTTTCCTGGAGGAGCCCCTTGGGAGGGAACTTGGAGGGTGGTTAGAAGCTTCTGCCCAATTCAGTGAAGAATAACTCAGGACAGGAGAGGCTAAGAATAGCTCTTTGTCAGAAATAGACTCACAGACATAGAAGACAAACTGTGGTTACCATAGGGCATAGCGGGCGGTGGGGGGAGAGATCAGTTAAGAGCTTGGGATTAAGAGACACACAGCACTGTACATAAGACAGATAACCAACAAGGACCTACTGTAGCGCACAGGGAACTCTACTCAGTATTTTGTAATAACCTATAAGGGAAAAGAATCTGAAAGGGAATGTATGTATACATGTACGCACGTGTATCTATGTGTGACTGAATCACCTTGCTATACACCCGAAAGTAACACAACATTGCAAATTAGCTATACTTCAATTAAAAGATGGTTAAAAAAAGAACAGCTCTTTGTGTCATCTGTGTCACTTGGAGAAAACCTGAGAGGCAGGGATAGACTCTCAGAGAGTCCAGCACCTTCAAACTCCACCACCAGGATCTCCCTGGCATCAGTTTTTCCATCTGTAAAATGGGGAGAATACTCACACCTGTCCAGATGACTTTACTCCCTCACTGGGAGGACTTCATGGGCAAGAATTGTCACGACAGTGCTTTACACATGTGCAGGCTCAGCGGAGGGAGGTTTCATGCGGCAGCAGCACAGGGGGCCTCTTTGCAGGTGGGGGAAGTACGGAAGGGCCCACCACCTGCTGTACCACAGAGGGGCCTCAGGTTGGGGGCAGGTGCACTTCCCCCCACATTACTCTGAAATCAGTGTGGGTGCCCAGGAAGCACTGCTTGGCTAGAGAACAACTGAAAACTGCTTTGGGCTTAAAACCTCCAGCACTGATTAATCATCTTGGGGCCTTTGGTCTAATCTCCTTTCCTGAGATACATCTTCTTTTCTCACGCAAGTGGCTGTGAGGCCCCCGTGAATCAGCGAGTGTACCAAGCTAAGCTGGGCACACGGTTTTTCTTGGTGGTCCTCCCAGTTTCTATCTCTAAAGGCAAAGAAGGTACCTTCATCCCTCCCCAAAAGCCCAGCCAAGTTTGGGGGTCTTTGCAGTGCTACTGGGAATGGAGGGGATCGCCTCCAGGTGTGGTGGGTTCCCCAGCCCGGAGGCGGTCGACAGCCCACGGGGCGCATTCCCCAGCACTGACACCGTGCGAAGGAGGCCCTTCTCGTGTGCTATCTTCACAATTGCCTCTGAAGAGGGAATGATTATCAACACCCCCATTTTACAGATAAGGAGACTGAGGCTCCAGGAGGGTAAGTGACCCTGGTTTCACAGCTGCATGGCGGCCTTCTGAGAGCTCGGAGATCAGGCTGCTAGGGATAAGCATGGTGGCCCGCCAGGGGACCACACGGCCCACTGAGTGGGGTCCAGCAGGGCAGCGGTGAATTCCTCCCCAGAGGGAAGGCCTTTAGCTGAACCTCAGAAAATCTACCCTGGGGTCAGCCTTGACCACTCTCACACTCTACCTACAACAGGGTGCACCCTCCACCAGGGCTCACCTTCCTCCACCTCGAGCCAGAGGGGCTGGGAGGAAAAACTGAGAGGTGGGTGCAGCATGACCTGGGAACGAGGCTTTTATCCTTTCATAACCATGATACTGAATGCTGTGTGTGTGTGCGTGTGTGTGTGGGGGGGGGGGGGTATATATGGAAGAAGAGAGTGTTGCTTTCGTATGACTCTCTTTTTCTTTCTTTCCTTTATTCCTTCCTCCCCTCCCTCCCTCTCTCTCCTTCCTTCCTTCTTTCCTTTCTTTTTCTCTTTCTTTCCTTCCTTCCTTCCTTTCTTTCTTTCTCCCTTCCCTCTCCTTCCTTCCTTTCTTTCTTTCTTTTTCTTTCTTTCTTTTTTCTCCCTTCCTTCTCTCCTTCCTTCTCTCTCTCCCTCCCTCCTTCTTTCTCTCTCTCTCTCCTTCCTTCCTTCTTTCCTTTCTTTTTCTCTTTCTTTCCTTCCTTCCTTCCTTTCTTTCTTTCTCCCTTCCCTCTCCTTCCTTCCTTCCTTTCTTTCTTTTTCTTTCTTTCTCTTTTCTCCCTTCCTTCTTTCCTTCCTTCTCTCCCTCCCTCCTTCTTTCTCTCTCTCTCCTTCTCTCTTTTGCTGAAACCACAGACCAGCTACACATTCTTTGGCAATGTCCCAAAGACGAACTTTAGATTTTGTGGAGAGAGGAAGAAACAAAAGACAAGAGCAGGGGGAGGGAAGCAGTGGGGCAGAAAGCTGTGGAGCACGCGCACGCACACGCACACAGCGCCTGGCAATCGGGAAGTGAGACTAGACCTTCTTCATGAATGGGCTTAGCTCAGCCTGGCTGCACTTCCGCTCTCCCATTCACCAGCATTCAGATTTCACCTCTGACCATCCAAGGCAGCTGGCTGCTGGCCCAGGAATGAGGAGCAGTTTCAGATCATCCCCCGGCCACAGGCAACTGTGTGCTCACAAGGATCTTCTTTTGTGAGCTGGCAAATGCAAATGATCAACGTATTTGTAGGACACGAGGTTTGGGGCGGGGGACACTGACCCCTGGGTCCCCTGCAACGACAGCTACCCCCAGGGCTCTTGCTTATATCCTGGGAGGCTCAGGAGGGACAGCAGGAAGTGTCTGCGGAGGACGTGCTCCCGCCAGGGGCTGCGCTCTGCGAGGTGCTCGCCTGCCTTAAGCGATGCTGGGAGAGGAGCCTCGCCGTTTGGAGAGGACACTTAGACTTCTCCCTCTGGGGGCCGGGGCAGGGGGCCGTGGCTCGTGGCCTGAGAGGGCGGCATTCTTTCATTCTGGATGGGAGCTGGCTGAGGACCAGGGTGCCACTGAAGCTACTGTGCCTTGAAAATTGGTTTGGAGTTTCCAGAGCGTTCGCCCCGGTTGTGGGACGTCCAGCTGCAAGATCTTGATCGGGTCATTGAATTTTGCAGCGGCTGGGAAATCTGGGGTGTGAACACCTTCTGCAGAGCTGCTGTGACACCTCAGTGAACTGAGGCCGGAGGGTGGCTCCCCAGCGCCTGCCCCGGCCGAGGGTGCTCAGTCACTGTGCACAGAGGACGGACCACCCTGCAGCCCTGAAGCTCCAGGAATGGGGGCTGAGACAGGCTTTTGATTCATGGCCTGGAAGGAGAGGGAAGCAGGGGTGGCCTGGCCCGGACACCAAGCAAGAAGAGGAAGGAGAAAGGTGAGGGCGTAGGGACCCCCCGTCCCAGGCTGTGCTCTTCTTTCCTTGTGCTCCTTCCCCTCTCCTGCAGCCCTTCTAGTGGAAGGTCAAGGAGACAACAGAGAAAGGGACATCATTCTCCTGTCCCCACCCTGTTGCCCCTGGTCCCCACACTCGGATGGGTCGGGGGGCTCCCCAAACACCCACGTCTTCGGATATTTTGGCCCAGAGGCAGGGGCATGGATGAGATGACCTTCGGAGTGCCTCCCCTCTTCTGGGTCCACGAGCCTTTCCCGAAAACGAAATCCAGGGCAAAGTGCTGGGGAGCCGCATTCCACTCCCTGCAGCTGCCTTGCTGCCGGGCCCAGCTCTGGGCACTGGGAATGGACTCGGAAATACCAGTGGGCTTTGTTGGGGCTTATGACTCACAGCAAAGGAATGACATCCATTCCATCAGACTTTCTAGGAACTTGCCTGCAGCTGGAGCGTCAATGTCCCTAGGTCCTCCCTCCAGCACAGAGAGGATGCTAGCAGAGGCCTGGTGCCGCTCACGCCGGAGCGTGGACCGATGCCAGCGGACCCCAGGAGGGGCCGGTGTGATTCTCCTTTGATCAAGTTAGGCTCTGAGGCTCCTCCCCTGTGATAAGTGAAGGCGTCTTTCTTGACCCATTCTCCTGTCTCCTCTTCCCCCTCTGCCTGCCCCTCACCGCCCCCCCACCCCATACACACATGCAGAGCAAGAGCAAGCTGGATCTGAGGAATGTGCACCAGGACAGCAGTGATGTGAGGAAATGCCCGCTGATCTTGGGGGCTCTGATCATGAAAGCCGCCCTATCTCCCCTAATCCTCGCAGCCTGCCTTCGAGCAGCCCTATCGCTGTGCACTTTTTACAGATGCTTATGAGGAGCCTCAGAGAGATCAAGAAATTCTTCCCAGATTACACAGTTAGCAAATGGCAGAGCTGGGAATTAAGCCCGTCTCCGCTCAGTTGCGAAGCCTGTGGGTTTAGCTCCTCTCTCCTGGATGCCCCCTATCAGCTCCACTTTTACGAGGAAGAGAGATGAAGCACCCCCGGAGGGGAAGGCCACATTTGACTTTTTCTCCATGTATCTCTACAAGATACCCGCAACTCCTCTGAAAAAGCAGCGGCCAGAATTGGCTGGGATGCTGGAGGATGTGCAGGATATGCTGCTTGGCAGGGGGTGGGGGTGGTCTGGAGGCCACAGGGGCTGAAGGGGCGCTGGAGCAAGTCTGGACCTTGTCCCTCCTGCAGGGGCGCCCCTTCCATGGCCGCTGATCCACTCCTACTGCCGCTGTTCACGGCTTTGTCTCTCTCCTTCCCCATCTTCCACCAGGTCCACCTGCTGGGGTTTCCCCGCCTCCTGGTCCATGCCTGCCTTCTCTCTGCACCTCCTAACTGTCTATCTGGAGCCTGGCGGTGCAGTGACCACTGTTCTCTCTGCTCTCCTTCCCCAAGCCACGATGGTTTCCACGGCTCCCTCTCCCGTTCTCTCTGAGCTCCTGGACCAACCCCCCTCTCCGTGTCCTCTCAGTATCTCACATTCAGAAGTCCTGCCGGAGGCTCTAATTGGTTAGTGACGGTCCCATCTAGAGCCATTGTAGCCAGCCTGACCCCAGGACCCCACCCCCCGTCCAAGTTGTTGGGGCCAGGGTGGCAGGGTAATGTGGTCCAAAGCATATGGGTTCAGTTGTGTTATCCCCAGTTTAAAGATGGGGACCTGACACAGAGAGGTTAAACAACCTGTCTGAAGTCAAGTATTTAGAAGACAGTAGAATCCAGCATCCAGATTAGGACACCAGTCTTCCGTGTCCAATAGCCTGAGAACTTTCTACTCTATGGTGCTCCCTCCCAAGAAAAATGAATTGTGTTTGGCTTTTGTGTTTTAGAGTAATTAATTACATTTTAAATCATAGAAAAATCATCATTTCTATAAGGTCTTCCCCTCAGCCAACCTGAAACTTCCGTCATTCTGAATAAATGAAAATATATTATCGTAAGGGTGTTAATGTTAAATAAAAACCTTAGCACTAAGTCTGACATAGAATTGCTCGAATGATGATAATATTATCAATAGCATTATGCGTTAATTACATACCAATCACTGCTGTTTGCTAAAAATAAAAACAATAGAACTGGTAGTGATAATACTGCAAAAACCTATTCAGAACAAAACGGACACGAGAGCAGTGGTCGTGGCTTAAGAGGCTCGACTCAGCTGCCACGAGCTGGCTCTGTGGCGGGGCAAAATGCCGTCCCTCTGGGACCCCTCAAACGAGGGGCTTGGACTTCCCTGGCGGCGCAGTGGTTAAGACTCCATGCTCCCACCGCAGGGGCCGCGGGTTCTTTCCCTGGTTGGGGAAGTTCTGCATGCCGTAGGGTGCGGCCAAAAACAAATGAGGGGCTTGGTCTAAATAATTTCTATGGTTCCTTCTAGCTCCGACATTCTACAAAGCTAAGTGTTTGTCTCTGCAGCCTCGCAAGAGGCGGAAGAAAGTATGTAAACTGAGGGTATATTGCAGATAAGCCGTGAGACCTCCTCCGCCCCGCAGCTGGGTGGTCTCACGGGACTTGAAGGCAGGGACGGTACACAGAAGAGGTTCCTGCTACAACCCGAAGACTTCCTGTCTGAGCCATGCGAACTGGTCGCCCTTCAGGGACTAAAAAGCTTCCTCCACACTCCACTGGACACACACAGGTCATCCCGGTGGCCATGTCCCCTCCCTCGGTTCTCATCTGCTGGCCTCTACAGGCAGCAGAGTTTCCATCCGCTCAAGCAGCTGCCGTTAGCTGCAGGGTCGGGGTGGTCTCCGTTAACCCGCCAGCTGCTCCAACAGCAGGCGGGAGGAGCTTCCTCTGGCTGGACTGCAGCTGCTCAGAGCCTCCCTGGAACAATGGTTGACTTCCACGACAAGAATGTGTCAAAACCGATTTTTTTTAACACAGAAAATGATTTCAGATTGACTTGCAAACTAGTCCAAATATGTTCTCTGGAATATACAACATGGTGATAAAGCGCCCCCAATAAAGCCCCACACGTAGCAAGTATTCAGTAAATTTCAGCTCGTTATCGTGACTATCAGAGCTCCCAGAATAACGAGATTGAAACGACGACGATCTCCAAACGCTACTCGTCCTCCCCAGACCGGCTCAGATGCCCGTTCCTCCAGGACTTTTTCCTGCACTCCCTAGCCTATATTCATAATCATTCATTTCATTCATTCATTCATTCAGCAACTACTTTTCAAGTGCTTGGTGTTCTAGGTGTTGAGGATATCATGGAGAATAAGAGTCAAGGTCCCTGCCCTGATCGAGTTTGTATTCTGGTGGGCAGAGACAGATAATAGTTAAGACATTAAAAAAACAAACAAACATTCATTCATTCAATTAAATACTTACTCAGCACCTACTCTGTGCCAGGCACATTTTTAGGTGATACGGTGTTGAGACAAACACACTCTCCCAACTTAAAGAGCTTTCCTTTTAGTGGAGAGACAAAGAACAAATGGATTAAAAAGTTTAGACATGGTAAATGTTTGAAGAAAATGAAACACGGGTGTGTGCCTGGGGTGAAGGGGGAGGGGAGGTGTGCTGCTCTAACCAAGGAGGTCAGGTTTCAATAATTTCTGGCGAATACAAATCACAACCCTAACTCCAACTGCACTCACTGTCCAGCTCATTCATTTCCTACACTGTATCGTTAAAGACTTCTCCCGTTTAAACACCTCTGGAACACTGGCTTAAATATAGTAGCCACCTGCTGTATCTGAGGAGTTTCTTAGCTGAGTTTAGCAGAGAATAGGGAAAGCTGCTCTTTAACCGGATTGAAGCTACTTCTGAAGTGTTTCCGTTACAAAGGTCTTAAGAACCTGGGGGCTTGTGGGAGCAAGGGAAGGTGAGGGGAGAGTGGTGGGAAAGAACTTTTGGGGGACACGGGAGGATGAGATTCTATAAAGAAGTATGAGAACACGCAGGCTTGACTTCCAGTGAGAAGCCCTGGATGACATCACAGGTTGCTGAAAGCAAAGCCTGGCTCTTCCCCAGCCCAGCCAGGATGTCATTACACATCCTGACACCACCACGACCTCCCCTCTGTATCAAGATTTGAACTTTCAGAACACTTTTCTTTCCAGCCTGAGGTTTACGTCATTCTTGCAAGATAAAAGTGACAAATACTATTATCTCTGTTGAGAGTCAGGGGGTGGAGAGAAATACTATTATCTCTGTTGAGAGTCAGGGGGTGGAGAGAAAAAGGTCAAAAGTCTTATCCAAGGCCACCCAGTTAGTTGTAAGTTGGGTGAGAAACCGGGAATGGACGCACCCTCCTAATTCAGAGTCCTCTGTTCTGCCCACCACATGGCCCGTCAGTACCATAATTCGCTAGATCTGCATGAAATATGCATTCATTCCGAGCTCTTCTGTACGTTTAGAATAATGATCTGACTTGGAACTTCTTCTTGAAGAATGAACTCTCCGTCTTCTCTTTGACTTCCCAGATGCTGCCTGGCTTTCCTTGTGGGTGGTGGGGAAGGAACCCACAGCTACGGGCAGTGTAGGAGGTGGGCACTGGGGGCTGAGCTCAGGACCGCTGTCCCTGACTAGGGAAGGGTGCACTCGAGTCCCCAACACACCCTGCTCCACACTGTTCCTGAATTGCTGAACGCAGTGTGGAAAACCTCAGCCAGACTGTTGACAAGACAGGACAGCACCAGTGGGTCAGGCTGGTGGAGACCGACACCAGGTCTCACAATTCGCTGCGACCTTCTCCTCCCAGGTTTCCCTCCATCTCAAGAAGATGCACACTGGCCTGTGTGAGGGATAGTGCCTTGTGAACCCCTTGGACAGAGGGCAATTTCCTGTTGCTACACTGACCTCTCTTCCTCCCCTTCATCCCAATGCCCATGCAGCCGTCAGCGTGGCCTTTGAAAACAGAACTCGTCATTACTCTCTCCTGCTTGAAACCCTTCAAGAACCCCCTTCCTGCTCCAAGGATAAAGCCTCACGTGGCTCACAACTGCTTGCAGGATGGGGTACCTCCCGCCTACTTGCCAGCATTGTTTCAGGTCAGCTGCCTCTCCCTCTCTCCTCGGACTCCAGCCACAACGGTCTTTCTGAGCCTTGAAAGTGCCGAGGTCTTTCTGCCTCAGGGCTTTTGCACAGGCCCTTCCCTCTGCCTGGAACCCTCCCTTCCTTTCCCCTACTTCTTTGCTTGAGCGCCTCTTACTCACTTTCAGATCTCAGCTTAAACGCCACTTCCCTTGATTCCTCAAACTAGATTATACTCCAGTTATATTTTCTCATAGCACTTTCCCACTTCTCTAACATAGTACCTATCACAATTGTGTTTTAAAAAAAACCCAATTTTTACTAATTCACCTCCCCCTCCTCCTGGTATCAGGAGCTCCCTAGTTCCTAGGACACTGCCTGGCACTCCATTATTTGTTGAATGATTGAAGGAACGCACATGCCCTAAGGGTTGGGAGGACATTTAAGATCATCAAATCTAATGAGTTTCCTTTACAGCATTCCTGCCGGCCATTCCCTACCTGTGCTTTGGAGCCTCCCTGGAGGGGAACGTGCTGGCTCTCAGGGCGGCAGGTCAGTGTAAGGACACAGCCCCACCAGGGACTAAATTCTCAGAGCCCTGAGTACATTATTTAGCTCCTCTGGTTCCTCTCCTGTAAATGTGATAAGAATAATACCCACTCCACAGGAACGTTGTGATTATTCAATGAGATCAGGCACGCGAGACGCAGTGACTGACGCCATGCAATGGTTCCATAAATGTGAGTTAATAATATTATTATTTCCATCATCATCATCACAGAAGAGGAAATTTTCCTTACATTGCATTATAACGGGTTTCTTTATAAATCTGCTTCTACCTTTGGGTCCACATAGCATGTCTCTGGCATGTTCCTCTTGGCAGCCATTGGAATCTTCGAAGACAGAGTCATGTTGACAGTGTCTTCTCCAGTTTACCCTGGGACAGATACTGGACAGGTTTCAAGCTTCTCACCATCTTGGCCCCTCTCTGAATAATTCCTCTTTGTCTACGTCCCCTGACGTCTTGGGCCGTCCTAGGGATGAAGAAGGTGCTGGTCCTAACAGATCCAGGGATATGGGCATCAGATAGAGAGTGACAAGGAATTATTAATATTTAGGCTTTGGACCCAGTTAAGGTATAAGGAGATTTACGGGTTCTTTAGCAAACCTTGGGGATTTCAGTTCTCCATCTTGACATGGGAGCTGAAGGATACAACGTGAGGAGTTCAGGTCTGACCATAGGCAAACTTGACCTGTTTTAATCCACCATTTCTTTTCTTCCTACCTCTTCTTTTTTTAAAGGCTATAACTCAGGCACCCAGTGCTTACACGCCACTCCAGCTCACACACAGACTGTCCCACATAACCAACGATGAAAGTTGCACAGATCTTCTCTTTAGAACTTACCGGTCTTTCGTTATACTTTTCCAAGGTCCTTTCTCTCCTGAGTTAATATACCAGATTAGTTCCTGCTAAAGTGTTAATGACTAACCTTGGTCCCCTTCCTGCCTGCCATCTGCCCCCCCCCTCCCCAAAGGGCTGGATAAATTTGAACTTTAGACGTGGATGGCGGGGTCTGTGAGGGAGTTCATTTTGAGCAGGTGGAGATCTCACCTAGGGCTCTCCCATTCGCCCTGTGCAGGTGGCTTCCTCTTCTACCTGTGCAGGAAGCCAGCCAACCCTACAAGTTGCACAATCCAGTGGAAAAGAGGGTTGTTCCAGTTAGGAGTCAGTTAATATGAAGACCGCCATCTACTGGTAGATGGTATCTATCGGCCCCATTGGTGTGCTTAGTAAGTTACTGCTACTGCCCCGACTTTCCCGATTGGATTGCCTGAGCGAGGACGACCGGGCATCTCCCCCATTCCTTTTCTCTAATCTTACTTTTAAAAAAATTCCTTTTAAAACGGTGATTCCTTAATGTACACAATGTTTCACAGAGCCTTTGAGCTGAAAGGGATCTTTGGAGTGCATAACCACTGTAAGCCATTAACACTTTAGTATAAATTAACCCATTGGACGACCACCGTTCTAGAAATTGAGCTGGAATTCTAAGGAGATGACAAGTTGGTTGTCTTCCTTCTTTCCTTCCTCCCTTCCTCCATCTCTTCTTTTTTTTCTTTTCTTTCTCTCTCCGTTCCTCTGTCCCTCTCTCTTTTCTGTCTCTCTCCCTCCCTGTGTCCCTCATTCCCTTCTCCCTCCCTCTGGCCCTCTCTCCCTTCCCCCCCCCCCCCCACTTTCTCTATCCTCTCCCTCTTCCATCATTGAATATAAAACTTTAGCTCAAAAGCAAAATCTTACCTGTGGATAGGAAAGGATGGCAAAACATTTTCATTTACCAAGAGGTAGCTGTGGACATTTTTAAAAAGGTGTTGTTCCACTGGCCTTACTTACTCCATCAAAGCTCATTTGTACCCATTTCTGAGTCTCTGAAACAAATGCAACTCCTCCTGAAATCTCCCGTCTTCTCCCATATTTCCAGTTCCTTCACCCCCTCTAACAGTCTCCAACCTCCCTTCCAGTTAGAAGTGTAAATATATTTGCCATCTTCTTAACCACGTTTCATGTGTGGTGTGTTTGTTTTATGTGTGTCCATCTGGCCTCTTCTCATGGGCTACTACTTGTGAAGACATTTGGCTTCTCTTTGTTTTGGGGCTTTTGGGACAGAGGGTCAATCTACTCTGGGTGATCTGTTTTACAATGAGGACTCTGCCTTCAAAAATCAGGCTAAATTGTGGATGCTGTTCATAAAATGATGTGTTAAATCTGCAGCTTTTAAATGCTTGATAACAATAAAAAATAAAGCTTATGATAATATAAAATAATTTTACAAAAAAGTTCTGGCAAATATGTATTGAATTAACAATATTTCAATTTATCTAACTCTAGGTATATCAAATTATAAGGTACCTTTAAGAAAAAGAATAACACAAGGCTTCCCTGGTGGCGCAGTGGTTGAGAGTCCGCCTGCTGATGCAGGGGACGCGGGTTCGTGCCCAGGTCCGGGAAGATCCCACATGCCGCGGAGCGGCTGGGCCCGTGAGCCATGGCCGCTGAGCCTGCGCGTCTGGAGCCTGTGCTCTGCAGCGGGAGAGGCCACAACAGTGAGAGGCCCGCGTGCCGCAAAAAAAAAAAAAAAAAAAAAAAAAAGAATAACACATAATTAATAATCATTTGATGAGTCAAGTATTTTAAATGACTTCTCAGAAACAGGGAAGGTTGATGACTGCAAAGACTGAAAAATAGATATTTGTAAGTCAGATGTTTTCTGATTCTTTGCTTTCAGTGATATCAGAAGAGGACCTAATGGAGTTGTCAGCTGATAGATTATTAAAAATAATTCTTGATGATAGAGCAGTATGTTATTTTTGGCATAGAACTTGGAAAGGGTTCAGAGAGTTAAATCATATCGCTATAATAAAACTCCTTCCAAATGATTTATGTGAACAAAGTTTCCCAGCATTACTTCTAGAAAAATGAGAAGCAGTAATGGAATGGAGTGGATACTGCTCTCTAATTCTAATAACAAGTAATATCACTCATGGATACATAAAGTAATTAAAAATAAAAGTCTTAATCTTTTTATTAAGGGATAATTTTCTAATAAAAATTCTTAACTGAACTTCTTAATTTGAGAAAATAGATGCACATACAGTTGTAAGAAATTTTACACAGATATCCTGTGTACGGGCTACCCAATGGTAACATCTTGCGTACAATATGGTAACCAGAACACTGATACAGTCAAGAGATAGAATATTTCCATCACCATGAGGGGTCTTCATGTTGCACTTTTATACCACGCCTTCTTCCATTCTGTCTGGCCCCTGCTTAACCACTGTTCTGTTCTTCATTCCTATGATTTTGTCATTTCAAGAATGTTATATAATAGAATCGTACACTATGTAACCCTTTGGGATTGGCTTTTTTCACTCAGTCATATTCTCTGGAGATTCATTCAGGTGTTATATGTCTCAATAGTTCGTTCCTTTTTGTTGCTGAGTGATATTCCATCGTATCAACGGACCATAGTTATTTAACCATCCACACCATCCTTTTCCAGAATGTTATATACTTATAATTGTTCAGTGTGTGGCCTCTTCTGATTGGTTTCTTAAAATTAGCAACATGCTTTTAAGGTTCCTCCACTTCTTTTCATGGCTTGACAACTCACTTCTTTTTAGTGCTAAATGATATTTCATTGTATAGATGTGCCGCTATTTGTTTATCCATTTACCCTTTGAAGGACATTCATTATCTGGCAATTACGAATAACTGATATAGACATTTGTGCACAGGGTTTCGTGTGGACATAAGTTTTCAACTCATGTGGGTAATACCAAGGAGCACAGTTGTGGATTGTATGATAAGATTCCATTTAGCTTTGTAAGCAGCTGCTGGACTGTCTTCCAAGTGGCCGCACCATTCTGCATTCCTACCAGTAATGAATGAGAGTTCCTGCTGCTCTCTCCTCACCAGCATTTGGTGTTATCAGTGTTTTAGGTTCTAACCATTCTAATAGGTATGTAGTACCTGTTTGATTAATTTACAGTTCCCTAATGCTCTATGATGTGGAGATCTTTTTTATGCTTATTTGTAATTTGTGTATCTTCTTTGGTGAGGTTTCTGTCCGATCTTTTGCCCACTTTTTAACTGAGTCGTTTGCTTTCTGGTTGTCTTATTGCTGAGTTTTAAGAGTTCTTTGTATATTTTAGAGAACGAATTTTTTAAAAAATCAGATGTGTGTTTGGCAAAGTTTTTTTTCCAGCCTCTGACTTGTCTTTTCATTCTCTCAACAGTGTCTTTCACAGAATAGAAGTTTTTAATTTTAATGAAGTCCAACTTACCAAATATTTCTTTCATGGATCGTGTTTTGGTGTTGTATTTAACTGTCATGGCCAAATTTGATGTTACATAAATTTTCTCCATGTTATCTTCTAGAAGTTTTATAGTTTTGCATAAGGTCCGTGTCTAGATTGTTTTTCTTTTTGCGTGTGAATGTCCAATCATTCTTAGCACTATTTGTTGAAAATACTATCCTTTTGCCATTGAATTGCCATTGGTCGTTTGTCAAAGATCAGTTGACCATATTAGCGTGGGTCTAGTTCTGAATTCTCTATTCTGTTCCGTTCATCTATTTGTCTATACTTTCATCAATACTGTACTGTCTTGATTACTGTAGCTTTATAGTAAGTCTTGAAGTTGAGTAGTGTCTATCTTCTGATTTCGTTCTTTTTCAATATTGTGTTGGCTATTCTGGGTCTTTTGACCCATATAAACTTTAGAATTCGTTTGCTGGGGTTTACACTGGGATTGTGTTGAATCTATAGCTCGTTTTGGGAAGAACTTTGACATCTGAACAATATCGAGTCTTCCTATCAGTGAACATGGAATATTTTCCCACTGATTTGGATATTCTTTGACTTCCTCCATCAGAGTTCCGTAGTTTTCCTCATATAGTTTTCTCACACATTTTATAAGATTTATACTTAAGTATTTCATTTTTGAGGGGTGCTAATGTAAATGGTGGTGGGTTTTTAATTTTTAAATTCCAAACATTATTGGTATATAGGAAAGCAATTACATTTTTTTGTATTTTTTGTATTCTGCAACCTTGCTATAATTGTTTATTAGTTCCTGAAGCTTTTTTCGTTGTTGCTGTTAATTCTTTGGGATTTTCTACATGGAAAATTGTGTCATCTGCAAACGAAGAAAATTTTAATTCTTTCTTATCAATTTACTTCCTTTCTTGTCTTTTTGCATTAGCTAGGACTTCCAGGATAATGTTGAATTAGAGTGGTGAGAGGGGATATCTTTGCCTCATTGATTCAATTGTATTTTATTTTAACCAGTCTGATGAGGGTGTAATGATATCTCATGATTTTATTTGCATTTCCCTGATGGCTAATGATACTGAATCTTTCTTCATGCGCTTACTTGCTACGCTTATATTCTCTTTGGTGAAATGTCTTTTCGTGTCTTTTGCCCATTTTTTAGTTGGATTTTTTGCTTTTCCACTGTTAAGTTAAAAAGTTTTACTTTTCTAAAGGAGACTTTTAAAAACTACTTTCTGGACACTGGTATTAGTCTGCAGATATTTTCCTCCTATCTGTAGCTTGAATTTTTATCTTCCTGATGGGATCTTTTGCAGAGCAAATTTAAATTTTTAAATTTTGATAAAGTCTAATTTATCAGTTTCTTCTTGTACAGATTGTACTCTTTGTGTCAAATCTAAAAACTCGTTTGCTTAGCCTAGATCCCTATGATTTTCTCTTATTTTTTTCTACCAAATTTATAGTTTTATAACTTACATTTAAGCCTGTGATCCACTTTGAATTAATTTTTGTATAAAGTGTAAGACTTAGGTTGAGAAATTTTTAGTGTTATTTTTTAAAATTTATTTTTATGTCCATGGCTATCCAATTGCTCCAGCACCATTTGTTGATAAAGCTATCTTTCCTCCATTGTGTTGCTTTTGCATATTTGTCAAAAAGAAGTTGGATACCTTTGTGTGTGTCTGTTTCTGTGTTCTGTATTCTGTTCCATTCATCTTTATGTCTGTTCTTTCACCAATAGCACGCGGTCCTGATTATTGATTTATTGAAGCTATAAGTAAGTCTTGAAATCAGGTAGACTGATATTTCCTATTTTTCTTTTTCAAAATTATTCTGGCATTTCTAGTTCCTTTGTCTTTCCATTAAAACTTTAGAATCATCTTGTGAATATTTACCAAAATCTGGCTGGGATTTTGATAAGAAGTGTGTTGTACATGTATATCAATTTGGGAAGAATTGACGTGTTTACTGTGTTAAGTCTTATGACACATAAACACAGCATGTCTCTCCCTTTAGATCTTACACGTTTCATTAGAGTTATACATAAATATTTCAGCTTTTCAAGCAATTGTTAACATGAGATTACATTTTAAATTTTGGTGTCCATTTGTTTGTTGCCAGCATATGGGAATACAACTGACTGATTTTTGTATGGTTATCTAATGTTCTGTGAACTTGCCAAACTCACTTATTCGTTCTAAGAGTCTTCTGTGGATTCCTTGGGATTTTCTTCACAGACAATCATATCATCTGCAAATAGTTTTATTTCTTTGTTCTGATCTATATGCTTTTTATTTCCTTTTCTTGCTTTATTGCCCTGGCAAGAACTTCCAGCACTATATTGAATAAAGTGGTAAAAGCAGACATTGTGGCCTTGCTCCCAGTTTTAGGGAGAAAACATTTAGTTTTTAACCTTTAAGGATAATGTCAGTTATAAATTTTTTGTAGATGCTCTTCCTTAAGCTGAGGAAGCTCCTCTCTATTCTGTATTTTTTTCCTGAGAGTTTTTATCATGAATGGATGCTGAATTTTGTCAAATGCTTTTTCTGCCTTGGTTGATATAATCATATAATTTTTCTTCTTTCACTTGTTAATATGGCTGATTATATGGATGGATTTTTTTTAAGTTTAATAAAATGAAGTTTATTAATATGCTTATTATAAAAATATCAGCAAAGTTATCCACATTGTAAATCTTTCCAACCTTCCTGAATAAGGAAGTAAAGTGTATTAGAGAAGGACTCTTTTTCTTCTAAAATAATAAATAACCATCAATCAAGCCCTCAAGTCTCAAATCTTGACTATGTTCTGTTGCCTTTGATTGATGGATTTTAAAATATTGAACTATTCTTGCATCTGTGGAATAAACCCCACTTGGTTATGGTGTATAACCCTTTTTATAATTGTTGAATCCTATTTGCCAATATTTTATTAAGAATTATTATCTATACTTATGAGATTTATTGGTCTGTAGGGTTTTGTTTCTTTTTTTGTACTGGTTTTGGTATCATGATAATACCAGCTTCATAAAATGAATGGAAATGTCTTTCCTCCTCTTGTGTTTTCTGGAAGAAACTGTATAGAATTGGTGTTAATTCTTCTTTAAATGCTTGGAAAATTCTCCAGTGAAACCATCTGGGCCTGGAGATTTTTTTTCTTTTTTGAGTTTTAAAGTTACAAATTCAATTTTCTTAATGGTTATAGGATGATTTAGATTATCTATTTCATATTGGGTGAGTTGTAATTATTTATAAGTTTGTGTCTTTTGAGGCACTGGTCCATTTCATCCAAATTGTCAAGTTTATGAGAGCAGAGTTGTTTGTAGAATTCCTTTATTATCATGTTGATGTCTTCATCTAGCGCTCTGCAGTGATAGTCCCAGTTTCATCCCTGACATTGGTCATTTGTGGTCTCTCTCTCTCTTTTCTGTAAGTCTTGTTGGAGATTTGTCAATTTTGTTGATCTTTCCAAAGAACCAGCTTTTCGTTTCACAGATTTTCTCTATTGCTGTTTCTGTTTTTAAATTTCATTGATTTTTACTCTTCTCTTTATTATTTCCTTCCTTCTGCTCACCCTTTGGTTTATTTGCTCTTCATTTTCTAGGCTCTTAAGATGGGAGATTTGGTCATTGATATGAGACTTTCTCTCTTTTCTAATATAAGCATTTAGTGCTACATGTTTTCCTCTCTGCCTAGCTGTGTCCCATAACTTTCGCTATGATGTATTTTCATTTTCTTTCGGTTCAATGTATTTTTGGACTTCCCTTGAGACTTCCTTGCTTCCCATGGATTGTGGACAAGTGTTTTGGTATTTTCCTGTTATCCCTCTATTATTGATTTCTAGTTTGATTCCACAGTGGATGGAGAACACACTCTGTATTATCTCAATTATTTTAAATATGTTGAGGTTCGTTTTACCACCCAGGATATGGTCTATATTGGTATATTCTACATTTAAAATTTTCTTATCAAAATGTGCAATATTTTACACTTTTTTTGTCAGCTGTATACTACTAATAATTGTCATTATAACCTAATACAGAATAATAATTTTGACAATTAGAACATAACAGTTATAGGAACTTTGAAAACTTTGTTTCTGCACATATTTTTGTTGAATTACAACAAGTGAAGTGAAGTAGAAATACAACTTCAAACAGAAAAGGGAACAATATGACTCACAAACATAAAGATTTGCTTATAAATTTTTAAATATATGATGTGTATCAAATAATTATGGTAAACGTGTCATTTAGGGATTTTGTTTTAAAATGCCAATTTCTATAATACTCTGAAATTACATCCATTTTAACTACATGTTTAACTTTTGATGTAAACTTGTGGACGTTAACTTACAAATGAAAGAGAATACGTAATTTTTTTATAATTTTGTGTGTGTAGGGGTTGGTGAGTAAGCTAGGGACGTCTGAAGACCACTGTTCTGAGACGAGTGAGGGGGATGGATTAAACAAAGTATCTGATGAAGATGATGCGCCACGTTGGGTGTTTATCCGTTCATTGAACTATAGCTGCATCATTCAGTACCATGTGCTGTTATGTGCTACTTCTTCTGCTAAGTGCTAGGAGAGACACAGGTGACTGAGTCAAGGTCCCAGCCCTCAAGTAAAGCATCAGTTACCAAGACACAAGTGGCAACACCACCATTCATCGGGGTATCTGGGTCTATGCTTGTCCTCCAGCCTTAATTGCTGTAATGAGACAATGGATGGGGAGGGTGTACAAGAGCCTCATTTTTGAAACCTGGACCGTGGAACTATATAGCCCCACCCTGCTCTCATCCTTCTATAGTTACTGTCATCCATAGCACATCATCCTCTGTACTGATCAGTTCACACAGAGAGAGGAAGCACAGAACACACACTGCAATAACTGAAGCAAATCACAGGCGTACGACTTAGTCATAGACATTCTGCTTGAGCTGGTTGACCATGAATGAAGTCTGGCGTCTCAGTTCAGACCTCCTCCACCTCTGGCCAGCCGGACTTCCCCCATCCACCCAGCCACGGCTCCTTGAGGAAGGAAGACAGTGCAGTAGAGTGGGGAGAGCTTGGACAGAACTTGATGGAAACGAGATTCTTGTCCCAGGGGTGACCTGTGTCACCTTGAATAAGGGAGCCCAGCATCTTCATCTGCAAAAGGCAGAGGCTGGACTAGATGATTTACAAGGGTCCGTCGACTGAAAAAAAAATGCACAAGCTAAACATTGAGAATTATGTTTTATTCGACGGACACACTGAGGAATTAAGGGAGACAGCCTCTCAGCTCTGAAGGACTGTTCTGAAGAGGTGAGGGAGGAGCCAGGATACACAGGAGTTTTTGTTAAAACCAAAAAACATGTAGTCGGAACATCAAAGGATTACTGTTAAAGAAAACCCAGACACCTCAAGTTAATGAATTTAGCGCTTTTCAGCACATGGTAAGATGCAAGAGTCTGTCACTGAGATCATTCCTTTGAGGTGCACCTCAGCTCTCTGGGGCCCGTATCCTGCTTCTCTCCATCCTGAACCCCCTCGGGTGCACGGTGGGGCCTGCAGTGGCTGCTGGCCCCAGCACCCTTTGTTTACTGATATGGTGGGCTTAGTCCACAGGCCCTTTAGTTTGAGGACTCCATGATTCTAAGTCTCTTCGTGTCAGGTTTCACAAATAATCCCCAAGTCCCAAGCACTCTTCTCCCGAGGTGCTGTGGTCCCTCACTCTGCACGAGGTTCCTCGCATAGTCTTTTCAATTCCTTAATTCAGATTCTGCCGTCTTACTGGCTCCTGCTTACCCTCCCCAAGAGGACCCGTGTTTCTCCTCCAGCTGCTTCCTCCACAGCCTCCCTCAGCATCCAGGGTCCGTGCCTGCCTCTCTCTTGACTTGGTTCATCCTTCCCGTCTGTGGTGGCAGCGTCAGCCGGGCACCTTCTAATTCCTGAATCATTAGCTTATGAGCGTGGACCACTCCCACTTCTCCCTGGAGTGCTGTCCACCTCCACAGCCCTCCAGGGAGGAGTTGCCTACATCTATCAATGGGCAAGAACTCGTCCTCCACACCTAAGAGTGACTCTTCTCTCCTCTGCAAAGGAGGCTTTCAGATTCCCCCAAAGCTGCAGCCCTCTTGAGGCCAAAAAAGTTTGGTTTTCCCAGGTAACTAGGCTTCGTCTTCAAACGTGGCATGCAAGAGAAGCCAGAAGGTAGTCCAGACAATCTAAGACAACGTGAAATTTAAATATTTTATCTCTTGGATGAACAACAGGATCCTACTGTATAGCACGGGAACTATATTCAATATCCTGTGATAAACCATAATGGAAAAGAATATGAAAAAGAATATATGTGTATATAACTGAGCCACTTTGCTGTAGAGCAGAAATGAACACTACATTGTAAACAACTGTACTTCAATAAAATTTAAAAAAAATTTATCTCGGGGGGAAGGGATAGTTAGGGAGTTTGGGATTGACATGTACACACTGCTATATTTAAAATGGATAACAAACAAGGACCAACTGTATAGCACAGGGACCTCTGCTCAATATTATGTAACAACCTAAATGGGAAAAGAATTTGAAAAAGAATAGATACATGTATCTGCGCAACTGAATCACCTTGCTGTACACCTGACACTCTCGCAACATTGTTAATCAGCTATAGTCCAATATAAACTAAAAAGGTAAAAATATATTCTATCTCTTGTCTCTATAAGCCCTCAAAATATCTGGGAACCGTCTAAACACATGAAAGGTTCTCAGCACTCAAATTGGGACAACCAGGTACCATGTGTCTGCTGAGGTGATGTAGCAGGAAGTACACGGCATCATCTGTGTGTGCTCCTGCTAAAACACGCGCCTCGTCAAGCCTTTGGATCTCGACTTTACAGGAAGTACAGGAGACAAAAGAACAAGTTAAATACACCTCAAGGAAGCAATCCCATAACCCAGGGAGTGAAACATTCATGCGAGTGGGCACCGTTTCTTCGACAAACGATGATGCTGGAAAGAAAAGAGAGGATACAATTCTAAATGGAGAGACTTAGGGGACGTAAAACAAAACACAGTATGTGGATCTTGCTTGGATCCTTCTTGAAACAAGCCAAATGTAAAAAGGCATCTTCTGAGACACGAGGAGAAATTAGAGTTGAACTATTTGGCGGTATTAAGAAACTTTGATCTGCTTTAGGTGTTTGGTTTTGCGATTCTGTCAGAAATCCCGTCTTCCCTCTCTTTCCCCCCTGTTTAGAGCTACATATGGAAGTATTTAGGCTCAAAACAACAAAATGTCAGGAATTTTCTTTAACGTACTAGAGAAGAAAGAGGAAAAGAAGAAAAGGGGGAGATGTAAGTGCGGCAAAATATTGGTCACTGTTGAACCCGGGGGATGGGAGTTTATGTCCTACTCTGTGACTTTTCTGTACAACTAAACACTGTTAGTGTAAATCAAACAAACAAACAAAAAGGTCTGAGAAATGCCAGTGTCCTGGTGTCAAAACGACACGTGACACTCTGAGAAGCCTGTAATTACACCTCTGAGTTGAGTGTTATAGTGGTGAGTACAGGACCAGATGGCAGTCCCCGCTCTGCCACTTGCTAACCGGGTGATCTCGGACGCCTCACTCAACGAGGTCTCAGAACCTCACTGCTTACATGGTTGCTGTGAGAGGAAATGAAATCACGCACATTAAGGGCTCAGCAAAATAAATATTTTGGAAAACATTGAAATAGAAGTTATTATCATCTTTAAACCCAGAAGCATCGGAGAAAGCCTCTGTCTGGCCATGTGTCCTAGGTGGGGTTCAAGAAATAGAAATTCGGAGAAGAGAGAATCGGGAAAAAAAATATGGAAAAAGTATGGCCCACACTCTCAGAGCTGATGAGACTCTGAAGTCCCCCAGGGAAAGAGGCAGTGGCCTCATTAACCCCCAGCGCCCAGGCCAGGCGGGAGGGGCAGAGTTTTCGGCCCAAAGTCTGCGGAAGAGGAGGCCCTTGTGTCAAGCAGGGAAGTGAACCAATTTAGAGCCCTGGGAGGGGGCCGGGCCCAGGAAGAGGATTCAGGTTCACCTCCCAGTTGCTTCTGCACCCACCAAGAGCGTGAGTCACTAGGAAGAAGCGAGATCTACAGCGTGTTGCTGTTCAAGTGCTTCCTTCTGACAGCGCACTAAGTATTTTCTCTCATGGAGCTCAGATTCCCCATCCCGGAAAGTGAAATCGTTTACAGGCTCCCAAGGGAAGCCGGAGCCCCGGATTCATTCTTCCCCAGAGAAGGCATGTTTGCTGGAAACCAGAGAAGGTAATTGGAGAAGCCTAGGGAAGAAAAGGACCTGCAGGGGTCATGGAGTCCATCCTCCAGCCTCCAGGCAGGAGGGAAACTAACTGGTTCCAGATGGTGACTGTCCCCAGCTGCTGAAGACCGCCAAGAGAGACCCCCGGAGCCTGACTCAGCGGCTTATTCCAGGGGAGGCCCGAGCACGTGGCCTTCGGGTCACCGACTCGCGAATCAGAATCAGTCGTCTCGGGTCCCAGTTTTCCCACCTATAAAATGAGGGAGGTTGGTTCTGCCTTGCTGCCCTGAGATTAAATCCTAACACAAAACGGAAATGAACTCTGTGCCCAGGAAGAGGCCAAGGTGTAAAGGGCCCAGCAGTTTCTATTGTCAGCATTTTAAAGAGGTTTAAAAACTCTCTTAAATCTTATGGAAATAAGGCCTGATCGCCACTGCTTCTTCTGTCCTTGTGGAAGACAGTGGGAGTTGGCAATATTCCCTCCGAGAAGAAAATGCCTACTGGTGCCACAAAAATAATGTATTGGTGTCATTCGCTCAGAACAAAACGGAGTCCTTGGCAGTGATGAAGTATCCAGAGGCATTGACGTCAGGGCAACACTAACAACGTTAGGGAAGAACTCAGCCACGTGTGAGCCAGGGTTACGGTCTGCTGTGTGTCTGCTGGGCTGAGGAAGACGACTTAGCACAGGGCTCGAGCGTGGGGATGGAGGCCCAGAGAGATTAAAAAGCACAGCCAATAAGGGGTGGAAGAGACGAGAACCAGAGTTGTTTGGTCCCTGCTCCGTACGAGGCACTGTGGCAATGGGTGCTGAGAAGGTCCAGCCCTCATGAAGCTTAACAGTGAATGGGGAAGATAGACATCCAACAGCTCGTCAGTGTCACAGAGGAGGAGTCCAGGGGGTCGTGAGAAACTGGGAAGAGGCAACCTGGACCACCCGATCTAGGTCCTCAGTCACAAGGGGGAGCCGGTTATCACAGCAAAGTCACTGTGATATGCACAGACAGCCTTGGACCTGTCCCTTGGCCTCGATCCGACCTGGACTCCTGTCACCTCTTCCACGGCATCCTTGACATCCTTTTGTAACTGAAGTGAAATTCACAGAAGATACACTTAACGATTTTTAAGTGAACAATGCAGTGGCATTTAGGGCGTCCGTCATGTTGTGCCACCACCAGCTCTATCTGGTTCCAGGACAGTTTCATCACCCCAGGTAAAGCCCCGTACCATCGAGCAGTTCCTCCCCACTCCTCCCTGGCCCCAGCCTTTGGCAACCTCCAATCTGCTCTCTGTCTCTATGGAATTGCCTGTTGGGATATTCCGCACACACACGGCATCACCCAACATGCGACCTTCGATGTCTGGTTTCTTTCACTCAGCATCACGTTGCGGTCCTTGCATGTTGTAGCAGGTATCGATCCTTCATTCTTTTTATGGCTGAATAATGACACTGGTATTTTTATAAAGGTCAATGCATGGTTGTTCTAGAAATAGCACTGGAATCAAGGAGGAGACACCTGCCTCTTCCAGATACAAGTGAATTACTCTGAACCTCCGTTTTCTCATCTATAAATCAAATGGTAATAATATGAACCCAACTCACCTTGCAGAATGACTGGGAGATAAAAAGAGATACTTATAAATAATAATACATTTTCCAAATGTAACTATTTGCAACAACTAGAAGTAACAATTAACCAACGGCTCACGTATGCATCTTGTCTCTTCAACTACATTTTAAGTTCCATGGAGATAACGACTATGTTATGCCCATTTCTACCCTCACGTCACTGAGAATGATTACTAGCCGCTTACTAGCTGTTCAATACATGTCTCTTGAGTGGGTAACGACTTGAATACTTGAATGGATGAAGGATGAAATGCTACCTGACTGAGGGAAACTGCTTCCTTCCAGGTCACTCAACCAATATTCATTGAATAAATGAGTGGACAAGTGAACGAATGACTGAATAAAGTGGTGGAGAGGAAGCATTACCCTCTGGCCTAGAATTTCAAGGCTCTGCCTTCCCTCCCTCTACCTGGGCAGCAGCAGTCCTAGACTGGCCTAATGGCCCAAAGGGGATGACTACTGAAAATAGCAATGGTACCAAGGGAACACAGACTTTCAGCCTGGAAATGATGTTCTGGGCAAAGAGAAGTAGGGGTTCCGAGACCATCTGCTCCAGCAGAGAGTCTATCCCAAGTACTGGGGCTCCAAAGAGGAACAGGTGTGGACATGGACGTCAGTACAAGCTCAGATGGCTCACTTCAAAGATAATCCAACCAGCCAGACCTCCCTGGGGTTGGCTAGGAAAAAGAAGGCACGTAAAGGAACAGCCCTTGTCATCTGCAAATTCATTGTCCTGCCTACCCCTCCTGCCTCGAGTAAGATAAACAAGGGGGGGAGAGTCATCCCAGCACAAAAGTACTCATGAATGAGCTGATCTCTTTTCAAATTAATCCACCTTCAAACAGCCCTTACTTTTTCAAACTTTATTTTAGTTTATTCTATTTTTAAAATTGAAGTATAGTTGATTTACAGTATTATATTAGTTGCCGGGGTACCAAACATCCCTTCTTAGTACACGTATATCTTCACAAAATAAAGTGACAAACCTCGCAAAAGACTCTGAATCCTATCAGGTTGACTAAAGTGATGTTGGAGAACCACTCAAGTTCCAGATAGAGCCACCAAGCAGGGGAGGACCTGGCTCAGTTATCTAGTAAGGGGGAGGGGGCGGGGGGGGCACTGAGGGGCCACCCCCAAAGAGGGGGCTGGGCTTCCAAAGAGAAAGGTTTGAGTATCAAAGGATTAAGGAAGAGCCCTTGAGATAAGTGATGAAGTGACTGTCTGTACAATTTCATTTTGGAAGGCAAAAATTAATTGAAAGCTGGCTTATGGTACCATTATAAAATTGTGCAAGAAAAATGATGCCCAAACAAGTCGATTTTTCAATCACTATTTATTCTGTGATTTCACAGGTAGCGGCAACGACAACACACATTTCATTTTTTTTCGTTGCATGCTTTCATAATCTGTAATATAATTTTTCATTTTTTTTTTTTTACTATTTACCGTAAAATCCCAGGATCTATTTTTAGGGGCCCTTTTCCTGTTCTAATTATGCTTTGTGACAAGCAGCTCCTGTATCCTTTTCAGACATGGGCACTGTTATAATTCTGAGCTCACTGTAGTTGTTGTACGTGACTCTCTATCAGGGGTCAAGAGACCCGAACTGTATTTCGGTTCCACATTTGGTTTCCTGTGTGACTCTGGCAAAGCCGCTTACTGTCTTTGTGTCCCCGGTTTCTAAGTCTGGGAAAATTAGGATAATGATCCCTGTCTGCCTTCTAACTCCACGGGGGTCTTGGTGGGACAATATATGATCCTTATGAAGGGTGGTCCTCAGGGAGAGGGTGATGCTGTGACCTGATCAGGTCCCCATTCCTGGTGCTGAAGGAATGGAAGAGCCCTAAACATGATTTCTATTTACTTCTGGTATCATTACGATAAATGAATTTCAGGTTCCTTTCAGCCCTGTTATTCGATGATATATGTCTTCAGAGCAGATCTGTCTTCCTAATTAGAGTTTCCTCAGGGTAACTTTAGAACTCTGTTTCCTAAGCGCCCTCCCACTGATGGATGGGGAAGCAACCCAGGGCTGTTATGACTGATTTACGTGCTGATTCTCAAGGGCTCACAGGAAATTCAAGGAACCATCCCCATCACCCTACCATTCACTTTGCCCCATGACATGCTGTGAGGTCGAGACCTGGGCTTTCCCCCTATTTGACAGATATGGGAATTGAGGCAGGCTCTGAAACAGGCAAAACAGGTCACTCACCGGGGCTTAAATCTGCACCTCTTCATCCCCATTTTTTTTAATTCTATTACCTCCTTTGTAAGATTGCAGAAACGAAACCAAAACCAGCCAGGGTCCCCACCACTGCCACACAGTGTTTTGGCACCATACTGGGAAGCAGGGGGAGGGGCCCTGACATCTAGGTCAGGGGACACAGCGGGGCAGAGGGAGGAGGTCGCCCAGGGTCTTGGGCAGCTTCTGCAGAGCGGAGCCGAGCTCCGCCCCAGCGCCACGGTGCCAAGCCCTTTCCTCCTAATTGTAGTTTACGAGCATTGGGAGAACAACGTCATCCAGCTGGTCTGGACTTCTCAGCACGTAAGGGATCCAGAGAGTGTTTTGTAAGCTCTTTTGGATGACCATCCTGGGTCTCTGTTAGGAAGCAACTGGAGCCCTTTTCATTAATGGAGGGAAATTGCATTTCACCAGCTGTCCCAGCCCAGAGGTGGGAGGGCTGCCTGGAGAACGACGACGTAGGGCCCTGGTGCAGAGCAAGGACAGGGCTCCTTACAAGTCCCCTGCTGGCTGGGCGGTCTGCTCACAGCAAGGTTTACAGACCGTAGGAGTCATGCTGGCCCTTGCACGGCTCCCTACAGCAGGAGGACCAGCCCAGGTTTGGGAAGCAGAAGGGGGTCACTGAAGTAGTGGGGACGCCTCAGCAGCAGCAAGGTAGAACCAGCACTGCTGGTCCCAGGACTTGTTGCCCACAAAGCTTCCATCACCGACTTGGGTCCAAATCTTGGTCTGTGTGACGTTGGGAAATCACCAAACGATCATGAACCTTAACTTTGCTCATCTTTGAAGTGGGGATGATAAAACCTCCTTCTTGGAATGCTGGGAATATTAAAATAAAAGCATATATACCGAATACCCAGCATGTTGCCAGACAAATGGTGGTTTATTGAATTATGGAAATACATAGCAACCAGCAAATGTCCCCAGGCCTCATGTATGAGTGACATAGGCAACAAGCGTTCCAAATTTAAAGAGGGGAGTTCTCTGTGAATTGGGCAGATCAAGGAGGGCTTCTTGGAAGAAGCAGAAATAGATCTTGTCCCATTTGCCACAGAAAACTCAAGTTGGTTATTCAGTGACCCTGCTAGAACTCTTCTAGAAGCTGGTTGTTTATCTTCTGACGTTTGCCCACGTCTTTGCGGGGGGAAGGGGCAGGACAGATGGAGCCTCTGCTCCAGTCCTTGCTGGGTGAGCTCACTCCACCAGGGCCAGGAGGAGGCTGACCACCAGACCTGCTGCCATTGGCACTGGTGGCAACTGGGCCGGAAGTTAAGGATTGTTCCCAAGTTCTCAGCATCTGGGTCACTATTCCCAAGAAGTCTCCAAAGCCAGCTTGTCCCAAGAGCTGTATTTCCCTGGGATACTTGTGAGCAACGTTAGGGGCTTTTGTCCATTTGGAGGGGCAGCGGGACCTGGGGGTGTCGAACCCAGAAGGTAACCAGGACAGTGGTCCCAGAGAGGGATGCTTTCCAGAAAGCAAATCCCCTGGAAGGGAGTTTTCCAGTGTGGTGTCTTCAGACGCATGAGTGTGTGTGAGAGAAAGGGCAGAGAGGGGAGGCGCAAGCAGTGATAGCAAGCACAGCATTGGGAAGTTTGTTTTCCACACGGCCCTTTATCTGTTGTCAAATATATTTCCTGGGAAAAGACAACATTTCTCAGGGCAGTCCCACGGGAACCTCTCTCCTTCTTCTTGTGATTTACGTCGGGGCTGCTGGGGGCGTCTGTGGTCCCATGGGGAGCGGGAGGGGCTCCGGTGGGCCATGCAGGTGGAGGGGACAGCAGAGAAACAAGAGGTACCCACCCTCCCAGCCTGGCAGCCAGAGCTGGCCTGGGTCTCATCTACACGGAGCGCCCGGGAGCTGGACTGCAGTGTGAACGTGTGATGGGGCATTGTTACAGCCCAATATAAAGGCCTCATCACGGTCTGCCCGCTGGCCTCTCTGCCTGTCCCCCACCTCAATCACAGTGTCCACAGCTATACAATGGCAGAGGCAAATGTGTGCTCGTTACATTAGGAAACACACAAGGACATAAGTTGTTCTTAAGTAGTCGGTGTCAAGGAAGGAGCCTGGGGTTGGGGTCAGAAGATCTGGGGTCCCAGCCCCCGACAGTGCAGCCACAGCCAGGTGTGTTCCAGCCGTGTCTTCTCTGCTTCACCTGAAAAGTGGAGGGGAAGCCCTTCACCCCATCTCACTGGGGCTCACGGAGGAGTCAGTGGGTCATGACTCTGAAAGCACTTTGTATGGTGAACTGCTGTATACAGTCCTGGGTTCATGTTATTAGAAATTATATTTAGGGCTGAACCAGCTCAGAGGACAAACGGGAGCTTGTAGAGAAGGACCAGCCCATATGTTCTGCCCTTTACTTCAGCTACTGGAATCCCTGGACTTTCCCGGTGGCCTGGCCACTTGAGAATATTCTTGCTTGGAGTTAAATCATTTTTTAAAATTGAAGTATAGTTGATTTACAGTGTTGTGTCAATTTGTACTGTACAGTGAAGTGATTCCATTATACATATATATATATATGTATATATATATATATATATATACATACTTTCTTCAAATATTCTTTTCCATTATGGTTTATCACAGGATATTGAATATAGTTCTCTGTGCTTTAGAGTAGGACCTTGGTGTTTATCTAAGGAATGAAATCAAGGCACCAGGAATGAAACAGGTCCTACAAACATCAACAGGATAATAAAGGAGTACTACAAAGCACCCTACATATGTGAATTTGAAAGCTTAGATGAAATGGACAACTTCCTTAAAAATACAAACCACAACTCACCCAATATGAAATTCAAATTTTAAGTAGCCCTGCAACTATTAAGATAATTGAATTCATAATTATTAAACTCCCCCAGAAGAAATCTCCAGAGCCAGATGGTTTCACTGGAGAATTCTACAAAACATTTTTTTAAAATTAGCACTAATTCTACACAATATCTTCCAGAAAATAAAAGAGGAAGAAACTTCCCAATCCATTTTGTGAAGCTAGTATTACTGATCAGAAAACCAGACAAAACACTACAAAACAAAAAAGAACTACAGACCAATATCCCAACATATAATCTTTAAAAAATATTAGCAAAAAGAGTTCAACAATATGTAATAGGAAATATACACCATAACGAAGTGGGGTTTATTCTAGGGATGCAATGCTGATTTGATATTTGAAAATCAGTCAATCCACCATATCAACAGGCAAAAGAAGAAACAAAATCACATAATCATATCAAAAAATGTAGAAAAGTATTTGACAAAGTTCAATACTCATTCATGTTAAAAACTCCCAAGGGAAAAAAAAGCAAGAGAGTGAAACTTCCTCAACTTCATAAAAAGCATCTTCAAAAAACTTACAGCTAACATTATAATTAATGATGAAAAACTGAATGCTTTCTCCCTGAGATCAGGAACAAGGCAAGGATGTTCACTCAACATAGTGCTGAAGTTGTAGCCAGTGCAATGAGGCAAGAAAAGGAAATACAGGCCATATGAATTACAAAGAAAGAAAGAAAACTACCTGAATTTGCAGATGACATGATTATCTGTCTACAAAGAAAGTCCAAAGCAATCTACAAAACAATTCCTAAACTAATAAGTAAGTTTAACAAAGGTGCAGGACACAAGGCAAACACATGGAAATCAATTGTATTTCTATATAGTAGCAATGAACATGTGGACACCAAAATTAATAACACAATACTATTTATACTTACTAAAAAAATGAAATACTTAGGTGTAAGTCTAACAAGACATGTATAGGGTTCTATGCTGAAAACTATAAAATGCTGATGAAAGAAATCAAAGAATATCTAAATAAATGGAAAGATGTACTATATTTATGGAATAGAAGATTCCACATTGTAAAGAGGTCAATTCTTCCCAAATTAATATACAGATTTAAAATAATTCCTATCAAAATCCCAGCAAGGCTTTTGTTGGATATACACAGTATTATACTAAAACTTATGGAAAAGCAAAGGAACTAGAATAGCTGAAATAATTCTGTAAAAGAAGGATAAGTTGGGAGGATCATTCTTCTCAATTTTAAGACTTACTATATAGCTAGGGTAATCAAAATGATGTGTTATTGGCAGAAAGATAGACACAGAGATCAAGGAAACAGAATGGAAAACCAAGAAATAGACCCACAAAAGTATGTCCAACTTTTTTTTGACAAAGGTGCAGAAGCAATTCAACTGGTGGAAAGATAGTCTTTTCGACAGAAGGTGGTAAAGCAATTAGTTGTCCATAGACATAAAAACGAACCTCAACGTTAAGTCTTAACTCAGAATGGATCACACACTTAAATGTAAGTCTTTTACGGAACTTGTAGAAAAAACAAAAATAGCTGAAAATCTTCACAACCCAGGGCTAGGCAAAGAGTCCTTAGACTTGATACCGAAAGAGTATGATGCATAAAAGGAAAAATTGATAAATTAGACTTCATCAGAATGAAACAAATATTTTTTTGCTCTGTGAAAGAGCCTGTTCAACGAATGAAAGGGCAGACTGGGAGAAAATATTTGCAAACTTCATATCTGAATACACTCTTGTATCTAAAATGTATAAAAATAACCTCCCTGAACTCAACAGTAAAAAACAAACCAAAAAAACCAGCCAAAACAAAAACAACCCAATTAGAAAATGGGCAAGAGACGTAAAGAGACATTTCACTGAAGAGGATTGTGGATCGTAACTAAACACATGAGAATATGTTCAGTATCATTAGCCGTCAGGGAAATGCAGATTAAAACCACAATGAGATAATCAGAAATGCTGCATTTTCCTGTAGTTGGATTTATCATTTTCCTTAATATATAGAAATTTTTGTCTAAGATAGCTTTCTCTATCTCCAAGTTAATAAAGATATTCTTCTGTATTATCTTCCAAAAGCCTGTCGTTTGTATTTCCCATTTAGGTCTATGTGCACTCACTGATTTTGTGTAGTCCAACATCATTTTTTTCCATATAGTTATCTAATTGCCCTGGCATCATTTATTAAAGACGCTTGTATTTATTAAAGAAAAAAATCACAATGAGATATCATTACATACTGATCACAATGGCCAAAATAAAAAGCAGTACAGGAGAATCCCCAATAATTTATCTAGATAATTCCTCCCCAAAGTGGTGGAACTAAGCTCCCAACCCTGTGAGTGTGGGCTGTGCTGACGATTTGCTTTCAGAGGGTAAAGTACGGAGGAGGAGGGGGCAGGTAACTTGACAGTGGAGACCCCAGGCAAACACTCCCTTACCCGGATGGTCAAGGTTAACCTCATCCATCACGTTGATTGCATGTACCTTCCACGTGATGTGGCAGGAATGGAGCTTCACCTCTGTAGTTATCCTCCCCCAAATCCATTACCCTGGTCTAACCATGAGAAAAACAAAAGAAACCTCAATTGAAGGATATGCTATAAAAGACTTGGCCAACATACCTCAAAACTGTTCAGGTCATCAAAAAACAAGGAAAGTCCGAGAAACTGTCAGAGACCAGAAAAGGCTAAGGAGACGTGACAAAGGAAAGTGATGTGGTACCCTGGATGGGATCCTCCAACAGGAAAAGGACGCTGGCGACAAACGAGTGAAATCCGAGTAAACTGTGGAGTTTAGTAAAAAGTTATGTTTCAGTGTGGTTTCCTCAGCTGTGACAAGGGTACCCCGCAAATGTAAGACGTTCACCATAGAGAAAGTGAGGGAGGGGTACATGGAACTCTCTGTACCATCTTTGCAACTTTTCTATCTGAATCGATTCTAAAATTAAAAGTGTATTTAAAAGAATAATATGTAAAAAAAAAGTGAGGCCACCAAATGCTGGAGAAGAGAAACTGGATCCCTCATAACTGCGGGTGGGAATGTAAAATGGTACAGCTACCCTGAAAGACCGTTTCGCAGTTTCTTGAAACATTAAACATGCAACAATTGAATGACACCCAGAAGTTCCACTGCAACACATTTATGCCAGAGAAATGAAAGTTTATGTCCACACAAACACCTGTGTGTGAATATTTAAAGACTTTCTTTGTAACAGCCTCTGACTGGCAACAACCCAGGTGTCCTCCATTGTATGGATGGTTAAACAAACCATGGTCCATCCATGGAATATGACTCAGCAGCAAAAAGAAACAAATTGCTGATATGATACTTACAAGACCTGAATGAATATTGCTGAGTGGAAAAAGCCAATCCCAAAGTGTTATGTACGGTATGATTCTATTCTAGAACATTGTGGAAGTGACAAAATCATCGAAATGGAGAAGACGTGAGTGGTTGCCAGGGATTGGGAATGGGTGGGTGAGGGAGGGAAGTGGGTGTGGCTAAAAAAGGGCAACACGAAGAATCCTCGTGGGAGTGGAGATGGCTGTATCTTGACAGCATCACTGTCGCTATCCTGGTTGGGATATTGTACTGTAATGTTGAAGGATGACACCACGAGGGGAATCTGGGCAAAAGGTACATCGGACTTCCCTGGATTAGGGGAATCTACAATTATCTCAAAAGTAAAAAGTCCAAAAAAAAAGTGAAAGTACCAAACTGAGGCAATTTCAAAATCAGGCAACAGACTACGTAGAATGTCTCAGTGTCAACAGGGATCACAGAGATCCTAGTATCTGTGGCAGCTCAAGCCCTCTCCCTGCAAAAAGAGAATCAAAAACACGGGATTAGAAATACCAGGAAGCATTCGCAGGAGTCAAAATTGACATGTAATAGAACAGGAAGGAAGAGGAAAAGCGGGTATGGAAATAATAAGGTGGTGACCCTGAGAAACACTTGGTCCTGGCCCCTCTCAAGCAGTCACTCTGGGAGACTGGTCGCTTCTTCTGGGAGCTACTAATGCTGAGAAGAGTTTTGAAATCTCTTCCAAACACGCCTTGGAGTCCACGGTGTGTAACGAGCTATACCTCACCAACCTTCTGCCACCTAAAGCGGATTTTATTTTTCTGAAACCAGTAAAAGAGCCGGGAGGCATGGTGTACTGTGATGAGTACAGCCTTGGGGGCACTAAGAACCAGGTTTGGTTGCATCACTCTCTGCCGCCTGCCCGGGGACTGCGTGGCCTTAGGCATGTAACTTCATCTTTACCCACGTCAGTTTCATAATCTGTAGAATAGAGCTAATTACGCCCAGCTCCCAGGATTTGTGTAAGATTAAGTGTGATAATGGATAAGAAGGCTCTAGTCCTGTGCCTGGCCCAGAGTCAAGTCTCGTATTTAAGGAGTTTTGATTAAGGTTGAAGGGCACAAGTCGATGTTCTTGTGAGACGCCCAAATGGAATCTGAAGGCCATCCAGAGAAGGGTTCAAAATTGTGCTGAGTTGCATCAATCAGCTTCTTTGGAATAGGTTGATCGTCTCTCGGGTTGTATGCAGAACAAGTCACATTTTGTTTGGGAAGTTCTGGCATGTTTGTTATAAACCAACTTTATTTCATTAGAGTTATATCCCATGGTGATGTGGCATCATCTATTAAGGAGGCGGTCAGCATCTTCTCCCTCGTCAGACCCGAAGGGAATCATGAGTATTTATAAGATGACACTCATGATTTATCAAAATCTGTGGGCTCAGGAGATTTTGTTTAAAACCACAAGGATGCGTTTCACATATTCCTGTACAAAATGGTTCAAATACATGTTCTTTTTTAAAAAGCTTTGTCTTAAAAATAGGACCATTTGACCATTAAAAAGAATAATGACTGCAGTGGACAGTAATACATCAAATATATAAAAACCTATGAATTCAGGGAACATATTTGCAATCCATGTATCAAACAAAGGACTTATATCCAGAATACCCAACACTATAATAAGACAAGTAGCCCAATAAAAAAGGAACAAAAGATTTGAACAGACACTTCACAAAAGAAGACATATGAATGGCCAATAAGTCCATGAAAGAACGCTCAAAATTTCATTTGTCCTCAGGAAGTTCAAATTAAAACTTTATGAGATATCATTTTGTACCCCCTAGAATGGCTAACATTAAAAAAACGGACAAAACCAAGTGTTGAAAAGGATGTGGAACAACTAAGACTCTCGTATGTTGCCGGTGGGAGTGCAAGAGTACAACCACGCTGAAAAACGGTTGAGCAGTTTCTTATAAAGTTAAATATTCACCTACCATACAACTCAGCAATTCTACTCCAAGAGAAAATGAAAGCATTTTTCCACAAAGAGACTCATACCTGAATGTTCACATCAGCACTATTCACAATAGTCAAAAGGTGGAAACACCCCAAATGTCCAACAACAGATGAATAGGTTAAGAAAAATGTAGTATATTCATAAGGCAGAATGTTACTCAGTAATAAAAAAAGAAACAAACTGTTGATACATGTAACAACACAGATGAATCTCAAAGACATTATGCAATGAGAAAGAAGCCATACACAGAGTATATACTGTATAATTCCTTTTATATTGCAGTCTAGAACAGGCAAAACCAATTAAGAGTGAAATAAAGCAGATCTGTGGGTGCCTGGAGATGGAAGTGGAGGGATAATTACTGCAAAGGGGCATGAGAAAAACTTTGGGGGGGGTCATAGAATATTCTGTATCTTGATTGTAGTGATTAGGTAGTAGGTTATACATTTGTCAAAATGAGGGCAGTATGCTTTATATAAATTATGCTTTGATAAAGTTGATTTTATTAATAGAAAACTGTCCATAATGATTACTCAAAACAAAGCAACAAACATCTTTTATTGGATGTCCTTGGAAGTTGTTAGGGCACCTATTATTATTCTGAAAATAAAGAGATTAAATAGGTAAAATATTAAATAAATAAAGTATTATGAATTTATACTGATTTTCCCAGGATATCCAAAGAGTTGAAAGTTCTATTTTATATAAGAATACCAATGAACACATCTAGAAGAAATGGCATTTTGCAATGTCTGATAAACCAATGTGATCACTGGATGGTGAAACCATTAAGTTTCTGGTAGGAAACATCGTAATGGATGAGTCAGGTCGCCAATCCCTAAACCCACTGATCAAACTTCACGTCACTAAGAATGGGATTTGCCCCCTGATGCTATGAAATATGAACCCGAATCTACGTGGGATCCCAACTCGACACATTTACAGCAAATAAAAAGAGGGAAACTGTAAATAACAGCACAAGAAAAGAATCAGACAAAGTCAGAGAAATTTTATAAGATGAGTAATCTAATTGTTCTTATTTGTTAAGATATAATATGAAGTATTCTGGCGAGAAATTGTAAGATGTCTGGAATTTGTTTTAAAATTCTCTAGTAAAATAAGTAAAATAGATAAAAATAAATGAAACCGTATTGGAAACTTTAAAAAAAAACCTAGATGATGGGTACATCAGGATTCTCTATACTGTTCTCTTTACTTTCATGTACATTTAAATAGTTCCATAATAAAAGTTAAAAAAAAAGAAGTTATGGCTTTCAGAGTAAAACTTTAATTATTTGGGAAGTCAACTTAATTGTTTGATGATGTCAAACAAAATAGGGGTCCCCAGGATGTTTCTTCTTTCAGTCTGATTTTATTTAAGTCAAGCTAATACGTGTTTGAAAAGTCAGACAGTATATAAAACTTAGAATAATTATCCTGCTAGTTCTTGATGTTTTCACTTTTAGACATTGCTTATTGATCTTCAAATGTCAATGTCTGTCAGTCTTCATCTCAGGTCAGTTAATTTCCCTCTAGAGGGACCTTCCTCTCTGATCCTCTGCTCATGTGGGAGAAAAGGGTGGGAAAGGAGCAGTTGCCTGGCTGCCTGGATGCGGGGAGAATTCTCATCTAATCTGTGAAGAAGCCCTGGTCTCTGGTCCCACCTTCAGAGGTACTTGGTGCCTCCGCTCCTGGGTTTGCTGGACAGGTTTCCTGTTCATGGCTCCACCATAGGTATCCACGGATTGCTCAGCTCAGCGAAATCAGTATCCATTCACCCATTGACCACCATCATCATTTATCCATTTGACAAATAATGTATTGAGGGCCTGCAATGTGATAAATACTGTTTTAGGTGCTTGGGATATAACAGTGAACAAAACAGGCAGTGGGTATAATAAGTAAGTATGTTATGTATGATATTAGAGCAGGAAAAGATAATCAGAAGTGTGGGGAGGAGGGTGTTGGGTTGTAATCTTAAATAGGGTAGACAGAGTGTGGGTGGCATTGACAAGATGACCTTTGATCAAAGACCTGAAGGAGGGAGGGGAGCCATGTGGATGGATTGGGGGACAGTCCCGTTTAGTTGAAGTCTTTTGCCTGTGTGGATCCCTCTTTTTGCCCTTGTAGGGTGTATCTGTTTATTCTATTCCACCGTGTCGATGGGGTTTGGGAAAGGAATGGACATAAATGTTGATGCCCTCAATCCAAATCTCTTAACCAGAAGGGCCTCCTACTAGCCCCCATCTCTCATCCTAGTAAGTTTCCTGTCTTTCTCAAATTGTCCGGCACCAGATGAGTACATAAGACAGCAATAATTAATGTCTGTTTATTCTTACATTACATTAATAAATCATTAATAGCTAAACCATTAGTTTCAGAAAGCTCTATTTGACTTAAAATTTTGTTCAGCCTCCTACAAGTTCATTTCTTTTCTACACCCCCTTGAAGAGCCACTCCACACCTTGTACTGTCAGCAATGAAATGGTTGTGTGCCTCATAGCACTCAGGGTCCTCAGCAGTGGGTGGGAAAGTGCTCTTCGTGAGGGTTACCTATTCAGAGTAGGATCTTGAAGAAACAATGCATCTCATTGACTAAACTACGGAAAGTAGGGAACTGTGTGTGTGTGACGGAACTGTGTCGTATAGTATTGGGGTGGTGGTTATCTGACTGCAAGCGTTTGTCAAAACCCCCAGATCTGTACGCCACAAAGAGTAAACTTTACCATACACAATTTTTCTTTTTTTAAATTAGGATTTCCAGTTTCTGATCCAGCATGAAAGAAGCTTGGAAGCCACCACTCTGTCCTAACAAGAAAAAACTGAAAAATCAGCAACTCTTCTTAGATACATAAATAAAATAAAATATAGAAGAAATTATGTCAATTCTCTCTAATCTCTTTCAGAAGATAGAAGCAGAGGGAATACTTCCTAACTCATTCAGTGAGGTCAACATTACCCTAATGCCCAATGCAAACAAAGATATTACAAGAAAAGGAAACTACAGAACAATATCTCTCATAAACATAGATGCAAAAGTCCTCACAAAATATCATCAAATCAAATCCTACAAGGTATACAAAGATTTATAAAACTATGACCAAGTGGAGTTTATGGCAGGTATGTAAGGTTGGTTCAACATTTGATAATCAGTAATGTAATCCATTATATCAATAGGCTACAGGAGGAAATTCACATGATCACATTAGTAGATGTGAAAAAACATTTGATAGAATCCAACACTCAAATTCATGATAAAAAGTCTCGGTAAACTAGGAAAAGAGGGAAAGTTCCCTAACCCAGTACAGAATATCTACAAAAAACCTACAGCTAATAGCATACTTAATGGTGAGAAACTTGAAGCCTTCCTGAAAGGAACAGGAACAAGGCAAGGATGTCCCCTCTCACCACTGCTTTTCAACATCATACCAGAAGTCCTAGCTAATGCAATAAAACAATAAAAGGTATACAGATTGGGAAGAAAGTAATAAAACAATCTTTGTTTGTAGATAACATGATCATCTATGTAAAAAAGGTAGAAAGGAATCTACAAAAAATCCTGGAACTAATAAGCTATTATAGCAAAGTTGCAGGTTACAGATTAATACACAAAAGTCAATCATTTTCCTATATAGCAGCAATGAACAAGTGGAATTTGAAATTTAAAACAATATAAACATCCTCCTAAAAATGAAATACTTAGGTATAATCTAGCAAAATGTGTACAAGATCTGTACAAGGAAAACTACAAAACTCGGATGAAAGATATCAAAGACCTAAATAAATGGGGAGATATTCCATCTTCATGGATAGGAAGATTCAATATTGCAAGGTGTTAAATCTTCCCAATTTGATCTATAGATTCAAAGCAATTTCAATCAGAATCCCCAAATTAGTTTGTGGATATCAACAAACTGACTCTAAAGTTTATATTGAGAGGCAAAAGATCTGGAATAACCACCACGATTTTGAAGTAGAAGAACAAAGTTGAGAATATATGCTACCAGACTTCAAGTCTATCAGGCTAGAGTAATCAAGACAGAATAGATCAATGGAACAGAATAGACAGCCCAGAAACAGACCCACATAAATATAGTCAACAATCTTTGACAAAGGAGCAAAGGCAATACAAAGGAGAAAGGACAGGTTTTTCAACATTTCAACAAATGGTGCTGGAAAAATTGGACATCCACATGCAAAAAAAAGAATCCAGGTGCAGATCTTACACCTTCACAAAAATTAACTCAAAATGGATCACAGAACTAAGTGTAATATGCAAAACTATAAAACTCCTAGAAGATAGTATAGAAAAGAATCTAGATGACCTTGGGTTTGGTAATTACTGCTTAGATACAATACCCCAGGCATGTTCCACAAAAGAAATAATTGATAAGCTGGAGTTCATTAAAATGAAAAAATTCTGTTCTGTGAGACACACTGGCAAGAGAATGAAAAGACAACCACCCACAGAGGGAGAAAATATTTGCAAAAGGCAATCTGATAAAGGACTATTACCTAAAATATACAAAGAACACTTAAAACTCAATAATAGGAAATCAAACATCCTGATTAAAAAATGGACTGAAGACCTTAACAGACACTTCACCAAAGAGGGCATTCAGATGGCAAATAAGCACATGGAAAGATGCTCCACATCATATGTCATCAAGGGTAATCCAAACTTGAACAACAATGAGATACCACTGCACAGCAGTTAGAATGGCCAGAACACAGACAACATCAAATGCTGACAAGGGTGTGGAGCAACAGGAACTCTCTATTCACTACGATGGGAATACAAAATGGTACAGCCACTTTGGAAGGCAGCTTGGTACTTTCCTCACAAAACTAAACGTACACTACCATAGGATCCAGCCATCACACTATTTAGCATTTATCCAAAGGAGATGCAAACTTATGTCCACACAAAACTCTGCACAGATGTTCATAGCAGCTTTACTCCTAATTGCCAAAACTTGGAAGCAACCAAGATGTCCTTCAGTAGGTGAATGGATAACTGTGGTCCATCCAGACAGTGGACTATTATTCAGCACTAAGAAGAAATGAGCTATCAAGCTACGAAAAGGCTACATACTGTGATTCCAACTATATGACATAAGGGAAAAAGCAAAATTGGGGACAGGAAAAAGATCAGTGGCCACTAGGAGCTGGAGGAGGGGGAGAAGGGATGAAAAGGCTAAGCACAGAGGGTTTTTAGGGCGGTGAAAATACTCTGTATGATACTATAATGATGGATACATGTCATTGTACATGAGTCCAAACCCCAAAGTGGGCCCTAAGCTAAACTATGGACTTGGGGTGATTATGACTTGTCAGTGTAGGTTCATCAATCATAAAAAATGTACCACACTAGTGAGGGACGTTGATAACGTCGAGGCTGTGCATGTGTGGGGTGGGGCTGTATGGGAAATCTCTGTATCTTCTGCTCAATTTTTTCTGTGAACCTAAGACTGCTCTCAACAATAAAGGCTATTTTTAAAAACCAACCAGGAGGTTGGGGGATCCTAGAGTGTCATGGAGACTTTGACAAATGGATCTAATAACTGTATCGCAAATGTATGACTTAACCACACTGAAGGGGAGTCGGGGGGGACGGGAAAGGGGGAAGCAGCTGACTTAAGTAACTGTGGGAAATGGTGTTTTAACTGGAAACGGTAAGGCTACAGACAGAAAGCACTGTACAAAACACTGTCTTCTCATTGGAAAATGTGTTTCTCACAGAGGTACAGTTTAGCAATTCTGAAACTACTTTACGTGTAAACCAGGGCTGAACAAATAAGTAAATAAACTGCGGATAAAAGAGCCAAATTTCTCACCACCAGAAAAAGAAGTTACATTTTCACTGGAGGGAAGGCTAGAGTCCAGCGTGCAGTTGGAGAGAGCGGTAGGAACTTATTTAATACGTATATAGATCTAGAGATACAGAAATGAATATAGATATGTGTGTGTACACGACTTAGTACATATACATATATTTTCTAACTCTGTCTGTAGAGAGGACCCAGAAGCAGCCACACCCTCTTGGTAACAAACATACCCAACGCTTGGATCCTTATTTCTATATAACATTCTCCAGTAAAAGGAATCGGAGCTGTCTGGAGAAATGGCTGATTCTAGGGCTAGGACAGGGAAAATATAAGATGAGCCTGGAACCTCTTTTGGTGTCAGGAAGTAAAGAAGACACACACAGAGAGAGAGAGACAGAGACAGAGAAAAGGAAGGAAAAGAGAAGAAAAGAGAAGGAAAGATGGGGACGTGCGAAAAAGGTACAAACGCTAATCTGGAAGAGCTCCGCAGGGCCAAAGCTGGAACCATTTGAGGAAACAAACAAACAGATTCGAATCTAAAGAACACAATAAATCTTCCTGAGTCCATATTGATTGTATTGGATCGAATCGTGTCCCCTCAAAATTCATGTCCACTGGAATATCGCAATGTGACTTGGTTTGGAAACAGTGTCTGTGCAGATAAAATTAGTTAAGGAACTCGAGCTGAAATCATCCTGAATTTAGAGTGTCCTTATAGGAAGAGGAGAAGGTGATACAGAGATGGAGGTAGAGACCAGAGGGATGCCTTTAAGGCCAAGGAGCAGCAAGCATCGCCAGCTGCCACCAGAAGCCAGGAGAGAGGCTTGAGACGGGCTGGTCCTCCCTTGGACCCTCTAATAGGAACCAACCCTGCCAACACCTTGATTTCAGACCTCCACCCTCCTGAACTGTGGAAGAACGCATTTTTATTCTTTTAAGCCACCCCGTTTGCGGTAACTTGTTATGGTGGTGCTGAGAAACTGATACACTAATATAAGTAAATCATTAAACAAACAAAGGAGAGAGAAGGAACAAATTTCCCCTACAGGGGAATTTCAAATAGTAGGTCTAGATAATCCCCTCTCCCAGAAGTGAAGCTTAATTCTTCTCCCCTTGAGTGTGGGCTAGACTTAGCGACTTGCTTCCAAAGAATAGAATAAAGAAAGAGAAAAAAGAACAACTCTATAGAAAAATAGGAACTCCATAGAAACATACCCCTTTAAACTAGTGATCAAGTTAATATCACCAGTAATAGGTCATGTTGACGGTGTGTATTCCCCATTATGATGCAGTGAGAAGGGCAGTTCGCTTTCATGGTATTCTTCCCCCAAACTCATAACCTCGGTCTAATCATGGGACAACATAAGATAAACCCCAATTGAGAGACATTCTACAGAATACCAGACCATCACCCTTTAAAGCTGTCAAGGTCATAAAAAAACAAGAAAAAGACTGAGAATCTGACATCTATCAAAGGATACTTAAGGAGCTATGACGATTACATGAAATGTGGGATCCTGGATTGGATCCTGGAACAGAAAAAGGGCAGAAATGCGGGAACTGGTGACCCTGAGTAAACTGTGGCATCTAGTTAATAGCGTGGCACCAATGTCACTGTCTTAGTTTTGGCACACGCACCACACTTAAGTGAGATGCTAACGGCGGGAGAAGCTGGCTGAGAGATATACAGGAACTCTCTTTACTGTCTTTGTAACATTTTGGTGAAATAATTCCAAATTAAAGTTTTGTGTTTTTTTTTTTTTTAAATACAGCTGTGAGTAAATGACCTAGAAGCCAGTCAGCACTTTCTCTACCTTGACTTTCCATCTGTGGTTTTATTTCCTTTCTCTGAGATGGAAGAGAATCTGTGTCTGTGTGACACCTCCCCCTCCCAACCTCTTTCCCAAAATAACAAACACATTTTAAAAATAAGAAAGTAAGTAAAGAATGAATGAATGAACGAACAAATAGATAACTTACAGTAGAGTGAGGGCATCCAGCAGTTTGGTGGGAACCATTAGAAAGTGTAAATATTTAGCCCTCACGGCTGGCCCATCACAAGGGCAACAGCCGCACCAGCACAGTGCTTCAAAATGAAAGTTCAATATTTATTCTGGTTCCCCAGTCTCTCGTCCACCAGGGCTCCCTGCACAGCTGGCTTTCGGATGGAGACAAGGTCCCTCCTATGGGCCTCCCGATTTCCCACTGCACACGTGTTGTAGGTAAACAGTCCGCTGGCGTCCACTCCATCTTTTTGGCAGTCAGGAAAGCAAAGCCCGGTCAGAAGAAGGGGAGCGCGTCTCACCCACTATTGGATATCTTCAGCAGGTGTCTGTGCAGATCAGATGCACTGGATACGTTACTGAGTGTCCCCTGTGAACCGGAAAGCACTCCGGAATCTCGGGATCTCGTAAGGCAGTGATGTTGTTAGTATTGGCCCTGTGTTTTGGTTCTCTCTGCAGTATGAAGCTCTCCTTGCCACAGGACCAGATAACCTGCACAGGCATCTAACACACAGCAAGCCAGCCTGACTTGCTTTCTCAGCCCTTGCAGCCCTTGATTCTGTGGCCGAGACACTTGATCCTTATGACTTTGGGCTCAGCTCTATAGTGATTCCTTGATTAAAAAAAAATTAATTCGGAACTTCCCTGGTGGTCCCGTGGTTAAGACTCCGCGCTTCTATTGCAGGGGGCACGGGTTTGATCCCTGGTCGGGGAACTAAGATGCCCCCCCACACAAAAAAATTAATTCAACCTCATGGCAGCTCTGTGCTAGATGTAGGAACACAGAGATACATCAGACACGATTCCTAACTTGGAAGCGATCACTCTTGGCCGCTCCTTTGCTTTGTTTCTAATCCCATGTGGTACCCTAGTTTAGCTTTTCCTCTCTTCTCCAGCTCCAGGCTTGTCTCTCTCTCTCTCTGGCTGGTCCATCCAGACTACCCCCCTGGCGATGGGATTCTCCAGTTTGGCTTTGGACTCCCTCCCGTTGGGCCATCCCCAGCATGGCAGCAGCATAGGGGAGAGGAAGTAGTTTTGGTGCCCTTGCTAATTCTTAGCCTTGGAGGTTCAGGAGTCTGGCTGTGTTGGCTATCCACCTTCCTGCCTGGGCATTAAGTTTCTAGAGTTGCTTGCCGCCTTTCTCCCTCACCTGTTGGGACATTCTGGCCATCCTTGGGACATTCTACTATGTCTACTATGTCATGTCATCCACGTCCTGTCTGGACCCCAGTGGACTTTTGTACATACCCCTGAGCACCGATTTGCCCTGCAGATGGAACCTCTGAGCCGCAGCGCTGGGACCTTGCCTCCATCTCATCTTGGTCCCACTAAGTCATGGGAATCTTCTTCCTGATCACAGTTCCTCCATGGCTGCTGAGAGGGTCCAGCTGAAAATGACTGGACAACATGTCACCTTAGCAAGAGGAGGTTTCTGCCCCAATTGGGAGAAGCACAACTGCTCTGCATCCTTAAGATTTTCATCTTTTCCAGGAACTTTGACAAGAGGCACTTTCTTGCTCAAGTCTGAACCAGTTTTCTGAGTCCTACCAAGCGATCAAAGTCTAGCCTTGAAGCCAAAATATCTCATTTTTGGCCTTAATGTCTGTATCTCTTTTAAAGTTTTCCTCTTTTTTTTTTTTCCAGAGATGGGGGAAACCTAATTGAGAATGGCTATACTGGTCTGGAGGTTGGCAGAGGTTAGGGTATCAGCTAGCAGCAGAGTTGCTTGGAACACGGCTTTCCTTCTGACGTCCAGCAACCCAGTTCCAGGGAGAGATAACCATCCCCTCAGCCCTCAGGGCCAGTCACTTCTGCAAGATAGCAGAGAGCAGGGAGCTCCATTTACTATGTGGATATCATTATTTTTCCTATGTGTTCCACGACGTGAAAATGGTTGAGAGGCTCTCTTGTAGGTTTGGACATCCACTGCTACCTTCCTCATTGCTCTGGTGGAGACAATGCCTTAGAATTCTGGGGTACAGCTGGTGGGGAGGAGAGAAGGATGGACTAGACCAGCTGGAGAGAGGTCCAGGAGCAACTCATAGGAGAGAATGTCTCTCAGTTAACAATCTCAGAGATGCTGAAGACAAAAAAGTGAAGAGCCAAGCTTTGGACCATAAGACCAAGGAGTCTAGATCTATCATTGACTCAAGGGAACCGGGGGAGTTTCTGGCCCAGATGTGAAGGACCAGGAAGTGAGAGCATCAGGGAGCTGATGAGAGGACCAAAGGAAGGGAATCTGAAAGATGTTGCATCCTTGTTGGACTTTCACCTGGGACCCTTGAGAACTAGATGCATTTCAAGGGCCAGAGTGGATCAGAGAAATTCATCATCGGCAAGCCCTACACTACCAGTGCTTGCAACTGGAAGTATTCTTTTCCCTCGCTTCCACCTCTTCAAATCCTACTCCTCCTTTGAGGTCCAGCTCAAGACTGACCTCCCTCTGTAACTCGCCATGTCCTCTGAACTCCCGCCACCATCTTGATCTCCATCATTCACTTTGGCACGTGACTGCTGATGCATTGCATTGTAAAGGCTCACAGGTACCACCTTAGCCTAGTTTCTCTCCTGGAAACAAGGCACCCTGTCTTAGGTCCTTTCATAACCCTCCCTGCATCTAGCATTCTGTTGGGCTTAGTAAATTCTCATGAAATGGACACAGTCATCAAGTGATATTGACATTCTCAACGGCCCAAATGCTTCACCAAACTTGGGTGTTGCCTGTCTGGCTCCATGCAAATAAACAAATGTCTGTAAATGGAAAGATTTTCCTAACACGTGTCAACTGGTAGAGGGTAAACTTAGTGCCAGTAGGAGAGGCACACCATGGGGCTTAGCAAATTAGGCTAAATCAGTGGTTCTCAACCTCGGATTCCCATTTCCAAAAGCTCCATTCTGATTTCATTGGTCCAGGATGGAGCCCAACCAAGAGTGCGTTTTAAAAGCTCTCTGGATGATTCTAATAGACGACCGGGATTGAGAACTTCATTTCATATTCTGAATCTTTTCAATGTGTTTTTCATACTCTAGTGTCCAATCCTATCTGATCCAGTTTACCCATCCCAATGTCTAACCGGTGTTTTCTACTTTTGTTTGTATAATTTGATTTATTTATCAAGTACTTAGTACATGATGGGCCAGGCAGAAACAAAGAGAAATCTGGTGGTCTGCCCTCAAGAAACCCACTGTCAAGGGAGAGACACTTTTATGGAAATAAATAAAGGTACAAGTAAACTTTGCTGCCTAAACTCGAGAACTTAAGAGACTCAGATAAATTTTTGGAACACACCGTGCTGTCTGGATTCTCACAGCTTGCTACCTGAAATTCAGAAACCAAACAGATTAAGACAGTGTGGGACTCCTCTCTACACAAATTTACCATCCAACCTCTTGCTAAGACTCAAGACCTAAACAGACTGGGAAAGTACACTCTTGTAAGTGCTGTAGAGGAGAATGAGTTGAGAATGGGCAGGAAGGAATGGCCACCCAGAGGAGTAAGGCTCCCTGGTCTTGGGATCTGACAGCTCCCAATAGCCAAGCTGGGTTAAAAAAGGAAGCTTTGTGGGCTAAGTGTGTCAATGCTGTGCTCAGTCTCAGCTGGAGATATTTTCTTTTTTCATTTTTGAGACTTTGGTGTTGCCAGTAGCACCTGAATGTAGTTTCAAAGAAAAGGCTGAGAATCTCCCCTGTTTGGCTTAGTTGAGTCCTGCAGATGGCCAGTGACTAGTCAGACAAATTGGGGGTATTTGGGAGGAGAAGTAGGTATAAAAGAAAGGGCAATCAAGGGATGTTGCTTAGCATGGGCCAAAAGATTGAAGAGAAAGCTCGAATTAAGAAGCCAGCAGTGGTCCTGTTGAGTCCAGAGGAACATGCTCCGGGTACTACGCTCCACACTCTCAGTTGACTGTCATGCCTCCTTCCTGGGGCACTTGGATGCTTTCTACAACTGCTCATCTGCATCCCATCCCCTGTCTTAACCTTGACTTTGATATACCTTCAGATACATCTGCGGTTACTGGTAACGTGAACCTGTCCATCACTCACTTACCTCATGGTCTTAGGATAAACGTGAAGGGGCTTCAGAAGTCACCTCTTTTGTGTCCCACCCAACAATGAGCAGAGGAAAAACGCACTCTTCCTCTGTGGGATCCATGGGTGGAGGTTCTCCACCAGGACTGGTATCTCACCTCCTCTGATGCTGCCGCAGAAGCCCAGCCCCCAGTTCTGGACTCCTGATACGCCTGCATTTCCCAAGGCATGGCTGACTCTGCCCATTCCCATCTTTGTCTCCTCTTTCCTCTGGCCTCCCTCCTTCTGCAAATTTTTTCTGCACTTGACTCCAACCATAAATTTTATTAATACTTTGTTAAACTAATAACAAAGACAACAATAATAATGAATGGCAGGGTAGCTATATTGGAGACTTTCAGTTTTTTAATAACCAACCTTTGGGAAATTTAGTAACTATTAAAGCATCTACCAAGAGAATCCTCCAGGGACTTCCCTGGTGGTGCAGTGGTTAAGAATCCACCTGCCAATGCAGGCGACACGGGTTCGAGCCCTGGTCCGGGAAGATCCCACATGCCGCGGAGCAAATAAGCCCGTGCGCCACAACTACTGAGACTGCGCTCTAGAGCCTGCGAGCCACAACTACTGAAGCCCGTGTGCCTAGAGCCCGTGCTCTGCAACAAGAGAAGCCACCGCAATGAGAAGCCCACTCACGGCAACAAAGAGTAGTCCCTGCCCACCACCTCTAGAGAAAGCCGGCGCCCAGCAATGAAGACCCAACGCTGCCAAAAATAAATAAAATTTTAAAAAAAGAAAAGAAAATCCTCCAGAGAGACTTATAAATTAAAAAAAGATGGCTATTTGGGACTTCCATCTGATGGAGTTCACTGCACCAGAAAAGGGTCTCGTGTTGCAGTTTAAGAATGCTCTCTCTGAGTTATGTCCCTCAAAACGATTTCCCAGGCCCTTCATCTGTTGGCCCACAAAGGAGGATTGATAAGAGAGTTCAAGGAAGCCGAAAGCCAGGAGCATTCCCCATGCTGGGTCGAGGAAAGGTTGAAGCAGGCCAGGCACCAACGCTTCAGCTCCTTGTCAGCAGCCTTTGATCTGCGTGGCAGCTGACACGAAAGTAGAATTTGGCCCTCCAACTGTACAGGACGAGACTTGACAAGGAAATCAGTTTCTCTGACAATTTCAAAAGCCCTGACACTTTCGTCACTTGGCACTTGGCCCTGGGGAATGGTGCTGTGGACACACAGGCACCCACCAGAGAAGCCATTTCCCTGGAAGGACTGACAGGCAAGTGAGGGCAAGTCTGTGAGGAATGAAGGACACGCTCTTCCCTGCCCTTCCTGGAGGACAGGTGTTGCGGAAACCAAGAGAATTTTGATCGGAGAACTGAAGGAACTTCCTACCTGTCTGTCTGAGTGGAAAGGCACCAGGAGGGGTGGCCAGGGAGTCTGGAGAAACTCTTTCCGTCTAAAGAATAAGCATAACTGCTCTGGGCTTGTAGGTTTAAGCAGAAGATGCTGTAGCTGGCTCCGGGAAGGATCATTCCACATTGGCGAGGCTACGTGGGATTTAGATGTGCATTTTCAGCGTGCGTCACTGAGCAAACCAAAATACACTGTGTTTGGTCTTTTATTATAATTCCGTCTTACAGTTTGGCTGCCTGAGTGCTGTTGTCAGTGGACTCAGCCCTTCTAGGCTGCCCTGTTTGGGATTCATGACAGATGCTAAGGTGCCAGGCTTGGTTCAGGACCCCTGCTTGGCAGTGAGTCGAGCTGACACCGTGAGTGTTCTTGATTAAAAAGCCAGCAAAGTACAATTACCTTTCAGGGATGCCTAGGACGACACCTGTTCCAGTGAGAAGTGGACGAAACGTCCTCAGAAACTGACGGCCAGAGTCTCTGACATTTCGCTTTGGTGATGGGCTCAGGGCACCATTAAGTCCCAGAGGCTTCTGGAAGCCAGGCTTGACAGGCGGCACTAATTATTCCCCCAAAGACGAATGAGTCTGCAACTGAGTTTGGTGCGGAGGTACGATGAGCATAGGAGACGCAGTTCTCTCCCTCGGGGGGGTCCCAGCTGACACGGAGTGAGAGACCTCGGGAGATGCCAGCAGTGCGTGCTTATCTGTTATGACGCAGACTGAACTCAAAGTTAGTGTGTGGAGCTGCAGACGTGATGTCAGAGCCACTCACACAGGCAGCCAAGAGCAAGAGAAGGGGCAGATTCTGAAAGCTTCTGCGGTGGATGGGTAGTAAGGGTGTTAGACGCCGACACGCAGTCACCTGGCTGCCGAGAGGGGGGCCACCTGCTGTAGGTCAGACTTCCCAGGAAGCAGATTCTGAAATGAAGATTAGCGTGAAGGACATTTATTGGGAAATGCTCTTTGGATCACCACCTTCGGGGGAAGAGAAGAAAGCAGGTAGGAGCAGAGGGTGGGCTGGGCTGCAATGCAGTCCCAAAGGCCTCAGCTGGTCCATCAGTTACAGGGGACGTGCCCCCAGAGGTGTCTCAGGCTGAGTCATGGGGCCATGTCTTTGTACCCTTACTGCCCAGGCTGCCTTGGGAAGGGGACCTGTCCATGGAGGAGGCATCTCTGTTCAGCAAGGGCAATTCCGGAGACAGCTGAGAGCTGAGTGCTGTGAGCCACCGCATCCCTGCCGGGAAGGGGAGTAAATCCTTTGGTCCAGAAGGGAGATCTGAGCAGTACAACGCAGCACCTCCTACACCTGTCAGTCAGACACTTCATAGCTCACCTAGATTCTACTCTCGGACTGGGCTTGGGAAAACTTGGCAGAATCTTCCCATGGTGCCCCTCACGGTCCTCTCCAGCATCTTTTACATCCCCCTCTCCTTCTAGCACCACGGAGCTTCAATATCTCCGTACGATTCCATACTAAGGGCTCAGAGCTCACTATGTTGCCATCTCCTAAATGTCAAGGAGCATTTTAAGGGTGTTTCCAAGGGATGCCATGTTTAATTCAAAAGAAAAGGCCATTAGTGGTGCAATTTCCACATCAGTCCAGATTGTTAGAGAGGAATCAAAGCCAGAATCCTTTCCCTCGAAGGTATGCTGTTCGGGGGAATTTTATTTCCCCGGAAGACATGTCCCCTGAACTTTGAGCGAGATCCAAAGCTAGTGAAAGTTTCCCCTCCTGGGTAAGTTCCCACGAAGGGTAGTGGCAGACTTGCGATGCTCGGCAGACGTGAAGATGGAGCTGCGGAGGGTGGTGAGCATTGGTGCTTCTGAACTCCCTTCAACACCACATCAGTAATCATTGCTCTCAGCATCCCTCTCTACCACCACCAGAACCATAGAAGTAGCCAAGGGAGGGCTTCCTTAATTAAAGCAACTATCTTGCCTACCCATCAGCGCAATTCGAATTTAATGAACCCACAGCCACTTCCTTCAAGCCTTAATGGTCACATGCTGAAAAAAAAAAGCCACTGTCCACTCTGAAAGCCCAAGAAGCGGCAGCGCAATTGGAATGAAAGAGATGGGGTTGTTCCGTGCTGGAGAAAACAACCAAGAGAGATGGCTTGAGAAGGACCAGGGGAAAGGCGATCACTTCCTTTTAAGCACTGCCAACTTCCTGGCATGGGGGCAGGGCACGCATATTAATCAACTGTCCATTAATAAGCATTTATGCAACACCGCTTTGACCAGGCCCTAGGTTAGGTCCTCGGGAGACTTGACAGGAAGGGAAATACAAAGATAAAAGCATAGGACCTGATTTCAAGGAACTCACGGACCACTTCAAATGCTACTTCAGGCATGAGCACTGAAATCGTCAGCTAATAAGGCAAGAAAGTCAAGGACCATCTAAAGTCCCAGGAGTTCCAAGAAACCATGCTGTTTTGGAAGACGCAGATCCCGAAGAGGTGGAGGGGAAGTGGAACGCCTTCCAACAGAGGAAACTTAAGTCATTAAATGCTCACAATAACCTTAGGAGGTCGGTCTTATTCTTATCCCCATTTCCCAGATGGGGAAATGGAAGCCCACAGGGATTCAGGAACTTGCCCAAGGTCACACTGGGAGGATGTGGCAGAGCGGAGTCGCAAACGCTGGTGGTTTCATTCCAGACCCTAGAAATACCATGTGAGCTACGGATGTCAGCCACGTACGTAATTTTAAATAGTCTAGTTGCCACATGAAACGTGAAAAGGAATAAGAGGTGAACTTGATTTTAATAATATTTTATTTAACCCAAATTTCTAAAATATAATCATTTCAACATGGCATCAACATACAAATTATGAGTGTGCTGTTAGACCTTTTCTTAATACTAAGCCTTTAAAATCTGGTACGTGCTTTTCACCTATAGCACACCCTCAGTTCGAACAAACCCCGGTGGTCGCAGGGTGCCGAGACGGGGGAGGTTAGCTGCGGCAGGTTGGGGAAGGTTCCTCGGGGCAGGTGAAGGGGTAAATGGCTTCTAGAGACCCCTTTAGACCCGAGGTAACAAACGCGCTGCCTTATATGGGAAGAGAGCTGCACCCTCTTGTGTGATCCGCTCAATGGCACAGAGAAATGCCTGCGACTTGTTTCCTAGAGGTCCCGTGGTCCGGCAGAGGAAAGCCTTGATGCTGGAGCCCGGGAGACTGAGGCGTGGCCCTGCTTGCCCCACATACGGGTTCTGTGATCTTGGGTAAATTATTTAATCTCTTTAAACCTTAGAGTCCACATCTACAGCTATCAAATGGGAAGAACATCACCCCGCTGTTGTGTGAGGATTACACCGTGCAATAGAGTTAAAGCTCTTAGGACAGTGCTTGGCACATTGTAAATGCTCAGTAAGTGTGAGCCATGACTGTTATCAGGAGCCCCGAGCTACACGGTTACCGAGTTCCAAGTCGCTCAGAGAGCCGGTCACTGGATCGTCACCCAGGTCCCCGCACACTGCCTTCCCATGTGGCCTCTTTCCGTGGTGCCAGGTAGAGCCCCATCAGCCTGGGAATGAACTAGCAGAATCCATGCAGTGACCTAGGAGGGGTGTGGTGGGAAGACCCAGAGGGTCACTGAGAGCCCAGCAGCTTGAGAAAAGTATTTAAGAGATGAACTAGAGGGATGACTAATACCTCCCGGACAGGGATTCTCACCCAGCCAAGAGGTGTCGTTGCCAGTGCCAGGCAGCTCCTTAGGGGCAGAAGCCAGGAATCTCAGTTCCCTGTCTAGGGGTCCACACTTAATGAATCCTCTGGGACTGTGTTGTTCTCCTGTCAGCCCTGGCGTGGTGTCAGGATCACCTGGAAAGCTTTTAAAACTTACAGCTGGGCTTCCCTGGTGGCGCAGTGGTTGAGAGTCCGCCTGCCGATGCAGGGGACATGGGTTCGTGCCCCGGTCCGGGAAGATCCCACATGCCGCGGAGCGGCTGGGCCCGTGAGCCATGGCTGCTGAGCCTGCGCGTCGGAGCCTATGCTCCGCAACGGGAGAGGCCACAACAGTGAGAGGCCCGCGTACCGCAAAAAAAAAAAAAGGATCCCAAGAATCATCATTATGAACGTGGTTTACACTTTCTCCGGAGCCTTCACTCTGCTGATCTCAGATTACTTCTCCCAACATCCCAATAATGTCAGAGGGAAGAAGAAGGCAACTGAGCAGAAGGAAGTGGCTCGAGATCAAGGGGGAAACTTAGGAAACAAGAATCCAGACTCCGTCCCAAAGCAAGGCTGGTTAGATCAACTCTAACTCTGCTGCACTGAGTCACTCAAAGGCAAGAAGCCGCCTCTCTTGGGGCTGAAGGCCAGACAATTTCATTTCCCTCTATCAGAAAAGGATATGTTAAAAGAAGCATTAATTTACAAAAAGACAGAGAAAGGAAATAAGCAAATTTCCATCTCTATTTTTTCATTTCTCAAAACACCAGCCTCTTCTGTCCCATTGTTCTGAAAAAAAAGAAATTTCTTTTGCATTTTTCTACGTTTTTTTAAAATTTCCCATAGGTAGTTGTAGTCACCTTTCCCCGCTCGTATCATTTAATTCAGGTTCCTGAGTCTTTGGCATCATTTTGTCTACTCCCTCCAAATATCTCATTTCATCTCTTCTCTGTCTTTTTTATTGGAAGAGTTTCTTCAAGCTGTAAGAAAACTCACCCCTTGTCTTTTCCCCATCCCCACTCTTTCCCTTTCAGCTGCTTTCCTGAATGGCTGCTGCACCAATTCTGTTTTCTTGACCACAATTGGTGCAGCTGGGATAGAGAAGGACCAACTGAAAAGGAAATGCTAATCAGACCATTTTGCAGAGTACAGTGAACACACACACACACACGCATGCACACACGCACGCACATGCACACAAATTAAAAAGGGCTCTGGTTTAAGGAGAAAAATATCTTTTCTCAGTATCCCACATTGCTAGGATGCTGGGGTTTCTGACATTCTCCTGATACGCTTTTCCTCCAGTGATCCAAGGAGGCCAGGGGACAGCCACGCATGGCTTGTCCTCTCCACAGTCCCCTCTTTCATTGAGCGGTTTCAGACTGAGCTGGAACATTCGGAGGGGGAAAAGTGCACGTACACTCGAAGGCACATTCATCAGCTCCGTGTCTGGCTAGGGGCTGCCGCGGGAACTAGAAAGGGCGCCAGAGGAGGTGTCCAGGTAGCAATGGGGCCGTGAGCTCGCTTCTGCTTCGGTTGGGAAATACAGAGAAAGCTCAGGCGGACCTTTGCCCTGAGACCAGCGGCACGAACCGTATTACGTGGAGGGTTTGTTGTTGGTCTTTTGTTTTGTTTTTTAACATGGGGGAGAGGAAGAGTAAGTGGCAAGGCCACAGCTGGTGCTCCGAATCCCTTGTGGCCTGATATCCAAGGTGCTTTACTGGATTTCTTGGAGGATATTCTCAAACCCCTAGCTGGGAAGGAGGGAGGAAAATTGAAAGAGAAGGTGAGCAAACAGGAGGAAGCTTGTCGGAAAGGAAAGAACCCCAGGTTTGCAAACAACTCATGCGCAGCTCTCGTAAGGGATGGGACACATCACTTACTCTCTCTGTGCTCTGGTGTCCTCATCTGCAGAAAAAGGTTTAAATTGATGAATCTCAAAATGACTTTCCAGCCCTGGTATTTACATTACCGAATAGTAGAAATAAAAGCATTCCACCAACAAGGACCTACTGTAGAGCACAGGGAACTATATTTAATATTCTGTAATAACCTATAAGGGAAAAGAACCTGAAAACGACTAGATAGATACATCTATGTATAACTGAACCATTTTGCTGTACACCTGAAACTAACACAATATTGTGAATCAACTAAACTTCAATAAAACACATAAAACAAAACACAAAACCAAAGAATTCTCCTTAAATTAAAATCCGCTTTTGTTGTGGACAAGCACATTGGGCTGTTACTTACTGAAGCTTATCTCTCCACAGAGAAACTAAACACAAAGGGGATGCGATGTACAGTGTGGTGACTAGAGTAATAACACTGTATTGTGAATTTGAAAGTTGCTAGAGGCAGTAAATATTAAAAGTTCTCGGGACTTCCCTGGTGGTCCAGTGGTTAGGACTCCGGGCTTCCACTGCAGGGGGCATGGGTTTGATCCCTGGTCAGGGAACTAGAACCACGCATGTGGTGTGGCAAAAAAAAAAAAAAAAAAAGTTCTCATCACAAGGAAAGAAAATAGAAAGGCATACCTCCGGTCTGTTTTGTTATGGCGGGGGATAGAGAGTAGTCATGAACTGGGACTTAATTTATCTTGGGCAGTGTCTCCACCAAGCCAAAAAGCACCATCTTTGAGTGTGAGCCTTGCTTTCTCTCTCTCTCCCTCTCTCTCTCTCTCTCTCTTCCCCTCCCCCTCCATGTCTGACGTGGCAAGTGACGGGGAGTTGGGGGATGCAGGGGAGAGGAGAGCAGGAGATGGGAGTTTTCTAATGATCTTCTTTAGTTAATAGGCGCAAGTTGTTAGCTGGATCTGAGAAGGCTTCTTTCCCCGTGTGCCAATACTCCCCCCTCCTTTCTGTAATGGGTTTAGTTCCCACAGCTAATGTACTGCGTAATGAGGCAGAGGGGGGCCAGTGCTCTGGAGTAATGATACGGAGCCTCCCGGGCCTGACAAAGGACAGAGAGCCCGGCTGGACAGTCTTAATGACGGGTACGGGCTCCTTTCACTCACGGCGCGTTGGAGCCTCCTGCCAGGGCTGGTGTAAGCAGAGTGGCACAGTCCAGGCCCTGGAGTAAAACCCCAAGCGGTCCTGGGACAGGACAGATTCCTGCCAGGCCAAGTTCCTTTCTTTCTCCAAGCCCTGATCCGACCTCCCCGCCCCTCCCGCCTGGTCTTCCATCCACTGGCTCAGGGGCTCTTGCTCTCAGGATGGGGTACCCTTTCCCCATAGAACCCTCTCCCCATAGGGTAAGAAAGGCCCCTGCCCTGTTCCGTCAGCCTTTATCAGGCTGCAGATGAGTACAGAAGAGACACAGGCAATGGCCCAGCAAGAGAAGTGGCCGCCTTGAGGAAGGGACCCTAATCCCCTCAGGCCTCCGGGTCCCCCAGCACTTTGCTCTGGTGGAGTTTCACCTGCTTTACTGTGCAAGGTCTCCCCGTGACGCGTGCACCCATCACTCCCGTTCGACCCGCGCTCTGTGATGTCCCCTTACTCACCTTCAACTCCTCACAGCCTCCAGTTATAACACACAACCCAGACTGGAAGCTCACGCCATGTGTACCGAGTTGAAATTATTTGAATGACCGGGAAATGGGCTCTGAATATTTATGTCCTTGGGAAAAACTTAAGATCATTATAGATTATTCCCTGAAGCCGTCGATCCAGTGGGCTCCAGGGATTCCCAAAGGGAAGGGAGGAGAGGAGGAGAGGTAAGGTCAGAATCAAGGGGGAAAATATTTATCCTTTGGACAAATCCAGTGTTCACTTGTCCATTTAAAAAAATTAAAATTCCACAGCCAGGGGCTTCCCTGGTGGCGCAGTGGTTGAGAGTCCGCCTGCCGATGCAGGGGACATGGGTTCATGCCCCGGTCCGGGAAGATCCCACATGCTGCGGAGCGGCTGGGCCCGTGAGCCATGGCCGCTGAGCCTGCGCGTCCAGAGCCTGTGCTCCGCAACGGGAGAGGCCACAACAGTGAGAGGCCCGCGTACCAGAAAAAAAAAAAAAAAAAGTTAAAATTCCACAGCCGGGAAGTTCAGGAAGGGGCAGTTCCAACGATCGGGAGGAGGGTGGTGGGAGAACGTCGCTGGTGTGACTGCAGCCTCAGTGTACACTTCAGGGTTTACAGAATGGGTATAAGACTGACTGGGTCTTCCTAACATCTAGGACAGCACCCTATAAAATGCAGGCATGAAACCTGGGCTCCCAGAGGTTGGCTTCCAAGGGTGCACGGCTAGTAAAGGTTAGAAATGGTGCCCCCGGCCCTGTGCTCTTGTCACTGTGCCACGGATCTGGAAGGATCCATCAGTGGTAGAGAGAAGGCTGTGAATAGAGACAAGTTTGCGAAGCCCCAAAGGACCAGATCTGGTGAAAATATTCCGCCTTCACAAACCTATAGGTTACCTTCCAGGGTAACTGTTGAAGCTTGAATGAGATAAAATGGGGAACAAACAAGAAGACGGGACTTTTATGAGGTGAGCGGGAAGTAAGCTTGTGGATCTTAATTAGATAAGAAATAGCAGGGCTTCCCTGGTGGCGCAGTGGTTGGGGATCTGCCTGCCGATGTGGAGGACACGGGTTTGAGCCCTAGTCCGGGAGGATCCCACATGCCGTGGAGCGGCTAGGCCCGTGTCCCACAGCTGCTGAGCCTGAGCTCTAGAGCCTGCGAGCCACAGCTGCTGAGGCCTGTGTGCCTGGAGCCCAGGCTCCGCGGCGGGAGAGGCCACCATGGTGAGGGGCCCGTGCACCGTGGCGAGGAGTGGCCCCCGCTCTCCGCAGCTAGAGAGAGGTCGTGCACAGCAATGAAGACCCAAGGTAGCCAAAAATAAATAAATAAATAAAATTAAAAAAAAAAAAGAAATAGCGGGGTCACCCAGCCCCACTGTGTGTCACCTCTGTGCTAGTGCTTTGTTTCCCAGGGGAATTCTATGATTGGACGGGGCCCCTGCCCTCATGGGTCTACTTTAAGAGATGATGCTATTGGGAAAAATAAAAATCTTTAAAGGCAACTGGGAAGTCATATCTCATGATCCCAAATAGTTTAGTGGAAAAGTGGGGAGTTGGGGAAAGCTTCCCAGTCCTCTGAAGCTGATACTGGCTTTGCCTTTCCTCCACCAAAACTGCCTTGGACACTGGACGGTGACAGACCCCGGACTGAGCCAGAACCACGCGGCTCTGTGTTCTGACGCACGAGGCCATTTCTCAGACTCCCTGCTAAGTCACAGGCAGTCCTCATGGCCTCTTCTCATCTCTTGGAAAGTTCCAAGATGCGTGGTCCCTCTGGCCTGCATCTCCACTGTGGGCCTTGCCCTGCCCCGGGCCTGTCCCTAAGTTCTCCAGAGAAGAGCCTCTCAGCAGTGAATCACTCATTTTCCTGCAACCAGGCAGGAACAGAGCATTCACCTTTAGCCAGGGATCAAGCCGCATTCCAGACACGTGGCCTCCTTGTGGTTCCACCTCAGAGCACCTCCCTCGGCCTGGAATCCACCCCTGCCCCCATGCCATGGTGATCACGTGACCATCTCCCTCCCCATCCAGGCATCTACACCTCCTCCAAGAGAGAGTCCCTCACTAGGCAGCAATCCCTCCGACTATTCTGTCCCCTGGCCCTGATCCATTTATGCTCCTACTTCTTACCCCTATGTCACCAGTTCTTAGGAAAGCGACTGGCACATAGTAGGTGCTCAATAAATGTTTGCCCAGTGAATGAGTGACACGGAGAGTTCCCACTCCTCAGATCACTTGCAACTAAAAACTGGAGTCGGAACTTCTCTGGTGGTCCAGTGGTTAAGACTCCCCACTCCTGGGCTTCCCTGGTGGCGCAGTGGTTAAGAATCCGCCTGCCAATGCAGGGGACGCGGGTTCGAGCCCTGGTCCGGGAAGATCCCACGTGCCGCGGAGCAACTAAGCCCGTGCACAACAACTACTGAGCCTGTGCTCTAGAGCCTGTGAGCCACAACTACTGAGCCCATGTGCCACAACTACTGAAGCCTGCGCGCCTAGAGCCCGTGCTCCGCAACGAGAGAAGCCACCACAATGAGAAGCCCGTGCACCGCCACAAAGAGTAGCCCCCGCTCACCGCAACTAGAGAAAAGCCTGCACACAGCAATGAAGACCCAACGCAGCCAAAACTAACTAAATTAATTAATTAATTAAAAAAAAAGACTCCCCACTCCCAATGCAGGGGGCCTGGGTTTGATCCCTGGTCAGGGAACTAGGTCCCGCATGCCACAACTAAGAGCCTGCATGCCGCAACTAAAGATCCTGCGTGCCGCAACGAAGACCTGGCGCAGCCAAATAAATAAATAAATATTTTTTTAAAACCAAAACCAGGGCTTCCCTGGTGGTGCAGTGGTTGAGAGTCCGCCTGCCGATGCAGGGGACACGGGTTCGTGCCCCGGTCCGGGAAGATCCCACATGCCGCGGAGCAGCTGGGCCCGTGAGCCATGGCCGCTGAGCCTGCGTGTCCGGAGCCTGTGCTCCGCAACCGGAGAGGCCACAACAGTGAGAGGCCCGCGTACCGCCAAAAAAAACCAAAAACGAAAACAAAAAACTGGAGCCAACTCGAGGGCTAGGTCCCCAAAGCACTTCTCCTTCTTCCTGGCCTCATTTCTCGTGCAATATCTAGAGCAGTCATTGTCGCCACTGCTACCACCACGGCTGTTATTATTTGTTTATCAGCACGATGGCTAATGGTTTCACAAAGATTCATTAGACTAATATGATCCTAGTAATTAATGAAATGCTTATAATAGAACAGCAGTGCGCCTGGCAGACAGCAGCAGCTCGGTTACCCTTTGTTCACTGACTCTCGAGATAGTACAGTCTCTCAGTCAAGAGGGTCACAGTCACAACGAAGGAGCTGTGACCATCCGTCAGGTGGGGTCTGTTAGGCACACACCAAGTTTGGGGGGCTTTCAAGTACATCCTTATTCAGTTCTCTCGAGAGCCCCAAGACGTAGGCATTCTCATCCTCCAAGGTCACAGTTAGTATCTGAGGTTGCTGGTATTCCCACTCAAGTCTGTACTAAACATGCCCTGTCCTAGAAAAAGTCCTCTCAGTTACTCCTGGAATAAGCCCTGGTTTCTTCACCTGTAAAATGAAGGCACTGGCCCGAGAGAACTTTTTTTTCAAAAATGCAAGAAATATTTTTCTATTGAAGTAGAGTTGATTGACAATATTATATTAGTTTTAGGTGTACAGCACAGTGATTCAATATTTTATAGATGATACTCTAAAGTTATTACAAAATAAAGGCTATATTTCCCTGTGGTGTACAATATATCCTTGTTGCTTTTTAAAATTTTATACAGAGTAGTTTGTAGTAGATACAAGCTACTATGGATAAAATAAAGTACCCGGAGACCTCTAAGAGACATTGCAGTTTTAAGTTCTAGATTTTCTCTCCCCTCTGCCTTGGTGTGAGGAGAATCATCTCATGCTCACGTAATGAACTTTACCACCTGCCTCTCTCTCGGCAAGATCTGATGACTTCAAAAGACCCTCAGATATTGTCTCCTCGCTTCACACCTCTTTTTACTTCTCAGAGCATTTCCCTCCTCTGAAGAGGTCGTGGGATCCCCCTTTGGATCTCATTTGCCTCTCCAGGAAAAGGCTTCCCCCAGGTTCTGCTCCCCTGACACGCACCCCCTCATCAGAAACCAGCGACGCCCTCTCTCAATTGGCCCCATCACGTCCTCCTGGTTTCGCCCAGAGCTGCTGCCACGACTTCCCACCTCGCCTGTCTGGCGAACATAACTCCTGTGTGCCAGGGCTCGGGTATCGGAAAGGAAGCAGGACACGTTTCCATCGACAGCCCATAAGAGCATCAAGCCCAGGAGGTCGGGCCAGCCTCTTCATCAGTTATCAAAGTGAGGGAATTAGGACCCAAGCCCTCCTCCTAGAACCAAAGTCTATTTACCCCAAACACCAGCAGTCACTAGCAGAGCGATGCACCGTTTGATTTGGGGAAAAAAATTCCTGGCATTCTAAGCAGCAAGCAGAGAACATTGCGAGGACTCACTGGTTGGGAGAACAGAGGGGGTTTATGATGCACTTAAAATATTTGTGTAAGGAAAGCAGGGATTCACCACCTGTTCCCCCTCCCACTGCTATTTATGACAGCTGAGGAATCTTACCCTTTACGAAAGCCTAGGCTCCATGCCCGAACTTTCTCGCCTATTCTTTCCATTCACATTAACATTTTCATAGAAAAGCCTAAATCTCGTCCTGTCATGAGAAAGCAGAGTTCTCCCAACGCCTAGTGGGGTGGGGAGCATTTTTCTACAGGTCTTGACAGCTCAGCCCCAACTTCCGGTTTGGAGTGTGAGGTGCATGGGCTGACCTACTCTTCCAGATCCGGCCCGGTGTTTGGCTCTCAGCATCTCCTGATGGAGGGAGTTTAAGAACGGGGTGCACGGTAGGCATGCGAGCAAGAGGTGGCAGTCCCCCCAGCCTCTCCTAGTGCCTCTTGCTCCTAAAGCATCATTGGCTTCCTCCTGGAAGGTGACTGGGTGGGCGGGATCTATCTCCCACCCCTCCACCACCACCTTCAAGGGCTGGTCATGCCAGGAACCCTGTAGGTGAGGTTCTCCCCTGCCCCTGAGGAGCTTACAGTCTTCTGGAGCGGGGTACCCCTGCGAAAGCAGAAGATTTCAGAGCTGTAGGTGCCCTACAAGGTGATTTGGTCCAAATCTCCTCCTTGAATAACCCGGAGACTGGAGAAGCAAAGCGAGACTTGATTCAAGGTCGCCCAGCTCATGGGGGGCAGGCAGGGACTCCACCCGAGCTTCTGACTTCAATCCAGTGCACTTTTCATCGTGACATCAGGATCACGATAACAAATAATGGATTGAGCACCTGTCTTTGGAGGGAGTTGAACAAAGCACAACTGATGGACCTGGTCCAGGCCCTTTGCCCAGAGTCTCGCGTGAGGACAGAGGGCTGAACGCATCCACGCCGGCAGCACTGTTGGAAAGGATGCCGTGGTCACAGCACATACACTTGACCGAGGGGAATGCAGACACCCACGTGCTGCTGTGCTGCGAGGGTTCTTGGTGGAATGATGACATTCTAGCAAATCCTGTAAGTCGTGTCAGAACGGAGAGACGGGAGAGTAGCTGTGGTTTGCTGGGCGGTGACAGAGGCAAGGAGGCAGCCTACTGAGAGACGCTGGGTCCAGATGACAGACTTTGCACACGCTTCGGCACCACGCTTTCACCCCCAACCCCTAGACATCATGCACTTTAAACATCCATAAAATGCCAGGAAACGGGAAGCCTCAGGAGGTTCAAGAATGCCGGGTTTGGAGAGCATTCTAGAGCACCCCCAGAGGCCAGCCCGTCCCTCCTGGAGGAAGGTCTCCACCCATATACACCTGCAGGCTTTTAAAAAGACTTATCTACACTGTCTTAAAATCGAGAGAGAAGAGAATTCTGCAGCCCGCAGGAAGCACTCTCCAATGCCGCCCTAACCCTCATCCCCGGGAGCCTCGATTCAGCGTGCTTCATCCAATGGCCACTCCTGCTTGCCTTGGAGGGAGGAGAAGCAGAAACTGAGCTGCATTTTGGCGCTACCGCACCATCCCTCACTGAGCTGGACCATATTAACTATGCCCTCTGTATCCCTCTCCACCCTCTCTAGCCATTTCCTCTGCAGATTATAGAGAGCTGCAGCTTTCCAAACTTCATGATCCTACCAGATCCCTCCTCTTGCTTCACCGTCATACAAGCCCAGAAAAACTGCTTCTACATCCAACCCCGGCCACCCTCCTGTGGCAGACTCTGGATCCTCTGGAGGGCTTTTCTGACTGTCTCCAGAGTGAGGGTCATGAACTGGCCAATATCATAGCCCTATGATTAAGCCACTAATAGTTGAGCATCGTAAAGTAATAGTCACCAGCTCATTTTAAAGGAGCTCTTTTTCCCCGAGTCCAATGTGCTTCCCAAGTGTTATACCGCCCCATCCCCTTATTACACGAAAAGCCAGCAAGACAGTGTTGAAAATCTTAACCCAAACCTCTGCCTCGTCTTATCTTAGCGTCCTTTCCCCTTATGTGGTTCACTGTGGTCCGCTGAAGCCACCCCTATCTGCCTCTGGATTGGTGGTCGATTCTCAATTATCCACAGATAGAATGGCTATTTTGCGGGTCTTTATTTGCTGATGGGTTGAGACACAGTCCTAAGGCTGGGACCTGGGACCTGGGACCTGGGACCCTTTGCTGCAGTGCTTGCACCTGGATAAATGTCTCCTGGAGCAACAAAATACAAAGAAACCATGAGGGACTAAAAATAACTGTGTGCATGTGCAGTTGGGCCAAATTATGGACAACAAGACACAAAGAGACCAAAAAAACCCAACTGCCACTTCTGAAGAGTTGGAAGCAAACACAAGGTGTTGGGAGCCAAAGCGGGGTACTGCGCATGCCCCCCCCCCCCCAGCTGCACACAACGCTACCGGAGAGGTGAGCAAGCCCCCTCCCTAATCCACCCCTCTGGCCCGACACCCTCACCCATAGAAGGAACCAGCCTGCTGCATCCCCACCCTGGGGAGTGAGCAAGGGAACTTGTTACTTCTTTTTGCTCCCCCCTGCTGCAGCAGGGACCCCAATAAAGCCTTGCCTGAATTTCTTGTCTGGCCTCTAGTCAATTTCTATTGATTAGAGAAGGCCAAGGACCCTGGTTGGTATCAGCGCTGCAAGGACTTCCAGAAGCCAGGCCGTTCAGTGCAAACTATAAGAGGAAAGCAGGCTTCTGCGCCACAGAGAGCTGAACACAGAAACTTGGAATGGCGAGCTTTGGGTAGTTGGCCCACCGCAGGGACCAGGTGATGTGCGGTCAGCTCCTCGGGCTTAAGGGAGAGGAAAGTCATCTGCTCTTCTAAGAAAGCTGGGTCCTGGGTGATGAGCAGCATTCCCCCGTGAGCTTAACGGGATGCTGCAAATGTTCGTTGATGAACAGGCATCATTAGTTAATCCATCTGCAGGCTCTAACCACCCACAAGGGATTTGAATTCCACACGACTGAAGCAGCAGCAGAGGCAGCAGCTGTCGATCGGCACCTGCCACAGGGGAACTGGCCAGATTTCAGAAAGGGTCCTCTGAGGCCAAAGACCGCAGGAAGGAGAGATTCCAGGGGGATCGGGGGCGACAGCTGGGGCTGGAGGGGAAGGTGCGGAGAGGAACTCGACGGGGAAAAGAGAAAGGAGAATGTGCAAAGAAAGCAAAGGACCCGCCGTGAACACAGGAAGGAAAAGGGCTAAATGGCAAAGGAGTGACCTCAAAATGAAGCCAGAGATGACTTAGGGGAGTCCTGGCGGGAAATCTCAGCCTTTCCCAAGGACACCGTCCTGCTATTTTGGCCACCAGAGGGCTCCTGTATTCCAAAAATATTATGGAAAAGTGGCAAATGTCTCCAATATTTTCCACTCTGAGCATACACACGTGAAATTAGCCCTTTCTGTGTATGCGTACAGAAAACTGTCTTTGAGACTTGGAGATTCAATTCTGATTTCGACAGGGTCCGTGAGTCAATATGGACAGAAAGTATCAACCTCTCTGCTCCGTTCCTCTATCTGCCAAAATGGAGAGGTGGCCGCATATCTTGTTACAATCCACAGCCAGAGTCAGGTGGGAGAGAAGGAGAGGGAGAAATGGGCTCTACTGAGTCAGACTTGAGATTTCAGAAAGACATCACCTCTTCTCAGTATTTATATCTAGCTAAGGATAAGAAGGCCGGTATCTTGGATGTCTTGTACCACCCTTGCCCTGGTGAAACTCGTATATCAAGGAAAAAAATTAATGCACATGTGTTTGGCAAAAGGCTCAGGTTAATGGGACAGTTCTGTCAATTTCTAACTATATGGCCTTGGCCTAAACCCCTAACCTCATGAGCTACAATTCCCTCCTCTATAAAAGGTAAAGTGTTCTTATCTCAGAGGCTGGATGCAGCATTGAATGAGATCATGTCTTTGAAGGGAGTTGGCACACGGTCAAAGCTCAGGATTCACACACTTACTAGAATCTGCCCTACACGTGAAGTTGACATTACGGAGAGTAGCAACACCATTGCAAAACTGGCACAGACTGGGCGTGAGGAAGAGAAGACTAAGAATGCCACCATCCCTGCCTTCAAATATTTGAAGGACTCTTACGATTAGGACTTTTATCACCCCAAGGTGTAGAAAGAGGACTCATGAGTGGCAGAATTGGGGAATCAGATCAAGCTCGCTAGAGAATGACTGCAATTTCCAAACGTGAAAGCTTCCCCCAGACGGAGTAAGTAGTCCATGCCAAACAGCAGTTAGCAGTTAGTGTTCCAGGAGAGGTCGGTTGAGCGATAGAAGGGAAGTGACAGTGCAGATTCCTGCATCAGGTGGGAAGGGCTGGATTCGGTGACCCACAAGAACCTTTCCAACTCAGGAAATTCTATTATTCTCTGTTCCAAGCAAAGGGACAAAAGGGAAAGCATTGTTATGTCAGGCTGGTGAGAAGGATGGTCTGTTTTCCAACCTGGCCGTTGTGACACCTTTCCTACATCACATGCTCTTTATGCATCTAGCCACCTCTGATCTTTTTTCTGCGCGTCGAGCCGCTGGTGCTTAAGCCTTGAATAATTACTTCTATGCCAAGAGTAGGGTTATGCACATCAAAGATGGCTAGTATAGACTCACTCCAATATTTTTGGAATGACTGATCGGTGTTTCTGACACAATAGTGATGTCCAGAGGAAGGCAGAGATGGAGGGCAAAGCTGTGAATAAGTGCTGAAGAAACGGGGATAGGTTGGCTCAGAGTTCAAGCTTATTTAGATCAGGAGCTGTGTAATTTGGGCCACTTTCCTTTCCTCTCTTCTATCTGACGCTGAGAACAATCCTTTGTTTCACAACCAGGGAACTCCATCAAAAGGCAGAAGTCTGAACATACAACTTTTGGAAATTCTTCCTCTGTATGAGTCCCAGTGCAAGACTAACTTCCACTTAGACCTTCTATCTTAAGGAGGTAAGTGAGTTTTCCTGCTTTTTCTAAGATAGAATGGGCCAAGAGAGAGAAGGTATTCCCAGCTCTTGGGGAAGGATGGTTTTGAGAGGAATCAGGAGATGCAGCACATCTCAGGGGTCAAAGCATGGGTTACTATCTCGAGAAACTTGGTTTTGAGACAGCTTGATCATTCGCTAGATGTGAAACGTTTAACAGTGTCCAAGTTTTGGTGTCTCCATCTGGAAAAGAGAGATAATAATATCTCCTGGAACTTTGCTGAATATATAAAGTGTCCAGTATAGGGTGTGGCACAGAGTGGCGTTCAGACCACGATTGATTGGTCTTGCTATTGCAAATCTGGTACCAGTCAGGAACAAGGGACAAAGGAACTGGAAAAATCCCAGCTCAGATAGGAAGGATATGCAGATTTATGGAGTCCAAGAGAAGCGTGGATATGTTTGCCCTGAAGTTGTAACCAGGAAGCTGTATGTCTGGAGCTACATAAATGGGCTGGTATCTGTACCACAGGGTTTGGTTGGGGTAGGGAGAGGAGGGCGTGGGTGTGCACAGTGTGTCATCACAGGCAGTGTCAGTCACCTTATAATGAAACAGACTGGACCACGTTGCATTACAACAAGGGAGCAACATTCTCCACGTGGCTGAACTCTGGAAAGGAACAAAACCCTGTTGCACGTAAGGCTGCCCGAGTTAGGACAAACGTAGACCCTGAGAACCAGTCTTAAAGCAATGAGTATGTCCTAGGGCCTATGGTGGCAGCAGCTCTGGTTTTTGTGAGGCCAGCAGAAGGGAGATGTCCTATGACTGCATAAATGGGAAACTACATGTGAATGAAAAACGGTGCCGTCGTATCAGTGAACCAAGGATGTTGCAGCCACCAAACCAACACATTACAGCTGCCCCGACGGTGAGCGCTGATGAAACTCAGGATGGAAACAGGATGCCCACCATCAGCCCCTGCAGCCACCCCCCCGATGGTGCACTCTGAGAGGACTCACGGTGGGAAAGCACAGGATACCAGCCCCAGATAGCTGAAGTGCATATCAAAGGAAGGACTCCAGTGAGCCCAGAGTTTTGCATAGAAGAGCGCTAAATTCCTTAACTTGAGATGTCTGGTTTTTCTTTAATTAACAGTAATCTCTTGATGTTCCGGCTACCCAGTCTTTGTTGCAAAAACCCGTATAGATCCCGGTTCTTCCCTTACCTCTTCAGAGCAGTCCCTCGGTGTGACTTGAGATGCTGTGGCCCGGGCTTAAGTCCTCAGTTTTGTCTGCCAAATAAAACATAATTCTCAACTTTTAGGTTGTGCATTTTTTTCAGTTGACATACATTATCCCCACAGGGCTTCCCTACACTCAGGTCTGTTAAGACACTGGTATTACTGACCACAGACATTGTGAAGTCATCTTCTTCAGTGCTTTAAACATAAGTCCATTACTCACGAGTGGGGGATGACGTCTGTCTCCCATCTTCACTGAACTGGTACCCAGATACCAATCACACCACATCAGGGAACCATACACATCTACTGGCCCCCACTGATGGCTGCAGTAAGTGCATCATGTTTCATTGGAAGAATGGAAAAACACCATGGTTTTAATCACAGCATGATGATTTGTACCAGGATCATGAGGGTCTGGGGCAGAGATTGGAAGGAACTGAATTCCAGCTCCTGGCCGTGTTATGTGCTCTGTCAGGCAGGTGTCCTGCCAATGCAGCAGGCTACCAAATACTTCAATAGTCCCCTCCGTCATGCAGGGCAAGTGTAATCACCTTTCCTCTGCAGAGGAGGCCTTGGAAGAGATCAGCTAACTGTCTTCAAAAGTTAAGCAACTTCCTTCTCAGGAACTTGAAGTGGGAGAGAATGCAGGTCGCCTGTTGTTTGCAAGAACTTCCTGTGTCTCTGCCCTCCAGCCCACCCCCCTGGAGGGGCTGCAAATGCAATGGAGTTCAGACTTTTAAGATCATGACTGACAGTAATAAGTACCTTTTATATCGTGACCCAGGACACACACACAATCATACACACAAAGACATATACTTCATGAACCAGTACTTACTACGCGCATGTTCTTTGATATTTTCTATTTCATTCTATACTTATCCATTCCATTTTTAAGTTGTTCATGACCTGAATTTCACTGTATAACCTGACCTTTGAACTATGTTCTTCAGCATTGATCTTGCCTACCGATTCAAAAGCCTGCAATTCCTCTCCATTTCCTCCCAAATAAAGCCCAAATTCTTTAACACGACAGATAAGACCATTTAAATGGTCTCTATCTTCCATTTCAGTTCTGCCATCTTCACCTAAGCACCCTATGCTCCCAACACACCTGGCACCTGCCTCTCCTAGGTGCCTCAAGCCCACTGTGCACTCTCCCATCTCTCTGCCTTGCCTGCGCCCTACCTCAGCATAGATGTGCTTCTCGCTGCAGGGAAAACTCCTCTCCATGCTTAAGAACTATCCCAGATGTCACCTCCTCTGAAGACTACCTTGACCTTCCCAAGCAGAGCTAAACTCTCCACTAGATTCCCACGGTCTTGAGGAATTCCCTTTTTGCTTAGCATTTAGTGATCATCTGACCCTCCTTGTCATAGCTGAGCTGGCCTTTTCTATTTTTGAATTGGTAGAAATAACTTTAAAAGAAAAAAATACCACTTTGGGTCTTTTCTTTCCTTTACGATTGGCCCTTGTCTTCCTCCTTCTTTATCTTCAACCTACCTCTCGCCCCACCACCATCTCCACGCTGCTCAGAAGCACCAGGAGAATGCGAAGGTCAGCTTAGGAGGAAGAGGCCTGTGGTCAAAATTAGTGGTGGCGAACCAATCTGGTTCTAGTGTCTCTTCCTCCAGACTGACAGGGAGTCCAAGCTTGGTAGAGGCACAACGCAATCCATCCGAGTCACAGGAGGCTGGAAGAGGCAAGGGGAGGTGGAGAAACCAAGGCAGAGTGAGAACACTGGCAAAGGCGCGGACGTGAGGAACGGCATAAATACTGATTCACGGGCTGCAGCAAACCCGGATGCCAAACAAAGGCCCTGTGGCCGCCTAAGATGGTAGGCAGTAGAGGCCCTGATAGAGGCCCTGATTTACAACTAGTCGCAGAGTTTAACCGAAAGACCCCGCAGTGCTCTGTTGTTTGCAGAGCAATTATCCACACATTATTCCATTTCACTATGGGGTGTCAGAGCTGGAGGGAAATTTCAGAGGTCAATTAGCCTTATCCCTCCTCCCACAGCAAGTCAAAAGGCAGGCAAGTGACTTGGCCGAGGTCACATCCCTGAGTTATCAGCTGAGTGGGATGCTCTTCTATCAAACCTGCTTCACACACACGGGTGCCCAGAGCTCCCCTGTTCCCGTGGGTTCAGAGGGCTCTCACGGTTTTACACAGCCTGCATTTCAAAGCCCCTCTAGGAAGCAGTGTGGTGCCTCCCAGATCTTTGAAAGATTCCCAGGCAGAGACTCTACAGCCTCCCTCTGGTCAACCTTCTTAAAATTTGCTGCCACATGAGCTAAGCTGATCTTCACAGTATCATATCCCTATGACCAAGAGTGCCTAAGCTATGAACTCACCAGTAACTCGTGCCAAGCTGCCTCTTCTTTTGCACAAGATGTTCATTTAAAATCAAATTGCACATAAATCCCTCCAGTTTCTGCTCATTTCCCTCAGCCCTTGGCCTTTTTTGGTCTTTTTTCCCCTCTCTGCTCCCAACCCTGTGTGCTGCGAGTCTCTGAGATGACACACGGGCAGGGAGAGCTGGGCCGTCTAGGGGAGCATCCTGGAGTCGCGCTGGAGCCGATGGGCGAGCCCCAGGGCCGCGTCCGCCCGAAGCGCACAGGTTCCCCGAGGGGGTTACAGGGGTGGCCTGACGCAACTACCCTCATAGATCTGGAACGCCCCTTAAGGACTCTTCTAGAACAACTCCCTCATCTTACAGATGTGGAAAATGAGGCCCGGAGTGCAGAACGACTTGCCCTTGCAATTGGGGAACCCAAGCTAGGAGAGCACCCTAAGTGGCCCCTCTCCCGGACTAGTTCACTTTCTGGACCGCTGCCTCTGACTCTGCGGATGAGGAAACTGAAGCTTAGAGAGGTGAAGAGATCAGCCATGATCCCAGAGCTACAAAGTGCGGGCTTCAGTACTGGACCCACAGTGCGATGGGAGCGGCAGCGAAGGGAGACGGGGAAGGGGTTGGCCAGCCATTTCCCACGCGGCGGGAGACGCCTGAACAACTCCAGGGGACGCTGTTCGTACCGCCCCGCCAGTATGTGCCCCGCTGGAGACCGGGATGGGGGCGCAGGGTGGGGAGGAAGGTGCCCCGATCCTGCTGACAATCAGCCCCTGGGCCCGGCATGTCAGGGGCGCCCGCCCAGGTTGGGGTGCCTGGTCCCCCAGCACCGCCCGCGGCCCCTGTTCGGGAAGCTGGGGACCGGGTCCGAAGGCCTTTTCCCATTCAGTGGGATTATGCCTTTTGAATTGTTTTTTTAAAAAAAAGCTGCAGCGAGCGAACCCTGCCTGACAACACCGAAGGAATTTTTCCCAGGGATCGGCCGAAAGCTGACTCACATTTAAAGACTTGCCCAAAGTGGTCATGCCCCTCTGAGCAAATACCACAGGCATGTCAAACCCCGCTCCCCACGGCCCCGCCGCCAGGCCCCGCAGCTGCCCGGCCCGGCCCAGCCCGGCCCGGCCCGCGATTGGACGAGCGCCGCGCTGCTAAGCCGGGCCAGCCAATCGCGGCTCCGCGTAGCCGGGCCAGCCAATCGTGGCGCCGCTTAGCCCGGCGCAGCCAACCGCAGCGTCTCTTAGTCGGGCCAGCCAATCGCAGCGCCGCCTAGCCGGTTGCTATCCGGGGCCCGGGTCCTAGGGAGGCGCGGCGGAAGGCGGTTCCTGCTTGTTTTCTGTCCCGCGGGCGGGGGCGGAGCGGGAGGCTCCGGCTGTGTGTTTAGGCAGGTAGGGCCCCGGAGGGAAGTGAAGAGTGAGGGCTGAGCCGCCTACGAGGGAGGGAGGCTGCCTCAGGGCCTTGAGCCGCAAGGTCCCACTGCGGCACGTGAGCTGACGCGAGCTGCCAGGGACTCTGGCGCCGGCGCGGGGCGCATCCCTGGGAACCCGTCCTTGGGAGCCGCTGACAGTCCAGCTCCAGGCTGCCCCAGAGCTCCACAACCCGCCAGTCTTTTCTCCTCCAGTTGTGGAAGGCAAGAAGAGGCACAGACCCATCAAGAGTGCAGCAGGTGCTGGAAAGATATCAAACGTCCGAGGTCTCTCTGTGTTCCCAGATAAATACACGTGTGAGCCTGGCTGAGTCTCTTCACAACTATGGTTCTCGATTTTGCTCATCTTTAGAATGAGAGGTCTGGGCCCCTGTCACCTCTAAGATTCTGGTTCTTATCTCAACACCTAGAGGAACATTGAGGTCTGGTTCTCCTTCTCAGGCCAAACCACTTTCCACCCGGCAGCCCAAGGGCTTTTCTTAACACATGAATGGAATCAAGTAGCCCCCCCCCGCCCCCCACACACTTGTCCCCTTCCCCCACCCCCACCTCTTTCCTCCCTCGAGGGCCTTTGCACTTGCTGTTCCCTTCATCCCCACCCCAGCCTCTCCCTTGGCCAACTCCTAACTCCTCCAGGTCTCAGCATAAACGTCACCCTGATCTGAATTGGTCCCACTGCCATTCCCTCTTACGGCACCCTGTGGTTTTCCATCATAGCACACACCCTAAACTGTAATTTTATAAGTTTATTTGTGTTTATTTGCTTAATGTCTCCTCCACTAGAAAGGACAGAGGCCAGTTCTGTTTTTTTTTTTTTTTTTTTGTACCACATCCCCAGTGTCTACCACAGTGCCTGCCACTCGGTAAATATTAGGTTGAATTCATTAAAAAATTATCTTCAGGAGAGTAAAGAATCATTGTACCCATTTAACAGATGAGGCTGTGGAAGCTCAGACGGGTTAAGTAACTTACCTACATTCAAATGGTCAAAAGGTGACCAAACTTATCTCTGGTCTTCGGTTTCTGTTAGGCAATTGTATTAGGAGATCATAGGCCTTCCAAGAGGTAGCAAATAAATACTAGAACAGACGGTTATAGCATTTTGGGTGCTGTGGTTTTCCTTCTGCTATCCAGGACTTTTTCCAGCCCATTGAAAGTTCCATTCACTTATTCATTCTACAGATACTTATGGAGCATCGACTATGATGAGCCCAGCAGCCCAAGGTTAAACAGGAGAGTTCCCTTCCAGAACTTACTGGTAAGTGTGAACTTTCAGACCACAAGATATAGCCTTGTCTACCAAAGCGCAGAATCTACTCTGTCCATTTAGTAAAAAAATTGGGTCATCTATTCTGATGTTTTGTTGATTTCAGTGTCTGTTCTGGTATGTAGTAGGCTTAACCTGTATTTTTAACTGGACTAAAAAAATGCATTCCCAAAGCTGGAATATATTTTTTAAAGTTTAACCTACTGTTTCTTTGGATTAGCAGTGTTGTCTGGGAACCAATCATGGTTATTTCTAAAGGAGAAAGATGCTACAGCAGGGAGAGGTACACATGGCAAGAGGCTTTTCTGGGTACCATTCCCTCAGCTGTGATCTAGAAGCTGGCTGTGCTGTCAGCTGCACCAAGGACACACGCACACCACCAGCACCACTGCCACTGCCACCACCAAATGGCTGAGTCAAAATGACATAAAAGGGAAGGGAGATGATACTCAGACCAAGTCCCAGCTCCCCCATGTAGCCACGCCATGCGATCTCTGGCAAGTCTCTGCCCTTCCAAGCCCCAGGCTCCTTATCTGGCCCCAGTGCTTTCCAGCTATGAAGCATCTGTAAAATGAACTGGCTCCATTACTTTATTCCTTTACTTATTCAGCAACATTTATTAATCATCTCCTATAGGCCAGGCACTCTGTCCAGCACTGGGACTACAATTGAGAATAAAACTAACTATGGTCTCTGTTCTCAGAGAGCTTACGCTCCAGTGGCAGATACAACCATCAATTAAATAGTCACTGATCAAACAATCACCATACACATGAATTACAAATTGAACTGAGTGCCGCCGGGTGATCACATTGGCGTGTGCACCAACCCTGAGGCAGGAAGCCTCCTGCACACTGAAGGACCCAGGGGAATCCAGCGTGGCTGGAAGAGAGCTGGGAGGATAGGAGGGCCCGAGTGGTGCAGGACCTTGAAGGACATGTTGGGGACTTCAGTCTTGATCATGAGGGCGATGGGGAACCACGGGAGGGTTTTAAGAGGAGGATTCGATGTTCCAGTTTTTATTTTGGAAATATTTCCAGCTGAGGCATGAGTTAACAGAGTGGAAGTGAGACGACAGGTTGGGAGGTGAGAGATGTTGGGAACTTGAATTAGGATGATGATGGTGGGGAGGATATGATAGTGATGGGGAAGAAGTGATGATGGTGGGGAAAAGATGATGGTGAAGAGGTGATGATGGAGGGGAAGAGACGATGATGGAGGGGAAGAGGCGATGATGGAGGGGAAGAGATGATGATGGAGGGGAAGAGATGACGGAGGGGAAGAGGCGATGACGGAGGGGAAGAGGCGATGACGGTGGGGAAGAGGTGATGATGGAGGGGAAGAGGCGATGATGGAGGGGAAGAGGTGATGATAGAGGGGAAGAGGCGATGATGGAGGGGAAGAGGCGATGATGGAGGGGAAGAGGCGATGACGGAGGGGAAGAGGCGATGATGGAGGGGAAGAGGTGATGTTGGTGGGGAAGAGTTGATGATGGAGGGGGAGAGGCGATGATGGAGGGGGAGAGGCGATGATGGAGGGGAAGAGTTGATGATGGAGGGGGAGAGGCGATGACGGAGGGGAAGAGGTGATGACGGAGGGGAAGAGCAAGAAGCTGTCTAAACTGGAGAGAGTGCATCAACACTGGTCTATCTTCAAAGCCCAGTTTCTCATTTTTTTTCCATTTTCTCCCAGTAAAAAGTGTATGCGAGACTGTAAACCTCAGCCCTTTCCATACCTGACACTGCACCAGACTTGGTCTATATGTGCTTGTACTGGTTCCCATTTACTGTGGATTCTGGACACCCAACGTGGATCCCAGAGCTGAGAGTCTACAAAAATATATGTGTATCTTCTCTCACTGTCCCCCTGGCTGTGAACAAGTCCCCACACATCGTCGCCTCTGTGGGCGCTTTGGGAGGGGATGTCTGCCTTTCCCTTGAACTGACTTCCAGAGCAAGTATTGCTTCTGATGCTTTGACTTCTGTTGTGGGTAACGTCGGGGAGGGTGAGAGCCTGCAGTGTGGACTCCTTGTGGGCAGAGCCGATGGGGAAGGGTGTAGCGAGCAGGCCATTTTCCACGTTCACCCTAGGGCCCTTGTATGGACCTGATTCACTGGAGTCAGCCTTTCCCTTCTTGGGCCCATCTTGGCCCTCTGTTCATCCTTCCTGTGAGCCCCAGCAAGGCCCCTTGCCTGATTCACTTTCAGTTCCCCAGCCTCTCCCTCTCTCTGTCTCTGTCTCTGTCTCTGTCTCTGTCTCTGTCTCTCTCTCTCAAACACACACACACACACACACACACACACACACACACACACACACACACACACACACACACACACACACACACACAGCCTCAGGCTGTGGTGTTTCCACCCAAGAGGGAACACATCACCTGCTCCGCACGAAATGAGTCTTGTCTAAATGAGAAAATGTGCGCACATGTGTTTCCTTGACTACTTCACAAAGCTGCCCTCTAACCACCATCTTCATGGAAGCCTTCTGCTCACTCCACCTGAAAAGGTAGATCTTTGGGTAGCCAAGCCCTGAACTCCACTGGCCGGCTCCCTGGGGTGGGGATCCCAGTGAGGACCCAGTGCACTGCCTCGGGGACAGGGAGCTCCATACCAGAGAGCATCATCCCAGCTCCCCTGGCCTCCTGCCACCCAGGGCCCCCGGCAGTCCCTGTCCCAAGAGCGTCTAGGTGAGCAATGCGAATAGCTCCGGGCCCTCCCGACTGCGGTGTGTGTAGGAGGGTGAGCATCCCCTTTTCTATGAAGGCAGCACTTGTTCGGAGTTCTGAGACTCTGACAGCGTCCACTTAGCAACAGCCAGCAAGTGGGTCTGGCTCGGGTCTGTGCTGGAGAGAAAGCGGGGTGCCTGATGGGTTTGACTCTGATGAGAAAGCAGTGTACAGAAGGCTTTTTTTTTTTTTGGTAGGGGTGGAACTTTTCAACTTTATTGAGAAACGACTTATGTAAAATGAACTACATTCAGAGTACAGTTCCATGAGTTTTCACGGTTGTATATACCCATACAAAACATTTCCATCACCACACAATGGGGTTTTAAAAAATCATTTTAGATTGTTATATAGTATTACGCTTTCTCCTGACTGGCCCTTCCCAGGTTCCATTCATTCTTTCCTTCATCCGCTCACCAGGCTAAGAGTTACCCGAAGGCAGGGTCATATCTATGCATCTGTGTATTCCCGCCTCTGAGCACAGAGCGCGTTCAGTGAATGAACCCATTTGGCGACCATTCACCCCGTGCCATGCACGGCCCTGGGGGACCCAAGGTGGGTACAGGACACCGTCCTCGTCTTCTGGAAGTCGCCATCCGGGTGAAGAGTCAGCTGTGGCAGAGCGATTGCCCAGGCTGTAACTGTAGGCCAGGGCTGTAACTGTAGGCCAGGGCTGTAACTGTAGGCCAGGGCTGGAGGTGACCCTGCAGCAGAGGAGGACTCCACCCTCAGGAGGAGCCCCTCTCCTGCTGCCTCTGCACCGGCTCCAGGCTTCACGTCTTCCACGGCCTCCCTGGGGTCCCACGGCCCACGTCGGGGGTCAGCTTTCTGCACGGGGACAGGCGCAGGTCTGACAGTGGAGTTGGATCCAGTTTCTGTCAGTCCCCTGCTGTCTGACTTGCACGTGTTCTCAAGCCTTCCTGAGCCTCGGTTTCTTCATCTACGACAATGACAGCCAACATCACAAGCCATTTCCCTGTGCCAGGCTTGGTTTTGACTTATTTGGTCCTCCCAGCACCCATGGTCTTGGTTTTACAGATAAGAAAGTGAGGCCCAGGGAGGGAGCAACCCGTCCACAGGGGCAAGAGCCGAATGGAAACCCTGGGAAGCAGCTCCCAAACGAAGCCTGACTTTGGCCCGCGCCGGCTCTCAGGCCCCCTTCCCAGGCCCCCTTGCTCTCAGCCTCTCAGGCCAGCTGCACCCAAGCAGAGCACGTCTCCTGGCATCACCGGCCTTTCAGAAACACGGGTCCCTCTGTCTCTTTCCGCAGGCCTTGACCTCAAGTCCAAGCCCAGACTCCAGGCGCGTCCTGCCGCCCCGCCCCCTGGGCTGAGCTCCCCCCTCCCCTTTCCTGGGCGCACAGCCTCAGGTCAGCGGTCAGCGGTCAGGTTCTCTGACCCGTCCCCTCTAGCACTCCCCTTTTCCCGGCCGGCCCAGCAGTCTTTCAACCTCAATTGACTCCTGCTGTTTTCTCCTCTCGGCTCCCTCACTTCCTTCGCCCCTTTCATCCCTGCCCCCACTCGGCTCCCACATCCTGCCCTGGGGCCCTCTCCCTGCCGAGAAGTCTGTCTGGCATTGTTCTCCAATTCCAACATTAGCGTTCTCAAACCTACATTTGCATTTGATGGCTCCTGTCCCAGCTAGACAGGGGCACTCTGATGCCTATATATTTAGGAGAGGAGCGCTTTCTCCCGCACAGTCTCATTTTCCACTTTGACTCCAGTGCATTCTCCGGTTCTGGCCCCGATTTACTCTGGGCCAAGAGAGTCAGGCCAGCACCTTTAGGCTATGCTGGGGCTTATAGGCTCTTGGGCGGCTTTGCCTGTAGGAGCTCCGGAGAACAGAAGTCTCACTTCCCCCGCCTCCCAGCCTTGCTCGGAACATGAAAGCTTCTTGCAAGCTCGCATCTGCAACCAGTGTTCTCTCCTCCCAGGCTCCAGGACCTGGCCTCCAGCATTCCGCAGCACAATTGCGGAGGCCAGGGACTGGGGTTTGCGGTGTCACCTCTAGCCGGGACACCCACCTGCCATGTGAACCATCTCCGGCCTCGGTTCTAGGAAAAGCCACGAGGATGGGATAAAGAAGGCTAGTCAGCCAGTATTTCCCAGGGCAGGGGTGTTCCGGCTTTTAGTTTTTCTCTGCCTCTGGGCTTCTGGGGTTCAGCCAGAATTAGAACGGCCAAGTGCCAAGCAACTGAGAGAAAGGGATCTCCTGCCAGGTCTCCAGGGGGTTCGAGGCCACTTCTTACAGAGGTTTAGGGAATTGTGGTTTGCATGGCAGGGCTTCCTGGGGTTGCATCACAACTTCAGAGTGATTTATGACTCCTGTTCCTTTGAGAAGCTCGCGACCTCCGTTTCCACCTACAGCCGAGTCCTTCCATGCAGCGACCCTACAGAACATCTCATATGTGTGGTGCGGGGGTGGGTATTGAGGCACTTGGGCTGGGGAAACAGAGGCACTTCCGGGGGCGAGGGGAGCTGGGCGGGGCGTGATCCTGGAGGCTTCTGACTCCAGGGCGCCAGCGGGGCCCATCCAGGGCAGCAGCAAAGGAGACAAGAGGAAATCTTGATTCCTCCAGTTCTGTCAGGATTCAGCTAGCATTGCTGGGAAGAGTTCTGTGTTCCTGGCTCTGTGCTGGTGACTAAGGTTGATGCAAAAAACAAAACAAAACAAAAAGAAGTTGGTGCCCCTAAAACTCCAAGTATTTATGTTCTAGTGGGAAATCCATAAGTGCACCATATTATTAATAATGACTGCCCGTCGATCACTTGCTCGTGCGGGGTGTTTACATGCACTGTTTCTAACTTTCACAGCAAGTTTATATTCTGGTGCCAGTCTTACAGATGGGGGAAGAAAGGCTCCTAGTAAAGGCTCCAAAATCACACGGCTGGGAAGTTGCTGAGCCAGAGTTTACACCCATTCGAAGTTCACGGCCCGTGCTCCTTCCCCAGCACCACAGTGCAAGACGAGGCTCAGCCCAAGTGCCAAAGGGGGTGAAATAGCCATGTGCGGGGGAGTCCAGGGAGGGAGCACCCCCACCTCGCTCTGGGAACAGGAGGGGCATCCAAGGGGGGCGGGCATCTCTGGAGAGAGACGCCCAGGGGGACGCAGGGAGCAGAAGCACCGAGGTGCACCAGAGAAATAGTGAGTCATCCTGTTACCGAACCAAACGTGGGGCCGCTCGCCCGGGCACAGTAAAGCCGATCTACTGACCCCAGGTTGTAGGGAGGGAAAGGGCAGCGTTTATTGCAGGTGCCAAGCAAGGAGTCGGGGACGGCTCGTGCTCCAAACACCCGAACTCCCCAAAGGGTTTCAGCAAAGCATTTTTAAAGGCCAAGTAAGGGAGGGGTGTCCCGGGGTATGTGATCTGCTCATGCACAATTCTCTAACTGGCTGATGGTGAGGTAACAGGGTGATGTCACAGGGGTTCACATCAATCCTTAGGCTCCAGGAGTCCTGGGGTCTATGTGCTCATGGTCATCAAGTAGTTAGCTTCTCCCATTTGATGGGGGGCGGGGGCGGTTTCACATCGGTAAATCAACTTGGGACATGTGCATCAGGTACTAGCAGGTTGGCCAAAAAGTTCCTCTGGGCTTTTCGTAACATCTTGCAGAAAAACCCGAACAAACTTTTTGGCCAACCCAATATTATCTAAGTCCTTCAGAGAGGACCTAAAGCAGAGGATAGGGGAGAGAGGTCTGCCCCGGGAAGCCCCCGTAGGTTACAATCCTGGAGTCTAGGGTCTGAGGAGAAGAGAGTAGGGAGTAGGTTGGCACCAGAGCACAGAGGTGTCTGTAGGTATCTGGCCATGTTCTGTAGGTGTTCAGGGAACATGGAAAAAATTTGAGTAAGCTAGTGATGTGAGAACTCAAGAAGACATAGGTAAAGAGTCTTGGGATGGGGAGAGAATAAAATGACACAGGAGATTCAGGTTACTGAAATCCCAGCAAGGGGCAAAGAGATCTGGAAAAAAGTAGCCTGCGAATGGAAAGATGGTGTTAAGTATCTGAAATGATTTGGGGATGAAATGGGGGTCTGGAGCACGAGGTGAGGTGTGAGCCGGAGCTCCAGGTTTGGAGATTGTAACTTAAAAGGTGATGCTTGGGACTCCCTGGTGGCGCAGTGGTTAAGAATCCGCCTGCCAATGCAGGGGACACGGGTTCGAGCCCTAGTCCGAGAAGATCCCACATGCCGTGGAGCAGCTAAGCCCGTGTGCCACAATTGCTGAGCCTGCGCTTGAGAGCCCACAAGCCACAACTGCTGAGCCCGTGGGCCCAGAGTCTGTGCTCCGCAACAAGAGAAGCCACCGCAATGAGAAGCCCCTGCACCGCAAAGAGTAGCCCCCGCTCCCCGGAACTAGAAAAAGCCCGTGCACAGCAACAAAAACCCAATGCAGCCAAAAAATAAAAATAGAAATAAAATAAAATAAAACTAGAAAAAAAAAAAAGGTGATGCCTGAAACCCTAGGAATGGATTTAAGCAACAGGGGTAACAGAAGACAAGAGAGGCGGGGATCAAATCTAGAATCAAAGGTCAGAGGGCAAAGGTGAGACGCAAAGGAGATGGAAAAGAAGCAGTGGGAGGGGAGAAAGTAAATTCCCAGGTGGCTGCCTCAGTCAACTCTGTCTTGTCGCTGCTTGAGACTCACATACCAGATTGGGGCGTGACTGCCAACCCTTCCCCCTGGCCTGTACTCGGAGCGTCAGCGTCCTCATTTCTAAAAGGAAACAGGGCATGAGTGTGGCATCTTACATGATGGCTGGAGAGGCAGAGCACTTCCTAGGGGCTCAGTCGATGGCAGCTCTCATGGTTATAAGTGTGGTCTGTTTGCCCTATTCTCTTCCGAGGTCAGGACCTCCTCGAGATCAGGGAGCAGATCTTCGTGTGTACCCCAGCTGACACTGGACACGTTACAGTCACTCTTCAGATGTCTCTCGAATGCTGAGAAGGTGGGATGGATGAGCTTTTCCTGTTGCCACCCTGATCGTTTAGCCCCTGTTGGCTGTTAGTCAAGAAAGAGCTTGAGAGTCAAGAACCAGGCCCTCCGGAGGCTCTGAACACCAGCCCCTTCCTGTCCTCGGCTTCGTTTTCTCTGCCTAGAATATCAGCCTCAAGTTTCCATGGATAGGGCCGTGGGCAGAGGCCCGGGGCCAAGACAGCAGCCCTGAGACGCGGCTGGTGCCAGGCCCGGTTCTGCGTGGGGCATCGGGGACTTAGGAGGCCACCTGCGTCACTCAGACAAGGTCATGGGAAGGACCTGCTGCTTTCTAGACTCCCGTGATCTCAGGTGGTGAGGGATGGGTGGGAGAAGCGTGGAAAAGCGAGGGTACCTACCCACACCCCTCTGGTGAGGGGCGCGGTGGGGAGCAGAGGCTGGGCAGGACCGAGGCCGGGACTGTGTGGCTGCACCTGACCCCGGGGCTTTCTTCTCAGCCGTGAGGGGAGAGTAGAGACATCCATCCCGTGGGTCTGGGGAAAGGGTTTGGGAAGGATTCCTTCCCTCTCCTCAGCACATCCTGGCGTGTCCTCGCAAAGCTGGCTCGAGGAATCTGCCCTGGGAGCTGCTGTTAAAATCTGCTCTCCACTAATGATGGCTTTTTTTTTTTTTTTTTTTTGCGGTACGCAAGCCTCTCACTGTTGTGGCCTCTCCCGCTGCGGAGCACAGGCTCCGGACGCGCAGGCTCAGCGGCCATGGCTCACGGGCCCAGCCACTCCGCGGCATGTGGGATCTTCCCAGACCGGGGCACGATCCCGCGTCCCCTGCATCGGCAGGCGGACTCCCAACCGCTGCGCCACCGGGGAAGCCCTGATGATGGCTTTTTTGCCCACGTTTGTTTGAGTGAGGCAGAGCTGTGAAGGGCGCGGTGTGGAAGCCCAGCGTCCCCCTTGCTCTTGGCTGTCCCGGGCTCTGATGATGCCGGTGGCCGAGGCAGCCACTGAGCTATCAGGCCCCCGCTCCCCGAGCTGGCGGCTCGGCTTTCATCTCTGTTTGTGGCCAAGGACAGGGACAAGGGGACCAGTGCCCTGGCTGGCTAATGAGTAATGGGAGCCTTGTCTGTCTGTGGCCCTGGACATGCCCCTGGGATGACCTTGAGGTTGCTGGAGCTGGGCAGGCCAAGGCCAGGGGGCCATTTCCTCTTTATCCTCTCTGCTGCTACACACCCCCCCATGAGTCTCCCACCCCCTTCACCTAAATGCCTTGGTCTGAGTCATTTATGAAAGTTATTCCAAAGGCTTTCCTCCTCCACTCTGCTTTTATTACACAGTGGAGAATGATGGGGCAAGTCTGGTGTCCATCTGAGTCAGCAAACTGTACAGCCTCTGGTTACCTTCTTCCTCTCCCCACCCTGAGTGTTTGTGCAAATCTCCCTCTAGGGATGATGAACAAAGCCATGGAGGGGTCAGGCGCACACCTTTGTGAAGGGCTACGTCATCTTGATCTTCCTTCCTCGGGTCAGATCGCTTCCTGCCTTTCTCTCCAAGGGCCTTGAATGGCAGCCCAGTAGGAAGGCAGCGGTCTTTGCTTCCTCCACGTGTGCCTCCCGTGCCTGCCCACGTGGGAGTCTCTTCTCTGTGCCCGTGACTTACTTGCTGCTCTGGGTCCCTGGCGCAGTTACCCAAACTCTCCAAGCTGCACCAGGGGACCTGCAGCACCCCTTCCTAGGGCTAGCGGGGCTGCACAGAGGGCCCTGCGGCACCCCTTCCTAGGGCTAGCGGGGAGCGGCACAGAGGGACCTGCGGCACCCCTTCCTAGGGCTAGCGGGGAGCGGCACAGAGGGACCTGCGGCACCCCTTCCTAGGGCTAGCGGGGAGCGGCACAGAGGGACCTGTGGCACCCCTTCCTAGGGCTAGCGGGGAGCGGCACAGAGGGCCCTGCGGCACCCCTTCCTAGGGCTAGCGGGGAGCTGCACAGAGGGCAGATGTCAAGTGCGAACAACAACGAAAAGATAGGAATTCCCTGGTTTGGAGCCTCGTGTCTGTCCTCCTCCCCAGCAGCAGCATGAAACACAACACGTGGAAAATGTTTCCCAAAGGAATGACTGAATAAATGCATTGCTAATGGCAGCAAATATATGTGGGCATCTGTCCTCAGGGAATGAATCAGTTCATTGATTCTGAAGTGTCACTGTCTCGCAAGGAGTTGAACCAGGCACATGGAAACCATGCCCTGAAACAATTGAATTGGGCCTTAAAAAGTAGCAAGACTTTCCTATTTTATGTTGGGTTAGTTTTTAGGGAGATGAACATTTGAGAAAGAGCTCCAGCCGCTGACAGAGCGTAATTAGGTTGTAGCGTCTGTATTTTGTTAGGTGTTGGGTATATTTCTATGGGGTGGAGAAATGGATGAGTGACGGATTAGCCATCGGCGATGGGAACAGTGCTTATATGAGCTGCTGGGGCTTGGGTACTTTTCAGGGGTCTGGGTACCAGCTTGCCGTACGGTCTTTGCGATGCCTCTTACCTTCTCTTCCTCCACCTGCCTGCCCCCCAATCTGAGGCGTGAAGCGCCACAGTCCCCAATCTCCGCATCTTACAGGAGAGCTAGAAGGCGATCACAGCCTGGGACATAGGCCTTCAGCAGCCTCCCAGGCCAGTCTCCTATGAACATGATCACCTATCCTTCTGGGGCCTTTAGAGCAAGCAGAGTTGAGGGAAGGGAAGAGAAGAGGTTGACGGGGGAGACGTGAACTGGACAAGTCACCGCAGGGCAGTGAGGCCCAAGAGAGCACCTTGATCTCCCTCTCTGCTGTCCTGTCTCCAGGCAGCACCCACTCTGCCTTCCTGCACAGTTAGGCTCTCCTAGGGACGGGGCCTGGCAACACAGAGGAGAGGCGGGCAAAACGCTGGTGGATTAACTGGCAAAGCTCTTTCTCATCCCCTGCTTTAAAGCAGCTGTTCCTTCAGGAAGTTCCGACAGGCCCCTCAGAGTTGTGACGGGGCCTGTGGCTGGTGGGGCTCTGGGCTGCCTCAGCTGGGGGCTGCACTTTCTCAGCTGGGAGCCGGAACTTTGTGACGCATCCTGCGAGGAATTCCAGGAGGGCTGGTGACTGGCTCTGGAGCTTAGAACAGCTGCTTGGTGATGGCAGAAGTTCCAATCTCACTTCCTCCAGGAAGCCTTCTGGGATTGCCCAGCCAGGTGCTCCCTTCCCAAGTCCTGTAGAGCTTTTCTGGGGACACTTAAGACTCTCTTTTGTAGTCCCATGCTTGCGTCGTTGTTTTCTCCCTTTACTAGTCTGGGAGCTGTTAACAGGAATGATCCTGATCTCATTTTTCTTGCATTGGTTGAGTGTCTATAAATACTGTTGACTCAATGAAGAAATAAATGGCCATGTCGCCTGTGCTGGCCTTCTCACCTCTCCAAGTTATTTCCAGGAGAAAGGAGGCAAAGTTTAAAGCGCCTTCAATACCTATTTTGGCCGCCTGTGATGACGGTGCAGGCAGGATGAGGGTGCAGTGCCCCAGGGGAGGGAAGTCCAGGAAGTAAAGTAATGGGCGGACAGTTTAGCGGAATGGAATTCACGTGGGTGCTAACCCTTGGGTCCCATTTTCTGGTTTCCTGGCCTGCCCTGTTTGTAAGGTCACGGTGCCTTGCTCTGTGAAATACTAGCTTGAACAAACCTGCCTTTTTACAGCCCCATTTTGGGCTTCAAAGAGTGAGCCCCTCGTTAAGTTTCAAGAGGCAGGCTAGCAAGGTGGGTGGGACCTCAGGTTCTAGAACCCACTTCCTAGATTCACCACTAAGTGGCTGTGGAAACTTAAGCAGGTTACTTAACCTCTCTGTGCATATGCAAAGGAGGAAAAGAATAGGAGCTGCCTCCTAGCATACGGAGGATTGAAGGACTGAGCAGGTGGAAGGCTCTTAGAACGGTGCCCGGCGGTGCTCGCCTGCCCTGACGGAAGCATCGGCGTTGAGAACAGCACCTTTCGATCCTAAGTTACTGAGGTCCTGCTTCCCAACAAGCCACGCTGATATACCTGTTAATGGAGAAACTTTTTCTGGGTCTTCCCTGAATGCAAGATGCACTGGACATCCACTCCCCACCACCATCAGCGCCTCCTGACCTTTATCTCCTGTGACCCCTGACCCCGACTGGGTCAGAATGTGGAGGCTCAGCCCAGGGGAAAGACGGGCTGACCCTGGGTCAGCCTAGACAAACACCTGCCTTCCGGGGAGGCCAGATGACAGCATTCCTGAGGCCTGAGTGGGCTACACTACGTGTCAGCAGCAATCCTGTCTGCTCACTGCCTAGGACCCCTTCATCAGGTGGCCGGGCATCCCAGCAAACTCCCCAAGGCCATCTGGCTCGGTTAGAAGAGCTTCAGGGGCCTTGGCGCACACATTCTCGAGCCTGGAGTTAGAACGCATGCCTGACTGTGTTCAGTGCCAGGTCTGGTTGTAAGCTCCCCCTTCCAGAGAACAGGCGAAGGAAAGGGAGCTCATGCCCAGGGGCAGGTTGAGTCCGTGGTCAGGACCGTCGCAAACTCTTCTTTAAAAGAGGCAGTTTGGGGTGGGAGATTGGGATTGGCATATATACACTATTGATACTATGTATAAAATAGATAACTAATGAGAACCTACTGTGTAGCTCAGGGAACTCTACTCACTGCTCTGTGGTGACCTAAATGGGAAGAAAATCCAAAAAAGAGGGGATATATATACACGTATAGCTGATTCATTTTGCTGTACAGTAGAAACTAACACAACATTGTAAAGCAACTATACTCCAATAAAAATTAATTTAAAAGAATAAAATAAAATAGGCAGTTTTAGGGTCGATGCACAGAACGATTTCAGAAAGGAAATCCAGTGGAGCAGTTGACGAAGACCTGGGTGGGAGGTAAGACTTCGAACCCAGCTGGTGAAAAAGCCACGTCCTAGTAGAATTGCAGCATTTGTTTCATGGCCAGGCAGGTGTTAGGTGCGGTGCACAACACAGCCCTCTGAGGTGTGCTTGAGGAAACAGACTCAGACAGCGGCCGTCACACGACTTGTAAGTGGGGAGGTTTGAACCCCCGTCTCCTGGCTTCTGGCCCACTTCTTAGTCCATTGTTCACATCTGTTCATCCTGGAAGGGACCCTGGAGCTAGTCCTGCCCATTAACCTAGCAGGATGCCTCCCCAGCAAGAGTTCTGTACAATCCACCCCCCTCCCCCCACCCCACCCCTCCCCCACCGTGGAGATGCATGAGGAATGGTCAAGGCTCTGAGGCATCGTGCAGTAGAGACCCACGTGTCCTGGTAAATGGAAGCACAGGGTGAGGAAGGAATTGCCTGAGGGCCACCAGCCAGTTAGTGGCAGAACTGGGATGACAACCCAGTCTTCCTGACCCTCAGCTACATTTTTCTGCCACGCCTGGCTGACGATGTTCCTTGACTTGGTGTAGACGCAGTGGGGACCCAGAGTGAGGAAGGACGGAGACTTCACCTCTGGCTGGACACGGGTCAGGAAAAGGTCTCAGGAATATTTACATTCAACAGATCAGCAAAAGTCCATCTTCAAGGGTAGTGGGATATCCAGCTGCTGACGAGGGGTGAGATCAAAGCCTGGGCTGTGGGCTGGGTGATGCTAGGAAGGATTTCTGAAAGACGGAAGTGTGGAGACAGATTTTGAGAGGCTGAATCACGTGTATTTCTTTATTTTTTTGTTTTAGTATTTTTTTAATTGAAGTATAAGATGTATTCATTTCTGCTCTACAGCAAAATGATCCAGTTGTACATATATATAAATCTTTTAATATTCTTTTCCATTATGGTTTATCATAGGATATTGAATACAGTTCCCTGTGCTGTACAGTTGGACTTTGTTGTTGATCCATTTTGTATATAAAAGCCTACATCTGCTCCCACTCCATCCCTCCCCCAAGCCCCTGCCCCCTTGGCAACCACCAATCTGTTCTCTACATCCTTGCTGAGTCACTTTTAAAGGGAAAATAATTAAATGTCGAATGTGAAAATCTTATTTTATTCAGTTAAGAAAACGATTTTGCACAGGTATGACGCCTATAAAGATTAGCTGACCCCCCCCAAAGTGCCTTTCCCTCTTGCCTCCAGATGTGCTAATTGAATATCTTACATGAACCACCACGATCCACCCACCACGGTCCACCCTGACACCTTCTGCTCCAAGGTAAGGCAGCAGGCATTCGGGGGCAACAACAGTACACCTGGAATAGGAAAAATCCATGTTTGAGCCCTGGCTTTGTGATTTGGGGTCCTTCCCTTTATCTTTCTGGGTCTAAGTTTTCTTAATAAAAAAAGAGAGGATTAAACCCAAACATGGGTCCACAGGCAGACAGCATCAGCATCACCTGGGTTAATGAAAGGGACAGCTTCCTGGGCCCTACACAAGAAGTACTGCAGCAGAACTTCCAGGGCCCATGATTTTAACAAAGGCACTAAGTACTTCTGATGTGGAATCAGGCTTAGGAACATTGGACTAAATTATTTTTGAGCGCTTCCAGCTCTCAAATGAGTTGCTTACGCTTACAGAATATCAACATTCTTGTCATAAAATTAGATACTAATATGCACCTCCAAGTCATATATATTATATCAACATATTGAGGACTTCATCAACTCTAAAACCACCTACAAATAATATCAATATTTGTAGAAAACAATTTTGATGTACAAAAACTCACTTCATAGGGAAAATATAGAAAGCTCACACCCAAGTCTGTGGGAATCTCCTGCACGGTATGTGCATGAGACCTTAAAATCGAGCTGGTCTCAAGCACGACTATGAAACACATGAAATTTTTCCTTGGTCATGGTTTTTTTTATATATAAATTTATTTATTTATTTTTGGCTATGTTGGGTCTTCGTTGCTGTGCGCGGGCTTTTTCTAGTTGTGGCGAGCAGGGGCTTCTCTTGTTGCGGTGCACGGGCTCTAGGCACGCGGGCTTCAGTAGTTGTGGCACGTGGGCTCAGTAGTTGTGGCTCGCGGGCTCTAGAGTGCAGGCTCAGTAGTTGTGGCTCGCGGGCTCTAGAGTGCAGGCTCAGTAGTTGTGGCACATGGGCTTAGTTGCTCCGCCGCATGTGGGATCTTCCTGGACCAGGGCTCGAACCCGTGTCCCCTGCATTGGCAGGCGGACTCTTAACCACTGCGCCACCAGGGAAGCCCCACTTGGTCATGTTTTTAACCTTTTGGAACTTTTCCAGCTCCCGTTAATCTCCCTTTACTTTTCTGGATTATCCAGAGAGAAAGCTGCAGAAGTGGTTTACACAAAGTCAGCGTTTCCCAAAGTGTGTCCTGTGGAACACTAACAGGTGTTAGGGAAAGAATGGGGGAGGCTTCTGGGTCAACTGCATTTGGGAAACGCTGTGCTGACCAAGTTTTATCAAGAATTTCGAGAGCCTTTACCACGCTAATATTACCAGCAAATCTGCAAGAAAGCAACAAGTGTGATTAGCGTTGCCACGCATATTTGATCAGGGAGACCCTTTATCGAGGGCCATCTCTCAGGACCAGGATAATTTTGCATTAAGGTCCCAGCCCTTTGGGCTCATTCCTCTGAGGTGTCCTTCCTTTTCAAGTTAGGACAGCTGGGAAAGCAAGACTCAAATCAAAGTGAACTGAAACCTGGCTGTGGCTCACCAGGGGAGCATTTAACAAATGTGAATCCCTGCTCTCCACCCCCGGCAGACTGCGTCAGTGCGCAGCCAGCCCCAGATCATCTTTGGACCAGTGATTGGGAATCCTCCAAGGAATGAATCACTTCAGGCATCTAAGTGGGAGGAATGCGTTTGGGTGTAGAGGGTAGAGAGGGAGGAAGACTGGTTGGTCCTCCAGCATTCCTTAAATTGCATCAGGCTGTCAGGGCATCAGCTCTCTCTTGTGAAGCTGGACCCTCCCCACAGGATGGGAGGAGGCTTCTCAAATGTTCTCAAATGTACCTGAAATCTGGAGACTTGGACTGTTGTTCAGATGTGATCATAGCCTCCCTGTGTGACCATGGACCAGTCCCATAACCTCTCCGAGTTTCACTTTTCTCTTTGCAAATTGGCAGTGTTCATAGACACCTTGGGCCCTTTATGGAGACATGGTGGAAACCAAGGAGGCTAGGTAGACAACAAGGATTCACTGTAGAGCACAGGGAACTATATTCCATATCTTCTAATAACCTATAATGGGAAAGAATCTGCAGCTGTACACCTGAAACTAACACAATAGTGTAAATCAACTATAGTTTAATTAAAAAAAAAAACAACGAGGCAACAGACAAGGCTGGGTTTCTGGCTTTTCCAAAAGCAACAGCAAGTCAGGCTATTATGATTATTAATCCAGATTTAATGTCTGTTAAAAACTAGCACTTAAGGTGCTAAGAGACACAACCCTCTTAGTTTCCTCCGAAGAACCTTTGCATACAGTTTGAAATAGTGAATCAACATTGTATTTTTAAATAAATATATTAAGGAAAGGATCAGTGAAACAAGCAGGTCTGTACCGGGCAAGACAGGGCAGGGACTGGCACAACTGTCCTGATCACTCAGCCCCAGGCATCCCCGATTTGGGGTGGGGATTATCTAGAAAATCGCCTCAGCTGTCCACTTCATTTTCGGTGCTTGCTCAATGGACCACTGTCACATACATTTTTTTAAAACCTTCCAGCCTGCCACTAAGATTGGGGGTTATGTCGACAGTCCACAAACCTGGACGTGTGGAAAGAATTTCACTTTTTTTATTTTTATTTTTTAAAGAATTTTTGATGTGGACCATTTTTTTTAAGTCTTTATTGAATTTGTCACAATACTGCTTCTGTTTTATGTTTTGGTTTTTGGGCCCCAAGGCATGTGGGATCTTAGCTCCCTGACCAGGGATCGAACCCACACCCCCTGCATTGGAAGGCGAAGTCTTAACCACTGGACCACCAGGGAAGTCCCAAATTTCATTTTTTAAAAAATACATGATGTCCACTGGATTAAACTAATTGGGGCAAGACCATGCCTCTCAAAGAAAGTGAGACTGGTTATGAAAGCACTGTTTACCAAATACCCATCATGTGCCAGGTCTCAAACTAGCTCCTTTGGTAAGTGTCATCTCATTTAATCCTCAGATCCGTTTAATTACTTTAAAGTAGATGGGGGATAAACAACAAGGTCCTATGGTATAGCACAGAGAACTGTATTCAATATCCTATGATAAACCATAATGGAAAAGAATATACAAAATAATATATATATATATGTATAACTGAATCACTTTGCTATACAGCAGAAATTAACACGTAGGTCAACTATACTTCAGTAAAACAGTATTAAAACTGGAAAAAATTAAGTAGATAGGTAAGGAACTGGAGATGTTAAAAAAACAACCAATTAACAAAAAAAGCAAAAAACACAACCTGCCCGAAGACCACAGTTGGTGGATTTGAAGACCAGTGTTTCCAATGCCTGTTGCTACTTTCCTTCCTAGCTCCTTCCTTCCAAAATGGGAATCTTTTAAACTTAGAAGTCTCAAGGAGGCATAAGATCTATTCTCCTTTCATATTTCATATGAAGACAACACAGGACATAGAAAATTCTTAATTCTAACCATGCAAGAGTAGAGCTCAGGGGGCTTCCCTGGTGGCGCCGTGGTTGAGAGTCCGCCTGCTGATGCAGGGGACACGGGTTCGTGCCCCCATCCGGGAAGAACCCACATGCCGCAGAGCGGCTGGGCCCGTGAGCCATGGCCTCTGAGCCTGCGCGTCCGGAGCCTGTGCTCCGCAACGGGAGAGGCCACAACAGTGAGAGGCCCGCGCGCGTGTACCGCAAAAAAAAAAAAAAAAAAAGAGTTAACTCTCCTACACTGGGGTTTTCAAAAAAAGAGGATTCACCATTGCAGATCCAGCACGAGGGCATGCCTGGATGGTGGCCCGGCACCTCTTTAGAGAGGGGCTGTGAGCTGTGCAAGATACAGATGAAGTGGGAAATTATACCCCATCCTGATGATTGGGCCTCAGTGTTCTCCCCCTGTGAAAGGGGAGTGAGAATAACTTACTCACCTGAAGTCGGAGGTGATCTTCCGGCCCAGGCAGGGAGGCTGCACTTCCGAAGGATGGATGCCTGGAGAGCTTCCATTTCCCCATTTGAATGGGCTCCCCCCTGCTCTCCCCTGAAAGGAACTTCGAGCAGGACAGTGTCTTTCTTCCCTTGTGGGTCCACTTAACCCTGAATAGAAGCCGGGCATCCTGCCTTCCAGCCCAAGCTAGTCCGGACCTGGCACATCCCCACCTTGTAGGACACTGTAAGCCTACATGTGTACGATCTTTCAAAACCATCCTTCCCACAGTCTGTGGGATGTTCAGAGGGCCTGGCACCCAGGGAGAAGGGGCAGGCAAACCGCCAGCCCAAATACCTTTCCCGAGGAGGCCCTGGGGAGGAGAACCCATCAGAGGGACGGCACGTGCCACTCAGGGAGGCAGGGGCTGGAGGGGCCGGGCCAGATTCAGGACAATAACAGGAAAGTCTGCACGTAGCTACCAGCCCAGGCAGGGATGTGTTCACCTGGAAACTCGGTGCCCCCAAGAATGGCTGCAGCTGTGGGGTTTGCCCCTCGGGGTCCCAAGCTCCCGGCCAGGTGGTAGGAGACTGCCCCTGCTGGAGCAGGCGCTGCAGGTCTTGCCCTGGGAGGAGAGTGGGGCGCTGAGGGCCAAGATGGTACCAGGGAGCCGCAGTCCCTGTGCCCCTGGCACCCGGCGCCTCCGGGCACAGATTTCTTATCCACAGCTTCCGGAGGTTGCTCTCAGCCAGGCCTCGATGTCTCTCCCGGTCCTGGCGTTCCTCGGCACCCAGGGCTTTGTGCAGTGACAGCCTCCTCTCCTGACTCAGACCCAGCTGAGCCTCCTAAGGCTGTGACTCTAGTGAGCCCGGGGGTCGGGACCGCCGTGTGTCCCTCCCGTCTCGGCTTTAGTTGGCTGCGTGTTTTGAGAAAACCACCTGACCTGCTGTACCTTGGATCCCCCAGCTCCATCTAAACACCTGGCTTATGAAAAGCAAAGGTGGGGACTCCCTGGCGATCCAGTGGTTAAGCTCCTCGCTTCCACTGCAGGGGGCACGCGCTCGATCCCTGGTCGGGGAGCTAAGATCCCACATGCTGTGCGATGGTGCAGCCAAAAAAAATTAAAAAATAAATAAAGTGTATAATTCAGTGGTTAAAACAAAAGCAGAGGTGGACCTAGAGATTCTGCCAGTCCTGGCCATTGAGGAATGAGAAAACCGGTCTCTCAAAGATGGAAAAATAATTATTCAGGACAAAGTGGAGCTAGGTCTGCTAGTGTCTCTAGTAGCTACTACCTGCTTCTTCCTTAGAATCGCAATCTGTAACCTAAACAGAAGGATGACATTTATCGACTTCCCTTGTGGCCAGTAGAGTTTAGGGGAAGTGTAGTGGGCAAGTTCCTGGAAGTGTCTTTAAAGGGAAGAAGTGCGTCCCTCTTCACTGCTTCCTTGTTTCGGCAGGTGGGCTGCCGGCCTGAGAGCTGGAGCTCAGCAGTCATTCTGAGCCATGAGGTAGCAGCCAAGCTCTGAGAATAACAGACCACATAGAAGGATCCTAGGTCCCTGATGACCTTAGGAAGCCTCCCTGGCACCCCTGCACTAACGCCTCCAGACTTCTATTGGAGGGAGAAGTAACTTTCCATCTTGTTTAAGCCAATACTATTTCTGTCACTTGCAGTCAAAGCTAAAACTAATTGTACCAAGAAGACAGTACGTGGTTCATTTGGAAGAAATAGCCAGTTCTAGAGATCTGCTCCATTAGGAAAGCTTATAGTTTAATTTGCGTAGAAGAAAGGATCTCGTCATCTTGGAAGAGGTGGTCTCTTGCCTACAGCTCAAGGCCAGGGTCTAGAACCTTAAAGAAAAATTTCAAAAGGGGAGCTCTGTTTTTATTGATTGGAAAATAAAAAGAAATGCCTTTTTGGGAAGGTCACTGCCCCAAAGGAGCTGACTAGGTAACGTTAACCTATGTGTCGCACTTAGGATTGGGAAGGCGAGGAGGGGAGCCTTACAGCACATACATCCACAGCTGGGTGTGAAGTAGCATCTTTGTGTGGCCGGCAGGGGGGCAGGGATAAGAGCCCTTAGGAGTGGAAGGAGGATGTGGGTGGAAGTAGTCCAGACAGTGAAGTCACACACGGCCCATTGCATTATAGTCATTTATGCATTTACTCTGGTTTATTAAGCAGCTATTAAGTTCAAGGCAAAAGAGGACACAATGATCAGACACAGACCCTGTCCATATGCAGCTTATGAAGCCTGGTAGGGAAGGTAGGATGTAGCTTACCTGTGAACACGAGATACAGTGATACATACCTGGGCAGGGGCTGGATCAGGTGCCGTGGGTGTGCAGAGCATGAGGAGGTCCCTGCCAGGCGTGTTTCAGGGAAGCTTTGTTGGGAGTGGGCTTTGTCTGCGGTCTTGCAGGGTGGGTCAGGTTTGGACGTGCAGGCCCGGTGGGGACAGAGAGTGCCTTCTCCCGGGTCTGCCTTTCTCCAGACCACGGGTAAGATGTCCACTTCCTGGCAGTGTGATGACTAACCAGCCCCTGCCAAGGCTGTGGATACCGTAGCTGTTCGCTGCGGGCAGGAGTGTGTTCTGTATAAGATGCAGGTGGCTTGGGCATGTCGTTATGGTCCAAAGCTGAAAGAGGAAGGACCAGGCCAGCCCTTGGTTTCTGAGGTAGATACACTTCGACTGCCATCTCAGCTCAGTTCCTCGAGCTCCTCAGGACTGGAGGCTTGGATTGAGATGGCCCCGCCAGCTGTGGCCAGGTCTCAGAGGCGGGCCTTAGGAGAAGCCTAGGGAGGTGGTTGTGAGGGGGCCGGGAGCCGGGCCTCCCCCAAGCCCATCATTCCATCTCCAGGGCCCTAGAACCACGGTCTGGCGTAGGACTGGTGTCCAAGCTTAGGGACACGGGAAACACCAAAGCAGATAAGTGCCCGGGAGAGGCCGTAAGAGGGCCAGGTCCCCTGGCCCTGGAGGCCATAGGAACCGATGGCCAGGCTGTCGGGGACACTGCAGGCAAACCATGAGGGGGACCCCTGGCGCTCGGGGCTTCGTGGTGCATAGATGTGCTGGCCGCGGGAGGAGTGGCTTCCCATAGTTCCAGTGTTCTGTTCTGTTATTTTTTCTTCTCCTCCCTTCTCCTCTCCTTCCCTTTCCTTTCGAGGATGAATCAGCACAGACCCACGAAGATTCACCACCGCCATGCCCAGGACGCACACCTCCATGCCCAGGGTCCGTGCTCAGACACGACCATACCCAGGGGAGCTGGCTGTTTCGTCTTTGTCTTTAGTTTTATGAATACCTGGAGGCAGAGGGGTTGAGGGAGGGGCGGTGATCAGTAAGGAAAGCAGAAATGCTTTTGCCTCTCTTCGCAAGAATAATGGGAGAAAAAAACTAGACCTCAAACGGTGAGGTGTTTGTTGCCCCAGAGTAGAGTGTGTCCGGGCGTGGGGAGTGAGGGCACATTTTACTGTTCGTCTTTGAGACCTTTGCCCGGAACCAGGAAGTTTGTTTGGCCCACTTTACCTGCCGGGGTCACTTTCTATCTACCTGGAGGCACAATCTGCCGTCTGTAATATCAGGGTCCGTTGCCGTGGAGACCGTGACGTTAGCACATCAGCCTTCTGGCTGGAGGAAGGGAACAGTCTGCCGAGACGGGGCCCCGTGTACAAATAAATACATTCCAAAGCAACAGGTGAGCCTCAGAGAAGCCAGGTCTCTGGTTTCCACTGAAATGTTTCTGACATTAAACAAACATCGGAGGAAACACAAGCATCTGTCTAGAAGCGAAGCCTGGAGCTCATGAATTCCAGGGCTGCGCCAGGGCCCCTGCATCTGATTTCCTGTGTGGGCTGAGACCACTGGCTCAACCTCTCTGTGTCTTGGTGAACTGGCTGTCTCTCCTTCCTGGCTTCCACCCTCAGCCCCGGCCTCTTGGTGAGCTTAGGGGGGCAGATGCAATTGGAAAGTAGAAGGAAGTGTTTCATTCCACGGTGGCACTAGGCAGAAGTGGGCAGGAGAGATGATCACCCTGCCAGGGCTCATAACATCCTCTCTCCCAGCAAAATACCACCATTGGTTAACCCCTTCCCATCTGCAGTTATTTCACTATACTAATGTGGGAAAAAGTCCACAGGACGTGGTACCTCTTAGGAGGATCTGTGTCTTAAGGGCAATTTCAGCTCTTGTTGGGGAACCTGGCACGTGAAATAGTGCATCAAGTCTGTGCGTTCGGCTTCACTGTGTGCTGGATACGTGGTTCAGTTCCTAAGCAAGATACACTCTCTGAGCTTACTCGTAGCTAGCTTGAACGTGGGGACCCATCATCTCCCGCAAAGCTCAAGTCACTGATAACGCATCCTAAATTTCCAACCTTCTTCTTGGTACAGACAGGCTGAAATACCAGTGTAAATAGTTTGGTTTACTTTGAAATTCAAATATACAACTAGCTTATGCTCATCTCTAAGTCATAACTGAGCACTAACATTGCTTTGCATATAACAAGCAACTACTGAATGAATGAATGAATGAATTAGGGTTAACATTCATAATCTGGGTGCAGTGGTCCGTGTGTGTGTGTGTCCGTGTGTACACAGATGAATATTTAATCCTAATGTTTTAGAGCCAGAAGGGACTTTAGAATCATTTGTTCCAGCATCTTATTTTGCGCAGGGTGGGCCTGGGACTCGGATTGATGCAATGACCTTCCCCAAGTTGCAGCTAAAAGCACAGTCAGACTAACCTCCGAGACCACAGAGTCTTAGACCCGAAACCATAAGACTCCTAGAAGAAAACATAGGCAGTAAGCTCTTTGACATCAGTCTTAGCAGTATATTTCTTCAACTTGTCTTCTCAGGCAAGGGCAGCAAAAGCAAACATAAAAATCTTCTGCACAGTGAAGGAAATCATTAACAACCTACTGAATGGGAGAAGGTATTTGCAAACAATATAACCAATAAGGGGTTAATATCCAAAGTTATTTATAAGCACTCAACTCAATATCAAAAAAAAATCTAATTACAAAACGGGCAGAGGATCTGAACATTTTTCCAAAGAAGATATACAAATGGCAAAGAGACACATGAAAAGATGGTCAGCACCACTAATCATCGGGGAAATGCAAATCAAAACCGCAGTGAGATGCCACCTCCCACCTGTCAGAATGCCTGTTATCAAGAAGACAAGAAATAACAAGTGTTGGTGAGGGTGCAGAGAAAAGGGAGCCCTCCTACACTGTCGGTGGGCGTGAATGGGTGCAGCCAGTGTGGAAAACAGTATGGAGGTTCCTCAAAAAATTAAAAATAGAACTACTATATGATCCAGCAATTCCGTTTGAGTATTTATGCGAAGAAAATGAAAACACTAATTTGAAAAGATACACGCACCCCTAGGTTCACTGCAGCGCTATTTACAATAGCCAAGACGTGGACCAAAGATATGGACACCAAAGTGTCCATCCATAGATGAATGAAGAAGATGTGGTATATGTTTATACAGTGGAATATTACTCAACCACAAAAAAGAATGACATCTTGCCATTTGCGACAACATGCATGGACCTAGAGGGTATTGTGCTAAGTGAAATAAGTCGGAGAAAGACAAATACCATATGATTTCACTTATATAGGGAATCTTAAAAAGAAAAGAAACCAAAGGAGCAAACACACACAAAAAGGCAGAAACAGACTCATAGATACAGAGAACAAATTGGTGATTGCCAGAGGGAAGGGAAGGGGGGATGCGCAAAATAGGCAAAGGGATTATGAGGTGAAAGGTCCCAGTTATAAAATTTAAATGTCACAGAGATGTAATGTACAGCATAGCGAACATAGCCAATAATGTAGTAATAACTTCGTACGGAGACAGATGGTAACTAGACTTATCGTGGTGACCATTTTGGAACGTATAAAAATATTGAATTACTGTGTGGTTCACCTGAAACTAATATAATACTGTACGTCAGTTATACTTCAATTGAAAAAAAAAAAAGGGCCGTGGATTCCCAGTCCATTGCTTTTTCTCTCATTTCCCTCCGCACTCCTATGCTGCACCCTCACCGCATCCTTCCTTCCCTCTTCCTCCTGATCCAGTGGGGAAAGGCCACTCAAGCTTCCTGAGGTCACGGGGACTGCACACATAGCTCTGTACTGCCTTTACTCGGAGCTGCACTCAGCAAGGCCCTCGGAAAGGGCTGGGAGGCCAGGCTGCCGGGTCTGGCTCTCTTCCTCTTCCCAACTTGGAAGATGGAGTCAGGAGTGTTGTGTTTGAGCTTCAGCTCAGTGATGTTCCAGCTGTGTAACCTTGACCGAATCATTTCAATTCCTGGGACTCGGCTTCCTCCTCTGTAAAAGAACAGTAATAGTTCCTGCCTTGCACGTGTTCCCGGTTTGGGGGGATCAAGTGAGATAATATGTGTACAGAGACTAGGAAACGTGATACCTATATCAAGGCATAGTAATACGACAATAATCGTTACGATCATTTTCAGTGATTTCATACCTGAGAAGAGTGAGGTACCCAGTTAACTGTGCCCTACGGTGTTTCTAAAACATCTGTGGGACAGAGATGGGCACCAGCCATGCACAACTTTGGGTCTTGACTCCACCTACATTTACCAGGGCTTCTGCCCCTGGCCACACCTCTCCCTCCACCTCTCCCAGGTCACAGGCAAACCCGTGCTTCCAGCCATGACCCTAAAGGCTCCCCATAAAGACTGTCGTTCTTCGTTGCTGGAGAGAGTTGGACACTGGACCACTCAGTGCCATCCATCCCTTGACGTAGCCCCTTTCAGGCTAAGTACACAGAGGGTTTTATTTTTTTGCCATGTTGGAGTCAAGTCAACCCTGAGCACCAACCAGCCTTTATAGTCTGTACCTCTGAAACCCAAGACTGACGGCGTCTTCCTTTCTTGCTCTTCCTTGCAGCTCTGTAAGCCCAGCAGCTTACAGCCAGTGAGCCCCCTCCCACCCACAATGTTTGGGGTGGTTTGGGGTTACCTACGGGGAACCTCCCACCCCAGAAGGTCTTGCCCGAATCCCCCATCCTGAGCTTCCTGCCACCTCTGTGTGGAAGCCGGGCACCTTGTTCGTTTCCACCAGTGCCTTCTACCCATCTGTTACAGGAGAGCTGGCTGTGGCATCAGTTCACCAGAGAACCAAGGGGAGGGTGCGCACCCTGTGTCTGCTCCAGTCTCATCTTTAACATGGGGCCGTCGCTGCTCTGAGGTTTCAGGGAGGTGCCGGGCATGGAAGCCGGCTTTGTAAGCAGTTACACAGATCGAAGGATGATTACTTGGCTGTCATTGTTCTCCCTTCCTGTATGACACCTACCTCCCCCCTCCCCCACCCCCGCCCTCAGGGCTTCCAGTGCACACCAGGCTCAGCCCCGGGACGCCTGGCCTGAGCCTGCACACACCTCACTTTCTGGAGTTAGTTTTGTCCCAGAGGGTCACTGTTTGCATTCTGCTGGGTACCGCGTGGCTCCTCAGTTTGGAAGTGGCGAGTTGGTGAATTCAGTTCTCCCATTTATCAGATGAAATAACTGAGGTCCAGAAAAAGTCAGGGGTGAAGGACGTCCGCCAGGTCTGTGGCGGAGTACTCGTTTATTACCCTGGAGTAGAAAGTCTTCTTTCCCAGAGTTTTGCAGGAAAGGAATGCAGGGAAACAACCTCCTCTGGTACTGATTTGCATGCAGTCGGTTGGGCTCAAGGGGCCCCAGGGGAGGAGAAGTCCTTTCGGGGAACCAGTGCAGGCTAATTATGCCCCGACTCCCTCTCCCTCCCGAATGCACAAGTGCTTGACAGCTGCTTCTTTGTACCCTTAAATATTTGAGCAGCCTGCGATCCTGGGATCCTGGCTGAGAGCTTGTCACTGCCGGCTCCCTCCACCCGGAAAGCGCCCAGGTCTTGCTGGGCTGCCCCTCATTCCTGTGATTAGATATGGTGCCTGTCAGGAGATAAAGAGGGGTCAGAGGCCCCAGGGGAAGAGGGAAGGAGGCGGCATCTTCTTTTCCCAGAAAACAATCCCCACGGTCTCTGAATGTTATTAAGAAGGTATTAATGTAGAATTCAAGTTCATTCCAGCACAGAGTGGGTTTGCCAAGTCCAGCCAAGGGGGTTTTGTGGGTCAAGGACTATGACCTCAACTGTCCATCACTGAAGTGTATGTATTGACCGAAGGCAGGTCATTCTGTCTTGACAGAAACAGCAGGAGAAGCTGACTCTGGAGAGAAGGAATAGAGAAGAGTGTGGGCTGCAGTTCGTAGACACACACACACACACTCATAGAGACACACACACACACTCACACACACACACACTCACACACACACACACACCCTCTCTCCCTCTCTCTCTCTCTCTCTCTCTCTCTCTCTCTCTCTCTCTCTCTCTCTCTCTCTCGTATTAATTGACAAGTCACCACTGCCCTCTACTGGCAAAGCCATCACCTTCTCCCAGTGTTAGAAACCGCCTGGAACCTTTGTTGCTTCAGAAAATAATTTGATGGCTTATTGCATGATTTTCCACACAACTTGCAAATAAACTGTATTTCATAGGTTTTAGACAGTGCATTCGTTCATTCATTCCACAAGTAGTAACAGAAATGGGAAGGGCGTGTGTGTCCCTGCTCTCAAGGAAGTTATAATCTTCTATTTCTAAACGGAGGAAAGGAATGCTGATTTAATGAGTGCAAGTCATTTCACCTTGTCCAGGTTTAGTACCCAAGGCACAAGCCCCCTGACCCGTGGAGCTCAGGTTCAGGCCTGCCAGTTTTCACCCGCCATTAGGATACAGCTGGAGAAAGGAGCTCTTTCTCACTGTCAAGGAACATCTGGACTAGAATAATTAATCTTGGAATCGTGGGTCTGGAAGCTCATTCAAGACTCAGCCAAAGCAGAGTGTGAGGTTCCTAAGTCCAGATGGAAACCCCTCCTAACGATTCTCAGAGTCTAACACCTCCTTCAGGTGCGGGAGCCTGTTTCTCCCGCTTCGCCCCGCAGACCCCAGTGTGGCTTCAGATTCTTGGAAACCATGATGAAGCGCTGCCTTTGCCTCTCCTCCTTCCTAAGATTTTCAAGCTCTTTGTAAATCCTGGGGTTTTCCTGGGCAACTTAAATAGGCATGGTTCCATCCAAAGCTTCTGATCCTGGCTTTGCTTTTTGTGCTTTTCTTTAATCAAATTAGGCAAAGTACGTATCCTTTTTCCCCCTAACATTTTTTTGGATTAGGTAATGCAATTCACATGGCCCAAAATCAAAACAATAAAGAAGCTTATGGTAAATTTCAGTTCACCCTGTCATCCACCTACCCTCATGTCCCTCTTTCCTCTGTCCTCTGCCAGGAGAAACCATTGTTGTTAATTTCATGTGTATTCTCTCCGTGTTTCTTTATGCAAATGCAAACACGTGTAAATATACATTATTGTTGCCCTTCCCCACTAGACAAAAAGGAAGCACCCTTTGTACACATTTTGAAACTTTTTTTGCAGAACAGTGTACATTGGATAACTTTCCATATCAATATATTTTTAAAACTTCCTCATTCTTTTTATAGCTGTTAATGTTCCATTGTGTGAGAATATTGTGGTTTATATAATCAGTCTCCTATTGATGGGAACGAGGGTTTTTTTTTAAAGAATAAGTACGTTTGAGCTCATCTTAGTACACTGTTTTTGCTCCCTTCTTCTCCCCACCCTTTTCACTATCTAATATGGTTTGAAATAGTGTTACTGAACCATCGGAGGTTTACTGCCTGGGGACTCACTTCTGAGTGCCAACTGCACACTAAGAGCTCTGCGAATGTCCCCAGGAGAGCAGACTGCGGGACCAAGCTCTCCATGGCCGTGGGCAGAACGCCACACCTTCGGACAAGGTCTGCTCGTACTTGGCACCTGGCTCGGTAAAGAGAACTTTTACTCCAGAACTCCGAGGAGAAGAATGATGGGACTTTCTGGGCGGATGGATGGAGACAATGACCCTGGGATGTGCTACAAATCACCTGCAGGGAATTGAAACTGTATAGTCCTTGGATGGGCACAGGAGCCCAGGCGGTGAAGGGGCCAAAGAAACGAGGATGGAATGGAACACCGTCAGACTTAAAAGAAATGTAAGAGACCCACTTGTCCTTTCCAAAGCTGCACCAGAGCATTCCAACGCGCTCCTGGTCCTGTCTACACAGTGTCAAGATGCGTGGGTGATTCCTTCCGTTCTGAGGAGTGAGGCAGTCCTATGGGTGGTTTGCAGCCCATGCAGCAGTCAGTGGTAGACTGACTTTGAAACATGGCCGAAAGAAGTCATGGCTTCACTGGTGTCGGGCCACAAACACGATCACAGAGTGTTTCAGTGTGTTTACTGCTGTGTAACAAACCACCCCAAAACTTAGTATCTTAAAGCGACAATTCTGTGGGTCAGGAAGTTGGGCAGGACTTGGCCAGGCAGTTCTGGCCATGAGGAGGCATCTGGGGTCATTCATTGGCTGCATTCTGCTGGCACTGAGCTGGTGGGAAACCAAGATCTCAGTCCTGTGTCTGGGGCCTTGGGGGTCCTGCACACGGCTTCTCCTCTGGCTGCCTTGGGCTTCCCCATAGCACATGGGCTTGGGCTCTCTGGCATTTTCCATCCCTGCTGGCTTCCAAAGAGAGAGGAAGCAGGAACTCCCAGTCCTCTGAAAATCAGGGCTTGGAAGTCCCAGGTTACTTTAGCCAAATTCTGTAGGTCAAAGCCAGTCACAGGCCAGCCCAGATCAAGAGGAAAGGAAAGAGACTTCATCTCCCCACCAGGAAGAAATGCCTACGAGCACAGGGTGGGGAGAGTTTTGGGGGGGGCGGTGCTGGAAACTGGCATCCACAAACAGCGGACAGAAAACTGCAGGTAGGAGGAGCCTGCAGAATTGGGGGACATTTTGAATAAGACCCGGGGGCTCTTGGTGTCTCTGCAATTTGGTTTCTCTTTGTATACTGGGGATTGGAAGGTTCAAAAAGCTTTTTCTCTCCACTGGAAAATCACTCGTCTCGATGGCCAAGCAAGGGCTGGGGAGCCCCGAGCACGCTTGCCGTGGGCTGGAGAAAGGGAGGGCACGTCTTTGGAGTTAAGGGTGGAGCCCTGCAGGCTTGGGGGCGTGTGTTCTTCCCGGGTGCACTGGCTTGCCTGTTTCTATGCCGAATTCAGGGGCTGCAGTCTGAGTCACCATTCTCCCCCTCACCCATAGCAGACATTCGGACCACTCTTCCTAGCAAACCTTGGGATTCTTGTTAACACACAACCTAGGTAGACAGTGTAGACAGATCAGAAGTGTAGCATGCCTCGAAATCTATACACTAATATAGGCTGTCCTCTCTGAAAGGCACTGAAGAGGCACTCCCAATCCCCAAGTAAGAAAGAAAGTCTAGCTGCTGCTGGGGTGGGGAGAGGTCAGGGGGAGGGAGGAAGATGCCCTCCTGACAGGTGTTTCCCAGGTACCACAGGGGAACACACCTCCTGTGGTTTGTTGGGAACCGTGCTCAGGTGTCCTTGGAGGTGGAGTCATGGCGCCAGCAGGAGAGGAAAGTGAGGCACCAGGGGCAGGAGACCTTGGGCATGGCATGCTCTCCCCTGACTAGTGACAGGGCTGGTCATTAACAGGGGAGCTGGAGAGATGTCTGGACACTCTGATGTGACGCCGGGGCCCCAGGGACTCAGTGTCATCGTCTGTAAAGTAAGGGAGCTTGTTTCTGTGCCCTGTTCCAGCTCTGACATGCTGTGGTTCTAGAACTAGCTGAACCGTGGAGGTCTTTCTTATAGCAAGAGATGGGCGACTTTTCAAAGCAGATGAAGGGGGTGTGATCCCTGACCTTCTTGCTTCAGACGCAGTGAAACAGATAAGGAAGGACTTTTGGCCAACGCTGTACTTGGGCCGCAGCTAAGGGGCAGACTTAGAATCAGAGACTTCTCCGCGTGGCAGGATGGCTTAGAGATTTTTTTTTTTAATTTGCCTTTTAGGACAAGAGTTAGAGGGAGGGCAGGAGATGACGGGCGTCAGCCCTCTGCCTGGGATCCAGGCGTCCATACTCTGACCACTGGCTTGCATCACCGACGCCAGCCAGAGGCTGACTCTTCTGGCTAAAACAGCCCCTTTCCCAGCTGGGGTCTGGCTGGGGTCTGGGAATGCCCATTAAAAGCCAGTTCCACCCACTCAACCTCCTCCTCTGGTCCCTCTTTTCCCTTTCTCCACCTGGTGTTCTCGCCTTTGCCAAAAAGGCTTAAACCTTGTCAACTTCTCAGCGATGAGAAATCCCACGCCCCCTCCGGCTCCCCCAGCCTGATCAGGCTTCGGGAAGGAGTTGCAGAATCCTGAGATGTGTCCATCAGAACTTCCCAACCCCTGAGAAAGTGGAAAACACAAGTCGAAGTGGCGTCTTGAACAGATCCAGATGGAGCAGAACCCTCTGAACGGACTAGACCATGCAGGAGGGAGACAGAAAAGAGACAAAGCAAAAGGCAAAGGGAGGGTAGCAGGAGAGAGGCCTGATAGATGGGGCCTCTCCCTCCTCGGCAGCTGGGCCTCTGCTGAGAGCACGGCTGAGTGAGGGTCGCTCTGAGCAGGGGCCTGGGGCCCCATGTTCCCTGAGAACGCAGGGGAGATTCAGTGGGGCGGGAAGATGCCGGGCCAGGCGCTGGGGAGCCTGTGAGGGCCGTGACATCCAAGCCGTCTCCAAGGCCTGCTGGGGCAGGCCAGGCATCCCCACGCGGTCTGGGGCCGCACAGCAGCCTGGGCCCCAGCCCCAGCCGTGGGGCCCTGCTCCGAATTTCACACCATGTCTAATCCAATCAGCGGCAGATTGCAAGCTCTCTGCCTACCTCCCAGATCGAGCATTCTTGGCCGGCTCGGCCCAGCCCGGCTGGCTGCCCTGCTCATCATGTAGGCCGTGCTGTGGCCCCCTCTGGCCCCTGCCTCCCCTTCTGGGCCCACAGAGTTAATCCTGTTTGCCTGGTCTGTCGATTTAAACAGCTTTAAGTATGCCTCCCCAGGTCTGGGTGGCAGAGCCCTGATGCTTAAAAACAGAGGCCTCGCCTCGAAGCAGGCCGGCGGGGACACAGGCCACAAGGGTGTCATTCAGAGACACAAAACCCACCCCTTGTTCAAAACAAAAAAAAAGCAAGCCAAGTGGATCACACACGCATAAAGGAAAAAAACCCTCACCACCCCACAAAACCGAGTGCCCTGTACCGCGTGCAAAAACAGCTCCAAAGCGGGGCGACGTGGGGCTGCAGCCAGCAGGACCCCAGCTGGGCGTGAAGCTCGGGCTTCTCCAGTAGGAACAGCGATGGAGGGACCCATCGCCTGGAGGACCGCACCCACCCGGCTCGGGGTAGATGGCTGGGATGATTTTGGAGCCGAGCCCGCTGCCCTCGGGAGCTCAGGGAAGGGTGTGGTGTAGGAATCTGGCTCTGGGTCGAGGCTCCTGCCCCAAGACTGAGCCCTAGCCCAGCGCTTCTCAAACTTTTACGGACAAATGAGTCACTGGGAGATCTTGATAAAATTGCAGAAGCGAAATCAGTAGGTGTGGGGTGGGACCCGAGATTCTGCATTTCTCCTTGGCTCCCAGCGGAAGCAGATGCTCCTGGGCCGTGGACCACAATCTGAGGAGCCAGGGTTTAGACGGAGCCTAGCGTCCTCAGCCTTGGACTCGGCTGCCTAGGTTTTGACTTCAATCCCTCCTCCTCCAGCGCGCTGCTGCTCTGTTCCCTTCTCCGCAAGAGATAAGACAGGAGGGGCTGGTCTTGTGTTAGAGCAGGCGACATCTAACCCAGATCGCAAAAAGGTGTCGTTCCCTGTCTGTGCCATGGTCATGGAGCTGCCCGTCGCTGGAGTGTGAAAGCAGGGGCTGCTTCAGGGGAGGCCCGCAGCCAGGGGTCTATCTGCAGAGGAGGACGGAAAGCCTTAGCTGGAGGGGGGTGCGAGAGATGACCCTTAAGGGGGCTTTTTCAGCCCAAGATTCTCTTATCACTCCTGACCTTGGCTTTGATAAGGGAAAGCATCCATCCTCCCTCCCCCTCCCTCCATCACATAGGGAGTGACCCAGGGTGCCGGCTAGAAACTGCTATCTGTGGAGGGCTCCAGCTCCAAGCAGATCAGCGGGGGCCTTGGGACATGCGGGAAGGCTGTTTGCACTCGGTTTTGCAAGTTCTGTTTTGACTTCTAGAGAGAGGGGGCAGGCCCGCTGTCCCACGACTGCTAGAAACAGAGCCTTCTAGCGACAGGGGCACTCAGCTGGCCTGTTGGCATCCTCCCCCCATCCACACCTCCCCAAACTCCACCTGTCACCCCGCATCAGTGTCTCCGAAGAAGGGACAAGGCTGGTCCAGTCCAATCTGCTCAGAGTTCCTCTCCACTTGGAGTCCGTGTTGCCCAGGCCTGACCCAGGCCAGGAGCACAACACGCAAAGCTGGGGAGAAAGATCAGGACAGGTCCAAGGAAGCGCCAAGTGGCCGATGCTCCAGGGACCTCTCGGGGTGGGGGTGGGGGGCAGGGGAGGCGACCGCAAGCACAGTGGGTGGGGCTCAAGGCAACAGCCACACTGGGGCACCCCCCCGAAGCCACCGGCAGCCTGAGTGGAGGCGGGTCAGATGGGGCGAGGCTTTGGTGGAAGTGGCAGGGAGGCTGATGGGAGTGAACGTCTTTATGAAAGGTAGAGTCCAAGCCAAAGCCACATGAAAGAGGAGGCAGGAAATGCAGCTCCCAGCCGAGACCTTTCCCTGGACCCTCACCTCAGTCGCACACGATTGTCCCCTGGAGGCAAGCAAAGTGCCCAGCGGGCAGACCGAGGTGGCCCTCGCCCTCAGAGCTGGGCGGGAATGCCTCACCTTAGTCCCAGCCCTGCTCTCCAGTCCTCAGTTGGTTTTCAGAGAAAAGAAAGACATGCAGATCCAGAGAGATTTTTTTTTTTTTGGTCTAAGTCACATGATAAATAAGGTCCAAAATGCTGCTCCGTTTTGGCCGGAAGCAGAAGTCCCACATTATTTCTCTAGCCCTTGGTGTCTTCATTTGTAAAATAAGATGGTTGGATTAGAAGAGTTTACACATTTCTATTATAGAACTGTTAGCCTCTCCATCATTAGTTCTTCAGATAAATCACTAATCAGCAGAACTCCAGGACACCTCTTTCCTATCCCTGACTTAAACCCATACTCTTTTGTTAGTGAGGGGGAGGGTCCTCAATAATCCTAGATCTCTGCACAGGGGATCTAGTCAGAAAAGGTCATGCCTGAGTAGGATGTGTGATCCACCTGTGATCTAGATGCTGATGGGTCAAGGGTAGACTTCCTTACCCCTTTCTGTTTCCCTCCCTCCCTCCCTCCCTTCCCTCCCTCCCTCCCTCCTTCCCTTCCTTCCTTCCTTTCTTCCTTCCTTCCTTCCAACACGCGTTGAGAGCCTGCGCCGTGCAACACTTAGTGAAGAGGTCTCCCTGTTTCCCCGGGGAAACAGCTGCCTGTTGTATAACTTACAACATGCAAGAAGTGACCTAAAGATACCCTTTGTGAACCTTGGCCCACCTGGCACCGCGGGCAGTGAATAGAAACTCCCATCTCCTGGGCGTCACCTGCCTTAGTCTTAACCTCCCTGCGATAAAGGGGGGAAAGGGCAGCAAAACAACTGCAGGGCAAGTCCAGTGTTAATTTCTGACTCTACTGAAGACTGTTTTGCTGTTTCGGTCTCTAGAAAATTCTGATGGGAAACTTCCCAGTGAGAAGACATTGCCTTTGTTTTTCTTCTTTAAGAAAGAAACCTGTTTCGATGATTAGAACTTCATCTTGCTCATTTTGAAATGCCGTTTCCTTTGGGGACCTGGGGGTGTGATGTCACTTTCACCAAGGTGTCCTGCATCCTCTTTGCGCCAGAATGATGTCTGAGCCACAATGATTGTTCATACCTTTTCGAGGATGGATGGGAAAAGGGATGCATCCTCCTGGCTAATTATGGGCCACTTTTAAACGTTTATGGGTTTGTGTGTACATATGTGAATGTGTGTGTGTGTGTGTGTGTGTGTGTGTGTGTCTCAGCATATATATCCCCTTCCTCGTGGCATCCCACCCCCATTGTGTGCAGTTTGGGGGAGACCATCCTTTGTGCACCCCTAGCTAAGTGGTGGTACGTGAACTAAACTAAGCCAATCAGACTCTTTGCCAGTCCTTGAGGTCTTGAGCCGAGAGCTGGAAGGATGAACCAACACCATTACCACAAAGACCGGAGGGTGTTAATTCCCGGGCCAGTAGCCGGATGAGGACTCCAGAAGCTGTGGTGATGCTAGCCCTGGTTTCTCCTCTGCGTCCACACCTAGTTCTGCAGGTTCCTATGCTTTTGGTCCCATCAGTAGATGAAGGGATCCTGCCTTGGTTTCCGTGGCCTGCCACTGAGGAACCCAGGGTGAAACAAGCAGCCACCTCCTGTGTGTGGTACCCAAGTGATGAAAATCTCCCCTCCCTCCTCCAAACTCACAGTGAAAGCACACTGTGGTGTGTGCGGTGACAAACTGCGCTGACTCCACCTTCCAGATGAAGCGCTCATTCTCCCAGATGCTGGAAGTGTAGTGGGCTGGTGCATCTCTGGGAATTGCCCTCTGCTGAAGACAGCCACCTGACCCAGGGTCATGTACTCCAAAGGGGCAGCCCACATCCGATGACAGGTGGATGGGGGTATATGGAGGCCTGGCCCCCTTTCCTCAGGGCAGGACAACTCTTAGAAGGCATCTCAATTATTCTTCAGAATTCCCCGTGGGAGCATCTGGGGCTGTTGGGACTGTCCTACTTCCCCATAAGTATTTTTCCCACAGTCACTCCCCTGTCAACCTCCATCTCCGGGTGCCTGTTGAAGAACTGACTTAAGACACTCGCCCAAAGCACTGATCTTTCTTTTTTTGGTTTCAAAGTAAGGGTGTTATAGACCCCCCAAGTCTGAGCAGTGCAGCTCTAACAGGACTGTAGCAGAAGTGGCCCAGGCACACCTAAATTTTTTAAGCAATGTAATTGCAGCGGGTGGCTAAGGTCATCCCTCTTGCCCTCGGGGCTGAGTGTCATACCCTGATTTATAGAAAATAGTCTGACCTCAGTAGAGGCAAAGGAAAGGAGCAGATTCCCCTGACTGAAGTTAAGAGGCAGGAGGGTGAGTAGGAAGAGATGAGGCTGGGAAAAGAAACGGGGCATGCCAAGTTGTGGTTCCCCCATTTCATAAATACTATAGATTATCTAACTAAAGGGATGCATTCATGGGATTACCCAGGTTCTTCCTGGTTCCTTCCTCGCCATCCTGCTATGAATTAATCCAGAAATACGTGGACACGATGATAAGCAATTCTCCCATCAGGGACCGTGTCATGTTCAGATCAGCCCACATCAGATATTTAACAGAAGGCAGAAAGTTCAAATTGAAACCAACCCTCTCGGTTTCTTTCGAGTTTCTTTCACAGAAAGAGAAAATAAGTGTTAGAATATCTGTAAATCATCGTTTTACCCGTTCCCTTCCCCCATACCTGCCCCTGCTATAGACCCTCCAACGTTGACCAAATACAGTAGCAGAGATGACAGTTTGCAACTTAAAGGTCATGGCTGCTAATAACTCAGAGGAAACCCAAAGTTCAACCCGTCGGCTGCCCGCTTTTGTCAGATGAGAAGACTGAGGTCAGAGAGGTAACCGGGTTGTTGAAGGTCACGGGGCTGATGTTCGTGGCTCCTTCACCAGAATCACCACCCTCTTTGTCACACTGGGATATTGACAGTGACTCAAAAGGTTGAGGGTCACGAAGCAAGCCTTGGAGACGCGGTGCGTTCTTCCTAGCAGTCCCTGTGCCCTTGGGGGAGTTACCACCTCAAAGGACAATGATGCCTGCTGGGGGTCTCTGGGCCTCAAGATTTGCCTACAGTCGAAGGTAACTTTAAAAAGTTCTTGAATTTTCTACAAAAATGTCATTCTTTATGAAAGTCTTAACACCCATTGAAATCACTCCCTGATGTCTGCTTGTGCCAATTAGATCAAAGCTCAAAAATGCTACAACACACAGAAAAACGTTAAGTGTATCTGTAGTTAACTTCACATTTAAAACATTTTTTATTGGAATGCAGTTGATTTATAATGTTTGTTAGTTTCAGTTTTTACAGCAAAGTGAACGTTATACATCTATATGTATCCACTCCTTCTCAGATTCTTTTCCCACATAGGTCATTACAGAGCAGAGTGTAGCGTTCCCTGTGCTGGACAGCAGGTCCTTATTCGTTCTGTATTTTATACATAGTAGTGTATATGTCTAACTTCACATTCATCACACAGTTCTGAATACAGTTTTCACTAAGTGGGGCGTTCGGATTTATTTTTAACAGCCACGAACTAGCTCCTCTCTGTTCTGTTGTGGTTGGTTATCAGGGATAATGAGTCTTTACCTCTTGTAACCCTCTGCTCTGTAGTTTGCTGCCACAAGAAACTTCTCTTAATGTTCAACAGAAAAACACATCCTGCTTATCGCGCTGGGTTTAGCACTCAGCTGACCCCTATTCTCTACAGTGAATGAAATTACGTCATTCCTTTGTGATGGTTTTTTCTCTAGAGACATTTCAGCTTCATTGTACAACCGGTTAACTTCCCTTAACTTACTGCTAAAGGTTGTTTACATTCTTTTATTTAATTGAAACATAGTTGGCAATATGATGCTAGTTTCAGGTGTACTATAGTGACTGGACATTTGCATACATTATGAAATGGTCACCGCAATACATGTAGTAACCATCCGTCCCCATAGAAAGTATTACAATATTATTGAGCGTATGCTTTCTGTGGTATCTTACATCCCTGTGCCTCGCGTATCTTCTCTCTAGAGGTCTGTACCTCTTCACCTTCTTTGCCCTCCCATTTCCCCCTTCCGTCTGGCAACTACTGACGTTTCCCTGTATCTAGGAGACTGATTTCATTTTGTTTTTTTGTTTGTTTTGTGTTTTAGATGTCACAGGTAAGTGAGATCCTAATGTATTTGTCTTTCTCAGTTCGCTTAGCGTAACACCCTCTAGATTCATCCACATTGTCACGAATGGTAAGAGCTATTTGTGACAATGAGAGCTATTTGTATGGCTGAGTAGTATTTCCTTTACACACACACACAGGCACACACACACCACACCTTCTCCATCCACTCATCTATCAATGGACGCTTAAGTTGCTTCTGTATCTTGGCTGCCGTATCTAGTGCTGCAGTGAACACTTGTGTGGACATATCTTTTCAAATATGTGTTTTCATTTTCTTTGGATAAATACCCAGAAATGAAATTGCTGGATCATACGGCAGTTTTATTTTTAATTTTTGGAGGAACCTCCATAGTGTTTTCCATAGCGGCTGTTCCAATTTACAGTACTACCAACGACGCACGAGGAGCCCCTTTTCTCCAGCCAAAGATTGTTTCAAAACAAACAAGCAAACCAACTTCCTTAGAAGAGCATAGCAGACGTTAGCCAGCTTCACTAGTCACTAAATGACAGTGTACGAGCATGTAAGCTTTAGAGAAATGCAAGAGTTGTGACATTTCTCACTAAGAATCATGGGCAATCTTTTAAATGCTTTATATCTTTCAATTAATCTTTAGGAAAGCCCTAGTAGGTAAATATTTTTCTTATGCCCAATTTATAGGTCAAGAAACTGAAGCAGCCAAGTTAAGCGTCTTGGCCAAGGTTCCTCTGGCCAGTGGTGGGGCTCAGATTGGCGCCCAGGAGGTCTGACTCTGAGTGTCACCCAGGACACTCTTCCCTCTCCAGTACTTCCTGTAATCTCACTTCAGAACCTTCTTTGGAGAGGCTGAGTCCTTTCCCCCCAGACTAGTAGAAACCCCACGTCCACATAGCAGAGTGGCAGTTCACCAAGTCATCAAGTCATTTGTTATAAATAATAAGAGACCCAAGAACGCTTCGACGGCATGGGAATTTTCTTATCTTTGGAAATGACCTTACGTTATTACTGCTGGAGACAGAACTCTAGCCCAAGGGTCAGCAAACTTGCTCGGTAAAGGGCCAGAGAGCAACCACTCTGGGCTTCGTGGGCCATGTGGCCTCTGTCGCAACTACTCACTGCAGCCACCTTAGGACCAAAGCACCCATGGACCACAGGGAAACCAAGGGCAGGGCTGTGTCCCAATAAAACTTTACCTGTGGACGCTGAGATCTGAATTTCATCCAATTTCCACATGCCCCCACCTACAATTCCTCTTTTGATTTTTACAAAACCAAGTAAGAAGCTGGCGGGTCCTGTAAAACCAGGCCTTGGACCACGTTGGCCCGGGAAGCACCAGTTTGCAAACCTCACTCTAGCTGCCCCTTCCACCTCCCCAGGAGCTCCCGGAGGGGAGAGCGTATCAGAGTCAGCTTGGAACATTACAGACGTTCAGTGGAAGTTTGCTGGATGGAAATGAACTGAACTTGGAAAGGAGGCGGGGGGTTGTTTTCAGAAAGCCCTTCCGGCCTCACGCTCAGAGAGGAACTAAACTCAAACAGTGGGGGACAGCCCTGCATGCCGCCGCCCTGGCTTTTCGGAATAGATTTGTTCGCTTTTGATGGCGCTGGTTCCCGCCTGATGCGGGTCTCCCCCGTGAGCTCGCTCTCCCTCTCTGTAGGGCAGGTTTCAGGCTTCAATCTGTAGATAGAGACCAAGGAGGGAAGAAGACAGGCTAACAGGCTGCTCTCCTGCGCTCCCTGCTAATCAGCGCCCCCAGCACCGCAAGCCAAGGGGGCCGTCCAGGGGAGTTCGTGCTCGTTCATTTGGCTGTGTGGCAAAGCAGAGCGCTTCTTCCTGATTTCTGCTCCTGAGAGCACAGCGGCACCCAGGTCAAAGGACGGAGTGCTCCAAAGCACGCTGGGAACTTCTGCCTATTTGGGGAGTGTGGGAATCTAGCAGGTTTGCAGCTCAGAGAAGAGTACAGGGCACCTCGCTGAAGGTCTCTGCAGATGTAGGAATTAGAGACCCCCAGGATGCTGGGGCTTTTTAAGATGAGGGGAAATCCCAACTATCCTGTGATAGACACAGACCGTGACCTCGGAAGGCTTCTCCCGGTGGGGAGACTTGGTTACTAGAAACAAAACCTCATCCGCACCTGCAGGAAGTGACAGGTGAGTCTGAAGACTCCACAGCCCGTCAGGTTAGCTGGGTGCAAGGCTGCTTTCTGGCTGCTTGGAGGGTTGGGGGCTTGCCTGCGGGCGCCCCTCTCCTGTGTGTCTGCAGCGCCTAGAGATTGGTTCTTGGCAGGGCAGAGTGAGAAAAACGGCGCTTTTAGTTCGGGTGGGATATTTTCCATCCTGAGCGTGAGAATCTTCCCCACACCCATCTTCCCCAACAGCACCGGCTCTGAACAATGAACCCCAAAAGGCAGCTTACAGAGGCACCCTCCCCTCTGCTCTTCAGGTGTGCTTCTCCAAGCGCTCAGCAGGTGACGGAGGGAACTTCCCCAGAGGTGTCACCACGTGCTTCTCTCTTTGCGGGATGCACTGCTCGTGTCTTTGCTTTTTCACTGAAATAATTGGCATTCTGTTTTGCTTTTTCCTCCCACTGTTACTGCATTTTTTCAGTCCTAGTTTGTCCCTGCCTATGACCCTAGTCTGGAGACTTGAAGGAATCTCCAAGTTTTTCCCCAGAACTGCCTGAAATTCTACTATTAGTGACTCACTTATTTGGGTGAAGCATTGACCCTTTACTGTAATTCTTAAAAGTCAAAACAAACACAAACAAAAACCCAACAAGCAACCATGGATATGACTGAAAGGGCGGCGCTTCAGACTTTGAGCTCTTATTCATTTATAATCTAAATTTTCTACTGAATAAGAGGGATGACCCATCATGGACACAGTGACAATTGTGGGAAAGGCCCAGGGTACTTCCTGATATGTTATAAAAAAAGCGCACGAGACCCCATGTGGCTTGCTCCTGCCAACCCGCCTTCAGCCTGCATCCTGCCCCCATCTTTCCTGCGCCGTAACATCATTATTTCTCTTCCTCAGACACATGAAGCTCGTTCCCACCTCAGGGCATCTGCAGATGCTGTTCCCTCTGCCCAGAAGTTTGCATGGCTACTTCCTTCTTGTCATTTGCTTTTACACTTAAATACCACTTCCTGCTACATAATCTAAAGTTGCCCACAGATACTCTATCATGTTGCCTTAGATTGTTTTTATAGTGGTTGTTACTCTCTGAAATTATCTTGGCTTTTTTTTTTTTTCTTTTGGCCATGACGCGCAGCTTGTGGGTTCTTAGTTCCCCGACCAGGGATCGAACCCGGACCCTCAGCAGTGAAAGCACCAAGTCCTAACCACTGGTCAGCCAGGGAATTCCCTATGTTGGCTTTTTATTGTGTTTCTTTCTGTGGATTCTCAGTAGACTGTAAGCCCCATGGGAGAAGGAACCTTCTCCACTTTACTTAATAATGAATAAAAGAATGAGAGTCAGATCTTCCAGCAAGGACTAAAAGCAAAGAAACAGGAAGTGTAAGCAGAAGCTTCAGGAGAGCAAGGACTGTGACCTGGGGGGTCCTGGACAGGTGACCCCTCCAATGCTGGGAGCCCCCCAGGGTGACTTTCTTTAGGAGACACAGTGGGAGCCTTGATTCAGTAAATAACATTCCTCCGTCCCATCCTGATTCAGAGCCATCAGGGGAATAAGGCGAAGGAGGAAGTGATGGGAGCTGAACTGTCCTTTTCATTATTGACAAATTGGAGAAAGCGATTTATGTCTATGGGCGAGAGGGCTCACGCTATGAAACACCGGCATTGGGCAGACTGTCCGCTCAGCCGCAGCAGGGCTGTGCTGCCTTCTCTGGGGCCAGGCCTCTGGGAAAACTGAGAGCAGAGAGTAGCGGGCAGGACGCAGGCTTGTGTGGGCAGCCGGCTTCCAAAAGAAGAAGCGAGGAAAGGGCTGCCCAGCTTCTCCTTCCAAATTTGCCAAGGAAATACACCCTCCACCTCCCTGGGACAGAGTGGGTGTGGAGAGGTGGAGAGGCGGGGTGTCAGGGAGGCCAGTGACAGCTCCAGGTGGAAGGAAGTGTCAGAGCGGGAAGATACTCTCCTCCAACCACGGCTCATCTCAGAGGCGGGAATGGATGGACCAGGGTAGTGGGTCCCTAAAGGGCAGAACATCTGAGGACCTCGACTACCTGGCTGCACCTGGCCCTGGCCCCTCCTCTGTCTCACCTTGGTCATTTCACTCATGCTTTATTTATTCATTTGCAGACTTGTTCCACAGACATAGAGGCTACGCAGGGCTAGAGATGAGCAGAACTTATTGCTTTCCTGGGTGGTCCCAGACTAGCCCTGGCCAGGCCACTCCCACTTCTCTGGCTTCTCCCCCAGCATCCTCTCTACCCCAGGATTCCAGCCACTCGGCTTCCTTGGGTCCCATGTGTGTGATGCTCTCTACTCAAGCCCTGTGCTCTTACTGTCCCCTCTGCTGGAGGTCTCCTCCCCCGTCCTGTAGCTATTTGGTGACCCGGTTTCCAGAGAAATCAGCTCACTCATTGCTTCCTCTGAGAAAACCTTCCCCACCTACCGTGATTCTCTCCCTTAAGTGCTCACATCATACCATCTGTCTCCGTCCTTCAGAATACTTGTCACCAATGGAATTTTGCATTTAGTTGTGTGATTCTGTTATTTATGTTCAAAAACATTTTTTATGGAAAATTTCACACATATACAGAAGTAGAGAGGATAGTAAAAATAACTCTGTGTATCCACCACCCAGTTTGAACAATCATTAACTCAGGACCAATCTTACAGATTCTTTTGTTGCTTATTCATTCTCTTCGACAGAACTTAAGCTCCAGGAAGGTAAAGAGAGTGTTTGTTCTTCTTACCACTGCATCCCTAGTGCCTAGTGGGGCATCTTGCTCATGTAAAGCCCATGGTTTTGAATGAACACTGGGGTTGAAAGGCTGAAGGAGATGAGATGTATTATCATTATGCAAAAGCACAGCCCGAGTTGCCATGAGAGCGCAGAGCGGCGGCATCTCGCCTCGACGGAAGAGTTCTCACGTGTCCACTCTCCCATCTTGGCTCTGACACTGAAGCTTTGCGGGGCAGAGGGCAGCGTGTGCAGGATGGAGAAGACGGGAGATGGGATTGGGGCGGGGTAGGGTAGGGTCCACTAAACCCAGGAGAGGGCAACACAGACCTGCTTGGCATCGTGGCTAGCAGCGGTCCAGTCCACCAGTCTTGCTAAATGGTTTGTTGTCTCTACACCAGAACTGATGCTTCGGCACTGATGGCCTCAAATAGTAATTCCCAAGATGCACTACTCTGGAGGGCTGCTTCTTGATGAAAAAGGATCACTGGTCTGGTAGGGTTGGGAATGCTGCTTACTCTGCCCTCTTGTTGGCTATTCCCTCTTGCAGTTTTTAAAGGTTTTAATTTGGTCTAAGACAGATCTTTCCAAATTTAACTATCAAGGACCCCATTAATTATCAAGGACCTTCATTAATGCATGAAGAACCAGTGTCTGCAGAACACACTTCGGGACACATTATAAACACATTTTCTCCATGACTTGCCATTTCCAAAAGAAGAAAAATTGTAAGCTTGTTCCTTTTCTTATTTTAACCTTTTCCTCTTTTTAGTATATAATTAACACATGGCTAATAGAGAAGAAACAGAAAATAAAGGAGAAATAACATCATATATTACATAAATAAATAGCTGTTTATTTTAATGATTCCATGCATAGAAATAACCCCCTGACTATTTTTGCTGCATCTGTTTCTGCAGTAAAAGATGCATAATTACTACACATATTTCTCAAAAGATATTTTATTTATTTCTTTTTTTTATTGAACTATAGTGGGTTTACAATGTTGTATTAGTTTCAGGTGTACAGCACAATGATTCAGTTACGCATATACATATATGTATTCTTTTTCAGACCGTTTTCCCATATCGGTTATTTCAGAATACTGAGCAGAGTTCCCTGTGCTATACAGCAGGTCCTTGTTGGTTGTCTATTTTATATATAGTAGTGTGTGTATGTTAATCCCAACCTCCTAATTTATCCCTCTCTACTTTTAAAAAGTAATCACTGGCACTGATTTCCAGGAACAATGACAGAACAGTTTGAAAGGAGAATGCGTCCCTGACAACTTAAGTGTGGGGTTCTTCTTGGCGAATTCCAAAGTGCTTTTTTTTTACCTTTTGTTCCTTTGTTTTATTGTGAGTGAATTCCAGTTGCTTTCCTCTGTTTACCTGACATCCCCCCCGGGCTAGAGTTAGTCCAACTAAACAGACAGATTGCTAGTTCAAATACAGGTAGGACACCAAACTTTTAATCACAGCCCGGTGCAGGGAAAGAATGAAAATTGCCTCCCTTCTTGATATCAAATGACTGAAAGAGTTCCTCAGCAGAAACTTTTATAGGTGGAGAGGTGGGGGGCTCTCCTTTAACTATGGTCCCACCTACTCGAGACCAAGAGACTTGGAAATGAGCTTGAGTTACTCCCCAGTTATGTGCCTTTGGAGTCCTACTAAAAAGTAGTTTTCAACTTCTGTGGACTGCTCTCTCTTGGAAGAGAGCAGTCACCCAGCATTTTTGAGTTTTCAGTGCTTGCCATTTTCTTCCTACTCTTCTCTCAAAATACTTCATAGCATAGATCTGTTGGCACTTGAAGTTCAAGTGATTTGGAGAATTTTGAAAGGGATTATCCTGACACCCTTTGAATGGACTGGAAACCTATTTTGAGAGCTTGAAGGTTAGCTGGGGGCATCTTTCTCTTACACTTTGCGCGGAGGTCCTTGATCACTGGTCTCCCTGCAGTGATGTCAGGCATCTCTGCCCTTGTGGGTTCTCATGGTAGGCAGGGTGGACTTCCCTGTCCTGGACCTTGATCTTGGCCATATGACCGTCTTTGGTCAGCAGGTTGTAGCACGAGCAAAGGCTTGAATGTGCTTTAGCGATGGGGCTGGTCCTCTGTGTGCCTTTCTTTGCCCTGAGATGCATTGACCCTGGGAAACCACTGGCCCAAGGAGGAAGCGAGACACATGGAGCCGAGCAGAAATCAAGCCAGGCCCAGCTGAGCCACGGAGGCGAGAGCAGGAAGCAGATGCTTAGAGCTGCACGCTGTTGAATTTCAGGGGATTCTCCCCACCCCCCCGCCATTATGGTGATATAGCTGCTCAGTACATGTAGGCAAGGGCTGCATGTGAAGAGCAGAAATGGGGCGCCTGATGGAAAAGCCAGTGAATAAGCATCAAATAGTCAACATTTAGGAGTCTAGTATAGTGGTAACACTAAGACTTGAATTTTTCTGGGACCCAATTGCAAATATGTGGCCCTGTTTCCCTCTAAGGAACATTCTCATCCAGGTGTAAGTGATTTGGAAAATACTACTGTGTGTCCGGCACTGGGCTTCACGGAGGACGTTACAGAGAACACGGAACAGAATAAAGGCAGTTTGGTGTGCATAAAACAGCCTAGACTTTGAAGTCGGAAAGATGTGGTTTTTAACTTACGCCTTTTTTGGGCTACTTACTAGCCGTAGGACCCATGGCAAGTGACTTAACGTCTCTGAGGTGTGGCGCCTCCTGGGAACAGAGTGGCCTGTAATCTCTCCCTGCCTTGTGGGGTGTAAGCATCCAGCACGAAGTCGACGCACCCAGAAGCATAGTTACTCTGATCGTAATTGTCGTTAATCTGGTATCTCAAGGAGCTAAGTGGCGTTTACTTGTCGACTCATCTCACAGAAGCGCGAGTGAGGATGCCGGACAGAATATGGAGGATGCCCGCTGAGCACAGATGTCAGCTGGGTGGGAGGGGTCCACGTAGGAGTCAGGAGAGAGACTGAAAAGGCAAGTGTGGGCAATGGGGGTCTTTCCATGGTTCTAATGAAGCTGAGCTTCAGGCCTCCTGGCTGCCGTGGACCCCTCCCCAAACCTGGTGAGGCTCCAGCTATCTGGTCGGTGTCCCTTTTCTTAAAGAGGGCCTCACAAATTGCAAAAGCCTCAGAGACCCACAGATGCACAGCTCTGGGTACTTTATAGGGTGATGAGCCTCAAGGGCTGGGCTGGGGAGCTGGGCTTTCTCGTGTAAGCCCCTGGGGAGCTCACCAGTGGGAGGAAGTGGCAGTGCTAGTGCTTCTGGAAACCACCCAGCTGCCTGACGTCCAGGGAATTTGCCCAGCCCCTCTGGCCTGGCGAAGACGCCTCACGGAGCATGCCCGGAGCAGCAGACGGAGAGAAAACCCCGAACCCAGCTCCCCTCCCTCGGACAAGCCAGTGCAGGCCCCTCTGATTGTGTGGGATCACCCACCGCTCCCAACAATTTGGGGAATCCGAGGCACGATGCTGCTTTCCTGCCGGCTCCCGGCGGCTGACACCACCATCCGGCTAAGGAGATTAAGCAGCTTTACTTACAGAAGCCTCCTGGTGACAGCAGCCCCAGCGCACCCAGGTAGAGCCTGCGAAGAATGAAAGCACATTCCTTCCTTGTCGCCGCTGAATGCCTGGGCAGAGTCTCCATCAGAGACTGTCTGCACAGGTACCAGCAACCCCACCGAGGCTGACCACCAGTCAGCATCACGGGAAGAGGACCCTAGTGCGGGGCCTGGAGCACAGTGGGCCAGAGCAGAGACAGGGCCTGATGTCCAGAGAGGCCTCCGCCACCTGCACTGAATTTAGCTCAGGAAAGGGACTTACTGGGCATTTTCTGAATGAATGAATGTCCATGACCACCCCAGCTGCCTCTGTGTCACACCCCTTCCCCAGTCCTCATTTCTGGAAGAAAGAGTTTTTCAAAATAAAAAGTATTTTATAAACACATGTATTAATAAAACTTATTTTATTAATAAGCAATTGCAATCTACCCCTTAAGTGTGGAGCTCTCACTCAAAGAGTCTGAAAGGACAGAAATAAATGACTCCCGCGTCCTTCCACCACATGCCTTTCTTTCACTTGTGTGCCTGTGTACACACACACACACACACACACACACACACACACACACACATGCCTGAGAGACGGTCCTGCACAGTGATGAGTGTGTGGTCTCTAGAGTCAGATGCTTTGGGCTAGGAACCCATTTCCTCCATTTATGAATGGAATGACCTCGGGCAAGTTACTTCACCTTTCTGAGCCTCAGTTTTCTTATCTGTAAGATGGGATGATGACACCAACCACCTTCCAGGGTTTGTTATGAGGATCGATGAAGATAATAAAAAGTGTCATAAAAACTGTGAAGAGCACTTCAGTTATTGCTGCCAACACAGCATCCTCGGATGAGTGAACAGGAGCATCTTGCTTTCGCTCTCCCTGGCACTCAGTGGGGACCGAAAAAGGATACGCATGCATTCACTCTGCGCAGACAGGGCTGGGTAGATGATGCTGTCCTGGAAATATCTCTGTGGAATAAGTTGCTAAACTTTCATGGAGAAACCAGCAGGAGACCAGGGAAGACTTCCCAAAGGAAGTGATTTTGAAAAACATCGGCGATGCCTAATCCCTTGGCACTTAACCCCCCTTTTTCAAAACCGAAATACCTTGGTTATCTCTGACCCCTATAAAGATCATGACTTGTGTTTCTGATTTCTCTTCCAAGTTCCATGTGTTTTCTTGAATTTCCGCCCATGAATGTCATTTGTTGATTTCTCTACTGTAAGTTGTGTAGCCCATGGTTCTCTTTGTGAGGGTCCCAGCAAAACCTTTTTGGCTGTTGTATTCATGTACTTGGGCTGCTCTAATGAAATGTCATCAATGGCATGGCTGAAACAACAAACATTTACTTCTCACAGTTGCGGAGTCTTGCTGGGTCCACACATGGCAGAGAGAGAGAGAGAGCAAGAGAGATCATGAGCGAGCCCTGGTCTCTTCCTCCTTTCATGAGGACACTAATCCCATCATGAGGGTTTCACCCTCATGACCTCATACCTTCCAGAGGCCCCATTTCCAAATAGTATCATATTGGGGGTTAGGACTTCAGCACATGAATGGGGGGACCACAATTCAGTCCATAGATTTCTGCTCCCTTTCCCCAAATCATGTCCTTCTTGCATGCAAAATACATACATTCCATCCTGACAGCCCCTAAATTCTTAGCTCGTTCCACCATCAGCTCCTATGTCTCAAGTTCAGTCTCATCTAAATATCCTCTAAATCAGATATGAACAACATTTGAGGTGTTATTTATCCTGAGGCAAAATTCCTCTCTAGCCGTGAACCCGTGAAACCACACAAGACATGTGATTTCAAACTACAATGATGGGACAAGCATAGGACAGATATCTTCCCTCCAAAAGAGAGAAGTAGGGAAAATGGAAGGGGTGATGGGTCCCAAGCAAGTCCCAGACCTAGCAGGGCAAATTCCATGAGATCCGAGGCTTCAAGAATAATCCTCTTTGATTCAGTGCTCTGCCCTCCAGCCCCATCAGGGTGACAACATCATCCCCACAACGGTGCAGGGGCTCCGGGTGGCTGTCTGGGGGATGGGGGGACAGCCCACACTGTGGGCCTCTGCTGAGGGCCACAGGCCTCTCCTCTGACACGGAGGGGGAGATAGCCTCTCCCTCCCCTTTCCCCTCAGGCCCCTGGCCTGTGCTCTCTGGGCCTTGTGGTGGGAGTGGCAGCCCTGGTCATCTCTGAATTGCCTTTGGGGTCCCTCCCCCCTTTTCTGGAAGGATAGCACACATAGAGCCAGATAGCTCTATGGTCCCAGCCTGTAGCATCCAGGACGTCTAACAGCCTTCGTTTACCCCACGCCTCTTCCTCTGCCCCCTCTGGTTCATACTGGAGTATCTGCTGGCATGATCCCACCTCTGATGCTGCCTCTCCTGAGCAGGCTGGGTGAATCTGTGAGTCCCACTCACCACCTCCTTGTCGCATCATCGCCCAGCCCGGCCTTCAGTGTTCTCCTCAGAACAAACTTTATTTTTTGCAGTATGGACAGGCTGGGAATCTCCCAGACTTCCAAGTTCTGTGTTTTGTTTTTTGGGTTTTTCCTGGCTTACAATCCTCTCTTCGTGTTCTCTGTCTCCTCACTCTTTGCTGTAGAGAGTCAGGAGGAATCAAGCTGCTGCTTCTACATTGGCTTAGAAAGCTCCTCGGCTAAATTTCCGACCTCCTCGCTCGCAGTACGTGGTAAATGGTATAGGAGAGGGACAGTGTGTTATAGGATACCCGGTATGGAGCTCATCCAATTATGGGGTTCAGTGCAGGCGTTGGAGAACGGGTGAGAATCTTGAGGATGGGTGTGTGATGGGGAAGGAGAGAGCGGAGAAAGAGTGAAGGTGGGCAGAGAGGATCGAGTGATGTGACGTTGGGGATGGGAGGATGGAATTCAGGGAAGGCAGCCTCGGGAGGCCCTTGAAGAGTTTGGACTGTATTGGTTAGAAAATGTGGGCACCTATGGTCTTGAACATTTGGGAAGCCTGCTTTAAAGGAGAAAAGCCTCTCTCCATCCTTGGCCCAGAGCTGTCTGTGCCTTGCCAATGCTACCCGGTCACAGAAGGAACCAGGGAACAGAAGTGGATGACTTGGATTCCTGGAAAACAGACCAAACCCAGGTCCAGCAAGGGAACGGGGGTGGTGGTACCATGGCTAATCTTGCTGTGGACATTACCTCTCCTTGGGAATCCACCCTCTCAGGATAGCAAGCATTCCACGGATCTCTAGTGGTCAAAATAGCACCGAAATGGTCCCACATGCCCCTACTTCACAAACCTATCCCCAGAGATCACGGTGGAGCAAGAAATTGCTTAGAATAGAGCCTCTGTCCTTCCAGCCGCTCCTTTTTTTGCCCTCCGCGGGCTTTCCTTCTTCATTAAACTAAATCTGTCCACTCACTCTCTGAGCAAAAGTGTCTGACCCAAGTCAGTAACCTTCAGGGCTGGAGGAGACATGACACTCCTCTGTGTTGGTCACAGCCTGCTGAAGCTCTCTTCACCTCAGGAAGCATCCTGTTTGCCATGAAGGATGAGCACGCATTAAAGTCAGTATCTGACTCACAGTTAAATTTTCCTAGACCGTGAAGTAGGGTCAGGTGTTCTAACAATAATCACTAAGGCTTAGCACTACGTCAGATGACATTCTGGGCATTTTAGATATGAAATTTTACTTAATCTTCACAAAAACCCTTAGAAGCAGGCATTTTACAGTTTTTTTTCTTTTGCATTATGGTTTATTATAGGCTATTGAATATAGTTCCCTGTGCTATACAATAGGACCTTGTTGTTCATCCGCTCTACATATAATAGCTTGCATCTGCTCATGCCAAACTCCCAGTCCTTCCCTCCCTCACCCCCCTCCCCCTTGGCAACCACAAGTCTGTTCTCTATGTCTGTGAGTCTGTTTCTGTTTTGTGGATAAGTACATTTGTGTCATATTTTGGATGCCATGTAAGTGATATCATATGGTATCTGTCTCTGTCTGACTCGCTTCACTTAGTGTGATCGTCTCTAGGTCCACCCATGCTGCTGCAGATGGCATTATTTCACTCTTTTTTATGGCTGAGTCGTATTCCATTGTGTGTGTGTGTGCGTGTGTGTGCGCGTGCGCGTGTGTGTACCACATAGAAGCAGGCATTTTAAAGATGAGGAAATTGAGGCACAAAACAAGCTCGAGATTACAAAGATAGGCAGTGATAGGACAGACACCTGGCCCAGGCAGCATCGTTGCAGAACCTGTGCTCTTAGACACCACGGGATGTTGCTTCCCAGCCTCATGTTGGACCAGCCAAGGGACATCCCTACGGTCCCTGGGCCTCTGCTTCTTCATCTGCCATGTGAGGGGATTGGATTAGAGTAGACGCATCAGACTTCGACGTGGAACAGACAGAGACAACAGAAACAGAGCATTTGCTTTAGCAAAAGGGGGGCTGATAACCAGCTCACTTGTTCTCTCCTCCCTGCCCCCTTTCCCATCCAAGGGGCTCTTAAACTCCTGGGAAAGATCTCAGGACTCCAGGGAGCTAGACGGCACCACGGAATTACTTAGTGAGCATTTATTTAGCATTTACTGTGTTTCTGGTGTCTTATTCAGTGTTTTAGAAACATTATATCCCTAATTCTCACAACAATCTCACGAGGTAGCTGTTATTATGCCCATTTTACAGATGAGTAAACCAAAGCACAGAGAGGATCAAATAGCTATCCCAAAGTCACACAGCCAGTAACCGGCAAAACTGGGATGTGAATCTAGGTCTGCCTGACGCCAAAGTCCATGCCTTTCACAGCAAACTCCAAGGTCCCTCTGCCAGTGAGACTGTGTGCTGGGAATCGGTGTCCTGGGGTCTGGTTCCAAGCCTCCCCCTGAGTCACTGTGCCTGGTAAGGAGAAGGTGAGGACGATCCTTCCTCAGGGCAGCGGGGAGCAGCAGCTAGAGCCAAACTCACGGGAGGAACATCCGCTCTCCAGCTCAGCAGACAACCAGCCACCAGGGCCATAGCCTGTCCATAAGCATGGAGATGATCTCTGGACTTACAGAAGCTTCCAGTCGAAGGAAGCTGTTCTGACTCAAGCTCCTCCGGTCAGAGTCCCTTTCTAGATTCCGGCTCCCACACTAGGAAGGTGTAGAAGCAGACAGCTTTGCCACCAGCCCAGACACAAGCTGCCTCTCGGGGCAGACGGCTTGCCCTGGCTCAGCAGGGCTGTGGGATCGGCCCACGTCACTCAGCCTACTCAGTGGTTGGTTATCTGCCCTTGGCAGGTAAAGAGAAATGGTTGGTTAGAGGCCCCCAGGAGGCCCCCTTTTTTGAAGTCACGTGTTGTTTCTCCAGCTGTGGTTCTCGCTCTAAATCCAGGGCCCAGATAGAAAAGGGATACCAATGGAGCCTTGATGCCCCCTCTCAGTTTAGAAAAGACCCGATTTCTAAGAGAAACCTTAGTAGAAGGGAATCCGAAGCAGAGCATCTTAGGAGAAGAGCATCTTAGAAGAAAATCTCACTCACAGTTAACTTTATCTGAACAGAATCATACACAGTTTTGAAGCTCACCATTTTATTTTATTTTATTTTTTCACTGCAATTTAATTTTTTATTTTATTTTTTGAAAAAAAGATAATCTTTATTCCCAGACAAAATGTGTAGTTATTGATAGAATAGTTTTCTTTTTTTTCTTTCTTTTTTTTTTTTGCGGTACGCGGGCCTCTCACTGCTGTGGCCTCTCCCGTTGCGGAGCACAGGCTCCGGACGCGCAGGCTCAGCGGCCATGGCTCACGGGCCCAGCCGCTCTGCGGCACGTGAGATCTTCCTGGACCGGGGCACGAACCCGCGTCCCCCGCATCGGCAGGCGGACTCCCAACCACTGCGCCACCAGGGAAGCCCTATTTTTTATTTTTTAATTGAAGTATAATTGCTGTACAATTTTATAGAAGTTACAGGTGTACAACATAGTGACTCACCAGTTTTAAAGGGTATGTTCCATTTATAGTTACTATAAAATATTGGCTATGTTCCCTGTGTTGTACAACATATCCTTGTAGCTTATTTTATACCTAGTAGTTTGTGCCTCTGAATCCCCTACCCCTATGTTGCCCCTCTCCCATTCCCTCTCCTCAGTGGTAACCATAGTTTGTTCTCTATATCTGTGAGTCTGCTTATTTTTTGTTAAATTCACTAGTTTGTTGTATTTTTGAGATTCCACATGCAAGTGATATCACACAGTGTTTGTCTCACCATTTTATTAATTTGTTGTAAACTAAGACACCACACCCTAATCTATCTTTCCAGCAAATGTTGATTTTAATTGTTTCATGGCAGATGGTTTTTAGTGTCTGAACCATTGGATATGACCATAGTTGAAATAAACTCCAAGGTAAATCCAAAGAGACCTGGAATGAAAGTTGGATTCGCTCTGGGCTAGTGACGCAGCTGTCATCCTCACCATTTCCTTCCACAGTCACCAAAGAGAGGGCCAAGGACCAATAAGAAGGGGTCCTCGTATTTGAGGAGTCCACGGTCTAGTGGAGGAAATGGATGTACAAGGGGAATATCTCAGTGCAATGTGATACATGCGCTTACAGACGTATTCAAAGGGTGATGGTCAAGGCTGTAATTTTTAGAAAAGACGAAGCACCTCCATTTCCCTGGATCATAAGCCCCTACAAAAAGGAATGTATTTTAGGCCAAGCTGTATGGGTGCAGTCAAAGCACAGAGCAAATATGCCCATTAGAACAAGAATTGATGCTTCTGGGGTCCAGACCACCACCCGACTCAGCCTCCAGCCATTGCAGCCTGGCCCCTTGGAGGAGACTGGCCAGCCTGCAGTCCAGGAGGGCCGGGCTCCTCCATGGCCCCTTGAACTGAGGGGACCACTTGCTGATCCCCCAGAATGGTGCCCAATGATGGTTCCTGGGTGGAGGGCCTCTGCCTTGAACACCAACCTCAGAGAAGGGCTGATGGTGTCTTGAGGGGCAGGAAAAGGAGCAGGGCTGGGAAGTAAGGAGATTGGGGTCCGGAAGGAACTGGGAGTGTGTATGAGGAGGGGAATCAAGCCGTGGTCTCTGGGTCTAATCAGAGCCTCACTGGTGGAGGCCCAGCCCTCATCTGGCGTAAGTGCCCCCGAGCATCCGTGGTCAGGCTGGACCACAGCTGCGGTGTCGGGCTGCATCCATCTGGGGAGGTCGGCCCACGGTGACCTTGGCCTCTTCCAAAACCTGCGCGGTCAGGCCAGGCTAAAGCACTGGGGCCGGGGGAGGGGGGAAGCAGGAGGCCAGATGGCAGGGGCCGGAGCTGGGTGGACTGATACGCCCAGGACCCCTGGCTGAACTTCTGTGCCCGTCCCCGCCCAGCCCTCCTGCTAGGGGTTGGCAGGAAGAAGTGGTGGCCGTAGGGAATTAGTAACAAGATATGGTGTCATTCACCTCCAGACCCACTAGTTCTAAACCAGGTGCACCGGGAGTCAAAGTTCCTGACCAAGGAGGCCGTGGTGGTTCATTTGAATGGGTTGAAGGCAGATGTTCATGCTCTCAGAAGACGGCGCAGGCAGGTCGGCCAGGGCCACGGGGCGAGGAGCTGTGTCCCTGGTGACACGCCGTGCAGGCAGAGAGGCCTCTACCGGGGCTCGTCCTTGTGGTCCATTCTCTCCAAGACCCCGCTTCTCTGCCCCCAGGCCAGGTCACACCGCCGTGTGCTCACATCAGGGTTGCCTGTCCGCAGGATCCAGGTAGGCGGCACCCAGAGCATCTGGTGAGAGCTCTGCTTCCTTAGAAGTCTCTGCCTCTGAGGGCAGGGGCCACAGTGATTTCATATCCTATGCATATGACATCATCACTCTCTAGCACATCCTGATTCATTATTATTTTGCCTTATCATTATCTCAACTAGTTTATTTCTTTGTTTACTTGTCTCTTGCCTGAGTCTTCATACTATTAACATTAAGCTCTTTGAAAGCAGAGGCCCCATCTATGGCTGGCACTCATTAGATGCTCACACGTTGTTTATTGAATGAATAAATACATAAAATAAGGAGTGAATCCCTGGTGCCTCACAGTGTCCGGCAGAGAGGATGTGCTCAAAGATTTTTGCCAGATGAATGAATGAAGGAGGAATGAATGAAAATTTTGAGAATTATCAGCTCCCAGCATGCCAGTGGGACCATTGTACTGCTAGAGAATCAGCAAGTTTTTCTCAATACAAAACTGAAATCTGTAAACCCCAAGCACGGTGCTTGGTACACAGTAGGTGCTTAGAAAATGTTTCTTGAGTGAATGGATGATAAGTGGATGGATGGATAGATGGATGGGTGGACAGGAGGGTCAAGCAGGTAAGGCTAGCATGCGTGGATGAGGCCAAACCCAAAAGGTTTATGACAATTATTTTTTTCCTTCTTATCCAACATGTTGACCTTTTGGTTTCCCTCTCTCCATAACTCCGGATCTGGGAGTTTCTCATTCATTCAGTTTGCACATAATTAAGTTTTTCATTCATTCATCCATCCAAGCAAACGAAGTGTTGGCTCGGTCCACACTCAACTCAGTGTGTTGTACATGCGAGACGCATACCGTGACGAATAAGATGCGATCCAAGCCATAAGTCCAGTGGTCAGACATACCTTCTAACTTCCTCTGTCTGCCACTTGGCTAAAGTTTCTCTTTTTTTATCACATAATCTCTTGCCCACTCATTCGTGTTTATTCGTGTGTTCATTGAACACTTGCTCCATGTCAGTGACTGTGCTGTGGGGTTACAACAGTGAGTAAGACAGCCTGGTTCTGTTTTTGTATTGTTGTTTTCATGTCTTGCAGCTGTACTGTCTGTCCTAGATTCTAAGTGACCCCTCACTTAGCTATCGAAATGGAATTTCGTCATGAGTCAGGACTAATATCTAATAAAAGTTATAGGCAGAGGCTAGACCGAGCCTATTTGCCCTGTATTGTGACTAACCTAGCACCAGTGACAATTAGCAGTTTTGCAGAAATTTTCAAAAATAAGGCTGCTTATGACACACAAAGTTACCACAATTGCAAGTTATATATCTCTAGCCTCATAATTCAAGACAATTGCTAGAGCATCTTAGCGTGTCCACCATGTGCCAGGTATTGTGCTACATGTTGGGGGCGATGGATAAAATCTTGCTTTGGCCCCATAAAAGATCTGAATCTAGCTAAAGATGTAAAAATGCTTTGTTCTATGTGATAAGGATTCTAAACAAGGTACGTATGTAGTGGGAGCATCGGGGAGGGCTTGATTAATTATGTTTTGGGGTGTTGGAGCCAATATTTGGGGTTTGCTCTGGCCAGAAAACAGCAGTTTGTGAAATGAGAGAAGGATGCGGCAGAGCCTAAGTCTGGCAGTTGTAGGTGTGTGGAAGTTGGTAGAACCATGAGCTGTCTGTGTGGCTAGAATATAGGGCATTAAGAAGAGATGGACCTGGGTATATATCCGGGAAAAAAAAAAAAAAAAAAAAAACAGAACACTAATTCAAAAAGATACATGCACCCCATTGTTCATAGCAGTGTTATTTACAAGAAGCAAAAACATGGAGACACCTAAGTGTCCATCAACAGATGAATGGATAAAGAAGTAGACTACTTACACATAAAAAAGAACGAAATCTTGCCATTTGCAGCAACATGGATGGACTTGGAAGGCATTATGCTAAGTGAAATAAGCCAGACAGAGAAAGATAAACACCATATGATATCGCTTATATGTGGAATCTAAAAAAATACAACAAACTAGTGACTATAACATAAAAGAAGCAGACTCACAGATATAGAGAACAAACTAGTGGTTACCAGTGGGGAGGGGTGGTGGGCAATATCGGGGTGGGGAATTTAGACATACAAACTATGGAGTGTCAGACAGGCTCAAGGATGTATTCTACAGCACGGGAGTATAGCCAATATTTTGTAGTAACCGTAAATGGAAAATAAACTTTAAAAATTATGTAAAAATAAAAAAGAATTTTTTAAAAAGAAGAGAGAGATGGAAAACGGAACGGGAGAAGCACATATGAGCCAGACTGTTTTCTCCAGGTCATGCTAATGAGCTGGGTAGTTACTGTTTGTGTAATGGGGAATCATCAGATTAGTGCTTTTGACTGTTATGTCTGAGGGGGGGGATCCTTATTTTCTACAATATGGTACATTAGATGACCTGAAAACTCTCCTATCTCAAAACTCCTAGAAATGCTGAACAAAATATATATATAGAAAAATTGTTTTTTCTACACGCAAAGAGGAGCTCACAGAAAGTAAGAAAGATCCCCCAGGAGAAAACAAGCAGGAATTGAAAATGAGTGAACGGATGTGGGGCGACCCTGCATGCTGGGGCAGGTATGGGGAGGATTGGGTTTGTAGGCTTTTAGGATTTTAAATTTTCTAATTTAGTTTGGGTTTTAGGTCCACAGAAATTTGAATATGAGGCCTTGGGTCTGTGCCAGACGGAGAGTTGGAATGAAGGCTTTCACGTAAGGCGAGGAAGAGGTTTATAAGGAAACATTCTGCTCAGCTACAAAGGGAGATGCCATATAAGCTTGTCTGTTGAGCCTGGGCTACGAGTGGAAGGAAAACAAGTGTCCCCTGTAATCTCATAATTACACGCTGACCTTCACGTGGAGCAGGGGTTTGCATTGACATTACTTGAGTGGTCCAGGAACCCTCAAATCAACAAAATAACGAGAAGCCATCTTTTGGACAGTGCTGCAGGGATCCCATGGAGAACTGTACACAGATGGCCCTTGCAGGACACACGCTCAGTGCAGCCCCTTCAGAATCCTCATTCCCACCGTAGTGAATTCTCAACTCTGAAGTTATAGTCTCACAACCCCCACGGGCAAACATCGGCATATACAACAAACAATAGGTGTAGACCACCAAGAATCTTCATTCAGAAAATAGAGCTATTGGAGACAGACTAGAAATTAGTGTTTTCTTTAAATCATTAAAGATATATATAAAGGGAAAAAAATCATTAAGACACTACCAAAAGAAACCCAGACAGATTTGAAGAAACAAATAGAACCTAGAAAAACACAGTGCAGTAAATGACATGGGTTACACATAGCTGAAGTAAGAGTTTAAGAACTGGCAGATTTCAGAAAACTGCCCCAAATGCAGCATAGATACATAAATAGAAAATATAAAAGCAAGATTAAGAGACATGGAGGACAGAGAGAGGGGAAACGTATGAGTAATAGAACTTCAGGTAGAGAATATTAAGAGAAGGAGGAAAGAAAACAACCAAAGAGAAAAAGGCTGAGAATTTTCCAGAACCTATGAGAGAAACAAATCTTCAGAGGCAGGAAATGAGTCCTAAGAAAGATCGAATGAAACTTGTACCCGTAACATCAGAGAAAAACTTTTGAAAACCAAAAAGAAATAGATCTTAAAAGCGGCAAGAGAGAAATATGGATTCTCACTAAGAAATCATAATTGGACTTATAACTGACTTCTCAAAAGCAACAGTGGAGCCAGAAGTCGATGAAATAATATTTTTAAGGTGCTGAGAGAAAAAAAATGGTCAGTCTTCATTTCTACCATCTTCAACTATCATTTAAAAACAAAAGGAAAGGGGCTTCCCTGGTGGCGCAGCGGTTGAGAGTCCACCTGCCGATGCAGGGGACACGGGTTCCTGCCCCGGTCCAGGGGGATCCCACATGCCACGGAGTGGCTGGGCCCGTGAGCCATGGCCGCTGAGCCTGTGTGTCCAGAGCCTGTGCTCCGCAACGGGAGAGGCCACAACAGTTAGAGGCCCGTGTACCGCAAAAAAAAAAAGAAAAAAAAAAAGGAAATAAAGATATTCTAAAGCAATGACCAAAAAAATGTATGATTCAAGGACACTCATGGAAAAGACTTCTAGAGTATGTGTTTTAGGAAAGAAGAAATTGAAGTCAGAGGGAAACATTCAGAGGCAAGAAGGGATGGTTATTAAAGATGCTGATAAACATCTAGGCAAAGCCAAAAAATGCATTAATTTGCTCAAAGCCAACAATAATGAAAATAATAACACTTAGGGTATAAAACTAAAGTGGAACTATCTAAAATGTTGGATAGCGATAATATGTAAGATGGGTTAAAATATTCTAAATTCCTTATATTATTTAGGAAGAGGGTAGTAATAGTAACTTTAGAATTTAGGTCCAACTGGCTTGACAAAAGTTTCAGGATAACCCCTGGAAGAGTAGAAACAGAACATGTAATTTCTAAATTAATTGAGGGAAAGAGAGAAATATGGAAACCTTGATCGATCCAAAAGAAGACAGGAAAAGAGGAAGAAAAGGCATTAAAAAGCAGAGTAAATAGAAAGTCCCGCAAGAAATGGTGGAAATAAATCTAAATATATTAAGAAACACAATAAATCTAAGTGGATTATACTCACGAGTTGAAAGACAGTTGTCAGGTTCGATGTGAAAAAAATAGAAAGAAAACTTACTTATGCCGCTTTCAAAATACATATTGATACCTAAAACAGAAGGATTCAAAACAATTGAAAGTAAATGATAAAAAGAGGTATACTAGGCAAATACGAATCAAAACAAAACTAACTAGGAGGCTGCAGCAGAGTAAATGTCTTTAAGGCAAAAAGAAGGTCATTATATAGTGATAAAAGGAATAATTCATCAGGAGGGTATAACACATCCAAATTTGTATTTACCTATTTTAGACCCTCAAAATGTACAAAAGCAAAAATTTGACCAAATTTCAGGGAGGAACTGACAAATCGTTACAGGAGATTTTAAAATACACCTTTCTGGTTATTGATAAGTCAGGAGGCATAAAAATTGACAAGACTGTCTAAGATTTGAATAACACAATGAACAAGTTGATCTAACAGACCTGTGTAGAATCGTGTACCCAACAGTTGAAGAATGCACATTTTTCAAACACAGAAGAGATGGTTACAGAAACCGACAAGGTACTCAGCCACAAAGCAAGTCTCCACAAATGCAAAAGAATAAGGATTGTAGAGCCCACCTTCCCGACCCAGTCTAATTAGGTTATAAATGAACAACAAAAGGTAACTAAAAAAAAAGCAAGATATGTTTAGAATTTAAAACCTTTCTAATTGATTCATAGGTTAAAGAAAAAAGCATAATATCAATGAACAAATATTTAGAACAAAATCTATTATTTATATATATTTTTAAATTTTTGTTGGAGTATAGTTGATGTACAATGTTGTGTTCATTCAGGTGTACAGCGAAGTGAATCAGATATATCTATATATCTATATCTATATATCTCGATTCTTTTTAAGATTCTTTTTCCATATAGGTTATTAGAGAATATTAAGTAGAGTTTCCTGTGCTATACAGTAGGTGCTTGTTGGTTATCTATTTTATATATAGTAGTGTATATATATTAATCCCAATCTCCTAATTTATCATTTCCCCCACATTTTCCCTTTGGTAACCATAAGTTTGATTTCGAGATCTGTGAGCCTTAGAACAAAACTTAAAATCCTACTTCATAAAGCTTGAGGGATGTCGTGAAGAAGTGCTGTGAGCAGTGGTCCTCAACTGGGGACAGTTTTGCTCCTCACAGGGACATTTGGCAACGCCTGGAGACGTCTTCGTTTGTCACGACTATGGGCAGATCTACAAGCATCTAGTGGGTGGAGGCCAGGGGTGCTGCTCTCTTCCAATGCCAAGGACAGCCACCCACAATTCCAGTGGGCTGGGCCCCCAGCCCCCAGGTCCTCGCCTTGTTCACATGGATGTTATATAAGCCACTGAAGAACAGTTGACAATTCTGCCACGGTGGAGAAAAAGAAAGAGACACGACCACATGTACCACAGCTCAGAGCTTCAAAGACCACACTTAAGGTGCACTTCAAACAGTCATTTTGCAGCTCGAGCTGGTCCCAGACCCAAGACTGTGTAAACAGAATTATATTTACTAGCACGAGGCCTAAAATAGAAATCCCGCAGCAAGCTCTTCTCTCATTAAAGGTGTCTCTTTGATACCTAAGTGGGTACCCATCGAAGGGGCCCGTGTCAATTGTTGACGCCAGTGGCTGGTGAGGATGCTCTCTCTTTCACATTTTATGGGGGACTTCAAAGGGCAGTAGATTCATAGTCTGGTGACATCTTTGGTGGAAATGCTCAGATCTTTTTCTCTCTGGCTGTAGCTGGTCTCTATGGGTTGATGTTTGGTATTGAAAAGCCTAAAACAGGTGGCTGAGGGAATCTGTAGGCTCATTGTTTAACGTTTCAAATAGTCACGAAATGAACTTCTCTGAGCCCCATTTAGGGTCCTAAGGTGTTTCTGACCTAATGAGGTTTTTGGTTTTGTTTTTTTTCCATCTAGATAAAAGATAGTGTATTAGTCAAGATAGCTGGTATTTTTTATTTGTTGGTTTCCCATCAAACTCTCTCTCTCTCTCTGAAGTACACACAGGTCTTTATTTGGTTTGTCTGTGTGTGGGAGAGAGATACACAGACCAGGGTAACAACCACAAAGAAAGGCAAAGCCAGCCTGCCTATGTCTGTCCTGCCGAACTGTCTGTCTCTGTGAAACGTAGACTACATAGGACTTCCTCTAAGTCAATGATGGTGGTGATGGTGGTGAGAAGAGAGCACAGAAACACCAAGAAATGGGTAGCAAGCCAGGAGGAGAGGAAGAGAGAAGTGAAATGGCAGGAAGGTGAGGACGGCAGAGGTTCCTTTTCTCTGCCCTTAGCAACATTGTCTTGGCTCCATGTCTGTCTGTTCACAAGTCCTGTCTATGTCACTGAGGATGGACCCACTGGGGCCTTGGGGTTATGAGGGTTGAGCAGCAGGAAAAGACTCCAGCATCTCCAGCCTCCATCCTCCTGGAGTGGGGGAGGAGGAGGGGAGGGGAGGACTGAGACCCAGGGCATCTTTAATGTCTGCCCGCCTGGCACTGGGCAGCCTTCTTCCTCTTGTAAGGGTCAGGAAGGGAGACTGGTGAAACTTGTACAGACTGGTTGAAAGTTTTGTAGGCTGAAGTGATGGTTGGGCTCCAACATTAAAACGTTAGCCGACTTGAAAGTTTCTTTGCCTACGAAGATGAATTTACCGAGCACCCTTCCAGGAAAAACAGAGATGTCACAATGAAAAGTTTTCCCTTTCATCCTGTGAAAGAATTCTAGGGGCTTCCCTGGTGGTGCAGCGGTTAAGAATCCGCCTGCCAATGCAGGGGATACGGGTTCGAGCCCTGGTCCAGGAAGATCCCACATGCTGCAGAGCAACTAAGCCCATGTGCCACAACTACTGAACCTGTGCTCTAGAGCCCGTGAGCCACAACTACTGAGCCCACGTGCCACAGTTGCTGAAGCCCGTGTGCCTAGAGCCCATGCTCCGCAACAAGAGAAGCCACTGCAATGAGGAGCCTGCACACTGCAACAAAGAGTAGCCCCCGCTCGCCACAACTAGAGAAAGCCCGTGTGCAGCAGCAAAGACCCAACGCAGCCAAAAATAAATAAATAAATAGAAAGAAAGAATTCTAATGCGAATACCTCCCTGTGTATCATAGCACCTTCTGTTTCTTTAGGGTATTTTCACAGCTGCCATCTCATCTGGTTCTGTCAGGGAGTAAGAGGTAGACTGCTGTCTCTTTTTATCCCTGGGACGTTGGTTTGCTTCCTCCTTTCTGATAATAAGAATGATGTGATTGATGGTATCTCATGTTTTGCTTTGGTTACCAGGAAGCTCAGAGCCAAATTTGTAGCTCAAACATCACTGATTCTCTGTTGTTCTGTACTATATTTTCAGAGTCTAGAGCACCGCCTGGCACATTGAAGTCCCTCGATAAATACCTACTGAGTGAAAGAATCACTTATCACATGCCAAATTCTGTGCTAGGAGATGGGAACCAGAGCCTGTTTCATGGGGATGTGACCTTTGCTGAATCACAGGGCGCCACACTTGGTTGAAGGCTGTGCTGTCGCCATCTTGAAATACCTAATACACTTTGAATGAGGAGCCCATATTTCCATTTACACTGGGCTCTGAATTCTATGATGAGTCCTGATGGGGATGTTCCAGTGTTACTACCTGTATGAAGGTTTGATCTGGAGGAAGGAATTCTAAGAAAAGATATATACCACGAATATGTATTTTAACATGAAAGATATATGTGTGTACATACACACACACACATCTGCATGAATCTTTTGATTCAGAGCTAATGCCTTTTCTGTCATCTTTCTTGTATAAAACACACCCTTAATGCATCGTCCATGATTTCCTGTTTTCATTTCTTGAAAGGGGAGGGAGAAGTTAAAGACAGACTTGAAAAGAAATCTGCAGAGTTCTTCTGTAGTTTGATAATGCCCTCCCCAATTTTTTACAGTTGTTTCACTCACTGTTAAGCAAGTTTTGGTGCCTTACCTTTATCAAGTCTTCCCAAATGATTCAACTGAATTCTCAGACAGATGAATACTTTTTGTACTCACATTTCATTGGCTTGCATAATATTTAATTCAGTTACATAAATTACAATAGCGTGCACAGCTAGCGTGAACCAATTTGGGAACAAATACAAATGACCCTTGATAAGCAAACTCTAAACAAGAGAGAAGCAGAAATATTCAATCACGTTAAAGAGTGGCCTACCAACTTCCAGCATTCAGAGTATCATGGGTACCAAACACAGAGAGGTGGATAGTGTTAGTGAATCTGGAAAGTCAGTTAAGGGGAGGTTGGTTAAATGAATTTCTACTGTTATTAATGCTATGAGAACACATAACAGGGAGATTCAACTCCCTTTGGGCCAAGGAGGTCATAGAAGTCCTCCCCGAGGAAGTTATGACTGAGATGAGTGCTTAAAAAAATAAAAATAAAGGTAGGGGTTGTCTAGATGAAGAGAGAGGAATGATCAGGGCTGTAGGAAGAGCATGTGCAAAGGTCCTGTGGAAGGATGGGTTTACAGCAGATTCAGAGACGTGAAAGAAGGTGGTGTAGCTGGAGCGTACAGAATGAGAATCGTGGGGTGTGAAGCACAGAGAAGTCAGGAGGGAAAGACCTGGCAAGCTTTATGGGTCATGTTAAGGATTATGGGTTTTGCAATGGGAGCGAGGAAAGCTACCAAAGATTTTAAGCAAGAAATATGACATTATCAGATTCCAGTTCATAAAGATCACTCTGGCCGCAGTGTGGAGAACAGACTGGAGGGGAACAAGAGTGGTTTGGAAAATCAGCAGTAGTCCAGGGAAGACGTGCTGTTAGTGTACTTGGGTTGTGATGATGGACATGAAGAGGATACTTAGAACTTGGTGATAGATTAGATATGGAGGGAGGGTGATGACTGATCGAGGATGACACTTAATTTCTGACTTGTAAAACGGGGTGGATGTTGTTTCTATTCATTGAACTATTCATTGAAACTATATTACAAGCCTATAGTAATCAAAGCAGTATGGTATTGGCATAAAAACAGACATATAAATCAATGGGATAGAATAGAGAGCCCAGAAATAAATCCATGCATATATGATCAATTTTTTTTTTGACAAGGAACCAAGAATATACAATGGGGAAAGGAGAGTCTCTTCAACAAATGGTGTTGGGAAAACAGGACAGTGACATGCAAGAGAATCATACTGGACCATTATGTTACACCATTCACAAAAATTAACTCAAAATGGCTTAAGGACTTGAGTGTAGGACCTGAAATTATAAAACTTCTAGAAGAAAACATAAGCAGTAAGCTCCTAGACATTGGTTTTGGTAATGATTTTTTGGATTTGAAAACAAAAGCAAGAATAAACAAGTGGGACCACATCAAATTAAAGAGCTTCTGTACAGCAAAAGAAAACATCAATAAAATGAGAAGGCAACTTACTGAGTGGGAGAAAAGTATTTACAAATTGTATATCTTATAGAGAGTTGATACCCAAAAAACAAAAAACAAAAACCAAAAAATTTAAAAACGGGCAGAGTATCTTAATAGACATTTTTCCAAAGAAGACATACAGATGGCCATGAGGCACAGGAAAAGATGCTCAACATCATAATCTTCAGTAAAATGCAAATCAAAATCACAGTTGGATATCATCTCACAACTATTAGAATGGCTATCCTCAAAAAGACAAGAAATAACGAGTGTTGGCAAGGATGTGGAGAAAAGGGAACCCTTGTACACTGTTGTTGGGAATGCACATTGGTGAAGCCACTACGGAAAACAGTATGGAGCTTCCTCAAAAAATTAGAAATAGAACTACCATATATGATTTAACAATTCCATCACTGGGTATTTATTCAAAGGAAATGAAAACACTAACTTGAAAAGATATATGTACCCCCTACATTCATTGTAACATTATTTATAATAGCCAAGACATGAAAGCAACCTAAGTATTCACTGACAGATGAATGGTTAGAGAAGATGTGGTATATGTATTCAACAGAATATTATTTAGCTGTAAAAAAAGAAGAAAAGCTTGCCATTTGTGACAGCATGGATGGACCTTGAGGGCGTTATGCTAAGTGAAGTAAGTGAGACAGACAAAACAAATACCATATGATCTCAGTTATATGTGGAATCTAAAAAAACCCCCAAAAACCAAACAAAACCTAAAAACTGGAAACCATACATACAGAGAACAGATTGGTAATTGTCAGAGGTGGTGGGTGGGGGTGGGCAAAAGGGATGAAAGTGTCAAAAGGCACAAACTTCCAGTTATGATATAAATAAGTCCTGGGGCTGTAATGTACAGCATGGTGACTATAGTTAATACCATATTATATATTTTGTTGCTAAGTTGCTAAGGAAGTAAATCTTAAAAGTTCTCACCACAGGGGAAAAAATTTGTAACTGTGTGTGGTGATGGATGTTAACTAGACTTTTTGTGGTGATTATTTTTCAGTATACACAAATATCAAATCATTGTGTTGTATGAAACTAATATAATGAAAAACTAAGGACTGTAAATATCCATTGAAACTAGCAACCTGGAGGTCACTGATGACTTTAAAGAAAGCTGTTTCCTGGAGTGATGGGATAGGAAGGCAAATTGGAGTGGGTTGATTAGGCAGTAGGAGATAAGGAGATGGAGGCTCTGCAGATCCTTTCTAGGAGGGAGATAGAGAGATGGATGGATGGATGGATAGATAGATATATAGATAGATAGATGATGGATGGATAGATGAGGGATGGATGGACAGATAGATGAGGGATGGATGGATGGATGGATAGATGAGGGATGGATGGACAGATAGATGATGGATGGATAGATAGATGATGGATGGATGGATGGATAGATGAGGGATGGATGGATAGATAGGTAGATAATGGATGGGTGGATGGATAGATGATAGCTGGATGGATGGTTAGATGATGGGTGGATGAATGGATAGATAGATGATGGTTAGATAGATAGATGATGGGTGGATGGATGGATGGATGAATGGATGGATGGATAGATAGAGATATAGAGAGAGATAGATATATAGATATATTTACACAAATATATGTGGAGATATGTATGGATATCCATTTGGATAGTCATATCTATCTCTCTGTATACATTTGTATACATACAAACAAATCCCTATTTTATTGTTGAGAAAACAGGTTCAGAGAAATTATATGATTTGCTTAAAGTTGTACAGAAAACCTGTAGCCAAGCTATGACCATAGACTAGTCCTCTGACTCATCAGACATAGCTCAGCACCCGGAAAGAGGGTTGGATCTCAGAGCTCTTGGCAAATCACATATTTTCTCCAAGTCTCAGTTTCCTTAGCTTTACCTCATTGGTTGTGAGGATTAAATGCAAGAACCGCTCAACAGCCGGACCCTAGCAGCACTCTGTCTCAGTTTCCATGTCCTTCCTGCCCCTCAATTTCCTTTTCTCCTTAATCTGAGAAGAGGGAGATAGCATGAAAGGAGAGAGAGCATTTGCATATTTCTTTAGAAGGGTGATGAGCTGGGAATTAGGTTCAAATCAGCTGGAGAGATGGAGGGTAGATGCAGCCAACATACTGGCGGCCAGAAAACTGAGTGAGCAGAACGTGCCGTCATGAAAACCAGGAAGTGTCTTTCCCTGGAAGTCTTTCAGCTGAGGCAGTAATTCCTTTCTGCGTACTTTGAGCCATTTGTTTCACGCTGCTGTCTCTGACCTTCAGAGGGAGTGATCCATTAACAAGTCTGAGAACTTTGTCAGCAATCCCCAAATTGAGTCTTTATTAGCATTTCAGAGGAACATCTAAATGCCACCACTGAAGCACAGGCTCCTTGGTCTCCTGAAAGCACGTGTGCAGAGTCCTGTGCTGCCTGGCCACTAAGCTGGGTGACCAAGAGGGAATGAGGCTGCCCCCACCCACGCACCCCAGACCTCTTTATCCTGTCCAGAGAGTCCAGAAAATGCAGGTTACCTAGGCGCCTACGACTAGTCATCCTCTGCCCCGGCCCAAAGATGTTAAACCAGTTTAGATGACTGGGTTTTGGCAGAGGTATTTATTTTTTCCAAGTGATTTTCAGGCATGCCGTTATTTCCTAGTGGAGCCCAGTTTGAGAAGAGAACCGTTCCCTTCCAGCCTGAACCAACGTATATGTAGATTTATCTAAAGTTGGGGTGGGATGAGGGTGGACCGTGAATGACACTTTCAAGTTCTGACCAACACAAGGGGCACACAGTTTGTAGCCCTGTAGATTACCTTTGGGTTCTCCTACCCGGTGAGTTTTTTCGTATTTTTCACATGAACCAAACCCAGAAGTTACAAATGCCATTCCAAGTGCTTGAAGAAACCATTTCCAAATAATTCATTCAGCATCACGGTGATGGCCAGAGGCTCTATTTCCTGCTAGTTGTGGGCAGGTGTGGAGGAAGAAGTGGGAGGAAATTAAGCCAACTGGATACAGTCAGAATAAATACAAGAGTGGATGGGTTGCATGGCCCATCAGACTCAGCTCCTGGAAAAGCTTAAGTAAATAACCTTCAGCTATGACCTGAGTGAAACGGGAAACTCAAACCTCCCATTGTATCAGAGAGGTTTCCACAGTTCACGGACTTAGCTGTACTCAAGGGCCCCCTTCCCATAGCTGTTCTCTCCCAGCCCCACACAAACACTTAGGTTCAAAGCATTCAATCCTTTTTTTTAAGGCTTGGGTACTCAACCATGGCATCTCTTTCCTTGGTGAACTTTAGGCTGTGGTTCAACATTTGGTTTATAATTTAAACATCACCCTTAAAAATAACTGAGTGTTTACAAACACATAATGTTCATCCTTCTCTTCTTATAGAATATTAAAGAAGGTCTTAGAGAATCTAGAACAACTTGAACATCAAAATGAATAATAATACTAAAGGAATAATTAAGAATCCATGAATCTACACTAGAAAGAAAGAAAGAGAGAGAGAGAGAAAGAAAGAAAGAAAGAGAAAGAAAGAAAGAAAGAAAGAAAGAAAGAAAGAAAGAAAGAAAGAAAGAAAGAAAGAAAGAAAGAAACAGAAAGAAAGAAAAGCTCTTCCTTATCATGGAAAGCCAACTAATAAATGTAGAAGAAATGACAGAATTAGAAAATCACCATTTGGCAACCATCATAATAATTGATTTAGGCAAGAAACATCAATGGATGCTAAAACCGATCGGTAAAAGTTTGAGGACTATTCAAATTTTATATACTCTCAATGTCTACCCATCATACACTTACTAATTACAAGGGGGGAAATAGTCATTTTGCAGTGGAGAAACCTGGCAGACACCCCCTTAAATGAGTGATCAAAATTAACGTCAGCAATAATGGGACACATTGACTATGTGCTGTCTGAAACGGAGTTCCTGCCAAATGGGTAGAATCTAATCACCAGGAAACATTAGACAAACCCAACTTGAAGGATGGTTTACAAACAAATTGAGCTCTACTCTTCAAAAATGTCTACAGCATGAAAACACAAAGACAGACTGAGGAACTGTTCCAGGTTAAGGGAGACTAAATTAGAGACATGATAAATGAACACAATACGAGTCTGGATTTTCTTTTTCAATAAAAGGGCGTTATTGGGACAATTGGTGAAATCTTTGTCAAGTCTGTAATTCAGATAGTAGTATTGTTATCAATGCTAATTTCTTGATTTATAGAGTTGTATTATGGTAGTATTAGAGTATGTCTTACTTTTAGGAAAGACAATCTGAAGTAAATAGGGGTAAAGGGGCTTCATGTCTGCGATTTAATCTCACACAGTGCACACACACACACACACACACACACACACACACACACACACACACACACACACACACACACAGAAGAGGATAAACCAGAGTGAGATGTTAATCTTTGAGGAATCTGGATGAAGAGTGTAGATGGATTCTTTGTATTATTTTCACAACTTTTCTATATATCTGAAGTTACATTTTAAGGACTTTTGAAAGAGGTCTTGGCGATTAGTTGTTAAATCCTCTTGTTTGATGGTAGCGGTCTTGCCCGAGGACATCCAAGGGGCTGGTGGTGGGGTTAGGCTGGGCACTACCTCTGCCGCATGCCATAAATCCAGGGAGACAGGCAAAACCGTTTTGCTTTTCATTGCCAATCATTCTGTGGGCTCTCCTTTGAGATCTTTCTGGATCTTTCGTTGTCTGGTTTAAACTTGGATAATGTAACCTATGACAAAAGAAGACACTTAGAACAGCTGCTAGGGATTGGTGTTAAGAGTGGGGCTTCTCTGGTGAATCCTCCCCAGAACTGTCCTTGATTCAACCATTTCTAAGTGTACCCTAGAGCAGTGAATACATCTGTTGTTGAAAGGAAGGATATTTGAGTCCCCTCCGTGGCCTTATTCTAGGCAGACCTGTGACCTTGGGCTGGAAATTGAATCTGTTGTCCTCAATCTTGACTCTGATTTTTCTTTTCTTTGTGCCTTCGCTCAATTATCCAGGAATACCTTGATGAATATTCCATCAAGCGCTAAGGTATAAATATTTTCAGGTTTTTAGGAAGGACACCTTCTGCAACACGTCTTACACGAACGTGGCCGTTGAATTCAATATCCTTAAAGAACTACCCACATATGTTTTTCCTCCATCCACAAAACATCCTGGTAGTGTCTACATTTTATCTTCATTCGATTTTATGTGGAAGCACTAGAGTGAGGGGAAATGAAGGAAATCCAGTTTCCAGCTGGACTATGAAATCCGTAATACATGGTCATTCCTCCTCAGACCCTCCCACCTTTCCTTAGCAAATACAAACTCCTTGCCATGGGTTCCTGACTGTCTCCAGCTGTTTTGTTTTCTCAGCGGTTGAGATGAGAGAAAAATGAGAATGGAAATAGCCCCTCTTCCCACCTTTTGTAGAAGCCTTTCCCACGCTATCCACCATTCCCCTCCCAACTCGCCACCTTTAAATCCTTAATGTTCACTTTTTCTATGGAGCTTTCCCATGTTGATGCCACTGCATAAGAGCAGCTCATATTTATTGAGTTCCAACTTGTTGCATCAAATGAGAAAACCTATGCAAAGCGTGAGGCACTGAACTAGCCTGTAACAAACACGTAATACATCTGATCGTTTACAGGTCCTCAGTGCTTATCCAAAACCCTCAGGGCCAGATGAGTTTTGGAATTAATTTATTAATTAATTTTGCAGATATAAGAAAGGTAATGAGGTACCTGCACTGTACATGAATAAGACACCCTCAGCTGGGTCGGGGGGAGCATTCTTTAATCAAATGCATTAATATGTCTAAAATGAAATGTATGAATATTCATATTAAGTGGAATAAATAAAGCCTATAAATAGCTTTACTTCTGGTCAAGCCCGGTTTTGCAACCAAATGAGTTTGCACTGAACTTACGGTAGACCTTCCTGTTGGGATTCGGGGACTGTGGATGAGAGATTGTGGTATATCAGTATTCTTGAGTTACTGATGCTCAGAGAGGTAAAGAGATTCCTATAGCTGGGAGCAGGGCTGGGATACAAACACAGATTTTTCTGAACCTGGAGCCCACGCTTTTACCAGGGACTGACCCTCCTTCCCTCCAGCTAGCTCAGCCTTCTCTGCAGCCTTCTGTTTACGGGCCTGCATCCCCACTGTTCTGACTCCATCCACTACATTCACTCACCTTTCCCTCCTGGGTAGGTTGTGAAGTCCTTAGACTGAGTCAGAAGTTCTGCCTTTCACGCACATTCCCTGGAGAGGCATCCAGGATTTCCAAAACCGGAATAGGTACCACTTCCCCAGGGAAACAAAGGGCCCAGAGAGGCTCATCTCCACAACTTCTTTTAAAATTTTATAGAGAATTTAAAATGTTTATTGGAAATTTACATAACATAAAATTAACAACTTTAAAGTGAACAATTCAGTGACATTTGGTATCTTCACAGTGTTGTATAACCACCACATCTATCTACTTCCAAAATATTTGCATCACCCCAGAAAGGAAACTAGTACCCATTAAGCAGTTAGTCCTCCTTTCCCCCTCCCTCCAGCCCCTAGCAACCAGCAGTCTGCTCTGACGCTATGGATTTTCTTGTTCTGGGTATCTCACATAAATGGAATCCTATACTGTGTGACCCAGAGTGTCTGGCTTTTTCACTGAGCATGGTGTTTTTGAGGTTCATCCTTATGGTAGCATGGATCAGAACTTCATTCCTTTTCATGGCTTAGTAGTATTCCATGGTATAGATAGACAACATTTTGTTTATCTGTTCATCTATTGGTGGGCATTAGGTTATTTCCCCCTTTTGGCCACTGTGAATTGCGCTGTGAGGAGCATGCAAGGAAGGACATTGTTTGCACAATTTCTTTTTAAGATAAACCCTCTGCTCCAGCCAAGCTTTCCCTCTTACTGCCTCACTCGAGGCCCCTCTGCTGGGGTTTGGTACAGATTCAAAGCCTAGGATGAGGCTGAATATGCAAAGGACTGAGGGGAGATGAGGGAGCCGAGGAGGAAGGAGACAAAAGGATACTAGTTTGCTTTGCTTTGGCTTTAAATTGTATTTTTTATGCACAGAAGTAATGCATGTTAATTGTGGAAACTTTTAAATATGCAGAAAACACAAAGAAGAGCTTTTTGAACCTTCTCTTTAAGTCCATCACCCAGGGAGAGGTTTCTGGTCATTTGTAATAATATCGTTTATACTGTTTTTTGCTTATTTGTTTTTAAAATAGACTACCTTTTAGAACAGTTTTAGATTTACAGAAAAATTGAGAAGATAGTAAAGAGAGTTCACATATACTACCTTACCCGATTTCCCCTGTTATTAACATCTTACATTAGTGTGGTACATTTGTTGAAATTAATGAACCCATACTGATACATTGTTGACTAAAGTCCACAGTTTATTTAGATGTCCTTATTTTTTACCTAACGTCCTTTCCCCAGGATCCTATCCAGGAAACCTCGTTACATCTAGTCATCATGTCACACAGGCTTTTCTTGGCTGTGACAGTTTCTCAGACTTCCCTTGTTTTTGATGACCTTGGCAGTTTTGTGGGGGTCTATAGTCAGGTATATTGTAGAATGTCCCTTTATTGGGATTTGTTTGATGTTTCTCTCATGATTTAGCTGGGGTTGTAAATTTGGGGAGGAAGATCACAGAAGTAAAGTGCCGGTTTCCTCACATCATATCAATGTGCATATTATCAACATTACCTGTAACTGCTGACGTTGGCCTGGATCACCTGGCTGTAACAGTGTTTCTCTGGTTTCTTCATTGTAAACTTACTCTTTTCTCCGCTCTTTCCATATTGATCTCTTTGGAAACAGTTACTATGCATAGCCCATACCTAAGGGGTGGGGAGGTCCCATAGTGTTTTAAACACCATTATTTTGAACAGTAGGAGTTCACTAAAGGAAGTGATCACTTACCTGATTAACCTGCCCTTTCCATTCTGTTAAGTATACTAAGTATGTGATACACTGAATACTCACTGAATTTAGGTGTCTAGGACACCTGAATCATTCCGCTCCTGCCCATTGAACTGTATCCTTACCAGTCAGTTCCATTCCCAAACCTAGGAATGCCAATTGTATTTGTTATTGTAAACCACATTATTTAATTATTAGGGGATTCAATAAACTATAAGTGATAAAACTATTAACCAACCAGTTAACAGGCCTAATTAAAATCCATGGACGGGGGACTTCCCTGGTGGCGCAGTGGTTAAGAATCCGACTGCTGATGCAGGGGGCGTGGGTTCGATCCCTGGTCCGGAAAGATCCCACATGCCACGGAGCAACTAAGCCTGTGCGTCACAACTACTGAGTCTGCGCTCTAGAGCCCGCGAGCCACAAGTACTTAAGCCCACGCGCCTAGAGCCTGTGCTCTGAAACAAGAGAAGCCACTGCAGTGAGAGGCCCACGCACCTCAACGAAGAGTAGCCCCTGCTCGCGCAACTAGAGAAAGCCCATGTGCAGCAACGAAGATCCAACGACGAAGACCCAACACAGCCAAAAATAAATAAATAAATTTATTTTTTAAAAAATTCATTGACGCCTTTATTGTAATATTGTTCTATATCAAAAAAGTTCTGCCTTTATTTGTTTATTTTCTCTGCTAGATTAATTTTACAATTAATTTGTCAAGATAACGTTAAAAAAATCTGTTGCAATTTTCATTGGGATTTTTTTTAAATTCATGAATTAATTTGGGGAAATTAACTTTATAATATAGAACATTTTTACCGTGGCACAGAAACTTCCTTTTACTCAAATCTTTTTTATGTTGTTCAGTAAAGAAAGTGTCATAGTTTCACTTTATAGATCTTATATGTTTCTTATTAAGTATGTGCCTATTTTTAGGACTTTGTTGCTATAGTAAACGCTATTAGATTTATTATTAATTGTTATTAGATTTATTATTTATTAGATTTATAGGAAAGCAATTAGTTCTTGTATATTTTTAGCACTATCTGACATCTATTGATTCCTTTTTTTTTTTTTTTTTGGCCGTGCCTCGCGGCATGTGGGATCTTAGTTCCCCGACCAGGGATTGAACCCGTGCCCTCTGCATTGGGAGTACAGAGTGTTAACCACTGGACTTCCAGGGATAATTTTACATATATATATATATATATATATATATATATATATATATATATATAATCTTGGATTTTCAAGGTAGATGACCATGCAATCTGCATACAACAACAGTTTTGTCTTTTTTATTATTTCTGTGTATATTTTTGTGTGTACAGAATTTGTCTGGATCTCCAGTAAAATGTTGAGTCACAGCAGTAATCGAGGTATCCTTTTTTTGTCCCTCATTTTGACGGGTAGGCTTCTGTTTTCACCATTCCTGGTAGATAACCCACACACACTGAAGAAAATTTCCTTGTATTCCTAGTTTGAAAATGGGATTTTTTTTCTTATGATGTTAATATATAAATTATGCCGCTAGTGTTGAACCAGCTTTGCATTCCTGAAATAAATCTTACTTGGTCATGAGCTATTATCCTTATATTATATGGCTGAATTTGATTTGCCTATATTTTGTTTAGGTTTTTTGCGTCTATGTAAGGCTGGCTTATAATTTCTTTGTCAGACTTTGTCTTTGAGATTGCATTAAACTTTTTAAATGAGTTTTGTGTCCTTCACCTTTTTTCTCTGCTCTGGAACAATTTATATATCACAAAGATTATCTGCAACTTTTAGGGTCAGGTAGAGTTTATCCATGGATACATCTGGGTCTAGTGACTTTAAATTTTTTTTAAAACATTCTAATTGAAGTATGTCATACACAGAGATAAGCACTCAATTCATAAGTTTTGGCTTGATGAAATATTCCAGAGTTAACGTTCTCCTAGGACCACCACCCAGGCCAAGAAATAGAGCATGACTTAGACCCAAGAAATAGAGCATGGCTTAGACCCAAGAAATAGAGCATGGCTTAGACCCAAGAAATAGAGCATGACTTAGACCCAAGAAGCCCCTTCCTGCCTCCTCCCAGCCTCTGCCCCCCACTTTCCTCCCCAGACATCATCGCTGCCCTGACTTCTATCACCTTGGATGAGTTTTGCCTGATTTTGCATTTTATATAAATGGAATCATACAGTGTATATACTCTTGTGTTCTTTTGCGGTGTGAAGCAAGAGTCCGTTCATTTTAGTTGTCTAGTATTTCACTGTATAAAATATGCCACAATTTATCTATTCATTCTGCTGTTGAGGGGCATTTGCATGATTTTCGGTTTTAGGGCGTTATGAGTAACCCCGCTCTGAACATTTTTGCACATGTCTTTGCGGCATTCACTCACACATTTCTACTGGGAGTGGAAAAATAGGGTCAGTGAATGTGCATATGTCGACCGTTACTAGGTTCCACCAACTGCTTTCCAAAGTGGGTGTATAGATTCATATTCCCAGAAGTAGCGCATGAGAACTTTAGTTGCTCAGTATCCTTACCAACACTTGATTATGAGTCTTTTTTTAAATTTTATTTTAGCCACTGTGGTCTGTGTTCAGTTGTATTTCAGTGGGTTTAAATTTGCTGCTCCTGATAACTGAGTTGAGCACATCTTCTTACATGTTTTGGCAATTTGGATATCATCTTTTGTGAATGCCTATTTGGGATGTTTACCTATTTTTTTCCCCACTTAGTTGTCTTTTCCTTATGTGTAGGATCATTGAGTTCTAGATTAAAAACTTAGCTCTCCAAATATATGCACTTAAGGCTATACACTTTACCCTGTAAGTACTATATTAGCTGTATCCCATATATTTTGATTTGTCATATTTTCATAATAATTTAATTTTTAAATATCTACTATTTCTTCTTTGTCCTACAGGTTATTTAGAAGCATGTTGCTTAATTTCCAACTACATCGAGATTTTCTCGTTATCTTTGTATTTTTTTTTTTTTTTTTTTGCGGTACGCGGACCTCTCACTGCTGTGGCCTCTCCCGTTGCGGAGCACAGGCTCCAGAAGCGCAGGCTCAGCGGCCATGGCTCACAGGCCCAGCCGCTCCACGGCATGTGGGCTTTTCCTGGACTGGGGCACGAACCCGCGTCCCCTGCATTGGCAGGCGGACTCTCAACCACTGCGCCACCAGGGAAGCCCCATCTTTGTATTATTGATTTCTAGTTTAACCTACCGTGATCAGAGGACATATTCTGCATAATCTGAAAATGTTTTGAGACTTGCTTTACGAACTAGCATATAGTCAGTTCTGGTAAATATATTTTGTCAAGCCTATATGCACTTGAATTCTGCATTTGTTGGGTATCATACATTGTATATGTAAATTAAGTCCAGTTTGTTAATTATGTTGTTTAAATCTTTTATAATCTTACTGACTTCTGTCTGCTTATTCTATAGTTCCTAAGAAACATATTATAATCTCCCACTATAAAGCATTACACTTACAATTTTTGTACTCTTCTGTATATGCTATATTTTGATAAGAATTTCACTAAATATCTCTCACTGTGGTTGTGAATTTGTCCATTTCACCTTTAAGTTTTGTCAATATTTGTTTATGCATTTTGAAGGTATGTGGTTTTTTGGTTTTTTTGTGTTTGGTAAATACGAATTTACAAGTTGTATGTCTTCCTGGTGAAATGACTTCCTTTACCATATTAAAATACCTTCCTCGTCTCTACTAAAGACATATTTCTTGCTTTAAAATCTACTTTGTCTGATATTAATACAGCTGCAAGTTTTGTTTGGGTTAGTGTTTTCATTGTATATTTTTTTATCTAGATATTTTATATAAAATATTGGAGAGCTAATTTGATTTTCTATGTAGTGTCCTCTTCCATAGAATTTTGTTGTTGTTGTTTCTGTAGACAGTTAGATTAGGGCTGATCAATAATCCAACTAGAGATTTGAAGTGGGCTTTCGTGTTGGTGGGGGTCAGTATGGTTCTGGTTCACCCTTACCCCTAAGGTATAGTCTTTTGGGATCTCAGTGGAAAACCAGGGAGGCTAACCAGGTTTTTCCTCTTGTGGGGGTTCTGATCTCCAAACTTTGTTCCCCAAACCTTGACAGGTGGTGAAAGTGCTCTCAGCTTCACAGCCACAATTTTTGATCAAATGTCGCTAAGGGAAGAGCCACATCGAGTGTTGAACTCACCAATCTGGACTTCCCTCTGGGATCTTGTTCTTACAAATATTTGCTGCCCTGGTGGCTCTCCAGTGCCTTGAGTAGATTATTTCTTTATTTATTTAACTTTTAATCCAGCTCTTCTACTTGTTCTCAGGGACAGCTTTGGTCTAAAACAGGCTGGAACAAGCTTCCATTACTGAAAGTAAAAAGGTTAGAGCATTTCCTGATGCCATTTTAAGAGTTACATCTTTCATTACCTTTTCAGTTTTGCTGTCATTATTGCTCTAAGTCAGGTTTTCTACATCTTTTGAATAAGTCTCCTAGAAAATCATTTATTTCATCTAAGTTAAAGTTGTTACAAAATTATATATGGTATTCTTTCGCAATTAAAAAATATCAGTATATCTTTTGTTATGTTTCTTTTCTCATTCTTAAGTTTCTAGAAATATTTAATATAGTTTTCTTTAACATAGTTGGCAAATATTTATTTTATTGTTCTTTTCAGTAACCATATTTCTTGTCTATCAATTAAGTTTATGGTTTTAAAAAATTTGTTCCCTAGAGGATCTCAGTTTTTGGCCAAGTCAAGATGGTAACTGGAGAAACATTAAAAAAATAAATGAAAACCTTCCCTTTGGTGTGAGAGAGAGTCACGTTTCAATCCTGAATCTATCATTTACTATCTGTCTCATGTTGGGTAAATCGCTCTGTGTCTCTTAGCCTCATCTGTGAAAGAAGAAGAAGAATATCTATTCTACAGTTTGTTGTGAGATAATATATTAAAGAACTTATTACAATGCCTGACATGTGATTAAATACAAAAATAAGTTGTTGTTATTATTCTGACATGTGAACAATGGAGCAACGACGACATAGTTAGAATTGTCATAGGACAGATATCACAACTGCCAACACACATTTGGGATGCCACATAAAGAAATCACTTTTACAGAATGAGGTGTTGAAGGTAAGAGAGAGACCTAATCGGTCAGGCTTGGGTTTGGATCTTGGCTCTACCACTTACTTAGCTGTGTGACTTTGCATGTGGTACTTAACCTCTCTGAGCCTTAGTTTCTCACCTGTAATATGTAGATAATAATAGGATTATTTTGCGGGCTAACTGACATAATGTATACAAAATTCTTAAGACAAGATCTCACACATAAACTTTAATACATTTAGCTATTACTATGAAATGGCTAACTCCAGAAGGTAGAAGTGGGACCAACAGGTAGAAGTAAAGGGGCAATCTTTGGCTCAATTTGAGAAGGATGTTTCCAAAGATTAACGTTCTCTGACAATGGACAGGGCTAGCGTTTGTCGTAGTAAGTTTTATACTGAGCTGCACATTCAGTCTCCAAGGCGCTTTCAGCTCTGTAATTCTGTGATTTCACAACAGTATGAGTGTTCCAGATATCTTCCCCTTTCCAGATTCCTATGCTGTTTTACCTTTTCTCTCAGTTGGCAATTGCTTCTCCATGTTGTGTGTTCTTTTTTGGCATATTTGTTTATTCTTTCATTCAATCGCAGTGCAGGAAGCCCCATGCCAGATGTTGATAATAAAGTGAGGAGGGACACCAGACCACCCCCCACCCCCTCCAAACTCTCCTGAGGCCACAGGCCAGCAGGGGAGAGAGACATTAGTCAACATTCTCCCTCCTGAGTGTGTGGCCACAGTCTGAGATGAGTGCCCCGAGCATAGGTGAGCGTGGAGAACCTGACCCAGATGCGTGCTCAGGGTCCCCCTGAGTAACTGACATGCACAGTGAAATTCACATCGGGCTTGGGATGGCTGAAGCAAAGTAGGGGAATGGGTGAGTCTTGTCATAGGTGTCCCTCCACCTCTCCTAAAGCCACCATCTCCCCCCACTTGGGCTCATGTTATTATCACATTGCATCCATCACTTGGGCAATTCCTCACGTTGGGCATCTCTTCTGAGCCATCCTTCCTGCCTTGTCAGAACTTACCTGTCTGCTGTCTCACTTCCTTATGCTTGGCTCAGCCTTAAAAGATGCTACTTCTTTTCGATTAAATCTTTGCATTTTATCAGAAACTCTTACTGTATGAAAGAAGCAGGGTGTGTAATGAGGGCATTCCAGCTATTTTCTCAGGCTTGGGGAAGCCATATTTTGGGGCAAAGAGCCTTTCACTTCCTCTCTAACCACCCCATGCAGTGGTTGTACACTTGATCTCCTCTGAATCTCCACCCTGCTTCTCCCCACCCCATCCTCTACCTCAACGCCCCCCCCCCCATCTCCCCACACCCACAGACTTTCCACAATAGGCCTGGGTCCCTCCTACCCAAGCATTCACACTTGGGGTGTTCTTCCTGCGGGGCTCCAAGGGAGAACAACAGGCAAAGGAATCTGCTCCATCTTGTCCAAGGAAGGAGACCTCGAGAGGAAGCAACACTTCCTCTGCTCAGCCTTTCTTCCTGGGTCACAACTAGGGTCAGCCACTGTCAGCTTCTCCCCCAAGGAAGAGAGACAGCATAAGGGGAACCAGTTCCTGCTCCGGCACCTTTGGGTCTGGCTCTGTCGTCTTAAATCACCTGCCTCGAGCCCCTCTCTCAGGCACTGGAATACACAGAACCGTTTTACTTTGGGAGCAGACAGACTATGGAGTGAGCGCTCACAGAAGGCTTCTACTGAAATAGATAAAAACCCTCTGTCTACTCGAAATAGTCTATGATATCAGCTGGTTACTTTTGTCTCTCCCTCCTCATAAAAAAGAAGTCCAGGGCTTCCCTGGTGGCGCAGTGGTTGAGAGTCCGCCTGCCGATGCAGGGGACACAGGTTCGTGCCCCGGTCCGGGAAGATCCCACGTGCCGCGGAGCGGCTGGGCCCGTGAGCCATGGCCGCTGAGCCTGCGAGTCCGGAGCCTGTGCTCCGCAACGGGAGAGGCCACAACAGTGAGAGGCCCGCCTACCGCAAAAAAAAGTCCAGGCGGCACCATTTGGTGATGTTGTTGTCATTATTATTATTATTAAGTGTCATGTTGGCAAGAATTGTCTGTGTGCATGCACGGTCTGTCTAGACTCATAGAAGAATTATTCTGCATCAGTGATGACAAATCGATTGATGGCTGTGAGAGAAAGGAGAAAGTCTTGTAGTGTCAGAGAAGGAGAAGTCAACCAGGGTGATTAGAGTCAAAGAAAACAGATTCCCAGAGTGGATAACCTACTTCTTTGTTATACAGCAGAAACTAACACACAACTGTAAAGCAATTATACTCTAATAAAGATGTTAAACTTCTGTTGATGATTTCGATAGGTTATCAGCAGAGGAGCCGAGAGGGGGCAGTAGGCAATGTGGTGATGAATGGATGGAATGCTTGTCCTAAGGCAGTGGAAGGGGTGGCAACTACATGCAAGGGTGAGGGTGTAAAGATCTAGAAGAAAGCTCTGGAAATGACCAAATGGCAGACCATGGGATTTGGGAAGAAAGACACCAGAAGTACTCAGAGAAGAGAACAGAAGATTGAGAAGTCTTTGAGGATACGAATGAGTCCACAGGCCCTGCCGTTCTGGGGTCCAATACGGTTTTCCATCAATGGACATGTAAGTAAGACGTGTCTGACCAGAACTGGTGGTCAGATCCTGGCCGGGACTGACTAGGCTACTAACAGCAAGATGGTCAGCATCTGAGTGCTTAGTCACATCTTAGCTTAGGAGTGGGGATACGGAGAAGCCACTGTCATGCAGTCTTTCTAAGCTTTCCTGAGGTAGGGTGTCCTGCAGGATGGGTGAGGCCAGTACACGGACAGAAGAGCACCAGAGGAGCCCGTGCCGGCAAAGGGCTGCCCGTGGTCCTGTCTACCTGCTCCACACCCTCCTCCTCTTAAACTTTTCTGTGGATGTGAACACATATATCAAGACATCAAGTTGTACACTTTAAATATATGCAATTTTTATATGTCAAAGTTATCTCAGTAACGTTGTTTAAAAAAAAACTACGGTTAGATCTTTCAAAGTCTCTGAATAGAGGGGTATCAGACAACAAGTTTTGATGAGTAGCAGACAGAGAAGTGTCCAAGTCAGAGCATTATTGAGGAGGTAGGTCTCGAGCAGAGGGTTCCATGAGCACGCAGTGGAATGTGGGCATTGGGTGTCCAAGGTCATCCAAACAGCTGAGAGACATTCCAGGAGGGAAGGCAGTGGACCCCAAATTACTGATTTGAGGGCTTTTCTGAGCCAGTGGGAGTAGCATCCTTGCTAAGCTGCCATTGGGTCATAATTCCAGCGCTAAAACATTCAGTTGTGCCCTTTTAGCTAAGCCCTCAAAGCCGCTTTTTTTTTGCGGTACGCGGGCCTCTCACTGCTGTGGCCTCTCCCGTTGCGGAGCACAGGCTCCAGACGCGCAGACTCAGCGGCCATGGCTCACAGGCCCAGCTGCTCCGCGGCATGTGGGATCTTCCCGGACCGGGGCATGAACCCTCATCCCCTGCATCGGCAGGTGGATTCTCAACCACTGCGCCACCAGGGAAGTCCTCAAAGCCGCTTTTAAAGAAATCATTCTTAAGCACCTCTTGCCCTCTTGTGGGCATATTTTTACAGTAAAATCTAAAGTTAATCCTTTCCCAGTTTGTGACCAGGACATTTTGCTTTTATTATTTTTTTTTAATAAATTTATTTATTTATTTATTTTTGGCTGTGTTGGGTCTTTGTTGCTTCACGCGGGCTTTCTCTAGTTGTGGTGAGCGGGGGCTACTCTTTGTTGCGGTGCACAGGCTTCTCCTTGTGGTGGCTTCTCTCGTTGCAGTGCACGGGCTTCAGTAGTTGTGGCACATGGGCTCAGTAGTTGTGGGTCGTGAGCTCTAGAGCACAGGCTCAGTAGCTGTGGCTCACGGGCTTAGTTGCTACGCGGCATGCGGGATCTTCCCGAACCAGGGCTCGAAACCGTGTGCCCTGCATTGGCAGGCGGATTCTTAACCACTGCGCCACTAAGGAAGCCCCATTTTGCCTTTATCACTGCATTTCTCCCCAGTAGAAGTTTCTTGCATGATTGCTGGATGTCAGAACTCATGGTTAGTGGATGCATATGTCACTCCTGGCCTGGATTGACCCTCAGTACTGTGTGGCAAGTCCATGGTGGAGGTATGTATTGGGTGCTATGGAGAACAAAAGATGACAACTTGACTCTTGCCTTGAAAACTAGAAGAGCATCCCAAATGAAATATTTGGGATGGGTTTTGAAGGATGAGTAAGAGTTTGCTAGGCCGTAAAGGAAAGAAAGGAGACAAGAGGTTTTAGGTAGAGGAATACATATGCAAAATACAGATGCTCTAAAAAAACACTATTTGTTTGGAGACAATAAGAAGTTCTGTAGGGCTGTGTCAAAGGTTAATGTAAAAAATTAATAGAGACTAATATTTATTGAGTGCTTACTAAGTACCAAGCACTATCTGAGCACTTTAAGTGTAGGAACTGAACTGAGTCTCCCAACAGCTTTATCATCCCCATTTTAATGATGAGGAAACACAGATGCTCACATGTGTGGAGGGGGGGTATGAGATGTAGCACAGCAGAAGGCTGGCCATCTTGGGGCCAGATTGTGAAGGGCATTCTGTGTCATGCTAAGGAGTTGGCATCTTGTCTGTTAGGCCATTGTTTCTCAAGCTCTGTCATGTGAAGCCAGTGATCCTTTGGAGGTACCTTAAGAGCAGTTACTAGGATCAAGGGGGTGGTGGAGCAGGTTGTTTCCAGCTGTTACTCGTTGTATTTAATGGGTTAGTGAATATTTCATGTGGAAAAACTGTGCTGCTGTTCAAAGGAATGTCTAGAAAAGCCCTTCTTTTGACCACAAGGAGCCATTACAGTAAGTCCCCTACATACGAACCTTCAAGTTTCGAACTTTCAAACATGCAAACGTGCGTTCGCATGTCCAGTCACGTAAGTTTGTTCACGTGTCTGACGTACATTGTCACGTGCGTGTGTCCTCTGCAAGTGGTTGTGCTTTTGTGTACTTTACTGTACAGTGCTGTGTAGAGTACCGCAGTACAGTGTCTTTATTTCAAGCTAGATCTGCAGGAGGAGGACTTCATTGAACTCCTTGCCATGCAACACGAGGAGCTGAGTAACGAAGACCTGACGGAATCGGAGGCCCAGAGAAAAGGACGAAGAGAGGCAAGAGGAACAAGAAGTAACTGAAGAGCTGAAGAGATTCATGATACAGGAAATGGCGAGGGGATTTTCTTTATTTGAGGAGGCACTGTTAGGTTTTGAGGCACAGGACCCGAACGTAGAACGGTGCACGAAGGTTGCAGCAGCCATTCAGAATGCAATCCAGGGCTACCGCGTCATCTATGATGAGAAAAAAAGAGCTACTACCCAGACATCACTGGATCATTTTTTCAAGAGGGTAGATAGAATTGAATCCAGCAAGGAACCAGAACCTGTGCCATCAGCGTCAGACGTGAGTGAAACTGCAGCTTGTTCTCCATCTCCTCTTGCTGACGATCCTTCAGCTCTACCATCGCCCACCTCCTCTCCCTTCTCCAGTCAGTAACTCTTCTTGCCTTTTCCCTCGATGCCAGCCCCTGGATGCCAGCTGTTGTACCGTACTGCTGTACTTTCCAAGGGACTGTACTGTAAGATTAAAAGTTTTCTTTATTTTTTGTGTTTCTTTATGTATTATTTGTGTGAAAAATATTATAAACCTATGACAGTACGGTACTATATAGCCGATTGTGTTAGTTGGGCACCTAGGCTAACTTTGTTGGACTTGTGAACAAATTGGACTTACGAACACGCTCTCGGAAGGGAGCTCGTTTGTATGTAGGGGGCTTACTGTATAGAGTTTTAGACAAGAAAACAGAATGTTTGTACCTTTTCATGTCGATCTTTGTGGAGCAGGATTAGATGGGGGACACTGAGGGCAATGAATTGGCTTCCTTGTCAAGAAAGAAAATACCACGGTGCTTAGAATGCAGGACGCCCCTCTTGGATATTTGCCGAAGGTTCCAGGCTTTTTAGAGTTTATGATTCAGGCTTCACAGCCCTGATAAATCTAAAACATGCACATGTAAGAGAAGCAGCTATTTATCTCTATGTGAACTGGGAATGGGATAATTTGTGTACTAAGATATTTACAAAAACAAGGACCTGTTCTCTAAATACAGTGATATCTCTTCTATTCAGACTTGCCTATTCTACAACTTCAACATCCTAGAACCAGGAAACCTTCAGAGCAGTCAAAGCAGATATCATACTGCCCATGCACTGAAACTCACAGACCTTACTCAGATCCATTTGTTCTTACTGACATACAATTCTTAAAAGCCATAATGCTGTATAAACTGCTTTCATCTATATTATCTCACTTTAATTCTCACTCACTTTACTTTTTGAGGACTTCCTTACTTTCTGGAAATGCAAGGTGCTCCAGACTTGTTTTGTGTATTTCCTGACCCAGTCTTTGAATCAGCTATTTCTTTGAGAAGCCTGGTCCCTTTCACTGGAGGATGGTGTTAGAAACCAAGATCTGGGTACTGGCTGTGCTCATTGCTACTGGAGTGCCATTGCTTTTAGGCTCTTTCAGCTGGCAAAGCAAGGCGATAAATGTGTGTACACTACCTCACATATGTACACATATCAGTAAAGATTTCTAGGTGTAACCATGTGGGAACATGAGTTCATGCTAACGTCTTCAACTCTAATCCATTACCACATGGTTTATTCTAGCCTCCGCCCCTTGCTTATCTGTAATCTCTCACTCCAACAGTGAACAATTGGCCCCCACTCCCCACCTTCCATTTACTTGATTGTCCATTTCCAGGACACAGTTATAGTAGAATCATATTGTTTACTCCTACCCCCATAGGAAATGACTTTATCAGCTGGAGTACAGGGCTTATGTGCAGTTGCTTTGCCTGTAGGCTTACAAGTTTTTATCTATTGATCTCCTGTTTTCAATTGTATTGATTTCTGCTCTGATTTTTCTTGTTTCTTTTATTCTGTTTTTTTTGGGGGGTGGTGGTAATTTGCTCTTCTTTTTCTAGTTTCTTAAGATGGAAGCTTAGATGACTGATCTTAGATCTTTTTTTTTCTAATATTGTATCTGCTGCTATGAATTTCCCTCTAAGCATGGTTTTTGTTGCATCTCACAAATTTTGACAAGTTGTATTTTCGTTTTCATTTAGTTAAAAAAAATTTTTTTTTAATTTCCCTTGAGATTTCTTCTTTGATCCTTCTGTTATTTAGAACTGTGTTGTTTGCTCTCTAAGTATTTGGGGATTTTCCACCTACCTTTCTGTTACAGATTTCTAGTTTAATTCCACTGTGGTCTGAGAGCAGACATTGTATTTTAAGATACGTTAGTACGTGTTTTATGGCCCAGGATGTGGTAATCTTCGTGAGCACTGCCTGTGAGCTTGAGAAGAATATGCCTTCTGCTACTGTTGGATAAATAGTGGATAGATATCAATCATAGTCAGTTGATTGATGGTGCCATTGATTTCAATTTGTCCTTGCTAATTGTCTTTCTGCTCAATCAACCCATTTCCGATAGAGGGGTGTTGACGTTTCCAGCTATAGTAGTGGACTCATCTACTTCTCCTTGCCATTCTTTCAATCTTTTGCCTCACAGTATGACGCTCTGTTGTTAGGTGCATAGACATTTAGGATTGTTATGTCGTCTTGAAGGACTGGCCCCTTTATCATTATGTAATGCCCCTCCTTATCCCTGATAACCTATCTTGCTCTGAAATCTGCTCTGTCTGAAATTAATATAGCTGCACCACTTTCTTTTGATTACTGTTAGCATGGTATATCTTTCTCTATCCTTTTACTTTTAATCTACATGTGTCTTTGTATTTAAAATGGTTTTCTTTTTTTTTGCGGTACGCGGGCCTCTCACTCTTGTGGCCTCTCCCGTTGCAGAGCACAGGCTCCGGATGCGCAGGCTCAGCGGCCATGGCTTACGGGCCCAGCCACTCCGCGGCATGTGGGATCTAAAGCCCCTAAAATGGTTTTCTTGTAGATAACGTATAGTTGGGTCTTCTTTTTTATCCTCTCTGACAATCTCTGTCTTTAATTGGTATATTTAGACCACTGACATTTAAAGTGCTTATAGATATAGTTGGATTAATATCTACCATATGGCTTCCCTGGTGGTGCAGTGGTTGAGAGTCCGCCTGCCGATGCAGGGGACACGGGTTCGTGCCCCGGTCCGGGAGGATCCCACGTGCCACGGAGCAGCTGGGCCCGTGAGCCATGGCCACTGAGCCTGCGCATCCGGAGCCTGTGGTCCACAGCAGGAGAGGCCACAATAGTGAGAGGCCCGTGAACCCCCCCAAAAAAAACCTACCATATATGTTACTGTTTTCTATCCCTTGTCTTTATTCTTTGTTCCTGTTTTTGTTTTCCACTCTCTTTTATGGTGTGTGAATGTGTGTGTTTTACTGTGGTAAAAAATACCTAACATAAAGTTTACCATCCTAGCCATTTTAAGTGTACAGTATGAAAGTGTTAACTGTATGCAAACCGTTCTGGAACTTTTTCATCTTGTGTGACTGAAAGCTTATACTTATTGACCAACAACTCCTTGTATCTGCCTCCCTCCAGCCCCTGGCTACCACTCTTCTACTCTCTGCTTCTGTGGGTTTGACTAATTGAGACACCTCATCTACACGGGATCGTGCCGTATTTGTTCTTCTGTGATTGGCTTTTTCCACCATGCATAACGTCTCAGAGTTCATTCATGTCGTAGCTTACGACAGGAGTCTCTTTTCTGAGGCTGATGTTATGCTGTGTGTATATACCACATTTTACCACATTTTCTCTGTCTCTTCGTCTGTTGATGGCTGCTTAAACTGTCTCCTCCTCTTACCTATTCTGAATAATGCTGCAGTGAACGTGGGAGTGCAGATACTTCTTCAAGACTTATACACTACCGTGTGTAAAATAGATAGCTAGTGGGAACCTGCTATAAAGCACCGGAAGCTCAGCTCTGTGCTCTGTGATCACCTAAGTGAGTGGGATGGGGGTGGGTGGGAGGGAGGTTCAAGAGGGAGGAGATATATGTGTACAGATAGCTGATTCACTTCATTGTACAGCAGAAACTAACACAACATTGTAAAGCAGTTGTACTCCAATTAAAAAAAAAAAAGGAGAAGACTGTGCCTTCAATTCCTTTGGGTAAATATCCAGAAGTGGGGTCACTGGATCATACGGGGGTTCTATTCTTATTTTTTGAGGAACCTCCATACCGTTTTCAATAGCAGTTGCACCATTTTCGATTCCCACCAACAGTGCACAAGGGTTACAATTCCTTTACCTTCGGCACCACACTTGTTATTTTCTGTGCGTGTTTTTTAAAACTAGTAGCCATCCTAATGGGTGTGAGGTGTTCTCACTGTGGTTTTTGATTTGCATTTCCCTGGCGATAAGGGACGTGGTGCATCTTTTCATGTACTTATTCACCATTTTCATGCTTTCTTTGAAAAAATGCTTATGGAAGTCTTTTGCCCATTTTTAAATCAGGTAAAAAAATTTTTTTTTGCCACTGAGTTTTAGGAGTTTCTTTTTTTTTCGGATATTAATACCTTATCATATATATGGTTTGCAAATATTTTCTCCCATCCTATAGATTGCCTTTGAATTCTGCTAATGAGCCCCTTTGTTCTGCTGAAGTTTGATGTAGTTCTGTTTCTCAGTTTTTGCTTTTATTTCCTGTGATCTCAGTGTAATATCCACTGCCTTTGTGGGCTTAATTGACCATTTTACAATGATTCTATTTTCTATAGTTTTTTAGTGTATCAGTAATACTTCTTTTTTAAAAAACTCGTCTATTGGTTGCCCTAGAGTTTGCAATATATATTTACAACTAATCCAAGTCCACTTTCAAATAACACTGTAGTGCTTCATGTATAAGTACTTTATACTAACAAAATAATCCTAATTCCTCCCTCCCATACCTTGTATCTTTGCTGTCCTTCGTTTCACTTATATATAAGCATATATATATATATACATAAGCATACATAATAGAATATATTCTTGCTATTAATTCGAACAAACTGTTATCTTTTAGATGAATTAAGAACACTTATTCCTTCTTTAATGCTCTTCCTCTTTTTATGTGGATCCGAGTTTCTGACTGATGTTGTTTTTCTTCTCTCTGAAGAACTTCTTCTAACACTTCTTCCAAGGCAGATACGCTGGCGATGAATTCCCTTAATGTTTGTCTGAGAAAGTTTTTATTTATCCTTCACTTTTGAAGGATAATTTTGATGGATACAGAATTCTAGGTTAGTGAGTTTTTTCCTCAACACTTGAAATGCCTTTACTCCACTGTCTTCTTGCTCGCATGTTGTTTTGAAAAGTTGGATGTAATTCTTTTTCTTTTTTTTTTTTTTTTGGCGTTACGTGGGCCTCTCACTGTTGTGGCCTCTCCCGCTGCGGAGCACAGGCTCCAGACGCACAGGCTTAGCGGCCATGGCTCACGGGCCCAGCCACTCCGCGGCACGTGGGATCCTCCAGGACCGGGGCACGAACCCGTGTCCCCTGCATCGGCAGGCGGACCCTCAACCACTGCGCCACCAGGGAAGCCCTGGATGTAATTCTTATCCTTGTTGCTTTATAGATGAGGGGTTTTTTTTTGCCCCCCTCTGGCTTCTTTCCAGATTTTTTCTTTATTTCTGATGTTCTGCAGTTTGAATGTGATCTGTGTAGGTATAGTTTTGTGGCATTTATCCTGCTTGATATTCTCTGAGATTCCTGCATCTGTGATTTAGTGTCTGATATTAATTTGGGGAAATTCTCAGTCATTATTACTTCAAATATTTCTTCTGTTCTTTCTTTCTTTCTTCTCCTTCTGGTATTCCCATTACACAGGCATTACACCTTTTGTAGTTGTCGCACAGGTCTTAGCCACTTTTTCTTCCCCCTCCCCCTCCCCCTCCTCTCCCCTCTCCTCCTCCCCCCTCTCCCTTCCCCCTCCTTCTCCTTCTCCTTCTTCTTCTTCTTCCTCTGTCTTTTCTCTCCTTGTTTTTCAGTTTTGGAAATTTCTATTGAAATATCCTCAAGTTGAGATATATATAGAAAGATATTCTTTTTCCAATTCTTTTCCATTGTAAGTTATTACAAGGTATTGAATACAGCTCCCCATACTACACCTTGTTGTGCTAGGACCTTGTTGCTTATTGAGAGATCCTTTCCTCAGCTCTATGGGATCTAATGTGCCCATCAAAGGCATCCTTCATTTCTGTGACAGTGCTTTCTATCTCTAGCCTTTCTTTTAGATTCTTTCTTAGAATTTCCATCTCTCTGCTTACATTGCCCATCTATGTTATCCATTAGAGCCCTTAGGTTATTAATCGTGGTTGTTTTAAATTCCTAGTCTGATCATTCTAACATCCCTGCCACATACCAGTCTGGTTCTGATGCTTACTCCACCTCTTCAAACTTTGTCTTTGCCTTTTAGTGTGCCCTGTAATTTGTTCTTGCTGAGTGGACATGATATCCTGGGTGCAAAGACTTTAGGGATGTAGTGGTGAGGCTAGGGGGAGAGGAAGACTTCTATGGTCCTCTAATAGATCTGAGTCCTTTAGTGAGCTTGTGTCCCTGGAATGTGAGCTCCACAAGCACCTCTCAGTCCTCCACCTCCATGCTTTAGGGGGGATACGATGTCTAGAGTGGACTGTAGGTATTTCCCTTCCCCCACTGGTTGGGCTGTGATCAGACCCCAGTAGGATAGATTCCAGTAAACTAGTTTCTCTTGAGTCCAGACCTTGTTAAGAAGAGCAGAACACTCTTCCTTTTCCCTCCCCCCTCCCTCAGTAATCACCGTGAGAACCTGGTAGAGATCCTGGAGGTAGAACTGACAAAAATGGGGAGGGGCTCCCCCCGGAGTCTCAGACTTGTCCATCCTGAGGCTCCGGCATCCGTCAGTTACAGTTTAGGTTTTCCTGCCCTGGCTGGTGCGTTTCTAGTCCTCTAAGTTGTGCTCTTCTGTACTCACTTGTCTGTCTCTCCAGTTTGGGGGGCAGTGCTTTGCCTTCTGACTTCACCTCTCTGATGGATCTAAGATTTGTTCATTGTTCAGCTTTCTACTTGTTGGCTGGATGGAGTGACGACTTCCAAGCTCTTTCCAGGACAGACTAGATACTGGGAGTCGACGATAACCCTCTCCATCCTTGGCAGGCACAGAAATCCAGTTCACACCCTCCTTGACCTTCATGGTGGTCCTTAACCAAGGAGCTGCTCTCTCTGCCGTAGTGTCAGGTAGCAGCAGAAGTGTAAGCATCACATGGCCACGTCCGAGGGGCTCTCCAGCTCACTAATCTGCTTGCCTGGGGGAGATTCTCTTAGACCAGTGGTAGTTCTCAACCGACAGAGATTTTGTCCTCCAGGGAACGTTTAGAAATGTCTGGAGACCCTTTTGGTTGTTACCACCGGGGAAGCTGCTACAGGCGTCTAGGTGGTAGAGAACACTAACCACCCTAATGGCACAAGATAGCACCCCCTTAACAAAGAGCCATGCAGCCAGATGTCAGTAGCTGAGGCTGGGAAGCCCTGTCCTAGATTAACCTCGCAGTTTTCTTCCCCAGTCACACCCCACGCCCCCATCTTCAATACAACCAGGGTTGAACCAACTTGACGCCTTGAAATTCAACTTTTCTCTTGATTAGTTTTTGGCCTTTTCACCAACCTTAGGAGCCAGTCACGATTCAGCCAACATTTTACTCTTTATGGCTTACAGGGCAGCGAGCTCATTACTTCCTCTTGTTATCTTGCTTTATTCATTCTCATTAGGTATTAACTGAGCCCTTACTATGTGCCAGGTGTAGTACTTCAATATGTGGGAAGGGTTCTACCCCTGTTTTTGCAGATGGGAAAGCTGAAGCTCAGAGAGGTTAAGTGATGTATCCCAAATCACACAGCTTGGAATTGGCTTATCTGCTGGATACACATGCTGAGAGTAGCCACTGCAACCCTTCTCTCTGCTGGGATTTGCAGGTGCCCAGATGCTCTGGCCAAGTGAGGCTGGCGTCAGCATCTGGGTTGAGGAGGTGACATCATCGTGGCCAAGGGAAGAAGAGGTCCCCATGTTCCAAGTCCCCACCCAGGTGCTCTGCAGGCCTCCCAGAGAGCGTGAATGGGTTTTGATGGGGGATAATAGTCTCTCTCCAAATACACCCACTGCTGGCCCTTCTTACTGAGCCATTCAGCTTTCAAAGGCTCTGTACATTAGCCCAAAGGATGGGTGTTTTGTCTTCTTTTCCCCCTGCCTTTTTCTTTTTTTAGGGAAAGCAATTTGCTCCTTTCTGATGTAGAATGAGATCTGGCAAGTAAGTCCTTGCTCTGCTCCTTCCCCTGTACCCCTCCCACCCTCGGTTGGAAAAACGTTGCGGGGGGGGGGGGGGGGGGAGCGAAGGGGGAGAGGAACACAGGATCCATGCTAAGCAAAACTATTTGCATAAGCCGTACACTTGGTTCTTAGAGCTTGGGCTGATCTAACCTATGACAAATTCCTCTGTCTCGGCTACCTGCCAGCTGCGTTTTCATCGGGGCTGGCAAGACAACTAAAGTCTACATTCTGTACCAATTAACGACCTTCAGGGAGAAGACCACCAATCGCAATGCCAGCACACTCTGCTTGTTAAAGGGGACAGGGGGCCTTGTTGGACAAGGCCCAGGCTTTTTTCTTTAGGGTGGTGGGCGGCGGGGAAGCAGGCCAGGAGGAGTGAGGGGTGGACTGGGGCGGGAAACACACCAGAAAGACCAACTCTGAAGTTGCAGGAACCCTCCGGAAGCCATCTGCACAGGCCAGAACGTCGTAGCGAAGCCTGGCGTACGCAAGGTGACTCTAGCAAGTAGGGCAGGGCCTGGAGTGAGGGGCTCCCTTTTGGGGAAAGGGACTTCTGCTGGCCCGGAGAGCCGCAGACGACCAAGGGGAGCCCTGTCTGGAAACGTCGGGGCTGCCTTGCCCACTGGCACCAGGATGGGAGACGGGGAGGTGCCTTGGCCACGCCCACCGTGCAGACAGCCGCAGGCTCTGGTAGCATCATCATCTCTGGTGCAGAGATCACAGATGTGTGTCTACAAGCCACAAAGGGAGAAAGGCCTCTCTTCCCCCAGGATTTCAGCGATTTCATTTTTCTTTACTGTTGGGGGGTGCGGAGCGCGATGACAGGACCTTCTGAAAGAACACTGGGGGTGAGGGGAAGGCCCATGCACAACCTTGCCATCTCCCCCAGCTGCCCACTTGTGTGCTATTGTACGTTGTACGGCCCTTGGCCACTTCCTGCAAACTCTGTAGCCATCCCGCTTTTCCTTCTTCACCTGGATGGAGGCCTCCAACTCTAACGCATGAGGGCCTGAGGGGACCCCAAGAGAGCATCCCCCCGACCACCCTGGCTTCAAAGCTTGCCCCTCGGAAACTAACCCCAGGTGGGTTGAAAGAATGAAAGAGGGCACCCAGCGTCCTGTCTTGCCTGCTCGGATGTTGGACGGCGCAGGGAATCTCTTTGTGGGAAGGATGGAGGCCCCGTGCTCCTGGTGGAACCCCCCTTCTCCCAGGACCTCCCTCCTACCTGCCCAGCTGTGCCTCAGTTTCCTTGAGGGGAAGCGGCACCCTCTGTCTTCCGGCTCACATCCACCCCCCGAAACCAAGCATCCCATCTCCAAAGCCTCTGATGTGGAACTAGTCACATCCATCTGGGCAGTGAGAGGTAAAAGAGGGGCTGAGGGTCCTTTTCCTCTAGAGGAGCCTGGAGTGGAAAGATGGGGCGCCCCTGGCTCACCCCTAGCCCTCACAGGCCCCCAACCACCCCCATATCCCCAGCCCCATGCTTCATTAAGGGAGCACAATGTGTCCCCATGGTCGCCTGCCAGCCGGGATGTCCTGTGTGACAGCAGATGCAAAGAGAATGAACAGGCGGCTGAAAGAGCTGGGGACAAAAAGAGCACATTGTCCCAAGCGCTGAAAGGGCTGCCTGAGAGGGGACATATGCATCTGAAAAAAATACCCCAGTGGGTCTCCCCCCTGCTGGCCCCAGCCCGCCCTCACCCAGCCTTCAACCGATGCTGCACAAAGGGGTCCCCAAGCCAGGCAGGGCCGGCCCAGCTCCAGGCTGACAGCAGGACAAGCTTGGAGGGAAGGGTCTCAGAGGCACAGGCTCCCTCCAGGGAAATTCTCCACCCTTGTCCCCTGTCCATCATGGAACCCTGGAAGCCGGGGAGCTGGGAGTGTCTCTGGAAATCACTGGCCCCGCCCGCTTAATTTACAGGTGACAACGGCCAGGCCCAGGCTAGGTGAGGCCCTACAGCTGGACAGGAGATGCCAGGCTGCCTGGGTACCCAGATCTCCCACAAGCCTGGTTCCCCACACGTTGGGGCCATAGCCACGCAACCAGAGGACCACGGTGGGCTTCCAAAGGGGTCGGAGAGTGTGGCTGAAACCCCCCTCTGCCGCTCTGCCGGGGTGTGGACCCCAGACTCACCTTGCGAAGAGACTGTGTCCTACCCATGAGAATCCCAGGGCTTGGCTGGGTTTGTGAGACAGGGGCCTCAAGAAGTGGGAGAAGAAGGAAAAGCCAGCTTGAGAGACCACTGCACGGTTTTGCAAAAGGAAAAGTACGTGGGTTTACAAGTCACATGCAAGAGCCCGAGTCCTCTCTTCTGGTTTGTGAGCTTGGGCGATCCAGGAAGCCTCTGTAAGTCTCAGCTTCCACGTTAGAAAATCAGGGTGGACGCTCTGCCCACGTCAGTACCCACATCAGTACCTATCCTGGTACCAACACGAGGTTAGCGCCATCTGCCCACCCCTCCCAGACGGCCACTGGGGGTCAGATGCCGCAAGGGAAACGGTGAAAGCTCTTTGTGGACTATAGGGCGTGTACACGTTAAAACATCATTTTTAACCCTAGAAAGCTGTCGTGGTCCAGGACCATGTTCCTTTGTAGGATATTTTCTAACCAGCAGTCGCTTCTTGACTTTGACTTCGGGGAGGGAGAAGGAGGACTGATGGGAGTGAAGTTTCTTTTTAAAATCCATTGTGCAGGGCTTCCCTGGTGGCGCAGCGGTTGAGAGTCCGCCTGCGGATGCAGGGGACACGGGTTCGTGCCCCGGTTCGGGAAGATCCCACATGCCGCGGAGCAGCTGGGCCCGTGAGCCATGGCCGCTGAGCCTGCGCGTCCGGAGCCTGTGCTCCGCAACGGGAGAGGCCACAACAGTAAGAGACCCGCGTACCGAAAAAAAAAAAAAAAATCCATTGTACATTTGATAATACCTCCTTTCAACCATAACGGACAAAGGGACTTTCTCGAAAGCAGACTCCCTTCGTCAAGGCAGGCGTCCGTGGGCTCCCTCGCCCTTCAGCCTGTCTCCAGAGCTTTCTGACGTGAGAAAGGTCTCCTTCCACCTGGAGCCACTTCCTCCTTCCTCCGCAGCCCCTCCCGAGGTAGACTGACGTGGACCCCACAGACTCAGACGGCAGCCCCCGGGGAAATGAGCTCACCGACTGGATGCTAGCAGATGTGGGGAGTCTGTGTGGTCTCTCGCACAGCTGTTCAGAATTCTTTTCCCCTGAAAGTTTCCATTCTGTATCTGGGGTGGTGGGCAGGGGGAGGGCAGGCCAGCAGACAGGGAAGGAATGTCAGCTCTCCACCCTGTTTGGGGGCTGCTTTGTTTCTCTGAGACCTTAGTGTGGCAGAGACATCATGCACCCTGCAAGATGTTAGAAATGCGTTTGTTTTGTTCCAGATGTGACACCAGGATCTCCGAGTCGGATTATACATATTATGTTGTCATGCCAACACACACACACACACACACGCACACACGCACGCGCGCACACACACACACACACGCACACACACACACACCAGGATCCCAAACTGTGCTCAGCGCTGAGGAGCGAAACAGAGGCCTAAGAGAAATAATGTTTTCTTTCAGAGAAGTTTCCCGTGTGACATTTCTGAACCAATCGGAGGCCTGGTCAGTGTCATGCTGCCCAGAGCCCAGAGGAAGGAGTTTCCCTTGGGATGGCGCTGATGAGAAGAGGCTTTGCGGGGAAGGTGGGCCTTGACCTGACTGGAAAGAAGGCTGTAACGTGGGCAGAAAGGCAGGGCTGGGCACCCTACACAGTGTGACAGGGCGAGGGAGAGGTGCAAGTGGGTGAGCCTCTTGCCCACGGGCACCCACATATGCCCAGAAGCCATCTTAAAGACTCCTGGAGCTGAAGGCCAGTGGAGAACCAGGGCTGTCCCCACCACCAAACAGGATCAGGACCAAATTATCCTCCCTCATGTGGAAAGCCCAAGAAAAAGATTCCAGAATTTCTGGTAAGTTTTTCTGGAGTTTTATGACCATAACTGTCAACATATCTTCCCTCATATTTGCTTTGAATCCTTCTGGCAGCCTGGGAGTCATACCTGAAAGCAAGCCTTAAACTTCGAAAATTCGTGGCCCCAGAGCGGTTTTGTGGGCAGAGGTGTCACTACAAACATGGTGAGCTCCTCCAGTGCACCAGGCCCTGTCAGGCGCCGGGCAGTCAGAGGTAAATTAGGATTTTCCTGCCTGCAGGACGCTCAGGATGTAATAAGCAATTGAAGCATAACGTCGGAACGTCTCTTATAAATTATAGGCAAAGAGAATTCACAGAAGAGCTACCAGGTCTGCTCAGAGGTTAGGGGATGATCAGGAAGCCTTCCCAGAGGAGGTCGTGGTTGTGCTGAGCGTGAAGGGATGGAGAAGCGTTTGCCAGGTAGACAGGGGAGGCCCGGGCATTCTACACCCTGACCCACAGGAAATGCACCAGGGCTGGGCAAGCATCCCTCTTGTTTCCTCCAAGATCTGGCTCTCATAGTCAACTTAGCATATGATAAAAGAATAATAAATAAACGAATGAGCTTAGAAGTAGTGGAGCAAGCCACAGCATGGTCCAGGGCATTTGCAAACCCTGTAGGTACCAGTGTCCATAGGGTCTTTTGTTAAATGGTTGGCACTCAAGACAGAGTGTCTGAGCTCTGACATTCCTGGCAGGGAGCTGAGCACGCTGGGGGCAGGTGGTCGTTCGCTCATGCACAGACCACCTGAGAAAAGGATGCGGTGGGAGGTGAGGACAGCTTGAGCTGAGGCCGTGAAAGCTAGAATGATAATGGGGGTGGAGGTGGGGTGGAAGCAGTGGGAGTGGGTCATTGCTGGTCTACTGGGTGGCCCCCGGTCCGTCCTCAAGTGCTCCTGTCACATTGTCTATGTCCATGGCCCCTTCCTCGTTGGGCTGGGAGGGCAGCACCGTATGGTAACAGTAACCGCAAAAGTAACAGTAACGCTGGAAACTCACCGTGAACCAGGCTCTGCTCTAAGTACCACATGTTTCTCAGGTCTTAATCCTCACGACCCTGTGAGCACGTGCGACATCAGCCTCCTTTCACAGACAAGGAAACTGGAGTGTCAAGGGAAGCAAATTGCTCAGCGTCACATCGCTGACTAGTATCAGGACCCAGAGCTGAGCCCAGGCGAGGGGGTCCCGGAGGCTGGGGTCCTGATCATGACCCTCTGGCCCTTCCTTCAGTGATAGAGGGCAAACCAGAGCCCTTGCCCTACCCACTGATGTCTGTCTACTGCATTTCAAGTAGTGAGAATCGTTGTTAATATTATAACTGCCTTTCCTACCCTCCCATCTTCATTTTCTCCTAATCTCAGGATACAGGGGTAGGGGGGCCACCCAGAAAATAAATGGGTGTCAGAGTGAGGATGGGGGCGGATCCCATATTGCCTGATGAGCTGAAAGGCGTTCTGGGCCTCTCTGTATCCCATAGAGTCTTTTTCTTTTACTGGGATTAGAAGCTTCCCTTTGACCCTCCAAAACTCTAAAAGAAGGATATCTCATTACATAAATGGGAAACTGAGGCACTGGGACAAAGATTCATGTACCAGTCATAGGACCCTGAGCACATCAGGGCAGGACAGGACAGTGCCTCCCATTATACTGTCTGACTTCTCACTGTCACTCGTCCAGGACCAGACTGGGAAGGGGGGCAGCCACGTGGCACACAAGCCCGCATTTCCCATCCCTCCTCCAGGACAGACTTCACAAATCCACGGGGCCTTCTTGCCCACTCAGCGGACTTGTCAGTTTAATGCTTTAGGGAGTCACTGTCTCCTGATCTCATTTGGCCCATGAGCTGAAACCCCCTCTGATACCCCTGGACCAGCCATTAGCTGTTTGAAGGCCTTATTGAGATCTTGAGTATCTTCCTAGATCTATAACTAATGTACTGTCTCCAAGGGGAACTGGACATTTTCTCACTGTGAGGCTATTGGGCTAACTCGGGTTTCTTTCATCTTTTATGGGACCAGGGCAGGAGGAGTAAAACTCTGAGCAGAGGGCTTCCCTGGTGGCGCAGTGGTTGAGAGTCCGCCTGCCGATGCAGGGGACGCGGGTTCGTGCCCCGGTCCGGGAGGATCCCACGTGCCATGGAGCGGCTGGGCCCGTGAGCCGTGGCCGCTGAGCCTGTGCGTCCAGAGCCTGTGCTCCGCAACGGGAGAGGCCACAGTGGTGAGAGGCCCGCGTACTGCAAAAAAAAAAAAGAAAAAAAAAAAAAATCTGAGCAGAGGCCTTACGTTAGGTTGAATAAGGAAACTTTTGTTGTGTGCCGGGACCTATTAACAATACGATCCAGCTAGCCCAAAGATGCTGCTTAGAACTGTGCAGGATATACTTAGACTGCAATGGGAGTGGCACCCCAGAGGGTTGAACAGTGCACAACCTGTACAACTGTCTCCTGAGGGCCTCGCCCGGGTAGCACATAGTCTAGCTGGGGAAGTGATCTCTAAACAGACAGCCATAAATCAGCTTCCTCAGCGCTGTCACCGAGGCACCTCCAAAGAGCACAGTGAAGGGCGAAGCCAGGATCTTTCTACGTGGGAGGCGGGGAGGTCTTCCCAATGTGACCAGTATGAGCGCCCTTAAAGCTAAAAGCATCGGACATTCATCGTGTGTGCGGCTCTGGTGGACGTCGGCTGACCATGTTCGCAGACCACACAGCGATGCCTGGTGCCTGCAGTGAGGTCAGGCCCCTCCCAAGAATCCCCTTGTCTGTGCTGCTCAGGGCTGCCTGGGAAGTAAAGGTCCTCAGAGACAAGCATGACCAATGCAGAGAGGAAATGCAGAGATTTATTATTTTTTTAAAGGCAGAAACCCCAAGCCTCAGCCCCATAGTACATCAGTGTGTAGCAATCAGCCACAGTTCACAGCCTGCCTGCGAGGGCTGGGAAGGGAGCCTTTCTGGGGGTGAGGTGAGAGCAAGGCAGTTCCGGGAGACGCTAGGCTCTGTTTGTGCAGACGGCATATGGAATCTTTTCAAGCCGGGAGCGTGTGGGTTCCTCTGTTTCCCTCCAGGAAAATCCGTGACGTGGTGAAGACTGGGCGGCCAGAGCAGGGGGCCGGCGCCCGGCGGCCCTTTGCCCATCGCGGTGGTCTATCTCCTGGGGGGAGCACAGAGCTTCAAAGACTGAGAGCTTCATCTTGAGAGCACCGTCTCAGGCTGAAGGTCAAGACCATGGCCTGGTTGAGGAGAGGGAAGGGAGTGAGGGTTCTCAAGAAAAACGCTCCAAGGACAGACAGATCCAGCCCCAGGCCAGATGAACCCCCGGCCCAGGCCCCAGAGGGGAGTGTCCAGCGTGTCCTGCAGCCGCGGGGGAAAGTGTAGAAAGCACCGCAGCCTCAAGACACAGGGCCAAGGCCGGCTGGCCACCAGGGCCAGCGCTATTGGACTTGGGGTCCGTGTCACTGTTCCCAAAGCTTCCATCCCTGTCCTTGCCTGTGAGTAGGACCCCGTGTCCTCACTGCGGCTCATTTAGGTCCATCAATATCTTTCTCCATCCCCTCGCAGCTCACCTGCCACATCATCGCTGCGGTTCTGGCTCCCTGGGCCGCACCCCACCAGGCTGCGCCTACAGCTCCTCTGCGGAGAAGCAGCCCAGCAGCGCAGCTGGCGCCCCAGATTCTAGCTCCAGCACCGCCATCCTGTTTCTCCTTCCTGCACAGGCGGACCCGTGTGGTTTGTGCCTTGGTTTAAAATAAAATTCAGTTTATCCAATAAAAAGATGAGTGGGTGTGTGTGTTTCATTGGATTTTGAACTTCTTAAGGCAGGAACCAGCCTCCCACAGTGCCTTGTATAAGAAGCTCACACAGTCACCGTGTGTTGCTGGAAGGAAGGAAGGGAGGGAGGGAGGGAGGAAGGAAGGAAGGGAGTGAGGGAGGGAAGAAGGAAGGGAGAGAGGGAAGGATGGAGGGAAGGAGGGAAGAAGTCATATATTTTTGTGAAGACTCCTCTGTTACGGAGGTGATTTCTTGTTCTTGAAGACCGTCCTCACAGACACTGCCTTCTTGTGTGGATCTAACAAATTCTGTCTGAAACAGAAATCCCGTAAGCCATATGCTTTCACAAGGATATCTACAGGGGATGTGGCATTCCATATCTAATACACAAAAAGTGACAGATAGTTTTAATAAAATGTGTCCTTAATTATTTTCAAGACAGATTTCTCCAGCACCTACACTATGGCAGCCGCTACACTGAAAAGGAATGCAGGATAGGGGTTGGGGTCTGTCCTCAAGGAGCTCAGAGTCTAGAGGAAAAGAGAAAACGGGAGCCCAAATCCACTCAAGGTCAAAGTCCTCGCATGGGGTGAGGGACGGAGAAGAGGGAGGAGGACTTGCCTCCGCCCTGGAGACATGTGACCCAGGGGCTTTCTGCCTGGAGAGTCTGGGGAGGAATTGTAAATCTGTTTATTGATTGCCAAGAACGCTTGCCTTGGAAACTAGAGGGTCGCAGAGGCAGTCCCAGTGGTAAAGCGTCTCTAAACTGGGTCAGGGACAAAAGCAAAGGACAGACGAGACCATAAATAACGAGCTTATAGGGCAGAAGGTGTCAGCTCCAGCTCTGCAAGGGAGAGCGAACCAGGAGAGTAAGGATTTGATGAGCGGTTTAAGAAGGCTTCGAAACCAACCCATCAGTTCGTTATTTCTTCGGCACGTTTCGCACCTCCCTGGAATACGACAGCTACTCCCAAATCGATTTCCCCAGCTTCAATCTCTCCTTGGTCTCATCCACGCTCTACAGCATTGCAAGGTTGATCTTCTGGGCTATCTCTTTGATCTCGTCATTTCTTTTGTTACAAACTTTCACAAGTTCCACTGAAAAAGAATAAAAATAACATTTCGATGCATTCGAAGTCACTTGAGATTCTTTTTAACAAGCTGTCCAAGGAATTCTGAGGCCCCTAAGGTTTGTGAATTATTCCTTATACGGCTTATCTCTTCTACCAAGGAAGTTGATCTCCCGGGGGAAGAGCCTCCCTAGTACATCCGCTCAGAGGCCGGCGCATGGCAGGTGGTCAAGAAATCATGGAAAAGTGACATGTGTCTTCCAAGCAAAGGCTGCCTGTCAAGCGGCGTTGGGTGCCCTGGGGAGTGGAGGGGAATTAGATGTGTTACCGCGCGCGGTTCAGAGTCTACCAGAGGAGACAGGCTTAAAGCACACGGCGCGTGAGGATAGCGCAGTGCCGGTCTGCAGAGTGCTGTTCCCGGAAGCGACAGAGCACAGCCGAGGGAGGCGGCCCCGGACGCGTTCATCATGTGGCCTTATGTGGCTGGACACTTTCTCCATGGCGCTTTTTCCATTCCTTAGCTGTCCAGGAGGAAGAGGCCAGCAGACCAGAGGAAGATGATTATGCTGACAATCACAGTCCTGTTACCGCTTGTGATAAGAGCAGCTGACGTTTATAAGACACCACTGTGTGTCACGCACTGTTCTCTGCATTTTATATATTAGCTTATTGCATCCTCATCACGACCCGATGACAGGGATCGGAGAGAGGTTGGAGTTGGAGAAATTGATTTGGAAGTTACTGCGTTGTGCTAGGCAACCCAATGGGACAATGTTATTAACCGGTTTTACAGAGGTGGAAACTGAGGCACAGAGAAGTTAGGAGAGAATCTACTGATTTAAAGTGACAGGTTTGAACCCCCCGGGTGCTAAGGGGTTTGGGAAGGGAGGGACCTCGCTGGGACCTGCAAAGTGCAGAATGGGATTTTAGACCAAACCAGGAAATTCTTGGCATCTCCAGCCTTATCCTTCCTTCTGGCTGGCTGTTGCTCCTTGTTTGGCTCTCTGAGAGCTTTCTGGCTCTGTGCTGAGCTCACCTTTTCCCCTACTTGGGAAATCTCTCTTTCTCTTTATCCATCTCGCTTTAACGTCCTTCCACCATCCTCCCACCCCTTCGGAAATCCTAGATGTCTCTCGGCGTGGTACCCCTACATCCGGTCACCCTCCCCTCCTTGCCCCTGGCTTGGATGGGCTCTCTTAAAGCGCTGAGGATCTTTGAGACGTCCTCCACCCTAGAACATTCCTTTCACTTCTTCCTTTCCTTCATCCCATAAGGTATGGAAAAACCAGGTCTTATAGCTCCTCGTATAACTAGAGCTTAAAACCAGAGGCACAGAGGCGTAGATCAGTGTGATCCTGCAGGGCCCGTGCTCTGGGGGACTCGCAGCAGCTAAGTTCTCTGCCACCCCTGACTTACTGTGTGACCTCGGGGCCAGCCACTTGCCCTCTCTGTGTCTCAGTCCCCCGTGGTGGGATCATAATATCTACCGCCAAGCAGTGCTCCGAGCATGAAAGAATTATTATCCCAAACGCCCTCTGAGCTTCTGGGACAAAGGTGCTGTGTTAATACACAGTATCCGTCTTCTTCTTCTTCTCGTTAGTATTATTCAAACCCAGATGGCATTATTATTGTTGTTGATTGACAGCTCCGCATAGCTCCATTCACGGGTGTCAGAGAGCCAGGCGGTAGTTAACACAAGCAAACACCATGTTTAAAACAAAGCCCAAGGAACACTCCAGTCGTCTGTGCCTTGGGTTGCTATTAGCACCAGAGCAGCTGCGGTGGCAACACGGAGGGACAGGGCAAGGAAAAGCACCCCGGAGCACAAAGAAGGAAAGTGGGTCTTGACACTGATCATATAATCGTGCTGGGCTTTTATAGACACCGGGAGGCCTCAGACAGAACAAACGCTTGAACTTTATCCACGGTTTACAGGCAGCGGCTGTAAAGGTCTTTGTTGCTGTTGCTGCCATGTTAATGACCCAGCTTGGGGCACTGCTGCCGCCGCCGCCGGCCGCTTCTTCCAAAGAAAACAAATCAAAGTGAGTAACTCGATGTCCGGCAATGAGTTTTCCATTATAGAAAAATAAGTATAAATCTTTCCCAGTTGGGCAGCCACACCGCGACGTCGGAGGCTGGTAAGGAGGTCAAGGTAGCTAGACGCTTTGAACCCCCGAACCAGCGCATCAGAAAGAGGCAACTTCTCTTTGTTAATTGCAAAATCAACAGATAAAAATAAACCGTGGTGCCCAGGCTCTGTGGACGGCGTTTGCACCAAAGGAATGAGGGTCGGACGTAGGGGGAGTGGGGTCCCTTGAACTGGTTCTCCATTACCTTTCCCACTCTGCCGACGCTGATAAAACCCCACGAGCCATTGACCCTGGACGTGCAGAGACATTAATCTTCAGCCACGGGCCAGGCCCTGCAACGTCCAAGACGTTGAGTCAAGTGGTATCTTGAGCAGAGGCAACGGAGTGCCTTGGAGGTTTTAAAAAATGACTGTCCCTAAATGTTCCTATTCTCTTAACAGAACTTGGGGGGCTTTTAAGAAACTGAGCAGTTGAGGCAGCCTTTGGTTGGGGATTCGGACCGATGGATGAATGACGTGCGCTCCTAGGGTGTGGAAAAGGGAGATGGACTGGGGGAGGGATCAGCGTGGGAAGTAAGTCAGGAGGAAGTAGAGGAGGAAGGTGGGGACCCTGAGTAAGAGAGAAGACTGGGGGGTTTGTCCCTGGTGGGGTGTGATGGTTTGGGGGTGCAGTGAAGGGCAGGGCAGGGACAGCGTTAGTACCAAGGGAAGGAAGTCAGGCACCTGGAGGCCCAGGAAGTGAGAGGCCTGACGGGGGAGGCAGGTGATTCCTAAGTGGTGCTGGTTCTAGGGTCTGGGACCCCCTCCCAGCCTCATCCTTCATTTAGAAGCAGCAGAAATAGCCCAAGGTGCCGTTTGGATGCAGGACTTTTCTCCCCTAAAATAGGCGTTACCAGCCCCCGCAAAAATACATGTGTTGCTTTTGCCCAAACCCTTTGTTTTCTTCTCTGTATTTCCTCTCACCTTCCTCCTCACCAAACCTCCTTCCGTCACTGGCTCCCCCCACCACCTTTTCTTTCCCCACCGACCACCTCCTCTTTGCCACCAGGTGAGCGTCCATCCATCCGTTCACTCTGTTAGTGTGGGACTCCTTCCAGAAACCATTCTAGATGAGAATAAGGCAGCGTCTCCGTCCGGAAGCATCAGAGGCAAGCTAGTTCCAAGCAAGCAGGAAAACAAGCCAGCGTGGGTGTGCCTGGGTCAGCTTCGGCGGGGGTAAGGGGTGGTACCAGCACGGAAGGCGTCAAGGAGAAGAGGGTGTCTGAGCCGAAACGTGAAAACCAAACGGGAACTCGCTGGGGAAGCAGGGCAAATGGATCTGACATGAAGGGGAAACGCCCCGTGTGCTCAAATGCATGTAAGTTGGCCAGAGAGAGAGAAAGGACAGAGTGAGAGGCAGAACCAGTGCAGGACAGGGGAGGGGGGCCAGGCAGGCTCTGGGTGATGGACTCCCCAGAGAGGCTGGAGCAGACGATGGAGAGAGGTGAGGCTGGGAGGTCAGTTTACAAAAGACTGATGTACCATGATGAGGGGCTCGGCCCTGATCCTGAGGGTGTGGGATCCACCTCCGATCCTGGAGGTGCGGGATCCACCAAAGGGACTAGATCAGGCTAAAGAGAGGCCACTGGGGCTGTGAGCTGCATGGGTAGGGGCCGGGGCGTGGGGAGGGACCAGTTGGCCAAGAGGCTGCGTCATCTGCAGAGAGAGACAACCTGAGCTGAGCTAAAGCCAGAAGGGGGCAAAGAAGACAGAGTGTCTAAAAAGGTGGAATCACCCAGAGGAAGGTGGGGAGAAGCAGGGAGAGGAACCTGCCAGAATCCCAGCCAGTCTAACTAACCCCCCGTCCAACTCCCGCCTTCCACAGCTTTTCCCTCGAGTGTACTTCATACTCCTCCCCTTCAGATTCCTCTCCTGTGTCTCTGCTTTTGTTCACATCTCCCCCCAAGAACTTCCTCCCACCTGGGTACATCATCGTGCTTCCAAACAATGTTTCCTCTCCGCTCTCCTAAAATTCCTTCTCTGAATCTCATTTTCACCTTTGTCATTCTCTCCTTTTCCCAGTCCCATGCTTTTCCCAGCTTGCTGCCACAGTGGGAGCCGGGACCTGCTGCTGGTCGCAGGGGCTAGACTGGCTTCCAGCCTCTTGCTTCAGGGCTGCTTGAGAGACAGAGTTGAAGGCTTCTCCTGGGAAGCAGCATGGAGGAGATTTGGGCTGTGGAGGAGAGAAACCCAGAAAGATGACATCAAGGGTGGATTTAAGGCAGACATAAAACTAAATGGGTCTTGTTTCTTCCCTGAAATAGTCCTTTGGGAACAGATTCAATGTGGTCCATGGAGATGTCCACATTCCATAGTCCTAAACTTGGGGTTTTTTTTTAGTATGGGAGAGGTCCTAATTCCTAAGAAGGCAAGAGGGAAACTGCCTTCCCTCAACTCCTCCCCAGCAAAGCATCCTCCCCGGGAAGTGGAAACATAGACTCCTGATTCCGGAAGCTTCAGGAACGACCAGTGGAGGTTGCAGAGGAGCCATGAGGAGTCACTTTTGTAGTCTCCCTATTAATGAGGCCAGAGGAGGTTAGTTATCATCTGCTGGCTGTTCTGCTCTGCTACTTCACATACTTTGTGTCTCCTCTAACCCTCCCATCAACCTTTGGAGGTAAGTGTAATTATAATTCCACTTCAGAGATGGAGAAACTGAGGTTTGTGGCCTTAGGAAACTTGCCCAGGTCTGCATGAGTCCTCAGCCTTCCCCACTTGCCCATGCACTGCTTCTACTGTCAAGCTAATGTTTGAAAATAAAAGTAAACCAATAACAACCTACCTTAGCCTAACATAAATTTAAGCCCACATTTTTTTCTTTCTCTCTCCTGAGATGTTAGAAATGGATCTCACTGTCTGGGTTTTGCTTTCAAACAGAGAATTAAAAATGTTTCCCACAGAATTTTGATGCTTTTCTCCAGATGAAATATTTGGTACCCTGAAAAGGTATTTGTTTGTTTGTTTTTTGAAGACAGCCTCCAATAAAAACTTTGACTAAGCCTGTCTTTCAGCTCTTTCCCAAGACAGCTCCTCTGGGGAACCGATCTTTGGAGGGATATGTTGGAAGGATTTCCCAGGACCTTCAGAAGGAGTCGAAGTTCTGGAAGAAAATTGTCTACCCACTGCATGGAAGGGGATTGGAAGCAGGCTTCATGGGCGGCAGCCGGAGGTGGAAATAGACAAGGGAGTCCAAAGTCAGTGTGCAGAAGGTGAGAGACAAGTGGAGTGGCTGCTGTCACCAAACACCTAAAAATATGAGAGTGGCTTTGGGACAGTGGAGGACGGCAGCTGGAAAGACCTTGAGGACAGTATTAGTACAAATCTAAAGGGTCTCAAAGAGGCTGTTCGCAGAAGCCTGGTGTCCCTCGAGAAAGCTAGCCATCAGGATTAAAGAAAAATGAGGGAACTGTTATTGGCAACTAGACAGAAGAGGATCCATTATGCAGAGGCGGAAAGTTGAGCAACACTCTTGTCTGCAGTAATGGGGAGAACAGAAAGCGCACCCTTTGAGTTGGGTGATCTATAGCTAAGATTTCCAGGCAGGGTTAAAGGTCACCCTGATGTCTTCTTGCTGTAAAATTTGAGAGGAGAGAGAGAAGCTCAAGGGAACAAAAAAGTTAACTATAAAGGACACAGACTCTGCACAGCAGTTTGGAAGGTCTCCTGCTTCTCCAGATGGAAATCAATGTGAAATCAAGAATAGCTTCTGGAAAAAAATGAAATTCAGGGAATCGGCAGAAAAACATGGTGTAATGACAAAATTGAGAGTATGACTGTAAAGTCCTTTGATAAGCCCTTGGAAAAATTTAATGTAATGCCTTAGAGCATTTTGTTCATTCAAAAACGAAAACAAAAACAAAATCCAGGACTTTTAAGAATCCTTGGTAGCTTTGGCAGAAGCCAAAGGGAGAGAATGATTCATCCCCAAGAGGTTTGTGGATGTGACTTTTTATTTTTCTGATGGCATGAACCGCAGTAAGATTGATAGGAGGTTTCCAAAGGTTTTGAGAAAATTGTACAAGCAGAAACACCACTAGCTTGGACTGAAAGAGACAGAGAACATACCAGAAAAAAGAAAAAGGTCTTTGGACCCCCAAACTTTTACAGGCGGAAAATAGTCTGAGAAAATGTCTCAGCTGCAAATACAGGTTACCTTTTCAGGAAAAGGAAGAATGGCTGTTGGGACAGAACCAAGACCGCAGCAGGTAATTTCCAGGGCTTGGTCTCTAATCAGGGAACAGACCACACGTTCCCATCAGATTTCAGAGTTGCTTTAGACCAGGGACTCCCGTATGTCTCCTGTTTCCCCCCTTTTTGAATGGGAGTGTCTCTAGTGGTTATTCCATGCCCGTCCCACCACTGTGTGTTGGGTGTAGGGGAGAGGGCAGGTAACTTGTCTCGTTAGTTCCCGGGTGCTCAGATAGCGAAGACTGCCCTGGAGGGAGGGTGTGTCTCCTTGGACCGTCCAGCACAACCTCCTTGGCACTTTGCACACACTGTTCCCTCTGCCTAGACTTGTCTTCCCTCACCTCCCCGCCTGGTTCATTCCTATTTGTACTCTAAGATTCAGCTCAAAATGACCGCTCCGCGAAGCCTCCCCAGTTTCATCAGCTAAAGTTAAGAGCTATGTTTCTGTCTTTCTGTAGGATTTGCTGTGGCTTTTATCGCCCTGAACTGAGATGGTTTACATACTTTCTTCCTCCCCAGCTGGCCCATGAGTTCAAACGTGGTAGGGATTGTGTCTTATCATTTTTGTTGTTTATCCAAACTTATTGCAAAATTAACACGGAAGCTCAACCAACGTCTGACATTAAAGCAATAAATAGGAGGCTACAGGTGGCCTAAACGCTTCGATGAAGGAGAGTGAGTGAAGAAAACCGAGGCCTGGAGAGGAGTCCTGTCCTGGAGGCCAGTGTCACCGACTTGGCGCTTGGGAAATCCGCACGCACTTCCCAGGTGGTGAGCGAGCCCAGGGAAGAAGTGGCTTCATCCTTTTTGGGGAGGGGCTGGGCGCCTTGTTCTCCTTGGCACGTAATCAGCGACTTAGAACTAAGTGCTTTCAGCATTCGGCAACACATTAACAGCGTGAAGGGGGATCCGGGGATTCTGGAAATCGGAGCATCAGATTCCTAGAGATCATCTCAGACCTAAAATCTTCGGTTTGGAGAAACCACCTCGGAAACTTCTGTTTAGATCTATGAGACCAGAGACTGACCGTGGCCCCTTGTACCTGCTGGCACGTAGCAGGCGCTAATTTTTTTTTTTTTTTTAATGGTTGATTACCGGCAGATGTGAAGAAGGAAGAAGGGAAGGGGATGTTTTGGAAATCTTCTAATGTTGCTTAAACGGGTAGCGGTTTTTAAATGAATGGTGTGCGTTTATACACCAGTGGGTATGATACATACAGTGGGTGAGTTTATACCTACAGTGGGTATGATATCGTAGGGGAGGTTTTATACCATCAGGACAGTGATATCCAATGGCTATGTCCCTCGGACCTTTCTCCAGAAGGCCTCCTTCATCTGGATGGGACTCGGTCCTCCCCTAATTCTTAGTAATACTCCCTCTGAGAGAGTCTGAGACTCTCATGTCCCCTGTTGTCATGGAAACCCCATCTGGATTCCAGGGAACCAGAGTCTTGAGGAGAGATGATTCATGTTGGGCCCAAAATAAGATTTATTGAAATGATTGATTTTTCTGTTTCTCCCTGAGAGAATCTCAAGGTCAAGACCTAAGAACGATCACAAATACACAAATATGTATCTGCTCAACTCCACAGAACTTACACAAAGACAGTGCAGGGGGGCCACTTGTGAGATGCATCTTAAGAGGGGCTGGCAAGACCTCTCCCCAGCCCCCAACTCCCCCTTCAGCACAAAGCTGCCCCTGGCTAGGTCAGTGGCTTTGTGAAAAGGAGAAAAGTCGGCCCTTCCTTCAGGAGGACACGGCTCTGTGCCAGGGGGCGTGGCTTGGTGAGCAGAGTGCAGATGGGGTTACCGTCTCACTCACCCCTCAGCTTCAAGTTCTACGTCAACAACAATCTACACAATCGTAAATGAAACTCCTATCGTCATGGAGTCCAAAATCCCATCACGAGGATCCATTCTACGTACCTGGATGAAAGCATCGTTCCCCACTTCATCAAGTGTGAACACCCCCAGATACTGGGTACCCATCAGCTCCTGTCGGCCACCTATCACTGCATTCTCTTTACCAAACGACAAGAAGCAGTGGCAGAGATGGGGAGGGGACACCAGGCAGAGACCTGAGCTGTGGAAGATCCCAGGGGAAAAGACTGGTTTGTGGGAGGCCCTGGAAGGCCAGGGAGGCGGAAGTTCAGGAAAGGGGCTGGGAGCAGTGGGCTGGGGGGGAGGGCAGCAGGGCCAGACCACATTCACCTATTTCTTTTTTTTTTTATAAATCTTTCCAAAGTTTGAAATGTTATTTTTTAATCTTTTTTTTTTTTTTTTTTGCGGTACGCGGGCCTCTCACTGTTGCGGCCTCTCCCGTTGCAGAGCACAGGCTCAGCGGCCATGGCTCACGGGCCCAGCCACTCCACGGCACGTGGGATCCTCCCGGACCGGGGCACAAACCCGTGTCCCCTGCGTCGGCAGGCAGACTCTCAACCACTGCGCCACCAGGGAAGCCCTTTTTTAATCTTTATATTTTTTCCAATATTTGAAAATTTGCAAAACTTATTTCCTTTTAATCATTTTAATGTGGCTACTAGAAACTTCCAAATTACATATGTGGCTTGCATTATATCTCTATTGGGCGGCACGGGTCTAGAACTCAGCTCAGCTCCTGGCACTTAGCAGATGCCCGTAAATGTGATTTGAAATGAAATGTGCCACAGTTACCTGTCTCAGAGCTGACTGCTGCGTCCTCTTTAGGCAGTGCTGCTTTTTCTTCGTGGCTATTGTTTGCTCTCCTCTGTCTTTTTCTCCCCCAGAGTTTTATTGAGATATAATTGAGATGCATCACTGTATAAGTTGAAGGTGCACAACATAATGGTTGGACGTACAGATATTGTGAATTTTGTTCTCCTCTTCAAAAACTCATAGTTGCGGGCTTCCCTGGTGGCGCAGTGGTTGAGAGTCCGCCTGCCGATGCAGGGGACGCAGGTTCGTGCCCCGGTCCGGGAGGATCCCGCATGCCGCGGAGCGGCTGGGCCCGTGAGTCGTGGCCGCTGGGCCTGCACGTCCGGAGCCTGTGCTCCGCAACGGGAGAGGCCACAACAGTGAGAGGCCCGCGTACCGCAAAAAAAAAAAAAAAAAATCATAGTTGCTTAGCACAGAAGATCAAGCCAATAAGCAAAAAGATATTTCCAGATATTTTTTCTTTAAGTAGAAAAAATTCCCACGTCCCACTCCTTCATCCCCTTCTCTGGGAGGGACTACGACCTCTCAAGTACAGTGAGATGGCCGGTTATACAAGGAGAAAAGACAGTTTATCGAATTTCGATCCTTTCTGTAGACGTTGAAATCGATTCAGAATTCTCAGTTGTCGAAACTCCAAATCCTTCCCTTTGAAGCCCCACGACGGCTTCAAAGTATCTATGAGAAATAGTGCAAGGAGCAGAGTAAGTAGTTAACCGTCTTCTGTTAAATAACGTTAAATGAATAAAGCTTTGAGGTCAGATTAGGAATGCAGAGGAAATAGCAATCTGGGGGAAAATTTAGCGTTTCTTTTTTTTCTGAATCACTAGGAAGAAGAAGAAAATCTCACATAAATTAAATTTCAGGTTTTCAGAAGTCTGTGATGACTCCTGGCAACAGGGAGCAAAGTTCTGGAGTTAAATGGGCTGATAAGTTCACCTTCGCTTCCGAATTCTCTTCCCCATGTTTTGCATATGTAGTTTTACCCAACATGTGCCTGGGCCAGACACAGGAGCCCTGCCGTGATGGTGCTGGACCAGGGGAAGGTGGGCTTGTGGGAGAGGGGATCACCGTAGCTGGGATTTGGGGGAAGAGGTACAGGCAAGAAGCGGGTGTAGACAGGTGCCAGAGGAGACTGTAGTTTTAGGCATTTGTTTGTTTGTTTGTTTAATTACTTGTTAGAATGGATTGCATTTCTTTGCCCAGAAGAGGTACAGGTTTGAGTTGAATTTTAGATGTTTTTAGAACAAAAATGTTACTCATTTTTTTTTTAACTTCTGTTATTCATTGAATCTTTACCAGTAACTGACAAGCTAATTTAGTATATACTGTTCATTTTATATGTTCTCCACTCTTCATAACTTTGATCATGTAAGATTTTCCACCAGGAATATTCACCTCCATTTTCTATCAAGATGCCTATAAATCTATTCAGTGCTTCAAAGCCCAATTCAAACAGCCCCTGTTCTTGAAGATTGTCTGATTTTCCAAACATGGTAATTTATTTCTCCTCTAAACATTCAGAGTTTTTTAATATCTACTGTGGCGATTGCTTCTTACTTTGAATTGCTGTTATTTGTGTGCTTTTTTCCAGCCGCTCCGCGGCATGTGGGATCTTCCCGGACCGGGGCACGAACCCGTGTCCCCTGCATCGGCAGGCGGACTCTCAACCACTGCGCCACCGGGGAAGCCCTGTTACTCATTTTTGAATCTTCTGTTTTTGCCGTAGCTGTGCAACCAAGCTGGAGGAAAAGAAAGCGCGAGGAACTCCCACCAGACTGAAACCCTTTTTGTTGCTCGCATGTCACAGAGCCTTCATTCTGTTCCTGAGGAAGAAATAGTATCCTGAAGGATTCCCGAAAAGCTGGACAATTAGGTAAATATTTTTGCTCAAAAAACATGCCATTTGGTGCCACTTTCCTTGATAAATTCTTTCCCCTGTCAAAAAGGGAGCAAAAAAAAAAGGAACCCTTCTCCTGAGATGAAATCATAATGAATAGAAAGATACAATCGGGTTTTTATAGTGTTACAACAGTTAAGCATACTAGAGCTTGAAGTCATTAAGCTTTTTCCATCATATTTTAAACTTTTCTAAAAATAAAAAAATAGAGCTCAGGGTAACACCTGTTCTTTAAAAGGATACCCTGTTATTGAGGAAGGAAATGAGACAGTTGGTCCCTAATCACGTTGCCTTAATAGTTGTAAAAGTTACACTTTTACGAAAGGGATATGGGTTATCTTAACCAGCTTCATGCAGAGTTAGCATAATGGCCGTGATATAAGACAAGCTTCATGGAAAAACTGTCTCCACTCTTTTCCCCTTATTTCTAAATGCACTTGATCAGTATGATACACTACAGTTGGTCAGAGCAGACCTTTAGATAAATAATTGGCCATGGAGGTAACATTATGGCCGTAAACCACATGTACTTGTGTCTGCTCAATCTTTTACACCATATGATTCATTCATTCATTCGTTCATTCACTCAGTACACATGTGTTGAGTGCATTGCATGGAGAAGAAATAACTTAACCCTAGAGGATCTGAAGCCAACTTCCCAGGTGAAAAGTTTTTGTTCAAAGTCTTGGAGATTACACGTGTGGCAGAATGGCCATCCTGACAGAAGAAACAGCACATATAAATACACGGAAGAATGAGAGCACATGCTATGTTCAGGGGGCAGCACTTAGCTTCAAGTGAGAGAGGCCAGGATGCCCGCAGTGGAGTGGGCTGCACCTGGATTGCAAAAGGCCTTGAGTGCCAGCCCAAGGAGTTTATATTTTACTTTTTAAGAAACAGATGATATGAAATGGACCTCCAGTCAAGTAGGCTCCCCTTCGTCTCATATTTCTCCATATTCCCTGTGCTCTAAGCACAAAGCAATGAAAGACAAAGTATGAAAAGAAAAAACAAACCTAAAAAGATATCGCCAAACTCAAAAAGAAGAAAAAATATCTTTATGGATCACTCAAATCAGTGAGGAGGGATGAAGCCATGGTCTTGCAGGCCACAGCAGAAAGGACCCTGGCTCTTTTGGGGTAACAGAAGCTAAGTGTCCACGCAAAGGATGGTGGAAGCAGGCTAACTGTCCGAAGACAGGGTCTGACTCTCCCAGAAGGTGTAGGATGAGGGAGGTGGGACCCAGGCTCCCAACAAGGAACTGATCCAGGTTCTGTGAGTGACTCTGCAATGTTCTTATTCTCACTGTGGGGCAGGAGACCCCACGAAACCATCATAAACCTGGCTGTGGACTGAGGGTGCTGGGTGGAAGAATCCACAAAGCTTTTCAACTGGATGCAAGAGAGAGGGAACAAAACAAAAAGCCTCCCGTAGAAAGTGAGCCTGCAAACTTTCCAGAATATACATAGGAAGTGAGTGCTAAGAAAATCAATCAGCAAAATCAATAATTCACGCCAACTGAAAATAATTTTACAAAGCAGTCTGATGAAGGTTTAAATAGAAAGTTAAGATAATCAAAGAGATGAAAAAGAAATTTCGTTCATTAAAAATAAACAAATTAAGATAATGAGAATTCATAATTCTGTACTTGCAGTTGGCTTAAAGGCAACAACTGAAAGCAGAGATTATCAAAATGAATGAGAGAGAGAGAGAGAGAGATCCAACCATATACTAGTGACTGGAAAAATACACCTAAAACAGTATCAGTCCAAAAGACTGAAAACAAAGAGGGGGCAAGAGAGAAGATAGATCATTCAAATTCCAAAAGAATGTTGAGCAGCAATATCAATGTTAGACAAAATGGAATTTATGGCAAAAAAATAAGGAAAGAGAGAGACACCATATAGTAAAAAGTGAGTCATCTGCCAGGATGATGTAGCAACCATGACTTTGCATACACTGAGCAACATGGCTTCAAATGATACAAAAGGGGGAAACTGATCATTTTATACAAACAATAGGAGATTTTTAACATTCTTCCAATAGAAAATGATGAATTGTAAAAAAAACCTTGTAAGACTATAGAATATTTGAAGAAAATATATGTAAATTTATTTAACAGCTTTATACAGAACCCCCACACACAATAAATAAAGATTATAATTGATTTTCATGTTAACATGGAACATTTGCAGACTTGACCATGTCACAAAGAAGATTTTAACAATTTTCCAAGAATTTATGTCATACATGTTTTCTGACCACTATGCAATTAAATTCCATACCTACAAGCCAGGGAAAGAGGTTTTTGTTTTGTTTTGTTGTTTTGTCTTTTTTTGTTCTTGTTTTTATTTTTAGTAAATGGAGAAAAAAGCATGTCTGGTAGCTTAAAAATGCTCTCCTAAATAACTTTTGGGTTCAAGAAGAAATCATAAAGTCCAAAATAATTTAAACTAAGAAAAAAGGAAAGGATTACATAAACACATGTGATGCAGTTAGCGTAGACTTATAAGGTTCAATTAAGACCTAAATTTAATTTATAAAAAGAAAGAAAGGTAAAAAGTAAATGAGTCTACAGTCAATCCAAGAAGCAAGGGGGGTAAAAAACAGGAAGACCCTAAAAAGAGAAGGAAGGAAAAAATAAGGGTGAGCTAGAAAACTAACAATACAAAAGATCGATAAAATTAAAATTTGATTTTTTGAATAAAAGAAAAAGGTCTAGTACGCATAATAAAGAAAAAGGCACGAAAAAACAATACCAAGAACAAAAAGGGGAACAGAACTATATTGCCTTAGAAGGGAGATTAAACAGATCGTAAGAGAAAATGATACATTTATGCAAATAAAATTGAAAATTAAGAAGAAAGGATTAAGATTTTTTTTTTACAATGGAATAAAGGGAGAATGAATACCAGGGTGAAATTAGCGATCTCAGCCATACTTTCCAGGCCTAGTTTATTAAGTTTCTAAAAAATTCGTTAAGTCAACGATAAATTTTATTGAATGTTTTTTCTTCATCCCTTGAGAAAAGCATACAATTTTACCCTTTACATTCAGAGGGCGGCACAGCATAAGAAGAAGAAGCTGGATCTCTGAGGTGTCCCACACGGACTGGATTTCTTGAGCATGAAAAATAAATTTCTATCTTGCTTAATCCACTGCCATTTAGTCGTTTTGTGTTACTCTCGGCCAAGCCTAATCCTAACTGATAGGAAAAAGGAACACGTCAACCTAGTAAAGAATATTTATTAAAATATATTACAAAATCGCATCGAGTGGCAAAGTAATGTGAGATGGGCCCCTGGAGTTTTGCCTTGCAGGGGTCCTGAGAAGTGAAACTCAGTAAGCACCTGTGTCCAAGTCAGGAGGAAACAGAACCGCTCACTCTAACTGCTTCTTTTCAGTCCTGTACCAGAAGTCTTAGCTAATACAATCAGATAAAGAATTTAAAAGCAAAAGGAAAACGGTCTTTATTAGCAGGTGAGGTGATAGTCTTAAGAAATGTTATAGATAAACTTTTGGAATGAATAAGAGTGATCACTAAGCTGGATGTAAGACCAACAAACAAATCAATAGCCTTCCTTAATCACCAGTCTTAGACAATTAGGAATGTAAGTTTTTTAAAATGTCTTATTCACAAAACTGAAGAAGGTGCTTGTGGAGAAGCAGATGGAATATTATTGAAGGAAATGATAAAAGACATGGTATATTAATTAGGATGCTTTCACATGCAAGTAACACATGCCAACCAGAAATGTCTTAACTATGAGAATATTTATTATGTGGTGTAACAAGAAGTCCAGCACAGGCAGGTGCAGGTTAGTCCTGCGACGCAAAGACGTCATCAGACGCTCAGTATCTTTCCATCTTTCTGCGGCAGGGCTTCGACCCTCAGATTTGTCCTCTCATGGTTGTAGATTGGTTGTATTAGCTACAGTCTACGTGTAAAGTCCCCTTCGTACAGCCTCCTTCTGAAGGAAGTAAAAGAAGTATCTCTTCACACATCCGTGTTTATCAAACTGTTCTCATAGAATGTCACCTCTAGTCGCACTCCCCGGGATTAAGTTGTGAGGTCATGCCTACCGGCAAGGGAGGCTGAGAAACATCTCATATTTTCAGTCTCTATCGTGGGAAGTGTGTTCTTCCAGTAAGAAAGGGGGTGGGGTGGAGCAGGTTACTGAGGAAGAGGCCACCCCAAATAAACGGACGGAGAGACCCGATAGCATTACTGCTCCTCCAATTTAAGTCTATGAATTCAGGGCAATTACAATCAAAATGGAAATGAGTTTTTTTCCCAGGCACTTGAAAAGCTTATACAAAAATTAATATGGGAGGAAAAAAAGGGCCAAGAATAGCTCAGACAATTTTGGAAGGGAACAAAATTGGGGACACGTGCCCAACTAGAGATCGAAATACCTTGTAAAGCCATAATAACTAAAGGTGAGAACGCTTATGACAACACCCACTTCACAAAACTGTTACAAGAATCACGTTATAAGGCCTACGTGAAAAAGGCTTTGTTGACTGTAAAACGCTGTCTAGATGTGAGACGGTACAGAGGACAAAGGTGTATATTGCATCTCTGAGCTACAACGCTTCCTCCAGCAGTAAAATTAATGACATCGACTTCTTTACTCCCTACCTGCCATAAATTCTTCCTGTGAGTGGGCTCAAAGGAGGGTAAGAAAGAAGCACGAAATCTCCCAGTTGGAGGGAATCTTGGAGGTTATTATTTCAGTCTCCCACTCAGCGGAGGAATCCTATCTACAAATTCCGGCCCCAGGTGGCCATCCTGTCTTGGCTTGAACACTTTCTGTGATGGAAGGGTTACTCCCTCTCAAAGCATCTCGGTCCTCGGGCAGGCAGCAGTGACAGTTAGAGATGGAGCTGAAATCAGACTCCCTCCAACCTTTTTCCACTTGTCTTAGTTCAACCTTCGGGAACAACACAAAACGAATTCACTCCCTTCCACCCTTGACAGCAAATCAAGGGTTTGAAGAAGGCCATCAGGGCCTTTCCCTGGGATAAACATTCTCAGCTTTTTAACTGTCCCTCTAAGACCTTTCCCTAAACAGGCTGGCCTCCCTGGGGTGCCCACTCCTTGGTCAATATCCTTTTTAAAGCTGGTGGTACCTCCCTGCCACCGCCTCCAAATGGAAACAGCTTAGATGTCCACAAGTGAGTCACTTTAAACAAATGAAGGCATATGCATATGATAATGGATGGTGTGACTATTAAAACTGTGTTTTCAAAGAATATATAATGAGTTGGGGGGAGGAATTCAGGATATGATGTTAATTTCAAAAAAAAAGATTTCCCTCCATATTCCTCCGTCTCACACAAAAAAAGACTTGAAGGACACATACCAAAACGATACCAGTAGTTATCACTAAATGGTGACAGTTAGATCATTTTTGTTTTCTTTTTTTCACCTTTCTACATTTGTAGGTTTTCTACCATGACTATACTTTTCTTTTGTAATAATAAAAACAAAATTACAGAGGCTGACAAAGCTGAATGTGAAGGAGAAACATGGTGCCTGGAACAAACACGGATGCTCTGATGCGGGCAGCCAATGGGGTGCTCACCATCGTGGTGTGGCCATGACAAGCATTAGTTTTTGGGAGCCATGTCAGAAATTTGTCAGAAAATTGAGCTTTTTGTTAACTAAAATCCTCAAGACTTTTTTTTTTCACATGAACTCTCGTCAATAGTTTGAATAACTGAGTCTTTTTTTTTTTTTAATCAAAATGAAAATCTTTCATTTTCCTCCATTAAATTCCATGTGTTTGTTTTGGCTCCTTGCTTAGCAAACCATATCCTGTTTCTGCCATGCTGTGTATTACTTATACGTTTCCATTTTGTGTCAGCCCTCATTTGTATGTTGGCCTACCGTTCACGTCATTGAAAGATATTTAACAGAACCGGTCCCCACAGAAGGACCAGAGGCATCTTGTACTGTACACCTTTCTTTGGATGACTTGGCTCAATCATTCAGTGCTTTCTGGATGCAGTGGGTTGCCTAGTTGTGCCTTTACCCAGCTGGACATCATCTCTTCCTTATCTATTCATCTTACCATGAGAAACTTTGCCCAAATCCCTGCTGAAAGATTCAGTACCTCTGGGACAACCTGGTGATTTTTGATAACCTTTCAAGAAAGAAAAGAATATGAAATGATGTTAGTATGATGTGGCTTGTTGTACACAAACTTGTGCTGGCTTTTTGAGATTTCTGCTTCCTTTTTGAAGCGATTTCAATCTAACTCTTTAATAACCCAGGTTAAGGTTTGCTGGGGATCAAAGTTAAACTCAATGGTGCAAACCTTCCGGAAGCTACATATTCCCCCTTTTGATAACTCGGACCGTTTCCCATCACTAATCCTTTGGCATCACTCCTGAGATCCCTGAAAGATTACCGACAATGGTTCCGTGATGAAACCTACAAGTTCTGTCATCCCCGGGGAAGAGATTTGTCAGGACCTGGAGACCTGAGCTTATTTAAAGAGGCCAGGTGTTTACTTCCTGCAGAGCTTCACACCTAGGGCTGTAGTTTCCTTTTAACCATGTTGAAGATCCTTCTTGGAGACAGAGGAGATGACAGCTACTTAGGAGTGGAGCAACTCTGCTTTGTATCTGTCATCTTCTAGCGTAACACCGTCCGCCCCTGGCCCTTCCCTATTCTCCCAGGTCAAAGCACGCTCACACAAAGCTCTGGTAGCTGTTCCGGAGCATTTTTTTGCAAGTCTCAGCTAGATTCTGAGCCCCAGCCTTGCTAACACGATGGCTGCAAACCCATGACACTCTTTGCCGTTCTCCGCTTGTTCTGTGCTCCTCCCTTGCGCTGTTATAAAGGCTCTTGGAGAACCTGAGGCTGCTGGAGGGCTTCCTTCGCTGGCTCTGGGTCTTCCCTTTGCTCCACTGTCGGGATCGTGGGAGATTGTACTGTCAGCATTTAATTTCGGGAAGAATTTTTTTTTAAGTTGAAGGATAGTTGATTTACAATGCTGTGTTAGTTTCAGGTGTACAGCAAAGTGATTCAGTTATAATATATATATGTATATATATACATATATGTATTCTTTTTCAGATGCTTTTCCATTATAGTTTATTATAAGATATTGAATACAGTTCCCTGTGCTATGCAATAGGACCTTGTTGTTTATTTATTTCATATACAGCAGTGTGTATCTGCTAATCCCAAACTCCTAATTTATCCTTCCGGATCCCCTTTCCCCTTTGGTAATCATAAATTTGTTTTCTATGTCTGTGAGTCTATTTCTGTTTTATAAATAAGTTCACTTGTATCATTATTTTAGATTCCACGTATAAGTGAATATCATACGATATTTGTCTTTCTCTGACTTACATCACTTAGTATGAAAATCCCTAGGCCCATCCATGTTGCTGCAAACGGCATTATTTCATTCTTTTTTATATATATACAGTAGTATTCCACTGTACATACATCTTCTTTATCCATTCACCTGTCGATGGATTTTTAGATTGCAGGAAGAATGTTTCTTTAATACATCCTCTGTCCTCTTACCTTTAAACAACAAAACACCAACATAATAAAATAAAACACAATAACAACGGCAACCAGAAAGCTCCTCTTCAGGCGTGCTTCTCATCACGGATGCAAACGAGGTCTGATAAGACGCTGGAAGTGGGCATTTCGGCTCCTCGTGGTACATCTTCTTAGAAAAACATATGACAAATGATGAAAAATGTTGCTTAACTTGCTTCAAATACGAATGTGGAGGAGCTATTCTTTCCTGTGTATTGTGCAGTGGGAAAGAGGGGAGAGGAGTGATGGAGAAACAAGGGAAATTAGTACTGAGTACCAACCACGTGGTTTCATTTAATCTTCATATCAATCCTGGAAGCACCGTCCCAATTTTAAAGGTGGAAAAAAATGAAGCTCAGGCTTAAGTAACTTGAAATAACTTTGTTTGTGGTCCAGAAGGTAGAGCAAGGGTTGAACTCAGAATCAGTGTGATTCTGCCGTTCATGCTTTTTTCTACATAACAGGTTGTAGGTAAGCAGCTCACAGGACAATCCAGTCCAGAGATGTGTGTTTTTGGACCACCCTGTATTTTAACATTTTTGAATATATTGCCAACGTTTACAATGTAGGAGATTTTACATCAAATTCCAGATTTCCAGCTTCTTTTGAAGATCTCTGGACCCACGTTTCTCCCCATGGTGACCACTGGCCAAGCTGAATCATGGCGAGCCCTTTAGAGAGACCGTGCCCCCTCCAGGCTGCCATGATCTCCGATCCTATCCTCATTTACATCCTCTACTTGGTCCTGCTGGTATTTGCATTTGCAATGCCCTAGGCCATGCTGATGCTCTACTGGTTTTCCTGGTTTCAGAGAGAAAGACTGCTGCCGTATGCAAAAGAAGGGAGCAACGGATACGAAAATCACAGATATGTCTCTTACACTCAATTCAGCCTCATTATTGCCCCGGAAAGGGGGCTCCCAGAATCTCAAGATGTCCCCAAAAGAATGTGCTTGTTTGTCCCAGGCTCCTCTGTTCCCAGTTATGTACTCAACTCTCTGTACTGTTTCTTAAACCACAGCGTCTAGTAAGAGTATCATTTAAGACTTTGTAACCTCCGACAATGGGCAAAAGAGTTTGTTCCTGTGACTGTTTAAACGGAGGTCTCAGGCATGATCAAACTCTGTGCTGTCCCAGAATCTCTGGCTAAGAGATCTCTCCATCCACAGCTGGATGCTACGGACAGAATAGTAAAAATGTACGTAGGCTAAACAGGCCAGACAGTGGGGATATAAATAGGCCAGACAGTGGGGAACCAGGCTGGGGATCAGGAACCCGTTTCCTGCTCTTGGTCCTGTTCTTATAAGGACACCAGAATGTAGGACATTACAGTGATACAGACCTGAAGAGGCAAGTCCGAAACTGGGGCTAGTAAGTTTGAATGACAAATGCAGGGGGAAATATGAAGGTCATTTTGAAGGGAGAGATTCATTCATTCATTCAGTCATTTGACACATGTGCCTCATGTGTCCACTACATGTCAGACACATTTTAGGCCGTGAGGATTCAGGAGTGAATGAGACAGACAGAAATTCCTGCCATCACGGAGCTTACTTTTTTATAGGGAAAGACAGACCATAAACAACCAAACAAACAAGACTAAAAAGGAAATATATATAATGTCAGTTGATGATAAGGCTGTGGAAAAACTCAAGCAGGGCAAGGGAGTTAGGGAGCTTTTTCTGAACGCTCGTGAGGCAGATGCAGTGGAGCCTGGGGTGGGGGGAGGGGAGAACTGCTGGGCCAGTGAGTGAATTTGAGGGCTGGGACCCCGCACACGCGTGGGGGAGCAGGCCAGCCCATCCCTGGGGATGGTATAAAGGCAGAGACAGATAGGCTGGTACACGGGGTGACCGGACCTTCTATAGCCAGGCTGGTCACCAGGCTGAACACGGGGCCTGAAGGGAGGGGACAGCTCAGGAGCCGGGACCAAAGGCCCACGGAGAGGTCGGTAAGGGGAGACGTCTTTAGTTCCAGTAACTGAATCTAGAGGCCAGACCTTTAAACCATGAGACACAGGAGAGCTGGGAGTCACAAGGAAATGAAGACCGTGGAAGCTTCCATCAGAGCCTGAAAACCGGGGACGGGGTGAACCCTCTAAGAAAGAGGGGAGCAGAGAGAGGAGCCCGGGCCAAGAGGGCGCCTTGCAGGAACCCCCACCCAGGGAGCCGTGTGTGTGTGTGTGTGTGTGTGTGCGTGTGTGTGTGTTTGTGTGTGTGTGTGTGTGTGCGCGCACGCACTGGGGTGGAAGAGGAAGCAAAGAGCCTTGCTTTGTCTGTCGGTTCAGACCTACTTTCTTGCCTGAAGAAGTGGAGACAACGGAACCTGCAAAGGAGTGGAGAGCATCGCTTGAAGGAAGGAAGGAGCCGCCAGCTGGGCCACCAGCCTCGGGAGGCCACGCAGAGGGGGATGGTGGCTTCGGAAGTCTCCAGACTGAGAAGAGGAAGGTCCCCGGCTTTCGAGGGAACAGCTGCAGTAGAGGAAGGTGGGCAGATGCCAGTCGCGGGGGCTTAAGATGTGATTAAAGGACGGAATGGAGCCAGCACGTGGGTGGCAGGTCCCACATGTTGAAGTGGTGTCCCTACCGAGTGAACAAACAGAGGAAAAGCCATACGGTGCCTCCAATGACCAAGCAAGACCTTTTAAGGGAGTTGGAGGATGACATCAGGAAAGGGGCCCTTGGAGAGGGCGGGATGGTGGAGACGGTGGTCACCACGCCCACACGCGGCCCGGGCTCTTTCTGTCTGGGCTTCCTCCCAGCAGATCCGGCAGCTGCAGGACATGTCCAGACCCTTCACTTGTCTCCGAGCCTCCTGGCAAGATGGTGCGCAACAAGGACATGGGAAAAGGAGAAGCACGGTGTCCTAACATCTCCCAGATCTGTCTGGGTGGGAGCCTCCACGGCTGGCACGAGATAGCGTGAAGCAGAAGGTGTGGGTATCGGTCTTGTGTTGCTTTCCTCATTCTCTTTTTGACTTATTTCCCCACTTGTCCCTAAGTCTGGATGCAAACGTGTGTCTCTGGGGGGCGTTCTAACAGAGCTCTATTCAACATGAGAAGTCCGACGGTTTCCTCTTGCGGATGGTGACTTCAGGGCTGGACCCTGCCTCATTTGGGAAATAATAACACATTGTGCTTTGGGTCCCAAAACATCCTCCTAGAACCACCTTACGAAGGCCTTCATGGACACGCATAGCCAAAACCTTCAGCCACAGTAGAGCAGGACCACTTCACGCCCCCCTCCTGCTAGGTACTCCTCTTACGCTCTTAGAGAAGGTCTTATTAAACCTTTTAGAGCTAACGCACCAGTGAAAATGTTTACTCTGGGAAAGAACTTCTGTTTTTCTTATATTTTAAAGATACATGTACTTATTTTTTTATGCATTGATTAATTTATTCATCAATACGTTAAAGTGCAGAAAATAAAGTTTAAAAAAGATCGCCTCTCCACTTAAGGGAACAGCCATTTTCATGTAATAAAACAGATATTGCTGATAGTACGTGAAACGTGCCAATCCCGGTCCCGTGTCTGATGTACGTGATCAGATTTAATCTTCAGAACAAATTGATGAGGGACGTAATTACTGTCCCTATTTTATAAATGCAGAAAAGGAGGCTCAGAGACATTCACCGGCCCAAGAACTGGTAAAGGGCAGGGCCAGGGCCCCATGGCCCATCTGCTCCCCTGAACGCATGTTTCTACATCATTGGGATCCCCTGATGGGGTTTAATGAGCATTTGTTCACCACCACGGTGAGGAGGGGCTTCCCCGTGGGAGGAAATCCTGCAACCCATCCCTTCTCATCCTGCACTAGTGATGCCCTGATTCCAAGAGGACCTGGACTACCTCCATTCCTGTCTCAGGAGAGCCTCTGGGGGTGGACAGAGGCAGGAATGGAGCCTCCTGCTGGTGGGAGGCTGGCTGTGCAGATGCTCAGGGGCTCACAAAGCAGCCCGGTCCTGTCCCAGGGCCCCTGGAAGCCTGACCTTGCCCTTCACTTGCTCGGGAGGAAGGAGGGGCTGATCTTACCCTCCTCCCTTGAAAGATCCAGCAGGGGAGTGGGAAGTATCAGAGACCAAGCTGGAAGGGAAGGGGAAAGACCGGCACAGCAGGGGTCCAGGCAATAACCCGCCTGGAATTTGCAACCTGGAATGCTGGGGGGACGAGGGTCAGGGGTTCAGGCACGGGATGGATAAGGCTGGCTTCCCAGGCGTAGGATTTCCCAGGGAAAGTACTTCCTTAGCTCCTAGTGACAAGGTTTGGCAACAGCAGGAGCTGTGGTTTAGGTGGTGTCATTTCTGGATGATCGTTACATGAAAGGGAGCCAGGGTGCAGGAGTTTATGTTCCCACGTCTGACGATCCGTCCAGCAACACATGTGGCTGGGCTGTTCCTTCACACACTTTTGCTTTTGCTTTCCTGGAAGGAGTTCCAGTGTTATCGTTATGTTTAACAGTTATAAACACTCCCATGTATTACGAGCTTACTAAGCACCGGTTTCACTTCTCTTTGCCTGGGAAATTTGCGTTTATCACCCCCAACCAGGGCAATGAAAGCGCTGTACAAACACTGCTTTACAAGCTGGGAGTGACTTTTTAGTCTGCAGCTCCATTATAGCAAGTAAGCGATGTGGCCTCTCCGTCCCTGACTTCTCCTGGAGATGGAAGACTCCCCCTAAGGCAGAGGTAGTGACCCCAGGGAACTGAGAGAGCCTCTTCTGCCCTGTGTGGGGAGGTCTTAGGAGCGGGGAGAAGGTGTTTGCTAGTGTGGCCCAGGGCACTCCCCACAGGAAGAGAGATGTTCACTTCCTCCTAAGTTCTGGGCTGTAGCCTCACTGATCACTGTCACAGCTCTTCTCATACCACAGTTTTTTGGCAGCCTCTCCCCCAAGACCGTGAACTTCTTGTAAGCAAAGTCTCTGTATCTTTTCTGTATCTCTGCATCCCTAGCGCCATGTCTGCAGCAGGGTCTGGTCCCTGGGGAATGCCCAGTGCATGTGTTTCTGACACGCTCAGGAAGCATGTGAGTAGCTTATTTTTGGAAAGACTTGACTTTTCCTTGGTTACAGTCTCATCACAAGTCTTTCCTCACAACTCTAGTACTTTTACGACAGTGGTGTGATCCTGCAGTGTTCTGTTAAGATTACTCACTACAGTTTACAACTTACTACGGACAAGTATCTCACAAATGGGGTGCGGGGGAGAGCCCGTCCTGCCTTTCCATGTGCTAATGTCTTGGCGGGTGTTCACCTGGTACTGATGTAGGACACACAGAAGTAGCTCTCCCTTACTAAGAAATGTAACTATACTATTTATCAGGTAAGTATAAACCTGGCCTCCGACCCAAAGCTTTAGGTACGGGAAAGGTTGGACTAGCATAGGCACCAATGAGTCAGGCTCCATCCTGAACCAGTTAGTAATTTTGTACATTCAGCAACTTTTCTCCAATCCCTAATCTGCCCTGGCTTCCGGAAGAAAGTGAGCCAGTTTGGGCTTCATTATCAACTGTGTTAGAGTCCCTTTTTTGTCTTGAAATATATCAAGATGTCAAGAGTTCAACTACTGGAGCTCACCTTTCCTTGACTCCTAAGATGAAAAAGGCACTTCCTGGTGTTAGGGAATTACCTCGATGTTCTTTTTTTTTTTACAGCATAGAGATTTTTTTTTGGTTTAAAAACATTTTTTTAACATCTTTATTGGAGTATAATTGCTTTACAATGGTGTGTTAGTTGCTGCTTTATAACAAAGTGAATCAGATATCCCCATATCTCCTCCCTCTTGCATCTCCCTCCCACCCTCCCTATCCCACCCCTCTAGGTGGTCACAAAGCACCGAGCTGATCTCCCTGTGCTATGCGGCTGCTTCCCACTAGCTCTCTGTTTTACATTTGGTAGTGTATATATGTCCACGCCACTCTCTCACTTCGTCCCAGCTTACTCTTCCCACTCCCCGTGTCCTCAAGTCCATTCTCTACGTCTGTGTCTTTATTCCTGTCCTGTCCCTAGGTTCTTCAGAACCTTTTTTTTTTTCTTTTGGATTCCATATATATGTGTTAGCGTACGGTATTTGTTTTTCTTTCTGACTTACTTCACTCTGTATGACAAACTCTAGGTCCATCCACCTCACTACAAACAACTCAATTTTGTTTCTTTTTCTGACTGGGTAATATTCCATTGTATATATGTGCCACATCTTCTTTATCCATTCATCTGTCGATGGACAGTTTAGGTTGCTTCCATGTCCTGGCTATTGTAAATAGAGCTGCAGTGAACATTGTGATACATGACTGTTTTTGAATTATAGTTTTCTCAGGGTATATGCCCAGTAGTGGGATTGCTGGGTCGTATGGTAGTTCTACTTTTAGTTTTTTAAGGAACCTCCATACTGTTCTCCATAGTGGCTGTATCAGTTTACATTCCCACCAACAGTGCAAGAGGGTTCCCTTTTCTCCACACCCTCTGCAGCATTTATTGTTTGTAGATTTTTTGATGATAGCCATTCTGACTGGTGTCAGGTGATACCTCTTGTAGTTTTGATTTGCATTTCTCTAATGATTAGTGGTGTTGAGCATTCTTTCTTGTGTTTGTTGGCGATGATAATGGCCTGGAATTCATTCAACATCCAGGAGGGTTTATTGAGCACCCCGGGAGTGATGCGGAAACACTTCCCAAGGGAATTGGTAATAGGAACTGGGTCTTAAAGGAGAAGTAGAATCTGACTGAGTGAGGTGGCTGGGAATAATAGTCCACCTTGGGGAAGTGACCTTAGGACGGGGAAGAGCCCACACACACTGAAAAGTGGGCATGTCCACCTGAATGGAGAGAAGGCTGGTACCTGGGGAACATGGGTGGGATGGAATGTCAGGCCAGGTATGTTGGCTCTGAGTGGCACACTGAGGTGTTTGGATTCTAAACCAAAATGTATCCTCAAAACAAAAAAAGGAGGACCTACTTACAGCACAGGGAACTCTACTCAATATTTTGTAATAACCTATAAGGGGAAAGAATCTGAAAATATATATATATATATACACATGTATATATATCTCTGAATCACTGTGCTGTACACCTGAAACTAACACGACATTGTAAATCGACTATACTTCAATTAAGAGAAAAAGGTAGAATAATTTTACTGAGAGGACACTGAAAGCCAAGATAAATGAGAACAGTTAGTTAGAAAATGTTAGCTGGCTCCAGACGTAGAACAGAGACCATCAGACCTTGAAGGGGCCTTCAACTTCATCTGGTCCAAATGCCTATTTCCCAGATGGGGAAATTACAGCTGAAATAAAATCAAAACCTGCCCGCGTGCGCTCAGCGGATAAAGCCAGAGCTAGAAACTAGTGTGGTGTTTTTTCCCCGCCCCTGCCCCCTTAATAAATTCAAATCTCCAGGCTTAGACAAATCACATCCCAGGTTCCTCAAAGAACTCCCAGAACCCTTGTCAATAATGTTTGAAAAAGCATGGAGAATAGCGGAACTGTTAACAGACAAGAGAAGAACAAAGTTGTCCCGATTCTCAAAAAAGGGGGAAAGGGGCACATTATAAAAACGAAAAGCCAGTCAGCTTGACAATTATCCCTGGCAGAATATTCTAGAACAGAATTTTAAAAAGCTATTTACTCCACGACCATTATTATAATGATAGAAACGAAGGGGGAAATAACCCACAATTTGACCACTTTAACCCATCAACTGAACAGATTATTAAGTAGACTCTTTGTAAGTCTTTAGAAAAGCAGAGATCGCTCAGAGCCAACCCGAAATCTCAGAAAACAAAACACGTCTTCATTTATTCCTTTTTTGATGGGGATGTTGGACTAGTAGAAAGCAGTGACGTCAAAACCATACTTGCTCTTAGCGCGGCGCTTGACAAGATCCATCATAATCTCCTTGTGGCTAAGACGTGAACTGGCTCCCAGCCAGTGGGAACAGCCATGGCTGGTGTAAGAATTGTACCTAGACTGCTGATTAGTGTGTATATCAGCCTGAAAGGACGCTATGGTGGTGAGCCATGGAGGTCTCTCTTCACTCTTCCCTGAGAGTATTTTTGTCTTACAGGGGACACTTATCAGATTTTCACATGACATGGCCAAGGAGGAATAGCTAATATGAAGGACCCTTGCTGTGTTCTGTGAATTACGTTAACTATACTTTTCCCACAAAATTATCACGCTTAAATCGTACCACCCTGGGAGGCAGGTAGGAATGCTATCTCCATTTTAGAGATGAGGAAATCGATGGTTTGAGATGAATCGGTTGCTTAAGGTGACACAGCTCAGGAGGGGAGGGAACAAAATTTTGAATCCAGCTTTTTGTCTGGCACCAGAGTCAGAATGAAAAGATCGTGTGTAATTTGGACAGACCACAGCTATGAGCTGAAATCCACATGGTATCACAGAGCTTAACACCTGCATTTTAATTCTAAAAATCAATTGCATATCCAAGGATTGGGCCGATCCGACCTACTACACCCATGGGAATGACCTGGGGGTTTTAGTTGCCCACAGGCTCCATTGGGAAAAAAAAAACAAAACAAAACAGTGAAGAGAGTTAACCAAATTTTGGCTGCATTTATTGATAGTGTTTAAATCAAGGCAGCTAAGGGTCCTGCTGGCTATGGGATCAAAACATATTTGAAGATAAATCAGAGAAAAGTAACCAAGAAAGATGCAGAAACTATGTTGTATGAAAAATGGTTGAAGAAGCTGATACTATTTTAGGCTGAGAAGGCCGGAATCATCACATATTCAATGAGAAGTCATATAAAAAAAACAGCAGAACGGGATCCGGGAGTAGAAGTTATGAAGGGCCAGGCTTTGGCGCAATCCGAGGACGAACTTTCTAACTGTTGGAACTGTCCGGAAATATAAGACAGTGGTCAGTTTGCAGTTACCATGAGAGTTAAACAGACTGGAGAGCCCTCGTTAATGTGGAAGTGGTTACCGTGGGAGCTGAGAGGGAGACAGAGGCCACATGTTCTTCCCTCCAAACCCCAAATCCCGACCCCGCTTAGATGTTCGCTTATCGGAACTTGGTTAGTCGTTAGAGTTCAAATAGTGAATTATTCATCAACTGACCCTTCAAATAATCCTCACACAGATCCAGATTTGTTAAAACAATATGGTTTCTTGGGAAGTAGGAGAGTTCCTACTGTAATTCCTAATTTCATTTGGGGCTACCCGAATCCAGGTCAGCATCATCTCACTGGCAAAGACCCATCCGTATCAGAATAAGAATCTAAACCTTATCACCAGCTCTGTTTTCGGACACTACTTAGTTAAGAGATTTATAGTTCTTTACTAATACATTTACCCCGAAGTATATTATACGGCTTTCATTCAGTCCGGACCATTTCGCTGATTTAGGGTAAAACAGTACAGTTAGATCATCGCTATTCCAGAAAGCTATTCTGACATGTGCCTGACAAAAGCTGATCTTGGTCATCCAGAAACAAAGGAATTCTCTGGTTTATTAGGAAGTTTGTGCTCACATTTTAACATCAGAGCCATCCTTGCCTGTCTGCCAGCGCCATCTAGTGATGCAATGAGCACATTTTTTCCAGCCTGGGAGTGATAACCCAGTTTTGAATAATCTAGGAGGGACCACCCTTCTTTTCTGGACCCCAGAATATTTGGATTGGAAGAAACCTCTTGGGGACAAATGTTTAATACCCGTGTATCATCCAGGCAGGCCTTCCCCAAGATCCCACCCAGAGATATCAATTTCTAGTCTAGTGTCCAGAGTGAGTATTAATCCAGGAGGCCAGAGCTCCCAGGAAGAGTGAAAATGAACAAATTGAATGGGAGAGATCATAGTGATTTTTCCCATCTATTTCTTTTCATTTCAATTTTTTTAGAACTCAGGGCAGGTTAAGACTTGATGCAAAGGCTTGTGACCGGAGACTTGCAGAGATGTTGCAGAAACAGCCCCGGAGAGTAGGTGGCACTAGATAGGAAAATGCACAAATATCCTACAAAGCGGTGTAAGAACTTAATTTTTTTTTAGGGCACTGATTTTTGAGAAGTGGTTGCTGGGCAGATATTGTTCAAGTCTATGCCGATGACAAGACTCGTCTTAAACCGTTTCTTATTTAACCCACTGGGCTTTGAAGAGAAGGATATTATGTGCATTCCTGTTCTTGTTTCAGGTTATTCAGGATCGAGGATAATGTTGAGGATATTCTATCAAATTATTATAAGCGCAAGACAAGCATCCTCCCAAATGCTACATGGAGATGGAGGTGTTTGGATTGGATGATGCTAAGATCCCTTTTCTCCTCTGAGAGTTTCTTATTTGGTGATTTGAGACCATCCGCAAGATCGATAAGGTGTGCCTTTGTATTAGGGGCACCCAGCCCGTGAGATCCAGGACTCGGCAGGGTAAGAGCCTCCTTGTTGCTTTAGGCGCACAGGTGAGTCAAAGCAAGGTGAACTGGACCAGAGATCTGATCGCTCCTGATTCTCAGCTACTTCCTGTCCCTTGCATTCTTTACATGGTTTATCTTATGTCTTTGTCAAGTCTTACATGTGGCTCTCTTTTTAGTATCCTCCAGTAAAGGAAAAGTTCCTCAAAGGCACAGAGTGTATCTTTTGCTTCCTGTATCTCTTCCCTGACATATCTGACCCCAGCGTCTCCTTATGGCCTCAAATCATGGGCTGTGAGAGCTGGCAGCCACCTTGGAGATTACCTCGTCCACTTATCTCATCAGATGAGAAACACAGGCCCCAAAAGGGATGTGACTTGCTTAACACCATTCAGCTCATCAGAACCAGAACTTGGATCAGCCCCTGAATCTCCTGACTGTCCTAGACATTAACATGGCACATCCCATAGTGGCAGAGAGGCAGGACGCCTCCCCACCCCCAGCTGGGAGCAGCTAACCACGAGCAAGAAACTGCTCCAAACCCTCATGTATGTGAATATTGCCTTCTGCTCCATAATATGTACGTGTTTGTTTTAACATTAAAATGTTAGAATTATTTTTTCTCGTAAGGAAAATTGATACTGAAGTTATAATGGGAAAGAGTCGTTTGTCTTCCTTGGCATAAAGCTGTAACCCTCAGAGTCAAAACAGAGTTGTAACTTTTGTGCTTGGAGCTGAGGAACCGTGAACATCTTTCTGAGTGTGGCTCTGGGTCCCTGAGGATAGAGGTCAGGAGGAGGGGAAACCAGGGAGGGGAAAGCCAAGATCCTATCTTTTTAAAAAATTGATTGTTTTAACAGCCTTATTGAGCTATAACTCACATACCATACAATTCCTCCATTTAAATTGCATAATTCAGTGGGTTTTGGTATAAAGGTGCTTTGTCTTGAGTGAACAGCTACAAACACACATCCCCACACAGCGCCTGATGGAGGAGAAGGAAAGGCGAGATCTAGTTTTTAAATGCAATTTACGCTCCACCCTGCCTCCTCAAGATCTGTAGGGCGTTCTTAATCCACAGAAGCACCCCTTCACTGCTCCCCAACTCCCCTTCCCAAGCTGAACGGAAGCTCCATCCATAGACAATTATTTAATTTTCTGGGCAGAAGCAATGGACCGCAGTGATGAACTTGCAGGAGAGGCAGTTCTAGGGTTGGTAGAGAAGGGAGCAAAGGGCCAGGGAGAGGGTTGTAGGTGATAAAGCAGGGAAAAACACTGCTTTTTTAAAAAGAGCATAAGTTTGTCCTAGCGGACTACTTGAATTCCAATTGCGATTGGGTGACGGGGCTGGTTGGGGGATGGCTAGAAACCATGCAGAGTAGGGATTAGGAACACAGGTTCTAAGGCCAGGAACCGAGGTTCAGATTCTTGTGTTTGGACAGGTTCAATCATATCTCTGTGCCTCAGTTTCTTTTCGGGTAGAAGGGGTTAAAGAGAGTACCTACTTCACAGGGTTGCTGTGAGAATTCTATTTGTTAATTACATAAAGAGCTTATAACAGTGTCAGGCCCTAAGTTCGTGTTATACCAGGCCCTGTTCCATCTGCACACCTTCTCCTCAAACACATACACACACATACACACACACACACATGCTCTCTCTCTCTCTCTCTCTCTCTCTCTCTCTCTCTCTCTCTCTCTCTCTGTCTTAGGAACTCTGACCAGCTGTTCCCTCTGCATGGAATCCTCTTTGCCCAGATATCACTCAGCTTGCTCCCTTACTTCCTCAAATCTTAGCTTCTCAATGAGGACCATCTTGAATACTCTCACCATCCCTTACCCGTATCTGTGTTTTTTCTATAGCTCTTATCACCTTACAGCATACTATACAACGTGCTTGTTTATTACATCACGTTATCTGTGTCCATCCCCCCACACCCAAGCCCCAAGCCTGCCCCACCTCACCTTCCCCAGCACGTAAATTCCACAAGGGTAGGGATTTTCCTCTATTTTGTTCACTGATACAGCCTAGGAAGCTGGGGACAGTGCCTGGAACATTGAGGGAGCTTGCTAAATATTTGCTGAATGAAGAACCGAAGAGCAACTCATATTAGATAATCTGCTGTGGTTTCCTGACCTCCCTGGATGTGATTCTTAGGAATGTCTGCAGTGACCCAAGCGCAGGCGGGACACCCTCCAGCTGCCCTTTCCACCACTCAGGGCTTGTACTTGCCTCCCTCTCTCCTAGTGACCCAAGCGCAGACGGGACACCCTCCAGCCGCCCTTTCCACCACTCAGGGCTTGTACTTGCCTCCCTCTCTCCTAATTTTAAAAATGATATCCTATTGACGTGCTTTCCTGCTTCCCGCTTCTCACCTTGAAGCTTCTCAAACGCTAAGTCGTCTCTGTTCTCTCTTTCCAGATCATTCCTATTAAGTTCTTTTTGACAATGCGATGACCAAAACCCTAGAGTGGCATTCCTGGAAGGAAAGCACCAGCCAGGAATGTCACAGCCCGAGAGCCTTTTCAGAGTTCTCCATCCTCTAATTAGGATGGCCACACATCTCAGCTGCCGCTTTGGACTGTGCTGTGAGCTGCATGTTGATGTCTACATCTTCCCCCCCCCCCCCGCCGCCCCCCCACACCCAGCAGCAAAAACTAATCATCAGTGGTATTTGCAAGAGAGCCTTTCCGTTCAGTATGAGTGAATTATTTAGCTCTTCATTTTTTTTTCAGTTGAATTTAATTCCTTGTCCTGTTTCCTAATTAGGAAGATTTACAGGATTCATTCTGATTTTTTGAAAAAAAAAATTCCTTCCTAGGGACGCTTATCTCGGCTTCAGCAAATGTTTCATCTGCTTATCTCACCTCTTAATTCCTGCTGGAGTTGTTAACTGTCAGACTCCAGCAGCAGGGCTGATTCTGGCGCTGCCTCACTGTTGGCTCTTTTTCAGACTGAGGCTGGGTCTTTATATTCAGGGCCGATGGGCACAAATGCAGCTTTTTCTCCCTCACTCCTGGACCCTCTCGCGGCCCCTCATCTCTCCCTGTGCCTCTTCTCGTCTCCTGCTTCCCCCTTTCTGTCGAAAACAGCCTGTCCCCCATATACATTCCTAGCTAGCCCCCTCCATTTCTGGCTGTCCATGTGGCCGTTAAAAATAAAAACAATTATGAAAATAACATTTTTAAAATAGATAATACTATATAATGCATCTCACCAGTTACTTGGTTCTTTTTTCTCTTTCTGTTGTCTTAGGGGAGGTAGAATTCCCCCCCACACACACAAATTGACCTTGCCATTCTCTTCTTTCATCTGCCTGTTTTCTCCATCTGATTATTTTCTTGCTTTCCAGACATAAGATAGGTCTCCTCTGCTCCATTTCCCCCCCTCTCCTTTCCCCTTGGGCAATTCCTCCCTGCTCTCCTAGCATTCCAAGATCTAATCAACTCAACCAGGTGTGAGGGAGGCCGCCATCCCTCAGGATCCCTGGGCTGGGTTTAGCGTGGTTTAAGTTATCATCACCCAGAACACACACAGGACACATGAAAGATAAAGGAAAATGTCTTCTATTTGTCTGGCTTTCCTGAGAAAACTAGTGACCGTGGTCAGGATGCATAGTTTCTACAGCTGTGGCACTTAGCCTGGAACGATGATGCAGAGGGAAGCCGTCCCAGCCCCAGACCGTGTCACAGAGAGTCATCTCTTGGAAGACCATGAGAGGCTGAGCCCCATGTCTGAACCCTCCCTGGAAAAAGTTATGGGAAAGTGTATAACGTTGTTTCCTATGAGAACATTCTAGAAAGTCCCAGATCCATTCCACTTCTTCAGCAAAATAAGAGGTGGATTATCATCAGTTATGAACCCAAATACCTAAGGGGCCCAGGAAGGTAATTTAAACAAGGAAAAGAGATACAGGTCAGGTAACTCAGGTAAAGCTAAGAACCCGTTCCCAGTCCAAAGGGGTCAGTATGACCAGTCGTTGGCATAGGAGGATGGTGTGTAAGGGAAGCTGGAGAAACACATTATTTAATGTGAAATTTCCCAGTTTTAAAATGGTGGGCACTTATCAAAACTTTTAAAATACTTTGTGGGCTAAAGCTCATTAGCTGTTTGTGACCCCTGGACTAAAGGATCTAAGGTCCCTTCCCACACTTGCTCTCTAACAGTGGTCATAAATCCAGAATAATAAGAATAAAGATAATTACCAGACTTTTCACAGCTCTTTTCAGTTTATGAAATGTGTTCTCTTCATATTAGGGATATGGCAGTATATTTTAAAAACATATCCACCTGAGATATATATCCACGTCAGCTGTGTTCTCTCCATCTCCCTCTCTGACCACCAGCCCAGGCAACCGCAAGGCTTCAAGGAAATGAAGTATAGCTCCAACCGCCCCCAAAAGTTAAGGACTTCATCCTAATCTTTCCAATTAAACTTGCTTTGTAAAAATCCACTCCACCTTCGAAGAAGAGCTAGTTCCTAAATTATTTAAATTGCTACTGTTCACTTTGCAAAACTTAAAGACAATCACCAAAACCCACCGATAACAATGGATCGATTTCATGACTTATAAATAAATTTTATTCCTAAATAAAATATTAACAAATTGAATGCAGCAGTTTTTTCAAAGAATAATGAATATGTGACTAAGCAGAGCTTATTTCAAGAAGGTAAGGATGGGTTGAACATTAGAAAACCTACTAGTATAGTTCATTATATTAATGAGTCAGAATAAAAAAGGAATATAGTGATAGAGCTCAAGAGACGGTTGATAAATTTAACATCCTTTCCCAATTAAAAGCTTATAGTGAACTAGGAATAGAAAGGAATTTCTTTAAAGATGATAGTGTATTTAAAGAATATCTAGGGGCTTCCCTGGTGGTGCAGTGGTTAAGAATCCACCTGTCAATGCAGGGAACACGGGTTCAAGCCCTGGTCTGGGAAGATCCCACATGCTGCGGAGCAACTAAGCCTGTGCGCCACAACTACTGAGCCTGCGCTCTAGAGCCCATGAGCCACAACTACTGAGTCCTAGTGGCCACAACTACTGAAGCCCGCATGCCTAGAGCCTGTGCTCTTCAAGAAGAGAAGCCACAGCAATGAGAAGCCCGCGCAATGAAGAGTAGCCCCGGCTCACCGCAACAAGAGAAAACCCGCGCAGCAACAAAGACCCAACACAGCCAAAAAAAAGAAAAAAAAAAAAAAAATCTAGCACCAACCAGGGGCAAACGTTTACCATACCTAACTAAAAACTGAATGCTCATTACCTTGTCCTGCATTCTTCAAAAATTTTCTGAAATTTTGGCCAATGCAATACTAAGAGTGAAAACTGCATTATTTGTAGGTGATGTGATTGTTAACATAGAAATTGCAGAGAGATTGGCTGACAAGCTATTAAAACTAATAAGACATTTTCAGCGTGGTAGGATGTAAGATACACATAGCATTTCATAGCTTGTACGCATGTTACACACATATACACTTGAAATAATCCACTGTGATAGTTAAGTAGTTTTCAATTTTTTACTATTCCAAAAAATACAGCAATAAACATTCTTGTACAGATTATTGTGTACATTTGTCTATTTACCTCCTTGAAATTAGTTCCTAGAAATGGAATTGTTTAATAAAAGATTATGGAAATTTCAAATTTTGATACATAATGCCAAACTAGACTCAAGAATAGTGTGTGTTGGGCTTCCCTGGTGGCGCAGTGGTTGAGAGTCCGCCTGCCGATGCAGGCGACACGGGTTTGTGCCCCGGTCCGGGAAGATCCCACATGCCGCGGAGCGGCTGGGCCCGTGAGCCGTGGCCGCTGAGCCCGCGCATCCGGAGCCTGTGCTCCACAACGGAAGAGGCCACAACAGTGAGAGGCCCCGCGTACTGCAAAAAACAAACAAACAAAAAGAATAGTGTGTGAGCAACTAAGACCCAACACAGCCAAAAATAAATAAATAAATCTTTAAAGAAAAACAATTTGCACTCTCTAATTTATTCTGGTAAATGGATTGGGATAGGGATCTTCACTTTATCTTTTTTTTTTCCCCTCTTTAATTTTTGCCAAATGCTAAACCAGTTGCCCCAGTATGACTTCTCGAATAATCCTTTCTTTCCCCACTACTTTGAAATAGAATTACTCTACATATTGGAATGAAGGATAGCTATATCATAGTAGGTGAAAAAGTCTGTAGGTATTCTTTGATCAAGTAAAAAAATTTTAATGTGTGGAGGCATAGAAAAATTCAGAAGGAGCTTAAACTGTTCCTTTTTCATTTCCTATGGGTAGATGGTGCTTCTTTGCCTGGAAGATTCTTCCCCTCTTGTAGCTCAGGTAACTTCAATAGGAGGGCATCCTTGAAGTTTTGGCTTAAACCTCTTGGTGGGGGGGGTTGGATTGGGGGGCGGCAGACACCCTGTCCTAGGTAGGCACCCTCTCAAAGAACCCTGTACTTGCCATACTACCTGTAGACCATCCTGCACCTTTTAATTTTATCTAAATTACTTCTTACTTTTTTCTCTAGACTCTAAGCTGCATGAGGACTGCATATGGGTCACTTGCTCATTGCAGAGCCTAGCACAGTGTCAGTATCTGGCAAATAACCGTCACTCATTGAGCACTTCCTGTATACCAAACACCATGCTAGGTGCCTTCAATGAGCACACTACACGCTTAGATACTATTATTATCACCTCTGAGCACGAGGAAACCGAGTCGGAAGCTTGTCCCACAGGCTATTAATTCCCAGGCCTGTCTGCCTCTTGGCCACTACACTCCCTATACGGTGATTAATAAATATCGGAGGTCATCAATAAATACCGAGGCTTGAGGATCACTTGGAGGGGACTTTGCTGGAGGGATGCAGCCCTGGAGGGTGGCTGGGCTGGTAGCCCTTTAACAACCGCATTACAACCCAGACCCTCGCAGGCCCCGCCCACTCCGCGCCGAGGCCGGAAGGGAGAGGCACTGGCGGGGGCGAGCTTCCGGGGGCGGGGCGGGGCGGGGCTGGCGCTGGTTGGCCGGCTTCGGCCGGAAGTCGGGAGGTTCGAGGGGGTCCGAAGACGCCGGTTTATGACGGGGAGGCTTGCGTGGAGGTTGTCTCTCCGTTCTTTCGCTCCCTGGGCCCTCGGGAAAAACCCAGCACCCCGACCCTGTGGCCAGCCCCTTCCGCCAGGCTCTCTCCGCTCGATTTCGCCACCGTTATGTGGGAAGCGAATCCGGTGAGTAGCCGGGCGGGACGGGGCGGACCGATGGGCGGGGTTGATGGGAGAGGGCGGGAGGGTTTCCCGGGAACTACGCCCTCCCCCCCAGGCCGCGCAGACCGGCTCGTGAGTTCCGGGGACGCGAAGGCCCCGGCCCCGGGGGCTCGGGCAGTCGCCTTGCGAGCAGTGGAGACGGCTCGGTGGGTCCCCAGCGCCGTGCGGCTGTCCCGTCCCACTGATTGGACTCGCTGTGGTTTCTCCGGCCCCGTCCCTCCACCGTCTTTGTAAACTTGGCGTTTTGCTCTCTGGCTGGAGTTCCTGGGCTTCGGACCTGTGACTGACTTAGGCTCAGGTGTACCTGCCAGCCCCACCCCCATCCCCGTCCAAAGCGAGGGGACTCGCCCTCTGGGTCCTGAAATGGGCCTAAGGGGAACCGCCGGGGCTCCTTTTCCCTTCCTGGTGGACAGCCATGGAAAACTGGGGTGGTCGAGCGTGTGTTCTAAGCCTCTAGATGGTGAGGTTCTTAGATTTTTTTTTTCCAGTGGACAGAAACTGATGACCTGGAGCGTTTCCACTGCAAGTCTTGTGTCTCCCTCCGGTATTTGCATTGTGTCTGCATGCCTTTGTGTTTACCTTGCTTTTGTACATTTATTTATTTAATATGCCGCCTTCAAAGAGTGGAATCCGCTTGCCAAGAGTATTCCATTAATCTGTTAGAATTGAAATCGCCTAGTTACACGGCAAATAGACACTATTTACGCCTTTGAGTTGACTGGAAAAATGGCAGAATCACGTATCAGCAAATTGTTGACCTAAATATGTGCAACTACCCCACGTGCTGAGATAACTTCCTAAATTTAGTTTAATAACCCTGTTTCCATATTTGCAGTAACTCCTTTGCTGTAATCATTACTTCTTTTTTTCCCCATTCCTGGCATATATTTCCAGATAGAGAGTTTGTCTGTAAATTTGCTTCTGTTTTTACGTTTTTACCCGGTAGAAACTAGTCTGTTGGTCTGGATTTTTTTGGTTGCGTATCATGGTTACATCCCAGGCCATCGAATAGCGATGATCATTATCTAAGACCCCCCCCCCCTTTTTTTTTTTTTTTGGTTCAAACATACAGTCCTTTAAGGCCACATCAGAGGAAAGTAATTGCTGGGGTTCGATTTTAGCAAAGATAATTTCAAATTGTGAGAATGTGCTCTCTCCTTATATATTCAGTGTCACTATCTGTCATCAGTAAGTTTCATTTTCTATTATTATATGTGTGTTTGTGTTGTATTCAGTTTTTATTGGCAGTCCTTCTCCTTCCTGGCTTCTCCATAAGATACCCTTTAGTCATCCAAGTACATGTCTTGCCCAAAGTCACATGTCTTAAATCCTTCACCATGTTAGAAGCTCCATATGGGCAGAGACTTTTGTCTGTTTTGTTTACTGCGGTATCCTCAGACTAGGGAACAGAGCCTGACATATAGTAGGCACTCAGTAAATATCCACTGAATTAATAAAGTGGTTGCATCGGTACTAGAAAGAGTCCTTTGCTCCTGTTGTTCATTCTCCCTCCTCCATCACATATACAACAGAACTGGCTACTGGGTCACTCATGTGTTTGTGAGGATTATAAAGGCATTAATGAGTATCTCATATATTTGCTTTGTTACAGCATTATCTCACTTCTTTGGAAGGAAGGCTTGGTTTTCTCCGAAATCTCCCTAATGATTTTGCTTGATTTCAGTAGAGCAGACTGACTTTTGTTAATAGTGGTGAACCTTCCACCTACAAGCCCACATTCTTCTTTTGACCCTTATCACGCTGCTCTGATAGATCTTAATGCTCCTGTGTTTTCTTACCGGTCCTGTTTTTCTTCCTCTGAGCATATGAATGTTGTCAATAAGGACAGTTTCATTTTGTAAAAGTACAGTGAACATTCTGCATATGGATTTCCTCTTGTAATTTGTTAGTGTCTTTCACTAGAAGAGGCATCTGAATAGTCTGTCCAGCTGTGCTTGTGGGATGAAAATTAATTTTAATGTTTCTCTAAGCCAAACACAATTGGAAAGATGAAAACAAAACCCACAGTGCATCCTAAAGATAAATACAGATGACTTTTGTATTACCCACCAATTTAAATTACTGTTTACCATTTCTTCCCATTGAATGATGCAATAAATTCTGCTTTGTGGAGGAAGGCCATAGAGAGCTGCTTTAACTGAAGACTTCTGCTAGTTTCTCCCTGTATTTTTTTAGTAGCTTCCATGACTTTGATATGCCACCTGTGATCTGCAAATTTATCTCCTCTTGCAAATACGCCTTCAGTGTGATACTGTATTCCGCTCGCAAGTGTTTTGAGGAAATACTACACTGCCTCTGGCCATGATAATGCTCAGAAGCAGTCGCCCCTTCTACGTGGAAAGTCTCCATGACATGGTTTGAGTATGGAAAATCACCATTGAACTGGGAACAGTTTCTTGGGCGGGGGAACCCAAAACAAGATAACCAAGGAGCTATAAATAAACTTTATCTCAGTACACCGTTTTATTTTATTTTTCAAGGCAGTCATGAGGTCAGTGATGATTCTGTTCAAGCCTGTCACCGACCAGGCCCCTTGAGGTCCCTGCCGAGGCAGAAGCAGGTTGACAGGGCTCAGGCACTCAGTTTTGGTGTGAGATCCTGGCAGTTCTCCACCCACCTGGGGGGGGGGGCATGGCCCTGGACTGATGTCCCCCAGTGTAGGAAAATGGCAGATCTGTAGGAAGGAGTTGGAGGGGATGCCGTCACTGCCTTGACTCTGTGTACCCTGACTTTGCCCTGCTTTTTTCTGTATCTTTGTCGCTGTCTTCCCCCTCTTTGCAGGAAACAGAGTCAGTATCAGCATTACATAGGAGGGAGTTTCAACTTCTCTCTGACGACAGAAAATGAAAAATGACAAACATCTGTTACGATAACAAATCATCTGTTGCAGTGGTAGGACCTTACTTTGTAAAGAGTGATAAACTCTTCAAAATTCCTTTTCGCTTATTAATTCATATGATTAGAACAATCTAATGAGTTAGCTAAGGGAGAAGGAAGTGACTTCCCCAAGATCTCGCAGGTGGGTGAGCCACAGAGTCGTTTAGCACCCGTGTCCTCTCTGCCACCACCCTGCCGCTCGGTTGGGGCAGTGATAACGTTTGTAAATCGGTCCAGCGCTTTACCCGCTGAGCCTCCCTTTTCTCTGTTATTTTATATTCACAGCTGCTTCCACGCTCGCTTGGCACTGTGATTCTCTCCTTCCTCTGTCCAGCCTCTTGAGAGAATAGTCTTATACTTCTTGTCCTTCGTACTCAGACCTCAGCCCCCCCAGCCCCGGCTCTGCCCCAGCAGCTGACTTGCGAGGGGGTCACTGAGAGTTTCCGAATCGCCACGCACAGCGGCCACCTGCACATCTCACTCTCTTCTGTCATTTTCCAACAGTAATGCCACTGGAGATGTTTCTCAAAACTCTCTTTTTTTGATTTCCTGGGACTGTATTCCTTTGGATTTCTTCTCCTTTCTATGATTCATCCTTGAATCATAATCTTGGGTGAGCTGCACTGCCTTCTTCTGCCCCTGAAATGTACCACCTTAGCCTTTTTCTTCTCTCAGCACATCCTTTTTTGGTGAGCCCCAAGGCTTCAGATATCTCTTTAGTGACTCTACCTGCCAAATGGACGTCATTAGTCCTGACCCCCTTTCTGAACTGGGTGATGGACAGCTCTACTGGTTGTCCCTCCGGGAGTTCAAAGTCAGTATGTCTAAATCCAGCTCCCTCAGTCACTGAGTCATTTCACGCAGTCAGTCAACAAACACTGAATAAACATCTATTGTCTGGAAAACACCATTCCAGGCACTAGGAAGGGGCAGGGCAAACCTGGACCAAGTCAGAGCCTGCCCTCCAGGGCCTGGAGATACAGTTTGAGTGGGGACAGTGTTACCAGAGGGCATCTGGGGGCCTGGGAAGGTTTGTTGAAGTAAGTTACGCTTGAGCTAGGTGTCCAAGTCCCAGGAGTGGTCTTGTGGGAAGAGCAGAGGAAGCAGCATGGCCAAAGGCCACGGAAGTGAGAGAGAGAATGGCCGCTACAGCTTGGATGGAGGAGTGACGTCGACAAAGCGCATGTCCTGTGGTCGTCTCGGTGAGGACATCGCGAGAGGAGGGTGGAACGCTGCGAGGACAGCAGCTGGCATCTGTGGGACATCCTGGCTGAGGAGGCAGCGTATGCTATAGACGTACCTTCGGGCTGGAGGGGGACAGAGGTAGGATGTGTTCCTGGCAGTGAAAGTTCTAGAGAATGTAGTGTCTATGAAGGTGTGTTCTTAGGGTCAGCGTACGCTCACGGGTTCATAACTGACAGTTTCATCTTCGTGGCATTCTTTGTAATTGTTCTAGCAATGGGTTGAGCTGAGCTGACAGAGGAGTGTGACGTGCCAGTGTTTGGTGGCTGGGGGCAGTCTAAATTGAGTATGGGGTCATCCAGTACCTCTGAGGTGGGGATTTATAAATGATTGTTCTCTTTTTTAGTGATGAGACTAAGGCTCAAAGTTGGGTGCACTTTCTGAATGAGGACAGCCAGGTTCTAAACCCAGAACTTTCTGGCTCCAGAACAGGTACTCTTCCCAGTCCAACTTAGGATTTAGGATTTAAAGTGAGTAGAAAAGACCCTGTGGGAGAGTCACAGGGACTCAGAGCTAAAGGAAGGGTTCTCGAACTGCAGGAAACCTTGACGTTTCTGTGACACCAGCTCCTGTGCGCCTGGACCTTTGCTAGTGACGTAGCCCATGAGCAGGAGAGAAGTACTGTGGCCTCTTCCCAGGGTTGGCACGGCACATGCTGCGCAGGCTAAGGAATGAGTCTGATAGTTTTTGGTATCAGGGGAGAAAAAGAGTTTGGGAAGCAGGCTGGAGGCACGTGTTTGTGGTCGAGGCCTGAGGGATGGGGTGAGGCAGTTTGCCCATTGTGACCCACCTGGTCTGATGCTCAAGCCGGCTGCTGAGGTCTTTGGCTCATGCAGCTCCCCCTCTAAGAGTTAGACCTGCTTTGGAAATAATGTCTGAGGGCAATACAATACTCATGTATTTATTTAGCACCTACTATAAGCCAGTCAGCTCTAAATCCCAGGGTTTACAGTGGTGAGCAGAACAGAACAGGCCCAGCCCACACTGATTTGCAGTCTGCGCAGGGTGGCGACGTTAAGCTGATAATTACACAGTACCATTGAGCTCCAATTGTAGTAGAAGCTCTGAAAGAAAAAGTACGGTGACGTGTAATAGGAGGAGCTAGTGCTGGACTTGGAGATCAGGTCAGGCCACCCAGTGAAAGTTACTTCTACAGAGATCTGAAGGACTGAGCAAGAGTTAGCCACGGAAAGGCTGGGTGGGAGGGGAGGAGGGCTGTTCAGACAGCCGAGACAGCCTGAGCAAAGGCCCCGGGGCAGAAAGGAGCTTGTGAGAGAAGCCGCCCGTGGCTGGAATGCGGTGAACCGGGAGTTAGGGCCAGCGGGTAGGTCGGGGCAAGCCATGCGTGGCTTTGTGGCACGTGTTCAGGATCTGAAATTTATCCTTGGAGGAGTGGGGCCATCGCAGTGTTTTACACAGGAAGTGACGTGAACATACTTGCGTTTTGAAAAAGATCATTCTGGCTGCTGTGTGGAGCACGAGTTATTTATTAGAGAGTGTACGAGGCAGATGATGGCCTGCCACCGATAACCGTGTCCGCGTCACCGGGAACTGGGGAAGTGTTCGGTCCCAGAGCAAAGGGGAGTTAAGATTGCTGATCAGCCGACTACTGACAGGGAGATCATCTTGGATTATCCAGGCTGGGTCCTTGAAAGTATCCATAGGAGATGCAGACAGAAGTGAGTCAACGTGAGGATGTGAGGATAATCAAAAATACCAAGGGCGGCGGGGCAGCGGGGCGGGGGATTGGGAGGTTGGGTTGACACATACACACTATTGATGCCATGTATAAAATAGATAACTAACGAGAACCTACTGTAGAGCACAGGGAACTCTGCTCGGTGCTCTGTGGTGACCTAAATGGGAAGGAAATCCGAAAAAGAGGGGATATATGTATACGTACAGCTGATTCACTTTGCTGTATGGTAGAAACTAACAGAACATTGTAAAGCAACTCTAATCCAATAAAAATGAATTTATAAAAACAAAGATATACAAGGTTGCTGGCTTTGGAGATGAAGGGGACCACGAAGCAAGGAATGTGATAAGCTTCTAGAAGCTTCCCAAGGAATGTGATAAGCTTCTAGAAGCAGGAAAAGCCAAGGAAATAGATTCCTGCCCCCGCCCAGTCCCCCCACCGACAGCCTCCAGACAGGAATCACTAGTTGATTTTAGTCCGGTGAGTCCCACATCAGACTTCAGCAGAACTGTAAGATAAGAAATTGTGTTCCTTTAAGCCACTAAATTGGTGGTAATTTGTTCCAGCAGTGATTAAAAACACAGAGAGGGAGGGAGATGCAGGAGGGAGGAGATATGGGAACATATGTATATGTATAACTGATTCACTTTGTTATAAAGCAGAAACACACCATTGTAAAGCAATTATACTCCAATCAAGATGTAAAAACAAACAAACAAACAAACAAAATAACAAAACTTACACAGAGAGCATCAGAAGGTCTGTTCGAAGACACTTAGGAACCTATAGTGTAGTCTGGGGTGAGGGTGAAGGGGACTTGGACTAAGCGGGAGAGAGACAGGAGTGGATCAACCCAGGCTGCATTTCGAGTGATGGAGGCTGGGTTCCTGGCCCAGGCAGCCGGGAAGAAGGACCATTTCCACTGAGATGGGGAGACTGGGAAAGGGGAAGATGTGGAGGGGACCAGGAGTTTGGTTTGGGGCCTGTGATAGGTTTAACGTGCCTGTGAGGCATTCAAGTAAAAAGTCAAAAGGGGCAGTTGGATAAGTGAGTGGAGCTCAGAGGAGAAGGCCGGGCTAGAAATGGCTGTTTATGGCCTCAGCCTATATAGACAGAAGGTGCTTAAAATCTTGGGAGCAAGTGAGATCCCTAGGACAGTGTTTCTCAAATTTTCAGCACCCATGCAGATCACCGATTTTAAACAATATTTTATTGTTTATTTTAATTTTATATTGTATATTTTAAAAATGAATAATGTTTTTATTGTTAAAAAGATGACATTTTTGCAGCCTCTTACAAAGTATCTAACTTGATAGGTAGCTTGAGATGTGGGTTAGACCCAGACACTTGAATTTTTTACTCTATATTTCTATTAAAATAGGAAATCCCATGCTGTAATTATAGATTGTCAGGATTTGCAACTAGTGTTTGCTGACCCTGTTAGATGTTTTGGAATACCAAGATAAAACACAGACTGAGAAACTGTGGGAATTCTGGGACCATACCTAGTCCCTGAAGACTGTTCCTAGAGCTGTGGCAGTTGCCAACTTGATGCACTTATAATATTAAATAACTGTAGGGGTGGATGTTTCACCCAGCCGGAATGTTTGGAAGCAGGGAGTGAATGGATTCTGGGACTACTTCAGTCTCCGGAAAATATCTGTTCGTGTTTTCTTGTAACGTTGGCTGTGTTCTTTATACAGCCACAATAGTAAAGTCAGTCTCACTCTCTGATGAGTAAAGAAAACCATCAGATTCTGGGAAGAAATCACAGCCTAGCAATCGAGCCATTTGCAGCACAGTTTGCTGACTTTGAGAAATCTGGTATCTTACTCTCAGCATTAAAATTTGGGGTATTTTGGCCTTGAAATAGTAGGTTCCAGTTATTTATGTTGCTGACTATATTTCAGCATCTACTTCAGTAGGCCTTTGGAAATCAAGAATGGCCATTGGTATTATTAGCATCATGAAGAAACGTTTTTATCTCATCCCTCCTTTCAGAAACTCTTGTCAGCACTGCTGTCCTTGACAGCTAGTAAACTTAGGTGGGAAGAGTAATCTTGCACACACTGCCGTTGCTTTCCGCAGCATCTGAGAGCACATGCTCTGAGTTGCCAAGATTTGCTGGTATTCAGTTTTCACTGTTTCCTTCCACACTCGGTTACAATCAGGAGGCACATTGGTGCCTTCTGACTGGCCCAGATGTTTAAAGCATCTTTTAGGAACCCAGCCGCACCTTTCCTTGCTATTCGTATAGCTCATGCTCTGTCAGTTTTGAATGGATTGCACCTTTTTCAGCCCATGTCACACCTCACAGAAATACCATCGCCTGAATGAAAACTGACTTCCCTTGTACCGTGAGCTTCCACCCACAAGCAGAACAAAAAGTTGTCGAGTATTTCTGCCCCGTTACATGCCACCTGTACTGCAAGAACGGATTTGTATTTTTGCTCAGGTAGTTTGTTCAGTTTTAAAACTAAACATGTTGAAACACTCAAGTGGTAATAATTGCTTTTCTATGTCATGTGCCGTTGATAAGATGTGACTTCCAACAGAGTCATTTAATAAAGAAATTTTGTCAGTAGTTTATTTTTTTTTTTGTTACAACAATTAAATTGGGCATTAAATTTGGATTGACAGCTTCTCAGCAATATTCAGATTTTTACCGGTTTTAGCTGGGTGATGACCCTTTAGTCTTGGTCCTTTCTCTGTCCTTTTCAACAAAGCAAATTGACTTGGGGCTCTGTTAGAAGATTATGTGAAAATTTATTTGGTTTTACACCATTGTATTTGCTGAACACTAGCTGATATGAACTCAGTAACACAGACTGAACATATTGAGATGCTATGAAAATAAAAGGATTTTTGTGAAAATTGTAATTCATCTTATATTTCAGCTTTGCAAACTGTATGTGATCAAATTTCTTTCATTACTTTTTTTGTGTGAAAAATGCTTTTGAACTACTTCCTAATTCTTGAGGACCATGTTTTAAAAATGCTGAGAAAGACAAAAAAGGGCTAAGACTGAGCCCCAGTAACCTACAAGTTATAGGCTGAACCGAAGTAAAGTTGCAGAGGATTGAGAGTTTGTGGCCAGAAATCTAAGATGACCTGGAGAGAGTGATTTCATGGAAACCAAGAAGAAAGTAATACAGGACAGTGGGTAAACTGTGAAATGTTACTGAGAGGTCAAATAAGACAAGGTCTGATAAAAGTGCATGGGATTTGGTAACTTGAAGCTCACTGGAGATCCTAGCACGTGCTTCCTTCTGTGTGTGTGTGTGTGTGTGTGTGTGTGTGTGTGTGTGTGTGTGTGTGTGAGAGAGAGAGAGAGAGAGAGAGAGAGAGAGAGAGAGAGAGAGAGAGAGCGAGAGACGGTGGTGGGAGATATTAGCCCAGAAGCTAGAAAAGCTAAATTAGAGTGGGTTTTGGCATGCATGGAAAGTGAAGAAATAAACAGTGTGTGTAGACACACAAAGAGTTATAAGCCACCAAAGGAGATAAAGTGGAATCCTGAAAAGAAGGTATATGATAAGGGGAGCAAAGAACAGATGGGACAAAGCAAGATGATAAACTTAAACCTAACCATATCAATAATCATACCAAAATAAATGCTCTAAACACCCCAATTAGAAGGCAGATTGTCAGATTGGATTAGAAAGCAGGACCCAACTGTAAGTTGTCTACAAGAAACAGACATTGAAAGCAAAGACACAAGTAGGGGGACTTCCCTGGTGGCGCAGTGGTTAAGAATCCGCCTGCCAATGCAGGGGACACGGGTTCGAGCACTGGTCCGGGAAGATGCCACATGCCATGGAGGAACTAAGCCCGTGCGCCACAACTACTGAGCCTGCACTCTACAGCCCACGAGCCACAACTACTGAGCCCGCGTGCCTCAACTACTGAAGCCCGTGTACCTTGAGCCCGTGCTCCACAACAAGAGAAGCCACTACAATGAGAAGCCCGTGCACCGCAATGAAGAGTAGCCTCTGCTCCCCACAACTAGAGGAACCCTGCGTGGGACAATGAAGACCCAACACAGCCAAAAATAAATAAATAAAAAATAAAATAAATAAATTATTTTTTAAAAAAGTAGAATAAATAGAAAGAGATATACAGTGCTAACACTAGAGAGAAAGCTTGCGTGGTATGTTAATATTAAAGTAGGTTTTTAGAGATAATATTAGTGATAAAGAATGTCATTTCCTAATGATAAAGAGGTCCGTTAATCAGTAACAATCCTAAACATTTATATACCTAATAATAGAGTGTCAAGATACATGAAACAAAACTAATAGAGCTGTAAGGAGAAATAGGCAAATCCCATTATAGTTGGAGATTTTAATACCCCTCTCTGAATAATTGATAGAATTAGTAGGTAGAAATAAGCAAGGATGTAGAAGACTTGAACATCGTCAACCAACTTGACCTAATTAATATTTATAGACCAGTACACCAGCAATAGCTGAGTACACTTTTTTTTCAACTACACAGAGAACATTTAACAAGATAGACCGTATTCTGGGCTATAAAAGGAGTCCCAATACATTTAAAAGAATTCAGGTCTTATAAAGTACACTATCTGATTAAAATGGAATTAAATTAGAATTCAATAAAAGAAAGATCTGTAAAATCCTCGAGTATTGGTAAATAAATAGCACGCTCTAAAATAACCCATTGATGAAAGAAATAAAAAGGGAAAATAGAACATATGAAAGCATATCAAATTTGTGGTGTGCTGCTACAACAGTTCTTAGAAGGAAATGTATAGCTGTACTGATGCTTATATCAAAAAAACGTCACAAATCAATGACCACAGCTTCCTCCTTAAGAAATGAGAGAAGAGCAAGTTAAGCTCAAGCAGGAGCAAAGAAATAAAGTTTAGAGTGCAAAGCACTAAAGTGAAAACAACAGAGAAAATGAAACCGAAAGGAAAGAGGGGATACAAATTACCGATATTGAGAATGAGAGAGAGAATATCACTACATAGTCTACAAACGTTAAAGGATAATAATGGAATGTTATGAACAACTTAATGTCAATCAGTGTGACAGCTGAGATGAAATGGACATATTTTCTAAGACACAAACTACCAGAGCTCCCTCAAGAAGAAATAAATCACATGAATGGCCCAATATCTACCAAAGAATTTAAATTTAAAGAAAAAGCCTACCCACAAAGAAAACTCTAGGCCCAGTGGTTTCACTGGTGAATTCTAACAAACATTTAAGGAAGAAATAATACCATTCTGCACAAACTTTCAGAATATAGAAACGAAGGTAATACTTCACAACTCACTCTATGAAACTGGCATTACCCTAATTCCAAAACCAGTCAAAGACATTATAAGACAACTACAGACCAATATCCCTAATGAATATAGATGCAAAACTTTGCAAAATTTTTGCAAATCAAACCTAACAGTATATAAGAAGGTTAATGCATCATTATCAAATGATGTTAATCCCCCAAATACAAGGTTTGTTTAATATTTGAACAGCATCAGTGTAACTCATTATATAAGCAAACTAAAATGGAAAACTGTGATTATTTCAATACATGCAGAAAAAACATTTGACAAAATCCAGTATCTATTCCTGATAACAGACCCTCAGCAACCTTGGACAAGAAGAGAACTTGTTCAGCCTGATACGGGGTGTGCAGAAAAGGTTAACTCAGCAGGCCTGGGTTGCTCAAACCTTGCACATTCTCAAGAAAGGCCTGTTTCCATGACTGTCCTTTGCCTAGCTCCAGAGAACTGAACTCCTGGAATGGTTTGTCTCATGAGTGTATCTGCATGCCTGAGAACTTCAGCCATGCTCCACCAGTCTGTCCAGAAAGTTTATACTAGCAGTGTGATTTATGGTGAGTTCCTTCCCTCTGGAGATCTGGAACTTCAGCAGCTGAGGACATTCACACAGGCGCTATAGGCTTACATGACCAACTCCCAATAAAAACCCTGGACACCTAGGCTCAGGTGAACACCCCTGATAGGCAACACTTTGCAGTTGTCACACATGGTTACTGGGAGAATTAAGTGTGTCCTGTGTGACTCCACTGGGATGGGCCGCTTGGAAGCTTGTACGTGGTTTCCTCTGGACTTCATCCCACCTACTTTTTCCCCTGTGTTTATTTCACTTTGTATACTTTTACTGTAATAAACTGTAACCATGAGTAGAACAATTTCTGAGTTCTTCTCTTATGAACTAGAGAGTGGTCTTGGGGACCTCTGACACAAGGGGCATCTGCAAAATACCTGTATCTAATATCAAACTTAGTAGTCAAAGGCCAAATGCTTCCCCACTAAGATCAGGAACAAGGAAATAATACCTGTTCTTTATTCAGCATTGTACTGGTGATTACAACCAGTGCAGTAAGGCATGAAAAAAAAATAACAGGCATCTATATGCTAGAAGAAAGAAGTAAAGCTAGCTAGCTAGCTATCTAATGCCTAGAAAATCTGATGGAATGTCCAAAAATCTCCTAGAACTAATAAGTGAGTTTAGTAAGGTTGCTGGATACAGGAACCATATCCAAAAATCAGTGTATCACTATGAACTAGCAACATTCAATCAGAAATTGAAATTTAAAATGCAATTCCATTTGCAATAGTATCAAAAATATGAAATACTTAGTCGTGAATCTTGCATAAGTGATATGCAGGACTGTACACTGAAAACTATAAAACATTGAAACAGTTAAATAAGACCTAAATAAGTCAAGAGATGTACCTCATTCATGGGTTGGAATACTCCATATTGTTGAGATGCCAGTTCTTCCAGATAGGTCACTATGCAATCCCAATCAAAATTGAAAAGATCTAACCAAAGCAGTTCTGAAAAAGAAGAATAAATTTGGAGTGCTAACACTACAGTGTAGTATTGGTATCAAGATAGAGAAAATGTTTATTAGAACAGAATAGAGGGTCCAGAAATAGGCCCACAAACAAACAGACAACTGATTTTCTATAGAAGTAAGACTCAGTGGAGAAAGGATAGTTCACTCAGTGTTTGGTCAGAGGTTATGTTTAACCCCCTTGTGCCAGTGAGGCTGCCCCCTGTGTTGAGGGATCTGTGTGCAGCCTTGGGAATGCTGTCATGTCTGCCCCGTGACCTGTTCTGACCGCTCCTGGGTAGACACAGCCTAGAGCTTGTGCACAGCCTTCCCGACTCCCACCGTTGACTATAATCCCAGGAGGGCTTTCTTGGCTGTCCCTGGTTCTCTATATTAAATATCTGCCTACTGTGCCATTCTGCTTGTATCAGAGCTCCGGGCCTCTCCTTAATTGTTTTTCATCAAAGATTTCCATTTTTTTCGATAATGCTCTTAGACGTGAGGTTCTCTATACTCGGTTACACGTAGAATCAGTCCCCTCAGGCAGAGTCATGGATCTCTTTGTCCTTAGGATGTGCTTTTCCTCCTGCAGTAGAACCCCTGTGTCACTGGAGCTGGAGTTGGGACCCCACTCTTCCCAGAGTGACACCCTGGGCGGGAGGGGTGGTGGCAGCCCCTGGTCTACCTGACTTAGCCCTCCTGCCATGAAACCACTACCCTAGAAACCACCCTGTACCTGGGTGGGAGCAATCAGGGCCCAGTATTCACAGCTGGCTGGGCTTGGACTGGAGCTTCCACCAAATGAGTGGGGACCGGGTAGAGGAAAGGAGATCGGTCCTCTGTGTTGCCTGCCCAGAGTAGACCTTCTGCACTTGTGGGCAGCCTGACCCTTCCAGGGTCAGGAGGGAAAGGGAGCCCCTGTCTTCTCGTCTGCAGCACTGAGCCGGTGGGGTGGGGAGTGGTGGACCAGATCTTGCCCCAAATGCCTGTTCTGGAGATCTAGTAGATTTTCTTGAATAAATATTTCTCTGTTTGCTAGATGATCTTAAGACAGTTTCCAGAGAAATGTTGTTCTTAAATGTTGTTCTTTTAAATAATGCCCACCAGTTAAAATGCAGTTTTGCTGAGGAGGGGCCCACTGCACTCCTTACTCTGTCATTCCAAAAGTTCCACCCTGTTTGTAAGCTTTCAGTATCCAGTTTTGGACCTTCTTCCTATAAGAGACAAGGAAGTTTGCATTACAACTATGATTTCCTCAAGGTGTTACGTTTATCCTAACAAAATAAATTATATTCTGTGTATTTTAATAAACTCATCAGAAAGGTTTTAACCAATCTGGAAGGTGGCATTATTTTTCTCCCATAGAGCAGGATTTTGATTTTAAGCCCATCTTCCACCCGGCCTTTCAATTTGATGATCCAGATTGATTGCTCCCAGGCTCCATAAATATTGCGGTTGGAATAGCTAGCATTGTAGACAGGTTCCACCAGCATACCCATTGCACTGGAAAATTTACAAAATGCTTTTCCAATTTATACTAGCTTTTTTGTCCTTCTTAGCCTGAAGTACAGGAATTATCATCGTCTGCCAATTAAAAACCGGAAAAGCATGGCAGATTATGGTGTCGTGGCTGATCTAATTCATTCCACTAACATTCATTCACTGCCTTTTCCCTGGTGGACACCTGGCGCACACTCCTTTTGTTGCCTGTAAGTGTATTCTATCCTAGATCCATTACTACGCTGGTTACAGTATTTTAAAGTTACGCGTTGAAGCTTAACTTAACTCTTTGAGCCTAATTATACAGAATAGCCATTCCTTTGGAGGATGAACTTGTAGAAAACCATGAGTCAGTCTTATGAACTGAGTCTGAGTCTTTGGAAAGAAAGCCATAGCATCTGTGAAGCAAAGCAGTCACATTCAGCTTTGGCCCCAGAGGAAAGAAGGAACAACTGTCCATGTAGGAAAACGAGGCAGGGGACTGACAACTTAGGGAAGAGCTGACAGTCCGGAGGCCTCGGGTGTTTCTAGAATCTTCTTTGAACTGCCAGCTCCATGATCCTAGACACATAATTGTATCTTCTCTGCTTCGTTTTTTTCCCCTAAAGTTAATTAGAGAATGACTTCTCCTGTGCTTTGGGTTGTAGAGGAAAAAATTAGTGTAAACTGACAAGGAACTTTATAAAATTTGAAGCACTTCAGGGCAGTGGTGGCTGTCTGTGGTGCTGCCCTCTCTGCATAGGGATGAATATGAGATGAGTCTGTCCTACCCACCTCCCCCTGCGAGAGCTGCTTATGACAGGATGCTCTGAAAGGACTTTTGTGAAACACGTCCACTTGTAACCTGGCTCAGGGTGTGGTCTTGGGAACAGTGTGACGTAGCAAAGCACACATGTTGCATGTATGCTGTGTAAAGGGGGCTCCTATTTCCCATTCCCTTTTCTCCTAGATGGAACTCATAAGCCACATATTTATCTTAACTATTTCCTTGAATCTCATCCTTCCAAATTTTTCTGGTTATTTTCAGAAGAAAAATAAATTTAAGTCACTCTCGCTTTCTTTGTCTCTCAGTAAAATGAGCAAATTATGTGAACAATAAGTAATAGAAGGAAGAGCAGGTGTTGTGAACAGTTAACCTACACAACTGATCTTAAATTTTAAATCACTGCCCTTTTAATTGGGTTAAAATAGATAAGGTAAATAGTGGGCCCCAAATCTGCATCTCTTGCTCCTAGGGTGTTCTGGTTTTCATTTCTTAGTGGCCAATCCACTTTAAAACATGAAGGAAAAGTCCCGAACATAATCACAGAGCATCCCTTGGAGAGAGTTTCCAAACGTGAATGAGAAAATAACAAGTCCCATTCCCTGAGCTCAGGTACTGTGCCTGGTACTTCACTGCGGTACCGAGCATCACCTCTCCCAGCAGCCCCGGGAGGAAGGAGCCTTTCATCTAGGTTCTGTGAGGAGGAAGCTGTGGCCTTAACAAGGCCATGGAAGCTTATCCCACGTTACACCACTTCTGTACACTTTAAACAATGAAATGTGAAGCAAATATTTTCCAAATTACCCAAGTATAGTACATATTCTTTGTTTAAAAAAAAAAAACAGAGATATAGGAAATCACATTTTTAACAAATCAGCAGAAACCGTATAAGTTTATATGTGTGTATATGATGAAACGCGCGCACACACACACACACACACGCACGCAGAGAGAGAGCAAAGCCTGACAGTCGCACAGTAAGCAAACAGTACTGATTAACCCTGGCGAAGGAAGGTGAGAGGCGCCAGGAATGGAGGTGATAGTCAGAAAGAGTCTAGCTTTATCTTAAAGGTTCTGGTGTTTTGCAAGGAGAGATTTTCATGTATCAGCTGTGCAAATTTAAATTAATAATTTAAAAACCCTTAAAGAATGAGGACAGAAAGCCGCATTCCAGATAAAGTTGAATCTTTGACTGACTTCTTCGTCCCTTTTCTGATGGCCTTTTCTTCATCACAGTCTCCACCCAAGAATGTTTAAAACTTTTCAAAGATAATGTGTACATAATATAGGCAAGATTATAAAGTCATTGATCAGGAAGTATAAGGTAGTATTCTATGGTGCTTACATGGACAGACCCTGGATCCAGACTGCCTGGCTTTGAATCCTGGCTTCCACGTTGTGTGACCTCCTCATTTATAAATTTGAGGTACTAATAGTACATATCTTAAAGGGTGGTTGTGAGGCCCAGATGACTTATTGTTTGTGCAGTACTGAGGACAGCACCTGGCACATAGTAAGAGCCCTATACGGGTTACTATTATTATGATCCTAATATTCAGGAAAAACTATGATAAGTGTTGATGTATCCATCCAGACTTTTTCTGTGTGTATGTACATATGCGTATACCCACATCTGTATTTCATGTGGGTAAATATAGATGTATTTTTTATTAAAATCGGATCATACTATTTCTATTTATCGTAACATTCTTTGTACTCAACACTATATGTTATAAACTCTTTCTGTGCCGCTAAATGAAATATGAATATTTATTTGGCCACGCTGAGCAACTTGCAGGATCTTAGTTCCCCAACAAGGGATTGAACCCAGGCCCCGGCAGTGAAAGCGCTGAGTCCTAACCCCTGGGCCGCCTGGGAATTCCCGAAATATGAATATTTAAAACAAAAATCAGTTGTATTTGGTCTTAACTAGTTGTGATAGTGGATCCTTTTGACCAAATACGTGAACATTTGATAAGACAGAAATTTCTTGGCATTAAACTGAGAATCTGGAGTGCTTATAGGTGTTGATACCGCTTACTTAAGTGGTTGCGTGGACATTGATATATCCACCTAAGTGTCTGATTGTTTGTCTTATTTGTTAAGTGTGAGGATATTCAACATTTTTTAAAATAAAGACCAGATTTTTTAATCAGATCGTGGACAGTTTAAACAAAAAATTAAACTTGTGGTTTATTTCATAATCCCAAACTGAATCTTTCCTTTTTCTTTCTAAACAGTCCACTATGGAATTTTTCCTATAAGCAATTAACCCAAAAGACCCAAATCATTTCTGTAGCAGTTGCTGCTAAAAAACTGGAATGTTAAGGCCCATGTCCAAGAAAGATGTGCAGATGTGATAATTTAACATTTTAAAATGTTTATCTTCAGAGCCAGTATGAGAGATAGAATGCTGTTTGTCAACATCACTGTTGGAATACAGCTCTTTGTGAGAAGAAAAATGATATGTGAAAAGCACACTGGTTATTAAAAGAACGATTTCTTCCTCTCCCTCTTCCCGGCACTTCAGGAGATGTTTCACAGAACAGAAGAATTCTTATCCAAGACTGCAAACAGCGAGACAGATGAGATGGACACGTCGGACACGCAGTGGGGCTGGTTTTACCTGGCAGAGTGCGGGAAGTGGCACATGTTTCAGGTAGCGCCCCTCGGGCGGAGCAGGCGGGGTTTAGACTCACCGAGCACCGTTGTGCTGGTGTGAAAAGGGAGTCCGGGCGGCACCCGAAAGAAATCAAACCTCAGGGAAGTCAGAGGGTGGAACGAAAAGAAAAATCAGAAATTCTTCTGGTCCTTTTCCTTTCCCCAGGTTTTCACAGTGTTTACTTAGAAGAAACGGTGTGTGTTTTCTGTGTGTCCAGAGTGCAAGCGTGACTGAGGGGTACGTGGTCTCGGCACATGGGAGCAAGGCCAGGCCTGCTTTGGTGGACAAAGGGAAGGGGAAGCGACCAAGCCGGTCTTAAACGCCTCTGTGCTCCTGGTGTTAGGTTAGAGGGTGTAGAGATGTCTTCTCCTCCAGCCTCACAGCAACCCGAAAGCAGATGCTAGCACTCTGTCTTACAGCCAAAGACAGTGCAACTCAGAAAAGTTACTGTAATTGGTCTTGAGTCACACAGCTCGTTAACGGTTAAGCTGAGACCTGAACCCATATTCAAGAGCTTGTGGATTTTTTTTTTTTTTTTTTTTTTTTGCTTACAAGGCTACTTAAGGAAGATTTGATTTGAGCCACTTAAGATGTGTAATTTTGGCAATAATTTGGAAACACTGTAATACTTTGGAAAAAGTCCTTATAACCAGTTACCGAAGTTTCTTTGCTGGAAATCCTTAAGCTATTTTCCATATGCTGTCTTAGCTGTGATTCTCCCCGTGTGTTGGGAACTAGAACAGGTGATTAGTAAGTTTCCTCTGTCCCTCCACTCTGTCTCCGTCCCCCATTACTGCCTTTGTGGCCAAGCCATTCCTGTGAACAGCTGGTAAATGAACTTTCTGGTTTGTCTTAAAGCCGGATACCAACATTCAGTGTTCAGTTAGCAGTGAAGATATCGAAAAAAGCTTCAAAACAAACCCTTGTGGCTCCATTTCTTTTACTACTTCCAAATTCAGCTACAAGATAGACTTTGCAGGTATGTCTTTTTCCCTAATAGTTGTGTGTTCTTAGTATGTTGATATGGTGAAATCTGCAGTTCTGAAAATCAGGATTAGTTGACATACTTGCAAACAACAGAGTAAATCCTTTTTGTAACACATAAAAATACCTGTAAAAAAATTCAACATTTAAAATCTTTCTGAGCGACATTGCCTTTTATAAAGGTTATTTATATGCTTATAGATACTAACATATATGGAGACTGTCATGTATTTTCCTGTAATGTTTCTCTTCTAAGGAACACAAAACACCTCTAAGCCATTGTTTTATTCATCATCCTCTCAGCTTTTCGAAATAGGTAGAATCAGTCAGATTTTAAGGATCAATCAGAGAGGTTACACGCAGAGTCATAGGTAGCTGGATTGAGTTTTAAGACCACAGTTGAGCTGAATGACCCATCTCTTGGTGTCTTTCCTAGAAAACTACTCTTCAATGGACATTGCCTCCTGCCACTTTCTGATTTTGTTGGCCCTTTCACAGATTAACCAGCTAATCTGGAAATCAGCCCCGCTTCATATTTCATCCATGATACATGCGCATGTTTTTAGGGACCCCATGAGAAACCTGTTGGACTCACCCTGCAGTTTCAAGCTGCCAGCCTCAGCTGTTTACTGCTTAGAGGCAAACAGAACCTGGAGGGGGAGACTTTCTTAACAAAAGCGCCTTTGGGCTGCCACACAGCTCAGGCCTCTAGATGTTCTTTGCTATTTTCTGTGAGTAGAGTCCTTATGACAGAGTCAGTGCTATACCGTGGTGAGGGGGGGTGTTGAAACCCTAGGAGATTCCTTTGGAGGATCCAAGGCCCAGTCATGCTGCAGGAGATTTGTCCACTAAGACACTGATGGAATCAGATCTCTAATGACTGTTGTGCCCCCAGAGTGAGTTTTTTTTTAAAATCAAGAGTTAAAGCCATTAGATTCTTACTCCTGACTAAGCATAACATATTTTACGACGTTAGGCAAATAGGCTGCCTTTAAGGGGGCCCGACATTTGTCTTAGACGGAAGGTGTCAGCAGACACTTCAGTCTTGAGTACACCTGTCAGTGTTGAAGCCATACTGAGACATCGCAGTGTGCAGACATCAAGCTTCACGTAGAGCACAGAGTGCAGAGCTTTTGGTAGGTAGCCCAGCAAGCTGCATTTTCTGAAAGAATATTTTCTAGTAAGCTGTATTTTTTGGAAGTTTTCTCTCAGACGGTGCAGTTTATTTAAGTCTTTATCAAAGAATTGGAGTCACATATGATAGCGCCAGCTCCCGCTCCTCTGTGTGATGACACAGTTTCAGAGGCACAGGTATTAGCATTCCCCGTGTACCACTTGTAAAGTTAGCCCCCATGGTTCTGCCACAAGCCAGCTCGGCTTCTCTGTAAAAATGGTGAAAAGCAAACTCGAAACGAGGTAGTATGAGAAGAACGCAGCACAGGCTTCACCGCATGTGCTGGGATGACCTTTCTTTTTCCCTGCGCGGTGGTCAGACGCCAGTGTGTGCAGAGCCTAGGAGAATACGGAAAGGACAAACGCACTACAGCATTGGCCTGGATGGGTGAACCCCTTTACCTTGGAGTGGAATGATGCCAGTTAGACAAGGTAGACTGACGAGAATCTCACATTAAGACTTAGCACCTAACTTTGTGGGAATGAAGAGGGGGACCTAGTAAATATTGCCACAGCTGAGGAACAGAGGTAAGAAGAAAATGATACTTTAGTTAGTTCATTAGTCTTTCATCACTAGAATCTTTCATATAAGTCTGTGTTGAGTCTAGCTAGGTTTTCTGTTTTTTTGGTTTAGGTGTACAATTTAAAGAGAAGGCAAGAAATGTACAAATTTTTGAAACTCTGTGAATTGTACATGTTTTATCATGGTAATGTATCTTTTTTATCATTTCCAAAATTTTTGGAGAAATCAAAGTAACACTTTTCACTTAAGAAGCCAACCAGAAGATTCAGTACTGTAATTTCTTTCTCTTTCTAGTACTCTTAATTTTCCTAAGTTGAGAACTCTCCTATTTTCACGTCAGTTTAACCCAAGTATGGTACAGAAAGGGATAGACCTTACACACTGAGCCATGTATGAGGCTAGCTTCCTCCTGTGTGAGCCTAGGTCAAGCAATGAAGCTGCTTTTTATGCCATGATAAACAGATGTTGGTCAAGTATCCCTCATATACTGTGCTTAGTAGCTACTCCCAAAGCTCCCTGATTCCCTGACCATCATGTAGTGTGGCTAGAAATTTTCATGACAATTTGTAGCACAGTGTGTTTCTGTGACTTATCTAACATCTTTGTCTTTTTGCACAGAAATGAAGCAGATGAATCTCACCACTGGAAAACAGCGCTTAATAAAAAGAGCCCCTTTTTCTATCAGTGCTTTCAGGTATTGTGGAGAGAATGGGGTGGAAAGCAAGAGTGGGCTTTTTCTCTCTCTTGTCTTCCTTAATATTTAACAGAGGAACAAATAAACTGAAAATGTTTCGGTAGGTTATTTTTAATAATCTTAATATCGATCTTTTCTCTACTGAATTTCACATTCATTGATGCAAGAGCAGCGTTGTTATTTTCTGCTGGCATTTCCTTTCCTGTTGTCCTTTTCATTTCCCCTTATATATTTGTATTTTTCAATTCTTTAGAGCACTTTGCATGGTAGTTACAAAATGCTTTATGCTCTCTGCTATAAATCCTTAACATAACGTACTGAGGTAAGTTTTAACTAGCTTGGAAAGACTCTCACAGGACCGTCCAGTTATTTGGGCCATAAATCCTGGGTAATTACCCACTGTGTCTTCACCTGCACTGAACCCCTTTGGGCAACTCCTAGAAGTAATTTCAAATCTGTAGTGATTAAAGGGGACCTGGGAAGATGGGGGTGCATGGGACAAGGGCACAGCCTCCTGCCCCCTGGATCTGGGTGGCGAGTTTTCCTTTTTCTGTCTCCTGCCGTCTATAGCCTGAAAAGAGAGTATAAATGCCAGAAGAGAATAAATATTTGTTACTCATATGAATGGAGTTGAAGGGCATGTCTCCTGTTTTCTGGAACGATTCCTCAATCAAGTATTGAAATTCCCGTTGTTCAAAGAATTTAAAATGAAACAGAAACAATGCTAGCATGTGAATTGTAGGAGATGCCCATTGTTCCTTTCAAGGAGATATTTTGAAAGGATTAAAGATAGAAATTTTTAAAGTTTCTGTCAGTTAGCTTCTTGAGACTTTTGGCTTACATTTTAGGGTCATGATTTAAAAGTTACTCAAGTACTTATATAATGAATGCTCTAGTGCTTCTGTGGAAGGGAGAGAATCTTACTTCCTTACCAGCTACATCACATTCTCATTCTTAAGTGTAAGGGTTTTAATAAAGGAATTACTTATCTTCAAAGGGTATGGAATCTGGGAGAAAAATGAGACATAATAATGGAAAATTGTTACTGTAACTGTGTGTTATTATATCTGGTACCCTTTGGTGGGGAGAAGCACTTAATGGGGTCAAGCACTTTGTTCTCTCACAGACTATACAAGCCATAGAACAAAGATAGGAGAGGGAGAGAATTAGCGACAACAGAGGACAAAAAGCAAGATAATAAAAGAGGAAGAACAGTTAGGTGGGATACAGCAGAGTGATGAAGATGAGGAGGTATTGATATACAAATGTTTATTTATTACAGGAATACATTGGGCATTTTTTGACATGCAAGGTGAATAGTACATTTCCTATTGACAAGGAATTTATAATTAACTAAGGCCACAAACATTAAACAAACAAACAAAAATATTTTCCATGGCTAAAAGATACATCAGGCAAAGTAAAAATACAAAGAAAACGAAGAAAACCTGGGAAACATATTGTCACTCGGTATCACAGTCAAAGGGTTCACCTGTATAGTATTTGAAGTACTTTTTGGAATCTCTAAGTAGAAGACCAGCAACCCCTTAGAAGGATGAGAACAGAAGAATTCTTTGAAGAATTTGAACGGTTCATGCAACCTCACTCGTACTAAGAGAAATACAAATTATACCAGATTATTTCTTACCATCGGATTGACAAAAATTCTCATGTTTGACAGCACACTCCTTTGGAGAGGTTGTTGGCAAATAGGTGTTCTCTCCATTTCTGGGGGAAATGCCAATGAGTATAGCCTTCGAGGAGGGCACCTTGACGGCTTCTGTCAAAATCAGGAATAAATATATGCTTTGACTCAGAAATGCCATTTCAAAGATGTTATCCTGAAAATTGACTCGTGGCCATGTACAGTGACAAAGGGACAGACTTGTTCTTTGCAGCATCCTCAACAGTAGCAAAGAGTTGAAAAAGGCTAAATGTCATCAGTAGGGGACTTGTAATCAGTAGGGGTGGTATCCTTGCATATCAGTGGGTAAGAGAGCATCCACGCAACAGTGTCTGCCGTGTGCCAGGCTCTGTGCTAGGATGCTCTCTCACCTACTGATACGCAAGGATCTCTAAGAACATAGTCAGTGGAAAAAAAGAGCAGCTGCAAAAGACACATGATTATGCTACCATTCGTGTGTGCCAAAAACAAGGCTTGTGTTAACCTAGAGAAGTTCTGGAAGAATACCCAAGAGACTAAAAGCAGTGATTACTTGGAATGGAGGCGAGAGGTGAGAAGTGAGAAGAGCAAGAGGTGAGAAGACCAAGGACTGGAGTGGGAGGGAAACCATCCACCATTCACTTTTTTATACCTATTCATCTTTAAATCATACGATTGTGTGATCTTCCCAAAGTTAAAATGAGTTAAAACATACGCTAAAGATAGACTTGAAATTTATGAATGTCTTCCATAGCCTGCAGTCACCAGAAAGGATTCCTATCAATATTATCAGTCACAGCCTTTTGCCATCCAGCTCGCCAAGATCATTGTCTTTTTCTGTGTTCACGTCCAGTGGCTTACACATGGTGGATTACTTTACTGGCTTCTGCGCCGAGTGAGTTCATGCGGACCGTGCCGGGGGATAGTGGACAATAAAGAGAGAAAGGTTTAGGTTTGCGTTAGATCTTGAAGGATGTTGAGCGCGCGGCCGAGGGTTTTGGATGGTATTTAATAGGCAGTATACATCTGTTAAAGAGGTTTGTTTTTTTAATCAAGAATTTTTGATTTTCTTCTTGGAAATTCCTTTTCTTCACCTAAAATCTTCCTCCATTTAAAAGAAATTCTGAAAAAATAAGAAAAACAAGACTGAATTAAACGACTGTTTTTGAAATTTTAGTGTTATGTAGGATTAGACGTTTCCCATCAGATTTCTTAATTCAGCCCCTAAAAAGCTGCACACAAGCGGATATTCAATAAATATTTTAAAATAAAGAAACCAAGGACTACACTTAATTGCGTTTGTCACAGTAGCGCAGCGTGGCAATTCAGCTCGGGAGAAAACGTCTAAGTCATTGACAGTGATTCTAATCAGCTTCTAATATTTTGTTTTGTCTTTTCTGTTTAAAGTTATATCTGTGAAAATGAGGCCATCCCCATGCCACTCCACTGGGAGAATGTGAATACCGACCTGCCCTACCAGGTGAGAGCAGCGCTGACCAGCTGCAGGTGGGAGAGATTGGAAAGGACCCCAGTAAAACTGTGCAAACTTCTCTTTCCAGCTCATTCCTTTGCACAATCAAACACACGAATACAATGAAGTTGCTAGTCTCTTTGGGAAAACAGTGGATCGCAACAGAATTAAAAGAATTCAGAGAATTCAAAACCTAGACTTGTGGGAGTTCTTTTGCAGGTGAGACAGTTTCTACTCTGAACCCCCTCCTTGGCCTCTGAGACTTTTACAGTCTCAGAGACAGTGAAGCACAAATGTTTAATCATATTCATTGTCAGTGGCACCACCACGTGAGCTGTGTAGACGCCCTGTGCGTGTTCTGACCTGGTTTTTCAGCTCTCTTCCTCATCCTCAGGGAGAGCTGCTCTGTAAGCCAGCACCAGCATCCCGTGCAACACTGTCCGACAGCCTCTTCTGCACTGCTTTCAGAGTTTCGAGCTGGGCGTCGTGGCTGAATCAGCATTACCAGGGGGTCTGGGGAGCTGTTTAGTTCTGTTACTATGACTTTGTTGGCTCAGACTTCCCAGCCTGTAAGTCATTTGCTTGTTTTTAGTTTTGAAGGACATTGTAAAACGTACCTTCAAATTCCCTGCTTAGCCCAGAGTTTATGTTCTAGATTTGAAATCTCCATTCATTACTCAATTTAGGTTGGAAATGACCCATTGGATTGCTTGGTGTGCCCTTAACCTAAAAATAAAGCCCATTACAAGAAACTTAACAGGTATTGTCCACATGAACACATTGTGCTGTAGTTTTTTGAATAACATTATAATATAATGTAATAACAGTAATAAGCATTACTTAAAATAAGTGATTTTCTGAAATACTTTTATTAAATCTGTGTTCAACGTTTGATTTCTAATATTTTTTAATACAAGCATTTAACCTTTAGTCAGGAAAATTTCAAATAATAGAGTCTAATGTCATGAACCCTGTGTATCCATCATCCTGATTTAACATTTATCTCGATTTACCATCATAATCTGTCTCCTCTTTTGCTATGTTATTGTTGTTGCTGAAGTATTTTAAAGCAAATCCCAGGCCTTAACTCATTTCATTCTCATATACTTGAAAATCAGGCTGACTTTTGTTTGGTGATAATATGCGGAATTCTTTGATGCTTCTGGTAGGTCAGTTCCTACAGCCTGAGTAAACTCCAGGTTTTATTCTCATAATAGTTTATATTATAAAATAAGGGTTTTCAGCTTGTATTCTTTGTAATTTTGAGTCTTTGGGCCCAGCCCACTTTTATTTCTGACAATACTGAGTTTAACTGAGTTTAGGTTTTTTTGTTTGTTTGTTTGTTTAAATTTATTTTGGGCTGTGTTGGGTCTTCGTTTCTGTGCGAGGGCTTTCTCTAGTTGCGGCGAGCGGGGGCCACTCTTCATCGCGGTGCGCGGGCCTCTCACTGTCGCGGCTTTCTCTTGTTGCAGAGCACAGGCTCCAGACGCGCAGGCTCAGTAGCTGTGGTGCACGGGCTTAGTTGCTCCGTGGCATGTGGGATCTTCCCAGACCAGGGCTCGAACCCGTGTCCCCTGCATTGGCAGGCAGATTCTCAACCACTGCGCCACCAGGGAAGCCCTGAGTTTAGGTTTTATTCAGGGGGTAATGGAGGATGGAAGCCTCCGTCTTCTTTGATCTTATTCTCTCAGTGAATAAAGTAAGTTTTCCTAAAATGTTCTGATGAAGACGTAATTCCTTCTTCTTAATCGGGCCTCTGAGGTGGAATTCCTGTCAGTCTTCCTCGTAATTTGAGACCTCAATTAATTCCTAGTGGTAGAAATGTTCCAGCGAATCGCCAACACATCATATACTAAGAACCTCAGTGGAGATGTTTTTACTCTGTAGATGCCATGATGTTATGTGAGGTCGGCCTATAGAAATCTGTGATGGGAAATGAACCTGCCACCTGCCATGACAGCAGAAAATACTGAGTCGCATTTTAAGGACAGCCTGTCATTCTGATCTCTGCCTGAAGGACGAAAATAAATTCATCCACCCCATTGTCACGTAACCTGTGACTCACTGTACAGGCGGGAAGCCCACATGAGTCCAGCAGATAGATGTCAGTTTGCATGTTGTCCAGGCCTTCCTTCTTTCCTCCCTTCTTCCAGAAACATGTTCCAGAACCAGTTTTGTGCCAGGCACCGTTCTAGGCACTCGGGATGTAAGAGTGCACAGGACCAGAGCTTGGACAGAAGTAGGTTGTGTGTGGGATGTCACGGAGCACTTCCTAAGCCAGTGTCATCTAGGCTGGATGCAGGAGGAGAGGGGAGGGCACCCCAGGCATCGGGAGCAGCACGGGCCAGAGATCGATGACAAGAGGGAATGTAGAACATTGAGAGGATTTCAAATAGAACAGAAGATAGGATGGATGGCGAGAGAAGATGCTAGAAAAGGACTCAGGAGGTAGAGCATGCAGGGGTTTGTGGGAGACCCACTGGGTGGTCGTGTGATTTTCTCCATCAGCCTTATGAGTTGGACTGACCTGGCGTCTGGGTCAGAGGGTTGGCACAGGCCAGGCCACGCGGGGCCTTGTAAACAAACTAAGGGGTTTGGGTCTTTTCCCTGGGATAGTGGAAAGCCATTGCAGGACTTCAAGCAAGAGAGTGATGGAGCTGATGTGCATTTTAGAGAAATGATTTATCAGGCTGCACTGTGGAGAAGGCGTTTAAAGCGGTGGTTCTCAGGGGTGATTTTGCCCACCAGGGGCGTTTGGCAACGCCTGGAGCTGTGTTTGATTGTCGTGGGGTAGGAGGCGGGGGCTACCACTGCATCTGCGGGGTGGAGGGCAGGGATGCGACACATCCTGCGAGGCACAAGACAGGCCACACAACAAAGAGCTCCCCAGCCCAAAACAGCAGCGCTGAGGCTGAGAAACTGGTTTAAAAGGATCACAGAAGGGTGACCAACCAACTTAGGAAATTGTTTCAGTCGTTACAAATGTGACACACTGGATGGCCTGAGGCAAGGTGCTCTCGGTACCACTGCAGTGAAGAGGACTGTTCTGAGATATTAAAGATGTAGAATGATATTGCCTGGTACTCGATTTAATGTGCGTGATGGGGACACGCACATTAGGGGAGGTGGGGGAGATGGGAAAGATAGCTCCAGGGATTCAGACTTATTTGTTCTCATTGACTGAGGGAAATGTGTAGGAACGGGTTTTGGTCTGGGGAGGACGGGGCGGGGTTAGCAGTTGATACGTGGGTTGGGAGCTCAAGAGAGCAGTGTAGACAGAGATAAAGGTTTTGGAGTTACTGGAAAGTGTGGGGTCATAGAAGCCAAAGGAATTGATAAGATGACCAGGTATTTTATGTCGATTAGGAAAAGAAGGGGGTAAGGACCAAACTCTGAAAGGGATGAACAGAGGACGAGAAAGCTCAGGGAGGAGACTGAGAAGTAACCACATAAAGTGGAAGAAAACCCATAGAATGTGGAGTCACAGGAGCCAAAGGAAGAACGTGGGTGACACAAGTATGTGTCATCCTCAGGGTCACATACGGCAGAGATGCCAAGAAAGATGAATGTTGAAAATGTCCTTTGGATTTTGCAATAAAATGTCCTTGGTACCCTAGGCGAGAGCACCGTTGGTAGATGCTATACTGTGTGTACAGCAAACGTTGACAACTGTTTCAAGGCGCTCGGCAGTGAAGAGTGAGAGACGTGAGAAGATGGTGATGTGGGCGTGGGACGCGTGCTTGGTTTTGTTTTTCGAATTTAAAGATGGGAGAGACCTGAGGATATTTACATTATTATAGGAAAGGACCTATGCAGAGGGAGAGTTTAAAAGACAGCAGAGGGCTTCCCTGGTGGCGCAGTGGTTGAGAGTCCGCCTGCCGATGCAGGGGACGTGGGTTCATGCCCCGGTCCGGGAAGATCCCACATGCCGCGGAGCAGCTGGGCCCGTGAGCCACGGCCGCTGAGCCTGCGCATCCGGAGCCTGTGCTCCGCAATGGGAGAGGCCGCAGCAGTGAGAGGCCCAGACAGCAGAGAGAGGGAGGGGTAATGGGGTGGGATTCAGAGAACGCGGGTCAGAAGGAGAGAGACAGAGTGGTCCAGTTAGATATACAGATGAGGATGGGGAGGGGATCAGAGATGAGGTAGGTCAGGGAGTTCTCCCTGATACTTTGTTTCCTTGGGGAAGGAAGCAGTGAGGTCTCCTGCAGAGAATGAGGTGCTAGGGAAGGGGATGTGAGGGAGAGAGAGGAAAAGCAGAGAGAGGAAACAGCCACTGTGGAACACGGAGGGGAGAAAGAGCTAACCTGGGAACCATGGGGTCTCCATCAGTGTCGAGGGCTGAGCTGACGTGGGAACGTGCGGATATGGGGTGGGAACCATGGCGATGTTGTTTGATTGATTCCAGCCTCCCAATTCTAAAGCAGTGATGGGAGACGGTTGGATTGGTCCAGGGTTGGGAAGGATAAGGCAGCAGGAAATCAGAGCAGGGAAGGCTGCTGCTTTGTTAAGAATGCTGATTTAGGTGCGAGGTTCTCCATCCTGGCTGCCTGTCAAAATCACCTGGGGAAGCTCTTTAACCTGTATGGGCATCTGTCACCCATCCCAGAGCCACTGAATCAGAGCCTCTGCGTTCTGACAGTTTTATCTTTAAAAAGGTCTACAAGTGATTCTGGTGTTCAGCCAGGAGGGAGAACCGCTGGTCTAAACTGGACGAACCTATTTCAGTCCAGAGCGCGAAGCTCTTCCTGCTGCATTTGGAACGTGGGGCACACCCAGCCTGGCCCGGTTGGCACCCTAGTCCCTGGGGGGGAGGGTACTTTTAAGACATCTTTGAGAAGTGGGTGCAACAGCATTTTCAGTAAGTTCAGAGATGAGTGTGGGGTTGGGCAAAGGTGGGCAGGGTGGTGGAGAACCTAGTTTGGTTTCAATCTGTGACTTTCCCTGAAGGTTTAACTGGAGCCCAAGAGGCCCTGGAACCCAACGTTAGCCTTTCTAGATCAAGGTCATAGTGTGAGTCTCCGCATGTCCTGGGTGCCTTGGCGATGGGCACTAAAGTAAACCGTGCACACCATGGCGGGTGCAGAGCTGTGATCACCCCATCCCGTAGACGCTGTACCCATCCAGTGACTGAGCAGAGTTTCAGTGCCCACACTTCCGGCTCTTTCACTAACCACCACTTCATTTATCTTATCTAAGAGAGACTCGAGTGAATTTTCAAACCAAAGTTCATTCTAATCTGCACCTGAAAAGTAGTGCTGAGTGAATATCCTGATGATAGCGTGGATTCTAGTCATTACAGACCGTGAAGCTTAGTATTTGAAGGACGTATGTTAAAGACATGTTTACTTAGAAAAAACCCGAATGAATTCACTGATGCTCCACTAACCAAGAGGACTGCCATAGTGGTAGGTCGATAAGCCCCTTAGACAGTGTAGCTTGATTTCTACGAGTGGTTGAGAAAGGTCCTTACGATGGAGGCGAGATGGAGAGCTGGGTGCCGGGTGACCATACAAAGGGAAAAAGTAACATCTGGTTAAAAGTCTTATCAAAGAGTAACTTGAATGGCATGCATGCTTTCCTCTTGAGCCCTTCCACATCTCTGTCAGGAATGTGGATGAAAATGTAGGAGACGTGCTTATCACGCTTGTGGAAGGTTCAAAACTAGAAGGGGAAGCTTACTTGTAGGGTGAATTAATCAGGAGTCAGAAAGACCTTGGAAGATTGAAACAGTGAGTCTAAACAAATGTGATTATCTTCTCTTAAAAAGATTTTTTTCTTAGTTAGAAAAGCAGCAAATGTGCATTGTAAAAAAAACAAGGCAGACAGTACATAAAGGTCTAAAAAGAAAGTTGGCATAATTTGTTCTTTGTGAAAACATGCTGGCTTTTTCTGAAATAAATGTTTGTTTAATGCACATCCTCCTAACGTCGTGCTTAATGGTCTGAGAAGACTGTCTCCAGTAGATGAAAGCGTATGCATTTGAATTTTGATACATGCTGCCAGAGGGCTCTGAGAAGGACCGTGTGCATTTCCATTCTCTCATCATTTAAGGGCAAGTGTCCTTCCCCCCAACCCCGAACAGTCCCTAAGCTGCCTGCTCTTTATAAATTCTGTACTTTTAAAATTACTATATCAAGATAAAGCTTAATTGAAATAAACCTATTGCGTGAGATTTAGAAATCAGTTGCACAAATCTGGAGAGCGGAGAGAAGCCTGCTTTGGGAAAGCGCCAGCAGCTTTAACTGACTGCAAGCTTCCATCGGTAGCATGGTGCAGAGCGAGCTCAGCTGGGCGCCGTCCCACGACATCTAGGCCCTGTTTCTGTTTCTTCCCAGCGTTTTCGGACTAGAAGGTGTCCAGCAGATTCCTGCCCACTAAAGGCTGTCCAGGGTGGAGAAAGGCCTAGAAGCTATGCCATGGGAGGAATAGTTGAGACAGTGGCGTCTGTTCACCTGGGGAAGGAAACCTATCAGTGTCCAGAGTTATTCCTGGATACTTGGAGTTGTTTTGTGTTAAGTGTTTGGTTGTTCTGTGTTCAGAAGGGAATAACTGAGACGACAGTAGAAGGACCAGGGAGGCAGGTTCTGGTTCACCGTCGGGGGGTGACTTTCTCACGATTACAGCTTATGGCCAGTAGGTTGGCCGCTGTGCAGGGCGGGGAGCGCTGGGGGCGCGGCAGCTCTCATTGCAGAGCTAACGGGGGAGGCTTCTTTTTCATCTTTAAGACATCTTTTGAATGAAATATGTTTAAATGAAAATGCAGCCAACAGTTTACAGACACCCATGTACCTACCAATCAGATTTGACATTTTAATATTTGTGACATTTTCTTCATCTTTGTGTCTGGGTTTTTTTTTTTTTTAAGATACACAGCATTAGAGATCAAGGTGGAGTGTTTCCCCCATCCCCATCCTCTCCTCGTCTTTCGCCCTCAAGTTGCTGTGATACCTTCTTATCCATGTTTTTATATTTGTTACTACCTATGTTTGTATACCGCTACAATATGCATTATTATTTTGAGATAGAGGTCTCTTTTTGCATCATTCTTTTTATATTAAACATTATTTTTCAAGAGGTATCTATGTTAATACTTATAGTTCTAGTTCATTATTTTAACTTTCATGTATAAATATATAATTATTCATTTTGCTGTGAAAGAATTTTAGGCTGTTTTCAGTTTGTTTGTTTTTTTACTATTACAATAAGTCCTACATCGAATAGCATTTTATGTGTTGGAAGAGGATTGTCCATTGGCAAGAGGTTTGAACTGGATGGCTTCATGTCCCTTCCAGCCCTAAGATGCAAAGTTCCGTTCAGTTTAACCAACATGTCCTACTGTGGGGATAAAAAGATTAAGGCATGGTCCGTGCTCAAGGAATTCACTGTTTAAAGACTCTGTGAACTATGTATTATTTACTGTTTGTAGTGTCATTTTTAGGCATCTGTAAAGCTTGGCTGGTTTCGGCGATCAGTCACTTTACTATGATGGGGCATTGTCTGGGATATCTATAGTTTTTGGTATAATTTTCAACATTCAGTGTCAATATTAACTAATAATTTTTGATGAGATGATTTATGTGTCCAAGATCATTTGAGATTATTTTTTTTTTCCAGAGCTATTTGTCCACTTATGATGTATGTTAAAGAACTGTGTTCTGTTTTACCCTTTCTATTGAGGTTTGCTCCTTGAAAAATTAATAATGCCACTTATGGTAGATATCTGTGTGTTTTGTGTCTGTGTATTGTGTTTTCAGGAAAAAGGCTCAGCTCAAGAAAAAAAGAGGCGTGCCCCAGATTAATGAACAGATGCTGTTTCATGGCACCAGCAGTGAATTTGTGGAAGCAATTTGCATTCATAACTTTGATTGGAGAATCAATGGTATACACGGTGCTCTCTTTGGAAAAGGTAACTATCAGAATCCAGTTGGAGCGCTAGAAGAGAATCTCCTCTCCTGAGAGAGGATTGACTGTTTGTATCTCAGGGGCTTGAGAGTCACTAAGTTAAAAGTTACTGTACTGGGTTCCTGGCACACCCTCAGAGTTTCTGAGACACCGAAAAGCCACTTCCTGCGTGTGCAAGATGGAAGGAAGACTTTTTACACCTCTACCAGATTAGATAACCCTCCAAGTCCCAGTCATTCAGGTGGGGCATCATGTCCAGATTAGCTGATTTTTGCATTATGACGTTTACTTTCCATGCATAAGTCCTTTCCATGGATAAACCCATACAGTGAACTGTTTTATGTCAAGTACACAGAGCACTATAAAATAAATCAATTAATGTGTACATTGTACGTAGGTCTATTTTTTTGTTTGTTTTGTTTTTAAAAAAATGATAGGTAGGAATATTAATGAGCATGGGGGAAATCCTCGCCTTTTTTCTAATGTTGTGAAAGTCTAAGTTCTCCAGTTTGTGCTCACTACTCAAGCAAATTAAGGAGAGAGGGGAGGGGAAAAGGTAAGGGGTGGACATTTCTTTGCTTGGTCCTTATTTTGTACCTTTCCTCCAGCAAGAGAACTGGCTACCACTCAGGATCAGGAGGTGCTACATTTTTTTCTTTTTTTTTTTTTTTTTTTTGTGGTACGCGGGCCTCTCACTGCTGCGGCCTCTCCCGTTGCGGAGCACAGGCTCCGGACGCGCAGGCTCAGCGGCCATGGCTCATGGGCCCAGCCACTCCGCGGCATGTGGGATCCTCCCAGACCGGGGCACGAACCCGTGTCCCCTGCATCGGCAGGCGGACTCTCAACCACTGCGCCACCAGGGAAGCCCATGAGGTGCTACATTTTTAAGAGTAAATTAATTTTTAAAATAACGACTTTAAAGGCCATCCCATTTATTTAACTGTAAGAGGATCAGAAAGGTGTTACATTAAGTCCTGTCGGATTTGGGTAATAGGAGACTTTGCAGTTCATTCCCGAAATGTTTTAGGGTAAGTATTCCCTTCATGATGTCAGCCTCCTAGGCCTACCCCTTTGGAAGAGTCGGATTCTTCGTGGAGGTTTCCTCTTTAGGCAGCGGACAAGTGAGCTTGTCCTTCTGGAACGTTCAGGTGTGAATAGGATCACACTCTCCAGAAATCTTTTCCTGGATATGGGGTTCTCTCAGCTCCAGAAGTATTATTGAACAGTTACCCGGTAGCACAGAAATGTGGTGTCTTGGGGTTTGAAATCATCTCTGCAGACCCTTGGCTTCACTGTGCTCTCCAGTGGCTGCTTGGATGGGTGGGTGGTGGATGGGGAAAGGGTGGAAGGAAACAGAAGTGGGAGGGAGGTCCGAGCAGTGACAAGGCAGGTCCTGTCACTTGTGATCACAGAAACCATTCGTATCCATCTTACGTACTGGATTTCTTTATGAGGCTCTTTTTGAAAACACAAGTCTGGTTGCTACGTTTTGGTGGGGACGGGGCTGGTGGTGGTGGTGGGGACTCTGGTCTGTACTGACAGATCTATCCCAGTGGCAGCCTGCATCACAGCTGTCCATAACAGACGGATTTCTGTTCTTTCCTTTAAAACCTACCGGCGAGGAAATTCCATGTCTATTCCTGTTACACAATTCTGTGTGTCTCCCCCCCCAACAATCACAGTGTTTTTTTGCTTGTGTTTCATGCACTCCTTGGAGTAATCTTGGCTCTTCGGGCTCCTTTTTGTTTAAGGAACCTATTTTGCTCGAGATGCTGCCTATGCCAGCCGCTTCTGCAAAGATGACGTAAAGCACGGAAACACATTCCAGATTCACGGCGTAACCCTGCAACAGCAGCATCTGTTTAGAACGTACAAATCTATGTTTCTTGCCCGAGTGCTGATTGGAGATTACATAAACGGAGACTCCAAATACGTGCGCCCTCCTTCCAAAGACGGGAGCTACGTGAATTTGTATGACAGCTGTGTGGATGACACCTGGAATCCCAGGGTCTTCGTGGTGTTCGACGCCAACCAGATCTACCCCGAGTACTTGATAGACTTCCATTGATTTCATTTCCAAGCTTCCATGGTCGAAGAAGTTTTATTTTTCGCAGGGAGATCTGCTTGCCGGTCACCTAGCTGCTCAATGTTAATTATTTGATCGTTTTGAAACAGATATGAAAGAAAGGGGCCGCCCTATAAAAAGACATACTGACTTTAGGGTTGGTTTGTTGTTTGTTTTTGTCCATTACTCATCTTTGTTACAGATCGATACCATTGCTGTTTTAACACCTGGGGTGAAAGACAGCGCTCAGAACGCAATCAGCTGAGTCCCTCCATCTTTAACGTTTACATCCGTGTCTTCAGGGTAAATGTTTTCAGCTCAAATAGACTGATTCATATGTATGTTCAAAAAATAAAAATACAGGCATAAAGGTGTCCCTTCAGAGGAACTGAGCCTTTGTAAACGAATTCTGAGATGATGGTGCACCGATCTACGTGTTGCCTTGTTAGTCTTCCGAAGAGGGGTGGAATTCAAAACCTTGAAGCAGCCTGAGTACCTTGAGGGAAATAGAAACAAGAGAATCGTTGGCAGTGCTGCCAGACAAGCCAGAAGGGGAGGATCAGGACAGGGCGCCCTGCTCCCGGTGCCTTCGGGCGGCAGGCTGCACACTCGGCCTAGCCCTTCTCCTCCTCTTCTGCTGAACTGACTGTAATCAGCCCGCGCGTCATCCCCCAGCGCTCCTGAATTCTTGTACCAAGACTTACTGCACAAGGCTTTTATTGCATCTTCAGAATGAAACTTTTATTTATTATTTAAAACACATACTTTCCCTTTGTTTTGGGGTCCCTACAATGATTACTTCTAAGAGATTTTTTTTATCTGCCGCCCCCCCCCCACAGCTATTCAGCAAGGATTTATAAAATCCACACTTCTAAATCCTATCTCCCCATTTTGAATCGTCTGCAGAAAGCCTGGGATGCTTGGAACAAAGCTGGGTTACTCTTTTGAGCAGCAGTTGACAATCTGCTAACTCTCTTGAAAAGTTAGGTATAATGCATAATCGCGCCCAGTGGAAGTTTGCTTACCTGCTGCATCTGTTTGGCTCTTCTGTTTTAAGGAGGGCTGAGTGATGTTGGAACAGCCCCTCAAGCTATTCTAGCAGAGGCTGGACAGCAACGAGGCAGAGGTGTCACACAGGAGTTTGGGTGTCAGGTGGGGGAATTGGCCATACGACTGTTAAGTGTTTTTCCAACCTTGATTTTCTATGATTCTACCTGAAAAAAAAAAGAACACTGGTATCTTTTCTGAGAAACCTTTTTCTAACTCAGTTTAATACTAAATTCCCTCTCCATCATCTTCACTCCGTTTGGGCTGAAAGGTAGTGAACGTAATTTAACTTCTCAAGAAAAATCCAGTAAATGTCTATGCCTGGGACGCTCGTTCCCTCACTTGAACTGGGAAGGCATCTAGGAATAATACAAATAAGGAGTAGGGAGCATGATTAGGTGTGTAATTCTTCAGCTGCCACATACCCCCAGATCCTCGTCGTAGCCCAGAGTACACGTGATTGTGCAGCCGAAAGTAAGTCGTGCACAGGGAGTACCTAGTGCTCAGGAAGTTGCATGTCCAATGCTTTGCAGTCAAGTGACAACAAACGCTTCCCAATTCTGATGTGCAGACTAACAGCCGGTTTCGATGAAGCGCTGTTAGTGTTTGGAAAGGACACATCTTAGAAACACGCCGAGGTCATCAGGGAAATAAAGGCGGGAAAGTCACCAGGCTGCCTTGTGGGAGGTGGCACACCGCTGCTCCGGACTCGCTCCCAAAAGAGGACCTTAGAGACATCAGGGAGTCAGATTCTGAAAAGCTCTTTCTTCTGCTTACTTGTTATTTGCATACAAAATGATGTCAAAATGGTCTGCACTTCAACACGGCTACCTTTTTTTTTTTTTCCAACTTAACATGATTGCCTCTTGTATCACTTGAATGGGATAACTGTTGTAGCTTTGGGGGTTGTTACTCCTTTGGACACGTGCCGATCTGATCTCCAGGAGACTAAGAGCCCAAGGTTGAAACTTGCAAGGCAACCGGTGTGAACTCTGCACTTCGCTAGCTGGCTCGTCTCTAGTAGGCAGAGTGCCCTGCGATAGACACTGTGAGTAACAACTGTGCTGTTATTCATGTCTGAGACCCTACTCCAACTCCCCTTTTATAAGAAAGGGCTGATCGTGATGACCTTTTTAAACGTGATAGTGTTGAGTTCATCAATGTTAGTGTTCTCTTTGTTTTCATCAGTAGATCGAGTTGAGAATCGTATCATCAGTGTAATCAGACCAGACACCGCCGTTTGCCATCTTTTCTCTTGTCCTCACATAGTGTTGGGGGTGGGAGTGGGGAGAGAAACATTCCAGAGTCATGAATAAATGATTTTTAAAATTCTGCATTAAATACACTCCAGCTGATAGTAACTCTTCTTTTCCACTTTGGTAATATCAGCCTCAGGGTGAAAAAAAACTGTGTTTATAAGAAACAGTCTCCTAAATCTTGGCGGTAACGAACAGGAAGGTTTTGTATTAATGCCAAATACAAAATACAATAGACTGTTCCAGTGAGGGTGGTCAAGACTTGGGAGCCATGTTGGATGTATGAATGTATTGTTTCTACGTGGAGTGATTAAAGCTTTCCGTAGCAGGTCCTGGAGGTCTGTGTGTGCCATGATTCCTGTGTCTCATCTCCACCTTGCGTTATTTAAGTTTTCAACTCAAACTTAATGGACTCCAGAGGTGGTGGTTTCCTGTAACTCTTATGTAACCAACTTGCAGGTGGGGGAAGACCCTTGCTCTCAATTTGAATCATCACGAGCACTAGCTAAGCATATAACCCGTGGGGAACAGCATTTACTCCGTGCAACTGAAAATTCTGAAATAGACCAAGGCCTGGCGCCTTTGCTCTCAGTGGCTTCTGGCACAGAGGAGCATTCTGGAGGGTGTCGGCCGTCACCCGAAGAGCAAGCTACCTGAGTCCACCAACCTCCAGCCACTCCCGGTATGTCCTTTTGAAGTACGTTAGACATTTCACTTAATCATTTAAGCTTCTGTTGGCCAAAAAGGAAGGTATCAAAGATACCTTAATTGTAGAGCTGCGAGAAATGCAAAGCAGAATGACTAAGGCTTATCTACCCATGGAAACAGTCAAGATTTCCGTTCGCTAAAACCGTGTCCCAGTCTGTCTAAATGCCGGACTATTATTGAGATTCATTATGATGAAAATTCACCTGAGCTTTGATGATGTAGAAAAGTGACACCTTTACAGAATTGTGCCTAAGCCATCCAGGTGTTTGAGGTCACCTCCCGGGTCACCAGGAGCAGAGCTAAAAACAGTCTTAATAGTGAGCGGTCCTGCTCGTGCTTCTGTCCCAGACTGCCCTCTGGCCCCAGGGAAGGAGGTTTTATTTATTGTTCAACAAACATTTTATTTTGCGTAAAACAGTCCACTTCTAGATGAAAGTATACATTCTGTACTTGTAAAGAGAAAAAGGAAAGGTAATGAAAAGATAGCAAGGAAAAGAAAAACAAAAACCTTGTCAAACATAATTTTTGATCAGAAGCTTTAGCAAAGTGATTTTGCTTCATTTTACCCCTTTGCACTAAATGCAGGAAGAGGTTTGGTGAAACAAGCCGCCCTGCCTCACTCCCTGTGAATAATCGGATCATGATGCTTGGGCGCCGCTGACGGAAGAAAGGAACGTTTTAAAGAAATATGAGGTACCTGGTTCTCGGGGGCTGCCTGGTCAGTGAGAGTGATCTATAAGGGAGAGGTGAGCCCAAACGTCTCGGAAAGGTGTTCATAGCTCATCATTAACCTTCACTATTCCGCAGGAGTAGTTTTCTTCTCATGTTTTCCCAGACTCCAGGCTGGGAGCTAGCTGGGGAGCTGGTTTGGTCCCTCTCTTCCCCCGCCCCCGCTCCTCTGCTGCCCTTGGGCTCCATCCATCCCAGGTTAGAAGGTGTCTTGCTTATTCCTGACACCTGCCGGCTCCTTCCTTGCTGTGACTCAGCTCAGCCTCCTGCTGTAAGATTATGTAATGTGTTTTCTCAACTCTAATTTCCTGGCTTTTGTTCCTCAGCCCTGCAGGCTATGAACTTGGCTTTTATTTGAACTTTCTCCCTGTGTGGCTGTGGATCTAAGAAATTAGCACTGGTTTCTTGTGAGAACGGAGCATAGGGCCTTGCCAAAGACATTTGTGTTCCCTGCAGCCTTTTAGCTTTGCTGTACCTTCTATGGAGACGCTGCACAGCAGGCTGATTCCGGCTCTCATCTCACTATTTAAGCCAGCTCAGGGGAGTCACAGTCCAGAATTGAATCCAGATCATCTCTGCAATCTTGGCCATAAATCCAGGTGGTGCTTCTTGTGTTTTCCTGTTCCTGTTTAAGAAATACCTTGTCCTGAGAGGCTCCTTACACTTTGGTATCTCCTCGGGGCACACGTGGAAGCTGCAGGCATTCTAAGTCCACACTCGATGGCATTCTGAGAGAATCAGTATTCCGGCCCAGTTCCTCCTCTTTATTCCTTTAAGAAAAAGATCAAGGAACTTCCCTGGCAGTCCAGTGGTTAAGACTCCACGCTTCTACTGCAAGGGGCACGGGTTTGATCCCTGGTCTGGGAACTAAACTCCTGCAAGCCATGCAGCCAAAAAAAAAATCAAGCCCCGCCTTTTATTTTTTAACATCTTTACTGGAGTATAATGGCTTTACAATGGTGTGTTGGTTTCTGCTGTGTAACAAAGGGAATCAGCTGTACGTATACATATCAAGCCCCATCTTGAGAGTGCCGATCTGAGTTTTCTTTCTGGCTTTGCTCTTTGGCTCCGTGTCACCTTGGATAACTCACCAGAGGGGGAAGGTCACTTCTCAGAAGGTGAAGTTTGTGAAGGACTGACCGGACTCTTGTTAGAAGAAAAGCCCGTGGGTGGATTTCTCTAGGCAACACCTGACCTGACTGAGGCCCAGGAGGCAAGCGTTGGGATGGGAAGGGAAAGGGGTTGACCTGGTTCTCCCCAAATCTCCCGCCACTCAGTCTGTTCCCCCTTGAGTTCACGACTCTGAGTTCCCGGGGTGTGCCCGGCAGTGACCGAGCCAACACAGCCCTGCCCTCGCGGGACTTACATCAGGAGGACACATCCTGAACTGTCACAAGAGCCACCAAAAGGGAAGCTGAGGCCACTCGGGAGCCTGTGACAAAGAGATGTAACCTGTCCCGGGCGTCAGAGGAGGCTTCCCTAAGGAGTGACATCTGGATGTGGAGACCCAAAAGAGGGGTGGGCGTTAGTTAGGTGGATTCTGGATTCTGGCCACACCCAGCTACCCTACCAGGCTCCGGGAGATGAGGGACGAGGTGTGGGTGGAGGCCCGTGGAGCACTTTTTATCATTAAAGTGAAGGTGACAGGATCAAAGCCACTTAAAGAACCAGAAAGTGTTGCCCTAATGCCTGCACTGGCCCTGGCCCTGGGAGCTGGCCTTCAGGGAGCCCGGCCAGTGCTGGGGTTACCTGGGGACAGCAGCGGGGCTTGCGAAGATTTTTACTCAACTTACTAAATGTCCAGATGCGCGTTAGGCAGAGTTGTTACTTCCTGCCCCCGGGCCTTTGCTCATGCCTGCCTGTCTGCCCCCTCCCGCCCTCCCAGAACACACGCTACATACCTCCTACCTTCAGAGTCCTGTTTATCTGAGGCTTGGGCTCTGGAGTCAGAGGACCTAGTTGAACCCTAGCGCCACCACTTGCCAGCTGTCTGACCCTGGGGAGGTTACTTCACCTCCTCATGTGTCAATAGGGATAATAATAGTGCTACCTTGCATGATGAAATGACGTCTGTGAAGTGCTTAGGATAACGCCTAGGGAAATATCATCGGGTGTTAATATATAAGACCCTTCCTCTTTCAGGAAGTGTTCTGTAACGAACACAGCTCTCACAACCCTGGGATCCTTACAGGATCCACGCTGCACTGAGGTTCTTTTTGTTTCTCCTTAACATTTACCTGGTCAATGCCCTTCGGCCAGACACTCGCAGAAGCAGCCCTGGAGCTAAACAAGCAGGGTTGTAGTGAGTGAGAGTCCAGACCAGGAGCGGTGGAGTGTCCCAGGAAGAGGGGCTTAGAAAGAGCTTATTGAGGATTGGGGGAACATCTAAGGAAATGGGGCTTTGCCCTAGATGGGAGGCTGCCAGGAAGCAGACAGGCAGGTCTACGATTAGCTCTTATCTGCAGGAGGGAGAGACAAGCCTGTGGATAGGCTGCAATTTGTAAAGCAGCAGCAGCCCTCGTGTGGCTGAGGGATGGGTGTTTGGTGTTCTGTGGGTGGCACACTGACCTTATTTTTGTCTGTGCTTAGACAAAATTATGAGGTGGCCTTGCTGTGTCTCATTTGGTCATAGTCTCCTTGTAACCTTGCCCAAGGTTGGCATTCCGTGAGTTTATGAGCAATGGGAGAATAACATGGCAGTGCAGTTGCCAGGCGAACTGCAGGGGCTGTTCTCTTTTTCTCTCTCAGCCTATTAATGAACTATTTATTTGGACTAGTTTTCTTCTCCCAGGGAAATTGTAAGTGAATATATTCATTCATTCAACAAAGCACTAGCTGAGTATCTATCTGGCCTAGGTACCAGGCACTGTGTCAGGTAGGATACAGTGGTGAAAACCCTGCCTTCCTTCAAGGAACTCAGAGTCAGGCATAAGGGAGATTTAAAGACTGTCTGTGTCACTCCATTTTGCTAGTTGAAATGCCTTCTTCAACTTGCCCACCAAGAAATTCTCCATCCTGTCTGGAACTCCCAAACATCCAAGCCCTGCACCCACGAGGCGGGGCTAGAAACTCAGCGTGAAGTTTAGACCTGCCACCCCTCCCCGTACCTTGCACCCCTCGGACTGTGTCTGCCCAATAAAGATACCCAGACCGGGTGTCCTGCGTGTTCCCCGCTGCACCCCTGTGCGGTCCACACTCAGGACGTGTAAGGGAACTCGACATCCTCACATCCCAACGCTGGACTGACTCCTCTCATAGTTTTCTCAGAAGGATATTTTAATCCAACAAACAACTTAATGTTTTCTGAATGGCTTTGCTATGTAGGGCGATTCTGTCTGGGTGGAGGACCGACACCACGATGCTGGGGGTTCCTAATTAGACTGGCATCTGGGCAGTGAGATGCTGTTGAGGGTGGAGCAGCAGGGCACTAGAGGGCAGCATCTCACCCCAGAGCCCAAGCCGCAAAGTCAGGAACTGAGCTCCTGTGACGAAACCTCAGAGAACAGGGTGGAAGGCCCCTCCAGAAGGTACCTGGTCTCCTCTGCCACGAGGTGGCGCCATCCCTGGTCAAGTCCATCTGGGTCTGTATTCATCCCTTTTGTACTAACTGCTGGGAAAAGCAGGCCCCTTTCCAACAGTAACCTCTTCAAATGTTTTAGAATCTGGCCTGTCGGAAAGCGCCTCTCAGATAACCTCTTTACGTACTATCATTGAATCCTTGAATCCTATTTTCTTTCCTTTTCTCATGTGAAATTTTATGTCATCCAGCAGATAATTTGGGGATACTTTCTGAGTCCGTAAATACAAAGATACCCTTCAAACCTCCCCTCTTCAGGCATCAAATAAAGTAAACTCACAATCTCGAATCCTGTAACTTCTCTCTTGCCTACTCTCTACCTCCTCATCTCCCCACGAGGCTGCCTCCGGGGATGCCCTGTGTCGTCATTAAGTTATGGAGCCCCAGGGTTTCACCACCCTCCTTGGCACAGATAAGAGACTCACCTTCTTACAATTGTAAAGTCACCACCTCGGAACACTGCATATCTGTGCTCTTTACCAAATGTGTGTCCAGAAGTTGGGCCATAAACTTAGCTTAAAATTGGAATCTATGACATATCAACACACATTTCTGAAATACTTTCTCAAAGTCCGAGGAATTGAACTTGGTACACTGCAGATTTTTTAAAGGTAAAATTTCATACCGTTCCTGTGAAACTGAGGTGGGGTCAGGTAGTCATTTGTCACTGCTGCGAGGACAGGAAAAGCTGACTCCCGGGTCATGTGTCAGTCTCAGAGCTGGCAGAGGTCCCAGCCACAGGCTTTGTGATCATGGGGCCAGCGGTCCGTCTTTTACTGTAACTTCGTTGTAATGTGGCTATAGCTGCCTGCTCTGGGCTCTGATATCCTCCATTTAAAAACTATATGTATTACAAGGTCAACATTTAAAAACTATGTGTGTCCTGGGTTTAGCATTTTCTGTTTGCAAAGCAATGTGATGTAATGAAAAACATAAGTTTCAGAGTCAGACCACTGCGTGTTACAGACGCAGCTTAGCCACTTTCTAGCCACGTGGGCTGGGAGAAGTCGCCCAGCTTCTCTGAGCTGCTGTCCCTTGTCTTTTAACGCTGCTGTGAGAATCACCCGAGACTGGGCTATGAAAGCGCTTGGTACAGTGTCTGATGAACACTGGCTGCTCCACACTTAGATACAGTTTTATCCCTGGCTGAGCTCTTCCCAGAGGAGGGCATCTGTCAGGCCAGGGTGAAGGCCCAGAGGCCTGGGAAAAGTGACAGTGGAGAGCTAGTGTCAGATCTCAGCACAGGCCTTCGTCTCTCAAGGAGCGTTAAGAGCACAAGATGCAGGAGAGGAAAACCAGGCACGGACAGGCCAAGCGGCACGAATAAGAATCCATCTGTGACCGAGATTCCATCCCCCGGCTTCCAGACAGCCTGGTGGGCTGGGGGTGGAGCAGGTTGTTGATAAGAGTTCCTTCCAGCCTGAGGACTCTCTGTTGAGAGGTCTTCGCACATTTTCATCATCAACAGTGACAATAGCACCTAATGCCGTGGCTCTTCCTGGATTACCGTGGCCTGCGTTAAGAGCCTGCCATCAGCGACTGCCAGGTCCTCAGGGCCAGTTGTAATTTTGCTTCTCGTTTCTTCCGGCAGAATCTAGCTCATTGTCTTAATATGAGCATGTATATTCGTTGGCTTCACAGTGACCTGCGTTAACTTGCATCTCATCTTGGCTCTTCCCCAACCTTGGCAAGTCACTTCCTCCCCCTGGGCCTCAGCTCCACCTCTGTAACATGAGGGGGTGGTCTAAGGCCCATTCTAGCTCTTGTCTTCTGTGATCCACAGCTCTCAGTCTCTCAGAGCCGCCAAAAATAAAAACAAGGTCACTCCTGCAAAGCAATTTATGTTCCCAGTTCTCCCAGTTTAGCATCAGACTTGGACCATAAAAAGGAGGGTAGACAGAACACTAAATAATAAGCAAAGTATACTAAAGGATGAAGTAGCAGAGACTGAGGGTATTTCAGTGGAGCCAGAGGTTTTTTTTTTTTTTTTTTTTTAAATATTGGCTATATTACCAGTGCTGTACAATATGTCCTTGTAGCTCTTTTATTTTATTTTTATTTATTTTTGCTGAACCGGGTCTTAGTCGCGGCACGTGGGATCTTCGTTGCGGCATGCAGAATCTAGTTCCCTGACCAGGGATCAAACCCAGGCCCCCTGCACTGGGAGTGCAAAATCTTACCCACTGGACCACCAGGGAAGTCCCTAGCCAGAGGTGTTTGAGAGAAAGTGGACGCTCTTGCCAGGTGACCTTTGAGAGTCTGGTCCATTGTAATAAGAGGAATGATACCAACTGGGGGTGTTCCCTGCTGCCATGCAGGTTAGATGACATCCACAGGCAGGGAGCATCCTCATAGGGAATCTAGATTTCGAGGAATTACCCCAAATGTCTGGGGCTGTGAAGCATAAGGTAACTGGCACAACTCTGGGTGCTAAGTCCCCACCTAGAGCAGAGGGAGTGCAATGGCTTCGCAGGAGCTGGCTGGCTGACTTCATGCCTTCGTCTTCTATGTGAGAAAGCAAATTGCAGGGGAATGACATGGGGGGTCATTCTGAATAAATTCTAATGCGTATGCAAAGTTAGATCACTCAAAACTAAATGCTCTTAATTGTAATGACAATTTACACAGCACAACTGTCTGGAATCTTTGCGGCTGAAACCTGCTAATCTAGGGAAAAGACTCAGGACTGAAAAACAGGCATTTGCCTTGTTTAGCATGTAGCCAGCTCCACAGGTGCATTGTCCATTCACTTGTCAGTAGCGCAGGGTGCACTTTGGAGCCCAGGAAAGATGAAAGTCTGTTTACCGTTCGGACTAATAGGACAGTGAAGAAGCTTCAAAAGTGTATGGCAATATGGGGCAATGGTTGTTACAATAGCATTTGGCGAACTTGAATAAAGTATTTTGGATGGAAATAATGAAACCAAATTCACCCACTCATTAGCCTTTAATTCACTCTCATTTCCTAGAGAAAAAAAAAGGAACTAGGGAGTTTTGGTAATGTGAAGTTTCAGCTATTAAAACTACCAAATGAATTCTCGAAAGTAGAAACTGTTCATTGTTGCTTTAGTCGTGAAACATCACAACAGCGTCCTACCGTAGAGCACAAAGAACTCTATTCAATATCCTATGATAAGCCATAATGGAAAAGAATATATAAAGAAAGAATGCATATGTATATATCACTGAATCACTTGGCTGTGCAGTAGTAATTAACACAACATTGTAAGTCAACTGTACTTCAATAAAAACATTTCTTAAAGAAACCACAGAACATTGATGACCATCCACTGTGTGCCTGGGGATAGCCTTTCCCGTACCAGGCCCAGTGCTGGAACTGACTTCAGAGATGACAATGGATGGTCCTTGCCTTCCAGGAGCTCTTGGCCTCACAAAGAGACACACAGGTCAACAAATAAATGATAATTCCTTGTGATAAGTGTTGATCAGAGAGATGAATTCACATGTCCTGGGAAATACAAAGGGGTCAGACGCACCTGGAGAGCAGGGTAGGTTTAACCTAAGGGTAAGACCACTTTCTACCTCGATCTTGAAGGAAAATACAGGTGACAGAGTGAAAAAAGATAGTCCAATCCAGGCAGAAATGAGCGTGTGTGAACATGCGGGGCTGGAGGGGGGCTGTGTGTCCGAGGAATAGTGAGCAGGCGTGGCAGCCACGTGTGCTTGTTTGGGAAGCAGAGAGTGGAGCAGCTGAGTCAGCGGAGGTACGGCCAGAGGGATGGCTTGGGCCACGTTGGGAGGGGCTTTGTGTTCTAAACAAAGAAGTTTGGATTTTGTGTGGGGAACTGACCGAAGGTTTTAGGAAGTTCAGGCACGGTCGGCAAGACTGGATAAGTAGAGATGTCGTTAGTGGAGATTAAGAATACGGAACACAGAGCATCGCTGGAGAGCGTGGTGGACATTCCCGTTTTATTTACCTGGTGCTGTTCCCATCTCCTGGGAACAGCAGACACACCTGGGCGCACCTGTTCTCTCCTGACCCAGCTTGAATAAGTGAGCCTTAACAAGAGCTACCTTTTTAATTTAAAAATAATAAAAACATTTTAATACAAAAGGCATCTCCTTGGCTATAATGATTGTTCTCAGGGTGGATACCAGATACAAGCTAGTTCAACCATATTGTCTTATTTTCTCCACTGTCCAGAGTGTTTGACCAACCTATGGGCATATGACCTAATCTGACACCTTCCGTGATAATTCTGAATTTTGACTTGTCACTAAGGGTAAGGGCCTTTTTTTTTTTTTTTTTCCTGATGCTGAATCTGTCAAGTTCCAAACCTAGAGATGCTAATGGTTATGTCTCTAATATTGGGAGAAAGCTCATCTTCAGTAGGAGAAAAAAAAAAAAAAAAAAAAACCTAACACATGGAGAGAAGTAGACGTGAGAGACGGAAGGAAGAAAGTTCCGGTGGCCTTCCAGCCTCTGGTGCCAGGCATCCCTGAAACTAGTTTCATCCCTGCCTGTCCTCCGGTTTGATTAACACGAGCCAATAAATTGCCCTCTTTGCCGTAGGTAGTTACTATTGGGTTTCTGACACTTGCAAACGAGAGTCCCGACTGATGCAGCCGGGAAGATAATGAAGTCTGACCTTGATCCATTGCAGTTTAAAAGACTCTTCTCTGGGTGCTAATGGAGCTCGAGGGGAAGATCAGGACCAGGGATAGAGGTTTGGAGGTCATGTTTGGATTAGTCGCTGTCTGAGCCACGGAAGCAAACGAGCTCCCCCAAGGCGAGCGTAGGAAGTGACTGGCGGTGGGAAGTGACAGGCGGTGGGGAGGCATCGTGAAGAATGCCAGCGTGCAAGGGCACAGGAGGACCAGCTGCCTCGCTCTCAGGCCTTTTCTGATTTCACCCAGCTCTTCTGTTCTCATGGTCCTCCGCAGGGAGAAGGCAAACTCCAAATCCACGAGGGGCCGCCAGCGCGCTCGCTCTCTCACTTTTAACTGTTCTAGGGCCACATCTTTTGAAATCTGCCTCCTACAGCTTTCAGGCATCAGAGCAATTCTAATTCTTCTTCCCCCAAACGCTCTTCCTTATATTTGAAATCTGTGATCTCATAGCTTCGGTCTTCTTCTTCAGGGTTAAGTCTCTCACGTCTTTCAGCCGATACTCATCTGACAGTGATTGGATTTTCCTGAACCCTTCGGGTCTTTTTCATGGATGGTGGTTCTGGTGGTTCTGTAGATAGTTGCATTGTTGGTGTGCTCGTGAGAGGAGGTGAGCTCGGGGTCTTTCTGCTCCGGGTCTTAGCTGCTCTCTGAACTCTTCTAGATGCTTGTCCATGTGGCTTGGGAAGGGTGGCGTCTGGAGCAGATACTGTTTCCGATTTAATGTGCCCAGCACGGAGCACAGTGGATCTAATGTCTCCCTGACCTGAGCACCATGCTGGTTGAACGGTTGGGAAATACTGCCCTTGTGAGCAACCAAAAGGTCCCAAGGCTTTCTTTTCTTCTAGAAATTGCTGGAAAGCCAGCTGAATAGAATCCATAGTGGTGATCGTGTTCGAGCCTAAATAAAGGCCTTTACATTCTTCTCTGTGACATTATTTTTCATATAAAAAGATGATCATCGTAACATTATCTTTTAAGACCAAATACAAGCACACCTCATTTTACCGCACTTCGCAGATGTGTTTTTACAAATTGAAGGTTTGCGGCCACCCTGTGTCGAGCAAGTCTGTCGGCGCATTTTTCCAACCGCATTTAGCTCACTTCGTGTCTCTGTGTCACATTTTGGTAATTCTCACAATATTTTAGACTTTTTCATTGCTATTATATTTGTTATGGTGATCTTTGATGTTACTGTTGCAAAAAGGCTACAACTCACTGAAGGCTTACATAATGGTTAGCCTTTTTTAGCAATATGGTATTTTTTAATTAAAGTATATATATGGGTTTGTCTAGACATAATGCTATCGCACAGTTAATAGACTACTGTGTTGGATAAATATAACTATCACATGCACTGAGAAGACAGAAAGTTCACGTGACTCACTTTATTGAGATGTTCACTTTATTGCTATGGTCTGGAACCAGGCCCACAGTTTCTCTAGGTCTGCCTGTAATTAGAAACAACATACCTGGTCAAAATAGGAGAATGAAAAATATATTTCAGTACATACATAAGATGGAATATTGTGTGTCTGTGAAATGGTCTTTCTGAAGGAAGGATTTAGGAGGTAGTAAATGGATTTAAAAAAAAAAAAACTGCTAGTACCACCTCAAATTATTTAGGATCAAATTAAAACATAACATTGATTTCTCTCTTTATTCCTCATTTTGCCACTTGCCTCTCCCTAAGGAGGTGGCCATCTGGGTGGGGAGCAGACTTCCCTTGCCCCCTAAAACTGCAGTTGTAGAATGAACTTCTGTGGGTTTTAATAGCGATGACGTGGTCCCAGGGTGCATCCTAGTCTATTTATTGTCTTTGGGAGAAAATCACTAGCCACCTTGCCCCTGCCTACATCCAACAGCTTGTCCTTGGCCAAAGGCAATTGCACTGTCTTCCATGTCACTAAATTTGGCAGAAACTTGTTTGCGTGAAAATGAAGGAATGTGTCTGTGTCCTGTTACCTCTGTCGGTCCATGATGGGCAATTGTGTCTGGAGCTCTGGAGGAACTTCTTAACTGTCTCCAACCCCCTAAAGGGTTGTGATGCAGAAGATGGTGCCCAGATGCCCTCCATCCTCTCTGAGGACAGACCAGAGGGGCCAGATTGAAACTACAGAACAAGATGTTTCCGGAGACATCAAAAAGAATTGTCTATCGTGGTTTGGTTTTATTTTATTTTATTTTTAAATTAACTTTTATTGGAGTATAGTTGATTTACAATGTTGTATTAGTTTCTGCTGTACATCTGTCCACTCTTTTTTAGATTCTGTTCCCATATAGGTCATTACAGAGTGTTCAGTAGAGTTCCCTGTGCTATACAGTAGGTCCTTATTCCTGTCATGGTTTTAAAACGCAGAATTGGTGACAAGGGCAGCAGTGGAATTCCTTGCCTTGAGGATGTTTAAGGACAGGAGAGACAGGCAGCTGGACTGGGCAACCTCCTAGGGAAGGTGACGTAGCGAGGTCGCCCCTTCATGAACGACCCTCCAGGCAGACACGCGCTTGTCCTTAGAGCTGCTCTCGGGGCTGATCACGAGGTGGGCTCGCGCCTCATCTCCCCCGCTGCCCCAGCCTCTAACAATGTTTGGGGCAAGGAGACTATCTGACGTGGCCCCTTGTACATAGGAGAGACTCAGGAAAGGTTTTGGAGGGAATGAATCAGTGCAGATGAAAAGTGTCTTGGGAATTCCCTAGTTCCTCACCTCTTCCTCCTTTCAGCCCAGTCCCCAGCTCAGGTGAGCTCCCAAATCTCTTCCAGCTCAGAAATTGTACTAGTCCGGGTTTGCTTGGGTTGTCACGACACGCTTTCACCTTTCTTGGCAAACACAGACCTCACAAGTCACACCTAAATGTGAATTTCCTAACAGTTAATAGCTGCAGAATAATATACATTATTCCAGTGAATCCTCACAATGCTGTGGACTGGCATCATGATCCCAACTTTACTGATAAGCAAAAAAGCTCAGAGAGACTGACACGTCCCAGGTTCAGTAACTAACAAGGATGTAAGCTCACATCTGTCTGACTCCAAAGCCCGGCACTTAAACACAAGGCCAAGTGAGTTCTCTCACCCAGGAATATACAAAATTATCTAAGTATATGGATACCTATACCTATATCTATACCTGTATCTATACATATACCTATATCTATATATCTATCAAGGAGGAAAAGCCCAAGAGACCTTAGTCCTTTGCTTAGTCTCCTGTGATGGGATAGCAAGTCCTGTTCACCAGGGTGAGGGAGACATAAGTTGCATCATATGAGGGACTAAATCCCCGCCTGCCTTGGAGACCAGTCCTGGTATCCGGCCGCCTGAGTCTAGCTGGCCCCAGCCTGCTCTGCTCAGCCTATAAGGGGAGGCAGGTCCCCAGCTGTCTACCGGCATGGGGTCACCAGGTACCTTAGGGATGCTTGGCGCCCTGACACTTGAGTGTGTGTTACTGCCTGGCCAGCGTGGGCCTCAGCATTGCGTCCACCCGCAGGGCCAGTTTCCATCACCTGCAATCTGGCAGCTGAACCCTGGGAAGCAGGATCTCTGTCAACAGCCCAATTTTATGGTTTATGTTTCTCTCCTTCAGTTGATTTGTTCTCATTTTGGGTCACTAATCCCCTGCGGGGAACTGATGATCAGACTCAGGTCACAGAGGACCAAGGCTGTTACGGATTTAACTGCCACATCAGAAATAGCTAATGCTGAAATCCGGTGCGTGTTACCTGCGGGCCTTGTGCATTGAGTTCTCCTGGCGAATCTCTTACTTTTTGACCAAATATGTTGGTCTTCTGAGACTCCTTTTTAAGAAAGTTATAAATTCCCTCCTTGTCATTATGGTGCAACTCACAGGAGAGTGTGACTTCATTTGCACACACTTTTCTTGGATTGAATGAATCAGCCTGAAGCAATTGTCTCTTGAAGGTTTGTTAGCCCATCACTGGAGAAGACGGTCTAATTAGCATTTTAGGGCAGGGACTGGCCCGTTCTAAGGTGAGGGCTGAAGGGGAAACACGCGTTTATTTTCAGTGGCACTGGCCTTGGTTTCCAAAAACTTTCATCCTCTGTGCTGAAGCGAAGACAGGGCAGGGAGAGCTGGGACTTGGGGCCCCTACTTTGAAAGGGTAATGAGCTCTGGGAGTACACCCACTAGACTGTGTAATTCTCCGTGGGTGAGGCCTATTGCCATACGCTTGTATCCAGGGCAGCGCAGTGCGGTGATTAGCAGTGTAGACTCTGAAGCCAGGCACCCTGGGTTCAAGTCCTGCTAGGAGCACTCGCAGGCTGTGTGGCCCCTCTGTGCTTCAGCTGCCCTGCCAGTAAAGCATCACCTGTCTCCCGGGGCTGCTGTGACAGCTCGATGGGTCAGTACCCCTCAGTGTTAGAACACAGCCTGGACTGTAGCAAGTACTTTACATCTAACACGGTGCCCAGTGCCTCCTGGGCTCACACATGTCTGTGAATGAATAGAGCAGCCTTCCATGGCTCACTTGTCCTAATTCCCAAGGATAAGGGGTATCCTTACCCCTGGATCAGAAAGGTAGGGACACATCTCTAGAAAGAAAAAACTGACTAGTGGGAATGACTGACCGGGAGGAGAGTGAAATCTCTTTGTGGTTCTCGTAACAATCCTGACTCTCCTGGGTCTGGGAGTCCGGGGTGTAGTCCTGCGTATTTACCAGGAGCTGGAGGTGGGGGAGGGAAGGGGCTCGTGAGTTCTTCAAACCAGAGAAAGGACGATCCTCTGCTCTGAACGTGCGCGGGTCCACGCTGGCTACAGCCGCCGCCGTCCGCCAGAGGGCGCCCTGGGGTTGACGTCCCATAGACAGTAACCGCGCCTACCCCTCCAGAGGGCCTCAGCTGAGTTTCTCAAGGACTGTCCTTGGTCTTTCTTGAATTTTTACCGCCTGGAGCCTTGACACTATCAGCTCCCCCTCTCCCCTTCTTCATCCTCTTTCCTGTGACCCCGAGCCTCTGGTTAAGGACTATGCCCTTCTGCGCTTCACAGTATTTAGAGATCACGGTGAACGCGATTCTGTGATCCCTCGGAGTAGATTGCCTGGTGGTCTTCTAAGCATTATCGCTGTGGCAGATCGTCTCACTGTCAGCCTGTCTTTAACATGTGTGTTTGCATGCACGTGCGCATGTGCACATATACCCACTTGTATGTAATTTATAAGTGAGTATACGTACATGCACTTGAAAAATATGATGTTTGTACTCCTATTCCCTTAAGATGCCTTGCTTCTCCTACTGCTTGAGGCTTCTGGCTTTCTGTGTTCCTTCTACCTTCCCAAGATTGCAATCTCCAGAACACTTACCTTGCTACCGGACCAAACTTGGGTCCCCTTGCTCACGGGCAGTAAAGCCGTTCTACTGACCCTGGGTTGTAGGGAAGGAAAGGACAGGGTTTATTGCAGGTGCCAAGCAAGGAGTCCAGGACAGCTAGTACTCCAAACACCCGAACTCCCCCGTGGGTTTCAGGAAAGGAGTTTTAAAGGCCAGGTGAGGGAGAGGAGTCCCAGAGTATGTGATCAACTTGTGCACAGTTCTCCAACTGGCTGCTGGTGAGGTGCCAGGGCAGTGTCCCAGGGGTTCCCATGATCAGTCCTCAGCCTCCGGGAGTCCTGGGGTCTATGTGCTCACGGTCATCAAGTAGTTAACTTCTCCCATTTGGTGGGGGGTTTCACATCTGTAAAACAACTCAGGAAATGTGCATCAGATACTATTATCTGGGTCCTTCAGAGAGGAGCTACAGCAGAGGATACAGGGAGGGGTCTGACCCCGAAGGCCCCATAGGTTCCTGCTCGGTTACAACCTTGCACCAAATGTGAGGTGTAGTTCAATGCCTGGAAGCGAAAGGAAAGAAAAGGAAAAAATTGTCCCATCTCATATTCTGCTAGCGTGAGAATGCTTTATATTTTTCAGGAAACATTAACTTTACCAGGAGATGAACTTGTAATTCCTACCAAGTGAGCTAGTTGACCATACCTTACACACACCGCAGGTACACAGACCATACCTTACACGCACCACAGGTACACAGACCATACCTCACACACACCGCATCTACTGGGTAGTATACTGTCTCCACATGTGTTCTCCCCGAATTCTCCATCCTCCAGATGCCAGGGTCCTCAGGGAAAGAGATGGCACTTTTCAGCTTTTCTCCCCAGCCTCCCTACCAGAGCCTGAAAGACAGTCATTAGTTACATGAGGTTAGGGTAGTCATTTCCTTGATTGGTTGTCTGTGAGGGTTTGCGGGGGGGGGGACTGTGCGTGTTGTTTGCAAGGAGCAGACGTTTCTGCCGGCTCAAGAGGAAAAAGGGGGTTCATTGCAGGATGACATGAGAGCTGGAACTGGAAACAGTACCAGGATTCCAGCAGTTTTAAGACACCTGTCCTCCTTCTCTCTGCCTCAGTGTCTCTCTCATGACACATTTTCTCATCTCTGCGTATCTGCTCTTCTTCCCTTTTGTCCTTGCCGGTCCATCTCCCCCATCCTCTCCAGCCTCAATCCTGATGGGCTTAACCTGCTCCTACTGTTTTAGTGGGCAGCACGCTTCTTGCAGACTGCCTCATGGATCAGGGCCCAGACTGCGACTGAGCTTCCCGGGGTCCGATGCACAATCATCTCATCAGTGGCCACTCCCGCCAAAAAGACTGCCTGGCTGCGCAGCTTTGAAGGCTGCAAGGGCAGTGCAGCTAAACGGAACAATGAACACAGCAGGAACATTGCAACTCACAGCAGAGCATCCCTGGAAAAGGGCACTGCTACCCTGTAACAAACAAGCAAAAGAGTGACAACTCCTGTGATCTTTTGGGCCAAGTTTGTTTCAAGCCCTTCACACATAGTCACTCATCTGACCATTTATGACGTAGTGTTAGGGTTGCCAGATTTAGCAAGTACAAAAACAGGATGGACACCCCTGCAATATTTGGAACATACTTATGTTGCAAGAAGGGGGACCGTTTCCAGGGCCCGAGAGTGGGCTCTTGTCTAACACTCAGAGATAAGTTGTCTGAGGAGACACACGTGCTGACAAAGCTAGAGACTTTATTGGGAAGGACCCCCCGCCCCCTGGGCGGAGAGCAGGAGGGTAGGAGAACCCGGGAGAGCTGCTCTGCCACGTGGTTTGCAGTCTCGGGTTTTACGGTGATGGGGTGAGTTTCCAGGTTGTCTCTGGCCAATCATTCTGACTCAGGGTCCTTCCTGGTGGCCCACACATCGCTCAGCCAGGATGGATTCCAGCGAGAAGGATTCTGGGAGGTTGGTAGGACATATGGACTGGAGGCTCCTCTCTCCTTTTGACCTTTCCTGAATTCTTCCGGTTGGTGGTAGCTTGTTAGTTCTGTGTTCCTTACCAGGACCTCCTGTCGTAAGATAACTCATGCAAACCTGGCCAGGGCAGGGGGTTTTAGTCAGTGGTTCCCCTAACACTTATACTAAGGAATTATTTGTTGTTTATCTGAAATTCCTATTTAACTGGGCACATTATACTTTATATGGTAAAAGCCTATTTATCCCCATTTTACAAATGAGGACACTGAGGCACAAGGAGACTATTTGCCCAAAGATACACAGCTAGGAGGTGGCAAAGCCAGTTTGGCTTCATTTCCTGTGCTCTTAGCCACGGTGCTAAGTTGCCACTTTAAACCTGTGTTGATGGCAAAGACATGCAAACACACACACACTTTCTAATAAAAGGAGTCTTTTGTGCAAAATAAAAGAGTCCTTTCTTCAAAAATAAAAACCAAACACCGCAGTGTACTTAGCGTACTCAGAGTCCAGGCAAGAGACAGAAATCACAGCGGAAGTTTGAACGGGGAAATTTAATAAAGAGACTTTTGACTGTAGAAGGGGTTGGCAACTGTGAAAGGGGTCCAAGAGAACTCTAAGGGGTAGAGAGCCAGTAACTGCAGGAAGCAGCCACTTGGCTGGAGACTGAGGGGAAAGTGAACAGGGAAGAAGCTTAGAAACTCAGAGTAAAGGGCCCACATGCACGCTGGCCTCAGACCCCAGAGGAGAGTTACCTGTGTCACGGGAACACGCCGCTTGCAGCATGGTGATGGGTGATGGCGACCAGGATGGAGACGCCCACTGCTCACCGCCAAGGGCAGCCTGCCGCCCCTGTGAGTAGCCACTGGGATGCCCGCTCGCTTGCAGCTGCTCTGAGAAACAGACAATGGGAAGGGGAAGAAAAAGGCCCTTCTTTCCCAGCCCTGCATTGTCCCACCCACACGCCTATTGTCCAAACCTCACGTCCAGCCAGCTGGCAACAAGAAACCTAGCCTGTACGGTCCAGCTCCAGTGTTACAAAGCAGGAGAAAGATGGGGGGTTTGGAGCTGAAAGACATTAAATTAATAACTGGCACAGATGGAAGGTAGATTTTTCATCCCGAGGATGGAAAGAAGCCCCAAACATCGTCATGCAAAAGGGAGATAGATTGACTCAGAGAGGCATTTGCACCTAAAAAACCGAAGGTTTGCGTGAAGACATCTCTTGGAGTAGAGCTATAAAATGCAGTCTGCTGGCTGCCAAGGTATGGGGTAAGCAAGACAGGGTGTTATAAAGACTGCTGTGGAAAAATATGCAGAATGCTGAGGGCTTTTCAACTGAGCAAATGCCCAATGCCGCGTTACGATAGCTGTCTTTCAATGATTGAGTAAAAACGTCAGTGATTAAAAGACAGATCACTCTTTTGAGAGCCTCTTTAGTTATTACTTTCAAAAATGGTGATAAGCTTGTACTGTGCAAAATAGCATTTACCCCCTGAAATCTTGACATTTCTGGAGAGTGTAAGACTGACGTTTGTAGGGTCTGGGGCACAGACTTGGTGAGCTGCAAAGACCCCACTCACTGCCTGAGGGTGTGAGTCTGAGGATGATGAATGAAGACAGCTCTTTGCACGTGAAGGAGGGGAAGTCAGGCATCTGTCCGGTCTGCTGCCCCTGCTTGCGATGGTGGCCTATTTGTGCAGTCAGCAGTTACTGCTCTCTGCACAGCCCCGACTTTCCTGCCTCCATAGCAGCTTCTCTAATTGCAAAGTGTCCTCCTTGATTTGCTCTCCAGACCATCATGTCCGTGCCGCGAAGTGCTGACTCTCAGCCTTGCCGGGCAAATTGAACACATCACTCTTTGAAATGCCGGCGGTGCCAGGGTCAGCCCAAGACGCCCTCTTCTGTATTGAAGCGTGCTTCCTTCTCCTGCCCACCCCAGCACTGGTGTCTCTTAGTATTTATGGGACGTCTGCCCCCAGCTCTACCAGGTCCGCATGAATGGAGTCAAGCCCCAGGCCATCCTGTAGGCATGGAAATGCGGCCACCTAAAGCCCATGCTTTAAAGGCACCCTCCTTAAACTTGAGACCAGGGTGACATCCTACTCTTTCTTCAAATATCTAAGTGTGTTTTAGGGATTTTATACTTCTAATACTTACTTGAGAAGCAATATAGCACAGCGCTTAAAACCATGAGCTAGACCTCCTGGGTTCAAATCTCACCTCTTACGTTAACCAGATTCATGAATTGGGGAGAGATTTTTCATTCCTCTGTGTCTAGTTTCCACATCTATAAGATGAGCATAACAATAATAGTGTCTATTTCAGAGGGCTATAATGAGAATTAATGTACATAAACGGGACTTAGACTAGAAGCCACTGCTTTGGGAACTTCCCTCCTGCCCTAAAGAATTAGAAGACAGGGGCTTCCCTGGTGGCACAGTGGCTGAGAATCCGTCTGCCAATGCAGAGGACACGGGTTCAAGCCCTGGTCCGGGAGGATCCCACATGCCGCGGAGCAACTAAGCCCATGCGTCACAACTACTGAGCCTGCGTTCTAGAGCCCGCGAGCCACAACTACTGAGCCCGTGCGCCACAACTACTGAGCCCCCGCGCCACAGTTACTGAAGCCCACATGCCTAGAGCCTGTGCTCGGCAACAGGAGAAGCCACCGCAATAAGAAGCCCGGGCACCACAACAGAAGAGTGGCCCCCACTCGCCGCCCACTAGAGAGAGCTCGCGCGCAGCAACGAAGACCCAATGCAGCCAAAAATAAATAGATAAATAAATTTATTAAAAAAAAAAAGAATTAGAAGACATTGAACAACAGGGAGTGTAGGACTAGGATCTCTGAAAGAAGAGAAACAAATTAGGGGAGCCCTGTGGTGCCCCAGCTGACTGTCTGGAGGCAGTTTACAGGCTGCAATGCAGGGCAAGGGGATACAAAGGAAGTCCTGCAGTCTCATTAAATGGATCAGAGCTCAGAGGTTGGGGAGGCCGAGGCAGCTAGAATTCGTGGTGCAGAGAAGCCCCAGACAGCTGCAGAGGGGTCCCCTCCAGTCTATGGCTGATGACCTGCATTTGTGTGAAGCAAAACTCGACAAGCCTGAAGAAATAATCATCAGAAAGAAGTAGGTTGAGCAATTACCAGAGCTCATACAAGGCTGAGGATAATTCCCGTTCCACTGACCTGAATGGAGAAAAATTACAATACGCAGGACATCGGGCAGAGTTCTTAGAAGGGTCATCCTTCATAGTAGAGCTTTGCTCTGGACCCACTTTAGCAAGCTTAAAAGCAAGCCTCTAAAAGAATAAACATACCTGCATATAAACTTAATCATATTCCAGGACAAAACCCAACATCCTTTAAAGGAGTACAACAAAATCCAGCACTCAGCATCATAAAATTCACAATGTTTGTCATACAATAAGAAATTACCAGGGATCCAAAGAGGCAGGAAAATATGACCCACAGCCAGGAGAAAAAATAAATTGATAGAAATAGATCAAAAAAGGAGAGCGATGATGGAATTAGCAGATAAGGACCTTGAACAATTATATATATGCTAAAAGAGGTAAAGAGAAACGTTAACATATTGAAGAAGAAAATGGAATATATAAAAAAAATCCAGATAGAACTTCTAGAGGTGCAAAATATAATGTCTGAAATGAAAAGTATACTATCAAGCAGTATGAACTAATTGATATTGATAGAACATTCCACCCAGCAAAAGCACAATACACATTTTCTTGAAGTCCACATGAAACTTTCATCAAAATAGACCATATACTGGTCCATAAAATTAGTCTCAATAAATTTAAAGTATTTGAAATTATGTTCTTTGGCCACAACAAAAATAATAACATAAATATATCAGGAAAATCCCCATATAGTTGCAAATTAACACTCTTCTAAATAACACATGGTCAAAAAAGAAATTAAAAAGAGAATTAGAAAATACTTTGAACTGAATGAAAATGAAAACATGCTAAAATTTGTGAGATGCAGCTAAAACAGTGCTTAGGGAAAGATTTATCACGTTGAATGATCACATTAGAGAATTTAAAAGGTCTTATATTAATAATCGTATCTTCTATCTTCAAAACTACAAAAAGAAGAGCAAGTTAAGCCTGAAGTAAGCAGAAGGAAGGAAATAATAAAAATAAAAGGATAAACTAATGATACAAAAAAGAAGTAGAGAAAATCAATGAAACCAAGACCAGGTTCATTTGAAGAAATCAATAAAACTGATAAACCTCTAGCCAACCTGATCAGTAAAAGGAGAGAAACACAAATTACCAGTATCAGCAATGAAAAAAGGATGTCACTACAGATTCTACAGACGTTAAAAGAATAACCAGGGAATATTATGAACATCTTTATGCCAATATATTCAACAACTTCAATGAAATGAAAAATTCCTTGAAAAACTCAAACTAACAAAGCCCATTCAAGAAGAAAGCGATGGACCGGAAATTCACATATCTATTTAATATTTTAAATCTGTAACTTAAAACTTGTCCACACACTCCAGACCCAAATGGTTTCCCTGGTGAATTCTGTCAAATATTTAAGGAAGAAATAATACCAATCCTACAAAAATGCTATTATAAAGCAAAAGAGAAAAGGTGTTCCCTAACTCGTTTTATGAGTTCAGCATCATTCTCATACCCAAACCAGACAACGTTATTACAGGTGTCCTCTGTTTTTTGAAAGTTCGCTTTGTGCCACTTGACTTTTATGAAAGACCTATATTAGTACCTGTTTCTGCTAACCGAAAGAAATCCGAAGAGGATTTTTGCTGTTATGGAAAAAGGCAAACAGCTTTCAACACTTGTTTTGTAGTGAGCCATTAGAGAGGCAGTGTGCACCCCAGAGCAGCAGCAAGAGTGGCCCGGCCAAGCTCCTTCCCCAGGAGCAACACTCAGCATCTCCCCATCTCAGCCTCAAGCCTCCACCGCTTTGAACTGTGTCTGTGAGCATCCGTGCTTTATCTCGATTTATTTTGTGCATCCATTAGCAAGATGTGTCCTAAGGTCATTGCTTCTTTGCTTTATGCCATTTCGGCTTAAAGAAGGTTTCATAGAATGCTCTACTTTCGGAGAGTGGAGAAAACCGGTACTAGAAAGCTACAGACCAGTACTCCTCAAGAACATAAATGCAAAAAACCCTTAACAAAATATTAGCAAATTAAATCCAGCAACATATAAAGAGAATAAACACCCTGGCAAAGTGGAGTTTGTCCCAGGAATGAAATATTCATTTAATCTTTAAAAATCAAGCAATGTATCAATAATTCATCACATCAGTAGACAGAAAGAAAAACCACATGATCGACTCAATAGATGCAGGAAAAGGATTTGAGAACATTCAGAACTCATTCATGATAGAAAACACACAGCAAACTGGAAATAGACTGAAACGTCCTCAGACTAATGAACGGAATCTAGGAGAAGCCAACAGCTAACATCATATTTACCGGCGAACAATTATAGGCTCCCTCCCTAAAATTAGAAAGAAGACAAGGATGTTTGCTTTCCTCACTTCTACTCAACGTTATACCAAAGCTCTTTGGAAATGAAGTCAAGTAGAAAAAGAATAAAAGGAAGGGAAAGGAGGAAGTGAATTGGAAAGGAAGAGATAAAACAATATTTACAGTTGACATACTCTTAATATGTACAAAAAAGTAAATCTACGAAAAGTGAACAGAACTACAAAAATGAACCTACAAAAAAGTGAATAGAGCTAACTAGAGTTTAGCAAGATTGCACATACAAGGACAATACACAACATATCAATTGTGTTGCTATATACTAGCAACTAATAATTGGAAATTGGGATAAAGATAATACTGTTTACAATAGTGTCAAAAAACATGAAATACTTAAAAGTTTACCAAGATGTATGCAAGAGCTTTACACTAAAAACTATATGCTTTGGGGCTTCCCTGGTGGCCCAGTGGTTGAGTCCGCCTGCCGATGCAGGGGACACGGGTTCGTGGCCCGGTCCGGGGATATCCCGCATGCCACGGAGTGGCTGGGCCCATGAGCCGTGGCCACTGGGTCTGCACGTCTGGAGCCTGTGCTCCGCGGCGGGAGAGGCCACAGCAGCGAGAGGCCCGCGTACCGCAAAAAAACAAAACAAAACAAAACAAAACTATATGCTTATGAATGAAAAGACTGAATATTGTTAAGATGTCAGTTGTCCTCAAGTTATTCTATAAATTAGACACATTATCGAGCTGATTCTTAAATTTATATGGAAACTCAAAGACCTTAGAGTAGTCAAGACAATTTTGAAAAAGGAGAAGATTTGCACCAGCTTGCATTACCCAATTTCCAGATATATTAGAAGCTACAGTAATCAAGACAGTATCATATTGGAATAAAGACAGACAAGAAAGTCCAGAAATAGACCCACACATATATAATCGATTGATTTTTGTTAAAGCCACCAATTCTATGGGAGAAAAGGTAAACTTTTTAACAAATAGCAGTGGAACAATTAGATAGCTATGTGGGAAAAAATACACATTGACTCATGTCACACCATACATTAAAAAATAACTCACAATATTATAAATCTAAACATAGAGCTAACATTTTTTAAACTTTAGAAGAAACTATAGGAGAAAAATTTTGTTGCATTGGGTAGCATAGGTAGGACACAAAAAGTAACAAATCAAAAGTACTGATGAATTAAACTTCATCAAAATTTAAAAGTTTGCTCTTGAAAGACAATTTCAAGAAAATAAAAAGGCAAGTCACAGACTAGGTAAAAATATTTGCAAAACATGTATCTGATAAAGGACTTTTATCCAAAACAAGAACCCTCACAATTAAGTTGTAAGAAGAAAAATGATTCATTATTTTTTAAGTGTAAAAGATTTAAACAGACACTTCACCAGAGAAAATATATGATTGGCAAATAAGCTCATGAATAGATGCTCAACACTATTTAGTCATTGGAGAAATGCAAATTAAAGCCACATTGAGATACCATTACACATCCACTGGAATGGCCAAAATTAAAGAGACTAGCAATATGAAGTGGTGACAAGGTCCTTGAGCTATGGGACCTTTCATACATTGCTGATGGGAAAGCAAAACTGATACAGCCACTTCGGAAAAACAGTTTGGTAGCTTCTTATAAAGTTACTAAATGCCTCAGCAATCCCACTTTTACGTAATTATCCAACAGAAACATACATCTGTACAAAGATTTACTTGTACACGGATTTTCCTAGCAGCTTTATTAATAATAGCCCCAAACTAGATACATCCAAAGTGTCCATCAGTTAGTTAAGGGATAAACAAATTGTGATACATTCATTCATTAGAAGACTACTGATCACATGCAACAATGTGGATAAATTCAGAAACAGCATGGTAAGTAAAAGCAGACACTCAAGTCTACACAGTGTGTAAGTGCATTTATATGAAGTTCTAGAAAGGGCACAATTATAGTGATAAAAAGCAGAACAGTAGTGCCTGGGGTCATGGTGTGAGAAAGGTTTGGTGGTAAAAGGGGCACAAGGGAGCTTTTGGAGGTAATGGAAATGTTCTGTCTTGTCGTGATGGTTACAGGGTATATACATTTGCCAAAGCGCATCCAATTGCACTCAAAATGGAGAATGGATAAATAATGGCATATTATTCAATAATAAATAGTTATAAACTACTGATGTATAACAATGTGGATAAATCTCACAGACATTATACTGGGGAAAAACGCCAGGCACACAAGAATACATATTGTATTATTCTGTTAATCTGAAGTTCTAGAATAGACAAAAAAATATAAAATAAAAATTAAAAAAATATATATATATATATATATTATCTACAGTGAAGAAAAAGAGAGATGTGTTTGGATCTGAAGCAGGGCCCAGGAATATTGACTGGGAAGAGGTAACTTTTTGGGGTGGTAGTGATGTCTGCATTTTGATTGAAGTGTAGGTTACACAGGTGTGTACATGTGTTGAAAAAAACTCATTGAACTGTATACTTAAGCTCTATGAACTTCATTGCGTACAAATTATTCCTCAATAAAATTTTCTTAACACTTAAAAAATGTTTTCATACACATTATTTTGTTTGTTCTCCACAACAGATTGACAGAGGAATGCCGCGAAAATTCTCCCCATTTCACATTTCAGAAATCCAATGTTCAGATAAAAAATTCTATGAGTTTCCTGAGATCACATAACTGCGATAAGATTCAGTCTTTTACTCCTATTCCATTCTTCTTTCTATTACTTGTGGTATTTAGTGGTTTTAGCCGAACCATGAAACAGGGTGTAAGTTGGGTCTTTTATAAATACGTGAATGGGGTATAGTGTTCCAGAGCCAAACCAGCCCTGCGTATTTCCTGAAACAATTGACTCAGATAAAAACTAGAACATAAAAATATTCTCTACAGTGATATTTCACATAGGCATGCACAAGGTTAATTTTAAAACTTTAAAAATTGAAATATAGTTGATGTATAATATTATGTTATTTTCAGGTGTACTAGGTAGTGATTTAATATTTGCGTACATTGTGAAATGATCACCATGATAAACCTAGTAACCATCCGTCCCCATACAAAATTATTACAATATTTTATTTATATTCCTTATGCTATATATTACATCCCTGTGGCTTATTTATTTAATAACTGGAGGTTTGTACCTCTTAATTCCCTTCACCTTATTCACCTGTCCCCCCACCTCCCTCCTCTCTGGCAGCCACTCATTTGTTCTCTGTTATCTATGAGTCTGTTTCCATTTTGTTTTCTTTGTTTGTTTTGTTTTTAAAATCCACACAAAGTGAGATCATACGGTATTTGTCTTTCTCTATCTGACTTATTTCACTTAGCATAATACCCTCTAGATCCATCCATGTTGTCACAAATAACAAGATCTCATTTTTTAATGGCTGAGTAATATTTCATCAGTAATATACATTGCATGTATATATATGTGAATATGTATGTGTATGTATGTATATATATATGTGTGTGTGTATGTGTGTTGTCTTTTTTGATAGTAGCTGTTCTGACAGGTGTGAGATGATGCCGCATTGTGGTTTTAATTTCCCTGATGATTAGTGTTGTTGAACATCTTTTCATGTGCCTGTTGGCCATCTGTATATCTTCTTTGGAAAAATGTCTATTCAGGTCCTCTGCCCACTTTTTAATCGAGTTGTTTGTCTTTTTGATGTTGAGTTGCGTGAGTTCTCTGTAAATTTTGGATATTAGTCCCTTATCAGGTATATCATTTGCAAATATCCTTGCCCATTCAGTAGGCTGCCTTATGTTTTGTTGATAGTTTCCTTCACTGTGCAAAAGCCTTTTAGTTTGACATAGTCCTATTTATTTTTGCTTTTGTTTTCCTTGCCTGAGGAGACATATCCAAAAAATATTGCCAAGACCAATGTCCAAGGATGTACTGCCTATGTTTTTTTCTGGAAGTTTTATGGTTTCAGTTCTTACATTTAAATCTTTAATACATTTGAGCTTATTTTTGTATATAGTGTGAGAAAGTAGTCCAGTTTTATTCTTTTGCATGTAGCTGTCCAGTTTTCCCAGCACCATTTATTGAAGAGGCTGTCTTTTCCCCACTGTGTATTCTTCCCTTCTTTGTCTCAGATTAATTGACCATAAGTGTGTGGGGTTTTTTTCTGGGCTCTCTATCCTGTTCCACTGATCTATACGTTTTTGTGCCAGTACCATGCTGTTTTGATTACTATAGCTTTGTAGTATAGTCTGAAGTCTGGGCTCCTGATTCCTCCAGCTCAAGATTGTTTTGGCTATTGGGGGTCTTTTGTGTTTCCATAAAAATTTTAGAATTATTTGTTCTAGTTCTGTGAAAAATGCCATTGGTATTTTAATAGGAATTGCACTGAATATGTAGATTGCCTTGGTAGTGTGGTCACTTAACAATATTAATTTGTCCAATCCAAGAACACAGCACATCTTTCCGTCTGTTTGTGTTGTCTTCAATTTCTTTCATCAGTGTCTTAATAGCTTTCCAAGTACAGGTCTTTTACCTCCTTAGTTAGATTTATTCCTAGGTATTTTATTTTCGTCGATGTGATTATAAATGGGATTGTTTTCTTAATTTCTCTTTCTGATAGTTTGTTATTAGCATATAGACATGCCACATATTTCTGTATATTAATTTTGTATGCTGCAACTCTACTGAATTCATTTACTAGTTCTAACAGTTTTGGGGTAGTGTCTCGAGGATTTTCTATATATAGTACCATGTCACTGCAAACATTGCTATTATTAATTGGCTTCTTACAGAGGTTACTTTGGTGTAAGTTCCAGCTTTGCCTGCTCAGTGGTTTACATTTCTGGGAAAACTTCAGAAAGGGTCCATTCCTGCATCTCTCTACCTCTGGATGGCAGTCTTCTCATCCCAACCTAGATTTCAAGGTTTCCAAAAATGCCAGGGAAGAAGATGGCACAGACGTTGCCATGTATTCTTCTTTGGTTCTCACACAAAGAATCTCTCTCCCTCCCTCCCTCCTCCCTCCCTTCCTTCCTTCCTTCTTTCCCCTTGTTCAGCAAATGTCATTGAGCACCTACTATATGCCAGGCATTGAAAATGCAAATGACACAATCCTTTTCCTTAAATTACATCTAGTAACAGAGACAGATGTGTGCCCAGATAATCAACATGATTTTAAAGTGTGTGATATAAACAGGGAGGAAGAGGACCCCGGAAGGGAAGGTTAGGTCTAGATTGTGAAGGGACTTGTGTACCATCTAAGGGGCTAGATTTACTCGGGGGAGGGGGGACATCAGAGAACCGGGGAGAGCCTTAGCAGGCAGGAGTCAGGACCACATCTGAGTTTGGAGAGGTCACCCTGGCCTCAGCATGAAGGGTGGATTAAGCTCTGAGAAGATCAGAGCCTCCTTTGCTGGCTGTCCCTCCTTTTCCTGACCTCCAGATACTGGAGGGTCTCAAGGCTCCATCCTGGGCATTCTCATACCTCCCTTTCTCACGTCTTGTCTTCTCTAGCTGCACCCCCTCCACTGCTGCCAGGTGATCTCACCTCGTCCCTGATTTAAATAGGATCTATTGAGTGATGACTCCCAGTTTTATATCTCCAGCCTCTCTCCTGACCCACAGCATCCTGTATCTAAAAGCCTTCTTGGCCTCCACTTGACTGTCTAAAACCTGCTTTCCCCCTCATTTTCCCCAGCATAATAAATACCACCACCATCCACCAGTGAGTTCCCATCAGACATGCTCTTCCTCTTTCATGACCCCACACCAACACATCAAGACTGGTCCTTCCCCAGAACACATAGTGGATCCATCCCCTTCTCCCCACTTTCTCTACTATCCGGCTCAGCGAAGCCACAGTGACCTCTCAGTAGTTTCCTAACTGCCCTCTCTTCAGTCATTTCACCCCCTCCAGTCCACTGGCCAAATGCTAATCGAGTGATTTCCAAAAAACATAAGTCAGATTACATTACACCCCCCAACCCCTGATTAAAACCTATCATTAGTATCCACTGCACTTAGAAAAATATCCCAGCTCCAACCTGAGGACCGCAAGGCTTTCTATCCTTCGGTCTCCGAGCCTCGCCCTGCACTAGCCTCTCCTGCTTGCTGCCTCCAGCCTCCTGTCTTTGGGTCCCCAGAACGCTCTACACCTCCTCCTCCTGGGAAGCTCTGGGTGAGGCCGGCCTCTCCTCCTCCAGGCCTCAGCTCCCCATGTCCTCCTAGAGCTGCACTGTCTGTGTAGCCCCTCGGCCCTCGGCTACCTCTCCCTCTGCTTTCTTCCTAGAGCTTACCCTAATCTCCAGTGATCTTACTTAGAGGTTTTATTGTCCGGCTCTTAGAGGTTTCATTACTTAATAAAACTTAGAGGTTGTATTGTCCAGAAGCGTGTGAGTGAGGCTCTCTTACTCATCACGGTGTCCCGGGCCTAAGAGAGCCTGATGCAGGGTGCACACCCTGAATAAGGAGACATGGCTCGTTTCCAGGGCCATGGCAATAGTTCAGGTGAGCGATGATGAGGCCTTGACCTTGCCAGTCAGTGTCAGGATGGGAAGCAGGGGAGCTGTCAGTCAGCATACATGCAGAAGATTGAATCTGCAGGACTTGCTGACTGAGGGTGTCAGGGTGAGGAAAAGGAGTGAAAGACTTTTCTTGTCCGGGTGGATGTGATGCCATCGATTTCTGATGCACAGTCCAGAGCAAGGGGTAGGAATGAGAATGGAGACGCGTGGAAGCTCGCGGCTGGAGAGGAATGAGGAGAACTGACGGCCTGATTTGTAGAATTGGCTTCCGTTCTAGAAAAATTTTACAAGTTTAATTAGACTTGAAGATATTTTCAATTAAAATCCAGGTTTTTGCAGGTTAGGCATGTCCTAAAATATCGTATCTGAGTCTACTTCTAATTCTTTGTCTTCTCTTCTGCCTTTAGAAATGGTGTTTTGTGTGTGTGTGTGATACATTCAAAGAAAATGCCAGAAAGTGAGTAGCCCGATTTAACTGTCTGATCAGGACTCTGCTATTTTTTTTTTAAATATAAAGTTTTTTGGCTTCAAAACATTTAAAATCTCCAGAACCACGTGACTTTTTCAGATCCTTCGTATCCTTTGAGCCCAGGTAGTGAAATTTACTGAGGTAAAGGAGTGGAAAGTTTCAGGGGTGGGTGGCACGTCGGAGGTCATCAGTTCAGCAGAGGAAAAAATGCCCACGTTCAACAGAGCTTGCCAATGGCTGAAGTGGGAAGAGAGCCCAGGGAGGTCCAGCTAACGCAATCCACTGAGCAGCCCGAATCTCGACCTGGCTTCTGACGGCAGCTTCTCTGGAATGCTGGTGGCCTGTGTTTTGCTGGCTTGTCACGGTCTCTGTATTAACTCAGTTTAATTTTCCAGCTGTCACAGCCAGCGCCCACCCTCATCCTTTTCCATTTCAGGGCCGATCCACGGTATTTAAGCAGAAGCTACTGTCTTGTAAATGAACTTACTTACAAAACAGAAATAGAGTCACAGATGAAAAAAACAAACTTATGGTTACCAGGAAGGAAAGCGGGGTGGGGGGGGGTATAAATTGGGAGAGTGGGATTGACATATACGCACTGCTATATATAAAATAGATAACTAATAAGGATCTACTGTGTAGCACAGGGAACTCTGCTCAATACTCTGTAATGACCTATATGGGAAAAGAATCTAAAAAAGAGTGGATATATGTATATGTATAACTCAGTTTGCTGTACACCTGAAAGTAACACAACATTGTAAATCAGCTATACTCCAATAAAATGTTTTTTTAAAGTCAGTCGTCTGGCTTAGTGCATCCCTGACCCCTCCATCCCTCTCTCTGAGGTAGGAACCCTCGCTTGCGCCCTCCCCTTCTGCTTCCATTGCAGGGCTTCGGGCCCCAGCAGGTGTTTTGTATTCCTGGAACCAGCAGCCAAGTCGTCTAGGGAATGATCCCCGGAGGAGAGCTGGGAGAGATTCTGCATACTTGTCACCTTCTAAACTCTTCCGACAGCCTACCTGAGCCTGCCTGGTTCTTCCACTTAAGAACCTTTGTACAGTGGAATGAATACCAATTTATCGGACAGATCCTGAAACAGCATGGGCGCACGCGCCGTATTGGCTGACCATCGTGCTAGCGGTAGGGACCAGCCCACCTGGTCCCTGAAACACGAGAGACCATGCATGCAGGAAGGCCATCCTCGCTTTCTAAGCTTCAGAAGAGACTGACTTGTGAGCAGACCGCGCCTGGGGCACATCCCCCAGTGGCCAAGCTCTTATCCCCAAGATCCACACTTGGCTGTGGCCACACAGGTCCTCAGAAGATGAGAGTTCATTTTCCATTCATGGCCTCCCAGGGCCCCCCGAGCTTCAGTCTCAGGCTGGATGGGAATTAAAGGCCACCCAGGAGAACATCCATACTTTGTGACCATATGGGGACCTTCTCCAGGTGTGACTTACGGAGCTGGTCAGGATGGAGCCCCAGTCTGCATCTCCATCGTTTACGTGCCTTTTGAGTCAGAGAAGGTTCGCGTTGCCTGCCCAGAAGTGAATCAAAATCTGGCCTGGGAGTCGATGTCCCACGTGATTGGACTTCAACTTATCTTTACAGACTCGTGCTACTGCTCCCTGGCACAATTCTGTATTTTAGCAAAACGATATGGTTTTTCTCCCAAATACATCATGTGCTTTCCCATTTCTAAAAGCCTCTACTTCCACGTACGTATCTTTGCTTCTGTCACTCACAGTTACATCCACCCTGAAGGTCTGATTTCAGCAATACTTTCTCCATAAAGACTTTCCTGACTCTTCCCCTCAAAGGCTTCTCGCCTCCTCAAAACTCTGACGGCTCAGTTTGTATCAGTGTTACCACGTTAGCTACCAGTTTAGGTATTTGTGTGCACCTTGTCTACCTCCTGCTGCGACTGGATTGTAAACTCTCCGAAGACGGGCCATTCTCTGCCATCTCTGTATGCCCCACAGCATCTAAGATAGCCTTTTGCACGAACTAGGAGCTCCATAAACATCTGTTGTGAAATGAATGAGAATCAAGAAATGAGTAGTTAAGGAATTTTGGAAAACTCAGCTGGCGACGGAGTCCAGAGTAAAAGAGAAAGTCAAGAGCAGGAAATGTGCTGGTTTGATCCCTCTTTGGAGGAAGCCAGCTGCAGCCCTAACAAAATTCTTTCCTTAAAAAAAAAAGTCCCAAAGCAGCAAAGTTGGCAGAGGAAGTGATGACGTCAGCCTTTCATTCCTTCCCAGATGTGTCCCTCAAAGAACACTCAAGACACCAAATGACATCTCCAGGCCTCATCTACCACGTAGGTCTCCTGGAGCGTGCACGCGTGCACACACACACACACACACACACACACACACACACGCATACACTCATTCCTGGGGGACAAACAACAAGTATGTTTTAGATGCTTGATAAGTATTCTTGTTGGGGCAGAAAGTGTCACCCAGGTTATGCAAGTACAAAGCATTAAAGTACATTTAGTTCTTTTTGTGTGTGAAAGCCAAGACTGTAGGTGAGAATCTATTTTTGTTAGATTTATAATAAATCCACATGGAGTATCACAGGTATCAGAATTATCTCTATATCGTGATGCTAAAAAGTATTGAGCAGGCGGCTGAAACCTGACACCATGTCCCAGAGCTCGTGACGGTGAAATCCAAGGGCCCACAGGGGCAATGGACCACTAGAAAGGTGTGACCTGACCAGGTCTGGCTTTGGCTGGGGCTACCGTTCAGTCAGCCCGGTGGGTCATGGGGAGGGAGAGGGAATTTATGTCACAGCAGGATGTCCTTGTCTGTACTTGTCTCTCTGGGCTTACGTCTTCCAGAGGGCACGTCTCCCTTGCTGAATCAGTCCTGGGCATCAGACTTTGTTTTTACAGATTTACTGAGGTATCATTGACATACCTTAAAATTCACCCCTTGCAGGTATATGATTTAATTATTTTTAAGAAATGTATAGAGTTGTGCAACCATCACTACAGGCCAGTTTGAGGACATTGCTGTCATCCCAAACATGTCATTAAGTTCATTTGCAGTCAACACTGACTCCCACCTCCCGACCCAGGTAGTCACAGATCTGCTTTCTGTCTCTGTAATTTGCCTTTTCTGGGCATTTAATATACATGAATCACATAATATATATAGGCTTTGCAACCGGCTTCTTGAAGCATGATTTGTTTAGGTTCATCCATGCACGGGTATTTCACTCCTTTCTAGCACCAAACAGCATTCCGTTGAGTGCATACACCCCATTGGGTTTATCCATTCAGCAGCTGGGAGACATTTGGGTTATTTCCAACTTAGAGCTATTATGAATAATGCTGCCGTGAACATTCACTTACAAGTCTTCGTGTGAACACATCTTCATTTCTCTTGGATAGATTCCTTAGAGTGTATTTGCTGGGTTTGGGGTAGGTTTATATCCAAAGTAGATGTACCATTTTCATTCCTGCCAGGAAGGTGTAAGTGTTCCCATTTCTCCAGATCGTCGTCAATACCGTCCTTCTAGATAGAGCACACTAGTGAGTGTGTGGTGGTATCCCACTGTGATTTTCATCTGCATTTTGTAATGACTAATGACCTTGAGCCCCTTTCCATGTGCTTATTAGCTGTTCATATGTCTTTCTTGGTGAAATGTTTATTCAAGTCTTTTATCCATTCTTCAGTGGGGTTGTTTGTCTTCTTATTGAGTTGTAAAAGTTCTTTTCATATTCTGGATACAAGTCCTTTATCAAATACATGTTTTGCAAATATTTTATCCCAGTCTGTGGCTGGATTTTTCCATTTGTTAAGGTTGTTTCTTGAAGCATAAAGGTTTTTTAGTTTTAATAAAGTGCAATTTATCCATTTTTTATGGCTCTTGTAGTTGGAGCCATAAAGATTTTCACAAGGTTTCGCAAAGATTTTTCTCCTATGTTTTCTTCTAAAAGTTTTATAGTTTTAGCTCTTACACATAAGACTATGTTCCATTTTGAGTTAATTTTTATGTGTGATGTGAGAGAAGGATCTAGATTATGGATATCCCCCATCCCAGTCCCTCTTGCTGCAAAGATTATCATATCTCCATTGAATCGTCTTGTTACTTTAGTTGAAAATCAAATGACCATAAATGTAAAGTTTTATTTCTAGACTTTCAATTCTGTTCCAATAATCTATATGCCCGTCTTGATGCCAATACCACATTGCCTTGATCACTGAAGGTTTTTAATAAGTTTTGTAATCACGTGTTGTAAATCCTCCAACTTTTTTTTTCTTTTACAAAATTGTCTTGGCTACCCTAGGTCTTTCCATTTTCCATATAAAATTTTAGGATCAACTTGTCATTTCTACCAAAAATCTAATTAGGGAGAAATGACATCTTAACAACATTGAGTCTTCCCATCCATGACCATTTCACCTTTGTTTATTAAGATCTTACTTTAGATTTAATTTGTTCTTCTTTTTCTAGTTTCCTAAGATGGAAACTTAGGTTATTGATTTTAGATTTTCTTCTTTTCTAATATATGCATTCAATCCTATAATTTCCCTTGAAGCACTGCTTTCACTGAATCCGACAAATTTTGATAAGTTGTATTCATTTTCATTTAGTTCAAAATATTTTAAAATTTCTCTTGAGACAGGAAAGTAGGTAATGGTTGGAGAGGTAGGTAGACTGACTTGAGACTTCTTTCACCATGAGTTATTTAGAAACGTGTGATTCAATCTCCAAATATTTTGGGATTTCCCATCTATCTTTCTGTTATTGATTTCTACTTTAATTTTGTTGTGGTGAGAACACACTTTGTATTATTTTTATTCTTTTAAATTGTGTATAAATGTTGTTTAGTGGTCCAGAATGTGTCTATCTTGCTGAATATTCCATGTGAGTTTGAGAAGACTGTGTATTCTACTTTTGTTGAAGTGTTGATTAGATCCAGTTGATTAATTGTGCTATTCAGTTCAACTATATCCTTACTGATTTTCTGCCTACTGAATCCATCAGTTACTGAAAGAGGGGTCTGAAGTCTCCAACTATAATAGTGGATTTGTCTCTTTCTCCACGCTTTCTGTTTTGCCACTCTCCTGTCAGGTGCATGCATGTTAAGGATTGCGTCTTCCTGGGGAATTGACTCCTGCATCACTAGGTAATGTCCTTCTTTATCCGTGATAACCTACCTTGTTCTGCAGTCTGATGTGCCAAATTAACGTAGCTCCTGCAGCTTTCCTTTGATTAGTGTAGCGTGGTGCACCCCTTTCATTTAATCTATCTGTGTCTTTATATTTAAATTAGGTTTCTTATAGACAACATATAGTTGGGTCTTGTGTTTTTACTCATTGTGACAATCTCGGTCTTTTGATTTCTGTATTTGACATTCATATTTTAAGTGATATTTTATAACATTGGATTAATATCTACTGCATTTATAACCATCTTATATTTGTTACACTTGTCCTTTGTTTCTTTTTTTATTTTCCCCTCTTTCTTTTCCTTCTCAATTTCTTCCTCCTGTCCCTTATAATATTGCTGTCACTCACTTATCTATATGGTATAATCACCCCAAATATTGTTATTACTATTACTCTAAACAAATATTTATCAATTAGATCAATTAAGAATAAGATAAGTAAAAAATTTTATTTTACTTCACTTATTCCTTTCCTGATGTTCTCCCTTTGATCATACAGATCCAAGTTTCTGACCTATGTCATTTTCCTCCTGTCTTTTTCTTTGTCTTTGTTTCCGTTTATTTTTTAATTGAAGTATACGTGATTTACAATGTTGTTTTAGTTTCGGGTGTATAGCAAAGTGATTCAGTTATACATACACACATTATATATATACATTTATATTCTTTTTCAGAGTCTTTTCCATTATAGCTTATTACAAGATATTGAGTAGAGTTCCCTGTAGTATACAGTAGTTGGTTATCTATTTTGGTTGGTTATCTATTTTGTTGGTTATCTATTTTATATATAATAGAGTGTAATACCTTCAGGTGAGACAGGAAGGCTCTAGGGAACTGGAGCTGGTTAATTGCCCCCCCCCCCCCCCCCCACCGCCCAGTGGATAAGGCTCTGGTAAAGTTGGTCCCTTGGAGAGCAGAACTTCGTTATGGAGAATGTTCTGGGCATATATAAAAATGGTCACTTCCCCCAACCTCTGCCTGAAACATGAAGGAATTTGTGTCGGGTCCTGACCTTAAGAATCCAGTGGGTTCCTGAAAGTAGAACTAGTAAAAATGGGGGGGGGCTCCCTAAAACTGCACCTCCAGGAGATTCTCACTCCTAGCAAATCCACACTCAGCCTGCAGCAGTTCATCAAAATTATCATTTAAGTGTTCCTACCCTTTTATGGCCACAGCGACTTCTTCCCCAGATGAGCTGATCAAGGCTGAGGTTCTCCATATTCACCTGTTCCCCCAGGATGGTGCCTTGCCTGTGACGTCCATTTTCTGATATTCATTTTCTAAGATATTCATTTATTTTCAGTTGGTTCAGCTTTTATCTCATCACAAGTATAGAAGTGATGAGTTCCAAGCTCTTTACTGTTACAGCTGGAACTGGAATTCCTCCATTCTTTCACTTTTAATCTCATTGTTTCTTTGACTCCAAGCCACTTCTCTTGTAGACAGGATATAGTTGGGTCTTGCTCTTTTTTATTCAGTCTGATAATCTGTGCTTTTTAAGTGGAGTGTTTAGTGACAATTCTGTACCCAGTTCCACGCATGGGTCTTTTTTCCCACACCACCAAGCAATTCTCCGACATCATCCGGGTTTTCAATTCAATTTTGACACTACCTGGAAATAGCATCTGATTCCACAGCTTGAGGGTTCAGTCGCACAAGCCTGTTCCCCACTTCAGATGCCAATTGCAAGTCCAGGTTGTTACCTGTGCTTCCGACCAACCAGCTATAAACTGGAGGCTCCCACGACCCCCTCCTCTGGTTTGATTACTTTGCTAGAGTTGCTCACAGAACTCAGGAAACAAAGGATATCAAGAGATACAAATCAACAGCCAGATCAAGAGATACACAGCACAAGGTCCCAAACAAAAGCGCTTCTGTCCCGGTGGAGTTTGGTGCCCAGCATGGTGGCACATGGAAGTGTTCTGGTTCACCAACCTGGAAGGTCTCCAAACCCCATTCTTTGGAGGTTTTATGGAGACCCCATTACACAGGCATGATTGTTTAAATCGTGGGCTATTGTAATTGACGCAACCTTCAGCCCCTCTCCCTTGCCCAGAAATCAGGGGGTGGGACTGAAAGTTCCAACTCTCAGTTCATGGTTGGTTCCCCTGCCAGCTAGCTCCCCCATCTTTAGGGGATTTCCAAAAGTCATCTCATTAATATAAACTCAGTTGTGGTGGAAAGGGGCTTGTTATAAATAACACGACACCCTTTTTACCTTTATTGACTCTGAAGCTATTTGGGGAACTGAGGACAGGAGACCAAATATTATAACAAAAGATGCCCCTATGGCTCTAATCACTTAGGAAGTCCCAAGGGTTTTGGGAGCTGTGAGTCAGAAACCATGGGCAAAGACCAAATAAATATTTCTTATCATAAGTCACAATATCGCAGTAGCCCATTTACATTTAGTGTAATTACTGATATGGTTGGTATATGGTCTGCTATTTTGGTATTTGTTTTCTATTTTTCTCATGTCTTTTTTAATTCCTCTCCTCCTCCCTTCCTTCCTTCTTTTGTGTTAAATAACTATTTTTAGTGTATCATTTTAATTCCTCCATTGATTTTTTTGCTATATTTTTAGTACTTTCTTGATGGTTGCTCTAAGTATTATAATATGCATCTCAACTTGCTACAATCTAATTGAGAATAACACTAAATTAATTCTAGAAACTTTGTTTCGATATATTTTCCTCTCCTCTCCCTCCTTTGTTCCATTATTATCATATCTATTTCTACATAGCTGTTTCTACCCAATAATACAGTGTTATAATGTTTGCTTTATACAACTTCTTTTAAAGAAGTTAGGAGAAGAAATGAGAAAATATATTTATAGAGTCTTTTGTATTTACGCACATCTTTATCATTTCTGGAACTCTTCATTTCTTATTGTAGTTTTGAGTATTATCTGGTGTTACTTTCTTTCAGCCTAAAGGACTTCCTTTAGTATTTCTTGTAAGGTGTGTCTGCTAGTAAAACATTATACTGGTCTTTGGTTATCTGGGAATATCTCTATTTTGCTCTCATTTGTGAAGGATGGTTTTGCTGGATATAGAATTCTCAGTGGACAGATATTTTTCAGCACTGTAAATAGGCCAGTCCATTCCTCTGTGGCCTCCATTGTTTCAGAATGGATTCATTTGTATAATTTCTACCTTTTTATTGAGGCTTTTAAAATTCATTGAATCATTGTTGTCGTACTTTCCTTAAATTTTTAAGCATAGTTTCTTTTACTTACTTAAACGTATTTATAAATGCTGCTGTAAAGATTTTGTCTGATAAACCCAACATCTTAGGGACACGCAGAGACAGTTTCTCTTGACTGCAATTTTTTTTCTGAATATGGTCACACTTTCCTGTTACTTTGCCTGTCTTGTAATTTCTTTGGTGAAAACTGGGTATTTTACATAGTATATTTAGCGACGATGTCTTCTAATTTTCCGCTAATGGTGTTGGGTTTTGGTATGTGTGTGTTTGTTTAATAACTTGCCCTCACTAAATCTGCTAAGTTTACCACCTCTGCAGGGTACATCCATGAAGGCCTCTGCTGTTTTGTTTTTCTTGTGTTTTATTCTTGAGCCTAGCTTTCTGTAGTCATCCTTTGTCTTCTTAGATCAGTGTTCAACCAAAGACTGGTCACAGGTTGAGCTCAAGTACCGCGAGCCAGTAAGACTTCCACTCTCTGCTGATAAATCTGTGAGTGAGCTGGGCAGCACACTCCAATGTACAGGTTTTTTTTTTTTTTTTCAAGTCTGCCCAGGCTTCTGTTTTCCATCAAGCCCTTGCATCGCCACCGTACATGTGGGCAGGTTCCACTGGCCAGCATTGTGTGGGTGGCGTGGGCTGTTCCTGTCTGTGCAGTGTTTGCAACCTGGGTCAACCCGTGATACGTGGAGAGTTTATCCATCTCCCCATGGCTGCTTCACCTCCCTCAATTTCCTGTTAAATTTCCAGGTAATCACCAGTCCATTGCTCACCAGTTTCAAGCTAGCAGAGCTGCTGGCCCTCCCTGTCCGCTTGCTTCTGAGGTCACTGTTTAAACTGACACCTCTCCAAATACAAAGAGGCCACTCTGGCAATGAGAAAACGCTGCTCATTTTTCCAGTCTGCCCTGGTTGAACCATCAAACAACAGAGCTTCTGGGGATGCGAGCAGCTTCAGTCGTTTTCGTGGACAAACATTTCTCAGTTTGTAGCATGTTTTCGGTCAATTTCTGGAGGGCTGAAATGGTTGTTTGTGACAGTTTTGACCAAGCTTTATAGTTGCTTTTTGGAGAACTGGTTTATCCAACTCTTTACGTACTCATGCTGGAAGTTACCCTCTGAGCAGGAGATTTTTACTGTGTCTTTCCCAAGCCTGGAGAAGTGATGTACAAGGAAGGTAAGAGCTCTGGGCTGAAAGCTTTTCAGTCTGAACTCTGCCTCTTAACCAGCTCTTGCCCTTTGCCATTTCCTTAGCAGGAAAGCATGGGGGTGGATGGGTGATTGCCACCATTTTTCCCATTTTAAAAATGTTAAGTCTCTAATAGAATTCAGCTCATAAATGTGCACAGTGGACCTAAAAATATTACTTGATTTCACCCTTTCCCTGATCCTGATGTCATTTTTATGTCAAACTTTGTCTCCAAGGAAGGTTATGTGTGTGTGTTTCATCTAAGAAGAGGCAAGTCCTTTGACTCCGGTAGAAAAAGGAGGTAATTGATTTCTTTTTCTCCCTTCTCTTTCCTTCCATTCCCTCCTCTCTTCTGTCCCCCCGCCCTGCCTTCCCCCCACCCTGTCTCTCTCCTCATTTCTTCCATTCTATCACTGTGAGCCCTGACATAGTCCCACGCTCTGGGCTAAGTGCTGCCTACGTGAGTTATCCCCTCTGCTCCCCACGACACCCTCATCAGGTCGGTCCTGCGTCAACAACATATGAGGAGGAAACATACATGAGGAAACTGAAGATGGGAGAAGCTTCCCGGTTTGCTCAAAGCCAAAGAGCTAGTTTGTGTCTCCCACTCTATCCCCTTCCCCTCTGGGACGCCAACTCCAGAAGTAAACTGGGTGCAAGGCGGCCGTGCGATGGTGTCTCTGGGAGATATGGTTGGGAGTCGGGGGTGGGGTGTAGGCTGCTCCTCCCGCTGAGGGCGAGGCTTCCTGCGCAGGGGCAGCGTGGGAGCTGGATCTGGCCTTGGACTTTGGATGGAGACAGCCAGGAAGGGCCCTTTGGGCAGGAGAACAAAGTTAGCACAACACTGATGCTGGAGTGCAAACGAGGGGCCCTTAAAGGCCTGTCGTCAGTGAGTCAGAAGGAGCAAACTCACAGGTGCCGAGGGCTTGAGGCCAGCCTAAAGATTTTGGATTTCATTCAGAAAACACAGAAAGGGTGTTCATGGAAGGTTTTTTTGTGCAGAGAGGGGACAGGTCTAGACCGTGCTTTGCATTTGTCATCATCTGGCCGTCCTGTGTAGGGAGCATTGGGTGCAGGAGAGAATAAAAGTATACAGTCAAGGGCTTCCCTGGTGGCGCAGTGGTTGAGAGTACGCCTGCCAATGCAGGGGACACGGGTTCGTGCCCCGGTCCGGGAGGATCCCACATGCCACGGAGCGGCTGGGCCCGTGAGCCGTGGCCGCTGAGCCTGCGCGTCCGAAGCCTGTGCTCCGCAACGGGAGAGCCCACAGCAGTGAGAGGCCCGCTTGCCGCAAAAAAAAAAAAAAAAAAAAAAAAGTATACAGTCCAGGTCATTGTGCAGAAAGAGGCGAGGAAACCTGAGCCCAGGTGACGAACTGCGAAAGGAGACAGGGGCAGGCCAAAGGCGTCACCAAGGAGATTCCATGGGACTTAGGAGGACTTACAACCTCTTGAATCGGTAGCAAAATCCTACTACAAATCTCATCTTTTACTGCCGTCTAGTGAGCTGTTTTATACCCTCTGTATTGTTTTTCCTGAAATAACGTTAAGCAGTTGTAGTCTTGATTCTTTTTTCTTTCCCAATGGGTCAAGAGACAACTGTAGCTTTAAAAAAATAGGTCATTTACATTTTCTCTGGGAGGCAAGACAGATGCGGTCCTTCTGCACGGTGCCCGGGAGAGTCAACATTGAAAGGTCTGTTTGTTTTTTTGGCTTCCACCTGTTGGAAATTCTGTCATCGTAGCCGCTCATAATAAGGAAGAAGGGCCAACAGGAAATTCCTGCACTGGGACAGGGAATGTTTCCACGGTTCCCCTGGGGGACCACACACGAGCAACTGGCCTCCCATTATAGTTGAGAGCAGCACATTAGCAAGAAAACACAGAGACGCGAGGGTGGGGGAGGGCGGGGGTGAAGAGGAGAGCGCATCTCCCTGAAGCGTGCCCTGCAAGCCCACGGACTGCTCTACGTGCCCCCCCCCCCGCCGGGGCGGTGGGCAGCAGCTCCCTCACAAAGAATAAGCGGAGTTTGGTGAGAAAAACAGCCCCTTGGAAGCAGCGGTTCCTTAGATGAGTCTCAGCCTTTCCAACCCTCAGTTACTCCACCTGTAAAATAATACAATGAACAGTAGCAAAGAGTCAGTAAGAGCCAACGCACTTGGCATTTTTTATGTACCAGCTACTATTCTAAACCCTTTAAAGGCACACTCTTATTTAGATCCTTAGAGCAACCCTGTGATCCAGGAACTGTCACTGCCTACATGCTAGCAATGGAGGAAAGTTCAGGAACTCGTCAAGGACACAGCAGACAGGTTGGAGCACCAAGGTCCAAACCCAGGTCTCTGGCTCTAGACGTGTACTTCACCGCTAATATCTTAAGACCTCGTGGGACCCAGAGGGGCAAACAAGCATCAGTACGTGGAATGGCTTTAGGACTCGAAAGGCAACCTCAACCCGCAATGTAACAGTATTAATACTACCTTTTAACAACAACGACAGCAGTGGTAGGTACCTCTGATGCCCCTGATCTCTCTGCCCTCGGGGATGGGTAGGCTTCACATCAGATGAGCTAACGAGCCCTTGCAATCCTCGGATGCTCATAATAAAGGTCCTCCTTTCCCCTCAGGGGCGGGGGGAAGGGCAGGCCATCTGTGCAGCTGGCTCTGCTACCTGGAAGCCCAGCCCTCACATGTGTATGACGGGACAGCACAAGACTCAGAGATGGACACAGTCGTCTTTGACCTTGGGGCTGACGCAAGCAGGCATACCCCAGAGCAGGGACAGAGAAACCTAGTGCGTGGCGCAGGGGTGCGAGAAGGAGGGCGAGTGAGGCCTGACAGACTTCTGAACCTCTGGTGGGGACGGCTCTGGTGCATCCCTGCCGCTGGGGTATGGTGCGGGGCGGGGCGAGGGGAGGCTGTGAGCCTGTGGTACCCGGGCTTCATGGAGAGGCACGTCCACAGCACATAGCAATGTATAACAGCATATCGCGTGTTTCCATCCCTCCTGGAACGGGGCTTGGCGTGGAGGGGAGGGGAGCAGAACCGGGGAGAGAAGGGAGATGCTAGTCTATAAACCAGCAAGGGAACCGTGGGTTCACCAAAAAGGGGCTGAGCGTTCTTTGGGAGCCGGCGTCTGGGGAAGGGCTCCCTGAGGAGCGGGCATTTCAGTGGGGCCTGGATGGATGAGTAGGATTTCGTGCGCAGGCAGAGAAGAATGGGAAAGCGCATTCCAGGCAAAGCAGGAGCCCCCGGCGGCTGGTGTGTGGCCGCCAGGGCGTGGCTGCATGTGTGTGTTTGGGGGAGAAGCTGTGAGTCTGGAAAGTTAGCTCGTGTCCAGAGAGTGTGCGTGGAGGGCCCTGTGTGCCAGGCTCAGGGCCATCCTTCAGCCTGACTGCCTCGGGAGGCCTTTGAAGATTCATTTAATGCTTTATTAATTGGATGCTTTTTATCACACAAGCCCTCGTGGCCGCGGTAGAATGTACAGAAGAGGCAGAAACGTACAAAGGACAAAACCCCAGAGATAGCAGCTGGAGGGGGCCTGGGTGTTGCAGGTGTTCAGGGCGACTCACCTAGTCTGTAACTTTTCCTAGCGGCTAAGGCCGGGGACTGATGTCCACCTTTAGAGAAATGCCTGGAAACATCCTGGAATGGGGGCAAGAGGCCTCAGGGACTCCGGAACAGAGGGGCCCAGGAAGCCCGACCAGTCAGGCAGGCTGTCACCAGCAGCCCCGCCCTCGACACCCAGGCTCCCCCGCAGGGCAGTCAGAGGTCGCCGCCGGCCCGGTCCCCACGCGGCGGGCGCGCGCAGATCCCGGAGGGCGCCCAGGAGGCGGCGGCTCCCGGCGCCGCTTCCGCTGGGGGCCGGTTCATCGGCGCGGGGTCTCGCGGAGTGGCGGGAGGGCGGGCGGTGCCTGACAGCTGTGGGCCGGCGGCGCACGGTGGCTGCGGAGTCGAGGCGGCTGGTGCAAGGTGGGTCCGGAGGAGGGAGGGAGTGGGAGGGAGGGAGTGGGAGGTGCGGGTGGGCGCCCCCGCTTCCCTGCCGGGCAGCCGGCCTGGGTGGGGCTTCCTGCTCTCTGGCCCGCCGCGGGGGCCAGCGAGTGTGTGCAGCACATGGAGTTCCGAGGTGTGCGCCCCAGGGAGCAGCTGGACTCCCCACCCCTGTCCCCAGGCCCCGCCTGGCCCTGGCCCCCCATGACGCTCTGAACCCTGTGCAGACTAGAGGAGGGCCAGAAGCCCCCGGTCTGAGATCGGAAGGGACCTCAGGGACCCTGTCGCCACACCCAGCCTCTTCATTTCACAGAAGAAGAAACCGAGGTTCAGAGTGGTGAAGTGACTTGTCCAGGATGGCAGGTCTGGAAGCCAGAAGTCCTCACCTGGAGGTCAGCGCTGCTGGGAGCCCTTGTGACGGGGCCAGGACAGCAGGCTGTGGCCCTGAGTAGAAACAAAGCGCTGGGAGAGAGGGAGTCAGAAAGACAAAGAGACAGAAAGAGAACCTCCCAGAGCAAAGGAGGGTCAGGAAATGGGGCGGCACTTCCTCCCTGGCCCCGCTTGAGCTGTGGTCTGGCTGCGTGACTCAGCCAGCCTTGCTGACTCTGGCCTAGATGTGTGTGTGCATGTGTGTGTACGTGCACGGGAAAGCCCTCTGACTACATACGGCTGTCCACATACACACAGTGACCTTGCTGGGAGTCTGCCCTGGGTTTGGTATCTGGAGAGGATACCAAGGACCCCAGATGACTTAGTTCTGAGTGGCTGCAGACAGCAGGCAAGGCCTGGAGGGCGGGGGTCCCCGGAAGGGGGAGCTGATCACAGTCCAGGAGAAGAGCCTGACTCCTGAGGCGGTGAGTTCCCTGTGTCTCTGGAAGAAACCAGCATGTACCAAAGAATCCTTTTATCAAGGCCGTGGGCCTAGGAACATGACACTTGCTAGGGCAGCGTACTCCGTATAGAATTGGAATTATTTAACTTGAGGGTCCAGGGTTCGTGTCCTTTTTTGGGTGACATTACCATGCGCGGGCATGTTGGGTAGTGTTTGCCCATCAGAGCTGCTCTGTGCACAGTTTTGGGGGATAGGTGAGAGGCTGGTGTCTGCCCTCTGAGGTCCCCTCGCCTCTCAGTACTGACTGGAAAGGGTGATGAACAACGTGAGTCTAGGGTGAGTTTGCAGGAGGGGGTGGTCACCTCTGCAAGGAATGGGTCAGTGGCCCTCTGGAGGTGGCGCTTCGGCTGGGCCTTGAGGAGAAGGTTGGGTCAGGGCATTGGGGGGCAGGGACGTCTCAGCAGAGGCGGGGAGGTGGCGGTGTCTGGGGACCAGGGAAAACGCAGTGGACAGTGTGGTGCAGAACGTTGGTTGGGACGAGGTCGGGGAAGGCCTGGTGTGTCAGGCCAGGAAACTTGCACTTCTTATTCGGCCTGGGCATTTTTGGATGGGTTCTGAGAAGGGCAGTGAGGTCACTGGGGTTCAGAAGAACTTATCATTTGGCAGTGATATTTGGGAAGCAAAGGATGCTGTGGGAGGAGAACCCGGGAAGGAGAGGCGGTGAGCAGGGCTGCAGGGCGTGCAGAGAAGGGCTGCTGCTAAAAGGGGCCAGGGTAGGAGGAGAAACCATCTGTTATAGGCCAGCACCCGTGGTAGGGCATTTCTACCCAGGATCCCCTTTAGTCCTCTCAACATCCTTACGAAGAGATTGTTACTACTGTCTCCACTCTGTAAAGGAGGAAACTGAGACTCAGAGAGGTCAACAGCTTGTCCAAGGTCACACAGCACGTGAGTGGTGGGGCAGGGACTGAACCAGAGAAAGCTGGAATAGATCCAATCTGGCAGCTAAATAAAGGTTAGAGGCCTGAGCAGAGGAAGAGACCATGGTGATGGAGACTGGGGTTCCAGTGCTGCACAGGGGAGCCCGGGTTTGGAGCAGGGTCGGGTTCGGTGGTGATTGGAGATGTGTGAGCCTGTGATGGTCCCAAGCACCGGGATCGGGGCTGCAGTAGCTATGGCTCTGCGCCCCTGCCTTGAGGCTCCCGTCATGGGTTTGCTGAGCCCACAGGCAGCTGGGGGGTGGCCGGGCTGAGGGAGTCTGGTGAGGGATCCCCCAGGGATCTGGTAAGTCAGTCGCTGAGTTCACGCCCACACAGAACATGCGTGCGTGCTGTGCCCGTGCTCAGGGCCCTCAGGCATTTGCCATTACTCCTTGGGCGAGAATTCGTTCAGGTTGTCACACTGTCCCAGGCCTTGGTTCCTTCCTGTGTTTCACCCATGAAAAGGGCTGGACAGACCCTGAAGATGTGTTTGCAGAATATTGTGGAATTCCACAAGTGCCTTTTCAGGATCCTAAGAACAGGGCCAGGCCTCTTACAGTGTCAGAGCATCTGGGTGACCTAGGGCCAAGTGTGCTCAGTTTTACAGATGGGGAAACTGAGGCTTCAGAAATCACGGTCCTTCACCAGTGGTGAGTGAGTGGCAGAGAGGGTGCCCACCCCTGAGCTCCTGGCCCTCTCCACTGCCGTGCGGGGGGCAGCCTCCAGCCTCTCCCGTTATAAAATCTCCCCAGGGGGTTGTTTTCACAGACAGACCCCCGCATCGGATGGACCCTTTCCAACTGTTATTCTCTTTTTCCCCGTTAAACAATACACACTCACACCCATACACAAAATGGAAAATGATTTCCATTCACCCGTCTGGTGGTCAAGTCATGTTTGACGTCTCAGAGGGTTTCCATTTCTCTAAGGGAAATGTGGTGAGACCTACCTAGTCTAGTCAGTGAGCCAGAAAGCATCCCATCCCCGTGTGCAGAGCCAGGGGAGTCCCCACTAAAGTCAGCCTGTAAATAAGGTGGCACCCATAGGGAAGCAGCGGAGAGAACAGGCGGGAGACCGGGAGACAAAGGGAAGAGAAGAGGAGGAAAGGAAAACTGAGCAAGTTTCCGGCACAGGGCAGAGCTACCTTTGGGGACACACCCTCTGGGGACCTGGTTGTCCGATGCTCAGACAGTGTGGAGCAGGGAGGTAACCAGGGGGACCTAAAAAAAGACAAGAGCTACTCAGCCTGACCATCCATCCTGCAACCCGTTCACGTTCACGTTTGAGAGTGAAAGGCAGAGTGTTGGCAATGATGCTGGGACAACGGGCAGAAGCTAGGCTGTCCTGGACGAATTGTCGTCCCGATGGCAGCCAGCACACATCGAGCGCCAGACGCGGATCTGCTTGTTAAAGCCTCACGAGAACCCAGTGGCGTAGGCGCTGCTATCATTCCCGCTTTATAGGAAGAGTACATGCGGAACAGAGAGGCAGAGCACCGTGCCCAGGGTCACACAGCCAGTAACCGGCAGAGGCAGGATTTGCAGCAGGCTGCCCCCGAGCCGGGGCCCGCACCTCACTGGCCCTGGAGGCTCGGAAGCACCAACAGCTTCGGCACAGACAAGACTCCCTGTCCCTTTCCACGACTCAGCTCGTGACCTTTTGGTTCTTGTCATCCCTTCCCCGCTGTTCTCAAAGGCCGATTTAGCCTGACTTCATCTGTGGTTGAGCCCGAGGTGATGGGGAGGAAGTGCCCTGCTGGTTCTGTCCTCTGTGGCCTCTGCACCTGCTTCAGGCTGGTCTCTCCCTTCTTTCTTGCCTTGGAACCGCTCTGCCCGTTCAGACAAGGTCACGGGGACGGATGGACTGGGTCAGACACGGGAAGACCCTCTTTTTTTTTTTTTTTTTTTACATCTTTATTGGAGTATAACTGCTTTGTGATGGTGTGTTAGTTTCCGCTCCATAGCAAAGCGAATCAGCCATGCATATACACATGTTCCCATATCTGGGAAGACCCTCTTGAAGGCCAGTGTGGGGAGTGGGTTGTCTGCCTGAGGGGACTCTCAGGGGCCACCGTCTGGGGGACTGAGTGACATTCAGGGGCCTCTCCCAGCTTGAGGAATATGAGCTTTTCTTTTGCGACAGATTCTTCCCTTTGTCAGTTTGTTTTGGCTCCCAGCCCTGGTTTCTCAGAACGTCAGCGGGTCGGCGGTACTTTCTCCCCTGCCCGTTTGTTGACACATCCTGGTCGGGCAGCAGAGCCTGACTCTGGTGACACTCCAGCAGTTCTGGAAGATGCAGGGAGGAGGGAGCAGACAGGTGTCCCAGGAGGCTCAGATTCCAAGGGCCTCTTAACCCACTGAGCCTGTGCTGAAGGCCCCTTATCTGCATAGTAGAGCAGCCCTGTGGCTGGCTGCCTTGGCCCGGCCCTCTGCTCCCGGGACCCCTGGGTCTGTGCAGCTCCCTGTCCTGCTGGGCCGAGAGGAGAGGTGAGAAGGGCAAGACATAGTGCACACGCTGTGGGTGCGCCGATACCTGCCGCATCCAGGATCCAGCGGTGTGGACGCCCGCCTCCCAGACCTGCATTGGCATCTCTGGCCAGGCAGCTTCCTGAACTCCCTTTTTAACTCAGGGGAATAGGAGGCTGGCTCCAATGGCTGAATTACCAGGGCAGACAAGAGGAAAGTCTCTTACTACGGGCGATGGGCTTATTCTCACTTTATGTACTTTCGACGTCACTCTGTGTTGAGCTCTGGGATTTGGTGAATGGGTGGAGCTTTGCCACGTTGAAGCTGGGTAAACACAAACCCTTGCCCGCTGGTTTGGAAGGTTACATTGGTGCCGAGGTGGGGGAATGAGACCAGCTTCCCGCAGCGCTACCCTGATCCAACACAGAATGTCAGGAACCCCCTTCCCACCTGTGCCTTGAGGCTGGATGCACAGAAATGCACCAGGCATGGCTAAGAGCTTGGCTCCAGTGGACTCACTGGTCCTTACTACAGCCTTGCAAGATAAGTGACTGTTAGTAGTATTCTCCCCATGTTATGGATGAGAAAACCAAGGCTGTGAGAGCTGGAGTAACTTGCTTGAGGTCATACGGCTCCTAAGAGGCTGAGCTGGGATTTGAACCCAGACAACCTGGCCCCAGGGTCACGGGCTCAACCCAGCCTGCCCCTCGGGATGCTGAGCGCCGGGAACAGTTCTGACTCGAACCAGCCATGCGTCCTCAGGATTCACTTTTCTGGCCGGCAGGGGCTGGGTCACCACACCAGCTCTTGTTCTTGATTGTGATCAGTTGTGCTTTTCCGTCCCCCCTTTGTGTCTTGCTGTCGCCTGATCCTGCGTCTGCCCAGGGCAAGGTACTTTATTTCTGGGGTGTGGTTGTCCTGCTACAAACGTGGCTAAGTGTGTTTCCTAGCTCTCCAGCAGGCATTCTTTCTAGCATTTTTATCTTCTGCGCTGTGTCTCTCTAGCACATTTCTTTTTTTGTTGGGGGGAGGGTTTCAGCAAGGCATTTAATTAATTAATTAATGAACTTTTAATATTTTAATTTTATTGGAGTAAGTTGATTTACAATGTTGTGTTAGTTTCAGGTGTACAGCAAAGTGATTCAGTTATACATATATATATATATATATTTATATATGTATATTCCTTCTTTTTTAGATTCTTTTCTCATATAGGTTATCACAGAATACTGAGTAGAGTTCCCTGTGCTATGCACTAGGCTCTTATATATAGTAGTGTGTATATGTTTATCCCAAGCTCCTGATTCATCCATCCCACCATGTTTCCCCTTTGGTAACCATAAGTTTGTTTCCGATACCTGTAATTCTGTTTCTGTTTTGTAAATCAGTTCATTTCTATCTCTATTTTTTAATTAGATTCCACATATGAGTGATATCATATGATATCTGTCTCTGTCTGACTTACTTCACGTCGTGTGATGATCTCTAGGTCCAGCCATGTCGCTGCAAAGGGCATTATTTCATCCTTTTCTATGGCTGCGTAGCATTCCACTGTATATATGCACCACATCTTCTTTATCCGTTCATCTGTCAGGGGACATTTAGGTTGCTTCTATATCTTGCCTATTGTGAATAGTGCTGCTGTGAATATTGGGGTGCACGTATCTTTTCAGATTATGGTTTTCTCCAGATATACGCCCAGCTGTCTGGCACGTTTCTTGTTGCTTGTCATTACCATCTCCGTGAACTATACTAGCCCCTGCTGTGTTGCCCTGTACTCAGATTTTGGGGGTTCATCTTTGCTCGGGGCTCGGGCTTCTGGCTTCAGTTGATGTGGTGTAATTCTGGGGGTGAAGGCAGCTGGAGAAGCAGCAAGGCCCCCAACAGACTCCCACAGGGACCCCTGCAAATAAGAGAACATATTGAGTGCCTGCCATGTGCCAGGCACTTTTTCTCATCTAGGACTTAGCATCCCCATTTTACAGATGAGAAAACCGAGGCTCAGAGAGGTAAACAGGTCGTCTGAGTTCACACACCTAGCTCTGGTATAGACACCTCCCTCGGGGACACCCCACCGCTGGCTGCCTGCAGAGAGCTGCCCTGGTGAGTGGAGGGTTCTGCTTGATACCAGAGCTCTGTTAACACACCTGTAAGATCCCCTGACTCCACACCAGCTGAGCTGCCCCAGGCACAGGCCAGTCAGAAATACAGGGGTGGGGAGGACCAGTTAAAAAGTCTGCTCTGGAACTTCTTTTTAAGGAATGCAATTTAATACATTGAACCACAGCTCAAATCAGAAACAAAGGCACAGAAAGGAACTGCTAAGGGAAATGAATGTTAATGAAAAAAAAAAAAGACTAGGCCTCCATTATGTAATCACACATTGCAAACTAAAAATATTTTTTTAAACGCACAAGCCCTATTTACTGGAATTAGAAATAGAATCAAAAGCTCTAATTTGTACTGAATAGTGATCGTGTTACTCCGCACCACATCTGAATCTCCTGACACTGGAGGGACTAGATCAATGCGGTTTTATTGAATGTTAATGCATCCGCCCCCCAAAAAACCCTCCAGAACAGAAGCAAAATGGTTGAGCACCTAGTGTGTGCAGTGCATGGTACTGGGGGAAAGAACAAAGGCCGCAGTACTTCTTCTGACAGCATAGGAGACCCCTGCCGAGGGAGCAGGACAGACTGTATGTTCTCTAGAAGGACACGGGCTTTGGAGAGGCTTAACTAGTTAGACGAGAACAGAGCAGGGCCTGCCAGGATGGTGGAATTCAGCAAATGGGAGTGGTGGGGTCCTGGAAGAATGTTCCATGGGGGCTCTTCAGTCCATCTTAGTAGACAGCGTCTGAGGACCAGTCTGCATGGAAATTAGACCGATGAAGTTCTGCCCAGGCCGTAAGATGTGCCTTGACCCTCCCCGTATTTCTAAGGGTCACCTCCTCCTCTGGCTGGCCTCCACTGACTCAGTTTACCATCTAAAAGCTGTGAGGACCCAGGATGCGCCCTGGACCCTCCGAACCTTCCTGTTTCCTGTGGATAGAGGTTGCGTATAGAATCAAGTACAGCTGGCCCTGCCTGGTACACGAGTGTCTGCTCTGGAGGGGGGAATCTCTAGAACCTGCATGGGTGTGGGTGTGTGTTACATGGACCGCGCTCCGTTAGGAAGGAGATGGTGATCGGAACCCCATGGAAGGTGCTGTGGGGCTGAGGGCGAAGCAGGTAGGCCCACCCTCAGAGACTGACTCCCTTCGTACACACTTATCCACCAGGAAAGCCAAACAAAACGGACGGCAAGGAAAAGCCAGGTGATACCCTTCTAACAGTAGGCCACTGTTGATTTCTTTCCTGTCTGCTGCCTTGTCAGCCCTGGTTGGTTATAGGGCCAAAGGCAGCTTTTCACAGTTGGCCCCGTCCGAGGTCTGGTCACAATGGTTGGTGGAGACCTCTCTGCCCCTGCCTGCCCGGGGCTGTGGTGTGCCCCTCACCGGGCAGGGGTGCCACGCTCCGTCTGCGGCCGGCGGAGTCTCTGGGCTGGGCTGTCCAGAGTCACTTTAGAAAGAGATGCTAACTAGCACAGTGGTGGTCCTGGCTGGCCATCCCGCTGTCATCCAGGGGACACGTGTGCCCACCCCACTGCCAACGGCACTTAGCTTGACCTCCAGGCCAACCGAGCGTGTGTTTTCTCTCCTGGGACCAAGACACAAGCTGAGTGCCCAGCTCCCGTCCTCTGGCCCTGCCCCATCTGCCGGGCCTGATGCGGCCCTCCTAGGATGCAGTTCTAGAACTCGGTGCCGGGGGCCAGAGCCGGCAGATGGGTGAGCAGCTGTGCTTGGTGGCAGGTTCGTGTCGGGAGGAGCTTTTCCGTGTGCCGCTTGTGGGCCCCGGCTGCCTCGCTGATGAACTAGCTGTCCTTCCCATCTCGTAGGCCGGTCACGACAGTGGGATGAAGCAGTGACGAGGTGAAAGTGCCTTGAAGTGGGCTGCTTATGTTTTTTGCAGCCCAGTGGTTTCCATCCATTCATCAAGTTGGGCTTAATTAACCGTTTGCTTCGTAGGTCATCTAACAGGTCCACGTGGTGTGGGCTCAGGCCTGGGTGCCTTTTAACAGGGTGGCCGCACGGCCCAGTTAGGGGCCTGAGGCTTAGCTGGCGACCTATATTCCGGAACTCTCTGGCCCGCCGAAGCAAGACCCTCAGCTGGCAGTGGGAAGAGTCGGGCTGCCTGGGACCTTAGGGAGCCTGGACTCTGCTTCCATCCAGAGCAGCCTGGAGACACCCACAAATCTAGTGAGAATCTGAAGGCTGGTTGTCTTCAGGAAGCCGTCCACAGTGGGTCCTGTTGTTCAGAGCTTCTGCCCTCCCTTTGCAAATATTTGCCCAGGCGGTCAGCGTAGAATCAATCCAAGCACGGGCGCTGGGACAGCAGAGCCCCCGCTCTTAAGAGGGTCAGCCATGCAGCACTGGTGATGCTCCTTCATGCGGATGGAGCTCTTTGCCGTGTACACAGCCGTCCGCGCTCTGCTTTGCAATCTTTACGGCAGTGAGTGGGCATTATGCTGGGGACTATATACCTGACGGTGCATAGTAAATGAAATTACGACTGAGGAGACAGTTGGGAAATTGTACAATGCTCTACAAATATGGAATAATTGCTGACTCCAATTTACAGGTGAGGAAAATAAAGTCAGAGAGGTTCACTGGCTTGCCTGGGGACACATAGGTGACAAAGGGCAGAGTAGGGATGCCAGCGCGGGTCCTAGGACCTCCTAACTGGTGCTGTTTGTTTCCTTGACATCATCAGGGAGACTGGTTCTGAGTTTATCTGTCCCTTCTCCGTCCCCGTCTCTCCTTCCTGCCCGCCACCACCAAATTGGCACCATATGAAAATGAGGCAGAGAATCTAAAGGAGGCTAAGCTCTCTTTCCTTAGCTGGCTTCCTTGTCCTAAGTGAAAAGGAGAGTGAAGTTAGGGGTGGAGCTGGGGAGGGTATCTGTCAGCAGGGGGGCGGGGGGCGGGATGCAGGAGCTGCACGGAGGGATCCTCTGTGTGCTGCTACCTTCTAGTTGGCGGAAGAGCCCTGGGAGGGGTGGGCAGGACAGGCCATTTTGCCCCCGTGGACGGGCCAGCACGTATTTTATGATCTCATCAAACTGTGAACACAAATTTATTTTAAAATTGTGAGTTAAGCTGGAATCCAGGGTCTATCCCTGGGGCTTGTGTGTTCGCATGCAGTATTTATAAAATAAAGAAATCATAAATAGTTTGTCTGAAAGATCTTAGGCTTGCTACTGAAAAGATGAAAAGAAAACTTCTGAAGCATCAGCTCTGCAGTGCAGCCTTTTACGACGTGGAAAAGCGATAGAGTTCTATCTCACACTTGAAGCAGAGGGAGGGATTCCTTCTTGCCAACATCTTATTTACTTGCTTGTTTATTAATTTTTGAAAAGATAAGAAATGAACATTTATTTCACGCCTTCTAAATGCAGAATCTATGTTCTGAGCATTTATATGTGGTGGCTCATTTATTCCTCACAAAGACCTTGCTTATGTTTTTGTTTGTTTGTTTGTTTGTTTGCGGTACGCAGGCCTCTCAGTGTTGTGGCCTCTCCCGTTGCGGAGCACAGGCTCCGGACGCGCAGGCTCAGCGGCCATGGCTCACGGGCCCAGCCGCTCCGCGGCATGTGGGATCTTCCCGGACCGGGGCACGAACCCGTGTCCCCCATGTTGGCAGGCGGACTCTCAACCACTGCACCACCAGGGAAGCCCAACTTATGTATTTTTAAAATGAGGCTATCAAGATTCTGAGAGATGAACGTGATTCAAACTTCCCAGATAGTAAGAAATGACAGCAAGATGCGAGATAAATATGTCTGACTCCCAATTGATGTTATTTCCTCAACAACAGACTGAGAAAATCTATTTTCATTTTCTTTGTTTTTCATTCCTTCTTTAATCTCAGATCTTCCATCTAGAATCTTTCCTCCCATCTGGAATACCCCTTTAAAAAATGTCATTTAATGAGAGTCTGTTTGTGACAAACTAGACTTTTATTTATTGGAGAATGGCTTCATTTCTCTTATTCTTAGAGGACATACTCTTTAAGGCTAGAATTCTCAGATGACAGTTATTTTGGCTTAGCGGGTGGAAGGTAATCTACGTTGTAACCATTGAAAGGGAACGCTTTCTCCTTGGCTGCTTTTAAGAATATGTTAGCCTCTATCTTTCATGTCTCTTAAGCTCCCATATTTTTCTGAGTCTTTGTCTTTTTGGGCTGCATTTGGTTAATTTATTTTGACGTAGCTTCTAGTTCACTGCTTCTTTCTCAGGCTGTATCTACTATGCTATTAAGTCTGTCCGCAGTTTGTGATTTCAGTTATTTAATTTTTATTTCTAAAAATTCTCTTGGGTCCATTTTTCTTGAAATCTTCTTGATTATTTCTCATGTTTTTTTTTTTTGTTGTTGTTGTTCCCTGTTCATATTTACTAGCTTGTCTTTAATTTCTTTAATTACATTATAGTCATTATTATAGTCAGAATCTGAATATCCCATTATCTGAAGACATGCCTGGCCAGTGAGTTCCTTCCTTTCTTGCCAGCTCATCCATGCTTTCAGAAATATTGTTTTTTTATCATTTATACAAGATTTTCAGTGGGAGGTTCAGTCTAAGTACTTAGCCTGCCGTAATGCGGGAAATAGAAGTCCAGCATATTTATTTAGTATTGACAAAATTAGGAGAGGGAAAAGCAGTCCAATGGAGGTCAGCCCTCTGGACCTAGAAGCCCACGCTGTACCTAGAGGCTTCTGGGAGCGCCCCGAACAGCTCGTGAGATACCTCATTGAGGAGCAGTCATGGCGTGGCTCACCCAGCGGAGACTTGTTCTGTCCAGCACCCACCCACCGAGGACGTGATGCCAGAGGAGCATTGACCAAACAAGAGGAGGAGATTTGCAGGAGTCATTTTATCTCTGAGAGTTTCCAGGCCGGATGTAGAGAGGACCACTGAGTCCAAGGCAGCCTCCGCCTCTCCTCCGCCTTTGCCGCCTCGAACCCCTCCATCCTCTTGATCCCGCTTCTGAATAACTTAGCATCCACTCACCTGTCCCTACTCACCTGCTCCGCCCTGGCCAGGACACACCAGCGTTCGTCTGGACTGTGATATTCCCCTGACGGGTCTCAGTGTGTCCACGCCCCCTCCTCCCCCTCCTAAATTCATTCCCACAAGGAGCCCAAGTCGCCTTTTAAAAATGCACGTCAGATCCTGTCTCTTGCAGCCTTTGGGTGTAGCTTCAGTGATTTCTCATGGCTGTGTGGGTGGAGTCCCAGGTCAGCATTAAAGTCAGAGATCTCATCCCAGAGAACAAAGCTTAATCCTGCCACTTCCCTGATACCAGAGGAAGGTGGGCCTGCATCTCCCTTAGGGGCCAGGAAAACATTTCCAGGGTCCCTCCCACGAAGCCCGTCTCCTGTCTCAGTGGCCAGCGGGGGATCAGAAACCCACCCCCACCACCCTCTGGCAAGGGCCCGCACTTGCTTTGACTGGATGGGGCCCTGAGCTGAGCAGGTCGCTTATTACCCTGAGTGATGACCAAAATTGGAATCTTTTTGGAAAGGAGGAAGGGAAAAATGAGTGATATTAGGCAGGCAACCGGGGTTGCTGCAAAACCTGACCAGACCACAGCTGGTAGCTGATTTCAGAAGTGCCAGGAGGAAAGTTAAGAGGCTTCCAGGGCGTCTCTGTCCTGAGATCTATAATGAGTTACTTGAAGCCAAACTGAGGACACCTTCCCTCTGTGTGTTCTGCCGGCAGGTCCCGCCCTGACCACAGCTGCCCTTCAGGAGACTGGCCTGGAGCCACGGTCGGGCCACTGGGCTGCTTGTCAAGGGTGGGGCAGTGGCGACTTGCCGCCTTGCCTCGTCAGCCCGGCCTGGGGCTCCACCTGGCACTCGGTGCGGCCACGGAGAGAGCTCCAGGAGGAGCCCCGGTGCAGCAGGAGCCCGGAGACCGGGATCCAGAGGAACCGCAGGAGAGACCAGTCAAGGTGAGCTGTTCCCACCCCTGCCCACCCCGGGCGTGTCGCTGGACACGAGGCTTCTTATGGTGAGAATCAGAGGTTCCTAGAGGCAGGTATGGTGCGAGCAGCCACCTGCAGGGAGGCTGGGCCGAACGAGCAGAGGTTCTGAACGATGCCACAGGAAACAGTATCTCTCGTCTTCTGTAGCCCCTCTTCAAAACTGTTGGTCAGCTCACCAAAGTGGACTCCCAGACCATGTGGCCCTTGTGTTTGCTGCGCGCCGGGTTTGTGGAGGGCTGCAGAAAAGGCTCACTGTCCCTCCAGGGCCTGCCTCTCTGAACAGAAAAAGGAAGTGCGTGAGCAACCAACGTGAGAGCCTTTGCTCAGGGGTGGCAGATGAATGTCACAGACAACAGTGGGCCTCCACGGTGGGCTAGAAGTTTGAGTTCCAGGCCAGGAGCAGGGGTGACAGCTTCTAGACGTTGTCTGCTAGCCTGACATTCTAGTTTCCCCAGTTCTTCGGCCAAAAGGAAATACAGTAGAACATGGAGTCCGGATGGCCGCACAGTGGGGCTGAGTTACGGGTGACCTATGTAGCGTCCGCTGGGGGCTGAAGTCATGCTTGTTTGGCCCCTGTGATGTGTGTTGTTACGTTCTATGTGTCTGTCTCAAATCTTCAGATTGTCGACTCCTTGAGGGCAGTCACAGAATACTCTACTTCTCTTATATTCTTCACGGGGTCGGCACTCAGTAATTGCGTACTGTTTGATTGTTCGCCGTATACCTACGTGATAAAACGTGATCGGTCAGGGCGTAGAATTTTCATTCATTGGGCAGAGTCGCCATCAGCATCTCCTGAGCACCTCCTGAGGTGGGAGAACATCAGATGCCTTGGCCACTAGCGCTGGCCTGAGTGTATTCATTCCTTAGGGCTGCCCTAATGAGTGCCGCATACCGGGTGATTTAAAACAGCAGAAATGTGTCGTCTCACGGTTCTGGAGGGTGGAAGTCCAAAGCCAAGGTGTCGGCAGGGCCCTGCTCCCTCTCTGACCTGCAGGGGAAGTCCTTCCTGGCTTCCTCCTTGTTCTGGCAGTCGGTCGGCAATCTTGAGCGTTTCTCGCTAGGCTTGCAGCCGCGTAATCCACGCCGTGCCAACGTTGTCAAACGAGTTATCCCCGTGTGTCTCTGTCTTCACGTGACTGTCTTCTTCTGAGGACCCCGGTCATATCGGGCTACCTTCTGAGGTCCTGGCATTTAGGACTTCACTGTGCCTTTTCTTGGATCGTAATTCAACCTGGGACACTAAGCGAGCGATTTTCAGTGACAAGACTAGGACGTACCCGGGGCCGGGGTGAATAGTTACTGTGTCCCTTCGTGCAGGTGGAAGGAACAGGGAGATGAATCAGTGGGCCGTGTCCTCTGTTCTCTCGGCGTCCTTCAGGGAACGTGGCTGGACCCAGTGGAGCACACATGACGCTCTGGCCAGTGGAGGGACACCACGCTCCTATCGCTGCACCTTTTTTATAGGACAAGTCAGGGAGAGGCCTCAACAGAAGGGAGCAAACAGACCGTCTGGGTTCCGGTCAGCCTTAACTTTGGAGGAAGGTGGAGAAACCCAAGCTCAGAAGCGGGTGGAGAGCGGCACACCCTTCTCCTGGGAGAACAGGAGCTCCTGGGCCCAACCAGCTCATTGCCAGGCAACCCAGAGGGTGTTCCAGATGCCAGATTTGAACAACCTGCTGGTCTTCAAACCCAACACAACTTGGACCCCTTGCTGCCAACTTTCTGCCTCCCGGTCGGGACCCCTTAGTGCAGAGGTTGTAAAGCTGAGGCCAACAGGCCATGTGTAGCCTGTAGGTGTGTGGTGTTCACAGTGGCTGGTGTTCACATTGTTTTTATATTATTTTTGGAGTAAGTGCTATATTCACATAGCTCAAAAATCAAATCATTATAGAAAGATATCTAGTGACCTCTTATACCAGCCTCCATATGCCCATCCTGCCCCCTCCCCAGTAACCATTTTTATTTGTTTCTTATACACCCTTCTAGACTTTCTTATTGCAAAGAAGAAGCAGTACAAACATACATTCTCCCTCCATCCCATTCTTTCATACATAATTATAGTATACACACTCTACTCGCTGTTTCACCTCGCTCTTTTCGCTTCATTGATCTTGGCGACCTTTCCCTATCAGTGAACCAAGAGCTCTCTCCTTCTTCACAGGGGTGTAGTATTCCGTTACATGTATCGCTATGAACTTCCCTCCAAGAGCTGCTGCATCCCATAGAGGCAGCAGTTTTTTGTATGGTTGTGAGTGTTCTGTTGTAGGGATGCACCGTCATTGATTCAACCAATCCTTGCTGATGGACACAAGCTGTTTATAGCTGTCTGGTGTTTATTACAAGTAACGTTGCAGTGAATAAAACTGTATTTCGTCCTATACCTGAACATGTACAACATTTTAAAATTCGGAAATATCTTTGAATGATCCAAAGGGCTGGAAACACTGGGTTCTAATGACTGTATGTTGACAGCTGGTTGGAGCGGGTGGCAGCTGTCTCTAAGGGTCCCTAACTGGGGACCAGCCTGCCCACATCCAACGTTTTCTCCACCCCCTCTCTGTCTCTTCCACTAAGGCTAAGTGTTGACTTTCACGGAGCACATGAGGTGCTGCTTTTCTCATAGTAGATTAAGAAGGAAGGGAAATTGCTCTCGTCCTAATGTCTCTTCAAAATGGAAAATGAAAGCCAGGGAGGCTGTCTTTTTCCAGAAGAAAGGGAAGGGCAGACGTCTGCGTGGATGTGATTCTGCTTCATTTGCACCTGATGGGTCGGCCCCTGTGTGTTATCGTCTGAGCGCTTGAGCGCACCCCTGCCTTGCCAGGCCCCGGCCTTCTTCTCATCTCAGAGTAGGAGGGAAGGAGCTCTGCTCACTGGTTGCTTTTGCTCTGCTTGGAGAACTTCAGCTGCTCAGAGACCAGCAGTAAAAACGAACACAACAGTCAAGAGTACTGTTCAATGACATATATCATCTCACCAGAACCCCACGAGGACACGGTATTCCTACTCCTGTTTTATAGACAAGAAAACAGTAACGGAGTGAAGTCGCTCGGCCAAGGTTCATAACTTGTACACGGCAGACGTAGGACCTGACCCAAGAATTTCAGGCTCTAGAACCTGTTGTTTTAGCCGATATATTATGCTGCCTCCAAAGTCTTACAAAAGAGGTGTGGTTTACGGTTACACCTCTCACCTCTGTGACTGTTGTCAGTGGTGGCATGTGAGGACGGTCACGACAAAGAGAACATCTCTGAAAATGGGTGAGATGGCGATGTGCCCCAAAGAAGGCGCATAAGGAGGATGCCATTTCGTTCTCCTAACAAAGGCGATGGCTCATCCTTTGTGGTCTGTCACATTGTGTAGAGAGGAATTGGCTTCGTTGTCCCTGAGGGTCTTTTATACCCAAACATCTATGGAGCGCCTGGTGCATGCCAGGCCCTGTGCCTGGCGTGAGAGACGAGACGAAAGAGCCACGTCCTGCTCGGAGGGGCCGAGTGAGGACATGTGGACCGAGAGCTGCAGTGCCACCTGGTACGTGGACGTGTCAGGCTGGGTCCTGAATTTCTTGACAGAAGAAACAAATTCAGTGTGGAGCAAGGAGGTGGGTGGTTTCCTGTCTTGGGTCCGCCGTTGCCTGATGAAGGAAGGAAGCAGGGCCCGGAAGTGGAGGCTGTGAGTTCAGGTGTTGAGCCACCCTTCTGCCCGCAGCCTTTGGGGAGGCTGTCGGTCCTCCTCTCCGAGGCCGTGGGCTCCTAGAGATGGCCTCGGCCGGGGTTGAGAGGCGGCCGGAAGGAAGCCGCCTTTCCCCTCACTGTCCCCCAGCTCAGCTTTTCTCCTTCCTGGTCATCTGTTGAGCAGCTGAGCTGGGCTTACCTCCCTGTGAGGCACTGACTCTCTTCCCCAGTGAAGGACTGGCCGGCCAGCCTGGGGGCGGGGATGGGGCCGGGAGGGCACAGTTCACAGGCTTGAAATCACACCCCAGCAGAAGGATCTGCAAGCCGGGGCTTCTTGTCGCTGGGACGCGCCTTTCTTGGTTTTTTATTGTCACTGTCTGTCTTTCATCTCCCCCAGGTTTGCAGCATCTGTCATCTCTGTGGTTATCTTAGAACAACGGGCTGGGGGTTGCTTTCTATTTATTCTTTCTCGAGTGTGACGCTAACCACAAGGGCCTACGGGCAGGGGGAGGGGGAGGGAGCCAGTGCCTCTTCAAACCCTGTGGTCCTCCGTGCAGCTGGGGCTGGTGGTGAAACTGACAAGACCGAGCTGGTAGATGTGCCCCAGTGACCGTGAGGGCGGGGGGATGTGGCCTGTGCTTCTGTGGACGAGCAAAGGGAGCGAGTTGCTTTCTGGGTACAAAGGAGAATTTGGAGTCCGGAGGGAATACAGACAGCAGGCATTTCTAGGGCCACAGCTGTGTGGGCTTCTCCGTGCTGGCAGCCAGGTGGACATTCAAGAGAAGAGTCTTGTGTCCTTCTTGTCCTCAAGGAACTTAGTGACAAGGAGAGGAGATAAATAACAAGGATTTACCGTAGAGCCCAGGGAACTATATTCAATATCTTGTAATGGAAAAGAATCGAAGAAAAAAGAACATAGATATATACATATATACGTGTATATGTATAACTGAATCCCTTTGCTATACACCTGAAACTAACACAATACTGTAAATCAAGTGATACTTCAAGTGGAAAAAAACAAAAAGAGGAGCAGGATGTACAGCTGACGTGCGCTCTTGGGCCCGTTTTCTCATTGGAGAAATGAATGAGGTTGACAGTGGTGAGGATCCCTAATGGGGTCGGTGGAGTAGTGCTTCGCTGGGTTCCGTGAGTGGATGAATCACCTGGGGGTCTCCTTATAAAAGGAACATTCTGATGCGGTAGGTCTAGTCCAAGGCTGAAGATCCTGCATTGCCAACAGACTCCCAGGTGCTACTGCTGGTCCCAGGACCACAGTGCTTTGAGTGTTGAAGCCCCGCAGGGCATTCTGGAAGTCTGTGGGGTGGCTTTGAACTGCCAGGAGACTAAGAGATGCCCTTGGCATTGACTGGGTGCGGGTTAAGGTTAGGGTTAGGGTTAGGGTACAGGTTAGGGTTTAGGGTTAGGGTTTGGGTTAGGGTACGGGTATGGGTTAGGGTACAGGTACAGTTTAGGGTGCAGGTTAGGGTTAGGGTTAGGGTACAGGTTAGGGTACGAGTTAGGGTTAAGGTACGGTTTAGGGTACAGGTTAGGATTAGGGTACGGGTTAGGGTTAGGGTACGGTTTAGGGTACAGGTTAGGGTTGGGGTACGGGTTAGGGTACGGGTTAGGGTACGGGTATGGGTTAGGGTTAGGGTACAGGTTAGGGTTAGGGTTAGGGTACAGGTTAGGGTTTGGGTTAGGGTACGGGTTAGGGTGCAGGTTAGGGTTAGGGTACAGGTTAGGGTATGGGTTAGGGTACAGGTTAGGGTTAGGGTACAGGTTAGGGTTAGATTTAGGGTTAGGGTACGGGTTAGGGTACGAGTTAGGGTTAGGGTACGGTTTAGGGTACAGGTTAGGGTTAGGGTACGGGTTAGGGTTAGGGTATGGGTTAGGGTTAGTGTTAGGGTTAGGGATACTCCTTGTGGTTCCACGTGCAAATCGACCCCATCAGTGAAGAATTGTTACCTGCCCTGCCAAACTCAATCCAACACAAAGAGAAATCAGTTAGTACCTTTGACATAGTACTGTGAAACATTTTCAAAGAAGTTATGCCCAAAGCCCAGTAATTTAGGAGCTGGTTGTTTTGGGACGAGAAGCCTAAATGGAATAAAGGCAGAGTCCCGAGGTTATTGTATAATTTCCCCACTCCACGCGTTCTGTCTAGTTTAGAGCATTTCCAAACATACATTTAACTGAAAAGGGTTTCAGTGCAATGTGGAGTTACTGCAAAGGCAAGGAAGCCTTTGTAACAGGAGATTCGAGACTCCGTCTTACAGACACAGACACAGGGCAGCACATTATTAAATTAGCAGGCACCGGAGATGCCACCATCTCAGTGGACTTCTTTATAGAAGCTGTTTTTGAAATAGTTTATAGTCTACTGTATGTATATGTATAATCTAATCTATCTATCTGTATACATATTTGTAGGGAGTTCAATGATAAGAAACTTCTTGCAAAATTTATACATTACAGTGATTTTCTTTGGGGTTGCCTGTGTGTTTCACTCTGACTCTGACGTTCTCATTAGAGATCTACCAAACAACTTTTTCCAATCCATCTTCCTCTCCCCTCTCCCTAAAGGAAAAGGATAATGTTTCCAAGGCTTTTTTAATGCTAAAGACTGAACAATGGGATTGACATATATACACTAATATGTATAAGATGGGTAACTAATAAGAACCTGCTGTATAAAAAAATAAAAAATAATAATAATAAAAAAGACTGAATATGTGTGCCTACCCCCCTCCATGGGTGGAGTTTCCAGGTTAGAGACTTGTTCTCCATGATACTTTGTTCCATGTCTCAGCACACTAAAGTATATTACATCTTACTTGTATATAAGGCTTAGCTCAGTCACAAGAATAATTTACTTCCTTGTTTTCTCTATTTCCACACTTGTAATTTAATTTCACAGTGAGGTGATTTCCTTCCTGTTATCAGATGCAGACAGGTAAACGGGTTTGTTACTTCTCATCCTGACATGTCTCATTCTGTCGTCGCTGCTCTTTTATTTCCTTGTGGTCCTTATATGGGTTGTTCAGCCTAACCTTACCCATCACGAGTAGGTATAAGGCTTGTCTGCCTCATTCTGGGTTCCAGGGCAGTCATGCACGAGTACTTCCTTACTGGGAAAGTTATCATTTTGTTACAAATGGCATTCCCTCTTCTCCTTCAGATTACAATTAGAGCTCAATGATGCATATGGCTCAACTGATTTATCTAGGAGTTTCATTTCCGATGGCGAAGGGGGCGTTTCCAAATATTTGTTATAAAAATGGGGTGTAGGGCTTCCCTGGTGGCGCAGTGGTTGAGAGTCCGCCTGCCGATGCAGGGGACACGGGTTCGTGCCCCGGTCCAGGAAGATCCCACGTGCCACAGAGTGGCTGCACCCGTGAGCTATGGCCGCTGAGCCTGCGCGTCCGGAGCCTGTTGCCCCGCAACGGGAGAGGACACAACAGTGAGAGGCCCGAGTACCGCAAAAAAAAAAAATGGGGTGTAGATTGGAGGGGGCGGGGCACCATGGACGAAATGATCTCGGAGGTCTCTGACCTTCTTTGTGCAACATTGAATAAACAATAGATGACAGGCAGTGTGATTTGTGAGTAAACTGAAAGCCATCCTCTCAGTGAAAGCTGGTGTCACCCATGATGTCTGCGTGGATGGGAGGCTGTGAGTCCTCGAGCCTGGGAAACTCTAAGGCCTTGTTCCCCTCCCCGACCCCGCTCATCACACTTTGACCCCACTCAGGACCATGTGAAACTGTCCCCAGATGATTCTAATGTACTGAGAGGTTCTGGTGGTCCCAACTGCCAGAACCTATGAATGTGAGCCTATCAGAAAAAGGTTTTTGCAGATGTCATTCAGCTACAGATCTCCGGGTGAGACCATCCCGATTATCCAGATGGGCCCTAAATTCAATGGCAGGTGTCCTTATAAGAGGCACACGGAGGAGAGACCCAGAGAGGACAAGGCCGTGTGAAGACAGAGGCAGAGCCTCTCGTGATGGAACCACAAGCCAAGGGACACCGGGAGGCGCCAGGAGCCAGAAGAAGTAAGGAAAGGACTCTCCCTAGAGCCTTCGGAGGGAGCATGGCCCTGTGGACACCTTGATTTAGGACTTCTGGCTTCTAGAACTATGAGAGAATACACTTCTGTTGTTTAAGATACCTAGTTGTTTCTTTTTTTCTTTTATAACATCTTTATTGGAGTACAATTGCTTTACAATTGTTGGTTTCTGCTTTATAACAAAGTGAATCAGTTATACATATACATATATCCCTATATCTCTTCCCTCTTGCATCTCCCTCCCTCCCACCCTCCCTATCCCACCCCTCTAGGTGGTCACAAAGCACCCGATCTGATCTGCCTGTGCTATGCGGCTGCTTCCCACTAGCTATCTCTTTTACATTTGGTAGTGTATATATGATACCGAGTTTTTGATCATTTGTTTCGGCAGCCCCAGCAAACGAATGCTCTGCCTATAGGGTGGATAAAATTTGGCGAGATGGGGACTTCCCTGGTGGCACAGTGGTTAAGAATCCTTCTGTCAATGCAGGGGACATGGGTTCAATCCCTGGTCCGGGAAGATCCCATATGCTGAGGAGCAACTAAGCCTATGCGCCACAACTACTGAGCCTGTGCTCTAGAGCCTGCGAGCCACAACTACTCAGCCCGCACGCTACAACTACTGAAGCCCGCATGCCTAGAGCCCATGTTCCACAACAAGAGAAGCCACCGCAATGAGAAGCCCGCGCGTTGCAACAAAGACCCAACGCAGCCAAAATTAAAGTAAATTAAATAAGTAATTTTTTAAAAAAAAGAACCATTTAAAAAAATTTTGGTGAGATGGAGGGAGTAAAGGAGTTTTTCAGAAATGGAAGCAAAATGAATGAAGTTGAGAAGGCACGGCTAGAGGTAGAACAGAGGCAGAGTGGCTACCACAGAGGGCTGTTCCCAAGACGAGTGGGCACTCCTCTGTACAGAGCCCCCCCAGAGCACCCCAGAAGCTGACGATGCCTTTCCTCTCCATCTCTCCTGGCATATTTCAGGGAATTGGCTTTGTCACACCTCCTTAGAGCACAAAAGGCCCAGGAACCTGGGAAGTGAGTTTGAACTTCCTTCCACAAGCATGGGGGCTACCGAGGGATGCTGAGGAGGGAGCAATGTGGCGATGTTTGGAGGCCTGCCTGCCTGGCCTGGGGTTGCATGTCTCAACACTGGGTCCCTTCTGCTCTCCGCCCCTCCTTGCATTGGGGGTGGGTGGGGGGGGAACCTCTTTCCATGGCGGCTTCGTGAGTTTGAGTGAAGCATTTGTTTCCTAGCCCGGGAGGTCTGGGTGACTTCACCAACATCAGCGGGTGGATCTGCCGACGTCTTAGAAGTTGATCCCTTCTGCAGACCCCTAAATAAAGCTCCGTGCCTTCTGATGAACCCCAGAGGGACCGTCCTCAGCCCACCGCATTGGAAGGAGAGCAGCCAGCTTCCAAGCACGCACAATGCCAACTGTACTTTGTTAATAACCAGCCAGTTATCTTTTGGAGGCATCTCGTGGGCACTGCGTTGAAACCCAGACCCAAACCCTACTTTCTGCCAACACAAGCAAGGGAAACGTTCTTTACGGAGCCTGGGAAACCAGAGTCCTCCCTGACTCTTTGGCCAGCCCGGCGGGAGCTGACGGGTGAGAGTGTTTGTACTGGAACTCACTAATCACGTGACTGGATCGCGGGTGTGCATTTCCCAGGCATTGTTTTGAATAGCAGACTCAGAAAGGACCAGTAGCACGGGAGCAGAGAGGTCACCCTAAGAATGATTGCCTTAGGGGTGGAGAAGCGATTAAATGCTGCCTGGCAGGAGCTGTCTAGGGACTACAGTGCCCTGAACTGGGAGTGGGCAAGGGGGCCTGGATGGGATGCAGAGAGAAGCAGAAACAAGGGAGCAGCCACCCATCAGCCGTGTTGGGGATTTAACGTCACCTGGTGTCCCAGATATGAAGGAAGGACACAGGAACACCTTCATTTGATTTTGTGGGGATGAATGTCTTTAAAGAAAGCAGGTCGGGCTTCCCTGGTGACGCAGTGGTTGGGAGTCCGCCTGCCGATGCAGGGGACACGGGTTCGTGCCCCGGTCCGGGAAGATCCCACATGCCGCCGAGCGGCTGGGCCTGTGAGCCATGGCCGCTGAACCTGCGCGTCTGGAGCCTGTGCTCCGCAACGGGAGAGGCCACAACAGTGAGAGGCCCGCGTACTGCAAAAAAAAAAAAAAAAAGAAAGCAGGTCACTTCCTCCATGGACACCCCCCTTTGACACTGTGAGGTCAGTGGCTTCTGTTTTAATGCCAAGGGCAAGGCTGCAGAATGCTGGGTGCCGGTCGGAAGGCAGCTGCTGACCCGAGGTGCAATGTTGGGGTCCCCTGGATAGGATGCTCTGGTAGAGGTCATTCTGGGCATCCTCCCGCTTCCAGGACCCCCTGCCCATTATGGGTTGTGAAAAAGAAGGGCATCTTCAAGGGAGCGTGATGCTGAAGCCGGGGACGGAGGACCACTGCTGCCGCTAAGCCTCCCGGGCGCTGAGCTGCCCCCTCTCGAGCCTTCCTCTCACTCTGATCCTGAGAGAGGGCACCAGTGGAGATGTTTTCAGTCGAGCAGCAGAGTATTCTGAACGCAGACATACAGGTTGCTTCAAAACCTCCACCTCTGATGTCGTCCTATTGGCAAGAAAACCGGAGGGATTTTCCCGGGGTGGGTGGAGATCACCCACCAATCTGACACTAACTGACCCCCTGAACTGTGGGGAGAAACTGGACCCCAGGGAGTCATGCCTCCCGGAGAATCCCTGCTGTGATGGGATGCCTTCCCACAGGGGGGGACAACCCGGAGAAGGGCGGCCCCAAGACCAGCCACAGGTCGGTTCAGTGGACAGACACGGGGTGCGGCCTCGTGCTCAGCACTCAGGACAGGCTGAGGGTGCTGCTGGGAACAGGCCACGCCGCCCGCGGGGAGCTTAGGTCCCGCAGGAGAGAGAGAGGTTAACTGACGCTACACATTGTTACGATGGGCATACACGCTAGAGAGGGGTCGAGGTCCCTGAGAACCTACAACAGTAAACCTAGTCTGAGGGTCTTAAAGGGCATCTGCCCCTTTAAGATCTGCCCTGTTTACAGATGGACCCTCCCCATTACAGATGAGGAAACTGGCTCCCAATTCTGTGTCCACCTCGGCCGGGGGAGTTCATGTCTGCTGTGGTCGGGGCCAGTTTGACGGACATTGTCGGGACAGTGTCGAGGTCCAGGAAGTCGTAAAGCCCAGCGGTGGATGGGGGAGTGGCAGGGGTGCCTGCAGCCCGGGCTGGCGTGGGGCTCTTTCCACAGGCCCTATTTCTGAGACGCGGGAGCTCTTCCAAGGGATGGGTGAGTCCCTGTGGAGCTGTTTGTCCCTGAGTTGACATCAGAAATAACAGCATGCTTGGGAGGCAGCCGAGACAGGGTCTGTGCTCAGGTGTCAGCACTGCCTCCAGGCTCCCTCCAGCCTCTCCCTCCCCTCCCCTCCCCTCCCCTCCCCTCCCCACCCCTCTCCTCCCCACGCTGAGCCACTGGGCCAGCCCAGGTCACCACAGCCCCTCGCTGCTCTAGTCTCCTTGTTTCTACGAGGTTTCTGTCTGACTCTGTCCTCCACACTGTCTTCAAACTGTCCTGGTTCTCTTACCCTTGGCTGTATGACCTCAGGCAGGTGACTTGACCTTTCTGAGCCTCGTGTGTAAACGAGGGCGGTCGACATCACACACGGTTGTAAGTGGGATCAGTTAGGACAATGTCCTTGCACCCAGCACAGCGCCTGGCATGTGCGTAAGTTTCTGCAACCCATGATAAGTCCTTATCACCGACGAAATAAAGAATGACCCCCTTAGCATTCAACTCATCCAAGAAGCTTCTGTGGACTCCCGTTCTGTGCTAGTAGTTGTGCTAGTGCTATGGCTACAGAATGAGTGAGCCGGGATCCCTGACCTCCAGGAGCTAAAAATTTAGTGGGGGGATAGATTTGAATAGAACCCAGCGTAACGCAGTGTGATGAGTGATGTACTAACAGCAAACACCAAGGGCGGTAGGAGCACAGAATAAGCGACTGAGTCCGTTTGGCCTGGCCTCCCAGGCTCCCAGGCCCCAGTCCTGCCTCTCTCGACGTGAGTGCCCAGGCATAGTCTCCCTGTGCTCATTACCCCAAATCGGCCTCCCCCTGCTGCAGCCTGGTGGGCCATTTCATGCTGGCCCCCTTGCCTGGAATCTCCTCCCCTCGTTTCCTCCCTGCCCAATTCTCCCTATCCTGTACGGCCCATGTAGGTACCCCATCCTCTGCAAAGTCTTCACTTCTCACCAGATCACACATATGTTTATCCTAAGAAGAAAGATCTGAGAATGTAGCAACCAGTAAAGAAGAGAAAAAAATCACCCATAAACCTAATAAACAGAGATAATCACTAGTAACATTGGGGTATATTTCCTTCCCATCTTTCTTTTTTCAGTACACACTCACACACACACACGCACACACACTTATTACCTTGCCCCGTTCTACCTCATGTTTTAGGTTGTCACATGCATCTGTCTGCGTTTGACGGTGAGCTTTCTGCGGGCCCAGCTGACGTGTCACTCACTTTTTATCCCTGTCCCCTAACCCAGCATCTTGCACTAGGGGCCTCTGTAAATGTTAGCCCACGAGAACTGCCGGGTGAATTCATTTGGCCTTGGGATGCAGCACGTGATTATCCTGAGGAGGCAGATGTGCTGTCCTGGGCTCTGCTGGTTGGTTAACACTCACGTGCGTTCCTCAAGCACCGGCCACTGCTGGCCCGTCAGGCGCTCTGCTGGGTGGCCGGGAAAGGGGATGAGATCCGTAACGATTCAGCGGCTGCAACGCGGGTGGGTGATTAAGTGCGGTCTGCGTCGCACATCGGGTTGAGTTGAGAGCAGCTCTACCCCTGCTATTTGATGGGGGTCCTTTTCTTGCGTTAGAATGACACGGTTGATTCTGGCCAATCCTTTATTCTCTCTGATCAAAAATAGTGTCGGCGCGTCACCCGGGAAGGTGGGAGTGAGATTTTTATTCTCTGAGATATCAGTTTTGGCTCTAGAATACCTTTGCTCAGATAAAACTCAAGAGACTCTTGACCTGGGGTTGGAAGTGGAAATGACAGATGCTTCCGAGAAGCTCGGTTTTGAGGGAGGTGGGTGGCGTCAAGTCAGGAGGAGGCCAGAGGGGAAAGCGGAGCAGAGCAGAGCACGCCGGAGGGTTTCACGGGGACAGAGGCAGCAGAAAATGTTCACAGAACATCAGGACCCCTTCAAGGCGTACGTGGAGACCATGGGCGGCTGGAGGCGTATTGACTACCTTCCTTCTGGGGAATAAAATGTAGGCCCTTCATCGGTAAAAATGGCAACCGAACAGGAAGAACAGATATGAGGGCGACAGACCCACTTGCCTTCTGAGACTTGTATGTGAATGTGGCAGGATGCTTGTTATTTAGATGTCCTTTTTCTTTCAAGGAGATGTGGCAGAGCAGAGGCTGTTTCTAGAATCAAATAGCTCTGAGGGAATTTCATGCCAAGATCGAGGAAAAGGTCTACAAGGTTTTGGCTTCTGATGAAAAGTATTGAAACCCAAGTGAAATGAAAGGGAACCTTAAGCTAACACATTACGGATGTGGGTGACGTGAAGGCATGTCAGCCAGAGAGGCTCTTTGGGAGCCAAAGCATGGAGAGGAGAGCATGGAAATATTTAGGGCTCAGGCTAAACGCCAGGCTGAGACGTGAAATTGAGGGGCCCTGGTGGCTGCAAAAGGGGCGCTCAGGAGCCCGAGGCCCAAAGCCAGGACACTGGTGGTGCTGGAAGGGAATGTGCTTTGTAAGGAAGTCCAAAATCTAGTTTTCTTTCTCTACTCTGCATTGCTGTGGGTGGTAAAGGGATTTAGTAGGAAGAACGTAGGTTTGGGGTGCACTGGATTTTGCCGTTTGGGGATACGGATACGTTCTTAATATTTTCCTCAGACTCAGCGTACTCCTGTGTATGACTCCCAAACTGCCCCCGCCTCCAGCTCTGAAAGCTCTCCTCCAGGCCTCACACCTCCCTGTGCTCGTGCATTCAGGGCCTGTCCCGGGGGGCTGGGGACGCAGCAGTGGACCAGAGCGACAGAGCCTCGGCTTCATGGAGCTCGTGTTCCAGCTCAGGACCGTGCAGCCGAAGTATATGTGAGCACACGAACTTTCGAATATTCTAGTTGCCACTGACGAAGAAGGAAAGGAAGCAGGCGAAATTAACTGTATTAACATTTTCTTTAACCTAATATACTCCAAGGTTATCATTTCAGCATGTAGTCAACCTAAAACTTTATTAATTAGACATCGCACATTCCTTTTTTGGGAACTAGGTTATTCTTACAGTGCATCTCGTTTTGGACCGGCCACATTTCCAGTGCTGGACAGCCTGGTGTGCCTCGTGGTGACTGTGCCGAGCAGTGTGGCTCTGGGGCTCAGGGGTGACAGTCCGCCATCCCCACCAGCCATGAAGACAGAGGGAAGCGTTTCACTGCAGGCCCCGCTGCTCGCAGGAGGACGCTGCCAGCCGGGAAAGGGGGACCCCCTCCCTGGGTGCTCTGCCCCTCCCCCCAGCTGCTGATTTCATCCAGAGAGAGGAAGATGCCATGCCCCAGGGTGCTGCCCTAGTCTGTGGGTTCAGGTGAGGGAATGACACTGAGCTCTCCTCTCTGTAATAATAATAATAGTAATAATATAACTAGTACTTAATGAGTACTAAGCATAGGCCCGGCCCTGGGCTAAGCACTGTATCTTTTTTTTTCTTTTTTTTTTTTTTTTGCGGTACGCGGGCCTCTCACTGCTGTGGCCTCTTCCGTTGTGGAGCGCAGGCTCCGGACGCGCAGGCTCAGCGGCCATGGCTCACGGACCCAGCCACTCCGCAGCACGTGGGATCTTCCCGGACCGGAGCATGAACCCGTGTCCCCTGCATCGGCAGGCGGACTCTCCACCACTGCGCCACCAGGGAAGCCCTATTATCCGTGTTTAACAGAGGAAAGTGGCTCAGAGAAGCTAGGAGCTTGCTGAGGGTCACACATGTGGCAAGTAACAGACCCGGGGCTTGAACCCAGGGCTTCCTAAAGCCAAAGCCTGATGCTCTGAACACAGAGAGAGCGCAGAATGAGATCCCGGATGAACCCAGCTTCTCCGGCCTCCGCTGAAGGCTCTCTTCCTCTGCTCACAGGCCTTGGAGATGAAGGTTTCCCCACGGGTGACTCAGTGTCCCAAGGAGAGGTAGACGGGAGACGTCCAGCACCCCGGGCCTGGCCCTCCACCAGCTGTTGTCCAGAAGCCGTAACCGCTGGCATGTTCTTATGACAAATAAGACAGCACGAGCTTCGGGTGCTATACAGTCATGTCTGTGTTACAAATACGATGTTAGCCGTTAGGCTTAGATGACAGACATCTTTGTTGACTCTGAAGCACCGTACGAAGCTTGCTGTCGTTGTGTGGTTATCGCCGTTGTTAGGGGTGAGTCTGTGTGGCTGGCTCACTCACCGTAGCCCCGATCACCGCAGCAGTGCCTGTAATGTCAAATGGCAACCAACACGCCTTGAGTTGTCTGCTCTGGTGTGTCCCAGCACCTGGCGGTCTGGTAGTTCGCTCATGCGTGTATCGCAGTAGAATCCGCTGTGCAGGTGACCTAGTTAGCCAGGTGTTCCCAGCATTTGCCAGCTCGCCCTGTGCTGAAATCTTCTTTACGTTCAGCCTGGGGTGGCTAGCAGCATGCCTGGCTCTTCAGAGCAGAGCGGGAGAGACACTTAAAAACCCTCTGACGTGCTGGAGCAGCCAGGAAGCCAGCCACCAACGTCTGGAGGAGGAAGGGCCCACAAGCTGTGCTGGGGGTTTTCCAGGCATCCTCGTGGCCTTGCTGAATGGGATGACCTTGAGGAACATCCAGATCCCATCCACTCTCCGAGGCCCACTTTAAATGTCCCCTCCTACCCTGAAGACTTTCTTCCTTGTCAGCCCCTCCCATCCTGTCCCATCTCTAGTGTCCTGTAGTGCTGAAGGCCTGGACCCTCACTTAGGACTTGCACTGTTAGCTACACGTTTTCTGTATGGCCGTGCCCCTTCTTTCTGTGGCTTCTCCCAGTGACGATCACGAATTGACTTGTGACATCCCTGGTGATCTGGTTGGTAAATTCTGCTTTGCTCCGGAGAGGGTTCCAGGGCCTGTTCCATCACTGTGAGTGCCCGTGCTGACCCCCCCCCCCTTTTTTTTTTTTTACTTTTCGGCCGTGCCACACAGCATACGGGATTTTAGCTCCCTGACCAGGGATCGAACCCACTCTACCTGCAGTGAAAGCGCGAAGTCTCAACCACTGGACCGCCAGGGAGGTTTCCCCACGCTGCCCGTCATTAAGTTTTCATCCGGCTTTGTGCGCTGCCTCTCCATCCAGAATACACATCCTTTGAGAACTGTGCTCTTGTGATCTTGGCCTCCAGTTAGGATGTCTGCCTGGCCTAGGCTCAGTGACAATGTATTGCTCCATATGGAGGAAGGGCGAGTGCCCCGATCCAAACAGCTTCCTCTGATGCTGATCATTTGCATAATACCCTTTACTTTTATTTCACTGCAATGACCATGATCTGTAGTATATATTCACTAATTTGGTAAAACCTCTCTCCTGCACTGGAGACCTTTTCGGCTCTGCACTGTATCCCAAGACCCAGTTCAATACCCCTAGAACCTGGCAGGAGCTTGGGGAAGACTATAGTTTAATAACGTGTGGATGAGTCAATCAGCTTGGTCACTGCAGGAGAGGCAAAGGCGGTGGCGGGGAGAGGGGCCGGAGCTGGGGTGCTCAGCGGCTTTTGGAGGCCTTCAGCTGTAAAGAGAAGTGAGGTCAGTTACAGAAGGACAGGTGGAATAACAGAAAACACATTGGCCTTGAAGTCAGGGCCCTGAGGGTCAGGCATTTTCCTGTACTGAAGTTTATTTTCTATGTAACCTTGAGAAAGTCTTGTGAGAGTCAAAGGAGGTATTTATTGTGAAATTGCTTTGTAAACCGTAAAGTGGCCTGGAAGGATATTATTCATCACCCTAAGATCTGGTCCGTGCCTACCTGTCCAAACATATTTCTTATTCATTTGATTTAGCTATAATAATCCTCTCATTTTTAAAAAATATATGTTTTTTCCTTTATTGCAAAAATAACACATTGAAATTACAAAAATATTAGAAAATTCAGTGAGGTACCACCTCACACTGGTCAGAATGGCCATCATTAAAAAATCTACAAATAACAAATGCTGGAGAGGGTGTGGAGAAAAGGGAACCCTCCTGCACTGTTGGTGGGAATGTAAATTGGTGGAGCAACTATGGAAAACAGTATGGAGGTTCCTTAAAATACTAAAAATAGAGTTGCCATGTGATCCAGCAGTCCCACTCCTGGGCATATAGCTGGAGAAAACTGTAATTCGAAAAGATACATGCACCCAAATGTTCATAGCAGCACTATTCACAATAGCCAAGACATGGAAGCAACCCAAATGTCCATCAACAGATGAATGGATAAAGAAGATGCGGTATATATATATACAGTGGAATACTACTCAGCCATAAAAAAGAATGCCATTTGCAGCAGTATGGATGGACCTAGAGATTATCATACTAAGTGAAGTAAGTCAGACAGAGAAAGACAAATACCATATATCACTTATATGTGGAATCTAACATATGACACAAATGAACTTACTTACAAACAGAAACAGACTCACAGGCATAGAAAACAAACTTATAATTACCGAAAGGGAAGGGGAGGGATAAATTAGGAGTTTGGGATCAGCAGATACAAACTACTATATATAACCTAGAAACTGTCATACAGTGAAGTAAGTCAGAAAGAGAAAAACAAATATCGTATAATATCACTTATATGTGGAATCTAGAAAAATGGTACAGATGAACTTATTTGCAAAGCAGAAAGAGAGACACAGACGTAGAGAACAAACTTATGGCTACCAAGGGGGGAAGGGAGGGTGGGATGAATTGGGAGGTTGGGATTGACAAGTATATGCTACTATGTATAAAATAGATAACTAATGAGAACCTACTGTATAGCACAGGGAACTCAACTCAGTGCCTGTGGTGAACTAAATGGGAAGGAAATCCAAAAAAGAGGGGATATATGTATATGTACATAGCTGATTCACTTTACTGTACAGCAGAAACTAACACTGTAAAGCAACCATACTCCAATAAAAATGTTAAAAACAAAATAAAATAGGTAATCAACAAGGTCTTACTGTACAGCACAGGGAACTATATTCAGTATCCTGTGCTAAACCATAATGGAAAGAATATGAAAAAGAATGTGTGTGTGTGTGTGTGTGTGTGTGTGTGTGTGTGTGAATATGAAAAAGAATGTGTGTGTGTGTGTGTGAATATGAAAAAGAATGTGTGTGTGTGTGTGTGAATATGAAAAAGGATGTGTGTGTGTGTGTGTGAATATGAAAAAGAATGTGTGTGTGTGTGTGTGAATATGAAAAAGAATGTGTGTGTGTGTGAATATGAAAAAGAATGTGTGTGTGTGTGTGAATATGAAAAAGAATGTGTGTGTGTGTGAATATGAAAAAGAATGTGTGTGTGTGTGTGAATATGAAAAAGGATGTGTGTGTGTGTGTGTGAATATGAAAAAGAATGTGTGTGTGTGTGAATATGAAAAAGAATGTGTGTGTGTGTGTGAATATGAAAAAGAATGTGTGTGTGTGTGTGAATATGAAAAAGAATGTGTGTGTGTGTGTGTGAATATGAAAAAGGATGTGTGTGTGTGTGTGAATATGAAAAAGGATGTGTGTGTGTGTGTGTGAATATGAAAAAGAATGTGTGTGTGTGTGTGTGTGTGTGTGAATATGAAAAAGAATGTGTGTGTGTGTGAATATGAAAAAGAATGTGTGTGTGTGTGTGAATATGAAAAAGAATGTGTGTGTGTGTGTGAATATGAAAAAGAATGTGTGTGTGTGTGAATATGAAAAAGGATGTGTGTGTGTGTGTGAATATGAAAAAGAATGTGTGTGTGTGTGTGTGTGAATATGAAAAAGAATGTGTGTGTGTGTGTGTGAATATGAAAAAGAATGTGTGTGTGTGTGAATATGAAAAAGAATGTGTGTGTGTGTGTGAATATGAAAAAGAATGTGTGTATGTGTGTGTGTGTGTGAATATGAAAAAGAATGTGTGTGTGTGTGTGTGAATATGAAAAAGAATGTGTGTGTGTGTGAATATGAAAAAGAATGTGTGTGTGTGTGTGAATATGAAAAAGAATGTGTGTGTGTGTGTGTGTGAATATGAAAAAGAATGTGTGTGTGTGTGTGTCAATATGAAAAAGAATGTGTGTGTGTGTGTGTGTATATATATATATATATATAAAATGGAATCACTTTGCTATACACCTGAAACTAATACAACATTGTAAGTCAACTACACTTCAATTTAAAAAAAAGAAAATTCAGAAGAAAATCAAACATCTCTTAAGGTTATCATCTAGATCTAACACTATTAACATCTTATATACAGCCTCAATGAGTTTTTTTCGGAATACATGTGACCGAAGTTTGCCAGGTGTCAGCAGCTGGGAGCAGACACGGCGACACTCCTGTGTCCTCCCAGTGCCCTGACTTTGCTGACGGCTCTGCCTGGGAAACCACTAGAAGGAGGAACCTCCCCAGTCTGCTTTCTTCCAGCATCCCGGGGGGCAGAGCTGGCAGCAGTGCCAGTGAGGGTTGTAGAGGGGTGCTCTAGGGATAGGCTTATCTTCCTCCAGCACTTTCTATCATCTGAAAATGCTGACTGGGTTTAGAGATTTACTGTTTGCCTCTCTCCACTGGAATATAAGCTCCACGAGGTCCAGAGCTTGCTGGGTTTGCCTGTTGCTGCCTCTTTGGCACCTAAAACAGTGCCTGCCCAGAGTAAATATTCATTGAATGAATGAATGAATGAGCACCCACATGCTGTACAGAATAAGAAGGATTTGCTTCGGATGAATTGTGCATATTTTGAGCTGAGCAGAGGCCACAGTCACTGGGGACACCCATCTGGTCTGCAGTCGCGGCTGTGGCTGGAGCTTCGGCCGGGTGTGGCAGATGATCCTCGCCCCCTTGGCCATCACCACTGCCTAACACTGTAAGCAGCCGTCCTCCAATAAAAATTGTGAAGTCAGTCACTCCAAGCATGCCACAGACCCTGTGGCTTAGCACGTGGCCAAGGCATTCTGCCAGGTCCCTCTCCAGGTTCACGGTCTTAGCATCCCCAAGCTGCCCCAGGCCAGGAGCCCCATCCTCTCCCTGTCCCAAAGCCTGGCCCTCCCCCAGCATCCTCAGCTGGCTCTCCTCCTGGGGCCATTATGCTCCTCTGACAAATACTCTGCACGTCTCACTTCGGTAGGGATGCCACAATTCTGCGTCTCAGTCTTCAAGGCTGAGCTTCAGTGATGCAGACGACATTTGTGGGTTGCACGCACAGAGCTTCACAGCTGAGAGCTGGGGCTTCTGGAGGGGATGTCTAGTTTGCCCTGAGGCCACCCCCTTCTCAGGCACAAGGGTCTGCCCTCACTGGGCTGGGGACAGTCTCCAGACTCCCGTGGCTAAGCAGACAGCCCACTGCTACCCTCGTCCTCACCTCCTCGTCCCCCAAACCTGGAAGAGGATAGGACTGAGTCCGTTTTCTTCTGAGACATTGCAGCCCTATCAGGAGGGGCTTTTTCTGCCAGTTTTCTCTAAATTGTCATAAAATTGCGGCCCCAGTGGAAAGTAAGGCGTTCTCATCTCTGTGTGTTTCCTAGGTGGGATTTGAGTCACCGGTAGCAAAATTGTCCCCCAGGTGTGAGGGTTTACCCATCCTCTGAAGAGCCAGGACCTTCATCCACATCCCACAGCCCTCAACACCAGGCCCTGTGCTGGTGCCTCTGATGCTGTGTTTAATATTCATGAGGATCGTCTGTGGACGCTTAGACTGGAGAAACCAAGTTCATCAGAGTCGCCATTTCTTCCAAGCCTTCTTGAGCACAGCTTCTTTCTCTCTTTTTTTCCCCAGCTTTGTTAAGGTGTAATTGACATATATAACATTATAGAAGTTTAGGGCGTACAACATAATGGTTTGGTGTATGTTTGTGAATATATGTGAAATGACTCCCACACTTACTTAAGTTAACATCCATCACCTCACATAGTTATAATTTTTTCTTGTGATGAGAACTTTTAAGATCTGTTCTCTTAGCAACTTTTAAATATGCAATAGAGTGTGATTAACTAGTCACACTGCTGTACATTACATCCTCAGGACTTATTTATCTTATAAGGGGAAGTCTGTACCATTTGACCCCCTGCACCCATCTCCCCACCTCCTACTGTTGGCAACCACCAATCTGTTCTCTATATCCACGAGTTAATTTTTTTTTAGATTCCACATATAAGTGAGATCATACAGTATTTCTTTCTCTGTCTGACTTATTTCACTAAGCACAATGCCCTCAAGGTTTATGTTGTCACAAATGGCAAGAATTCCTTCTTTTTTATGGCTGAATAATATGTGACTAATTTCCCAGCACCATTTATTTAAAAGACTGTCTTTTCTCCATTGAATATTCTTGGCTCCCTTGTTGACTATATATGTGTGGATTTATTTCTGGACCTTCAATTCTGTTCCATTGGTCTATATGTCTGTTTTTTATGCTGGTACCATACTTGTTTGATTACTATAACTTTATAATATAGTTTGAAATCAGGAAGTTTAATGCTTCCAGCTTTGTTCTTATTCCTCAGGATCGCTTTGGCTATGAGAGGTCTTTGTGGTTCCAAACAAATTTTAGGATTTTTTTTTTTTAATTTCTGCAAGTAAATGTCATTGGAACCTTGATACGGATTGCATTAAATCTGCAGATGGCTTTGGGTAGCATGGACATTTTAACGATACTCATTCTTCTGATCCATGAACATGGGCTATCTTTCCATTTATTTGTATCTTCTTAGTATCTTTCATCAGTGTCTTATAGTTTTCAGTGTACAGATGTTTCACCTCCTTGGTTGAATTTATTCCTTAGTTTATTGTTTTTAATGCTATTGTAATTGAGATTGTTTATTTCTTTTTCAGATAATTCACTGTTAGTATATTGAAACGCCGCTGAGTTTTGTATGTTGATTTTGAATCCTACAACTTTGCTGAATTTATTGATTAGATCTAACAGGTTTTTGGTGAAATCTTTAGGATTTTCTATATATAAATTTATGCCATCAGCACATAGACAATTTTATATCTTCCTTTCTGATTTGCCTGCCTCTTATTTCTTTTTCTTGCGTGATTGCTCTGGCTAGGACTTCTAGTACTATGTTGAGTAGGAGTGGTGAGAGTGGGCACCCTTGTCTTGTTCCCGATCTTAGAGGAAATTCTTTCAACCTTTGACCATTGAGTATGATGTTAACTGTGGGCTTGTCACATATGGCTTTCCTTATGCTGAGGTATGTTCCTTCCATATCCAGTTTGTTGAGAGTTTTTGTCATGAATGGATGTTGAATTTTGTCAAGTGCTTTTTTGGCATCTCTTGAGTCGATTGTACGATTTTTATTTTTCGTTCTCTTAAGGTGGTGTATCACACTGATCGATTTCTATACGTTGAACCGTCTTTATAACCCAGGCATGAATCCCACTTGATCATGGTGCACGATCCATTCAATGGTGCTGTTGAATTTAGTTTGCTAGTATTTTGTTGAGAATTTTTGCATCTGTGTTCATCAGGGATATGAGGACACAGTTGCTTAAGTATTAGATGACAGAGGTCTGTCCTTCCCCATTGGGGAAGTTGGTGAAACAAGTGGATATCACTTAAGTTTGTTTAAAGGAGGCCTCTGGAAGAGGAAGCTTGTCACTTTGCCTAGATCTTTTTGCCCTTCAGTTACATGTGGGCAGAAGAGCCTGGAGCCTTTGCTGGCCCCTCTCCACGAGGATCTGGTGCCAGGCACTCACTTCTCATAGGAGTCGATTCCCCGTGGAGCATGCCCGTCTCTCTGCCCTTCTTCCTCTGCTCTCTGCCCTTCCCCATAGCAATGGTGAGGATGCGTCTGCGTTTGTGTACAATATCACTTTTCACTTTCATACTCAGTGTTCCATCTGACCCTTGTCCCATGGGACAGGTGGGAAACAGTTCTGTGTCCACCCTAATGCCCCTAGCTCTTAGCTCTTTACTCTCAAAGCCCCTGTTTTCCCTTCGATCATGACGTTCCATCTGCTTTGGAGACTTGGCAGGGGAGGATTGGAACTAAGGGGAACTGGGAGCACGTATTTAATAGAAAACACACAAAACATTATCATTCATGCTGAGTCGAGAGAGCTGACTTAGGTTGGGTTCCCTGGAAGCAGACCCCGAGAGAGGGCTGACCAGGCAAGTGGTTTATTAAGGAGGTGCTCCAGGAAGACCTAGTAAAGGAGTGGAACACAGGACAGGAGAGGGGAGGAAGCCAGAGTGTGATGTGGGGCAGAGTTCCAGCTTCAGCCTGGCCTGACAAAAGTGTAAATCCCAGCTCAGAGTCTTCCCCACTGAGGCAGGGAAGAATGGGCTTCCCTTCTTCTGCACCAGGCAGGTATTGGCCAAGGGCTGTTTAGGGGTGACTGGAAAACTTCAGACACTTCCGGCTCTGTCCATGAGACAAAGCAACTCCAGAAGCCCAAGGATGTGCCTTCTAAGAGTCACAGGCGCAGGGAGCTAGAACAAAAGCGGGGACGGTGGAGGGGGTGGGTAGTGCACAAATATTGGAGGGGATGTGGGTGGGGCATCCATAGTGTCGCCTTGGTAACTGTATCCGTAACTGTGTCCAGCTGTGCCACTTTGCAGCTTCCTCATCTGTCAAACAGGGATCGTGTTAATTTTACTTGCCCATATCATAGAATGATTGTGAAAACAAAATAAAATGAGAACAGGGGGCCCAGAACCATGTTGACAATAATCAAGACATTTTACAAAGCCAGGTGCCATTATGGAATCATTCTCTTCCAGGCCCAGAGGATATATTAGCTCTTGGTCATCGCTCGTCTGTCAGACATCAGCACTGACAGTCCTGGGAAAGAGCTTGTTCTGTTGGGAAGAAAGGAGGCACTTTTTTAATGTTGATAAATTTTGCAGCAGTGTCTTTAATATATACCAGCCGCCTTGAAATACATCTGATTAACCACCAGATCTCACGCTGAGCCTGTGTTTGGCTTTGATGTACTCATCCGCAAGGACATATTGGAAAGCTAATCGTGATAGGACTTAGCGCTTATAAAACGCCTTTTATCTTCAAAGTGGTTTACAACCACTAATTATGAGACGAATTGGTGTGAACAGCAGCCGTGTCGTGGAGACCTCCAAACCATTATCAAGGCCTTTAACGTATCTTATAATATAGCAAGAGAAGTGTGAATGGTGCCGCTGCATATTAGTTGGAAGAGTTATTTTATAGAGGTAGAGACAGCTGTTCCCTGTCTCCCTTGAGGCCAGACAAGGAAATTGGACCTAATTCGAGGAAAAAGGAGGCAGAACATAGTGGTTGCGTAAGCCGCAGCAGGCAGAGTGGTGAGCTGCCCTCTCAAAGGTGCTTCTGGACAGCTGCCCCTTTAAATGGGCTGGTGGGGCATGTGGCCCCACCATATATGTGGGGCCACATGTGTGTCCTAGGATACAATTCAATTCTAACACTAACACAGACCCCACAGGGTAAAGGCTCAGTCCCACAAGACTGTCCCCATTCAGATGACAGCTGCACGTCCCAAGTTGTTACCCTGTTGTGCTCCACCCTGCAGACCTGCAAGCCCTGTACTCGCCCAGCCTCAAAACCAAAAAAAGAGCCTGGAGACAGCAACAGAGACATCAGTGGTTTATTGAATAGCGGATTTTACATGTCGGAAGCAAAAGGGTCCTGGAGTGACACCTCGCCATGCACGGCAGACAGCAGGCAGGACCTGGCAGCGGTGTTGACTCCCAGGGCAAGAGGAAGGTTACCAGTTATAGACGGGATTGCCATAGGTTGGCCCATCAGTTGGTTACCAGGAAAACCAGCAGAGGGACACACCCCTCACCACCCCTTTGATCAACTATCATAGTGGAGACGTTCTGATCTAAAGATGAGAACAGTCACTAGCTGGGGCTAGGGGCAAGTACTAGGCATTTATTGATTAGGCTGTATGATTAAGAGGGAAGGTCAGTCATGTGAGTAGGTGTGGGTGCAGCAGGGACTGGTCGAGCAGGGGATGTACAGAGAGCAAGAGAGCAGCCACCTTGGGGGGCCTCATCATACACCCCCATAAGTCTGACCGACTAGCTGTAAATTCTGAGTTTCCCACCACCGCTCCTCAGGTTCAAAAACTCTCTAGCGCACGGAACTCAGGAAGGTGCCTTACTTATTATTACCATTTGTTATAAAGGATACAACTGGGGACCAGCCAGAAGGAAGAAATGCCCAAGGCAAGGGAAGATAGGGTATGGCATGGGTGTGGCAACCCCTAGATCTTCCACGGGTTCACCAACCCGGAAGCTCCCCAAGCCCCATCCTTTGGGGCTTCTTATGTAGGGAGAATCGATTAAATCATTGGCCATGGGTGATTAACTCAAGCTCCGGCCTCTCTCTCCTTCCTGGAGGTTGGCGGTGGGGCTGAAAGTTCCAACCTACTGTGGAAAAAAATGTCACCATTTCAGTAAACAACAGTGTGGAGACCATCAAGCTATCGGCCACTGCAGCCACCCCCAGCCGTGCACCCTGAGGTGATGCAGGATGGTGAAAAACAAGATACTGGCCCTAGATATTTACGATGCATATGAAAGGAATAATTTCAACGAGCCCAGACTCTTGCATCTTCCCAAACATAGAAAAGTCCTAAAGTCATTAACTTGAGATGTCTGTTTTTTGTGATTAGCAGTAATCTTTTGATCTTCGACTACAAGTTTTATTTTTCAGCAAAAACTCCTATGTGTCCTGCCTCCTTCCTTTCCTCTTTGGAACAGAGCGATCTGAGAGGCTGCCTTCCCGTGCTAGGGCCCTCAACAGTGTCCTCAAACAAAACATGATTGTGAACTTTTAGGCCGTGCATTTTTTTCAGTCGCCACTTCTAATCACACGGTTGGTTCCTCTGGCCACCAGCCCCCATTCCTGAAACCCACCCAGCGTCACTCCTTAGCATGAACTCAGGTGTAGTTGAAAAGGGGCTCATTGTAAATGACAAAAGGCCCTTCTTTCATTCAGGAAATTCTTAGGGTTTTAGGAACTCTGCACCAGGAACAAAGACCAGATAGATATTTTTCCTTGTACCACCAATACGTTCCCTTCTCAGCCCTCACTCTCAGTGGCCAGTTAGGAAGCCAGCACACACTCACTGAGCACCTGCTCTACGCAAAGTACCAGGCTGAGAATTTGTTCATTTAAATGATCAAATATCAATTTCACACTTACTAAGATTTACTGATAGGACTTCTGCTTTTGCAGAAGAAATAAGACATATCACGTGCACTTGAAAATCTAGCCAACTGGATCAAGCCGGGTGTTCTAATGCATAAAGCATGAAAGAGTAAGTACTCAGAGGGACAGAGGCCAAAGCAGTCCAGACCAGGGAGTCAGGGAAGACTTCTTGGAGGAGGCGGACTTAGAGTTGGGCCCTGAAGGCACATACAAGGCTGAGAGTTGGCGCAGACTGTGGAGTGTTCTTACAGGGAGGGAGGACGAACTGAAAACTGCCCTTCATTGAGTCCTAGAAAACAAACGCAGCCCCAGTATGCCTCTGGTCTTCTCACGTACTCTCAGCGGTGGTAAGTTCGAGTCCCAGCTCTTCTTGATGACCCTGGACAGGTCACGTAACCTCTCGGAGACTGAGATGTTCATTACTAAAAGAGGGAAAAGACAGCCAGTCCTGACAGCTTCACAGGATCACTATGGAAATGGGATGATACAAGTGAAAGTTCTTTTTCAACTGTGAAATATAATTAGCATCATTATGAGTTTATATGTCTTTCATTATTTTATCACCTCCCAAGGAGTCATCTCACTATCAGAATTTCGAACTAAAAAGAATAATACTGAAAATGCCCTAGAAATTATTGTAAGAGCTCACACTTACCAACTGCTTTCTGTGTGCCAGGCATCGTTTCCAAGTGTTTTACCTGTTTATACGTTGCCCGGTCCTCACAGGACGTAGGTACTGTCACCTGCTTTTTTACAGATGGGGCGATTGAGGGTTAGGGCCTGTGTGGATGGCATGTGGGTGGCCCAGAGCCTCTCCTTCCCCCACGTCCTATGTACCAGATGCTTTTGGTGGCCTGCCCTCATCACGGTGGGAGGACTGACCATTTCCTTGTCCTGTGGCCACTTCCAGCTGCTGGCCTCTGTCCCTTTGCCTGGGGGCTTTCTCCAAAGCCATCACCCGTGGCCCACTGGAGCACTGGGGGTTAACACCCTCAGGGGCAGCCTCCCCATGACTGAGGGATTGACATACAAGTAGCCTGACCCTTTCCCCTGGGGTTGGATCCCTGAGACCTGTGATCTACCCTCGAGTTCCTGGGAGGCCCCAAGCCCCAGCAGCTGCTCGCCCGTTGTTGGCTGGAGAAGGTGCCTCTCACAGGCTGCTTCCCTTCCCACTCCCCGGTCAGTGTTTCCCGCGTCCCTTCCAAACAAGCCACTTTCACCCAAATCCCTGTCTCAGTGTCTTCTAAGACACCACCGATTAGAAGCTGAATTGTGTCCCTGAAAGGTATGTTGAAGCCTTAACCCCCAGGACCTCGGAATGTGACCAGATTTGGAAGTAGGGTGATTATGAATGTAATTAGTCAAGTTGAGATGAGGTCATTGAGTGGGCCCTTAATCCATACGACTGGTGATAAGACAGGAGGAGGATGGGGGCAGACACGGGAGGGGAGAGGCCACGTGATGAAGGAGGCAGAGCTCACAGGAGAGATGCGGCCGAAAGCCGAGGACTCCAGGGTGGCCGCCACCTCCAGACGCTGGGAAGAGGCAATCAGGATCCTCCCTGGAGTCTCAGGGAGCACAGCCTGCCCTGAGACATCTGGATTTTGGACTTCTAGCCCCAGAAGTGTGAGAGACTAAGTTTCTGTTGTGTAAGCCACCCAGCGTTTGGTCCTCTGTTGCAGCGGCCCTAGGAGACTAACCCACCTCCTGTCTGAGACCTTGACTCTTCCTTAACTTGTTCCCTCCCAGGGGTCCGGTAAGACCTGTGAGCATCTCACGTCCTTTGCTGGTGCAGCTCCCTTTCAGATCCTTTGCTCAGCAACCCTCCTGTGTCCTCACAGCTCGACACGACTGGCCCGTCCACCTCTCTTTGACACAGCCAACGCGGAGTTAGTGGTGGACATGTGTGGCGCTGCCACGTAGAGGATATTCCTCCATTGGAGCCTGGGTAATTCATGGGATTTGAATGAATCCTGAAGATGCTTTGGGGCTCTTGACTTCCTAACTGTCTGCTGCAGGAGAGATTCAAGGGAGATCAGGGTGACTTTCAAGTCGGTCTCGGGCGTGGTGTGCCGCAAGGTATCAGCCATTCTCCAGCTCCGTGGAGCCCAGAGTGACGGGGAAGGGAGCTTAGGGCCTTCAGAAGGGATATTGGCTTGGTCCATGAACGTTCTGATTACAGCAGTTACTAAGCTGTGAATTACTTTGGAGGTCTGGGAAATGTTCCTGGAAATATCTGAGGGCTGGATAATTTCCATCTGTGTATAAAGACTTTCATGGAACCATTCTGGAGGGAGAGTGGCAGTTTCCCGGCTCTGATAGAGACAGGCAGATAAAAGTGGGCTCTTTTTTCCCTTTGTGATGGTGATGGCCTTTGCCCTTTGCCTCTGGAACGCATCACACCCTTTTCCCTTTTATGGGTGTACTGTCTGGCGGCCAAAAAACATCTTGGAGACAGAAAGCTGTGTCCAGCCGGGGCCCAGGACATCACAGGGCTTCATCCAAGTGTGAGGCAGCCAAGCCCATCACAGGGCTTCCATTTTATTTTGAAATGAAAGTAGAAGCACTTCTGTTGTTTTGTCTTCCCTTCTACTTGGAAACCCCACAGATGCTGTGGGAAGATTGCAGGTCAAAGCCAGAGGAGAAAGGAGGCGAACTCATAAAGGGAAATTGTCTGCAGGAGGGACTCTGCCCTGCTCCCTTACTTCCCAAGTTCATTTAGCTCCCTACACTAAGGGACTGAGCATTTTCACAGGGAAATTACTTAATTTTCAGCCATTTCCGGCTTGCCAGAGTTGACGGTAAGAGGAAGAAACAGGATCCTGGGAATAAACACAGTAGGCAGGCCTAGATTTGCAAGTCCCGGGGAATATGAGAAGGGTCTGGCTGACCTATTCTTTTTTTAAAAAAATAGATCTAGTCAACTATTGACATTACAATAAACCACACATATTTAAAACGTATAATTTGATGTTTTGATATATATTTGTATCTACATGTACGTACGTTTGAGTATGTGTGTCTATCGGTATGTATATGTATATCTCCATGAAACCATCACCACAATTAAGATTTCGAACATATCCACACCCCCAAAAGTTTGCTCTTGCCCATTTGTCATCCCTCCTTTTCACCCTTCCCCACCCTCCCTTATCTCTTTCCTGTCACTGTAGGTGAGTCTTCATTGTTTATAATTTTATAGAAGTAGAATCAAATAGGATGCACTCTTTTAGTCCAGCTTCTTTCACTCACATGATTATTTTGAGATTCATACGGTTTCTTGCTTGGATCAACAGTCCCTTCCTTTCAAAGCTGAATAGCATCCCTTTGTGTGTTTGTACCACAATCTTACCAGTTCACCTGCTGATGAATATTTGGGCTGGTTTTGGCTACTACAAATAAAGCTTCTGTGAACCTTCATGGACAAGTCTTTGTATGGACGTATGCTTTAATTCTCTTAGGTAAGTAATATTGAGGAGTGTCATGGCTGTATCAGATGGTAGAAGTTTGTTTGACTTTTCAAGTAATATTGAGGAGTGTCATGCCTGTATCAGATGGTAGAAGTTTGTCTGACTTTTCTAGGAGACCACAAAGTGTCTTCCAAAGGGATTGTACGTTTGTGTACATTCCCACCAGCGACATATGAGTGTTCCATCCTGTCACCCCACATCCTTGCCAAGACTTGGTCAATCTTTTTCATTTCAGACATTCTAACAAGTGTGTAGTGGCATTTCATTTTGGTTTTAAATTTCATTTCCCTGATGACTAATAATGATGAACATTTTCATGTGGTTATTTGATATCCATATGTCTTATTTGGTGAAGCGCCTGTTCAAATGTTTGTCCATTTAAAAACAACTGAGTTGTTGATTTTCTTTTAAAATTTTTAAAATAGACATAGTGTTGTTCAGGCTATCTATTTCTTCTTGAGTGAGCTTTGATATTTACTGTGATATTTCAAGGAATTTGTCCATCTCATCTAAATTGTCAAATTTATTGGCATAAAGTAGTTCATAATATTCCCTTATTATCCTTTTAAATGTCTGTAGAATTTGTAATGATGTCATCTTAAATTCCTTATACTATAATATGTATCTTCTCTCTTTATTGATCTTCTTAAAGGCCTAGCTTTTAGTTTTGTTTGTTTTCTCCACTGTTTTTCTCTATGGTTTTCTGTTTCATTGATTTCTGTTCTGATTGTTATTATTTCTTCTCCTTACTTTGGGTTTAATTTACTCTTCTTTTTCTAGTTTCTAGAGGTAGAAGATGAGGCCATTGGCCTGAGACCTTTCTTCCTTTCTAATATATTTGTTTAGGGCTATAAATTTTTTCCTGAGCACTGCTTTAGCAATATCCTACAAACTTTGAAATATTGTACTTCTATTTTCAATTAGTTCAAATTATTCTTAAATTTCATTTTCATTTCTCCTTTGAGCCGTGGGTTTCTAGAAGTATGTTACATAGTTTCCACATTTGGAGATTTTCCAGAGGTCTTTCTGTTATTGGTTCTAACATAATTCCATTGTGGTCAGAGTACATACTTTGTATGACTAAATCCTTTTAAATTTATTGGAACTTGTTTTGTGGACCAGAATATGGACTGTCTTGGTAAATGTTCCATGTGCACTTGAAAGTGTGTTCAGGATTTTTTGGGTGGATTGTTCTATAAATGTCAAGTAGGTCAAAATAGCTGACAGTTTTGTTCAAGTCTTCTGTATCCTTACTGATTTCTGTCTTCTTGTTTTATTAATTATTGATGGAGGGATAATGAATGTGGCTGTGGATTTGCCTGGTTCTGCTTGAAGTTCTATCAGTTTTTGTTTTATGCATTTGCTTTTTGCACCTGTTGTTAGGCACATATGTGTTTAGATTGTTTTATCCTATTGATGAATCGCCCTCTTTATCATTATGAAATGACTTTATCTCCATTAATATTCTTTGTTCTATGGAATCTACTTTGCCTGATATTAATATGCAGCTTTCCCTTGACTAGTGTTAACATGCTATATATTTTTTCAATCTTTTACTTCTAACCTATTTGTGTCTTTTTTTTAATATAAATTTATTTATTTATTTATTTACTTTTGGCTGCGTTGGGTCTTCGTTGCTGCGCACGGGCTTTCTCTAGTTGCAGCGAGTGGGGGCTGCTCTTTGTTGTGGTTCACGGGCTTCTCATTGCGGTGGCTTCTCTTTTTGTAGAGCACGGGCTCTAGGTGTGCGGGCTTCAGTAGTTGTGGCTCGCGAGCTCTAGAGTGCAGGCTCAATAGTGTGGTGCAGGGAGCAAAATTTAAGAAGCTAGTCACTCTCAGATACACAGCTTCGAGAGTGGAATCCTCTACTTGAACCTTAAGAAGACGTTCTCAAGAGTGGGGGTACAGGGTCAGGACCTGAGACCCAACGCCTCTTAATCTGATACTTTAGGGGCCTCCCTCCACTCACCCTAGTCCCAGCCCTGCTGGTCACTATCCTTCATTGCCTGATATCCAGCATCTGGAAAACCATTAAAATAATAATAATAAATAAATAAATAAATATATATATATATATAAAATCTGGATTTCGGGTTATTTCAACTGGGAGGATAAATCCAGTCCCTGTTATTCCATCTTTTCTGGAAACAGAAGTCTGGACTTACTCTTTATGAGATGAAAATCCCATATAAAGAGCTTCCTGACTGAAATACCAATGCTTTCAGGTATCCCTGCAAAGAATCTACGAAAGAGCTGTCTTCCTTCATTCAACAGGGAGTCAATGAGCACTGACTTTATACCACCTTTGGGCTGATACCTGGGGTTAAAATCAAACAAGAGGAGGTGCCTCTCTCCTAGTGTTCATAGCCGACCTCTTTAGAAATGTGAGATTGCCTCTTTCATGCCATGCATCGCCTGTGACATGGGCCAGGGAAGCTGGGAGCCAGAGAAAGTCAGACCTAGAACGGAGACATCAGGTTTACTAATTCCCAGGCCCAGAATGGCTTTGGGGCTCGCTTAAGCTCACACGGCTGGTCAGTAGTAGTGGATTGCCATGCACTCTATTTTGAGGGCTATAGAGGAGGAACCCAACCCCAAAGACCTTCCTCCACTGCCGGACACCATGACTGAAATCCACCATTAGAGGGCGAGGAAATGGGAAAATGTATATAGAGACCATGGTGTGGTGTCTGCCTGCAAGTAAACACTCCAGAAATGGAAGCTGATCTATCAGCGTCTGTGTTCCTGCCGTTGATGTAGATCGGGAGGAATTCTCTGGCCACCGCCTTTCAAGCTGGAAATGTCTGTTTTCCTTTCCCTCTTCTTCTCTGCTCTCTTTGATGGGCTGGCTGATCTGTTAATGATCAGGGCACATTTCCCCTTGTTCCGAGCTTGTGCTGATGAAGAGAAAAACGGGCACTGGTGAGCGGCCCTCTGCTTCCCTCCCATCCCCTCTCATCCTTTTCCAGCCTTCCTCCATCCAGCCTTCCTCCATCCCTACCATGCCCACTCCTCTCTCTCATCTTCCACCTTCAGGTTCTGAAACGACTCGAAGAAATTGACAGATCTGGATGGCCACGCCCGACAGGAGAGTGGTCTCCAGACCCCGGGGACCTGGCTGGGGGCACCAGGGGAGCGGGGCCCGCCTGGGCTCCCTGGACGACCTGCCACGTGAGGGGACCCAGGAGCTGGCACCGGCACAGCTGACCATGCTGAGGAAGGCACAGGAGTTCTTCCAGACCTGTGATGCCGAGGGCAAGGGCTTCATCACCAGGAGGGATATGCAGGTAAGAGGGTCCCGGGTTGTACCTGCCCACCTGGAATGCCACCTGGAATGCATGGGTCTCCCTTTCTTGGGCTGGGGCCTGCCCCACGGGAGGTGACGTCTTTATTTTTTTATAAATTTATTTATTTTTGGCTGTGTTGGGTCTTCGTTTCTGTGTGAGGGCTTTCTCCAGTTGCGGAGAGCAGGGGCCACTCTTCATCGCGTTGCGTGGGCCTCTCACTGTCACAGCCTCTCCCGTTGCGGAGCACAGGCTCCAGACACACAGGCTCAGTAGTTGTGGCTCACGGGCTTAGTTGCTCCGCGGCATGTGGGATCTTCCCAGACCAGGGCTCGAACCCGTGTCCCCTGCATTGGCAGGCAGATTCTCAACCACTGTGCCACCCAGGAAGCCCCGAGGTGACGTCTTTAACAGAAAAGGTGCCGTCAACTCTCCTGGAAGGAGGCATCGGCCTAAACTCTCCTGGGAGCTAGATCTCCTGGGTTCATTCTTTTTCTGGCCTTCACTTGGTGTCAGGCTCGGGGGCTATTTTCTCTGAGTCAGTAACTCCCCAGAATTGTGGAAAATGGTGGCAGCAATATAAGAAACTTAAGTGAGACACAGAGAAGAACCTTCTGGAACAAAGGTGGAAAGGCACTGACTTGTTGCTTTACAACACAGCTCTGAGCTGTGCACAAGCCACTCCCACAAGGTGCCATGACTCTCAGTCAGCTCTGTCACGGTGTCACCGAACCAAACTTGGATCTGTTCGCCCATGCACAGTAAAGCCCATCTACTGACCCCAGATTGCGGTGAAAGAAAGGACAGTGTTTACTGCAGGTGCCAAACAAGGAGTCTGGGGCAGCTAGTGCTCAAAACACCCAAACTCCTTCAGACTTCCCTGGCGGTTCAGTGGTTAAGACTTCACCTTCCAATGCAGGGGGTGCAGGTTTGATCCCTGGTCAGGGAGCTAAGGTCCCACATGCCTCAGGGCCAAGAAACCAAAACATAAGGCAGAAGCAACATTGTGACAAATTCAATAAAGACTTCAAAAATGGTCCACAGTAAAAAAAAAAACAAAAACACCTGAACTCCTCAATGGTTTTCAGCAAATCATTTTTAAAGGCCAGGTGAGAGAGGGGAGTCCCGGGGTATGTGATCAGCTCGTGCACAGTTCTCTGGTTGGTGGTGGTCCCAGGGCGGTGTCACAGGGGTTCACACGATCAATCCTTAGGCTCCAGGAGGCCTGGGGGCTATGTGCTCGTGGTCATCAAGTAGCTAATGTCTTCCGTTTGGTGGTGGTTTTAGCATCTGGAAAACAACTCAGGAAATGTACATCAGATACTATTATCCAGGCCCTCCAGAGAGGAGCTAAAGCAGAGGGTATGGGGAAGCGTCTGTCCCGCGAAGGCCCCGTAAGGTCCTGCTTGGTTACAGCAGCGCTAGCAGCCACAGGCAGTGTGGAAACAGCAGAGCGTGACCTGTTCCCAAACAGCTTTACTTACCTACACTGAAGTGTACATTGTATGTCATTTTCATGTGTCACCAAACATTATTCTCCTTTTGATACTGTTTTCAACCATTTAAAAATGGAAAAGCGATTCTTAGCTCTCTGGCTGTGCAAAAACAGGCACTGGGTCCCATTTACAGGGCGGGGTGTGGTTTGCCCACCCCTGGTCTGGTGCCTTCCCAGTGTCTTCCTTAAGTCTCTCATGCTGCAGTCATGATTTCACCCCGAGAATAAAGGAAGCGCGGGCTGCACTGGAGCTCTGACAGCCTCTCTCCACACCGCCCTCCCATCACTCGTACGTCAGGGGCATTTTGGGGAGGGACACACAGCTGCACAAAGCGGGGGAAGACTCGCGATGGGCAGGTTTTCTTTTCTTTTTTTTTTTTTTTTGCGGTACGCGGGCCTCTCACTGTTGCGGCCTCTCCCGTTGCGGAGCACAGGCTCCGGACGCGCAGGCTCAGTGGCCATGGCTCACGGGCCCAGCCGCTCCGCGGCATGTGGGATCTTCCTGGACCGGGGCACGAACCTGTGTCACCTGCATCGGCAGGTGGACTCTCAACCACTGCGCCACCAGGGAAGCCCAGGTTTCCTTAAGGCTGGTTTTTCAGAGTACGCTGAAGTTGGGCCATGAAATGCAGACCCTCGTTCGTATCCGTCCCGCCTCCACTCGCTGTGTGAGCCTCGTGGCCCGGAGGCCTGTGACCTGGATGGAGCACCGCAGGCCTTTCTCCCACCAGCCCACGGGGTGGAATATTCTGGCTTCTCCCAGACTCTCCCCCGTCCAGTAGGTGCTTCAGGATTTGAGGGGAAAGACCTGGGAACAGTGGTACCTTAGCCCACAAGAGAGCCTGGGCCTCTCTGGTTTTCAGCAATTGACACCTGGTAAATTTCTGCCACTGATACTCATCCCCAAAGCCTCACCCCACCTAGAAGTCCAGCCTAGGTGTGTTTTGAGAAAACCTTGACAGCCCCAGCCTGGGAATTCATAGTTGTCCTTCACAGGCCTGTGGCCATGGTGCTTGTAGGAGTGGTTTTAATGGCATGTTTCATTTGTGCTTCTCCTTCTAGAAAGAAAGAAAAGGGAATTCTCTTTTATTGAGGGTCAACCGTGGGTCACATGCACAGTGCAACTCAGCACTCTCACTGAATATACCCCCATTAACCTGCGCCAAAGCCCTCTCTTTAATGAAGGCCGGGATAAACCGTAAAGTGTCAATTGTTGAAGAAATCATTTGCGTTGGGCCCGGCATGAAGTCAGAAGCATCAGATCCCAGAGACGCCACAGCAGCCTTGCTCCCTCCGGCCTCACCCCTGGTCCAGACAGCAGGAGGAGGGCGGGGCCTCCCACCAGCCAGTCTGCTGTGTCCGTGGCATTCAGCTCTGCCGGCTGCGGTTTCCTGAACTTCCTGCGTGCCTGTGGACGGCGAAGCATTTGAAAAGTTCAGCTCTTCTAGCTGAGAGAATGATATCACAAGAGAACAAAACATGTCATCGAAGGGCCGCCTCTCTGCCGCTTTCACGGTCACGTCTGGAGGAGGATGGGCTGGAAGAAGATTTGGGAAGAAAGTCACCCTCTTGTTGTCCACCCTGGGTTCCCTGTGAGGTCCACGCGCCCTTGGTTCTCCTGGCAGGACTGAGGACATCTACCTACTGCTGTCACCCCTGCACGTACCGCGGCAGCCGGTGGCTGGCCCCTGGGTCCTGGTCACCACCCCCTTTCTCACCCTCGGCTCCCAGCACGGCCTCTCGGGACCTGGAGAAGAGCTCACAGCACGCACGCACACCCAGATCCAGATACAGGGAAAGGCCTGTTAAGGCGGAGAGTGGCTGGGTCGGGCTGGGGAGCCTGGGCAGGAGGGGCCGGCGGGCGAGGGGAGCTGGCACAAAACCGCACACAGTTGCCATCCTTTGGGGGGGGAGGGGCAAGGCTGCTCCCCTCGTGCCCCCATTCTTCTTTCTCCTGAGTAACGGAAGAACTCCACCTGCAGGGGTTGAGACAGGCTCCCAGCCATCCGAGAGGTGGGGAAACCCAGGCATCTGAGAGGTGATCGGAGAGCAGCAGCCGTGAGCAAACAGACACCCTGACAGAGCAGGACCACAGACGGAAAGGAGCAGGTCCCCCGGCTGAGGCCAGGATGCAAGCCGCCCAGAGCTCGGGTTGTGCACGAGCAGGCCCTGCTACGGGACGTTGGATGGATGATACTGACCTGTGAGCGCAGAGTTTAGGCAGGAGTTGGAGGGTCTTCAACTCCACCCGTGGCCCCCCAGACCTCACTCCCTCCTCCACAATAAACCCCTCTGTGTGTCCCATGGAGATCATTCCAGGCAGAACTGGGGTGAAGATTGCTTTGCAGGGAGGGGTCCCCTAGAGAACCACAGTCGTGAGCCGGAGGGTCCCTAGTGAGAGGCAGAGGGACACGGGAGGACCAGGCTGGAGAGGGCATGAAGGGACCCCTCCAGTTGGGAGAGGGAGATGGGGACAGGTCGGGCAGGAGATCTCTGAAGACACCAGCAGCCTCCTAAACCCTGTTCCTCTGATTTCTTAGAGGAGTGTAATGGTTATTACCAACGCCAAGTACCCACCCTGCAACACTGCCTGGAATTCCTGGATTAGCCAAACCGTGAAGAACCATCTAGGAGTTGGCCAGCCAGCCAAACCTGGCTCGCTCGCTGTTTCTGTGAGTGCCGTGTAATTGGAACGCAGCCGGGCTCTTTCCTTCTCATACCATCCACGGCGGATTCCAAGTTACAGCACGGACTTGGGAAGCTGTGACAAAGGGCTGCAAAGCCTCAAATACGCACGGCCTGGCCTTTACAGGGGCTGCTAGTTGACGCCTGATTTAGGTGAACAAAGAGACTCTTAAGGAATTTTGTGGTACGTTGCCCTGAGTTTTAATCCTGAATCTGCCACTTACTAGCCGTGTGCATTTGTGTAAGTCTCTTAAGCGCTCTAAGCTGTAGCCCCTCATCTGTGAATTATTTATAACTAACTCCCCTCAGGCGCGTGTGTACCCGCAGAGCACTTAGCCCCGAGCTGGGACCTGGAAATCTCTCCATAAGCGCTCCCTGTGTGTGTGTGTGTGTGTGTGTGTGTGTGTGTGCGCCATGGGGGTGGGGGGACTTATACCCCGAGTCTTATCACAATTCCTAGTGTCCTCCACTCTGTGATGTTTCCAAATCGTGGTAAAATACACGTAACAGAATTCCCCATCTGAACCATTTTTAAGTGACTATTTCAGTGCCTTTCAATACATTCACATTGTTGTGTAACCCTCACCAGAACTCTCCTTATTTTGCAAAATAGAAGCTCTGTCCCCATTAAACACTGACCATCCCCCAGGACCACCTCCTACTTTCTGTCTCTATGGATATAGCTCCTCTGGGGACCCCGTCTAAGTAGAATCAGACAGTATCCGTCCTTTGGTGACTGCCTTATTTCACTTAGCAAAATGTCTTCAAGATTCCACATGGTGGCACATGTCAGAATTTCCTCTCTTTTTAGGGCTGGATAAGATTCCATTTTATCTATTTACCACATTTTGTTTATCCATTTGGCCGTCGATGGGCACTTGGGTTGGTTCACACCCTAGGGTGTGAATCACGTTGCTGTGGAGAGGGACGTACAAATGCTCCTGGAGTCCCTGCTTTCAGTTCTTCGGGGTATAGACCCCGAAGTGGGGTTGCTGGGTCATATGGCAATTCTATTTTTAATATTTTGAGGGATCCCACACTGTTTCCGCAGCGGCTGCACTGTCGTACTGGGAGGTCAAGTGCAAGTCATCTGTCTGCCTCAGAGATCAAGAAGGGGCACTTCTGCTGGAGAGGGTCCCTTCTGTTCGTCTCTAGTTGGTGCTGCTCTTGTTTGTGTCCAGTCTGTGTGAGCGAGGCCAGTTTGGCTTCTTAGAGGACATTTGGCCATGTCTAGGGACATTCTTGATTGGAATGACTGGAGAGGGAGATGCTACGGGCGTCTACTAAGTGATGTCCGGAGATGCTGCTAAGTGTCCCGTAAAGCACGGGACAGCTCCTCCCCCACCTCCCTCTCCATCAAAGAATTCATCCCGGGATGTCAATAGCACGGAGGTTGAGACTCCCGTCTGCACCCAGCCGTCAGCCTGAACCAAGCACATCAAGGCACCAGGCAGAATCAAGGGAGATCCCGCCTCTGGACCTCACAGTCCCATCCTGAAGATGTCTGGTGCTTCTGGGCTCTACCGCAGGGAAGAGAGTGGTTGGTGCTGGGAGAAGGGTCTGAACAGGAGGCTTTGGGAGCCTGGAAAGAGGGAGAGATTAATCTGGCTGTAAAGGTGGATCTCCTGGTTTTCTCTTTAATGAGCATTTCCCTTAGATGCATGTGAAGCTGTGCAACCCTTGGCTTTAAGCTGCACGAGGCATGTTGCGGGCTGGTGACCAGGAAGGTAGAGGGTCCAGCTGGGCTGTAGCGGGAGACAGCGTTTTCCCCTGGCTCTGGGAGCCTGCGCCCTCAGCATGGCTCCTGCAGGACTGTTTCCTGTTCCATGCCCCAGTTTATAAGACCTCGCCGAGCACCCCTGGGTGGGGGACGGGGGCTGGTCAGGATCTAGAGTGGATGGGGTCTAGACCAGTGCTCCGTGGACAGGAGCTCAGGACCGCCTGCTATCACTCGTAGTCACTCGTTTATTGATTCACTTGTTCAACAAGTATCTAAATACCACCTGGTTGTCAGCATTGGGCTAGATCCTGGGGCCATGACAGTGAACAAAAGTGAACGGGGTCCCTCTTCCCAGAGCTTCCAGGCCACTGAAGGAGCAGACATTCATCCACTAATCGCGTCCATCAGTATGTAAAGTACAAAGTGAGGTGAGACTTATGAACGAAAGAAATGTGTTTGGGGGCGCGTCTGGATCGCTGGTCCAAGCCGGGGCTGCAGAGCCTTCCTGAGGAAGTGATGCAGGAATTCAGAGTTCAGAGGAAGCAGGAATTTAGAGTGAACAGGAAGGCGGTGGAGGGAGGCCACGGTTGGAGGGAGCGTGGAATCGTGAAGAGCCACTGGTTGGGCCGTGGACAGAGTGAGGGGGGCGAGCCTGCCTTCTCCCTGACCCCCTCCCCCCCCACCTGCTCTTCCAGGCGGGAGTGGGAGACAGGATCCCCCCGTGAAGCAGGATTCTGGAAGGCTGGCACGGGTGCTGCTGGCCGGGCAGACTTTTGGTGGCAGGGGTGGGATAGCAATGAGAGAAAGGAATTAAGGATGCATGGACGCACGGAGAGCCCTTAGCTGACAGCGGAAGCCCCGAAGGGGAAACTGCTTCTTTATCCCAGCCTGGCCTCCACTGTGACTTTAGGGAAATCTCAGAGCTTCATGGGCTGTCAGCACCATGGAATGAATCGTCGCGTCCCTCTCCACCCGGCTTGGCTCCTTTAGTTAAAAATGTAGACAGCGCTAGGTACCCAGGGAACAAGAGCAGAATAAGTTGGTTTTACATGGCTCTGCAGGCCCAGAGAAGAAAGATAAATAAGAGGTAATTATGGTTATGAAGACTAAAGGATTTTTCGGGTAGGGCCAATAAAGAGAGGTTGAGGCATCAGGCATGTGCAGTTTGCAGAGAAGGCTGGAGAAGCCCTCGGTACTACGTTGGCAGGACGTGAAGAGGGAGGATGACTTGGAGAATGTCATACTGCCCTCCCCAGCTTCAGTGACAGCAAGGGGAGGAAGCTGGTTTGAGACAGAGACAAGGAATGGGATTAGAGCATGGGAAGGACTTGGGGTCAGAAGTGTTGTTGGGTTCAGGGATGGCGCCTGAGGCGGGGTGTGACCTAGCTTTTCCTGGGTGATGCTAACAAGAGTACGGGTGCCCACGTGTGGGTATTTTGGGCAAGAGGCAAGTTGAGGGGCCCACTGACTCTGCAATTCCTTTCAGCCCCTTTCTGGGTCCAGCACAGTGTGAGAGACCACATTTTAGAGATCACATTCAGGCAGAGGGTAGGGAGGGGGCAGGATTATCCCAAGGAAAGGACTGGAATCTTGGGTTTTCACCCTGCCTCCAATGTGATGCCTTTAGCGTCAGATGGAGCTAATGAACTTCCTGCTTGCGAACTTGACCCCATCCTCGCCCTGCATTCTCTGCCTGTGGCTTTGACACAGCTGGTTTATGGATTGTTGACAAGACAGAGATTCTGCTGTTTGCTCAGCAGACGCACTTCTGGAATCCTTGCACACACTCTCACTTACCTTCCTTTTTAAAAACCTCATTCCTGTGTAATTCAGTGACTCTAAAGGGCTCCCACATCATCCTGTCTCCCCACGTTGTAATGCATCATCGTCTCTCTTAATGCAAGTACCTGCCAAATTAATCGTTATGGCTTCTCAGCTAGAAGGGTGCCTGAGGGTCAAACCGAGTGTCTCGCAAGTTACGTTATGGGCTTTCACACCTGCCAGCTCTTTTTGACCGTTCAGATGGGCGTGTACCTTCCTTCCTGTGGCCCCGTGGTCCTTGTCTCCAGCTGTCAGTCACTTCCACAGCGGCAATTTTGTGCAGTCGTCCCTCGGGGAGCTGGGAGGATGGGGGAGGGTCAGCTGGGCTGTAATGAACTCCCTTGGGGAGTCTTCATTGGGAGGTTTTGATTATTAGGGTAGAAGAGGGTACTTGCTTCAACGATGCAAATTAACGTTGGCCTGGGGCCGCCGGTGCCTCAGACAGAGGCCAGAGGGAAGCAGCCACAGCTCAGCCACTTTGCTCCTCAGCCATCAGCGTCTGCCCTTCTCTCCCTGCGTGGTCTGGGGCAGCCCAGCACTCAGGTCCAGTGACCTCACACCCCATCTTGGCCAGCTCCCTTTTACAACACAAATACTTTTTTTTTTTTAAGTTTTTTTTTTTTTTTTTGATGTGGACCTTTTTTAAAGTCTTTATTGAATTTGTTACAATATTGCTTCTCTTTTACGTTTTGGTCTTTTGGCCGCGAGGCATGTGGGATCTTAGCTCCCCAACCAGGGATCGAACCCGCACCCCCTGCATTGGAAGGCGAAGGCTTAACCACTGAACCGCCCGGGAAGTCCCACACAAATACTGTCATCCATACCTTAAGGCGGTGGCAGTTCATGTCTTTTCAGGAGGTAGTTGAGGGCCAGCAGGGAGTAGGAGTGGGGGGCAGGCTGCTATGATGGGTGCGTGTCACCCAGTGGCCTTGTCCAGCTCCCCTTCAGAGCTAAAGGACCATAGTGTGTGTCCACAGAAACTGCAGCCCTGGGACATGAGTGGCCTCCATCAGGGAAGGCTTCTGAGAGTGTGACCCACACCTGCATGGCAACAGGGGGACAGAGGGAGGGGCTTGGGCAGAGCAGGTGAAACCAGAGTGAAACCTGGCTGTGCCGTTCACTCACTGAGTGACCTTGGTGGGTCAGCGGCCTTGGTGGGGACCTTCTGCTCCCCCCTTTCTTTCTCTACCTCCCTCATACGTTTTACTGAATGCCTTCCCTGTGCCGGGTACTGTGCAATATTCTTTACATTCATTATCCCATCATCCCACTGGACCGCACCGTGTCATGCAGGTATTATCCTAAACGGGATTCAGTCCCATGCAGTTCTGGTCCTTTACGGCTGTGAGCAGTGCCAATTTTGAAATCAGACCTGGATTTGATCCCGGCCGTGTCACTTAATGGCATGGACAGGTCATTTAACATCATGCTTCATCTGTAAAAGGGGGATAGTAATGCCCACTTCAAAGAATTGTCGTGAGAATTAAATGCAAACATATATGTAATAAATTATATATAAATATAGTAATAAATGTACACATATTTACTTATCAATCATCCCGCAAGTTGCCTACCACGTGAGTAGGCAACCAAGAGATGGTGGATGTCCTGATTTTCAGAGGAGGAGAAGGGTGGTGAGGTTTCAGAGTCTGGCTTCCGGCTTTTGTCGGCGGGGCGGAAGGCGCTGCCCCCTCGGCAGCCGTCCGTGATGAGCGGCGTTAACCAGCCCGGTCTGGATCGTTTTCAGAGGCTGCATGAGGAGCTGCCCCTCAGCCTGGAGGACCTGGAGGATGTGTTTGATGCCCTGGATGCTGACGGCAATGGCTTTCTGACCCCAGCGGAGTTCACCACTGGATTTAGTAAGTTCTGGTGGACGCTGGGGCCCCAGGGTATGGGTTGGCCTAAAGCCATGTAAGGGGCATCCCTGCCCCACCAGCTCCGAGGGTCCATGAAGCACAGGCTTTCCTGCCTCCTGAAGGTTCCAGGCTGCGGGTCACTTGCTCTCTTTTCATGGTCCACCTCCGCTGCTCACACCACTGCCCCCTCGGTGCCCACCACGCTGTCACTGCCAGGTCCTCTCCTACTGGAAAGTGGCGAGGAATGAGCGGAGAAGCTCTTGCGGGAAGGTCAGCTTAAGAGGGGGCTGAGACGGGATTTCCAACCTGTCCGTTTCTGCTGAGAAAGCAGTGGACAAGAGTGGGAGGCTTGTGCGGCTCGTTTCAACCTGAGTGTGGCTGAGTCCTCCAGGTTGAGGGGCAATAGCTTTCAGAGGAATTTGTAAAGGGTTGGAATAGACCAGTCGTTCTCAAGGTGACCAGGAGGAAAAACAACTGAGAGGCGTGAACAAGATAAAAAAAAAAGAAAAACAGATACACCATCAGATCCAATACTGATCAGATATTGATTACAACAAGGATGGGTCAGATAAATCACCACACACGTGCCTCCTTCAAGGTGCCAGGTATTTGCTTGGAAGTATCTGAGGCCTTTCCTGACCTCCAGGAATTTATCATTGAATTCATACAATTGAATTCACTTACGTTCGTGTAAATGTGAAGCACAGTGATGCTGGCGGCCAGGATGACTAGGTGATAACACAGAGCGTGGGCAGGCAGGCTGCTCAGTGCGACGGGGGAACGGTCTTGTTTAGAGAAGAAATCAATGAAGAGACGATTCTAAGCCGGCCTTTCAAAGGTTAAGAACCACAAAGGTGCCGTAGTACCCGCCATGCGCTCTGCCCTTCCCAGATTCTAGCATCTCTGGCAGAATCTCATCCAGGTAGCAGAGACATGAGATCCGGAGCACGGCCTCCAAGGAGCTTGGCTACAGGGAGTCTGGCCTCCCCTTTCTCCTCTCAGCTGAACCTCAGTCGATTCCTGGCAGCTGAGGAAACACAGGTCTTCCTGGGCGAGTGTTGTCTAATCCAGATCTTGTGCCCGTGCGTCCCCCAGGTCACTTCTTCTTCAGCCAGAAGCAGCCGAGTGAGGAAGATGGAGCTGAGCACCTGGCCCAGCTCCAGGAAGAGAAGGTGTATCAGACCAGAGGGTGTGAGGATCTGGGTGACATGGACGGAGATGAGGAAGGCCAGTTCCAGATGCTGATGGACAGGCTTGGAGCCCAAAAGGTTTGGCAAGAGTAAGTGGCGACTGTGGTCTGGGGGATGGAGCCCAGCCTAGGGGCAGCCTCCCCATCTGTTCTGTCCAACCTTAACGCCTGCTAAGCCCTCAGCCAAGCCCTGGGTCCCTGCTTCCAGCTGGGCCACCGGCCCCGTGCAGCCTGCCCTTGGCCATGACCTGTCTTCGTCAGGGTCTAGAGCTCTACCTCTGCTTTTTGCATTATTTTCAGGGAAACGCTCCTATCCCCTGATCTCCCACACGCCTTCCTCAGCCCCTGCCGTCCACAGTCAGTACAATCTTTGGCTTGGCCTTGCTCCCTGAGGGCTGCCCGCCCATCAGAGGGCTGTGCAAGGGTTGAAACCCTTGAGGGTTTCGGTGCGTCCCGCCTAAGGCTTCCTGTCACCATCAGCTCACCAGCATCTCCACCTCCGCTGGGTCTCTGGGGCCGCAGTGCGTCCCACGTGCTGTGCTCCCGCCAAAGCCACCTTACACGGAAGCGTCTGCGCGTCAGATCCCTGAGGCGAACCAGCCCTGTTCTGGAAGCCGAGGTGGGAGGTGAACCTGTTTCTACCAGCTGATCACTTGGGTGGTCAGTAACTCAGCTGAAAATTTTAGGTGGCTGCCGCTTCAAACCAAACGTCATACCCCCATTTTTTTTTTCTTTTTTGCAAAAAGTGTTTTGTAAGAAAGAGACGCATAGATGTAAACCCAGACCTTTGCCATTAATTGAAATGAAGTCAAGTGATGTTGTAGCTAGTGGAAACCAGAGAGTCGCCCGAAAAACATGGAGCAACTTCCGCCCCTTGCCTTTTTGTGTTGGGGTCTCCAGGTCTTGGGTTGGGTGTGTGTTTCATGAGTGAGGGGGGAATGGCCTGATGGTTGGAGCTGATGTGTCTGGAGCTTGGGAAGAAGAAGACTGTGGAGGAGAATGATAAAGGGGAAGCAAGAGAGAGGGGCCTTCACACAGCATGCAGGCCAAGAAAGCATGTGTAGCTCCCGGCGTCTTTTAGGTTGTGGCAGAGTTGAGACAGGCTGGCAGAAGCCTGGGCAAGCCAGAGGGGACACTAGCTCCACTGCTCCAAGGACAAGAGACCAGAGCCCAGTGACCATGCCCACGACCCCGTGAAGGCTCGTCCTGGAGGAGGGGGCAGGAGAAGGCAGTGTGGGCGAGCCAAGGGACTGTCATGAAAGACAGGCATCTCTCTGCCCACCCATCACTTCTGGACCGCCACCCTCCTGCAGGGCTCTCAAATCAGAGTTCACCAGAGGTTTCTCTGAGGACGTCAGACAAAGGCCCGCGCAGGGCCGAGCCAACACGAGAGCTCCTGGAGAAGAGAAGGCTCTGGGGAAGGTTCCAAGAGTGGTCGATAAAAACCCACAAACAGGAGATGGTGCCCGGCCACTGTCATCCTCCTTGAAGTTAAACAAGAAGGAAGTGAGCTTTTGCTGCAGCGTGAGGGAAAACGGTCCAGACTGTAGGACCCCAGATGAGGAAACAGAGGAGGCTGGAAAACTTCAGAGGTCTTTAAAGATCTCAGCGACCACGATGGTTTGCGTACTGTTCTGGAAGCAGGGAGATGGATGGACTGACCACCCGGAACCCTCTCTCACCCTGCACCCCTGTATCCTTCCAAGAAAGCGGCCTTGGCTTTGTCCAGAAGTGGTGGACAGAGCGCCTGGGCTCCCGGCTCTTCTCGGTGCTCCGACTGGCTGAGTGATTAGACAGCTCATCGGCCTTGGCCTAATTTTCATCCAGCGTTGAGAGACTTATCCCTTCTCCAGAAATCTGGCGGGAGGTGATGTGGCCACGACCAGGAGGTCCAGGTAGCTTTGGAAGAGCGTCAGGTAGGTCTGCAAATCTCACTGGAGGCCCTCACCCTAATGGTTCTCTGCCAGGCTGCAGCAGGAACCCAGGGGATGGGAGCAGACAGACCTCGGCCAGCAAGGTGCATCTTGATTTCATAGTGCATTTACCTTGTGAGGGGCAACCTGCCACAGTGAGGGGAAGTCATCGTGGTATCTCCCAGAGACCCTTTATCTTGGAACCCTTTGTGCAATCCCCATTGTATCTACAGCCCAGTAGAGCGACAGCCACAGCGTGTTCTGTATGGGGGAAAATGGAAATTATTCTGGGAAACAGGAGGCTCCTTACCTCCCCTTCTCTCGTTTTCTAGATCTCTCATGTCATCCAGATCAGTGCTAGGTTTTCAACAAATAATAAATACTTGTTGGGTGGATGGATGGGAGGATGGATGGAGGGTGGATGGAGGGATGGATGGTTGGTTGGATGGATGGGAGGGTGGATGGATGGATGGATGGGAGGGTGGATGGGTGGGTGGGTGGGTGGGTGGATGGATGGATGGATGGGTGGGTGGATGGATGGGTGGGTGGGTGGGTGGATGGATGGGTGGGAGGATAGATGGATGGATGGATGGATGGATGGATGGATGGATGGTCTAGATGAGTTGGTGGATGTTTGGGTGGAATGGAGCAAGGGAAGGAAAGAGGGAAGGAGGGATGATTGGATAGATGATCAGGTAACTGACCAGAAGCAGGTTCATTTCTCAGTGGGCCTCTTCTCTGCTGGGCGCAGAGAGTAACACTTACACCCCAGGCACATTACTAACATGACACTATCAAGTATCACTTTTGAGTAAAATTTCTCAGATATAGTGCTTGTTACACAGCACAAGCGATTTTATTCTTTATCCTGAGGGTCCCTAGTTGTAGCTGCCTTCAGATCACAGTGGTTTTAGAATTTAATGAGTGAGATCAGGTGCCCCTCTGGCTGTCTGTCTGATCACTGGCTGTAGACTGTTGAGTTTCTCCAGAGGCAGAGCAGGTCCATGGGTGTGCCGCCTCCCGCCCCCACCCCCATCACCGTGACCGCGGCCCGTGTGTCTCCTCTGGTGAGCGCCAGCGTGCCTGTTGGGGAGGGAGCGGTTCTAGGCACGCCACTCTGTCTGTGCCTCTCTGCCAGGCTCCGTCCTCCCGACTCCCCACCCGTCTCTCCGTGTGTGCACACACATCTCTCAGGCTTGCTCCTTCCCTTGCTTTCTCCTGTCACGCCCGCTGCCTCCGGGCCCCAGTGGGCTGCTGCATCTTCCCCTCCACTCCCTGCAGTGACAACCGCTTCCTGCCATCCGTCAGATGCCACGTCCTTCGCTCTCAGCTGTGAGGCCCATCCCTCCTGGGGCGACAGGCTCGCTGCTCCAGCTCCACGGCGCCTGTCCTCACACGCGCGGGGCTCCCGTCCTCCCGCTGCCTCCTGGCGTTTGGAGATGCTCCTGGTCCGCGGCTGTGTGCTCAGCACCACCAGCTCATCGCAGGAGACAGAAAGCAGAGCTGTGGAGTGTGGCCATTAGGAGGCCGGCATGACTCCTGGCTTCATCACTTCCCAGCGGAGTGATCCGAGACCAATCGCCTCACCCCTCTTCATCCGTCCCCTCCCCCGTAAACGGGGCTGTTAGCAGCACCTGCCTCACTGGAAGGTCAAGTGAGCAGACGCGCATAAGGCAGCCAGCAAGCGCTCAATAAATGTCAGCCCCTGCTGTCACTGTGCGGACGGTGGTAATGATGCTCTAGCCATCGGTGTCACACCCGGGACCTCCGTGTGTCCCACGAAGCCTCATGTCCACGCCCCCACCCTAATGCTCCTTTTTCTCTCACAGTGAAAATGACGTCAAGCAACTCTGGCTGCAGCTGAAGAAGGACGAGCCTCACTTACTGTCCAGCTTTGAGGATTTCCTGACCAGAATCTTCTCGCAGCTCCTAGAAGCCCACGAGGAGAAGACTGAGCTGGAGTGCGCCCTGAAAAGGTGGGTACCAGTGTCAGCCGCCCTCTGTACAGACGCGTGCAAACCAGACACACCTCTTCTGTCTTATGTTCGGTGACGCCACCTTATGACCACCCTCCAGAGCGGGGGGGGGGGCCTGTGGCTGTCCCCGGTATCTATTTCTAAGCCCCCGCTCACATGTATTAGGCCCTCACCATGTGCTAGGCGCGATCCTAAATTCCTACACAACCCATTGGGGCATTTATCATTATCCACAATTTACCAATGGGGAAGTCGAGGCACTGAAAGGGTGAGGAACACGCCCCCAGAACACACAGTGTGGAAGCGGCAGAGCCAGGACTCAGAGCGAGATGGTCTGGTGTCCGAGACCCATTAGAAACCACTGTGTCTGCCTCGGGGCGGTAAGGCCCCGGCCTACGGGACCTACCCCATCTCTGGACCAGCCCCCGGCCCTCCTGCCCTCTCACTTCCGTCATGGTCTTAAGTTTCTCCTGCTGCCCTCCTGGCCCCGGGCTCTCTCCAGATATTCAGTGCTTTCTAGAACTCCTCCTGTACTGGAGGACGCCGCCCCAGGCAACGTGCTTGGGACCTGAAGAAGCTGCTTGGGAGCCGAGCCCGAGTGGCCAGGCCCTGGGCGCCGCAGGTGCGGGCTCGCCAGGTGGGTGTCCCTTGGCCTGCGGGGACGAGTGTGCCAGCGGGGCGCTGTGCTTGTCCACACTCATCAACGATCGTTACAGCGAGGAGCTCGATGTTGTGACCCACAGTGTGCGGACCGCTGTCCACGCACCGCCCTGAGCTCCCTTTCATCTCATGCCTCCCCCCATCAACTCTAAAGTAACTTGCTGAGGCCCACTGGCTCTACACAGGTCTGGAAGAGGACCTTTCAGACCCTGAATTATGAGCAATCGTGGCCGTGTGGTGCTGGAGGGAACATGGTCGGGCTAGAGGAGTGTTCAGAGCATTCTGGGGTGAGGCTCCCAGGGCTGGGAGAGAGAGGGGTTGAGGGTATACGCTATAGAGCCTTTAGCTGAATAAGCTGTGAGTCAGAGCTGAGTCCGAATCTTGGTTCTGCTGCCTACTAGCTGTGTGACTTAGGCCAAGTTACTTAACCTCTCTGAGTTGCAGCTTCCTTATGTGTAAGATAGAGACGGTAATACCCGTGTCATAGACCTGTGAGGATTACATGTCAGCATTTAGAACAGTGTGGGCACTTAGTAAGTATTCGATGAACGTTAAAATAATAACATTTATTACTATTTTAAATAAGTATGTCTGTGAGTCTTGGAGGATTTGCCTGGCTGAAGTGGAGAGCTGGAGGTGAAGTATAAGGATCCCTTTATCCTTCCAGACAACACAGTGTAGAGCTTTGCTGTCGAAGTCTAGTCTATGGAATTACCTGGAAGCTTCTCGGGAATGCAGAGCCTCAGGCCTCGCCCCAGGCCTACCGACTCTGCGTTTTAACAAGATGTCCAGGTGCCTCTTGCGTGGATGTGAGAAGCAGGCCCAGGGAATCAGGAGCTCTGGGTCAGAGTCGTGTGTGCTCTCCAACCAGCTAGCTCTGTGACCTTGCTCTGGTCTCTTGGCCTCTCTGAGCCTCGATTGTCTCACGTGTAAAATGAGGCTTATTTTCTGCCCCTCACCACCCCCCTCTCTGAGTCCAGCACTGCTCACCCCAAGGAGCCACAGTGAAAGTCAGGGGCACCCCCAGAGGGGACGGCTCCCTTGTTTCCTAAGGAGACGAGGGCCGGAATGGCTGCAGTGACCCAGCTCGGGGCCCAGAATCTTACCTGCAGGGGGCCCCTCTGCTGGCCTACACCTCCGCAGGGAGAGACTTACTGCAGAGCCTCTTGGGCCATACATCCATCTCTAAGTGGCCTGCATTCGTGTTTTGGTTCCAATTCAATGATGGTTAAAAAGTTCTTGAGCTGAAAGTCAAGGTCACTCTCAGCTGCATGGTCGAAACTAGCTCAGCCAGGAGTTCCAGTCTTCTGTGCCCATCCTCCGTTCATATGCCTGCCAGCTACCCCTGCCCCAGGTCAGCTGATGGAGTCCACTCCGGCCGGGGGACTCGGGTGGGCTCGGGGCTCACTGAGCTCTCTGGCAGTCCTTTTCCCAGAGACCTGTAGCGAGCAGAGCACTGCAACAGGAGACAGGAGCAACCTGAGGTCCTGCCCAGGCACCGCCACTGACCAGCTGTGTGACCTCAGGCAATGTGCTTTACCTCTCTGTGCATCTGTTTCCTTACCGGCAACATTCGAGAACGGGATTGGTGTTGTTCAAACTTTCTGATTGTGACTGGCCAGAAGACACGCGCTTGACTTTGCAGCTCCCACACATTTGTGTGTGTGAATAACTGAGACAAAAGTTTCATGAAACGTGTTCACCCTCGTGACATGTGATGGGCTCTGAGGTTTTCTCTCAGAGTCTCTTGTGTTCTCTTCTCTTCTGTTAAAGAAAGAAAAAGGTTGTTCACATCTTGTTTCCAGGTTCCTCCTGGACCAGGGGATCCCTGAAGGTCCTTGCAGCGTAGAAGTCAAAGAAAAAACTGAAACCCCAATGGGATGCAGAATAGTTAGATGGGAGGTTTACAAATGGCTCAGCACGAGGCTGAGTGATTCTGGGACATCTAGGAGGCGAGTTTGGGGGTTTGGGCTTGTTTGCAGGAGGGGCCCACTCTGGCTGGTGAAGGGAGAGAAGGGAAGGTCTGGGGCATCGTTTGACTCGGGCAGCAGTCTGGGGAGCCCTGACTGTCAACGCATCTCCCGGGCTCCGCCATTAGCCGGCTGTTCAGTCCAGGGGCTAACATGTCACTCCATCTGGGAAATGAGCGCTCATCCCAGAGAGGGCGACGAGACTTGACTGCTGTGCACAGCCGAGGGCTGGGCACCGGGCTACCGTCGCGTGTGACTAGTAGCTGCCATGTAACGGGCACTTACTCTGTGCCAGGCTGAGCTGAGCCAACGGAGCACAGAGTCCCTGTCTTTGAGGAGTTTACGATCACACGAGTGAGGCAGAGCCGTAAAAATTCTGCCGCACAGCCGACCAGGAAATCCCCGTGCTGTTGAAACACCTGACAGCGTGGCCATTGGCAGCAGTGGCCTCAGCTGCCTCCCCCTTTTCCTAACCACACACCTCGTTTCTCTGTCTCACGGGGCCCAGAGACTTGCGACCGACCTGGGGGGAGTCCTGGTCCCAGGTCCCCAGCCTAGCCGTGTCCCTCAGGGTTACAGTTTCACTGCAGTGAGTGAGAAAGGCCCCCCTGCGGCATCCTCCAGGGTCACCTCCAGCCTCTAGGAGGGAGGATGCAGCGGGGGCAGTGCTTGGGCTTGACATCTTGAAGCTGATGTCCAGAGGCGCAGGCTCTAGGGCAGTGTCAGAAGCAACTCCAGGCCTTTCCTCCCGGCCGTGTATTTTATTTTCTGACCCTGCATGTCGGGAGCAGAGGAAAGAGGCAAGCCTGGGGGCCTTCAACCTCCCACCCTCTTGCCTTTGGGACAGAAGTTGAGAAAACCTCAGATCTGAGTTAGACTCTGGGTTCCGTGTTTGACACTGGCGCGTGTCCACCGAGAAGCAGCCACGGCCCGGCGGGGTGAGGTGGGGGCCAGGTGGAACGCAGGGCCCTGGGCTGGTGCCCAGCTCGTCTGCGGCACCTCCAGAGTGACTGCATTCCCTCCACCTCCCTCGGAGGAGGAGAGGGTCAGATTGCAGCCGAGCCGCTTTTCTCTGTGTGCACCACGCGGAGGCTTGGCGAACCTTACATTTTACCGTGGGAGACGTGGTTTGACGTGAGGAGGAGCTTCTGGCCGTCAGAGCTACGAATTCCTTTGCCACTGAAAGCACCCTGCCCAATTATGTTGATCTGGAAAAAAAAACTTGAGCTCTCCAGAAGTAGAACGATGCTGCCTGGAGGCAGCAGGAACTTCAGACCTTTCACCAGTAGGGGATGCTGGGGCCCTGCTCCAGGAGGGCCTCGTTGCCTTGGTCTGGGGTGAGGGCTCCGAGTCTACGCGTATAAAATATCCTGGGGGATTCTGACTTTGGACCCGAGTTGGAATCTGCCAGAGGAGTTGCCCTGGTTGAGTTCCTTACCAAGATCTAACGTGGAGGATGGGGGTAAGAATGGATTAGGCTGTGTCTGGGGAGTGCTTTGAGCTCTTTGAAGAAAAGTGCTTTCGAGATTAAAGGCAGCCGTCTCTCAGTCTTCTGCAGCTCAGTAGCCTGTTCTGCATCCTCGGTGGACCCCCCTTGGCCTTGACAAGTTTTGCGAAGCTCCCCACACCCTCACGGGCATCAGTCCCTCCTCTGCACAGTCTGTCCTCGTCCAAATGATTCAGGCCTCGGGCAGTTTCTCGGGAGCATGGGGGGTGGGGCTCTGGGAGGGCTTCGCCTGCAGCTCCCACCCGGCCACTATCCTGCTGCTTTCTGTCTAGACCAATTTTCCTCGGCTCTGCAAGGGTGTCCAGACCAGGAGGGAATGTGTCTCACAACCTGACAGGCAGCCCAGCCGTGATCCCGGCACCTGACACAGCCTGGGAACTGGTGTTCTGTGATGTGTGTGTGTGCGGGCGGGGAGGTCATCATTTCCTTGGCCTTGCTTCCAGGTAGGGCAGCAATTAAAGCATCGTACACATGGCAGGTGGCCCTTATGTACCACTTGCGAGCCTTAGCTGTGTGGTTCTTGAATGTTAGCTTGTTTCAGAATGACCAGGGACTCTTGATTAGAGAGTAAATTCCCAGGTCCCTCCTCCAGGGGGTCTAAATCAGTGTGTTTTGGGGGCAGGGGACCCAGCAATGTGCATCTTAGCACACGTTCCCCTGGGGTTCTGATGCAGGCAGACCCCAGACCCCGCTGAGAAATGCTGCTCTGGCCTGTTTCTCCAGAAGGTACCAGCCTGCAAAAGGCGCGTCCAGGAGCCCTTCCAGTCTATAATTCCACTCCTGTTCTCAGCGTGGAGGGACGTTCTCGGGGAGGGCTCCAGGCCATAAGGCCACAGCTTAGTCACGCACGTGTCCTTTTATTGGTGTATTATTATCGGAGGCAGAAGCACATTGTTAACTTGGCCCCGAGAGCGGATGGAAAGGGGAGGTCGATTCGTGCGCTGTGTGCGCCGCGGGCGTGATCTGTAAACCTGACTGATGAGAAATGGTTTGCTTTATCGGATGGACTAGAGCTGCAAAGCTGGTTTATACAAGGCAGCAGAATCTAATTAGGGAGAAACCATCCATCCTGAAGATCCAATTGGCGATTTTACAGCCTTTGCAGAATTTTCTGCAAACTCTTATGTTTGCCTTTCATTCACCCCTACCCTAATCGTGTGGGGCAGTGTGCATGTGAGACAGAGAGGGACAGACAGAGACAGAGACAGAGAGGCATTAGAGAGACTGAGAGAGACTGATTTCACTGAGAGAGACTCATTTCAGGGGAACAAGGGAACCCTAACTGGGTTTTTCTAGTAAGAGCCTCCCTTTGCAGCCGGAGACCGCAGTTGCGTGGGGAAGGCGGCAGGGGGCAGTGGTGAGTCTGAGGCCCTCACGACTGTTCTCATCCCCACGGCAAAGCTGGCGGAGGCTGAACTTGCTTCCATTTTCTTCTCCGGCAAATAGCAGACTCGCTGAGATGTTTCTGGCCCAGGGTCTTCACTCCGTGATCAGAACGTGAGGGGCGGGGGCGGGGGGGTGGGTGGAGACCCGGGAAAGGGGGCAACCTCCAGACATTCGGCCCCATTCCTCACCCCAGGGCGTGCTCACTCCACAATTGACAGACCCCAGATGGCATTTAGATGCTGACAATCCTATGCAGAGGTTTGGAGTTGTCAGGTTTTTTTTTTCTTTTCTCGTCTTTCCTTCTTTTTCTTTTTTTAAAATTTTTATTGGAGTATAGCTGATTTACAATGTTGTGTTAGTTTCAGGTGTACAGCAAAGTGAATCAGTTGTACATAGACATAGATCCCCTCTTTTTTAGATCCTTTTCCCATATAGGTCATTACACAGTACTGAGTAGAGCTCCCTGTGCTATCTAGTAGGTCCTTATTCGTTATCCATTTTATAGATCGTAGTGTGTATATGTCAATCCCAATCTCCCAATTCATCCCCCACCCCTTTCTCCCCTGGAAACCAGATGTTTTCTACATCTGTGACTCTATTTCTGTTTCGTAAATAAGTTCTTTTGTATCTTTTTTTTTTTAGATTCCACAAATAATATCGTATGATATTTGTCTTAAAACTGAGGATGGTGGGAAGGCAGTGCGGTGCTGTAGATGCACATGGGGTGGGAGTCGAGGCCTGGATCCTTCCCCCACTCTGGCCCAGGGAACCAGGTGACCACACACAGGCCGCTTGCACTGCCCCGATCCTCACTTCCTTCACATGGGATACAGGACACTTGTCTGTGATGGGAGGGGAACTCTTCCTCTCTCGGCATCTGCCTTTCCCCAGGCTTTGCAAACCAGAGTCCCGTGGATCAGACCACTGTCGGTCCACACGGAACCACATGAGATCGGAGCGACTGCTCTCCAAGGCCAGTGGCCGTTTCTGAAGCTCTGCTTTGAGTTCAAGCTTCTGAAATTTATCTGAACTGTAGAAGAATGCCATTTGTTCTGTCCAAGGTTAAGACTATCCTTTCATTTAGGGAAGGAAGATGCTACTTTTCTTCCTTGAATGATTTCAGCACACGCCGCCTAGAGCCTAGAGGCGGCACCAGATGACTTTCTGAGACCCTTTTGTTCCTAAGTGAAGGCAAAGCAGAGAGGGAACAGCAAAAAAATATGTTGACCAAGTAATATTCTCTAGCAGAAAGGCTCGGCCTGTGTGCCATTAGCTGGAAGCCCGGTGGAGCTGCGTATTAATGCTCTGCTCTAGCCTGGCACCTTGCCTCTCTGTGTGCAGTGCGCTTTGTGAAGCTTAATTAATTCCCACAGCACCTGTGGGAGGCTGGCAGGGAAAGTTCTTGCTCGCTGCAAATTCTCTCTGAAGGCCTCTTTGAACCTAAGCCTTGTATTGACATGAGCGTCACTATTCCCAGCCCATTTTGCTTCCCACGTGTCCCATCCTTAGATCTCCAGTACCCCTGATACCATGCACATGCACACTACACACCCACACACATACGTCATCCTTCTGAGAGGGGGCATCCACCACAGTCAGACGTCCTGGGTGGCATTGCATCCTCGAGGTCAGACCTGGGCCTCTCACCCTGGCTTCCAGTAGGTTCCATCCTTTTCAAATCCATCACTACCCTTGCAGCATCCTCAGTATATAATTGTTCTCCTTCCCCCCACTGTTGAAAATCTCCCTTTTCTGGACTCAGCCTTTCTTAACTTTTCCCCTGATAGCTCTACACCTGCCCCACTGCCGGAGCAGGTAGCTTCCTCCACTTAACTCACCAAGGCTGTGTGGTCACAGAATTGTGTCGGCTGGAGCTCAGGAAGGCACCATGGGGTGGGGTTGGCACCGTGGGGCGGTGTGTGGCCTCTTCTGCCTGTTCCTTTCCTCCACGCCACTTACGCACAGACTTGGAGTTCATAAATGCTGAATTCCTGGTGGGCAGAGACCATTCGGTAAGTCTAAATTATGTTGCCCAGAATGTTGTTTTATGAAGTAGTCAATCAGTACTTGTTAATGCTGGTGGTGACGTCATGGGCCTGCTAGACACTTCCACATGCATGATCTTACTAAGTCCACATGATTTCTTTCTTTTCAAAATATTTTTATTGGAGTCTAGTTGATTTACAATATTGTGTTAGTTTCAGGTGTACAGCAAAGCGAATCAGTTATACACATACATAGATCCACTCTTTTCTTAGATTCTTTCCCCATATAGGCCATTACAGAGTATTGAGTAGAGCTCCCTGTGCTATGCAGTAGGTCCTTATTAGTCACCTATTTTATATATGTGGTGTGGATATGTCAATCCCAATCTCCCAATTTATCCCTCCCCCCCTTAGCCCCTGGTAACCATAAGTTTGTTGTCTCCATCTGTAACTCTGTTTCTGTTTTGTAGATAAGTTCATGGGTACCCATTTTTTACACATGACTTCTTTCTAATACAGGTATTACCATCTAGTTTTCCAGATACAGAAAACCTCGAGCTCATTGAGGTAATGTGACTCGTCCAAGGCCAGAAAGCTTATAAATGTCAAAAGCAGGATTTGAACCGAGAACTTCTCACTCTGGCCCTAATGAACTCTGAGCCCACTGTAGGTGTCAGCAGGGGGTTAAGACCTACACGACCCTGGACTACACAAGAGAGGCTCCGCAGCTGTCATAGTGAGACAGAAGGGAGAGGATAAATAATTAGTGCTCGTGACTCTTACTCACTCTCCCTGGCTCCTTCACACATATGTCGCCCGCCCCCCTGAGAACTCTCATCTCTCTCCCTCCCTTCTCGTATCTATCTCTTCTCTGTCTCCTCCTCCCTGTGTTGTTCAAAATAACTAGGCATAGATATCATAGAATGAAATCATTAGACACTGCCCTGGGGGAAGGGAGTGTTTTCAGAGTGGTTAATAGAAGACAGGTGTTACATGTTATGCTCACATGTAATTAATTGATAGCTCAGAGAGCTCTGTTACACACTGTTCTTCTTGTGTTCAACATGTTTACCAATGGCATGAATTAAGGGAGATATGGAAGAATATTTTGTAGTAATAAAAAAAAATGGTCCATCCATAGAGAAGATACAACAAATATAAACCTGTATGTGCCAAACATCATAGCAAAACACGAAAAGCAGAAACTTAGAAAAACAAAGAAAATTTGATAAAAACAAGACTTTAAAAGCGTTTTAAAAGTTTAAAAGACTTCAACAAACTTATCTCAAATTTGACATATCAGTCAAGCAAAAAGCACATCAGAGCTTCCCTGGTGGCGCAGTGGTTGAGAGTCCGCCTGCCGATGCAGGGGACACGGGTTCGTGCCCCGGTCCGGGAAGATCCCACATGCCGCGGAGCGGCTGGGCCCGTGAGCCATGGCCGCTGAGCCTGCGCGTCCGGAGCCTGTGCTCCGCAACGGGAGAGGCCACAACAGTGAGAGGCCTGTGTACCGCAAAACAAACAAACAAACAAAAAAAGCACATCAAATATACAAAGTGTTTGAAACCATCAACCAGCAAGCTTGATTTAAGAGATGAATGGGGAGTTGTGTGCCTTGCAGTAGAATACACATTCTTGTTATAGAACTTATGTAAAAATTGACAATATGGGGATACAAAGGAAAGGCTAATAGATTCCAAAAAGTAATCCCTTACCAATAAAGTTTCTTACTATAATACAATAAAACTAGAAACCAACAGTTTATATATTTTTTAAAATGCTCTTCCTTTTTTTCTTTTTAAAAATATATTTATGTATTTTATTTATTTGGCTTCACTGGATCTTCGTCATGGCACACGGGAGCTTTAGTTGTGGCATGTGGACTCCTTAGTTGCAGCATGGGGGCTCTTTAGTTGCAGCATGCGGGATCTAGTTCCCTGACAAGGGATCAAACCCAGGCCCCCTGCACTGGGAGCTCGGAGTCTTAACCACTGGACCACCAGAGTAGTCCCTAAAATGCTCTTCTAAGTAAATCTCAGATAAATTAACTAATCAAAACCAACATTATAGGTTATTTAGATTACATTATGATTGAAAACTTTAAGTATCAACAGAATTTGGAAGGTCATTGGATACACTGGGCCACCAGTTGGGATCCATTAAGATAGTGACAGTTGAGAAAGATGGACTGAATCTAACAGGCATAAAATCTAACAGAATTACATTTGAGATCTTGCCCAAATCCAAAACACCAATGGCCAAAGCACAAGGTGGGAGAGATATGATTCAGTCACACCATCTTTTTCTTTGTTTTTTAAATTAATTAATTTATTTTTGGCTGCTTTGGGTCTCGTTGCTGTGCACGGGCTTTCTCTAGTTGTAACAAGTGGGCTTCTCGTTGTGGTGGCTTGTCTTTGCTGTGGAGCACAAGCTCTAGGTGCATGGGCTTCAGTAGTTGTGGCACACGGGCTCAGTAGTTGTGGCTCATGGGCTTGGTTGCTCCGTGGCATATGGGATCTTCCGGGACCAGGGCTTGAACCCACGTCCTCTGCCTTAGCAGGCGGATTCTTAACCGCTGTGCTACCAGGGAAGTCCCTCAGTCGCACCATCTTTAAAACAAAAACCATCACTCTGCCATCAAGTTTCGAGGTTTTAGTCGACAAATGGGTTCAGCGTTCATCAACTATGTGATGTGACTGCCCAGAAAAGTGAATGTGCTCTTAGGCTGCACGAATAGGTAGGCAGCAGCTAGAGCGAGAGAGATCTAATCTGCACCGACCAGCCCTCATACACTGGGCATTCAGCTTGCGACTCTATGGCTTGAGAAAGCTCAGTTAGAGCCCGTTCAGAGAAGAGTAAAGGGGATGGTGAAGGGACTTCCAAAAGAAAACTTCCATGTGAGACATGGCTGGAGGAAGTGGAGAAGCATGACCGCAACCCAAGGCTACTCCTTGACGTCTTAATGCTGTTTTAAAATATATGAAGGGTTATTACACAGAGGCAGGATAAGGTCATAGAAAGACACATGTCTATGAGCCAGAATAGTCCATAGATGAAAGAGCTGCTTAGAGATCCAGCATTCCCTCTCCCTGGAGGTGTTCTAACCCAGGCTGGGTAAATACTTGCTGGAGATACTGTGGTGAGGATTTTAACACTGGAAAAATAGGTGGTTGGATCAGACAAGCCTTCCAACCCCGAAATTCTTCAATTCCCCTGGAATCTGGTATTTCCTGCCATGTGGTCCACCCATGGACTTCTGAGTCTGGTATCCAAAGTCTTAAATTTATTTCTTGCAGATTTTCAGCATTAACATTTTGAGCACAGGCCCTGTGGGTGACATCAATGTTTGAGTGTTCGTAACCTAGTGAAGACAGCATAAACCGAAAAGAAAGAGTAGTTCAGGACTTTGACATGTTCAAATGAAGACATACGGTGTCCTCCGAGGCCAGAGAAGGGCGTCAGTGCGTTGGAACGGACTCATGAGAAGACTTCAAAGTCTGTGTTTGTGTGCGTCAGGCAATCTGAGTGGTTTTAGAAATAGTGGCAACAAAGGGGTGTATAATAAGCAAACATAATCCGTTGCCTCTTTCCTCTGATGGCAGAACGTGGTGAGCCCGGCTGGAGCACCGTAAGCCATACGCCCAGATATTTTTTTTTTTTTTTGCGGTACGCGGGCCTCTCACTGTTGTGGCCTCTCCCGCTGCGGAGCACAGGCTCCGGACGCGCAGGCTCAGCGGCCATGGCTCACGGGCCCAGCCACTCCGCGGCATGTGGGATCTTCCCGGACCGGGGCACGAACCCGCGTCCCCTGCATCGGCAGGCGGACTCTCAACCACTGCGCCACCAGGGAAGCCCTGCCCAGGTGTTTTGAGAGTGTCTCTAGCCATTGTTTCTCCCAGAAAAATAATTTCTCTGCAGCTCCTGCTCACACACAGCCTGCATCTTGAATGGATCTCGCTCCGACGGGAGGTTTGATTGACTAAGCTTCCTGTTCTCCATCTTGCTGATTGCTTCTGACCCTTTCCAAACCTAGCAACCCTTTTATTCTTGAAACAAAGACCCTCCTCCCCTTGGGGAGTGTTAGCCCTTGCCCCCCGCAGCCCATGATAATAATTACGATAATAAATAATCCCTTACATCCATTTAGGACTTTGCAGTTCAAATACCTTGCACACCTGCTCTCTCGTTTGGTCATCGAGATGATGCTGGGAGGAACCGGGGGTACAGGTGCTACTTTGGGATCGGAGGAGGTCTTCTGCCCTCTGAGCTGGTTTGGTGATGGGAGTGGTATGCACAGCGCCTTAATGATCTCATCGCCGGGGCTCGGGTGTCCGGCCCTGGGTCAGGGCTCATCCTCTGAAGACATTCAGGCCTCGGCAGCCTCCCGGGATGCTGGCCGGTTTTGTTCAAGAGCGTCTGCAAAGAAGGAGCTCCATGTCTGATCCAGTGTGGGCGCAGGATCGCGGATGCCCGCCGGCATCCCAGGACTTCTTTGTGGTGGGCGCATCCTTCGTGTTGAGGGCTGGGAGCAGATGCCATTCAGAGGCTACATCTCTCTTCCCCCCATTTGTTTGTTTGTAGCAATTTGCAAAATTACTTCACGACTAACAGACTGACATGTGAGCATGAGAAGCATAGAGTTTATTAATTTAATCCAATAAAACTTCAAGTTAATATAACACATTTAATGATAGTGTGGAATTAATGCTCTGCATGGTTATTAGGCCTAAACGGGACACAGCTTATGTGCCTGACTGTAACTAGTATTGTTTTAGCAGCGTCAAATCCATTTTTAAGTTTTTCTCATATCACTTTATTAGTTCCCTGGTGCTTATATAGCTGGAATCACTGTCTCTAAAGTTTTCCTGGATACCGTTTACCTCGTAGCATTGGAATTTCTTCCAGCACAGGAAGACCACTCCAGGCACCAGGGGAAGACCATCTCTGTTTCTGAAATTTCCTTTCCACTGTATCATTTCTGTCCCTGAGGTGTCCCTATGCAACAGCAGGAACCTCGGCTCCTTATTTCCTGCCAAGGTTTTCTTGTAATTGTCATGGGCTAGCTAAGAACCAAAGTAACAATCCAAACATTTGTCATTTACGAAGAAGAGAGTTCTCACTCTTCACCAGAAAGGCGTTTGTTACTCCTGGGCTGGGAAGCCCAGTGGTGAACACAGAGCCTTGGCTTGGAGGAGTCTTGGAGAGCTGTGTCCTCTTGCGGAGCACACCCTGGGCCAGTGCCACACTCACTCAGAGTCGGGTTTGTGGTCTTGGGGATACAACCAAGAAAGGGAACTCAGACAGGTGAGTGACCTTGACCGTGCAGACCCACACCGCTTCCCTCGTCTGGGTCAGTTGTGTGGTTTCTGTGGAACTGGAAGGATGCCAGTCAAAATGGCGGCCTGTGCATGTGGTGCACAGGTAGCGAGTGAGGGAGGGGCAGCCTATGGGCTGTGGTGCAGCCTTGGGCGGGGGGGGAGGCCTGGCGCTGGACTGGAGTCCCGGGGGACTTGGGCTTACAGGGAGGTGGGACTTTGAATGACGGAAGGCTCAGGGGAATGAATGCTTTCCTATCCTTGATGTTTTCTTCCGAAATCTCTCTGGTACCTCTCAGAACCGAGAACCAGGGCTGTTTGTTCAATTTTAAAAGCCTCCTTTGTTGAATAAAGAACAAGGGCGCGCCAGCATTTGAGTTTAGAATGCCAGGTGCCAGAATTGGCAGTAGGTGTGTATATTGCAGGTTCAAACCAGCCCTGGAGAGCTATGACGTAAGCCTGCTGGCTGGAGCCTAGAGTTTCCTTAACAGGACAGAGGGCAGGGAGCGAGGGGCAGAGAGGGCCTTCCATGCCCGGTCAGAGAAGAGGTGTAGAGGTGCAACCCCCTGGGAATGTCACATGTGATCGTCTCCAGTCTTGGTTCGAATGCTAATACCTGGTCCTTCCCGTTTGAACTTGGGGGAGTACTTGAAGGAGGATCTATCACTGGGAGAGAAAGAGGAGCCGTCCCGGGGTGACCCACAAACCTTGTCCCCAGAGCCGCATCTGTCCTCATCTCCATGTAGGAGCAGAGAGGCCAGCTACGTACTTCCTGTCCTGCGGGGCTCGTCGGAGTAGGAGGGGACGCTGAGAACCCAGCGTGTCACTGTTGCCATCAGCACTTACCCAGCCTCACCCTTCCCATGGCCCGGTGCCGAGATGGGTGAGCCCTTGGACAGGTGTGGCCCCCTTCCTTTCTAGGGGTGTCGTGATGGTGGTAGTGGTCGCCACCATGGAACCTTTTGAGATCCTATGAGAAATGAGGGTCACGCAAAGTTCAGCACATAGTTTCCAGGAGAGTACAGTTCAGGTGGTACTGATGGAACCAGGTAGAGAGAAAGTGCCCAAAGTGGGAAACAGATACACCAAGAAACCAAGCAGAAAAGAAGCCCACACCGCACACCTTTATGCTGTCAACAAGCGTATAGGGGTCAGTGGGCAATAGGACGGTGAGTGTCACAGAGGCTGCGTGGATGGGTGCTGAGATAAAGCAGAGGACAGGAAGGTGGAGCCGGGGATGCCTGGGAGGGACAGCTGGGAGACAGGAGGATGAGAGGGTCCTGCTGGGCCCCAGTGGTCAGCTGATCCTGGGGAGCTGACCCTGCAGCCTTGGCTGACCCGGCCGCCATGGTCGCCCACGCCACCCAGAGCTCCACTGGGGGATAAAGGCGTCTTATCACGCTCTCTTTTTGTCACCTGTGCAGGAAAAGTGCTGCCTATGATGAAGAGATCCAGCACCTCTACGAGGAGATGGAACGGCAAATCAAAAGCGAGGAAGAGCAGTTTCTCCTGAAGGCAAGAGTCCGTTCCCGGGGCTTGGCTCTGCGGGCCAGGCTGCAGTACCACCTGCTCTGAGCATGCCCTCTCCCCAGCCCCGGATCTCAGATTGCAGTGCCCCATGGCACTGTTGATTTCCTGTTTCCCTGCTTTGTTTATTTTTTTCAAGGCCGTTGTCACCTTCAAATATGGCATATGATTTCCCGGGTTATTTTTATTGATTGTGGTCTGTCTCGTCCTACTAAGATGTAAGCCCCAAAGAGCAGGGATCTTTACCTTTACGTGCTAATGTACCCTCAGCACTTCCACCGTGCTTGGAGCACAGCAGGCAGGCGTTCAACAAGGAGTTGTTGAATCAGTGAATGAATGAACAAGGAATCAGTGCAGAGAAGGATGCAGGGGCTTTACCAGCTGAAGCAGCCTGAAGCCTGGCTCGACGCTGGCTGCCCCCGAGACCTCCACGGCAAGCCTGCATGAACGCGGCAGCCCGTGCCACTCCACGCCCAGCAGCTCCCCTAAGGGGACCCTTGTTAGAGCCGATGCTTCCCATCCTTTCCCCTTGGAAGCCTAGAAATTTTAATTCCCAAGACAACTCAAGTGCCACTCTTCTCGAATTCCACGGGGGAAAATGTAAAACTCACATTCCTGCTCTCAGTCAGGCACTCAGCCTTCCACCAAGCCCCGCCGTTTGTCTTGGGAGCTCAGAACTGGTGAAATCCCTTCCTGTTCCAGGCTAAGCAGGATCCTTTCGGGGAACATATTCGTCAGACGGAGCTACAGGAAACTCCCTCTCATCCATTTTCGGATTATCCACTTGTTGGGTTCTCAGCGGAAAAGTCTTGGATTTGAAAGGTGGCCTCCTGTCTTAGTTCGGGCCATTACAAAAATATCATAACCTGGGTGACTTATAAGCAACATTCATTCATCTCTCACGGCTTTGGAGGCCGGAAGTCCAAGATCAGGGTGCCAGCGTGGTCGGGTTCAGGTAACAGCCCTGTCCCGGGTTGCAGGCTGCCAACTTCTCTGTGCCCTCACGTGGGCAAGCTGGCTCTCTGGGGTATCGGACAAGGGCACTAATCCCACTCTGGTGGGCTCTGCCCTCATGACCTAATCACCTCCCAAAGAGCCCACCTCCTTGGGGTTAAGTTTCAACGTATGAATTTGAACAGAGACCCCATCACCGGCTTGCGGAGCCGCTGTCACATCACTTCCCTGCTCCTTAAGGCAGGTGGGTCCAAACCAGCGTTTCACTTCATGCTGCCCATTATCCACACCAGGGCCCCGTTTCTTATCAGAGATGCCCTTCCAGCTGAGAGGGCGTCAGAATGCTTTCCAGAAAAAGCCGGTTGTGTTCTCCACCCAGAGCCCTCTGGAGGCTGGGCAGTATTTCCAGACCTCCCTCTCGCCTTCATTTTTAGAGCGCTAATGCATCCTGGCTGACCCCGCCCTCCCCCGACTTCCAGCCTTAGTGAAGGCGAACAGAACAGGCAGAGAGAACACGCATCTCCTCACCGAGCAGACCCTACGGGGGTGGGGGGGCTTCCGGGAGCCTCAGCCTTACCCGCCCCCCCCCCGCATCCCCTGCAATGTAGACCCGCTCCCTTTACCCCAGTGGCTTTGTGCACAGAGGGGCCGAGTTCTGGCGGGGGGGCGGCATTCGGCCCCCTCCCCCCCACCATGACTACAAGTCAAAGGTCATAGCTAAGGAAAGATGCTGCTTCCAGAAGCAATAGGTGGGTCAACGCCTGGGGACTGGAACGGAAAGAGGTCGGGGCGGGGGTGGAAATTCCAGGGCAAACCTGCCCCAGTTGGGGGGTCTGACCCCGCTGCCGCACCCCACCCCCCAGCCCGGCTTCTCCCTTCTCAAGGCCTCTGAGGCCCAAACGCCTTTTAGGCTCAGCGCTGCGATGTATGCTGTTTGCGTACGCGTGGGAGCCGTGAACACGTGTTCGGCCACGCTGTGAAGCCTTGGGGCACGCAGGCGTGGCCTGGCCACCGTGTGAGGCTGGTGGTCCGCAGTTCATGACAGCGTGAGAGGCTGCACCCTCTGGCCAGGGCTTGGCGCTCGGCATCCCACTGGCCGTGACCCCCTCAGCACTCTGTGCCCGGCAGGGCCGCTAAGACACTCCGTCTGGTCTTTGTGGGGCTGCCGGCATCAGCTGGGGGTCCTGGAGCTGCTCGCCCCACCCCCAGCCAGTGGGGTGGACAAGATTCCCTGCAGCAAACGTTGGGAGCAGAGGCTGCCTGGTCATACCCTGCCTCCACCGTCAGGTGTGGCCGACACGAGGACGGTCGCGGGCTCCCCCCGAGCCCCGCTGACCTGTCCAAAATGGGCAGAGAGGGCTTCCCTGGTGGCGCAGTGGTTGAGAGTCCGCCTGCCGATGCAGGGGACGCGGGTTCGTGCCCCGGACGTGCCGCGGAGCGGCTGGGCCCGTCAGCCATGGCCGCTGAGCCTGCGCGTCCAGAGCCTGTGCTCCGCAACGGGAGAGGCCACAACAGTGAGAGGCCCGCGTACCGCAAAAAAAAAAAAAAAAAAAAAGTAGGCTGAGGAACGAGGTGGCGTCCCCAGATGAGGGGCTGAGGAAGAGCCCTGGGCTTTGACGGGGGCTGCTGTCCCCTCACCTTGCTGCTTCCAGACAGGGCTGCCCCCAGGGCTGCGTCTCACCACTGTCCTCCTTGGGGAGGTGTCGTTCCGCGGCACGGAAGGCCCGCGGGGCTCCTGTGGTGGGTTACATGGAGGCTGTGACGCTTTCTCCTCTTCCTACCTGGCCTGCGCCGCGGCCATGCCTCGGACAAGCAGAGAGCATGTTTCCCAAGAAACAGCGACATGGAAGGAAAAAGCAGGGAGGCTGGGCAAGGCAAGGGCTGGACCCCGAGTCTCCCGCTGCCCACTCAGGGCCCTTACACCAGATCAGGCTCTGGTGAGTGTCAGGCATCCTGCCAGCTACACACTTTCCTCTTTGTCCCACGACCAGGCCCCTTCCCACTTGCATCACTGGGGTCTCCGCATCCCTGAGTGGGGAAGGCCGGTTCTAGGGCAGGAGGGAGGGGCTGTGGAGCTCACGAGAGAGACCCTCCCCGGGACTTGGGAGCCCTCCGTCCCAGCGGGGACACAGCGAGGGCGTAGACCCACCTGAAGGAGGAAGAAGTGGGGCCCCTGTGTTTTCAGAGGGAGGGCAGTTTAAAGGATTGAATGACTGCGCCCAACATGGACAGAATATCCCAGCCGGAAGGACAGTCCATCTTCCAGTGGACAGACAGGAGCCTGAGGCCTGAGATTCCAGCTCAGCCCCTGTTCTGTTCCCCGTTCGGTACCCGCCCACTAACCGACGCTGCCTCTCTCGTGAGAGGCAGTCATCCGACGTGTCATACGTGGTGGGAGCTGGCGTCGTGCACACTCTCCATCCGCCAGGGCAGGCGGGTGACCAAAGCCCTGGGATGTTGTGGGAAGACCCCAAAGGATGGGCGGGCCCCTCCCTGCTGTTGAGCAGGTTCAAGGTGGGGGGAAAAAAGTCTCCCTCCCGGTGCATCTGGGCCTCACGTGTCCTTCTTCCTGGCTTGGCAGGACACAGAGAGGTTCCAGGCGTGCAGTCAGGAGCTGGAACAGAAGCTGTTCTCCAAGGAGCAGGAACTGGAGCGGCTCATCCAGAAGCAGAAGCGGGTATGTTCGTGTCCATGTCCTCAGAGCACCTGTTCTGCACTCCATCCCCTCCTCTGGCGCTTGCCCGCTTTCCCTGCCGTTCACTTAAGGATTTTTTTTCTTAAATCTGAGAAGAACCATTTAGTTGTACAAAAGAGAGCATCTGAAATCACAGGTGATCCCAAGATAAAGCCTTTACTCTCCAATGCCTGGTGTTTAACTTGGAAAAAATGCCAAGAATTCTCCCAAGTACCCTCCGCAGGCGTTGTGGTATAATTATGCCCAGGAGCCGCCAGAATGCCAAATCGTTACTTTGTTTCCTGCATCCTGTATGAGAGATAAGGGGGATGCTGCGGTACAGGGGTCACAGACACTGATATCTGGGGGGAGGCTGCAGACTGTGATGTCTTCCTGCCAGGAGGGCCAGGGGTGCCTCCAGCTGTCTTCCTGTGTGCCCGTACAAGGTGCGTCAGCCTCCTTTGGGACAGTTCCTGTCACCCCGCAGGGTGGATGCAGACACCAGATGCGCCCCTGGTGCACCTGAGTCCCCAGAGACAGGCTGGGTGGTGTCCCAGGGTCCACCCACTGTGGCTGGGAGTGCATGGCTCAGGACCCCAGGGAGATGGGTTACCTAGGCAAACCTCGCGCCCGCAGCCTCGTCTCCAAAGCAAGGGGCTCGTAGGAGAGAGAGGCCCGGATGCCGCTTGGCCTCCTGTTTTGTTTTGTCTGGTGCTGGAAGGCATCCAGCCCTGGACAGACGCAGAGACATTGGTTCCATTTGAATAGAAAGGGATATTTTTAGCAGCACATTAAAATACACTTGAAGACACCCCCATGCTAAGGCTGGAGACGGTTCCAGTCCTCTGAGTACCCAACCTGTAGATTTCGGTTTCTCTCCTGCAGCAAGACGCTCTCACTGCCAGCTGCCTCCCCCTCCCCCACCCCCACCCCCGCCCTGCACAGTGTACCTGGCTTCTCCTCCTCTCTTTCCTCTTCACTATTATGCATTAAGTTCTTACCAATTAGATTTATCCCTCCAATGAATGATTGCCACTCGACTTAATTACTGCATGCTTGCCTGATTACTCAGGGGCCTCTTGAGAGTCACACACAATTCCTTGTTGTCGCTTCCTTCTTCGCTGACTGGCCACATTCATTAAACTGAATTTATCCTTCCTGCCTCCAGAAGTGTGTGCGTGTGCATTAAGGGGCAGGACAAAGCTGACTGAGGCTTGAGGGCAGTGAGGGGCAGTAGCATGGGTTCCCGCTCACCAGGTGGAGGAAGCAAGGCGCGGCTGGGAAAGGCCAGCCTGATGGGGGGGCGGAGCTCGCTCATCGCTCCCCTCTGCACAACGCCCCCGTTCCTTTCCAGCTGGAAGGCCAGTGCACCGCCCTGCACAACGACAAGCACGAAACCAAGGCTGAGAACACCAAGCTGAAACTCACCAACCAGGAGCTGGCTGGGGAGTTGGAGCGGACATCCTGGGAGCTGCAGGATGCCCAGCAGCAGCTGGAAAGCCTCCAGCAAGAGGCCCGAAAACTCCACCAGGAGAAGGAGATGTGAGTGTCACCCTTGTGCCCTCCAGATCCGTCCCCCGCTGTGAGCGTGTTAGCCCGCCCCCCAGACCCTTCTCCTTGCTCATAACATGGGGATGGGGCTCCTTGGTCCCTGGGACCTCTTCTAACCTTCTAGGATTCTGAGACTGTGAAGCAGACCAGTTCTGTGCCGAGCACTCCCTAGGATTGATGAGAAACGTACAGCCTCATTCTCAGACAATGTATTATGTGATTAGAAAGACGTTATCCAGCCAACAAATAGGGGGCAGTCTGGGGGAAAATCCTGAGGGAGTGGAACGACCAGACAGTGACTGTCATGGTTCGGAGACCTGGGAGAACAGGGTGGGCCAGGAAGACTTCTGAGGTCAGCATGTAGTTCGACAGGGCGTGTGACAGTGCCCTGGACGCTTCACCCCAGCTCTGCCCATTTTTTTCCTTCCTCCTTTTCCTTCCTTTTTCAGCCTTCCTCTGTGTGGGCCCTGTGTGGGCAGCCCCACATCTCTGGGGACTGGTTTGCTGATAAACTAGGTGTCCAGCCATTGGGTTCAGGTGCCCCTGGGAACAGTCCCAGGCTGGGTCTGCACCTGACCCAGAGAAGTCAGTGAGGAATCGGTCTCAGGAGTGTTAGGCTTTGAGAACAAGGGCTCTCTGAGGCCCCGGAATCTCACTTGCTTATCTGTTCACCCACGTACCAGTGCATTCACTGCCGGGTTCACATCAGCAACATTTGTTGAAAGCTACTCAGTGCTTTCAACACTGTCTTGGGCACTCAGCGTACCTCACTTACGTCGAAAATCTGACATTATCTCATTTGACCTTCTCAGCACCCTGATGTGCCAGGTACCATTGTTATCAACTCTAATTTATGCATGAGGAAACTGAGGTTCAGAGGTGTTAAGTACCTGTCCTGAGACGCTAAGTGCTGGACACACGCTGCTGACTCCCCACAGTGACAAATGAGTCAGCCGGGAAACTGTGCCCAGGACCAGGACTGGCCACCCTTCACTCACTCGTTTGTTCGAGGACTCATGTAGTCATTCTGCAGAACCTGGGTGCCTGGTCCTGGGTGAGGGAAGGTATAAAGTCTGATTTCAAAAACAGGGCAGTCTTACCAATGCTTGACGTTTACCTGTGTTGACTCTCTTTGTTCAAAAGCCCTGACTGTCTGATGGCTGGCCAATCGTCGGTGCCTCAACCTAAATCAAATTGTTCTGCTGGGGCTGCCCTGGTGGCGCAGTGGTTGGGAGTCCGCCTGCCGATGCAGGGGACGCGGGTTCGTGCCCCGGTCCGGGAAGATCCCACGTGCCGCGGAGCGGCAGGGCCCGTGAGCCATGGCCGCTGGGCCTGCGCGTCCGGAGCCTGTGCTCCGCAACGGGAGGGGCCACAACAGTGAGAGGCCCGCGTACCGCAAAAAAAAAAAAAAAAAAAAAATTGTTCTGCTATCTGCCTCACGTATGATGTCCTGTACTGTTTGGGAATGATCTAGAGTGAGAGGGAGGGGATGTGTTTGGATTTGGAGTTTTACCCTAGGAAGACATCTCCAGTTGCAAAAGATATGTCTTCCCAAGCAGCTGACTAAAATCAACCCCTCCATTCAAGGCTTGGATGCCCGGCGGAAGGACAGTATATTTCATTGTAAACAAGCAAAATCGGTCCCTCCCCGTTGAGATCAGGTCAACCAGTGCTTAACTTTATATACAGAATTAAGGAGTCAGGCTCTTAAAATTCAATCAAGTCCTGAAGGCGACAAACATCTGAAAGGCACAGGCATGAGAACCGCAAATGGAAATGAGCACCGGAGCCGGCGCAACGAATCACAGCGTGAGGATTAAAATCTTTCTGAAGTCTTATCTTAATTAAGCAAGCCAGACACACAATCTCTGGAGGCTGGGAATTGAAAAAGAGGGAAGGAGGGTTAGGAGCGAGAGATAAATGAGTCCAGAACCTTCGCGACTTTGTTTCAATAAGAAGCTTGCAGCAGCTGTGCAGCTGGGGAACCTGCTAGAGCCCGGGAGAGCGTGTGTCGTCCAGAGCGGCCCGGAGAGAAGGGCAGGGAGAGGCTTAGCTTGTCCTCCATAGAGCAGGATCCCAGACCAGCAGAGCCGACAGGACCTTTGTGCTGGAAGCCACCCCTTCATTTCACAAATGGAAAACAAGCTCAGAGAGGGGTAGTGAGCAACCCGCAGCCACCCAGCTAGTTAGTGTCAGAAAAGAAGGTCAGAGCCTTGTCCTCCTGATACCCTGTGCTTCCCCGATGATGTCCAGCTGCCGGATGCTGCTGGGAGGGGGGAGAGTGGGCCTCTAGATCAACAGACCCTGTCATGTATCAGCTGGAGTTCTGAATGGACAAAATGAATTTTCCTGTTCTCTGAAGATGCCCAAGGAAGGAGAACTAGATTTTAAAATCAGATAAAGAAGGAGCAGTCGAGCCGGGGAGACAATATAAAGATGAAGGTCGGCTGGAAGGCAACACCGCTATTTTGTTAATTAACTTGTATCTGGGGGAGAGGTGGTTTATGACAAGGCGTGAAATGTGGCAGAAAGAGGTTTGCCCCCCACCCCTGACTCCCAGCCTCCCGTCACCCAGAGGGCACCAGTCCTGGCTCCTTCCAGAGTGTTCTGTACATGTGCGCGTGCACACACACACACACACACCCACGCACACACACACACACGCACACACACAGACCCCCACACACACAGACACACAGACACACACACACAGACACACTCAGAGACACAGACACAGATACACAGACACAGACACACACACTCACACAGAGACACAGACACAGATACACAGAGACAGACACACACACTCACACAGACACACTCACACAGAGACACACACACTCAGACACACACGCAGACACACACCCACGCACACACACAGACCCCCCCCACACACACAGACACACACACACAGACACACTCAGAGACACAGACATAGATACACAGACACATAGACACACTCAGAGACACACACACTCAGACACACACGAACACACACAGAGACAGAGACACACACAGGCACAGACACACAGAGACACACAGAGACACACACTCACACACACACACACACACTCTTTACAAAGCGACAGCACACACAGTTCTACATTCGCCTGCATTTTCCACTGACGGATCCTTTGGAGAACGCTCCATATTTCTTTCTTTCTCATAAAAACCCAGCCAACAGCCCTTCGCTCCAGCAGCCAGAAACCTCTCACCAGTTACCACCGCAAAATGGCAAGTTCTGTGCCCTTCGCTTCACCTGTTAGCCAGACGTAAACTTGTGGAACATCTAGGTTAGAAGGACTTTCAAGGTCATTTTAGTCAAATATCCAAGTGTCTTTTTTTTTTGCAGAAATGCTTTTCTATTTGTTAACACAAAAAATCTATCTGAATGTACATATGTGTGCATGTTTAGACAGATGTGTGGCTACTAGACAAACAGATGTAGGTTTGCACCGATGCATACCAAGTATGTGTGTGTAGTTGTGTGTGTGTGCACGGTGCCAAGGTCCCTGGTGCCTTGTAAGCAGGGCCAGAGGAGGCTTGGACTGAGGTCCTCTTGGTTGTGGAGGAACTGGCCACTCGGTCAGACACTGTGAGGACCCATTAGGTTAGGTCTCCGGTGTGAGTGTCTGTCCTCAGCGGGGAAAGCCCTCTGCTTTCGGCTGCCCCAGGAAGAAGCAGGACCCGGGATGGGGGTGGCGGAGCCCCAAAGCCCGACGCAGGTAACCTGAGCTCCCAGGGCGCCAGGCTGCGACCAGACAGCTGTGCTCACCTGGTGCCCTTCGGAGCAGAGTCCCAGATGGCGTTTAGGGACCCAGATTGGATAATAGGGAAGACATTGTTTTCCCTCCAGTTAACATTAAATATAATTGGTAATAAAATGTTGGGAGTTTGCAGCTCTGCAGGAGCCAGAGAAGTTCTGTTACTGAATAAGCACTGTCTGAGGTGAACTTGGTATTTGAGACAGTTTGTTACTGTCGCGAAGTGACTTTATAATTCTGCTATAAAGGGGGAAACCCCACAGATACCGCTCAAGGAATAAGGCGATTGCGAGTTCTGTGGCCCCAGCAAGCTCGTGGTGACGTGGATGGGCTTTGCCAGGGGACCGTCCTTACGCAGCTCAGCCTGCGCACAGTCAAGGCAGCCCTGACGGCCCGTGGCAGTGACGCATTTACTAGGCTGTGGCTTGGAAATACGGGACCCTTTGCCGTAAGTTTGGGGGAGATTTAAAATCTCTGAACTGTGGTGCAGAGCACAGAGGGAAGGATGGAAGCAGAACTGTGCAGTTAAGCAAGGTTTATTTTCCAACATCACCCCATTCTGCTTTTTTTTTTTTTTTTTTCGGTACGCGGGCCTCTCACTGCTGTGGCCTCTCCCGTTGCGGACCACAGGCTCCGGACGCTCAGGCTCAGCAGCCATGGCTCACGGGCCCAGCTGCTCCGCGTCACGTGGGATCCTCCCGGACCGGGGCACGAACCCGTGTCCCCTGCATCGGCAGGCGGACTCCCAACCACTGCGCCACCAGGGAAGCCCTGCTTTATTCTTTTCCTTTCTTCTCTGAGTGGTGCTGGCTTCCTCCTAAACGCCCCTCCCCCTCCAGCTCTCTTCCTCCCTCCATCCCTGCCATCTGCCCTCCCCGCCCCTCCGTTAGCCCTCTCTCTTTTTTCTCTTCCCACTGCTGTTTGTTGACTGCACCTCCAAGCCAGCCACCGAGTCGAGGATACAGATGTAAACAAGGCACACACAGCCCCCTGCCTCGCAGCCTGCGTTGCCCTCCAGCCACGCTGTGTACGTCTCAGCTTCTCTCTCCCCTTCCTCAAAACTCCTGTGGTGGACACGCTCACACTGTGATGTAAATGACGGATTATGATTGATACATTAAATCTCTGCTTTGTAGCTAGAGATAAGAAATTTTAGTCAAAGAAATGAATGTGCAACAGTGGAAATTCCAGATCTCCGGGAACAGATTGGAGACTGTTGGGGGAAAGTGGGGAAGGAAAGATAGGTCTTCAATAGCTCCTGCATACAAACTAAACCAGCATGGGGGGGGACGGGGGGAGGGAGAAACACCAGCTCTGCTCTCACCCTCCGAGGCTGGGCTGGAGAAGAGTATTGATTCTGATTCCCTGACCTCTGGTGGGGGCGGGGCAGGACCACTGGGAGCCTGAGAAAACAGTGCAGTTATCATCAAGCTGTATCCTTGGGACAGGGAGTTGGGGGTCTAGATTAGGACCCTGGCTCAGTCCTGGGTTGCCAGGGAGAGTTATCAAACCTACTTGACTATCTGTGTCTATAAAACAGGGATCGGGCTTCCCTGGTGGCGCAGTGGTTGAGAGTCCGCCTGCCAATGCAGGCAACACAGGTTCGTGCCCCGGTCCGGGAAGATCCCACATGCCGCGGAGTGGCTGGGCCCGTGAGCCATGGCCGCTGAGCCTGCGCGTCCGGAGCCTGTGCTCTGCAACGGGAGAGGCCGCGACAGTGAGAGGCCCACGTACCACAAAAAAACCCCCCAAAAAACAGGGATCATTTCACCTTCCAAATAGAGTGTCTGAGATGACTTGGTGAGACCTGGCTATAAGGCCTGCACGAGGCCGTGCTCTCCAGAGGAAGGCCAGCCCAGGCACCACCTTCCGGGTCCAACTTCATCACTGCCTCGTGCCCTGGTAGCACCCCCTCCCGCCACATGTCACTCATCACTGCCATCTTGCATCCCCTGCAGGGAAGTGTACCGCGTCACGGAGAGTCTGCAGCGGGAGAAGTCAGGGCTCCTGAAACAGCTGGATTTCCTAAGGTGCGTCCGCATCCCAGAGCCTTGGGGGGGAAGGGGCACCCCCAGAGTCTCCCCTGCCTGCTGAGGGAGCACCCACATTTCCCTGGTCCCCAACATACTGTTGGACACCTGAGCACCACCTCTCCATTACGTTTGGTCCATTTACACAGGTGCCCAGCCCCCTCTCCAGTTTGTACCTCTGCAGGCAGGCACTGCCTCCTCCTGCTTGGTACCTGGCACGGTACTTGCTCAGGTAGGAGGAGAACTGAGTTTATGGAACATCTAGTCCATGCCAGAGGTAGTATCTCCTTCATCTTCAACAAAACCTGGGAAGTAGGGCAGCTGTTAATACAGGGGTTAGCCATCAAGGAAGCAGATATCAGAGCGATGGAGTAATTTACCGGAGTGACCCGGACGCTCGCGGCCAGAGCCGGAACTGAGTCCCCAGCTGGCTGGCGCTCTTTACTCTGCCGTGTTCTGTTCATGTTTGTTGAATGAGTAAGTGAGTCACAAACAGAGCAGCAAGAAGGGCGTTCGGAGAGTCCTCAGCCTGTTACACTACCTGTAGATTCAAAGCTCACTGGTTTGGTTTGGATTATCCCCCCCCCCCAAAAACAACCAAACGCAAACAGGTGTGGGGAAAATGGAATGTTCAATTTGCCTCTGAGCTTTCTAAGTTACTATACTTGCTGCCTGTCAAACACCTCTTGGGGAATAGTGATGAAATTTGGGTCCTGATTTTTAAAGTGCAGGTGGGTTTGAATTGGGTACCTTTCGAAGGTTTTTAGGTTGTTTTTTTTTTTTAATTTGAAAGCAAGTTAAGATCACTGCATCTGGCATCTTTGATGCCACCAAATAGAAAAGTTCTTCAAACTGAATGCATTTCAGATTTGTTTCCCTCAAGATGTGATTCCAAAGGCCAGGGAGATGGAAGTGGTTCTTAGGGGCCAAGTTTTAATCCCTGTGAGAGAAGGTGTGGATTCTCAGGAAGGCTTTAGTGAAGGCAGAGAATAAGATGTACAAGAACGAGTTTGGTTGGGTTTTTTCCCTTTTTTCTATTGTACTTAGAAAAAAATACAGAGGCAGATTCAGTGTGAAGGCGCAGGGGAGGATGACGAGGCAGCACTCTGCCAACACTTGGGGGTCTTTTTCATGGAGACCAGCGTCTGTGCAGAATCCCAGCTTGAACCTTGCTGTGCTGTCACCTGGTCCCCGAGCCAGCCGGGGAGAGCCCGGATGTGGCGGGAGAGCCCATGGCAGACTCTTCCTCCACAGTGAGATCTCCGGGTAGAGACAGAGAGCCGGGGGAAATGGGCATCAGGGAGAGACAGAGAGAGCTGGGAGCAGGTGGGGTGGGAGGACAGCGGGAATTGTTGCGGGGGGGGGATCGGGACCATGGCCGGGGTGTGACCCAGCGGCGAGGGGCTGCCGTCCTAAGGGAAATGGGGGCACGTGGAAGCAGTTTCAGGGCGCTTGGTAGGAACGTGCACTTTGGAGCTGGATCTGGTTCCGGACTCAGCCCAGCCCCTCATCACCTGTGCAACCTTGAGCAGTGGTCAACAACCTGGACATGGCTGTGTCGCAGGCTTCCTGGGAGAATTGGGTGACTGGTGTGCGGCCGTCGCTACAGAGCCGTGCCACGAAGGACAGAGGACACATGTGCAGAGCAGAACGTTCCCTTGCCTATCGGAGCCTCTGCATGGAGATGCTCCAGGAGACAAGAGACGCAGGCGCGGCTCCCCAACTTCCCAAGGAGTTGTTTCCATTTACACTCGGCCGCCTCCATCTCCCAGCCTCGCATTCTCAACCCTCCACCAGGCTTTTTCTCCCCCTATTCCACCGAACGTGGACCCAATGACCTCCACGTTGCTTAAAATATGGGCCAGTTCTCAGGGCCCCATCCTTGTCCCCAGCACATCACCCTTAGCCCAGCGTTTCTAGGGCTCCTTTTAAAACCTGAGTCAGGTCAGGACACTCCTCGGCCAAAGCCCACCCCCCATGGCTTCATATCTCATTGGGATGAATTCAGAGTTCTGACAGTGGCCCACAGGCAGGGGATGGCAGGTCCCCTCCTCCCCCATCTTTCCTCTGACCTCACTCTGAGCATCCGCTCCCTCGTTTCCATTCCACTGGTTGCACACCACGTGTCTCCCAAGCCCAGTCCCTGCCCTTGCCGTTCCCTCTGCCTGTGGCGCTCTCCCCCATCCCTGCTGGGCTCTCTCCTCCGCACCCTTTAAGCCTCTGCTCAGATGCCACCTCCTCAGTGAGGTCTTCCCTGACCACCCTCCATCTCTGGCCCTCTTTATGCCACTTCTTCCCCGCTTTATTTTTCTCAATAGCAATGAAATACAAATGCCCTGGGGGCAGGAACTTTTTCTTCCATTCCTTGGTGTAGCCCTGACAGCTGGAGCAGTGCCGGGCACACAGTGTGGGCTCAGGGAGACACATGTGGCATGCAGCCACACGTGCACTCATGAATGAAAGGTTTGGGGGGGGGGCACAGCAAGTTCAAGGCGGAGCTGGAACACCTGGTCAGCTCTGTGGAAGGCTCCGTTCATGATCAGATGGACCAATGCAGGATCCTGAAGGGCCCTGGGTGTCACAAGGCCATTCTGTGTATCCCCCTGCCTCTGACCTGACTTATACACAATTACCCTTAGCCACAATCACTAAGGGAAGCGGTTCCGCGCCCTCCCCGGGCCTTCCATGCCCGGCCTTCCTCTGCACCCATCTGACCGTCAAACCAATGCTATTGGATCTGTTGACTGCAAGCCCCATGTTTGAATAGATTCCCCTTTTCCATCCACAGGGAAAGGAACAAGCATCTTCGGGATGAACGGGACATATGTTTTCAGGTAATGGGCCAGTGCCCCCTCCCCTGGGGGAAGACGAAGACTGGGGTCCAGTGGCAGCCAGACCTGCGCTGGGACTGGCCCAAGAAGATTCTAGGCTTGGAATCTGGTCCCTCCTTTGTGTGGGCAGGACGGTGGCATAAGATTTTTTGAAAATAGTAAAAATTCAGGTTGACCTATAGGGTCATAGTGTGTTAATTTCCCGTGAAGTGACACACTTTCCTCTTGGCATCACGAGACCAGGATACTTGGGAGGGTCCCACATTTCTTGGATGTAGAAATGATCGTACCATCCATGAGACGGTGCAGTTGAAATGGCACCATGACTTTTAAACCAAAATGCTCAGTTTTTTTCTTCATTAACATGTTGATCGCTTGATGAAAATTTTTCATTTTTACACACTGTCGTAGAAAGAATTAAAAATGTATATTTCGGGCTTCCCTGGTGGCGCAGTGGTTGAGAGTCCGCCTGCCGATGCAGGGGACCCGGGTTCGTGCCCCGGTCCGGGAAGATCCCACATGCCGCGGGGCGGCTGGGCCCACGAGCCATGGCCGCTGAGCCTGCACGTCCGGAGCCTGTGCTCCGCAATGAAGAGGCCACAGCGGTGAGAGGCCCGCATACCGCAAAAAAAAAAAGTATACTTCACCATTTACATAGTTGATTTTATGTACAATTTTTTTACCCTATGGGGACCGATGCTTCTCTGACCCTGACTGCCACAGTTACATACTTTCCCAAATAGCACGAAAATCCTGTATTTATTTAAAGAATCTCACTTCCGGCTGTGTTAAACAGAATCTAGGATTTCTCATTCCCCTAACATCCTCCCCTTTAGACCGTAGCTGTGGAAGCCGTGAAGGGAAGGAAAAGGCGGGCAGGATGGATTGATGTGACATTCTGATTTTCAGGATTATCGCACGGTGAATTTCACGTGTGTCCTCGGGCAAATCGTTAGCCTCCTTGGGCCATGACCCCCATTATCACATGAGGAAGGAGATTCTCTATCCTTTTTTCCATACTGTAGGGATTTTTGTGCGTGTGAAAAACTCTTGGAAAGGAAGGTCTTGCGCTGGACTCTCAGCTGTTCAGTGCCCTAAATGTGGTCAGTACACGGCAGCTAGTTTGCCCCGGATTCGGTGCAACCTAGTTTAGAAGTGCAGATCCTTTAGGGACCTTGTACATCACAATGTCTTTTCTACCACTGGCTGTCAGCAACACGTCTCTGCCGCCCACCTATGTGTACTATCAGAGCAAGGCTTAAGCCTACACGTTTGTTTGATGGTGGTAATGGTTATAATTGTTTAAGAAGTAACACCAAATTTATTTTAAAACTTCCTGACAAATGTCACCTTAATCCCTTGACCTGGCTTCCCTTCACCTGCCAAACTCATTCTGCTTTGAGAAGGGAATGGAATTAAGGGAGTAAGAACCCTTGTGGGGAATGGAAGAAAGAGGGATAAAATCATGTTCATGCCGAATCACAATTAAAGATTAATCTGGGATCACAGCCATACCTGCGGGGGCCCTGGGGCACTGGAGCCCCTCCTTCTTTCAGGAAGAATCCCTGGGAACCACGGGGCTGGCTGGTTAATGAGAGATTCTTCCTGTGATCTAACCCCCCCTTATCTGGAAGACATCTGTCAGGGGAGCCCTGGCGAGGCAGGTGTAAGCCCCCCACTCCACCCAGTCTCTCCATTGCAGATACGTGAGCAATTTACCTACAGCCAGCCTACTTCCACAAAAGATCTGAAGTACCCTGTCTTGGCTTCGTAGCTGTGGACAAGGCTCTGGGTTCATTGATCCTCCTATCTGGGGGTTTGGAAATAAAGAGGGATTGAAACCCCACTGCAGAAGGTGTGTGATTTAAAGACGCACAGCGTTTTTTCTGCCCATACATGTTTTTCCAGTGCATCCCACCTTTAGCTTGTCCTCTTGCAAATTAGCACTACTCCTGGGAGGGGTAACCTGGCAGACCCCAGGCTCGGAACTTTGATTAGCTTATTAGATGGGAGATGGAGGAATTATGGTGAGAGATGACAGCAGAAGGGAAGAGTGGGTGAAGGCTAGCTCGCAGGGAGCCCAGGCCATCGCTTGCTTCCTTTAGAGTTTTATTTGAAGCCTGTACTATGAGGTGGGGGAATTGAGCCCTTTTCTGCTCCAACGTTGGGACAAATCAGTAGGCGTGGATCTGAGGGCATTTTGTGTTTCTACAGAAAGACAAGGCAGCCAAGGCAAACACAGCTGCTTCCAAGGCAAGCCAGAAGCAGCGATCTGGCTCTGTGATCGGCAAATACGTGGATGGCGGAGGGGTGCTCAGAAGGTAAGGCGTCCCTGCTGTGCTCATTCATCACCTGTTCCTTGGTCTTGCCAGGTTGCGAGCAGGCTCTGAGCCCAAGCTGAGTGCAGATTGGCCCTGGCGGGAAGCCTGGGGTCAGCCACTATCGCTCCCCTTGAGTCTTGGAGGACGCGTGCCTTCCTGTTCTGACATCCAGGTGCAGGGCAAGCACTTAGGACAGGCCGTTCCTGCCAGGGGGCGCTGAAGAGGGGCTGCAGATCAGGGGAGGGACAGAGGGGTCAGAGAGAGGGAGGGAGTGGGTGCTGGGCGGGCTCTGCTGTCTGTTGAGCAGAACGGATGCTCTTGGTTTTCCAGGGACAGGACTGCGTGAGTCTGAAGGGTAATTAGAGTGTAGTACGGAATCTCCAATCGTTGAAGTCCTTTACAGATGAGAACGGGGCCTGTACTTGACAAGACTCCTTTCAATAATTCATATTTAATTAACTCAGGGATAACTTGCTTGGTTGTTGTTGGACAGCACACGATTGCATTTAAGTCCCCAGAGGGGTGGCCTGTTGCTCCCCGAAGGAGGCACGCCAGCCTCCCTCCCCTCCCCCTGCCCTGTCTTCTCTGGGGCACGTGCTTCTTCCCATGGATGTGGCCACAGAGAGGTGGAGACTGCCAGATCCCCACGTATCAAACCCGGGGCGAAGTGTGTGAAGCTGCTCATCTGGGAGACCCTGGGGACAGCAAGCATGAAATAGACATGCCAAGCGGAGGTGCCCTGGGGATGTCAATCCGCTGACGGCTCAAGACCTTGAACCTGACCATCGTGAACTCCTCTTCTAAATCGCTGAACCAGGAGACACAACATGGGAGCCAGATTCCTGCATCAACAGTTCACCTGTTGGTTCCTCGGAACGGAATATGTGCTTCCAACAAGCAGAGACTGATTGCCTACTCTGTAACTGACATTCTCTGAGTTCTGGGAAGTCTCCAAAGATCGATTAGACACGAGGCCTGCCCTTAATATCCATTACTGAGTGCCTGCCCTGTGCAAGACTCAGTGCCGTGTGCTGGGGGTACGGAGTGAACAAAATAGACCCCGTCTCTGCTTTCATGGAGCTTATAATTGAGTGGAGGACACAGACAATAATTGATGAGTAATCGATAAATTGCAAACCCCGAATTCCCATGCAGACTTTGTCAGAGGTGACTGCTGTCTGCCGCTGGTGCATAGCATTTGGTGGCAAAACCAAAAAGGAGCTCAGTCATGCTAAGCTGAAGGTATTCTGGAATGTAATAGTGCTTGAGAATTTCCCAAGTAAGAAGCTTTTGCCAAGAAACGCTTCATTTAGGGTCATTTCAGTGTCCATGTCTTTTCTAGTTGCAAGGCCTTTGAAAAGCCATGCTCTGCATCTGTGCGCGTGCATACACGCTCACAACACGTGTTCACACAGGTGCACTCGTGTGTGTGAGCAGAGTGAAAGCAGATGGGAGCACCAATTGTGTGCCGACGTGGCTAGGCACTTAGTAGGCTCGTCAGAATGTAGAAGAAATTTGTTAGAAAGATGGCAGTCAGTTTCCGTAAAAAGCTGATTTTATAAATAAGTGTAAGAGTCCTTGAATTGCTGCAGATCCTTTAGTTTATATCAGGGGATCCGAGCTAAGTCAGCACTTCTGTGAGCAAGCGCTGTACCTTAACTTATCTTAGAAGTGTCCGGAGTTCAGAACAGTGACACACGCATTTTTTTCTCTTTTTTTCTGTTTTTGGTCCTTAGGGGCCAGAAATGCTAGGAGCGGGGGGGGGGCGGGAGTTGGGGCAAAGTGAAGGGGCTTTCCCTGTGCTGCATATTCTGTGTCCGTCGCCCACTTCCGCCTCACCACCGCATCCTGCTCGATTTTCTAGTTCTCGAGTGTGTGTGTGTGTGTGTGTGTGTGTGTGTTTCGATTCTGGACTCAGGTTCCTCCCCGTAAAACAGTCCTCAGCTTGACTTGTTCATAAAGGCCTGAGAGGGGGCTGCACCAGGAGGGCCCGTGGGGCCTCTGCTCACAAACCTTGGGGACACAGCCCGTGCCCTGGACCCACGTCTGGTGCCCGAGTGCTGCACACCCCCCCGCTGCTTCTCCTTGTTCTGTTGCTCAGGTGTTTCTGGAAGCAAACGTGCACTCAGGCCTCTGAGGCCACTCGCTCCTGATCCTAAGGAGAAAGGAAGGAGAAGCGGGTGGAGGGCTTCCTTCCCACCCTGAGCTGGTGGTGGACGCTTGCCGTGCCGGGGTCCCTCCCAGAGCAGTGGTCTCCCTCGCCTGCATCCCCGAGGGCTGCTTCCCTAACGGGTCTGGCTTATGCACTGGCTTACTGGGGAGGTGGGCAGGGCGGAAGGGTGAGGAAACAGGCCTGGAGAGTTGGTGTCTTACCTGGGGACACACAGCTGGTAAGGGCTGGCATGGGACCAGGGCAGAGGCCACCGCCCTTTAACCCAGGAGGCTTTGTTTCCACATCTGTTGTGCTTCTTTCTTCACCCTTTGCTTCTCCTTTGTGGCACCTCCCACAGTCTGGGACAGCGCAGTGAGTGTGTCATGACTGCTCTGGCCCTGCTAAGCTAAGCGCTCCACGAGGACGGGGCTGGTGCACCTGTTGCTGACTGTCGTTAGCTTAATACCTGGGAGCCGGCATCACCTTCACCACCCTCACCTTCACCTTCACCACCTTCACCTTCATCACCTTCACCACCTTCACCTTCACCACCTTCACCTTCATCATCACCTTCACCTTCGCCACCTTCACCTTCACCACCTTCACCTTCACCACCTTCACCTTCATCATCACCTTCACCTTCACCACCTTCACCTTCACCACCTTCACCTTCATCATCACCTTCACCACCTTCACCTTCACCACCTTCACCTTCATCATCACCTTCGCCTTCATCATCACCTTCACCTTCATCACCTTCACCTTCACCACCTTCACCTTCATCATCACCTTCGCCTTCATCTCACCCTCATCATAAGGACATTGAATGAATGAGCGGAACAATGCTGGGTCTGGTTTTCCCTTTCTTGGTTCCTCTCTGCCCCCAAAAAGTGTGCTCCTCAGCTCTCTGTCACAGACCCCCAGCTTCCATTCTGATACATTTTACAATCTTCTCCCCACTCTTCATTCTTCTCCAAAACAGCCAGTCAGAGGAGGAGGAAGATGTGTTTGGCATCCTGCAGAGGAGAAGCTCCCTGGGCCTGAGTGGGCACCCCCTTACAGAAGAGGGGCCGGGGACCGGGGGTCTGCTCTCCCAGCCGCTCCGCAGAATCATCTCCATTGAAGAGGACCCGCTGCCCCAGCTGCTGGGGGGCGGCTCTGAGCAGCCACTGGGCCAATGCCCGGAAGAAGGGGAGGCCTCCGACCAGGGGGCGGAGGGACAAATCGGGCCGTCCCGACCTCTGGAACTCATGCCTGCGTCTCCCCGAGGGCAGCCCGTCGGAAAAGAGACCCCGTCTGAGGTAAGGGTGCATCCCTCACTGGCTTGCAGGTCACCCTGGGCCTTGTCCCTCGAGTGTGAGCCCAAGAGCCCCAAGGCCGCTCAGGAAGCCAGACTCAGCAGGCCTGGTGACGCAGCAAGTTTGTGTCCCTCGGGTACCACCCTTCTCTGCTCTGCCGAGTGTCATGGTGGAGACTCGGGGGTCTGGGGACACTCTCCTAACAACTTCTGTTGTTGGCCCCTATGTGTTTTGTTCTGATTCAGATTCTGCATTTATAGAGTAGGACCGAGCCTCTGCTGGGCAATTAGCGTCAGCTGTCACACGCCTTAAAAATGGTACCTCTTCTGGTCCGTTCTGTAACCGCCCCCTGCAGGCCAGTCCCTGCGGGGGAAGTCTGCGCACCATCGCTTCTCTCTCGGTTCCTAATCAGCTCGGCCCTCCCGGCAGTGTGACGCTGCACTCCCACCCTGCATCCCCGCGACCCCCACCAGCTCTCCCCGCTGAGTTCCCCGGGAGAAGGGGGCCGCGTGGACCGTCCTCCTCTGGATCACAGGTGATACTCCTTACCTTGTTTGTGACCCAGGCCTTGGAACTGGCCCCTCAGCCCTCCCCCTGCCCGCCGCCGGACCCTCTAGAACAGTTCCCTCACCCTGTGGCGGCCTTCAGAGCTGAGCGGTCCGAGTGAGGCGTTGGCGTGCGTGCCGTTGAGCCCTCTCCAGCCCCTGCACGGGGACTTCTTGGCCTCGGTTATCATTCTTGGGCCTGGATTAAGATTCATGCCTACAAACCACTCCTCTGAAGGGCCCTTGGTGGGTGGGGCAGCCCCCCTACACCCCCTTCTACATCCCCAAAAGTGGACAGACTACACTTGCTGGCAGTGGGCACGAATGGGGCTTTAAATACCCCACGATAGCCCCCCAAATGTGAAAGAAGTGTTAAGAGGGCCATGGGAGATGGGGTGAAGGAAGAGGCTGAGCGTCCGTGTCTGCCGTGGCACCTGATCCTTGCGGTTGTTGGATGACGGGCATCAGAGATCTGTTCTCCCCTCAGGCGGGTGGGGAAGTAGAGCCCAGAGCGAGGAGGCCCACCCAGCCCGCAGTGAGGGGAGCCCAGCCTTCGCACCCACCGCTCTGCATCCCCACCGGCTGCACCGGGATGCGGTGCTGTTTAGCTGGGACAGAAGCTGCAGCAGAGAGGAAGTGTGTCTGCTGGAAGCCAGTCACACAGCAGCCTCCACAGAGGGCCCCTTGCAAGGCCGCTGAGCCATCAATTGGTACCAGCTTTCGGGAAAGTAGTTTGATAATAGGAATCAAGAACTTTAAAAGTCCGCCTCCTTTGAACCAGCCCTCCTACTTCTAGCAACCTTTCCTAAGGAAATAACCAAAACCAGACAAAAATTTAATCCAAGAATGTAAGTGCATAAGAGCAAATAACTGAAAAAACAACAGTAGGGACATAAATTAGACTATAGTAATTTAATAGAATGTTATAGTGCTATTAAAAATCACATTTTTGGAAAACTTCAGTGACTCAGAAATATTTATATAAAATTCAATAACATAGGAACAAATAGAAAATTATACATAAATTTATATTATATATAATAATATAAATAAAGTATACATGGTACCTCAAATTTCTCTCAAAAAAACATATATTGATTCATCTATATAAAAAAAACCTGGAAGAAATGTATCCAAATAGGAATAGTGACCGTTTCAGGGTTGGGGGGTAAATTATGAATAGTCATTAATTTCCTCTCTGCTAAGTTTCCTAATTTTAGAAATTAGTATGTATTACTTTCATTTTTTAAAGCTTAAAAAAAATAAAAACAGTGGTGGGAAGGAGAATGAGAACAGATCCCCTGACTTGCCAGTGGAGGGAGCCTTTCTCCAGCCCCTCCCCACAATGTTGTTGTCTCACTGTCGTTCGCGGGCAGGTGGATTGTCCCCCAGGTTAAGGGCAAGAACTGGAACAGCTTCGCTGCTCCTGTGAGGTGGGTCCCTCCCCAAACGGAACCATCACCGGGTTGATCATATCCTGTCTGCGGAATAAGTGTCCTGCCGCAGGCGGGGGCCAGGGTGAGGGGAGCACAGAGAAGGTCCGCCACTGCGTCTGCAGCCAAGACCATCTCCTCCCACCGGCCCCGGGCCTGCAGTGGGCCAGTGGCTGCACTGAGCTTCGGTCTCAAACAAAGGACAAACGGAGCACGAGCCTGGCAGAGAGCGGTGCTTGTGCTTCGCAGCAATAAAGAAACTGGGGCCAGGGCAGCGTTTCTGAGTGTGGGTTTCTCTCTCTTTTTTTTTTTTTTAAGTTGGGTTTAAGTTTCTGTAATTGACCTTGAATTCCCTCCTAAGTACAGCATGGAATTGATTTCTCCCCAAAAGGCTGTTAATGGCTTTTCTCTGAAATTCAAGTACTGCTAATATCTGCTGCTACTCCGCTATAGTATTTGCTCGGTGAAAGGAGCTAATTCCCCCCAAATCCACTTCCAAATAGATTCTGCAAAGCCTCCTCATCTGGCCTGGCAGTGCTGGGGGAGCACGCGGCTCTCTGGACTTAATGACCATTCGGAGGAAGGGCCCTGTGCCGGTCCTCACTCTGCCTCTCACTCACCCAGCATCCTGGAGCAAGTCCACTTCCCGCTGGACCGTACACGCCAGAGTAACAGGCAGGCCAGTTCCCAGTCTGTCCCGCTGCCGGGTGGAGAAGGACCACCATGACTGTGTTCTGGAACGTTCTTCCCGTAGCCTGGCATCTTGGGGTTTCCCAAGCTACTGAGTGGAGACTGCCTTGCCTTATTTCCAGGGCAGACAGGGACCCTAGATGGAAGGTGAGCTGGGACAGAAGGGCAGCATGCAGGGAGGCGAGCGTGTCCTCCATCCGGTCCCGGCTTCCAGTGACGGGGCAGAAACGAGAGGCCCGACCCCAGCCTGGGATGCCTCTGCCCCCGAGTATAGATAAGCCTTCTGTATCTTCTGTATCTCCCCTTCCCCTTCAAACACTCCACCTTGTCCTCCCCACCCAGCCCCTGCAGAGAATCTCTGCTTCCTCCTTAAGCCCCAGCCCAGAGCCCCCCCGCAGCCCGAGCCCCTTGATTCCTGGTCCGTGCTCTGGGCACTCGGAACATCGTGCCGTGACTATGTGTACGCGTGGCTGCCTTCCCTGCACCACATGCCCGGCCCAGCGCAGGGCCTGCAGCGCAGCACGTGGGCAGCAGTGGTGGTGGAGTGAAAGTCTCTCTTCCCGCTGCTGAAGCTGGAAGGAGCCTTGGTGCGCTGAGCCCGAAGCTTCCTGCCTCCGAGGCCCGAGCAGCCTCCCCGGTGCTGGTTGCGGGTCCCTCCCTGCACACCGCAGGGACAGGTCAGGGGCAGGGCTGGCCGGCGGCCGTCCCAGCATGTGACCCTGCTGTCTGTCTTCCACAGGAGGAAGGCTCTGTGTCCACCCCAGACCGGCTCTTCAAGATCGTGTTTGTGGGCAATTCCTCCGTGGGGAAGACGTCCTTCCTGAGCCGGTTCTGTGACGGCAAGTTCTCCCCGGGTTCAGCAGCCACCATGGGTGAGTTCTCGGCCCTGGGCTGGACCCCAGCCCACCTCTGGGAAGGGGCGGCTGTGAGAAGGGTGCCCAGGAGGGACTTGGAGCCCCGTAGGAGGGGCTGAGGGCTGGGCTGGTAGGCGAGGCCCCCCTCTGCCTGGTGCTCCACGGCTGTGGGACCACGAACGGTTCCTATGCCCAAGATGAGGGGCTCTGAAGTTGGCAGAGATGGACTTCCGGCCCTTTGTTCCCTCTCTGAGCCTGTCTGTCTTCAGTCATCCCTTCCCGACTTTCTCTGTGTATGTGTGTGCGTGTGTGTGTGTGTGTGTGTGTGTGTGCGCATGCGCGTGCATGCACACGTGTATAGACGTGCAGGACGGAGGACAGTGCTCTGGGGGCTTCTTTTACCCATCACGTTTCCTCGTCTCGCATCCGGGCCTGCTGGGTAACAGCTGGAGTCCACTGTAGACACTCGTTAGGCTCAGCTGCTAATAGCTGATCAGGGCTTCATGCGCCTCCATTATCATCTCGGGTAATTCTGTGTTTAGACAGGAGCCTCTGCCCCTTCACCCAGAGGTGCTCCTTGCATTGCAGTGTGTGGGAAGACGCAAAGGCACATTGACCTTCTAGGTTCTCCCCAGGTGAATCACTCGAGCAAAAAAAAAATGAATCCTTTGGGTGCCTCCTATGTGCCATTTAACCACGCTAAGTCAGCTATGTTAAAAATACATTGCGGAGAGTCCGCCTGCCGATGCAGGGGACACGGGTTCGTGCCCCGGTCCGGGAAGATCCCACATGCCGCAGAGTGCCTGGGCCCATGAGCCATGGCCGCTGAACCTGCGCGTCCGGAGCCTGTGCTCCCCAACGGGAGAGGCCACAGCAGTAAGAGGCACGCGTACTGGAAAAAAAAAAACAAACAAACGAACTAACAAAAATACATTGATATGATCTGAATATTTACCGTGGATTTTGATATTTATCATTTCCATCTGTCTTCCCAACAACCCTGAAAGGCAAGCACTGCTGTCAGCCCAATGGACAGACCAAGATGCTGAGGCCCAGAGACGGGTCCTCATTCCCACCAGCTGGCCGTGCTGATACTGGTCCCCCCGCAACCCCATGCACCTCTGCTGTCCCAGCCCACTGCCTCCCTAACAACATTGCGCTGTGCGTGCTCAGAGCCCAGCTTCTGCCACAGGAGGCGGGTGGAGGCTAGCACGGGCAGGGGAGGCCGCTAAGGTCCAATGGGGCATCAGAGGTCCCGGGCCTTCATCTCAGCGCTGCCACCGACCAGCTGTGTGACCTCGGGAGGAGGTGTTTCCTTTTCGGCTTCAGTCTTTCCTCACCTGAGAAAAATGAGAGATTTGAACCGGGCCAGCCAAGACTGCTTCCAAGCCCAGGGCTCTGTCCAGACCACCTCTGACCCCTGGAGGTCTCACAAGCTGGCCCTCCAAGACAATCCGAGACAAACTCTCCTGCCCCAGAGCCTGCCTGGGGAGAGTCTGGTCTCTTCCTCCAGGATAACCTGAATGGGCCGTTCCTTGCAACTTTCTTCCTGCAGATGGGTCTCTTCCCACGACTGTAGGCGCCCTGTTCTTACTGCTGATCCTCTGCAGTTTCCAAATCCGGAGCCCCCTCCTGCCCCACCCCGCGCCCCATTCCACCCAGAGACTGGGTGCATCCCACGGTGAAGAATCGGGACTCTGATGGGAAGACGGCTCAGAAGAGCCTGGCCTCGTGCGGCTGGAAGGGATGGCTAGGAGTGACCCCCATGTGCCGAGTGTGGTGACACAGGAAACAGCGGCTGCAGAGCTGGACTGGCCCTCCCTGGAGCGTTCCATGGGGAGGCCCCAGAACCTGAGGTCACAGCTCGGGCGTAGGCTGTGGGGGCAGGGGAGGGATGCTGTACCCCCGGGGGCGGCCCTCTGGCAGTGCACCTGGTGCCTCTCCTGTTGGTAAAATCAGAGAATCGGGGTCTGCTTACACCTCCAACTGATGCCCCCGAGATGGAAAGCTCTGAAAAAGAGAAAATCAGACTAATTCGCACTCCCCAGGAGGCCAATTATGGAAACACCTACAATTTAGGAAGGGGAAAAATATCAAAGTCTCCAAATCTGGGACGCCCTTCATCGAGCTGTGCAAAACGAGCCAGAGTAGCAGCTGGAATTAGCCTCCCCGGCACACGTGTCAGGGCGCTGATGTCACACCAGCCGCCTGGAAGATGCTCCCTTTAAAGACACAGATGAGCCACCGAGTCCTGGGCTCCCGGGGCTCAAGCAGGCCAACCCCTGTCGAGCACAGCAGCCCTGGACCCTCAGCACAGCACCAACAGGGGCGCGGTGGTGCCTTAACGCTCTCCTCCATCACCGAAGGGACTTCCCGATCGCCCAGCCCCTCAGGAGCACGTGACCCGTCCTCGACCTCCGGCTTGTGCGTGAAGTGGCTTCCATCATGCAACAGTCTGTCTTGGGGCGCCCCTGCCTTCCCCACCTTAGCACCAGCGGATCCCTTGTAAAGCAGGTGGGTGGGCCCTGCGTGTGTCCTGGAGACGTCAAATGTTCTTGCAGAACATTGGAGCTCATTTTGTCAATGAGAAGACTGACTGTTAGAGGCTAAGGCTCTAGGACCCAGGACTCTGAGTCCAGAGCTCTTCCCGAGGCCCCGCCTTGGTTCATGGCCCTGCTTTAAACCAGGGCCCATGGCCCAAGGTGTTTCTTCTGCCCTCTCCTGGGCACCAGTCTGTTGCCATCCCTCTCCTCGACTCCACAGAGAAATCCCGAGAGCTTCCCCTCCGGGACAGCTCACTGGCACTCCCCGCTCCCAATCCCTCTTGCTTGGAATGACCTGTCCTGTCCAGAAAGGACACCCTTCCTGGGGTCCATCACCCACAGCTCTGACCCACACATCCCACACACAGCACACTCCACGGTGACAGGGCCCCCGAGGTCCAGTCCTCATTCAGGAACCACTGAGGTTGCAAGTCGGGGGTCACCTCCACGTGTTTGCCGAACGCTACAGCTGGACGTAAAACCATGGACGCCCAACTCCCTTCCAGCACCCGCGTCACACCTCAGTTTACAGATGGGGAAAGCGAAGCCTCCCAGATGGGGGGAAGTCACGTCGTCCAGGCCACACAGCTGGTCAGAGGCAGGACTGGGGCAGGAACATGAGGTCTGGGCTCCCGGACCGTTGGAACGGGTGCGGGGCGGGGGGGTCTCAGAAATCCCTCTGGTCCCTCGTCACTCTGTGCAGCCTGCTGGACGCTGACTCCCCGTGTCCTCCCAAACCCCACGCATCCCTTGGGCTTGTTGGTCTACTTCCCGGCCTGCGGGTCTGAGGCTGCAGGGACGGGTACCTCGTGGACCAGCGGACACTCGCCAAGCTCCCCGTCCACCAGCAGCGCGATTACCAGTGAGGTCGAGGGACCCAGCCGTCCCTCCACCACCTGCCTTTCCATCAGAGAGAGGGCTCATCCTCGGGGGCTTCAGATCAGGCCCCGAAGATGTGATGACTGAGGCTGGCTTTCCCCTGGGTTGTTATCAGGCTGTGGGCAGCCCCCCGGCCTCCCAGAGCACAGATGGGGGAAGCCCTACCGCTTTAGCTAAGAAAACACCCTTGGGTTTGGTTTCCATCTGTTCTGATGGGAGCATTTAGCCTTGGACTTTCTAGGTGAAACGGAGCTGCCAGGGACCCTGTGCCCAGGGTACTGCTATGAAAAGAGGAATGAGCCTCAGAACTGGGTTTGCAAGTCACTGAGGCTGCTGACCAGCTTGGGCAAGGCTGGGCTCCCGCTTCTTTATCCTTCTATGGTTGAGGAGGAGAAGGGGGGTGCACGTGTGTGCACGTGTGAGGATGGGTATGTGTGTGTGTGCGTGTGTGTGCAGATAGCAACCCGCACACGGATGTCCCAGGGGAGCGTGGTGAAGAGGGAGAGGTGGCACATGGAAACTGGGGATGCCAAGCATTCTACCAATGGGACACGTCCCTCTTTTCCTCACCCAGACACGCGCATCCTCTCTCCGACTCTCTTCTGTGAGCCCAGGCCTCTGCAGTCCTGCTAACATTCTAGGAGCGGATGACCCTCCCATCTCTCCTCCCCTGCCCAGCCCCTCACACACTCGCCTTTGCCTGGAGACCGTGGCAGGGATGCCCTTTTCCATCAACTGCCTCTTGGTTGTCTGTCTGTCAGTCTGTCTGTCTCTGTCTGGCCAGGCTGCTGTTGCTGTCCCTACCTGAGCCCTCCAGGGTAAGGACCCCAGAGGCTGGGCCTTTTAGAGGTTGGGAGGGGATGCCCTCTGGTTCCAAGATCTGATGCCTTAAGGGGGAAAAACGTTTTAAACCTGGTTGAACATCTGTGAACATTCTCACAGGGTGTAGGAGGGAGGAATGTTTGTTATCAAAGCACCTGCCTTTAGGTCCTCTGTCTGAGGGCTGCTGTGGGACCTGCCTGCCCTGCATCCTCTCTCTGGGATCCACGACTCCAGGTAGGGTCACAGCCTCAGAGGGAGGATTGCAAGTGGCTTGATGGCTGGGATTAGGAGCTCTGATTCCATCTCTAAGGGGGCTTTGCCTCTGATTCCCGCCCCCACCGCTTTCCTTCTCTTCTGTCCCTCCCTCCACCTGCCAAGCCCTCCCCTCCCGCCCTCCTCCCCCACCTACCTTTGCATCACCACGGTGGGAGTCTGGGAGTGCGATCCTTCCCCCAGGGATACTCGGATTGTACTATGGGAACTTTGAAAAGCATTTTAGGGAGAAAGAAGAAAAGGGAGGGAGTGAGGAAGGAATCTGAGGACAGTCTTTCTGTTGCCTCATCTTCCCAAGGAGGGAGTGAATGATAATTCTTTGCGTTGGTAGATTGCTTTTCCATATGTGATCTCATTCGATCCCTAAAGAGGGTCTGGATTACACTGCAGGGAGCAGCCTGTGGTTCAGAGAGGTTCCGTGACTGGATCAAGGTCCCACAGCCGGTCAGTGGCAGAGACAGGACCAGAAGCCAGGTGCCGGGCCTCCCGGTCCAATGCTCTGTCCCGCGCACACCACCTGTCAGGAGCAGCAGGGTGAGGGCTGCGCCCTCGGGCTGATGGGATTCCAGGCTGGGGCGTGGGTTCCGGACTTGGACATGATGCTGGGCTCCCCCCACAGGCATCGATTACCGCATGAAGACCGTGCGTGTGGACGACTCGCGGGTGGCCCTGCAGCTGTGGGACACGGCGGGGCAGGAGAGGTGAGGATCCCCACCCCCACCCCGGGTAACCCCGCCTCTCCTCTCCCCGCGGGGGCGGGCTGTGGCGGCAGAGGAGGCCGCACACCTGACCCGGCCCTTTGCGCAGGTATCGCTGCATCACCCAGCAGTTCTTCCGCAAGGCCGACGGCGTCGTGGTCATGTACGATCTCACAGCCAGGCAGTCCTTCCTGGGCGTGCGCCCGTGGCTGAGCAGCGTGGAGGTGAGCTGGGGGCCTACGGGCAGCCCCTCTTCCTGGGCTTGCTGCCCTCTCTGGACACCTGACTCACACCCCACCTTCTCCAGGAAAAAACCGGTTCAGGCGTCCACGCGTCAGTCCACCCAAGTGCCCGGCACCAGGCTGGTTACTGGGGACCCAAAGGTGAACACGAGAGGTGCGGTCCCTGCCCTCATGGGGGGAGGGGGCTGGGGGAAGGACACAGGACAAATACCAATTAAACCAATAATGGTGTCATTAAGATTGTGAAAAGCGGGGTAGGATTAGGGGACGGAGTGTCAAGGATGGGTGGGTTCCCAAGGCATTTAAACTGAGTCACCACCGCCTCTCCTGCATTTTTCTAGCTTCAGGGGGTCCCGCCGTGACCAGCCCAGGACCGTTGTGCTCACGGTTTGGGGGCCTGGGTCACAGCCCTTCGCACGAGGGGAGGCTGATCTGCAATGTGTGGGACCCAGGCCCCCCCCAGAGTCACCTCAGGCCGGGCCTTCGAGACACGGGGCTCTTCCTTGAATTCTGGATTCTCTGTAAGACTCCGCTCTCTCGCTGTTATCCCTGCAACATGCTGCTTTGTAAGCGCTTTCTACTTCCCGACCACCTGCACGTCCTCCTCTGCCACTGAATGCAGATGTCTCAAGGCCAAGGGCAGTGTGCCAAGCCACCTATTATTTTTCACAGGCCCCCTCCCGCCCGATTCTTTCACAGACAGGCAAATGGTCCCAGCTCCTTCCATCAGCAGGACCCGTGCTTTGTTCGTTTATTTGTTCTAAACACTGCCAGGCATTGTTCTGGGGTCTGGGCATTCCAGCACCAGACAAAAGAGACAGTGTTCCTCTCCCCATGGAGCTTATGTTCAACCCTCTGCTCAAGCCCATAGGCCTTGGCCAGCCCCTTACCTACTCATCCTTCAGGCTGCCACACTGCTATCCAGGACGCAGCTGCCAGCCCGGGCCCCCGCTGCCCTCTGCACATCTTTGTCATCGTGACCGGTATTTGGGTCCCCCAGTGCTGGGCAAATGTTGGACGCGTGCGTGGATGCCGTGTCACCGTGCAGGCGGGATAGGGGGTCTGTTCATTTCACTTGTTTCAACCCTAAGATTTATGCTTCCTCGCACCAAAATCTGTTTCTCTTGAAGTTTGGATTGGATGGGCCGCTCCTTTCTCTCCTGTTAATCTACATCCTTGTCGTTACCAAGAAAAATGAGGAGCAGGAATGGAAGCCAGATGCAGGAGTTTCTCAGAAACGTGCTCGATACAAGTTATTTTTCAAAATTATTGCGTCTAAAACACAATAGAGAAAATGTACGTTTTGAAATGTAGTGAATGGCTCTATACCGAGCTAAGAGTGGAGACAGATGGTGGGGTGATCCGGAAGTGAACCCTCTTTAAACTTTGTAATTTATGACATGATTTTTTTTTTTTTTTTTTGCGGTACTCGGGCCTCTCACTGCTGTGGCCTCTCCCGTTGCGGAGCACAGGCTCCGGACGCGCAGGCTCAGCGGCCATGGCTCACGGGCCCAGCCGCTCCGCGGCATGTGGAATCCTCCCGGACCAGGGCACGAACCCGTGTCCCCTGCATCGGCAGGCGGACTCCCAACCACTGCGCCACCAGGGAAGCCCTATGCCATGAGTTTTGATAGCACCAGCAGATTCCTCTTCCTCGCGGAAGTTAAGCACCAGGAGAGACTTTAGGGATGACCTAACCCGGTGGTTTTGAAACTTTCCTCCTTGGAGCCCCGGAACCAGGCTGACCTTGCCCACATCCAGAGACAGGCAGGGAAGGGTGGTGGTCACAGGTCTGGGCCTTCTCCCCCCACCTCAGAACCCCTCTATGACTTTCAGTTTTGCTTATTGGAAGTTCAGCCACAATTTTGTTAGACAAGAGGGTTTCCCTCTGAGAATGACTGACATAAGACAGCCATCTCATTCCAGATGAAGAAATTTAGGCCATGACCTGGTCAAGGTCTCCTGTTCTTTTCCCAGCCACAGACATTTACTCGTTCCCCGTATCTAAATTTTGATAAGTGCACAGTGGGGCTTCCACGTGCACTGAGCCCGAGGACGCAGGACCTGCAGATTCCGGGCTGGGGCTGACCGTGCCACGCCATTTTATATAAGGGGCTTGAGCGTCCGTGGATTTTGCTACCCGCGGGGGTCCTGGAACCAATCCCTTGCAGATAGGGAGGGACAACCGTATACTAGAGCTGGGAAGAGGCAATGCAGATAGTCTGGGATTAGTAGGGATGGATGGAGAGAAACTTACAGAACTACACCTTCTGCCATTAGTAGGGGGCTGTAGTTTCTAAGGCCCCTGTTTTGCAGAGAGCCCGGGATCTAGCCAGGAAGTGGAGCGTCTGGTTGAATTGGAAGGAGGTGGTGGAGGTGAAGAAATGTCAGAGGGCCATCGTTGCAGCTTGAAGCATGAGCTCGGCCATTCTGCAGAACGCTGGGTCGAGCACTGCGTGGCTGGCCTGATCCTGCCCGGGGTAGGGCTGGGAAGCATCTCCGGCACGCACCCCGCCAGAGCCACTCCCCAGTGGAAGCTGAGCTGAGATGGCAGATCCACCTGTGGCTAACTCAGAATTATCCCCATGTGGATGGGGCTCCTCTGTACACTTTGTAGTTTGCGTTTTCCTGCTTTAAAATCTTAGCAGAAGGTACCGGTAAATTTTAAATGATGATTCCAAACTTAGATGGACATCAGGATCACTTGTGAAGCTTTCGAACAAAACAGACACCAGGGCCCAAAGAGAACGGTTCAGGTCCCGGAAATGCAAAAAAACCCCAAACAGCAAAAGTCCCCCAGGTGGTTTTGTTTCTCAGCCACCACGGATTCCAGCCTAAACAAGTGCTTCTCAAACTCTAATATGCACGAAGCCTCTCCTGGAGACCTGGTTAAAATACAGACCCTGGGTCAGCAGGTGCGGGCTGGGGCCTGAGATGCTGCATTTCTAACAAGTTCCAACAAGCCAGCGCTGCTGGTCCAGGGACCACACTTGGAGAAGCAAGATTCTAAATCCTTTTCAAAGATGTTTGTAATTTGCGGGGCACGACCCACGTGCCCAGCCCGCGCCACGCGCTCTGGGGGACTCAGTGTGATGCACCGGTGCAGCGGCCCCAGGGTTCTGCGAGCGGGTGCTGGAGGCTGTGTCAGGTGGGGTTGTGTGTTGAGGATATGGACCCGTGGCGTCATAAATGCAGTTGTTCTCAAGATTCTTGAAAAGCTAAGTCGTTCCGCCTTGGCAACCAGCCATCAGAGACATCAGGCGATAGATTAAAACTTCACACCTAATTGGATCGGAGGGGACCTGAGAATAATCGGCCCTTGATGTTTGTGGCGCACCTTGAATTTCCGTAGCACCCCCAGCGCTTCGCCAGCCCCTTGCCAGGAGAAGGGAGGGTGGAGGGGGAGCTTTAATGACAGGCTTTGGGTTCAGAAGCCTTATTATTAAGTGAATGGTGGCCAGCTGTTCCCAGCGCCCCTTCCCCCATCAACCTGAAAAGCCGTACCCAAGGAAAGGGCTGACATTGCCACGGATTATACACGGCAAAGACTGACTCCCAGGTTGCGACGGGCAGGAACAGCGGCTGGGGAGGCGTGGAGTTCCCTGCAAAGGATATTCTCATCGTCCCAGCCCAGCCACCACCTGGCCGTGAAACGTGGGCCAGTCACTCCACGAAGGGGTGGACCAGAGGGTCTGGAAGGTTTCTCCTGGCCCCCGCGCTCTATAGGGTCTGGCACCTGACTCTCTGGGGGGCTGGGATGGAGCAGGTGTGTGTGGATGGGAGAACTCTGCCAGCCCAGAGGGAACCGAATGCCTTGGGCACAAGAGAAGGGGCGACTGCTCTGCCTTATGAGGTGTCCTGCCCCACAGCCCCTCCTCTCCCACCTCAGCACCTTTACCTGGCCCGCAGGTCTCCTGCAGGAAAGACCCAAGCGGGGCCCACACACGCTCTGTGCTGATTCTCCCGCCATTTAGCTTTCCTGTGCACGTCCAGGGAATCAAAGCAGTTAGACCTTCCTACCGACTCAGCACCCCCCACTCTCCTGACCACCACATCTCGGCTGCGTGGTGCTGGTTTAACCAGTCCAATCTAGAGGAGAAACTGGTCAGGCTCTAAGGGCCCCATGTTTAGACCGTGAGGCACCCTGGACATCTGAAGACTTTGGGGCCTGTGTCAGGTAGAGAAGATAGGATATGGTACAAGCCCGATGGGCTGGTATTCCTCCCGAATCCAGATGTTTGGTCCGCACTGTCTGCAGTCCTGGCGTGTTAACTTCTCGTCTGGATCTTTCTGTCGTCCCCAGGAGCACTGTCCTGTTAGGCCTGTACATCAAGGAAGTGGCATCTGACCCAAGTCATCAACCAGCAGGACCAGTGCCTCTGAGCCAGAAAAAACCATGGAGATTAATCTCACGCAGCCTCTTGTTTTATAGCTCTGCAGCTTTCCTCTCCCTTCCTGGACGGCTGACTGGCTCTCACTCTGTGATCTTTGCCACCGGTGACAATGTACAGCACACGGCAAAAAACAGCGGTTTGATTTTCCTTTTCCCCACGTTCCGAGCTGAGCTCAAAGTGCTGGCGGTTGAGAACGAACTACGCAAATAAACCTTGTTTTGACTCATCGTCCGGGGGGGCGGATAAATATGGAAACCCCCAATATATAATTTTGCAGTCATTTTCTTCTGAGCATAAATGCATGCTTTAATGTGCTGAGAAATTTTTTTGTTCTGCCTCTGGAGAAATAGCAGCACTAAGTGCTTTTTCTTGCCTCCTAGCAAATAGATATTAACACACACGCACGCACGCGCACACGTGCACACGCACACGCGCACACGCACACGCACACACAGCAACCAACCAAATGCAACAGCTGCACGTCCTGAGCTGAAAGCCAGCCCTTGCTCTGAGTTGACAGCTTCTGTAAGCGAAAGTCAGAGACGGGGAATTTTTTGCATTTCAGCAAGTCTGTCTTCCACGAAGTTCAAGTTCAGAGAAAGGTAACTGAAGTGGTGGAAGGTGGAGAGACTTGCTTGTGTGTCAGACCAGCTCTGGAGCCCCCCTCACAGCTCAGGGAAGAGGGAGGGAAGAGAGGAGGGATCCGGGTGGGTCCCACGGAGAGACGTGGCAGAGCCAGACAGAGCCTGGGCCTCCTGCACAGAGCCTGTGCCCAGCCCGGGAGCTGCCCTCAGACCTGTCCCTCTGACCTGGTGTGCCCATGGGACTTCAGCAACATCTATAAAAATGTCTACAGGGCTTCCCTGGTGGCGCAGTGGTTGAGAGTCCACCTGCCGATGCAGGGGATGCGGGTTCGTGCCCCGGTCCGGGAAGATCCCACATGCCGCGGAGCGGCTGGGCCCGTGAGCCATGGCCGCTGAGCCTGCGCGTCCGGAGCCTGTGCTCCGCAACGGGAGAGGCCACAACAGTGAGAGGCCCTCATACCGCAAAAAAAAAATGTCTACAGACGTTGGGTGGCCTTAGACTTAGTCACCAAAGGAGGTGCCCTTTGGACTTTTAAAAGTAAGTGTGGCTTCATGTGGTGGATAATTATGAGCCCCTTTGTCCAAGCAGCGGACAGGCCAACACCCTCGTTAAGTAGGTGAATGATGTAAAGTGTAGGCAAAAAGCTCACGTCTCGAGGTTCAAGTCGGAGAGGACCATGAAGCCCCCAGCCCAGCCCCAGTGCCTCCTGTGTCAAAGGGTGACCTGGGGCCGTGGTGAGGGTGCCTGGCTGCCAGCAACGGGTAGCACACTCCCTGGCCTTATGTGTGTTCTCACTTATTTTTGCCACGTCTTTGGAGATAGGCCTGATTCTCCTACATCAGCACAGGCCAGGGCCCTGGGAGGGGAAACGAGGGGTCCAGAGAGTCTGTATAAGAGGGGAACACTGCAAAGGGCAGAAAACCACCGCTCCAGCTGGGGCCTGAGCTTTTTTTTCCTGCTCCTTCTAAGCTCTTTTATTTTTATTTTCTTAGCCAGGAAGCACTTTAGGAAGGAAGACTGCCTCTCCTTTTCCAAGAGGCAGCCCGGCTGCTCATGGTGCGGGGCCCAGATGCTGGGCTGACTGTTCCTACCTCATCCTATTTGGTCGTTCAGGACCTGGCATCCCCTTTACAAGGGAGGAACAAGCCATCGCCCGTAACAAGTAATACCAGGTTCCAGGCTAGAATCCCACCCTGGGATTTCAAGTCTGATGCTCTTATTTTCAGAGCATTTCCATGTCAAGAAATCCCACCAGCCTTAGTCATTCCTCACACATCAATCTACAAATATCTCTCGCGCGCGTGTGCTGCAAATAGCAAGTCTTCTGGCCCACATTCCTGATTCTTCCCCTTTTCTTCCTTTTCTGTGAAAAACTCTTCACGCAAGTTTCTGCGGCACAGCACAGGTGGGGAACAGGGTATTCCCGGTACCCGCAGTCCGGTTAAGAGGGAGCCTTATGGTCCACGCACGTAGCCATCAGTGGGTTTCTTACTTGCAGATAACTGGAATATGGCCAAGTCTACCCAACACATCCACCACCATGTGCGTAAGTCAATCTACTGCTGAGGGCACTGTACGATCTTGGGCCTCTGAGTCATCGTCACGAATGTTCATTACCATGTCACCACGAATATGTGGAAATACTGCCTTTAGAGAGTTCCGGTTAATGAGACACTAAATAGCAGAGAGGTCATTGGAAATAGTAATTCAGAGCGAAGGATTAGAGAAAGGTGGCCCCGTGCACTAAAGGGTGGGTGCTCAGAGCGCTGACTTCGCCGGGTGCTCCTGGATTCTCTGAGCTTTAATGTTCTCATTTAATACGTGAGAGGCTTTTCACTACTGAACTACAATAAAAATGAATGTGATGGGCTTCCCTGGTGGCGCAGTGGCTGGGAGTCCGCCTGCCGATGCAGGGGACGCGGGTTCGTGCCCCGGTCCGGGAAGATCCCACGTGCCGCACCGCGGCTGGGCCCGTGAGCCATGGCCGCTGAGCCTGCACGTCTGGAGCCTGTGCTCCGCAGCGGGAGAGGCCACAACAGTGAGAGGCCCGCGTACCGCAAAAAAAAAAAATAAAAAAAAATGAATGTGTAGATTGAGGAACCACGGACGCTTCCTTTCGAATGTGATGCTATTTAAACCCAAAACAGGTGACCTGTCAGACGGCCCATGGACATTTATTTGATGGGGTCTAGGGTAAAGCAGACGAACTGTTGGCGAAAGTAGCCACCGGCAGGCTTCTGGTGTCCCACGGCCTTCTCTACTTAGTGAAACAGAGCTGCAGTGAATAACTATTTATTACCAAATTATGATTAAAAGCCCCTAATTAAATATCTCACAAAGCAAAAATAACCTGCGTAAATGTGAACATTACCATATTGACTCACTCAGTAGCTATGCGTCCTGGGGCCTTGGGGTGCAAAGACCCTGGGGTGCAGGGACCCTGGTGTGTAGGGACCCTGGGATGTAGGGACCCTGGGATGTAGGGACCCTGGTGTGTAGGGACCCTGGGATATAGGGACTCTGGGGTGTAGGGACCCTGGGATGCAGGGACCCTGGGGTGCAGGGACCTTGGGGTACAAAGACCCTAGGGTTCAGGGGCCCTGGGTGCAGACACCCTGGGGTGCAGGCCCCTGGCTGATATGACACAGGACAGCCCCTGGAGGAGTAAGTAGGGTTGAGCCCTGGAATAAACCTGTCCTTCTGGCCCATGAAGTGCGACTGCTGTGGCTCCCGTTCTTGCAGATCAGGGCTCCTTCAGAGCCAGGGCACCCAGGACAGGGGTCCCCATGGGGTGACCTCCAGGGAGGCACATGACAGTCACGGATCACGTGCTGTGGACCCAAGACCGTGACTCGGATGTGGACCCAGCCCTCGGGGAGCTACGTGCCCAGTTCAAGGCCGCCAGAGGTACACTGCTGACCGTGCAGCCCCTGGGCCTCCTCAAAAGCCCCTTGAGCAACTCCTTGTTCACTCTGGTCACATCGATCAAGTCTGATCACCTGGGGACGCCCTCGGGGGCTCCGTACGGACACCTATTGTACCAGCGCCAGCTGTGCCCTAGCCTGCTCCCAGTGCCAGGTCACGGGGAGCGGGGTAAAGGGGGGGTCCCTGCACTGAGAGGGCTGGGAGGCACCCAGAGGCAGCCTTGAGCACCTTGCAGAAGCCCGGCAAACTGGGGCTCTGGGAGATGGTGGTCCCCTCTGTGCTTTGGGGTGACTCTGCTACCACCAGCCTTCGTGGCAGCAGTGGGTTCGCAAGCTAGTTTGTGTCTTTGCAGCCAGTGTTTCCACCTGCCCTTCCCGGTTCTCCTTAAGGATGCTTCTCTCAGTTGGGGGATTATCTGTTCCGCAGGAAGCTGTGGGAGACCGCATTCCCGTTCTTCTGCTGGGCAACAAAGTTGACAACGAGAAGGAGCGGGAAGTGCCGCGGGGCCTGGGAGAGCAGCTGGCCCAGGTGAGGGGCGCGCATCCCCGTCTCTCTGGACAGGGAGGGACCCCGAGGGGAGTCGGGCATGCACCCCAGAGGAGAGCAGCTGGCCCAGGTGAGGGGCGAGCATCCCCGTCTCTCTGGACAGGGAGGGACCCCAAGGGGAGTCGGGCATGCACCCCAGAGCCGGAGTGGGAACCTTCTCTGGGAGCCCCCTGTGAAGTCAGCAGTCGGGCTGGGTGGTGTCCTGGCATCGTGGGGCTGGTCCAGCTGCCGCACGTGGAAGTTTCCGCAGAGAACTTGACTCAGGTGTGGGGAATTTCCCAGATTCTCTTCCTTGGAACTCAGAACTATGAATCCTCAGATAGTAGGAGGTTACTTATTTCAGTCCCCCAGCTGATCCTTGAATCCCATCATCTGTGTTTCCCTACTTGGTTGCCTTCAGGGATGAAACACTCACTGCCTGTCGGGCAGCGTGCTCTTCCTTGGGCAGCTCTGTTAGAGCATCCATCCTTCCTACCGAGACTGAGCGTCCAAGCTGCAAACTCCAGATAAATTCAGGGCGGGCACTGCAAAGCCAGCCATTAAAATGAGCATCGACCCTCTTGCCCAAGCAGGGAACTGTTGCGGCGTGATGGCAATCAGGCAGCAACAAAAGCCATGCTCGCTCCTTGCTTCCTCTACTGCTTCAGAGTGGTTTTTGGGGAACTGTGTGTCTGGGGAGATAGGGCTTCCCAGCCCCAGGATTCCATAATTCTCCGTGTGCTTTGCTCCAGACAGGGACTCAGGACCTCAGAGGCTAGGAAAGCAGGCACAGGTGGTGAAACTCAAGGGAAAAAGGAAGAAGAGAGTCCCACAGCTGCATGTCCATGGGCTGCATCCACAATTCCCAGTCCAAGGAGCTCTGAGCACAGAGGTTTTTGCATTGCGTTTGGCAGAAAAATCCTGACCGGAACCGATGTGAGGCTATTTATGGGTTTTGTTTACCTCACTTTGAATAAATATTCAAATATTTCACTGAAGAATTATTAATATATTTGATTATAGCCTGCTATCCCAGATCCACAGAGGCTATTATATAATATGTATTATAGACAAGTATTCACTTTCTAAAACTCAAAAATTCTGGATTCCAAAATGCATCTGGATCCAAGGTTTTTGATTAAGGAAGTGCAGACCTGTGTTTTTAGTTTGTCATCCCATTTTCTTTTCTTTTCTTTCTTTCTTTCTTTTTCTGTCTTTCTGTCTTTCTGTCTTTCTCTCTTTCTCTCTTCCTTTCTAGTGGAAAAAAACCCTGTGGCTCCGAGAAGTTAAGTGATTTATTCAAATTCTCACCCGGCCCCAGGGGTGGGGTCAGGACTCGAAGCTGGAAGGCAAATCACGTCTCCCAGTTCTAGGTCCTGCGTGCTGCCCGCTCCCACACAGAGCCTTAAACCTTCCACAGATGGAAGGGGAGTCAGGGCCCAACCGAGGCGTGCAGGGACCAGACCAGGTGAAGGCAGAGGATGGAGCTGGGCCAGCGTTCGCGGGGCCTCCTGATCTGCAACCACAGAAGTGTCTGCACTCAGCTACCCGACCCCCCAGGGCGTCAGCCTCCAGGGCTCATGCCAGATGCCATTAGCATTGTCATTAAGGAAGCAGCAAACCTATTAATGGGAGTGACAAGTGGAATAAGATGGGCCTTGGCCACGACACCCCTACCTCCACTCTCACAGTCCAGCTTCTGCCTAGCAAAGTGATGGACAATTGTCCTGTGGAGCCAGTGCGGATGGCGCGGGCAGCGGCGTATTAATTAACTGGTGTATGAATTAACTGTGCCCGTGTCCTGGGGAAAGCAGGCTGCTGGGAGCCCCGCTGTGACCCAAACAGGCCCACCCGCCATTCATACCCTCCTGAGCCTCAGTTTCCCTGCCTGTAAAGTGGGACGGATGTTGCCCACCCTGGCCTCTGTGTCTCGGCCTGCATCACAGGCTGGTGTGAAAAGAAAGGAGCCCGTACATCCCGGACAGCAATTCCAGAAAGTGTAAAACACGAAGGCAGCAGTGTAGGTCCTATTGTTTTATAGTTGTTACGGCTCCCCTGAGAGATAGTTCCAGAGCCTGCATCAGTCAGGGAGCAGGAGGGACAGAAATCAACCTGGTACAGAGTGGGGAGGGGACGACACAAGGAAGTGAGGGTGTGGTAAGTGCAGAGGGGCATTCTCCCATGCCCCCCATGGCTCCCTCCAGCCCCCGCCCCCCATATTCTCCTTCATGCCCTCTGTTCTCTGATTCCAGGAGCACAACCTGATCTTCTACGAATGCAGTGCCTATTCCGGTCACAACACCCAAGAGTCCGTGCTCCATCTGGCCAGGTAAAGGGACACCACTCAGCCGGTCCCTCTGTCCATCTGAGCCATCTGGGTAGAGCGGCTGGAGGCCTAGGCCTTTGTGTGGGACCCCAGGGGTGAGGGACAGCCCCCCGAAACACAGTGACAAAGAGAAAGCCTCGTTGCCTGTCACCCCGCCCGCCCCCCAACTGCAGTCTTCTGAGCCGTAAAGCCTGCCTTCTTCCCAGCGATCCTCTATTGAAATGCAAATCCTCCTGGGAAGGGTCAGATCAGAGGCCCCTCGATGCTGGCTACTATTTTAGCAGGGATTAGTTGGCAGCCAGCTGGGTTATACCGTGGGCTCCTGGGGGAGGGGGAGGGGAACCCAAGGAGAGGGGCTGCGGTGGGGGACACAGAGGCACCCGAGAGGACAGCACTCAAAAGATCGGCCCCACTCTGCCTACACTGAGGGTAAAGAAACAGAACCACACAAGCCCCATCTCAATCCTTGGGCAATTCACTCGTTCATCCATCTAGGCATCCAGCCACCCCTCCCTCCATCTATCCATCCCTCCCTCCATCCACCCCTCCATCCATCTGTCCCTCCACCCCTCCCTCCATCCATCCATCTATCCATCCACCCCTCCATCCATCTGTCCATCCCTCCCCCCATCCATCTGTCCACCCCTCCCTCCATCCACCCCTCCATCCATCTATCCATCCCTCCCTCCATCCATCTGTCCATCCATCCAGCCGGCAAATACTGACTAGCGCTCATTTTGCGCTCAGCCTTCACCTTGGGGCATCTAAAAAATATTTTTATTTGAGTAACTAAGAGCTCAGGACAACTTCTTCAATGCACTGGAGAGGCGCTGGGGTTATGGAAGACGTAGGGAGCTATGGGGAAAATTCTAGGGTTTTCTCTGCCACTGATTCCCGGGGCAAGTCACCCTGCCTTTCTGAGCTTTGCCCCCAGCATAGGAACATCCATCGTATTTTCCCTGCCCACTCAAGGGTTGTGAAAATCAGAAGACATGCTTCAGGTGAAAGCTCTTGGAAGGTATAAAGCAGGGATAAGATACTTAATGCTATTTTTAATCCTTCACCTCTTATAGTTAATCTGGAGCTGTGCTCATGCGGGAAGCCCCACCATAAAGTTAATAACCAATAAATATAATTTCTGAACCTCTGCTGTGTGCTGGGTACTGTGATAGGCTGCAGAGACAAAAGATACAGTCTCTGCCATCAGCCTCACCCTCTGCTGAGGGAGCCAGCACAGAAGCAGGGCATTACACCCAGTGATGGGGCTATAATGGAGAAAGGATCCACATGCTATCAGAGCATCAGGGGAGACTTCCTGGAGGAGGTGTCATGAAGGACGCATATTGACTACACTCTGGCTTTACAAATTATAGTCGTGCACCTGTGCTCGCCGGGGGAGACTTGGAGGACTCTCTGATGCTCTGGGGAGGGTGGGTCCCTCCTCATGACCCTGTAACCTGAGGTGCCTAGCAGCTTCTCTGCTGCTGACACTCTACCTTCCCCTCTCCCAGGATCCTCAAGGAACAAGAAGACACAGTGAGGGAGGACACCATTCAGATTGACCGCCCCGCCAAGAAGAAAGCCTGCTGCGGCTGATACAGGTCCCCTAGGACTCCCACCCAGGCCTGAGGCCACAGGGCCTACCCTGCCTCCTGCACAGATGCCCTCACCAGGGCCCACCCAGACCTTTATCCTTGTCAGCGATGTCCCCCACCCCAAAGGAAGGAAAACACATCCCGTCAGGAAAGCTGCTCTTGGAGCCTCTTGGGGTCTTTCTCCCCCTTCTCTGTCTAGACCCAGTTGCCTATTCCTTTCTTGTTTCTCCCCCCAGCTTGGTTTCCTGGGGAGACAACAGATGGGCTTTTCCAGAGAAGCCACCACGTGCCTTTCCCACCTCCCTTCTCGCCCCCTGCCCTTAGGAGCCTCGGCACTGAGGTTGCCATGGCAACTAAGCAAGGCAGACTTGCTGCTTCCTGTAGGCCAAAGCCACAGCACTGGGGCAGCTGGTCTGGCCTCGGAGCCTGTTCTCTGGATGGCAGTGGGATACCCTTGGCAGGTGCTTCGTGGACGTCGAGATGCCCGCGGGTGTTGAGAAGAGCACACTGGGGCACCTGCATCCTGTTCCAGCCTCTCCCCGCGCTGGTCCTGCTCCTTCCCAAGCTCCCGGGCCCCTCCTCTCTCAGCAGCGACCATGCCTCCAGTGTTTGTCCCCTGGGGTTCTCTGAAGCCACGCCTTCCAAAACCCACAGTCTTTGCTCCCCGCCGCCCACCCAGACCCCTGACGCCAAGCTGGAGCGTGGGTGATAAATGTGCGCCTGGGGTCAGCGAGTGGCTTCTAACTGCTTGACTTTGACTAGGAGACGAAAAGAAAACCAGGGCAACAAAGCCATCTGTTGCTGAACAGAGAGGCCATGTCTGAGGGTATAAATAAGGATATGTAGCTATGTAAGAGCCATCTTCTAAATGTTTCTCAAAATAGCTCTTCAAAATTCGTACATGATGATTAACAGGGCAGATTGACAGGCGAGCAGGGAGGCCCAACACCAGGTCCGCAGTTACTGATTTCACTTTATGTTACTTTTTTCTAGAAGGCTCTATTTTCTTTTTAAAGTGTGGCTGTGATGTTGACATTTTGCTGGGGTCTGAGCGTGAACAGAGGGTAGCTGCCGGCCTTGGCACCCCTGTGAGGGCCCCGGCACAGGGCACTTGGATGGAGGGGACTGATCTGGGCCCGTGTGGGGGCCCGTCCGCTAGGTGGTGAGGTCCCAACCCCTGGCAGCGCTCCAGCATCACTGGCTGGTGTCCAGGGGGTTGGCAAGGGCACTCTTGCCCCGGCTGGGAGTTTGAAGGCAATGATCATAAATATCACTGCCTATGACCATTCTAGGGCTAGACCCAGGCCCCCCGTAGGAAACTGGGTGATGTCCATGTGCGGTGGGGCATGCAGGAAGGAAGGGAGCAGAGAGTATCCACGGGCCTCCAAGAAGGTGATTCAAGACCCCTGCACACAGCCAGCCCGACCGCGGGGCGGGAGGGAAAGCCACTGGCCAGAGCTCCCAAGGGTATTCCTGTGGCCTCTTTCCCAAACCAGCCTCAGGGTCAGAGCCCATGGGCCACAAGCAAGCGGCAGCCGCCGCGTGCAGACTTTCTCTCTCGTCCAGCCTTCGTAGGCCCCTGGGAGCCCACAGAAGTGGGGGACAAAGCCAGCACTGGGCACCAGGAGGTGCCCAGGACCCTGGGCAAGCCTGCTCCCTCCCGGGCCCCCGTCGCATCAGTAAAATAAGGGGTGGGCTGTTTCACGCTTCAGGTTCTTCCTGTTCAGAGGGCTTGTGTCTAACTTATGCTGGCCCCCAGTCCGGGTGTGCAGGGACCCACAGGCAGCTCCTTTCCCTAAGAGAGGGCACTGCTGATGGTCTCATAGTGGGACGGGTCACCCAGAAGTGGCTCTCCAATGTCAGTGTGTGCATGTGGAGGGCAGGTAGAAGAGAGGGGACAGCGTGGAGAAAGTGAACAAGCTCTCCCACTTCTGACAAAAAACAGAGACGTCAACGGGACTCATGGGGCCAGCAGGCTGTAGCCGGGGCTCCCTGAGTACCCAGACAGTAGTCCCTGGCTTGGGTTTCGAGCAGGGTGGGCTGGCCCTAGTGCCTGGCCTTCCGGCATGTTGGGCAAATCCCCAGGAACCCGCAAAGATCCAGGCAGAAAGAGGGGCAGGAAGGGTCGTTAGGCCTCTGCTGCTTCCTTCTCCAGCCCCACCTGAAAAAACAATGGCAGAGAGGGACCTCAGAGAGACTCTCAGACGTTCTGTGTCCCTGGGTCTCAGCTGCCCCTTCCCTCCCTATTCCTTTGAAGCAACCCCAGTGGCCGCCAGCCCAGCCCAGAGCCTAGCACAGTGTGTCAGAAAAGCCTCCTAGCTCCACCCCCTTGCTGCTGGCATGACCCTGAGCAAGTCCCTTAAGCAGGTTTCCTGTCTGTCTGTAGACGGGAGGTTTCCATGTCTACCTCACAGGGATGTTTAGGGATCACGGCAGGCAGTGCGTGTGAAGTGCCCAGGACACATAGGTGCTGACAAGGAGGGGCTGTGGTCATGGTCAAGGTCGAGTTTCTGCCCAGACCCCTTGCCTTGCCTCAGTTTCAGGTTGAGCAGCAGCTAACACTAAGCGTCCTCCCGTAACTGGGAACTGCACGGACACCACCTCGTTTGTGCGCCTGCTCGTCCAGCCCATCCCCCCGGCTTCTGAGCTTGTGTCCAGCGCTGCCTCTTGGCCCTGCCCATCTTTGTCCTGCGGGTTTCCTGGTTCTCCAGTCGGGCCCACGTCCCACCACTCTCCCTCCCTGCCGTGGTGCTCCCGGACTCAGCCCGTTCCCGGTGCTTACGCAGGGATGCCCTGTGCTCGTCGGCATCCCTGGCCCCATGCTCGCTCCCCGATTCTGATTCCTTGGGCTTCTCCCGGGTCTGCTGCTGCCTTCACCCTGAGTGGCCCCCACGAGCTCCATCACCACACCGACAGCCCTGTCGCTTTGCTCCTTGTCCCGCACTTATTTCCCCTCACAGCCCCTCTGGGGTCTTTTCTGTTCCTCTGTGATACCCCGACTTTCTCCCACTCTCCCCGCCCTGTACTCTTTCCCCAGTGTTCATACCTCTGCCCAATCTTGGAGTCCCCTCCCCGCTTCTCTCCCCCAGGCCCACAGGCGGCGTCTGCATCCTCCATCATAAATGGCTCAACCCTTTGTCTCTGTCATGAGGGGTCACTGCTCCAAAGGGTCTTAAACCAATTTCAGCTAAGGTGTTAATGCCAGTGGTGTTCAGGGCCATATTGATACTTTAACAAAGAACTCTAAAGGAGAGAAAACTTTAACTCGAAGGAATAAATCCTTAGTGCTAGACTATTAAGCACCCTAATGAGTCATGGGGGTCAAATATTTAGGAGAGAGCTGCTTCTCCTGTATCCTCTTAAAGATCTGTTTGCTTCATGTACTTTGGGGCTCTATTTCTAAGTTCTTGTATATTTTAAAAAAATGTTTATTGGAGTATATAGTTGATTTAAAATGTTGTGTTAGTTTCTGTTATACAGTAAAGTGAATCAGTTATACCTATATATATATCCACTCTTTTTTAGGTTATTTTCCCATATAGGTCTTTACAGAGTATTGAGTGAGTTCCTTGTGCTCTACAGTAGGTCCTTAGTAGTTATCTATTTTATATATAGTAGTGCGTATATGTCAATCCCAGTCTCCTGATTTATCCCTCCCTTGGTAACCATAAGTTTGTTTTCTACATCTGTAACTCTATTTCTGTTTTGTAAGTAAGTTCATTGGTACTCTTTTTTTCAGAATCCACATATAAGCGATATTATATGATGTTTGTCTTTCTCTGTCTGACTTACTTCACTCACTTGTATGTCTATAATTGTATCTCTTCTTGAGGAATTGACCCTTTATCATCATAAAATGTGCTTCTTTGTCTTTAGTCACAGTTTTTGCCTTAAAGTCTATTTTGTCTGATGTTAGTACAGCCACTCCAGCTCTTTTGGTTGATACATCTTCCGCATGATATATCTTCTCTACCCTTTTACCTTCAACCTATTTGTGCCTTTGAATCTAAAGTGGTTCTCTTGTAGACAGCGTGTAGCTGGATCACGTTTTTAAATCTTTTCTTCCAGTCTCTGCTTTTTAATTGGAAAGTTTAATCTGTTTATATTTAATGTGATGGGTAAAGTATGATTTGTGTCAGCCACTTTGCTATTTCTTTTCTGTATTTCATATGTCCTTTTTGTTCCTCTATTCCTCCACTACTGCCTTCTTTTGTTGTTTGTATTAGTTATTTTCTACTATACAACTGTAATTCTCTTGTAATTTTATTTACTATGTATAATTTATTTGTTTTCTTGGTGGTTGCCCTGGGGGTCACCATTAATATCTCAATTTACAACAGTTTGGATTAATAATGACTTAATTCCAATAGTATAAAAAATTTGTTCCTGTATAGTTTCCATTCCCCCCTCCCTGTTATTATTATAAATTACATCTTTATACATTTTATGCCCATCAACATAGATTTGTATTTATTGCTTTATGCAGTTGTCTTTTAAGTCAGTAGAAAGGAGTTACAAATAAAAAATACATTTATAGCATCTTAATTTATTTATGTAATTTTACCAGTGCTCTTTATTTTTTCATGTTGACTGAAGTTGCTATTTAGTGTCCTTTTAGTTCAGTAGTATTTCTTGTAGGGCAGGTCTGCTAGAGACGAACTCTCTCAATTTTGTTTATCTGGAAATGTCTTAATTTATCCTTTAGTTTTGAAAGATAGTTTTACCAGATATAGAACTTTTGACTGACAGGGTTTCTTCCCCGCCCCGGTCAGTACTTTGACTTTACCATCCCACTGTTTCTGGCCTCCATGGTTTCTAATGAGAAATTATCTGTTCATCTTATTGAGGATCCTCTGTATGCGATGAGTTGCTTCTTTCTTGCTGCTTTCAAAGTTCTTTGTCTTTGTCATCCAGTGGTTTGATTTTTATGTGTCTAACAATAGATCCCTTTGAGTTTATCCTACTTGCCGTTCACTGAGCTTCTTGGGTGCATAAATTAATGGCTTTCATCAAATTTGGGGGGGGGTTGGTTATTATTTCTTTAAATATTTTTTTGTTTCTCTCTCCCTTTCCCTTCCTTATAGAACCTGACTGTGCATATGTTGGCATGCTTGATGGTGTCCCACAGGTTTCTGAGGCTCTGTTCATTTTTCTTTCTTTCTTTTTTATTTGTGTTCCTCAGACTGGATAATCTCAATTGCCTTATCTTCAAGCTCACTAATTCTTTCTTCTGCCTGCTCAGATATGCTGTTGGGACCCTCTAGTGAATTTTTCATTGTACTTCTAGTGAATTTTATTATTGTACTTATCAACTCCACAATTTCTGTTTGATTCTTTTTGATAATTTCTGTCTCTTTATTGATATTCTCTATTTGGTGAGACATTGTTCTCACACTTTCCTTTAGTTATTCAGACATGGTTTCCTTTAGGTCTTTGAACATATTTTAAATAGCTGGATTTAAAATTTCAAAGACCTCACGCTGGTAGCCCTCTGCCCTGTGCACAAATGAAGCTCTGCTTGCCATCCCTGCTTTCTTTCTCCCACTTCACACAACATAGCCAGGACTCTGGTCTCCTTCCTTAGCCCCATCCCAAACCTCCCCCCCAAAGTCTTTCTTCTCTTCTAGATTGGAGGAGGGACCTTAAAATCAGAAGTTGTTTAGATCTGAGAAACCCTCCCCTCCACCTTGAGCCTTTGGCTGCCCTGCTGAAGATGAGCCGCTCAAGGAGGTGTCCAGTTCCCTGGGGAAGTGAAGGGAGGCCAGAAATCCTCACGCAGTGTTCCCCCTCCTGCCAGGAATCCAGACATTCCACAAAACTTCACTCACAAGGGATAGGTGTGGGAAGACTGCAAATCAGAAGCTTATTTAAAAAGCAGTTTAATTACTTCAAAATAATGAAATCACAGTATATAAGCATACAAAAACCATGACTCAGCTGTCCTGTTGCTGACTGGCCCTAGGTTTCCTGCTATTTCTCCTCCTGTCATTCTGGGGAACAGAAAGTGGCTCTACAAATTCCAACCAATTCAGTCAAAATCCATACTCGTTAGTTATTCCCTCCCTCCTTATCCTGGGGTGTGTGTTGGTGGGGTGAGGATGATGCTGGTCGGCAGGATAGGGAGCTTTCTAGACCTCCCCACTTCCTAACTATGAATGTTTCTATTAATAGACATGCTAATTAGCAGCAGCAGTAACAAAGAACACCATAGCTCTACCTTTCACACAAATAGGGCACATAATCGAAGTGCCCTGTTTAGGAAGGACCCGAACGGTGTGTGGCAGAGGACCTGAGGTCAGTGTGGAGCCTGAGGAGCGCTCGTGAGGCTGGGCCATTTATCATCCTTGGGCAGGACTGGGTCAGGTCCAGGGACTGATCCCCTCCAAGGGCTGCGGCTTTATCAGGGCTCGGGCTCTGATCCAGAAGTGGTCATTGCAGGCCCTTGTCACAGCACTGGGAGATTCCACTCCCCCAAAATAAGGACTCCTAGGTCCAGTGAGGCCTGTGCTATCACAATGATTATGACTGCACCCATCTGACCTATAAAAATACATACTACACATAAAAACACTGCCCTCCTAAGCAAAAATGCCCAAAGAACATGGAGAGAGGGGATGGAATCTTTTTTGACTCAGAAAGAAGAATTGAAACATGGTGCTCAAGGGGCATAAGAATGAGTTGGCGTCATGTGACTGTGGAAGTGGGGTTCAACGAGCAGGTGTAGAGCTAGGTCACGGGCAGAGGGTTGGGGTGATCCAACATGGCAGTCCATGGGTTGCCGGGCTGTTCTGTAAAGTTTGGGTGTGGGGTTTATCTATACACAGTGTCCACGGACCGCTCCCCTGAGGGACGAACATTCACCTCTGTCACCTCATTTTGGGCACAGTGTCTGGCCAGCAGTGTTTGCCTAAAGGTCCAGTTAAGAGCAGAGCATCGTGTGTCGAGAGCAAGGCCCACCACTCGGTGGATCACTCCGCTGGACCCCTGGACCCCTGTGGCCTAGTAGACCCATGGGGTTTGCCCGCTGGCTCCAATGAGGAGCTGCTTCCGGCTTTAACACAAAGTGCTGAGGGTCGTTCCAGCTGCTGCGGTTTGATTGCCTTTCAGACAGTGTGAGGCCCATCAAAGCCTCTGTCTCATTACCCTGCAGCCGCCGCGGCTCCCACTGGCAGCTCGACAGCTCAATCTGACTTGGGCTCCGTGCCTCTGAGCATTAAAAGATACTTCCCTGCCCGGCCCTCTTCTTTCCTGGTGTGGAACCAGCCACCTTCACCCAGGCGGTGCCTCTCCCAAAGGCTTTCTCTAGCCCCTAAAGACCTGTGCAGAGTGAGAACCTACGTACAAGTTTGTGGCATTGGGTAGAACCTGGACCTGCCTGATGCTCTGAGCCCCAGCTTCCCAGGCTCTAAAAGAGTTCTCTCTGCCCGACTACTGTCACCAGGCGTGTGTAGGTCAAATGAGAACCCTGGGGACAGGGCTTAGTCAACTGAAAATCTCTAGGCAAACTAGTTATCACATCTATCTCCTGTGAAGAGACCAGAGCAAAACACAATAGGCAAGAGAGAAAATCCTTCAAGTCTTGGCACTGGGAGCAGCTGGAGTCTCACGCAAGAGCATTTCCCATTTCCCTAGGCTAATAAAACAAGGAAAGCCTGCATTCCTCCAAGCTAGACACTTGGCCTAAGAACGCTCTGTACCTCCCCCGTCTGCGTTGAAGGTGGACAGGGGGGCCAGCATCCAGGCTCCAGGCTCCCCCCGGCAGGGTTCAGGTCTCGTTCACTTTTGTATTTACTAGGGCCTGGCACGTAACAGACACCGGAAGGGTGGATGGGCAGATTTAAGACTTTGACTACCACACTCCTGATCGAACCATCTCTACCCTCACGGCTTATGAAACACTTTCACTTTGTGATGAGGCGTAAGTTGTGGCCTTGGGGGGCAGTGAGTGACGGCTGCACACACGGTTGTGACTGTACTTAATGACTCGGAATTGTACATTTGAAAATGGTTCAAATTGTCACTGTATGCTGTGGCTATTTTCCCACAATGCATTTCTTGACCAAGCTCTTTCACAAACGTTTATGTTCCGTGAATGAGTGAAGGACGGATCCTCTTCGGTGCCACCACGGAGGCACTAAAACACCCGATGTTTGTGTGGGGCTGTGTCAGGAGATGAGGGAGCGGGAAAGGAAGACCAGCTCGCTGACAGCCCTTGAGCTTCAGGGCGCCGAGGGGAGGAAACACCTGGAAACCCACAACTATACACCGACGCATCATAAAAACGGGCTTCCCTGGTGGCGCAGTGGCTGAGAGTCCGCCTGCTGATGCAGGGGACACGGGTTCGTGCCCCGGTCCGGGAAGATCCCACATGCCACGGAGCGGCTGGGCCCGTGAGCCATGGCCACTGAGCCTGCGCGTCCGGAGCCTGTGCTCCGCAATGGGAGAGGCCACAACAGTGAGAGGCCCACGTACCGCAAAAAAAAAGACAACACCGGGACAACGACCCCAGGCTCCCCTCCCTGCAGGGCCCCAAGTGAACTCCCCCAGCCCACTCTGCCGGCCTTGCTGCCCCTGCCCACCTGTGCACACCCGTCTCTTTAGGAGTTTGGCGCCTCTCCCTGGAGACAAGCTCCTGGGGATGAGGGGACCTCCATACACCGAAGTCAACGGTAAGCATATCCTGGCCCCAGAGTAGGGGCCAGAGTGGGCTGGATGACAACAAAATTGAATGACAGAATCTTTTGTCGTTCCTGGAATTTTGTTGCATTGGAAAATATGCATTCCTACAACAGGAAATATGTTAATTTAGCACCCAGAAATATTTTGGTTTTGCAGAGATTTATGGGGTAAGTTTATGGGAAGGAGACTAGGCACTGGTACAGAAGCACTGGGCTGGGGGAGGGAGCTGAGTACCGTCTTCAGGGGTAAGGGGCTGACTTTGGCATCATGCCCAGAGGACAAGATTAGGACTAATCAACGCAGAGGACGGGGCTTTCGCGTCATCCCAGGGAAGTTTACCCAGTGACTGCCGTCTAGCAAAGGAGCAGGCTGCCTCGTGAGGTACCGAGCTCTCCGACACTAGAGGCATTCAAGCAGATGTTGAGGTTCTGCTTTAAGGAATGCAGGTGAGAAATTACATACCATGAGCTGCCAGGCCCTCACCTCCAGCCCACTGACCCCAAGAGTCTAGGATTCTTCTGAGCTGAGGTCGAAGTGAGAGTATGTAGTAGAAGTATGCGACAGGGGGTCACGATGGGTTAAACCAGGAGGCTCCCCTGGCCCAGGAGAATGTCGGGCCAGTTCACATCTCGAGTTCGGTTTCCCACTACCCCCTCCCCTCCCCCGCAGCCTGTGTTGCCCTCCCCCAGTCAGCAGGGAAAGCACCTGCCTAAAAGCACCACGGAGAGCCAGCCGTGCTCCTACAGCTTCCCTGGCGCAGGGAGAGGCGCTGGATCCTCGCCAGCGTCCTGCCAGCTCCTCCACCGTGGCAAGCGAAATTACCAGCTTCATACTGCAGATCTATTTAAGTCAGCCTTTCACGTCTGATGGATTTAAAAATATGCTGGAAGTCAGCATCTTGAATATAAGAAACACAAACAAGCAGATGAGGCTGCGTTTTCCTTCCTCTGTGCCAGCCCCGCCCTCTTTCCCTCCTCCCCGTCTCCTGTGCCCTCCCAGAGCAGTTTTCATTCATGAGGCCCATTTTCCCCCTCCCCACCCCTCCCCTTCTCTCAATGGCATGGAAGTCTGCAGCCTGAGCGGTGGCTGGGCGCCCCTGGGGTCTGGGTTCCCTCCTCAGCTCATAGGAGACAAGGGAGACCACCCCACGGGCATGCGGGGCGCCCTCACTCCCAGCTCAATCCCTGCCTGGCCAGGGGGTCATCTGCATTGGCCGTTGTGTGCAAATGCAGTGCCAGGCTGACCCCAGAGCTGGGCTCACCAAGCCCCCTCCTGTCCCAGATGAGGAGACTGCAGCCCACTTACCTGGCGGTCATGGCCAGCCTTCCCAAATCTCCGCGTTCTGTTTTCCAGGAAGGCTGTTTGCTCTCTCCAGAGCCCACAGCTCCCGCTAAGCCACCTGTGAGCACCTCCCAGGCTGCTGTCACAGCAGGGGTCACAGTCTGTGCCCAGACATTCTGGAGCCTTGGCCCACTTTGGTTGATCTAACCCAATTTTCTCCTGCTGTAATTTAAGCCATATTCCCTCTAACCTCTGAGCATCACCGCTTTGAGTCTTCATGAGCAGACCCGGCAGCATGTCCTCCACCTACAGGTAGGCGGCCAGGATTGCAGGGATTACAGTGGTAGAATCTGGAGAGCTGCTTTCCCAGAAACGACCCACCTACCGCTCCACCCCAGTTGCACAAGGAAGGTGAGGCTTCCAACTTGAGGTTCTCAGCTTTGGATGCCCATTGAATCACCTGGGGAGTTTTTGTTTATTTTTACTATTTTTTTGTTTGTTTATTCTCCTTTTACTTGTTTTATTTATTTTGTTATTTTAAAAAGTAATTTTAAAATAATTTTTTAAAAGATAATAATATTGTGCTTCTTTTGGGAGGGGTATTATTTGATGTCTCTTTAGTGTTTGAAAGTGTTCCTTTAATTTTGTTATTTTACTGATAATACATTGGTGGATTATTTCTTTCAACTCACTTGGTTGGTAAGTACCAAGAAAAAAAATAATACCAATCCTTGTATCATTGGACTCCCCCCACAAGAAATTCTTATTTAATTAGAAGTTAAAAGACCTTTTAAAAAATTGTTTACTATTACCAATATTAACAATGGCATGGAGTAGTAGAAAATGAAAAACCCACCTGTGTGTGAGCTCCTCCTCAGATCTGCTCTCTCGTGCCTCTGTCTCTACCCACAATCTTCCCTCTGTCTGGATTCCTTAAGGGCATTTCAAAGGTTTGCCTCTGTCCACACAGCTGGTCATGAGCGAAGCAGATGGCCTACCAGGGTTCTGAGACCTCCCCAGTACTGCAGACCCTCTCATTACCAGGCCTGGACAGCGGTCAGTGTAGGTGATCCCTACACTCAGGGGGAGAGTTGGGGCTCAGGTGCTGCACCCCATCATCCCGTGTCTGTTGGTCTATAGCACATACGCGAGCACGCGTGCACACACACACAAACGCACGAATCCACACACTCCACCTATTCCAATTTCATCCCTGACTCCCTTCCCAGTCGTCCGACTATTACCGACCAGGGTTCTTGGCCTCCTTAATCAATCGAAATTGACCAGAGGCCAGACAGGAAATTCAGGCAAGGCTTTATTGGGGCCCCTGCTGAAGCCGGGGGGAGTGAGAACAAACGGCAGGTTCCCTTGCTTGCTGTGTCCCCGATGGGGGGCAAGCCTGTTTCCCATATGGGATGAATGGGATGAGGGTAGGGGTGTGTCTGGGGGTCAGGCCAGAGGGGTGGCTTAGGCGTTTCGCCCACTCCTCAGGTGGTGTTGTGTGCAGGGGGCATGCGCAGTACCCTGCTTTTGCTCCAGACTCCTCAAAAGTGGCGGGTTTTTTGGTCTCTTTGTATCTTTTGGTCCAGAATTTGCCCCAACTGAGCATGCACTGGTTATTTTTAGTCCCGTACAGTTTCTTTGTATTTTGTTGCTTAAGGAGAGATATGTCCAGGTGCAAGCATTGCAGCAAAGGGTACAAGGTCCCAGCAAAGGGTCCCAGGTCCCAGCCTGTCTCACTACCATGATGGCGTATACAAAGAATGTCACCTGCCATCTCAGTGAACAAAGGATATTGCGGCCATAAAGCTATCAGCCACTGCAGCCCAACTGAGGGGATCTCAGGACGGAGGAAAACAGGACACTGGCCTTAGATAATTAACTTACATGTCAAAGAAATGACTTCGATGAGCCCAGACTCTTGCCTCTTCCCTTACATAGAAAAGCACTAAGTTCATTAACTTGAGATGTCTGGTTTTGTCTTTTCTGCTCTTTTTTTGAGTTAGCAGTAATCTTTTGATGTTCCAGTTCCTGGTTTGGGGGTTTGTTTTGCAAAAATTCTTATATATCCTAGCTTCTCCCCTACCTCTTTGGAGTGGTCCCTCAGAGCCATCTGAGAGGCTGTCTCCCGGGCTTCAGTCCTCAGTAAGTCTGCCAAATAAAACATAATTCTCAACTTTTAGGTTGTGCTTTTTTTTTTTTTCAGTTGACAATAGCTTAAACTACTTTCCATGAAACTTTGCATACATGCCATCCTGCCAAGCAATACGCTACCCGGGGGCTCAGAGCCAGTGAAGGAGCTACTAGCAAAGAGGGGGCTGGAAGTGACAGACTCTGGGCAGATGCTGGCGGAGGGGAGAGGTGAGCAGGGTGAAGTTGCCCCTGGGTTTGCAGCGGGAGGATGGGTAGAGGCAGCCGGGTTTTAACACAGGATTTAATCAGGGTCTGAGGACTGAAGGATAAGGGGAAGGTGGGAGGGGAGCAGCCCGGCTGTCAGGAAGAGGAAGTGGTTTGGGGTCCAGCAGGGCTGGTGCAAGTCCCATGGGCTGGAGCAGAGCGAGGGAGGAGGGCTCTGGGGCGGGGGACATAAGCAGAAGAGGCCGGAGCTCAAGAGCCTCCCTGAGCCTTCAAGGGGGTTTTAAATATCACCCGCCGGTGACAAGGAGCCACTGGAGGGTTTCGGCAGGGGAGCGGCGCTCAGATTTGCCATCGTGCTTGAAGAGGGTGGAGTGGAAGGATGAGGACAGGACTGGAGGCCGGAAGACAAGTTAGCATCTGTCACCCTGGTCCCGGAACACAACAGTGAGGGAGGCCAGGTGTGGTGAGGAGAGGGGAGGAAGGAAAACCTCAGAACGAACCAAGCTCAGCTCTCGCCGGGGTCCACATGTGTCCACCAGCCACCGTGCTGTCCGCCTTGGCCTTCCCAGGGTCCATGTGCGTCCAGGCTCCCCAGTACGTCCCCGCCCTGTACTTGAAGTCATTAAATCTCCAACTTAATTTGAATTTTTACTTGACATTTCTCCAACTAAATCCAGAGAGCCTTAGCAAAGGGGATTTCTCAGAATGAAGTTGGGGCTTAGGGATTACACACTGCAGACCTCAAGCCAGAAGAATTAAACTGTGTATCAGCCACTGCTTGGAATTCCCCAGGCCATAGTTCCCGCCACCATCGTGAGTAAACAAACCTAGCTGTGGTCTGTGGACTGGAAGAGAATAACAGAAAGCCCACAAGTACCTGGCACTTTGGAGCTTACAAGTCTCTTCTGTGACACCCTCTGTGGACCATTTTCTCTCTGTGGAAGCATGAGGAACTCCTCCAGAGCATGGCTGGGACTCATCCAACCCAGGACCTTAAGTCCGGGGCCAGGTCGCTGTTTAGATGTGATCGCATCTACTGGTCATCTCCCCCAGGCCTCCCCTGATCCCCGACGCCGGCCCGGTCCTACTTCCCCCTCTGGCCCCCTCCCCTTCTGCAGAAGCCCACCTCTCCAAAGGCCCACTCGTTAGGAGCACAGTAGGAGTGATGCTTGAAGGGGATCTAATCAGAGATAATCAATAGGCAACATTAGCAGAGCTGAATTAACACCCCACTGGGTGAGCGTCACCCAGCCCTGGCCAGCTGGCAGCCGTATCCTTAATTCCATTTCCGCTCAGTTATTAAAATGATTTTCCAAGAGATAGTCCCCGCTCAGCAGAGTCACAGACTCATAACGGAGCTGAGAGCCCGGAGGGACCTGGCAGCCTGGTCCCTACCGCCCACTCTGCTGCATGTTGGCAAAGTCGCCGTGATGTCGTGCTGCAGTCCTGGCGGGAACTTGTTTCCCCCTGCAGGCTTTATTTCTCGCCCTGACCCCTGACGGCCCAGCAGCCGTTCTACTCTCCCCACTAAAAAGTCTGGGGCAGGATCTCCTTGGAAAACTCTGAGTCTAGGGTCACAAAATAAGAGGCATAGAGTCGCAGAAGCAGGAAATCACAGCTTCGTCAGCTGGGTGGAGGCCTGGAGATGGTTCTAGGCTGGCGCCTTCCTTGCATAGGTGAGAACAAACGCGGAGGCCTAGCAGGGAAGCTGCTGACCTCAAGGCCGCGCGGCAGGTAGGTTCAAGGGCAGGAGCGTCGCGGTCAGAAGCCGTCCTCGGCCCATTCGGCAAATATTCCCCAGCACCCAGAAGACCTATGATGGGCGGGGTCTGTGCTCGACACAAGTGAGATGCAAACCCGCCCTCCAGGAGATCACCATCGAGGGAGGCACGAGAACAGACGCTGACAGTACAGCAGGGTACCACGCCTGGGCACACATCCGCCCAGAGATGCAGGGAGCCAGGCGGGGCTCCGCGGGGCTGTGTGTCCCAGCCCTGGAGGGGCTCAACTGGACCCAGGTCAGAGCCACAGCTGCAAACACAGTCATGACAGCAAACCCATGCCAGCTCCCCTCGTCCCGGGCACGGGTCCCACTCAGCTCCACCACTGTCCTCTGAGGAAGGTGACAGGTTACCTCCAGTGTGCAGGTAGAGAAAACGGGTGGAGAGGCTGCAGGTCACGCAGCCGGGAGGTTATGGGAGAATCGGGGTTTGAATGCGGTCCTCCAGCCCAGAGCGTGCACTCCACTGTGCCCAGGCTCCTCCCACGCGAGGGGACCGCGGGTCCTCCGCGACGACGCCGCGGGAGCCTCCCATCACAGGCAGGTGTGCGCTCTGGCTCCAACTCTGCACCACGTGGCGGGCGGCGTGCGTCCCATTTAACAGCCTGAGGTCCCCCAAGGCCGGGCCCTGCTCTGACTTCCCACCCCGTCTCTAGTCCGGGCATCCTCAAGCTTCCTTCCGAATCGTTTCCAGGCAACGGCGGATCCTGTGCCTTGTCCCCTTGGCCCCAGAAAGCAAGCACTCTGACCCATTGTGGGCAGAGGCTCTGCCTGGAGGGGCTTCTCCCTCCCAGGGGCGCCTGCACATCCTTGCCTGGGACCCTCAGTTCTGAGAACAAGGAGCTACCGTCTCACTGCGCAGGATGCGTTCCCGGCCATCGAGTACTATCTCATCTAACCCTTGCCACAGTCTGGGACAGAGGTGTGATCATGATGCCATCTAACAGAGGAAGGTTTCACACAGGCATGAGCAATTCCAGTACCTCGCTGTGGGTCTCAGCCATTGGCTGGAGGAGCCAGGCTGCAGCCCCAGGTCTGTTTAGGCTGGCTGGAGTTCAAGGTGTCATCCGTGACTGTGAAGCTGAGCGGGAGCCTGAGAAGCCTGTGTCTTTGGCTTCAAGCTCCATCCAACCGAGCTAACCAACTGTGGCCAGGAAGCAATTGTCATAACATCAGAAACCCATTACGACCCATGGAGACTCTGAAAGATGCTCCAGGAATACGCTCTGTGAGTGGAAAGTAATGCAGAGCATCACGGTCCCCCGGAAACAGCCGCCTGGGGCTGGAAGACAGAAGTATCCCGGCGCACATCAGCCTGGTGCGGACCCTACGCGCCCTCCTGCCTCCCGGACAATTACATCCCTCGAGCCGTCCTTGTGGGAAGAACAGTACGACCTGACACCAGAAAGGAAGAGGCAGACGATCTCAGAGCTGCACAGATTGCCCCTTTGCGCTTCCCTGTTGCGGAGAGGCAATCCTACAAGGCAGCCATCTGAACTCCAGCCATTTTCCACCAGCATCCGGAGAAGCCTCCTCTCCACCCTCCACCCGGGGCTCCTAGGGGTCCTGCCGGGTGTACTTTGCACGTCCATTTTCTGTGGCTGATTTTCTGAACTAGGCAATAAGTTAAGTCTATTGCCGTTTTCCAGGGGAAGCAACTGCTAAATTGAGTTCGTTAGCTGGAGAGCATGTGTGGCCTGCAAACCTTGTCCCGTCACTTTCCTGTTTAAAGCTCCAGTGTCTTCTCAGTGACCGAGGGAAAAGTCTGCTTGACACGGCCACAGGCTCGCGACCGCAGACCCCGGCTGCATCCCAGGCCTCCCTTCTCCCCGTTCCCCCAGCCCCGGCCTTTTCCTTTTCTCTGCTCTTCTTTTCACACGTGCCTCCCTGTGTGGACTCCTTTGGGCGGGGCCTTTGCACCTGCCGTTTCTGCCTACGCATCCCCTACCTCTCTCTCCCTTACTCTCCCCTCCTCTTCTGCTTTGTCAAGTTTCCCTTTAACGTCATATCTTCAGAGCGGCTCTCTTGATCCCCTAACAGTCTCTGCTCCCTCGTAATACGTCTCACTCTTGTGGAGCGTCTGTTCCTGGCGCCTGCTTTGTTCTCTGCTCTATTCCCAGTGCCTGGCGTAGTGTCTGCTGCCCAGGAGGAACCGCGACAAGTTTATGGAATGAGGAAATTGGAAGAGGCTCCTCACGTAGCTCTCCTGGGTCCACCTGGGACCAGAACCGGAGCCACTGTGCTGAGGATGGCTCAGCTCCCATGCCTAAGCGGGGAGCCACCTCCAGGTAACAGGTGGGGGTGTGTCTCCTTCCCCTGCCAGGTAGGTCTTCCACGTTTGGTGATCACACAGGATTCCTAGACCACACCTTCCTTCCCGCATAGGTGTTCTCCTGGGAGACGCGCTCCTGGCCCTGAGCACAGAGAAGGACCCCCCTGTTCTGTTCTTTTCCCGACTCACCGCGCCGTCGTGGCACACGCCTCTGTCACAGTAATGACGATTTATGCCAGTGGACTGTTGGCCGGTTATTTCCTGTTCAGTATAGCCAGAAACTCTGGAGCGTTTCTGTGGATGTTACTGCAGTCAAGATGGGTTTCACGGGTCTTACCGGTCCCCGCCTCCTCTCTCTTGCTGGTTCCCGGAAGGTACTTCTGAGTCTCTCACTCCAGCCGTCAAAGAGAATAGGTGTCCCCATTATAGAAACTGAATATGTTATTGACCCAAAGCAAATATGACATTTCCTGGGAAAAGCAGTGTGAGTTGAATTCCAGGGTGAAGTGAGCTGCAGATTCCTCCTGCGCTTCCCCAGGATGCAACTCAGGCCCTAGGCCGGCTGGGTCTCCAGGTCACCAGGAGGTTCTGAGAAATGAGGTAGAGAGAGCCACAAGGGAAGGCCGTGCCCAGAGCACCCCAGGTGGGGCTCTGGCATCTCAGTAACTGAGGAGCTTTTCATTCTAACGGAAGGCCACGTGTGTCTCGGTGCCAGGCGGTCGCTGCCTGCCGAAAGGCTGGGTGACAAACGTCAAGACCTCAGCGAGCCGCGTGGGAAGGCTTTAACGAGCTAACGAGCAAAGCCACAAAGCAGGCCACTCTGCCCAGGGCCTTTGGCAGAACTCTGCACGTGTGTCGCCTGCAGGGCCGTCCCCGAACCCGGGGCCTCAGCCTGCAGCCCCAGGGCCTAGCCCGCTGCTGACCGTGCATGGCGGTGCCTGCTGTTCCCCCAGGGCCGTCAGAGGCCCACGGGCCTCAGGCGCTGGCGCCCAGCCGTACTTCTCAATGACAGGGTTGGATGCGGGCGGAAATGTTATTACTATAGTAACCATAAGTGGAATTTCCATCGTACTTTCCATTTCCAAGCATGTTTTCTAGTTCTTTCATTTCACCCGTGTTACCTCCTTTCAGTCTCACCTGGCCCAGACTCACGCAGTTAGTTAAGCACCAGCGCTGGGGTTCCAGCGGGTCCTTTGGCTCCAAAGCTCCGTCACGTGGCAGAGTCGTCCAGGGATGGACGCGCACCTTGGGAGGTGGGGACCGTGGGCCTGGGTCCTTGACGCAGCGCCCTGGGGAGGTGGGGGCCGCGTGGGCCTGGGCCCTTGACGCAGCGCCCTGGGGAGGTGGGGACCGCGCGGGCCTGGGCCCTTGACGCAGCGCCCTGGGGAGGTGGGGGCCACGCGGGCCTGGGTCACTGAGGCAGCGCCCTGGGGAGGTGGGGACCGCGCGGGCCTGGGCCCTTGACGCAGCGCCCTTGGGAGGTGGGGGCCGCGTGGACCTGGGTCCTTGACGCAGCGCCCTTGGGAGGTGGGGGCCGCGTGGGCCTGGGTCATTGACGCAGCGCCCTGGGGAGGTGGGGGCTGCGTGGGCCTGGCAAAGGGGACGCAGCGCCCTGGGGGTTCCTCTGCCCCGTGTGCTCTGGCTTCCCTTGAGGCCGAGTCATTGGCTACAGCCTAGAGGTTGGTAGAGACCCTTTTCACTTCTGCGGTGAGAGATGACCTATCGCTAGGGTACAGGAAGGGCTCCGGGCCTTCTCTGAAAGTGACAGGCTGGGCCGCCGTGGGCAGTTTGCGGAGGACAGGGCAATTCAGCAGGGTCTCTCTCTAGAGCAGATCAGGCCCCCCACCACCACCTGGACACAGCTTGGGTCCCCTGCTGAGGGGAGAGGGGGGCTGGTCAGGGAGGACGGCTGAGGGACCCCGCTTCTCAGTTCTGGGGCAAGCGCAGGCCCCGCCCACCCAGAGACTGAGCAGCCCGCAGTGCGTACCTGGAGCCCCAAGGGCAGGGCGGTGCTGCGGACTCTGCTCTGTTATCACCAGTGCCCGGAGCCCAGGCCGTTTCCACTCCGTGTTTGTTGGCTGCATTTCTGCTCGCTGAGCAGGCTGTGTCGGAGTCTCAGCTGAACATGGGCTGTTGCCAACAGGATGGGGGCAGAGCGGCCTCGGAGGCTCTGGACGTGAGCCGGGCACATCCAGCGTGGTCAGACAGGTGGGAGGTGACCTCCCATCCCCAGGAAGCCAGACTCCTCCCGGCGGTCACAGGACCACAGGCCAAGGGGCTGGGCTCCACACGCCCAGGCGTGTAAGGTAGGACGCCTCACAGGTGGGGCTGTGCTCCAGGCATGAAGCCAGGCATGCAGGGGGGTGCCAGTCAAGACGCCAGGGAGGGAGCAGGGATCCAGAAAAGCCTGCCTTTAGGAAGCGGCCTCCAGAAACCAGGCTGGGGCCCGCCAAGTCGTCGGGAGCGGCGTCTGTGAAAGCAAGACGGAGCCCCTGTCCTGTGTGGGACCCGGGACTTACAGATGGGAGACGAGGCAGGGCAGAAGCCCACGGATCTGAACTGGCCAGTAGGCCAGGGACAGGCGCTTGAGCAGGTGACCGCCCTGAGGCACGGGGATGGGCTGAGAGGTCTGGCTTAATTTCGTTCCGTTACTGAGGCCTGGAACCACGCTGGGCCTATCGGTGCAGTACCAGGTGTGGTGCCCAGAGGAGAGGAAGGCTGCCGAGGGGGGACCAGGGAGGGCCTGGCAAAGGGGAGACGGGCATCCCCCGAGGGGCAGAGATCGCAGGGACAGGAGCTTGGGGGTCCTTGAGCAGTTCCAGGGCACGTTCCACGGGAGTCAAGCTGGTCCACTGTTGCCTGGTTCCTCCCACCTGCACCCCCATCTGTCCAGGGGAAACTCCGGCAGAAAGAGGCAGATCTCTGCCCTTGGAGCTTGTGGCCCAGCGGGGAAGTCCAAGCCTGCAGTGGGCCTCAGAGCAAGCGCAGAGGGGCCCATGAACAATCCAGGCCAAATAAGACCACGAAAGGGGCACCGCGGCTGCAGGCCTGGGGAGAAGTGGGGTGGGGTGGAAGGGAGAAATTCCCCAGAGAGGGAGGAGAGGGACACGGAGGAAGTCACTACTGAGTCGGGTACAGTCAAGGAAGGAAGGATGGAAAAAAGAAAGAGGCAGAGTCAGGGAAAAACAGTTGTCACAAGTGAAGTGGTCTCCGCAGCACCCCTGTTGTTGAGCTGAGCCCTCATCCCATCGCGAACGTGCTCAGAGCAGACACCGCTCATTTCCCACTGAATCAGGGGAGATGACAGTCCCCCTGCAGCGCCCCCACGGGCAGGAGGGAGGGGGCCGTGGTGGAGGTGCCCCTCCACACTCTCCCGACTTCACTCCTGCAGCCCAGGGGCAGAGCAAGGAGCCAGGGGGGCAGGTGCTGAAGACCCGGGGCCCGGGAGAGGCCGCGGTGCTGCCCGCTTCTCGTCTTCTGGCTGGAGAGGCCCGCAATACTGCCGGGCCTTTGCCCAGCCTGGGCCTCCCCTTCCGGCCCCCAGGGGTGTCAGGAATGCCTGCAGCTTGCAAATGCCCAGAGCTCCCGGAAGGTCATCGACCTTGCTGGCTCCTGGTGGCCATGTGGGATTTGGCCCTGTGGACCATGGATGGAATTCTCCAAAGCCGGATGGGCTCCCTGCCCAGGGATGGGCAGAATCCAGGGGCTCCCCGACTCCCACTAAGGGGTTCCCCTCACGTGCCCTCTGGGGGACCCCCCATCCTTCCTCAACCCCCTTCCTTCTTTTAACGCACTCATTGTTCTCCCCGATTAAGTTTCTCTATTTTTCTTGTGCAAAACATGTGGACAAAAGCATTCCACGATTTGCACTGTTGTTTGTCTCTAGCTACAAAGAGAGGCCTCCCCAGCCGGGGATGCAGAGGACTGAGCAGGGCAGCAGAGGACACGTGAGCAGGTGTGGAGATGGGGGCCCAGCTCCCCCAGGACCCCACTCCTCCCCACCCCGGGGCCCAGAGGCTCAGCTACCATTGTGGGTAGGGCCTCCGTGCCCAACTCCCAGGGCTTCGGGGAAGCCAACACGTACACAGATGCCAGAGGACAATGAAAGGGCAGGGGCCGCTGCCGCTGAAGTCCGTTGTCATTTTCCTGGGCACGGCCATTCCCAGGACACCCACCCACAGGCCAGCCTGGCTCGCTCCTTCCCACACCAGAGGGGCAGCCCTCAGCCTCCTCGGCAACTGAATCCTCAAGGCAGCTCGGTCTGGTCCCTGCCCGTGGGTGAGGCCCCATCTTTTCACCAAGTGATCGTCCCGACCACAGAGATCTCATTCCTGCCACGGCTGAGCGCTGGAGCAGCAAGGTGGGGAACGGGGACAGGTGAGGAACTCCAGAGGCCCCGCCTGGTCCAGGGCACACCTGTCCCTCAGAGCCAGATGACAAATGCAATCACAGTGTGTGACCTGCAGACAATGGGAGGAGGCACCCCTGCTGGAGGACCAGCTCTGCCTGTCCAAGACTCTCCAGCCCGGGGGGGCATCGGGGGTCACCAGGCACTTCCCCGAGGCCCCTGCAGTAGCTCACACCTGCTCCTTCCCAGGAAGGGAACATTCTGGGCCTTCGAAGAATCCCAGGCCTCTGCTGGCCCGGCAGGCCCCCTCTGGCTCCGCCCTCTCCACGATGGGACCAGAGTCGAAAGGGGTAGAGGTGGCAGAAATCGTTTGGGGAACTGGAGGTTGAGCAACCACTCTGGGGAAGGGAGCTTCTGTAGAACCTAGGATGTCACCTCCAGGACCCAAGTTCTTTCACTTGGGCTCTGTGGGTGCCCTGTTCAAGACGGTGGGGCGGGGGGGTGCGGTCCCATTGATGGGGAGGGTGCAGGCCAGGGCAGACACCCACCTAGGCAGCCAGTAATGGGGTGAGGGAGAGTAGGAACGAGACGGTCCACCACCACGCCCCGGCCCGTGCCTCCACCGGCCTTGCCCTCAGACCCTGCCCTCGTCTCACACTAGCAGCCCAGGACCGTGAGCTCACACCACCTCCTGCTTCCTCTGGACCCTCCCAGCCTTTCCCGCCCCGACCTTGGCCTCTCTCCGGGCTACACCTCGCCTCCCATTCTGGAGCACTCGAGGTTAACTCATGTCCCCCCACCCCAGCTGCAGGACTCTCCTCCCACCCCTGAGGGTCACAAGGGAGAAGCCCTTGGACTGGTCCTAGCTTCAAGGCTCCCTTTACCAAGGAGCTACCTTCCTTCTGGGAGCGGCACGATTGGATCTTCTGTTCCACTGACCTCCTCCCGCCCCCCTGCCCAGAGCGCCGAGAACACAGCCACCCCATCGCTTCGCTCTCATGTGCATTTATTGAGCGCCCATGGAGTGCATGGTCCTACGTCCAGGGTTCGCAGCCACAGTCTAGTCAAAAGGAGACCGGAGCTGTACAGAGGACATTTCATAGCGGGGAAGGGGTGGGGAAGGGGGAGAACTAATCACAAAACAAATTCCTATTCGAAAGCAACAGAATCTCCTCTGAGATAATATATATTCTACGCACACACGCGCACGCACACACGCACACAGCCCTGGATGAACACGGACGCTACCGCTTGGCTGTATATGCAAAGCACATACCCGCGTGCCGGGTAAAGGAACGAATAGGTATGCTGTCCGCGCATGCGCACGCGCACCGCCGCACGCACAGCGTCTGGCTTATGCTATCAAAGACGCTAGTCTCCAGGGTCTAGTGAAGCAATCTGTCCTAGATGCCTGCAGCATGCAAAACTTGAAGATCCGAGAGTCACGGTTAAGGAGGACGATGGGGACACGCGTGGACTCCTCCATCGGGGCCCGGCTGCCGCGCTGGCCGTGGCTCTCTGTCGGGACGACAGAGCCTCTGAGAAGGGCCCCCAGAGCAGAGCCGAGAAGCTGGAGGCCCTCTGTCCAGTGGCAGGGGCCTCAGGAGGCCGGCTGAGTTCACCAATCTCAAGGGCAGAGTGTCAGACTCCGGTTTGGAGCGTGTAGTCCTGCAAACAGGGTCCCTTGTGGCGGCGCCTCAGACGGAGGTGAGTTTCCGTGCTCGCTCGCTCTCTGCAGCCTCCCACGTGTGCTAACGCATTTTGTAGTAATTAGATACAGATGTTTCGCACAGCTGTCCCTTAAAATCCAAGTCTACTGTGAAATCGAGGTCTCGCTGCAAAGAAGGAGGAGCCGGGGCATCAGCGCGGAAGGCGGCGGGGGAAGGCGGCCCCCCTCCCCGCAGGCAGAGGGCCGGGCGCATCTGCGCCGCTAGGGTTTTCCAGCTCAGGACTCCGCTCCCCACCAACAGCCCTCGGGAGCCTCTTCCGGTGCCTCGTTACCCTCACGGGGAGGCCTTTGATTTCTAACCTAAGTAAGTCCTTCCTGTTAGAATACAGAGATGTTCCCTCTGGTTTCCTCCCGGGAGAAGTGGGGCGGTCGAGTCTCCCAGGGCGGAAGCCTCGGCGCGCCCTCGGCGCCTGCCCGGCACGTGCCTGCACCCCAGGGGGCTCAGAGAGAATCACACGGCCTCCAGCCCCCCAGGCCAGCCTGAGGAAGGCGAGCCCGGTCTTCCAAGCCACCACACACTGTTCTTTCCTGGCTCAGCTGGTCCTAAATGAGGCAAAGTCCATGGCCACAGCCCCTGTTCTCAAAACACCTCCCACCGAGGGCGGGAAGCTGTCCTCAAGGCTGGGAGGGTGTCCAGGGTGTCCTACAGAAAGGCTCCAGTTCCCCAGTCTTAAGGGGTCCAGGCTGGAGTCCTTGAAGGAGGCCATCACATCCAAACCCGCCTTCCTACCGCTTCCCCTGTAACTTTTCCGGTTGTGCACAAGGCAGCCAGGCCCCCGGGGCAAGTGGGTCCTGGCAGTTCCCTGGAAGCCGGCCCCCGGGTCCCTCCTCCTCTCTGACCCCGGCCTCACAGAGGATGCCTCGGCACTCACCACGTTTTTGGCATTTGGCTTCATGGATATGGTCCCGTAGATCTCCTCCCCCCTCCGGACGGTGAGGTAGTCTTCCAAGTAGAAGACGGTCTGCTTCCAGTGGGTGTAGGGGGCGTCAGGGGCTGAAGGATGACAAGGAAGAGTTAGAGAAGACGTCTCAGAGGGGCCGGGACCCCGCGCGGACGACCCACTGAACACCACAGCGAGCGCTCTCACTGGGTCAGGCACCCAGCCCCTGCGCCTGCTCCAAGCCCGCAGGACGCCCCGCTCAGCCCGGGGACTCCTCCCGGGGTCAAGGCCCCGCCCCCTCGGGACTGCGGGTCTTCGCTGGGGATCAGAAGAGAAACAAGCTGATATTACAAAGCCATACAGGGGGCGGCATTAACAACGAATCTCAAAATACTACTGGTTTTCATTAGTTCAACAGAGTGAAGACTTTCAGACATTGTAGGGGAGAGATTTGGAGGGTGGTGCATCCCGTCTCCGCTTAAATGACACCGTTCATGCCAACGCCACGGCTAAGCCGGTTTCGCCGATTCCGCTGATACCCCAGTCCTACACATAGCTTTCCCTGCCTGCCTCTCTGTCCTAAACCCAATCCTAGTTCCCTTGGCCCAGGCCTGCCCTGGGGTTTCAGCCGTGCCTTCCTACCTGGATGAATAGGAATAGGGGAAGATTCTCATTCCACGGACCCAACGCTGCTCCACAGCTCACACGTCATCCACACTGACTGAGGCTTGCACGTCCCCTCCCCTGCATTTGCCACGAAATCCCACCCATCCCTCTGGGCACACTACCAATTCTACAACTAGATGAGGGGTCCTGTCTCATGGGCCCCCTTCCTCAGCAGCAGCCGTCCTGGGGACACTCTTCCCTCCCTCATCACCGGCCTCTCCCTTCCTCATTCTTCAAGGTCACATCCTTGGGCACGCCTTGCCTGACCCAGCTGGATTAAGGGCACCCTGGGCTTATGTCACCACGGTGACTGTCATGCCCCTGCATAACCGTCTCTGTCTCTTTTTACGTGTTTGTGTCCTCCGCAAGACTGCAGTCTCCATGAGGGCCGGGGTCTGCTTACTGCTCTGTCCTCAGAGCCCATCACCACCCTTGCTGGGTCTGTGAGTACCGAATAAATGAACGATGGTAAAAAGCCCCAGAGGGGGCGCGTTGTGACGCTTCAAGGTACCCAGAGGTGTTCGGTGACACCGCGGCTTTGGGACCTAAGGGTTGTAGAAGAACCCGTCTTACAGTCAGTTCCTCTTGCCCTTCAGGATCTTACCTCCCTCCACCAGGATGCAGGACTCATGAACACTGATTCCCTCGTTGCTTAGGACCAGAGCTAAAGGTGGGAAGACTTAGGGAGGATGTAGTAAGTGCCTTTCAAATACTTCAAAGGCTGTCACATGGAAGGACTTATATGTGGCCTTATAGATGGCTTTGGAGGCAGAACAAAGGCTAGGCACTCAGAATCACTAGAAGGCAGAGTTTTAATCACAGGAAGGATTGGGGCTGCCCCACGACTGTATGCACACCCGCGGTCCGGCCCGGAGGAGTGCACACACAACCTGGCTGGGGATTTATCGTATGCCCAGTCAGGCCAAGATCCTTCAGACCCCAAGATCTATTTTAATGGTGGTGAAGAGTCTGTCTGTCTGTGTCCTTTGCAATGAACCAGCTTGATCAAATGTCAGTGGTTTGGACACTCGAGTAGCCTTCGATGTGTGCATTTAGGAAATCGATGCCGACTCAAGGTCTAGTGGAGGGGAGGCAGCCTGAGGATTCGGAAGGGCTTGAAGGAGGATCATGTACATAGAGTCTGTGCCACTCAGATCCTGGATCCCCAAACACACCCAGCCTTCCTGGCCTCTACGCATACTGCGGCCCACAGGCAAAGTCCACCTGCTCCCAGCACCTTCCCTTCCAACGACATCTAAACGAATTGTCAAAAGCTCGTCTCCGGGGTGTGCAGAGGCTGGCAGCGTATGACTGACAGCACTGTCACCCCCGCTGCCACCCACGCCTACCCAGACAGGTGTCTCTCCTGCCTTAAGACCTTCAGGCAAGGAGATTCCAGCAGCTACCTTCTGCCTCCTAATCAGATGCCTGTGAGACTCCCAGAGACTTCACTGGCTCAGCTCCGCCAGCCAGCGAGCCCAGAAGTCCACCTCTGATGCTGGTCGCCCAAAAGACACCAGCCTTGGGTTGGAGGAGAGTGACATTTCCCCTTGACATCAACATCAAAAGGTTAAGAACTTCCCCAAACATCTCATTTCCACGATGGGTCCACGGACTCATTGCTAAAGCAGTTTTCTCAATGCAGGCTCTCCATCAGGGTGTCCAGGAGAAGTGGATGACAATTCAGATGTTTTGACTCTAGTCCTAGAGATCTGAATTCAGTAATTCTGGGTGTGAGATGGGGGCAGTCTCCCCCCAGGTGTTGTGGATACACAGCCAGTTGCTGTGCAGACTCGATCATTTACATCTAATACATCTCTTGGGTGGGTATCAGTGGAAGGGACATCTAATTAGGCAACAGTAGGCCCAGTGTCCAGTCTCCACTTTGCCATGCATTTGCACTGTGACCCTGGCGCTCATTTTCTACACCTGCAGAAAGTTTACCTCCCTGTGAGGACAGGTGATGGGAAGGGGAAAGGATACACTGAGGACGACCAGCCTCCTGCTGTGCCCAGGACCGTTTTCCTGGTGTAATTATCTGTAGCTCTCCCTTTCACTCTCAAAGTGTCCTCATTTGAAAGACGAATTATACGGTCCCCTTATCTGTAACACAGCGGGCCCAGGTTAGGGTACTGCTAAGCCATTGCATTAGGTGGTTAGTTAATCATTGTGGAAAGTGGCATATCATTTCATGTATCCATCAACTATGGCTCTGGCCTGTAAAGCGGTGCTGCCTCATTGTCGTGGTCTGGAATGTTCTAGGGATTCTCCAGAAAGTTCCTGTGCACAGGGGTGAGCGTTCAGTATCACTGTGGACCACGACACCCAGAGTTCTGGTCAGTGGACAAGCCTTTCCCTCCCGCTCTGCCCCAACTACAACCTTCACGATAGTGTAAGTGGCTTTCAGGCTTCCTCGTTATGACCGAACCGTCATTCACACATTCATTCATTCACTCATGCATGCATTCACTCATTCAGGCATTCATTCATTCACTCATTCATACATTCACTCACGCATGCATTCACTCATTCAGGCATTCATTCATTCATACATTCACTCATTCATACATTCACTCGCACATGCATTCACTCATTCGGGCATTCATTCATTCACTCGTTCATGCATTCACTCGCGCGTGCATTCACTCATTCAGGCATTCATTCATTCACTCATTCATACATTCACTCACGCATGCATTCACTCATTCAGGCATTCATTCATTCATACATTCACTCATTCATACATTCACTCGCACATGCATTCACTCATTCGGGCATTCATTCATTCACTCGTTCATGCATTCACTCGCGCGTGCATTCACTCATTCAGGCATTCATTCATTCACTCATTCGTACATTCACTCACGCGTGCATTCACTCATTCAGGCACTCATTCATTCACTCATTCGTACATTCACTCATTCATACATTCACTTACGCATGCATTCACTCATTCAGGCATTCATTCATTCACTCATTCGTACATTCACTCGCGCATGCATTCACTCATTCAGGCATTCATTCATTCACTCATTCGTACATTCACTCACGCGTGCATTCACTCATTCAGGCATTCATTCATTCACTCATTCGTACATTCACTCATTCATACATTCACTTACGCATGCATTCACTCATTCAGGCATTCATTCATTCACTCATTCGTACATTCACTCGCGCATGCATTCACTCATTCAGGCATTCATTCATTCACTCATTCATACATTCACTCACGCGTGCATTCACTCATTCAGGCATTCATTCATTCACTCATTCAGGCATTCACTCGCGCGTGCATTCACTCATTCAGGCATTCATTCATTCACTCATTCATACATTCACTCGCGCACGCATTCACTCATTCAGCATTCATTCATTCACTCATTCAGGCATTCACTCGCGCGTGCATTCACTCATTCAGGCATTCATTCAATCATTCATGCATTCAGCAGTCATCCACTCAGGGTGCCTGCCACGTGCCTGATGTGGTCCTAAATGTGGGGAGCAGCAGCCAGTACAGCCTCGCCCCCCGAGATCCTGCAGCCTAAGTGAGAAGACACTCAGGTAGCTGGCCATAAGGTCGGGTGGGAGCTGTGACCGAGGATGGAGGAGGGGTGCACGGGGGCTGCAGGAGCAAACGTCTGGGGCCTCTCACAGGAAGATTTTCCTGGTGCTTCTGGAGAGGGAGTGGAGTCCTGCTTCCTCTTTCTCTTCCCCATGGCTAAGTGGCTGGTAGTTCTTTCTGGAATTTAATACTTTTTCTAGCTGTAAATTTGTAACTCTGTTCCCGGGGGGGTTCACAGGCTTTTTGGAGAATTAAAGACGATGCATGAAGAAGCTTCTCTGACCTGAGAAAATGGCTCAGTGTCACAGGGTGGCAAAGCTGGGAAGGGGCTTCCAGGCAGTCGAGGTCCAACCATGTCATTTCACTAATGAGTCCAAGGCCCAGAAAGGAGCTCACTTAGCAGCACCTCCACGGCCTGAAGGGCTTCCTGGAAAAACTAGGACTTAGCGCAGGCCTGCTTCTACTCTGGGTACTGCCCTTCCAGCAGGAGCCCAAGGGGGCCCAGTTCCCACTTCCTGCCCCGCCCTCCGAGGCTGTGTCCAAGGGGCGGGGCAGCTGTGCTGGCACAGCGTGGAACCCTGGATGCTTGTGCCCGGAGCCGCAGCAGGCAGTCACCAGCACCATTTACGGGGGCGGTTTGCAAGCTGCACAAGCCGCGACGCGCCTTCGCGTGGGTCTCCCGGAGCAGCTGCAAACCTTGGGGGCCGATGGCGAGGGGCCGCTTACAGCAGGCTGCACTTCGCCTGAAGTTCAAAGCCAGCTGAGGCCAAACGATACCTTGTTTAGGCCTACACTTACGCATGATAAACCTTTTTAAAAATAGCAGGGGATAAGGAACTGAACATTCAGGATAATGTTCATTTAGAGGCGATGTGGAGGGAGGGGATAAGATGGGACCATCCAGGTAGCCGCAAAGGTACGGGTAGTATTTAAACCCTTGAGCTAGATGCTGAGCTCACAGGGATTTATTAGGTGACTCTGAATGACTTGACTTGCATGTATTAATTATAAGCATAATCATATTATATTTATTCATAATGTATTTCTGGTTAATATTTACATTCTAATTAACAATAGTTTATCTCTTGATATTAACTAATGTATTTACATTCTAATAATAATTAGAATTATTACCTTCTAGTTAATAATGCGTTCTAGTTACTATTACATTCTAATTAATAACACTTTATTTACAATCTGTTACTGAGTTAGGTGGCAAGTTCACAGGTGTCCCTTGTATTAATTAAAAAATAAGCCAGAAGTGAACTGTGTGTGATCCAATGATGGTAGCACGTCATGAACCACGAATTCGGATTAATCTAATTCCGTGCATCTGAGGTCCTTAAAAACAAAGGAGAAATATGCTTTCCTTGCTGGTCAGAGTGCAGAGGGTCTGAGTAAAGCCCACTGCCAAAGCCATGCCAGCTGGAAGATGGCCAAGATGGTAAAGATGCTACAGGCTGGACCAAAACCACGCTGTCATCCGCCGGAAACAGATCATCTCAGGGAAAGAAAAACGCAGCCTGGAGCTACGGGGCTGTAGCCCAGGCTTTAGAGACACAGAACTCTTCCCAGAGTACCCTTGCCCCCTGACTTTCCCATCACCTGCGGCAGGGCGGGCCCTGGGGGAGGCATCGCCCAGGGATGGAGGAAGCAGAGCCAGCCACCATGGCTCCATCCCTGGCCTCCAGTCACAGGCACCGTCCTCGATCGGGCCCTTCCTCAGCCCTCACTGCCCCAACCCTCACCATGGCAAGGCTGAGTCTCACCCATCCTTCAAGGTCCAGGTAAAATACCCCTTCCTCCTGCTGGCTGTTCCTGCGCACCCACCGAGAGGATAAGCTCGTCTGCTGCTCCCGTAGGGAGGGTAGCAGCTGACAGTGACCCGGATCGGGGCTCTCTGGTCTCTTCCTCAGGACGAGGCGGCACCAGCGCTGGCCTGACTGATGGAGACCAGAAGACCCTAGTCCTGATGGTCAGGAGACACCAACTCTGGAAGAAGCCCTTCTGTGAGGGATTAGGTGAAGTCTCTTGTCCGTTCTCTCCCACGAGAAAATTCCAGGCTCGGATGCCTTCACTAAGGAATTCCAGCAAGCATTTATAAAAGAAATATCACTGATCCTTCAAAAACTCTTCCAGCAGGTAAAGGAGGAGGAAACACTCCCCAACTTATTCTACGAGATCAGAATTACTCTGTTGGCAAAGTCAGAGAGAGAGAGATTCACAAGAAAACAGATCTACAGACCCAGGGTCACTCATCTGTATGGATGTAAAATACATCAAAGAGGTGTCAGAAAACTGGGCAACACAGACAAAGGATGAAACAACACGATCAAGTGGGATCGCTGTCACCACGTGAAAGAGGACCGCTGGCACCATGGCTGCAGGAAGTGAATAATCGTATCTTCAAATTCTGGTAGAACTCACCTATCCCTGCCACGTGCACACTCAGCCCCGGCGACAAGCTCCCAATTCCCAGGAAGACCTCCCGTGAGCGGTCAGGATGAACACATGCTCAGGGCAGGAATCCTAGCTTCATAAACGCATTGAACAGAGATTTGCATAGAAATCTCGGAGCCACACCCCGCTGGGAGGAGCTAGGAAGGCAGAGATTAATGAGATGTGAGCCCAGCTGGGGGGAGACCCAGGTCTGCAGAAGACGATGGAAATGTTCAGTGACTAGTGGCACAGCCTACACTGGAATCCTGGGTAGTTGTTTCAAAAAAAGAGATTGGATATATCTCCGCGCGGCTTTGGCGGCATCTCCAAGACACATGGTTAACTAAAGACAGGGAGCAGGGGCAGTGCGTACGGTGCGAGCCGACCTGTGTTTTCAAGAAAAGTGTAGCTGGATGTCGTACTCCTGTCATGGAAGATGCCACCAGCGGAGGCAGCTGGGTCTACGACTCACAGAAATCTATGGACTATTTTTGCAACTTCCTGTGAGCCTATAATTATTTCAAATAAAAAGGAAAAAAAGTGTATATAGGTATGTAGTTGCTTGTGCACCACTGACATTTTTCGGAGGCTACGAAATAAGTCGTGAACAAATATGCGTCTCAGGCACGGGATTGGCATGGATGGGGGAGAGGTGTTTTTCCTTAACTTTTTATGCCCCTTTTTATACCCTTTTGTTATCTTTTTGTTAGACTGCACCCGTATCACTTTAAGCATGGCCATGACAGACATAAGCACAGGATGTTAGGGAGCCCCAGGAAGAAGGCCTAACCTTGACCCTGGAGGGAAGGAGGGGATCATAATACCTGAGCTGAGAGACGCAGCCTGAGCCGGAGGTGGCCAGGGGAGGAGAGGGATGGGGGAATTGCCATAGGCTGAATCGTCTCCCCCCAGAATTCATGTGCTGGAGCCCTGACCCCCAGGATCTCTGACTATGAACGTATTCAGAGAGAATGTCTTTAGTTAAAACGAGGCCCTTAGCGTGGGCCCTCATCCAATCTGGCTGGTGCCCTTGTAGAGCAAGGAGATTAGGACACTCACAGAGACACCAGGGATGAGCACAGAGGAAGGCGGCCACGAGAAGGCGGCCGTTGGCAAGCCAAGGAGAGAGGCCTCAGGAGAAAACTCCAGAGGCCTCCAGAACCATGAGGAATACTTGGTTACAGTGGCCCCAGCAGACAAATACAGGAGGGAAGGAGACAAATCTGACAGAAGACCCTCCTGCCCTGTGGATGGAAGCGGGGCTGGGGCAGGCAGAGGCCACGGCCGAGGGGCTGAAGATGCCTGGGCGCAGAGAGCTGCAGGGCCAGCGTGTGCTGGGCTGCGTGTGCGGCAGCAAAGGCGTGGGGTGGACGGCACAGCGCGAAGGGTGCTGAGAGATGAGGCTGGGGAAGTGGGATGGGGCCGGTCAGGGGACCAACCCCCTGCCAGTTACCAGGCTAAGCAATCTGGGCTTATCTGCTATGGGCGATGAGGCACCTCTGAAGGAGTTTGGAGCACGTCAGGGACTTAATGGGGAGGGACAGAAGCTGGGAAGACAGGAAGGAGACGTAGAGCCAGGTTGCAGCCTAGGGAAGCAGACGCTGAATCTGTCATGAGGCGTCTCCGTATCCTCCACCCACACAGAGGGGGCTCGGGAAACACTAAATGAACAAACGTGCATTTGAAAGGTGGCCTCCACGCCTGCCTCTCCCCACCCGACACTTGCTCTCAGCTCTGGCCACACCAGCCACAAGTTTTTTACCTTCTCATCGGGCATCCAAAACCCTGGGGACGTGCGACTCCTCCACGGCTGGAGAGGCTTAGGAGGTGCTAAGTGAGGGCCCCTGGCTGATGCCCCCGGCCCTTGCCCCACGTCCAGGCCGGGGAGGTCACTTCCCACAGAGCCTTGGCACGAGGCCAGGAGGGTCTGGAAGGCCAGCAGAAGGCTCACCTGTGGAAAACCCCATTTTTTTGTGGCACTTGGTAAATTCGATATTGAAATAGGTGACCAGGGCGTGGACGTAGTCATTGCGCTGTATCTGCAGGCAGAAGGCGGATGTGAAGGACAGCTCCTCCGTCTTCACCGTGTAGATGTCCACCTCCTGCAGCCCAGAGAAGAGAGAATGCGGACGCTCAGTGCCTCCACCGGGTCTGGGCCGTCCTCAGCTTCATTCCCCAGGGAGACTATGGATGGCAGACTCCCCAGGGTGTCATGGCTCTCGGGGGGACTTCCCAGGCCCACCCACCCCCCTCCCCATGACCTCCTCCATCCTTTCTAGGGTGGAGTCGGCTAAGGCAATGCTGCGAGCAGATTTAAGTCAGAGCCTGAGGATAACAGAATCAGGACGGTAAATCTTCTGGGGATGAGTGCTGATGCGGGGGAGGGGAGAGGAGAAGAAGATGAATTAGAGCCTCTGTAAACCCAACCCAGATATCCTCAGAGCAGTCCCCCTCGGCATCACTAGTGCATCTAGCTGTTCTCAGGCTGTGGTCCCTGGAGGAGCACGTCGGCATCGCCGGGGGTGGGGTGGGGAGGGGAGGGCATCCCAGACCTACTGAATCAAGGCAGCAGTGTGTGCCCCGTCAAGCCCTCCCAGGTTCCGGCAGACCCGACTGCTCCCTTCCCAGCAATACGAGGTACGGAGTATTCTCTCAGGAGTGAGGACCGAGCCCGCACGGTCACGGACTGAGCCTGGGGAAGCCAGCCGACCATTTACCACAAGCCCGGACAGTTAAAAACAAATGAAAGGGGGAAATAAGAGGTGAGAACTTTTCAGTTCCAGCTAGGAATGGACAACACAAGGAACTCATCGTTCTAACAGTTTCAGCTGGGAAGCGGCTGCACATCAGTCTTGCTGGGAGCGGGAGTAAAATGAACAATGGTTTGCAACATGGTGCTCTTTCTGCGAGAAGGATGCTGACCCGTCGTTGGCCGGCTCCAGCAAGACACAGCAGACCTCCCAAGGCCCAGGAGGCATCCAGGCCGCCTTCAGTGAGGTCTAAGGAAGAACCTCCCACTGCCGGGCTGTATGGCAGACACCTCTGTCCTGAAAGCTCTGTACGGGCCAGACAGACCCCTGTGTGCCTGGAACGGTCCCCAGGGGCGCCCCTGAGACCCGGATGATGGAAGATGTTGGGAGTGACTAGGAGAGAGGGGTCTCCGGGTGGGGAAACAAGAGCAGCGAAGAGACAGAGACTTTTATCTCTACACGTTTCTAGGATGAATAAAGGAAAAACTGATGCAAAACATCCTGGGGACTTCAAAGCCAAGTCCTGTCTCCACAGGAGGGCAGTGGACAGAGGCGCTAGTGAGGTCGAGGCAGCCAGGCAGCCCAGAGCCTTGTTACGGTGCGGGCTGGCAGCTGTGACCCCCTCTGACCTGTCGGTTGGGAAGAGGGTGGGACTGCAGGTGCAGGGGACCGTGGGAGCCCTCGATGTCGGTGACATCACTTCAGATGCAAGCTCAAGTACGGGAACAGGGCTAAAGGTCCCTGTGAGCCCGGGTCAGGCGTGCAGAATTCGATGGGGTTAGAAAGCCAGTCCCCTTTTACCCCGAGAATGCAAGAGCCCTGGGGAGCATCCCCAGGTAGTGGCTGCCGTGGGCTCCTGCACTCCCCCTGGGAGGGGGCACTCACTGCCTATCAGGCAACCAATCCTTCCCCGATGTCTCCAGTCGGTAGGTCCTGCTTCTAAACTAGCGAGCAGCGCCCTCACCAGCCTCTGTAACTTCCACCCACGGAACAAGCCACCGCCCGCTCGTGCTCACGTGGGTCCCCTAAACCTTTTCTCCTCCAGCATAAACTGCGTCTCCTGAGTCATGGCTTCCGACGCCGTCACCCTCCTGATCTGGGACCCGCTTCTAGCAGCCTCTGACCTCGAAGCGCGCTCTGCCGGTTGCAGCTGCCTTCAGCCGGCCAAGCCCCTCCCCACAGCATCCCTTTCATCATCCTTATTTCTGGGACCCGAGTGCGGGGGGGAGGGTCCTTCATTACATGTCACCCTGTTAGTTTGGGCCGTTGCCCAGAGTGGGGAAATCTGTTTAGCCCCAGTACCTGTCAGCTTATGATGTTTGCCACCCCTCTGGGCCACGTGTCTGCAGGTCCCTCCAGCCCAAACACTCTTAGCGCAGCTGCGCTTAACTGTGATTTTGTTAAGGGCTTCGGCAGAGTCCCCTAGGCTGGGCTCACGCTGTCTACATTCACTGACGTTTCCGCTCCTTCTCCACTGGGGCCAGCCCGCCAGGCTCCAGGCTCCTTCCAAGGTCCCTGTCCCTTTCTCTCGGGCGCCCTCTGCCACGGGCCTCGCCTGGTCTTTCCACCCTGCTTCTGGCTCCTCTCAGGGGTCTCACCACCTCCGCCCCTGTCCCCACCATTAGACTGGAGCCCTTTAGACGCGGGGTCTGGACGTTATGGTCTGTGCGCCCTCAGTGAGCGATGTAACCCCGACACGCGCCACTCTTCTCCTAAAACTGTCTCCCTGCCTGAGGACTCTCCTTCCCATCCCCTCCCCAGGCCCCTCCTTCGGACCAACCAACGAATCTCTCTCAGATGCATTCCCACTGTGCCATTCCCTGGATCTAAAGCCTTCCACGACTTTCTACGGTTTACCTAAAAATATCCAAGCCTCTTGGCCTGGACTCAGAGGGGGACCTGGGAAGTAGACCCCGTGACCCATCTGGACTGGTTCCTTTCTCCTCTGTCCTCACCTCACTTCTTCACCACTCTCAGCCTGCACAGGAACAACGATGCACCTGCGCACACGCACACACACACAGAAACACCCCATCTGTCGGGGATTCCGTCTCTATAGGGTCTCAGACGCCCATCAACCAGTGTCGGCCACCAGTGCCCTGACAGCGTTCTCTAGGTCCTACGGACATTTGCATCTGAATAGGGGCCTCCGAAGGAACAAAACCCGTCCAGACTGAAAGGATGATCTGCGTTAGAATGGGCGCCAGGGAGGCGACTGCTGGCCTCTGGAGTGGGGACAGGCAGTCTGTGTGGGTGAGTCAGCTGTGACCGGGCCTCAGAGACACAAAGGCCTCCAGTCAGGGCCCTCCCTCCTCTCAGGCCCGAAGTGTCCAGAGGCAGACACGTTATGCTGGCCCCCGGAGCCCTGATCCCTTTGCCAGAAGGCTTTCTCTTTCAGCAGCCGCCTCAGCAACTCTGAGACCCCAGCGAGACCCCTGGCTCGGCCTCAGGCTGCCCCACCAGGCGCAGGGCTCCGCAGGCACCGGTGACTCAGAGGGGCCCCGGCCGATGCTGTCCACATCACTACATCATGTTACAAATGGATGTCTCAGATCAGAAGTCTGGTCAAAACAGAGTCTTAATTATAATAAAGTGTCACAAGCCGCAACGTTAATAGCGATGAAAATAGCAATTAAGCGTGTGAAGAAGGGCAAGTGTTTTCCCAGGGAAGGTGCTGAGCACATTAGCGAGAGCTGACGATGGCTCTCCTGGTGGCAGAAGCAAACACAGCCGTCCTTGCCCTTCTCAGAGCTCAGGAAGAAAGGTGACATGCACGGAGGGCCCAGAACTCCAGCCCCGCCATACCCACAGTCCCAGGCTGCACTCCGGTGTAACCAAGGAGAGACCCTTGCCTGTTCCTGGCTGGAGGGGGAGAGGGAGGCGGGGGGGACAGAGCAGGCCAGTCTGGGACCAGCCTTGGACGTGCACAAGTGCCGTGGCCACACCTGCAGGGCAGGGGCAGAGAGCGACCCAGGGCCCAAGCACATTGAAGGAATCGTATCCCCGCGCCACCATGGGCAGACGCCTATCGGTTCCATACAGCTGCCATGCGTCATTTTGGCAAATGCAGTTGCACCAGGTGATCTCCACTCGTACTACAGTGTTGGCAGCCATGCTCTGCACTACGGGGGAGTTATCTGGGGTGGACTTTGCTGGCTCTTGTTTGGGATGCCAGAGAGAGAGGCTTTGGGGACAGAGGGGCCGGTGGGAAGAAATAAGAGGACGTTTGCTTCTCATCAACCCTGCCTGGACTCAGAAAGGGCCGAGTTAAGAAGCAGAATCCTCAGGCAGGATGTTCCAAAAGGGAGGCGGTGTCTATCTGATGGGACCTGTACAAGGTACATCTAGTTTTATTTGTCCTCTGAGGTCCCTTTGAAATGCCATGGTGACAAGGCTTGCATTTCTTCTCAGGAAGACTGTGACCAGGGACAGGGGACCGTTCTCACCTGGACAAAGCAGCCGTTTGCATCAGTCCTGCAGAAACCTCCCCGCACCCCTGGGCTCTTCCCCGTTGCATCCACCCAGAGTTCCCGAAAAAGCAGTGAGGTGCACAGGACCAGGGCGGGAGGGTATGCTTCAGCAAGATGGGGGCTGGGAGGGCTGATGACAACGGACACAGTGAACCCAGATTCTTCGATTAAAACATTAACTTGAAGCCTATAAGACAGATGTCTTTCTAGACTTTAAAAAAAGTAGTGAAATAGCAAGAGTTTTCCATCGTTAGACAGGATAGATTAGCATTTGTAAATGCAGATACTTAGAAAAAGGGTTGGAAAGATCAGCTCATCCTGTGGACAGCGGTTACCTGTAGGAGGAGTGTGGGCTGGGAGGGAGGGAGGTCTCGGGGGGCTTTTATCTGTACCCCAGCAAGTTTGGCACGTCTGATATTTAGTGATAAGGATGCACTGGGTAAGGACTGGTCTGCCGAGGGTGCTGGCGAGCTGTTCTCCGTCTGCGCTGAAGAAAGCCTTGGAGGACAAGAGGTGAGGGCCGCACCAACAAGGCACTCAGCAGGAGGGAGCTCCGTGCGGCCGGTCAGATGTGTGCTTAGAGGTGCGGGCGTGAGCTGCTCACACGGCAGACTGAGGTGTGGGATCTCTTGCCTAGGAGGCCAGCGCCCTCGGAATGCAGGAGCTTCCCCCCACCTGAGCCTCCAGGGTGTCCTCCCTCGGATATTCCTACAAGCCCATCCGACACCCCTCCCCCCTCACACCCCACCCCTCCCTCACCAAGGGACATGCACCACCCACCCCCCAACTGTGCCACGTGGAGTCCAGTGGCGCTCTCTCCCCAGCTCTGCTCGGTGACAGTGCCGGCTTTGATAGGTCACCACGGGCTGCCAGAGGCTCTGGCCAGGGTGGCCTTGCCTCACAGTTTGGGAGGAGCTGGTGTGGCCTCTACTCAGGCCCAAGAGTCCAGGTGACACAGCCAGGTTCCCGCACACCCAGGCCCGAGCAAGCGGCGTCTGCAGACCTTTATTAAACAGGCATTGGTCACCACTTGCTTTGGGTCCACGATGTCTACCAGGGGCTCCTTCATGGCAACGTCCCGGATGCAGGTCATGTCAAAGCCATAGACGTTCTCCCACCCTGTGGGAAGAGAGCGAGAAGTGGCAGCAGGACCCCCAGAAGTCTCCCGACCCCCCTGAGTCCTAGAGGGTGGGGGGCAGCTTGTGTCCCCCTGCCTGAGGGCAGGAGAGTCGCTTGCCTGGTGGAGAGCTCTGCAATGTACCAGACGCTCATTCACCATCTCATCTGTACAGGTCCCACTTTAGGGTTAGGAAAAGTGAAGCCCAGAGAGGCTGAGAAAATTCTCCAAGGTCACACAGCAGACTCCCACGGGGTCAAGACTAGAGCCCACATTCCTGATTCTTCTGTACCTGCTCTCCTGCCCCCTCTCTGAGCCTCAGAGTCTCCTACGAACTCTCTCCTCTGCCATCCACATTTCTACCCCGGAGCCTTTTTTCCAGTCGTTCTCCACACCTACAAGGCCCATCTCTTTCCCTCCTCCCATCCCCGCCAGCTGAACCTCTCAAGCAGCAGAAAGAAACACGGGCTTTCGGTGAAACAGGCTGCAGCGTGAATGCCAGCACCACCACTTCCTGGCCAGGCCCTTGTGCAAATTTCCTAACCTCTCTGAACCTCCATTTTCTCAACTGAAGAAATGAGGGGCAGGGGCAGGGGTAGTCCAGGAGAGGGCTTAACTTTCTTACATGCCATGATGTTCTCTCTAAGGATGCATCTCGTAAGACATATCCCCCCGTTGGGGCACAAAGCACCCCAACAGTGCTCTTTGGCCCTTGGGGCTGTTCATAAGATGCTTTAAGCAGGGGACGTATTCAGGATGCAGGGTTGGAGGGTAAATGAATGCAGGTCTGATGGTCCAAGATCACCCTTAAATGATGGTAATCATTGATTGATCACCTAGCCCTGGCCAGACCCTTCATTGAATCTCCCCATCAACCCCATGAGGACACCTCCTTATGACAGATGAGAAAACAGGGGCTTGCAGAAGCTGGCATCCGGCTCACATGCAGTATCTGGTCCAATATCCCACAGCAGGGGAACCGTGGAGCTGGGGCTCAAACCCAGCTTGGGTCCTAATCCTTCAGCTGCACTGACTCAGTCGTGAGAGCAACCAGGAATGCCATTTGCTCTCCCCACAGCGCAGAGAGTGCCTTAGCGGAGTCTTCAGTTACTGGCCAGCTGAAATCTCACTTGTCTGTTTATTCGGAGGGGTTTAGAAATACACTGCAGTAGAGACGCTTTTCTCTAAAATCTTACAGGATTATTTTTTTTTTTAAATGTTCACCGAACAAATGGTACCTTAGGGAACTCATGAGCCTGCATGTGTTTAGGAGAGGGGGGTGGGAGGAGGGAGGTGTGAATGGTCAGGGAAAGCTATGCCCCTTTTACTCAGATTCCTTTCAAGGGCACGCAAAGCTCTTCCTCGGGGAGAAGAGGCCGAGAAAATAAGCATCTCCCGGAGGGGGAGCACTTGTGAAATTCTGGCTTGAGGATAAGATGCCAGTCAGATCCCATTACATACACAAGGCTGGTGCCAAAGTCCCAACTGAACCTACCTAAGTTTGGGGAAGTGTGTCAACAGCACACGCTTCAGAGAAGACCTCCTTCTAGAATCTGGGAATAGCTGTCCCTGCTCACCCAGATAGAACATGCACACCAAAACACACTGCCTTTGGTTAAAACCCCTTCTCAAGAGACCTGCAGCCACGTACCTGCTCTTTCCCTCTCCCAGCCCTGCTTTAAGTTAAGGTTCAGTGAAAAAGTCAGGCAGGGGGCTTCCCTGGTGGCGCAGTGGTTGAGAATCCGCCTGCCGATGCAGGGGACACGGGTTCGTGACCCGGTCCGGAAGATTCCACGTGCCACAGAGTGGCTGGGCCCGTGAGCCTGTGCGTCCGGAGCCTGTGCTCCGCGACGGGAGAGGCCACAACAGTGAGAAGCCCGCGTACCGCAAAAAAAAAGAAAAAAAGTTAGGCAGATATCTAAGAGTCTATGTGGGTAATGGTTAAAGTCCTGGGCTTTGGGCTTCAAATCTGGGCTCTGCTGTTTATTTGCTGTGCAACTCCAGGCAAGAATTTAACCTCCCAAAGAGTTGGTTTCTTCTTTAAAATGGAGATGACGATCATGCTAGTTACTCTATAGAGTTGTTACGAGGATTAAATGTGATGATATATGTAAAGTACATGATACAGTGCCTGGCCCATAGCAGGCCCTTGATACACAAGTGTTGCCGCCGTTATGTGGTTTGCACCCTGGCTTTGCCGCCATCCAAGCTGTGTGACCTTGGCAGATCGGTCCCCTTATCTCTGGCTTGTTTTGTAAAGTGAGGAGTTTGGTTCCGTGGTTCTGTGTTCCGGAATCATCTGGGACACTCTTTACAATACAGATTCCTGGACCACAATCAGACCTACTGCATCAGAATCCCCAGATTTGTGCCCCAGTGAGCTGGAATTTTCACGTCTACATAGGCAATTCCAACCAGTTAGAAATCCTGGGCCTAAATAATTTTCGAAGTCCCTTCCAGTCCCTTTCAAATGGACTTAAACTACATAGGTAATTCCAACCAGTTAGAAATCCTGGGCCTAAATAATTTTCGAAGTCCCTTCCAGTCCCTTTCAAATGGACTTAAACTACATAGGTAATTCCAACCAGTTAGAAATCCTGGGCCTAAATAATTTTCGAGTCCCTTCCAGTCCCTTTCAAATGGACTTAAACTACATAGGCAATTCCAACCAGTTAGAAATCCTGGGCCTAAATAATTTTCGAAGTCTCTTTCAAATGGACTTAAAGTCTCAAATGGCCACTGTGACACCTTCTCCAACGACTCTCAACCATGGGGCCTCTCCTCCTGTATCCTCAGCACCTACAGCAGAGCACCTGGCACAGTAGAGGTCCACGGATAACGCTTTTTTAATTGGAACGTATTCCCAAACTTGTAAGCCTGTCCTGCTTCCCAATGCCTCGTGTTTTAGTTATCTTCTTAGGGGTTAATTCGTGTCTTCTCTCCCCAGCCAGACTGCCCCACTTCCAGTTATTCAATGACCGATCACCCAGGACATTAGACTTTTCTCTCCTTTCTGCTGACCATTCGTTTCCCACTAGCTTCTTTACACTACGCGACGCAGGGATGGGAGAGGATAGACATCAGGCATATTAATCTTTTGTTGTAATTCTGTCTTGTCTATTGAATGAGTGAATGGGGGGTGAGGGTCATCAGTCAGCAGGAAATACTGTAATTAATTTTCTGGGGATTAAAAAAATAACATCAGAAGGACCTGTGACATTTAGTTTCTGTATTAAAACAAACTCTTGAAAAGGACCATGCTATGGTGCAATGAATGCAACTAAAGCAGCAACAAAGCCCAGACCCACCATAACTACAGACCAGATGGACTAAAAGTCCCACTTTAATGGCCCGGCAGAGGAAAAGGTATGCTCTTCTCTGGGCATAAATTATGCATCTGTCTCTACTGTCCAGCATTACTCACAAGGCCCAGCATTAATAAAAATTACAAGACACATGGAAAAGAAAGAAAAACATGACCCATCACCAAAAGAAAAAATAGTCAATAGAAACAGACTCAGAGATCAGGTGTTGGGATTATCTAACAGAGACGTTCAAGTACCTGTAATGAATATTTCAAAGAATCTAATGGAGGGACTTTCCTGGTGGCACAGTGGTTAAGAATCAGCCTGCCAGTGCAGGGGACACGGGTTTGATCCTAGGTGCGGGAAGATCCCACATGCCATGGAGCGACTAAGCCCATGTGCCACAACTACTGAGCCTGTGCTCTAGAGCCCACGAGCCACAACTACTGAGCCCACGAGCCACAACTACTGAGCCCATGCACTGCAACTACTGAGTCCGAGTGCTGCAGCTACTGAAGCCCGCGCACCTAGAGCCTGTGCTCCACAACAAGAGAAGCCACCGCAATGAGAAGCCCGCACACGCAACGAAGAGTAGCCCTCGCTCACCACAACTAGAGAAAGCCCGTGCACAGCAACGAAGACCCAACGCAGACAATAAATAAATAAATAATAAATTATTTTAAAAAAAGAATGTAACCTGTAGAGAGAGACTGCCTAGTTAAAAAAAAAAAAAGAATCTAATGGAGAAAACATGCATGAACAGATGAAGAATTTCATCGGTGAGATGGGAACCATAAAAAAGAGCCAGTGGAACTGCTGGAAGTGAAAATCACAATATCAAAGATGAAGAATTCTTCCAATGGGCTCATGAGCAGAATGGATATATCAGAGGAGATAATAAAACTGAAAACAAAGACAGGAATATGAAAGACCGGAAAACAAATTTCACTCTTCATTGGAGAGACCTGTAGCTACACAATCCCTCCCTTCCCTGGCCCGAGTAATTGGAGCTTCCCTGCTAGGGCAAATGGGACTCTGCCTCCGAGAAAATCAGAGCAAGTGCCACCAGGAGCCACTTACAGCTTCTCCTCTAGTCGGAAAGGAAGGCGTGCATAATAGTTTAATACACTGCAGGCTCTCAGATCAAAGTCAGCTCCTTGTGTAAAATAGGCTAGAAATAGAACTCTGGATGTCGGGGTGGTGGTGGAAGGGAAACCCATGGAGAGCGTCTGAGCCGTCCAAGAGGTTCTGCCCTTCAACCCCTCAGCTACAGGCACCACCAAATCTACACGAGGGGTTCCTTGTCACCTTCTCGTCGGTGGGGAAGCTGGTGCCCATCCTCTGACCCTCAGCAGGTTCTAGATTCATGTACTGGGCAACAAAATCAAATAGAATATCTACCAAATTTCCTTCCCATTTTGAGATTCTAGAAATCCCCAGAGTAAAAAAAAAATGTAATGATTGCTCCTCTCTCAGGGTTAAACCGTCCACCTTGCACATCCGTCTGCTGGTTTACTTCTATTCCTTCATTCATTTTCTCATTCATTCACTCAACAAAATATGCGCTGTGAGCCTCGTACATGACAATCACGTCTCTCTTTCTGTGTGTTCTCTAGTAGTCGGTGAGCAAATTGAGGGCAGGCTCTGTATTTCACTCATGCCTGTGTTCCCGCGATGCACGTGGTTGAGAAAGGAGGGAAGGGGAGGAGAAGGGGGGAGGGAAGGGGAGAAATTGTTTTCTTAATTTCCTTTCTGCAAGGGACTGGGCTTGTCTCCCTCTCCTGCCCCACTTTAAGATTTTTCTCTTTTAGCTGGTTCCTGAGCCAACTGGAATTTGCTTACAATTGTTCCCTTGGCGATCATTAACCTTTATGCTTTCACTCTTGATTAAGACCTGAGAGCAATCAAAATCCCTGTTTATTTAAAACAGATTTCTAAATGGACTTGCTTCCTTCACTAAAAACAGAAGCAGGGCATTAAAAAAAAAAAACAACGTTTAAATAGAAAACGAGAATATGTTAAATAAAATGTAAAAGGTGTGTGAGATTTTTGGTTTGGGGGCAGTGGTGTTGCCAGACTAGAGTTTCCACAAGAAAAAATGGGGCTGACTTTTCATTTTCTTTTCTTTTTCAGAAGGTATGAACATTGCGATGGGCAGGACAAGACTCCACCCCACGGTCTCCAGTCCTGGGCTGGCACCTGAGTAGCGGCCAGTGCCCCAGCGCCTGTCAGGACGGGTCCAGTCCTCATTGCAAGATGCGTTAGCCAAGGTCCATGATCCAGGCAAGGAGGAGGGTGAGGTATGTTTGCTTTTAAACCATGAGGAGGTTCCTTAAAGAGCTGTGCCGAGGGTCGGAGCTCAATCAATATTTAGTGCACGTGAGAACAAAGAATGGGTCTGAATGTTCTCCCCCAAACACGATTTACACAGTTACGGCAAGAACTCTAAAAACAGCATTACCGCGCAGCTCCAGGGCAAAACATGTCCTACTTATATATGCATTTGATCAACATTCCCTGTTGAGCTGTTTCTGAAACTTATCAGGAGGGCACATCTGTCCTAGATTCTGAGCCACTGGAGGCCAACGAGCTTGGCAGTCAGGCTCGGGGGCCAGAGCCACGAGCAGGAAGGGGTTTAGTGATACATTCGGAGACCAGGCTGGCGCACGCAGCACCAACGACTCTCGCGTCCCTTAGTATATATCGCCTCACTTAATCCTCACGGCAAGTCTATAGGATTGGGGACTTCATCTCAACCGAGGCTCAGAGATGTTAGGTAATTTGCTCACGGTCACCCATAGGATGTGAAGCCAGGGCTGGCCAACTTCAGAGCAGGATCATCTAACCTCGGCCCCCCTACCTCTCATTGTTTATCGAATGTTGGAAATGATGCCAGAAGGGCTGTAGGCATAGGGCACAGAGCCTCAGACAATCGTCCCGTTTCTGTCTTCTCCCGAACCCGTCTCTGAACTTCATGCTCTGAGTTTATATTTCCAGAAGGGTGTGAACACACACGCAGATGCACTCATTCTGTGGTATCGCCAGCAGCACGAACAATGATTAGACGGCACAAGACTTTGTTGAGCTCTGGAGGCCTAGCCTCTGGGGGCAGGAGGCCCATCTGTCCCGTCTGGGAACCCCTCCACTGTAGGTGGTCTTGCCAAGGGGGTTTAGCGCTGCAGGGGCTGGAACCCAGATCTGCAGAGCCCATTAGACCGTCTGGAATTTCTGCTTGTGCTCTGGTCACGTCGCACACATGCTTGTGTGTGGGGGGTCTTTGCCCCTTGGTCGTTTTAGTTCTGGCTGAGGACACACGGCTGTCTCTAAACCTTATGAAAACATAATCCGTTTAATCTCGTGGAGGACCAGGTTTGTGTCACTGAGAATGGTTACCCTTTAAAGGAAATAGAACACAACAACCCTTTGGGGACCAGATAAAACGTTGGAGGGTTTGGGGGGCTTTTTTCTAAGACAACACTTTTTCAGCTGATGAGGCATAATGAACACCGGTGCGGATAAGTCCCCTGCCTGTCCCCGACACCTACATGGCCAGACCCCATCTCTCCCCATCTTTTACTTAATGGGAAGGAGAATCGATATAATGCTGAAAAGTTTGAAGGGTACAAAAGCGGGTTCAAAACGACTGGCCTGGCTGGAGACCCGTGGTCCCTGCCCCTGTGTGGACGCTGGGGATAAGTGACCCTTAACAGCTTCCAGGCCCCCAGACAGCTCTGCAAAACCTCGGCTTCTGCTGCTTCCTCCATTTTCCATTCGCACTGTGTTCATTCTCTCCCCGCTTTATCTCCCACCAGCCATGCTGCTTATTCCCTCTCTGTAGAACCCCACTCTTGGGACCAGGGGAAAACATCCAGAGAGAAGAATCCAGAAAGCGTCACAGGTAAACTCCAGAGGCACGGCAGCTGTGGCCGCGAGAGAGCTGCTCGTCAGCCCGCTGAAGCGCTGTCCACCCCAAACGCGCAAAAATAAACAAATAAAAAAGCCCAGGGCTTCCCTGGTGGTGCAGTGGTTGAGAGTCCGCCTGCAGGGGACACGTGTTCGTGCCCTGGTCCGGGAGGATCCCACATGCCGCGGAGCGGCTGGGCCCGTGAGCCATGGCCGCTGAGCCTGCGCGTCCGGAGCCTGTGCTCCGCAACAGGAGAGGCCACAACAGCGAGAGGCCTGCGTACCGCAAAAAAAAAAAAAAAAAAAAAAAAGCCCAACAGAGAATCAAAAGGTGACTTACAGTGGATTTTGAAGTCCTTGTACTGTCTGTCCTCAATTGCTACCACGTACAATGCTGCCCGGTCTGGAAACATAAGCCCTCCAGGTTTCTGTTGATGAATTGTGGAGAAATGGGTCTCGTAATCTATTCACCTGACAAAGACATCACATTTTTGAACTGCACATAGAGTCACCAGACAGGCACCCCCTTGCCAGTATTTCTCACTCAGCAGACTGTCTGTCACCTTGGCCGGGACTAGGGTTGGGCAGGGAAGCTCAGTTTTGACTTTGGTACATGGGAAACCTCAAGGGGGCGAGGTGGGGTCAATGGGACACATGAGGAGGGGCACATGTCCAGTGAGGGACGGTGGAAGATGTTTTAACTTTTAAGCCTGGAGAAGCCAAGGTCAAAAGCACACTGGGCTCTCTGGCAGCCATGCAAGTCCCTAGCACTTGGTGACCAGCATCGACTTTGGACAGCAAAGAATGGGTGTCAGTTATACCAAAAGAGGCCAAGGTTAGACCTAAGAAAGCTCATTATGTCCCCAGAAGCAAATCTAGTTTAAAGAGAGGGGCCCGGAAGCAGTGGCTGTATTCTTCCTGGGCTGCAGGCGGTGGGGCAGAGCAGCGAGGCAGCCGGCAGACCAGCGAAGGGACAGCATGCAGCAGGCTTACCAGCCACTTGTCCCTGGCAAAGATGACGGTGTTGAGCATCGATTCATAGAACAGACAGTAGCCCATCCACTCGCTGATGATGATGTCCACCTTCTCCTCGGGCAGTTCCACCTCCTCCACCTTCCCCTTGAAGATGGTGATGACTGGAAAATAAGAACCCCATGGCCACACTTTTTGGGCACCCTGACCGGGAGTCATGAGCACCCCGCATCAGGACCCGATCGACCTACAGGTGTCAGCGCTGTTCTGATTCTCCTTCTAGGAGGTGGCCTATCTCCCCCTATACCAAGCTAGTTTGCCCTAAGAGGATTGAAAACTCTTGGCATGTTCCCCCTAAAACGTATTGAGCAGTTGCTGTGTGGCTGGCACCGTGCTAAGCCCAAGACAGGCACCTGTCCTGTCATCGTCCAACAAGTCTTTGAAGTAAACACTCTATTCTTATTCTCCTCTTTAAGGAAACTGAGGCTTAGAGGGGTTAAAGGATGACCGTGCAAACAGAGCCCGGGTCTGATAAGCAGCGACTCTCACACTTCTCGGAGTCCCCACCCCATGTCAGGCTACCGTGATGATTCAAACCCACAGCAGGAAGAGAGGCTGCCTCTCCTACCCTTGTATCTGTTCACAGCCCGGGCTTAGCCCCAGGGGGTGCCCATCTAGAGCTGGAGAGGAAGGAAATTTGGTGTTTTGACAAGAGCATGGGCTCCACACTCAGGAAAGCTGGGTTTAAGTGCTGGATCTTCTCATCACTAGCTGTATGACTTTCTGCAAGTCACTTGACCCAACCGAACTCCAGTTCCCCAGAGAACAACCGGGGGAAGTGACATCTACATAGTGGGAGGTTGTACTGATGTAATGAAATGTCACAGGTGAGGTGCGGGCTCGCAGTTGGGGCTCTAGAGAAGGCAAGTATTATCTGGCACTGGCCGATGGAGAGGTGACGGGGGTAAGATCGGGACAAAGGCCCTTCTCTAAATGGCCTCTGCTCCTGAGTCCCTTCCAAGACCCCTCCCTCTACGGCAGGAGGAACTTCTCAGTTGAGTTTTTGATCATTTGACGTAGACATACACAGAGTTTGGGAATCTCGTTTTGCATTCACTGCTGTAAAGATCAGAGCACAAGCTATCTTAGATGCCACTGGCTGTGCAATTGACAGGGTGATGTATGGGTTGGCTGGTCCCATCAGAACCTTTCCTCTAGAAGGAAACTCTGTCTGCGCCATCCTCTGAAAAAAACACCCAATGCCTGAGCTTTTCTGGGAAAACTAAACAATGGCCTGTACTCAGGAGTAAAAAACAAAAGAAAACAAAACACCACCTCTGTCCTGAATCTGAGTTTCCTGAAAATGAATGCGGATGACAGACTCTTAGATGCAAAGGGCACTCAGGTCACCGGCTTTACTCCCCGCCCTCACAGTGGATGGTGCCGGGGTGCCCATCAGCAGTGTCTAATGATGATTTGCTCTCCAGGGCGTGGTGTTTAATCAAAGCTTAATCAGATAAGGCCCCTCTGAAAGGAGTAGGTGTCAGGCACTTCCGGCACAAAGTGGGGTTCTTTTTTTTTTTCCCTGAAGATAACTTTAATAAGGCGTGGGCTGATGGTTGATTTGTGGAACTAAAGGTCGAAGAGGGAGCGCATCACATCTGGCTGGCTCATGCACTGTTGGATACTTTCCAGCCGAGTGGAGTCCAAGGCGCGGGCCTCCTCTGCAAAGCGGCGGTGTCCCTCGTCGGTCAGCTTCCAGAGGCAGGACCGGGGGCCGTGTGCTGGTCCCACCCTGCGTGCTGACCGGCACTTTCTCAAAGCCGTCTCGGAAACAGAGATCGTGACGCACGGTATTCTTCCAGCCTTCAGGAGCCGTCCGGAAAAAGGCGAAATGTTGTCGAGTGAAACTGTAGATCTGTTGCACGTTGGGGCCACAGGGGGAACCGTTTCTTAATGCCAGTGCAGTTAGGTGGAAGTAATTGAGAGGGGCCGGGACCAGAGCCCCCCCTCCTGGCTGTTGGCTTGCCGAAGCCTCCGACGCTGGAGGGGGGCCCTTTTGTGAGGGGACGGGAGAGCCCCAGCGGAGCTGGCATCCTGGCCCTCAGCCTTCTCCTCCTCTGTGAGCTCCCAGCTGCCAGGGGAAGAGGCAAAGTGCTTCCGAGGGGGACACTGGTCTCCAGAGAGTGAGGGCGACTCCAGCACTGTGGCCTCTGGGCATTTGGCAGTCTTCTTCTTTTGGGGGTGGCTGAGGGCACGTTGGCCCTGATCACTCCCCGGCTTGCGTGGTCCTCCTGCTTCCTGCGCAGAAGCCCTGCCCCTGGGAAGGAAGGGTAGGAAGGGCTAGTCTTCACCAAAAGGCTCGGAAGGGGAGGGGGCTGTCAAAGCTCTGCTCCTCGGGGGCTGAGACCCAAGGGCGGGAACTCAAGCTAGAGCAGGACCCAGGATGCAGAAGGAACATTCACAAGGGGACAAAGCATGGGAGTTTTGAAAATGCAAACAGAGTACCTAATTTAGTTTATTCCGAAAAAGACCTGGCAGATATATGCTGGATCCACCTGCCTAATCATTTGCATGCAAAGCCTGATTTGTCTTATTTTTGTAAACATTTGAAAGTGTTTTCTTTCTCTTTGCACATCTCTTGAAGGCTCTTCCGTAATGTCTGCACGTGACTGTGGGGCTATGGGTCGGTCCCTCCTCCTGCATTAATCACGACCTCCCTGAGGCACAGGAAGATGTTTTCTCCTGCCTCTGGTGCCCCATGGCCTCCACTCTGGGTGCCTAGGACAAGGCTCAACCATGATTCCATAGACAGGACTCCATAGGACCATGGGAAGCAGATGTGGACAAGAACTTCTAACCCAGTCCAACAGACAGGAATGTACAGAATACTCCTCGGGTGCCCCCCAGTGAGAGTGTATGCTCTTCCTGATCTCTGCCCTAGCACTCCTATCCACTAGCTGTTATCCTGATCTATATGGATGCAACAGATGATAGGTAGGTAGATAGATAGATAGATATAGACGATAGACAGATACAGACGAGAGATACAGATGATAGATATAGATGATAGATAGATATAGACGATAGACAGATATAGACGATAGATACAGATGATAGATAGAGATGATAGATAGATATAGATGATAGATATAGACGATAGATAGATATAGATGATAGATAGATATAGATGATAGATAGCTATAGATGATAGATAGATATAGATGATAGATATAGATGATAGATAGATATAGATGATAGATAGATAGATATAGACAATAGATATAGACGATAGATAGATATAGACGATAGATACAGATGATAGATATAGATGATAGATAGATATAGGTGATAGATAGATAGATATAGACGATATAGATGATAGATATAGATGATAGATAGATATAGACAATAGATATAGACGATAGATAGATAGCTATAGATGATAGATACATAGATATAGACAATAGATAGATATAGATGATAGATAGAGACGATAGATATAGATGATAGATAGATATAGATGATAGATAGATAGACGATAGATATAGACAATCGATAGATACAGATGATATATAGATAGATAGATAGATAGAAGATATATCATAGGTGCAGTGGATCACAGAACAGCAAAAATCACAGTTTCTGCCTACCAAATGCAGAAGGAATCAATTAACCCCCTACAATGCTGAACAGCCTGGACCTCTGTCCTCTTATCACCCTTCTGCATCCAAATATTTCTGGGAACAGGCATGACCCCCCCTCAACTTGGCTTGTTGAGTAGATGGGCCCTTTGTGAAAGGAAAAATGCACACCTCACTTCAGTCCAGCTGCGGCCTGGATTCCAGACCCCTTTCATCCCCTTGTCCAGGTGCTTTTGTGCAGTGCCCAACCTTCACAACCTTACGCTTGGGTCCTGGAGGCAGACGACTTATATTCTCGTTCCATCTGACAAGTAACCGCCATCAAATAGCTCCTCCCCTCTTTTCCTCAATTTCCTTATCGGGGTAAAACAGGAGAGAGATTGAACCTAGAAATCCCTCAGATACTTTGCAGCTCCAACATGTTTTGAGTCTTCAAATATGTATTGAGCATGTGTAAGGCATTCTGTAAGTTTGCCCATGGAGACGGCTGACATCAATGAAGGAGCAGTGCCTTCACGTCCAGTCTGACTCTAAATTGCAGCAGTTCCTCAATCCTGATTTTTGAAAAAGAGGTTACATTTTCTCTATGGACCCAAATACAATCGCCCCCCTGAATCATCAGGGACATTCTTCCTGCTTTCCAGAGTCGCCACTAGCAACCACTGAAACTCCCCGATGTAAGTGTCCAATCTGCAAAATGCTGCCTCTTGTGGTGGGGTTGATGGCAACCCAGTGAGGGCACTGGGTTGTCTCCAAGGCCTGTGTGGGCACATGCAGCCCCGGGCATCTCGTCTCCATGGCAACCTTTTCAAGGGGGATCTCGGCCTCCGATATTTAGGCTCTGATTAGCTACCGGCTGCAGAAGCCCACTCCCAATCTGGATCCCTCATCATTAAGACTGTGTCAGTTCTCAGGATGGCACTGAGGTCGTCCTCTGGAGCTGTGCTTCTATTCCATAAGGATGATGAAATTTTGTTCAACCAGCTGTGACAGGACCCTGGCTGATAGGTTTTAGAAGGATTTGTCATACGTACGTGTACGATGGGGACCCAAGAACTCTAACCTGGGAGATTTTTCCCCTGTAACTTCAAGTTCTCAAATTAGACACCCAGATATTTTGGGGGGTTGTTTTCAGTGGGATCTTTTTTCTTTTTGTCTTGAGTGATTATTACAGAAATGTAGTCATTCTGATTCCTGGTCCCTTGTTTGACTTTAAAAAAAAAAAATCAGCCCAGACCCATCTCCTTTGGGCCCCTACTGTGTCCACCAGAGTCAGCTGACCCCACAGAGCCCAAAGTTCATGGTGTCCCCATTCAGGCCCCTCCCCGGCTCGCAGAGCAGACCCTGTGCCACAGAAGAGTGGGCGTGAGAGTCGTGAGCGTTAAGACGGAGAGCAGGTTACTGGGCCGTGGAGCCGCCCCGATGCCACCCCCCCCGCCCCCGTGGCCCCAAAGCCACGTGACCCACACGCCTATCTGGGCGACACAGAACCGGCTGCACACCCCTCCTGAGGGCCTGACCCACCTCCAGCCTCTGATCCCCTCCTCTCCGTTATCTATTTCAGCTTCCTAGTTCCAGGATGGAGCAGAGCCCTTGACAGCTCACTGAAATCCTTACCGAGTGAACAGATGGATGAATAAGCAATTTTCAAAAGAGGGCACGGAGTTCAGAGACAAAAGATCTTCAAACTAGTCCTAATTCTGAGAATAAAACACCAGTAGCGTTTGACTAGCAGCTGGCAGAGTGATGTCACCTATGTTACCTCGATCATCTTCACGGGAACGTGTGTGGTTGGTTTTATTGTTCCATTTGTCTGATAAGAGGAGCAGAGTTTGGGACGTCAAAAGGGGAGCCCAAATCTTGGCCTGTCGTGCAGCCTGGTACACGTCACCAACCTCCCTGAGACCCCCGTCCTGCATCTGCGAGCGGACAGAATCACGACCCGATTCCCCACTGCTGTCAGCAGTGTACACGCTCCCACCGCACCCAATTCCGGCTCACCCATGATAGCACCGAAAGCAGGGCCGGGAGAGAACCTCTCGCCGGGCGGTGTGAGTCGGGTCCGGCATGCCTGGGCGACCACCCCATCCAAAGCAGACCCCCAGTTTTCTCAGCTACTCCATCCTGTCCTTCCAAAGCACCATCACTGTTTGTAATTCTATTGTGATGCTGTGTGTCCACTTGCTTTCTGTCTGTCCCCTCCCTGAGACAGCTCCGTTCCCTGCCAACTCCACAGCACCTGGAGCAGGGCCCAGAGGGTGGCTGACAGCTGCCCCCTCCCCTGGAGTGGTGCACAAAACCCAGTCCTGAGATTATTCATGGGCCGCTTCTGATCGGTTAGGAAGGCAGCCATTGCCAGGAGCCACTAGTCCAGGTTCATTAAAAACACTTATATCTGATTAATCTCTTGCCTTCTTTGGACAGGGCTATTAGTCAAGTTAATGAATGAAATAATCATAACAATAGCTAACATTTATTAGCTGCGAACTGCACATCGTACACTGTTGTGTTTTACAAAGGGCTGTGCTGAGAGACACTTAACCATTGGGCTCTCCAGGAAAGAAGCCCTGATTTGTAGCATCTGCTGATTTCTCCGTGTAAATACTCCCACTGTGGCCAATTTCAAGCCACCAAAATGCCCACATCCGTTCCGCAAATTCACTGAAAATTTAACTACGGGCCCCAGCACGCCCTGGTTTTACATACGGTAATTATGTACGGCTCACAGGGACCCTCTGTGGTCCGTACCGCTGTTATTCCCATTTCACAGAGCCGGAAACGGAGGCCCAGGAGGTCAGGTATCCAAGATCACGAGCTGATCTGCCGGAGCTGAGTGTGAACCGGCCAGAGCTCTTAATCACCGCGCCAGCCTTCCACAGGGGTCTGACAAGGCAGCCCCTCCGCGGCCTTGTGGCGGGGAAGCTGACCAGTGATTGTGAGGGTTCACAGCTGCTCCCCGACTGTATTCAAAGGTGCTGATTCAGAGCTGAACCAGACCAGCCCAGGGGAGCTGCCCCGCTCCCCCAGGGCTCCTATCAGCGTGTAGATGACACCACGCAGAGAACGGTGACCCCCAAAGAGTAAGGCTCTGGGGACTCCAAGTAGCTTGTAAGGAAGGACCAAATCTAACAACGTGAGGTTGGATGTGAACGTAAAGTGTGATTCTCAGTCTGGATGCAAAACGTCCACGGACCGGACGCAGGTTAGGAGCCGCTGCTCGGCAGCCACGGGAGGGTAGATTGCAGATCGTGGCTGATGCCCGCTCAGCGCCAGTGTGGCACGGCGTTCCCCGCAGCTGCTAAGCAGGCTGGAGGTGTTAGCAGGGAGGCATCTGGGCCCCTCCAGCCGCCTGGCTGGGTCCTTGGGCGGGGTGAGAGGGACACTGAAGCATGGCAGAGGAGAAGGGGGCTGAGACCAGAGCAAAGTGTGAGGGAAGCGGGGGTGTGCCGCCTGTGTCTGTGGGAGAAGGGCTGCCAGGTGAAGGGGCGTCCCCCTCATTCTCTGCGGTCCCCAGGCGACGACACAGAGCATGGGTCAGGCTGCAGGAAGGCAGGTTCCACCTCAGTGGAAGGAAGTGCTTCGAACAGTCACAGCCCCAGGCGGCTGTAGTGGGGTCCCCATCAGGGGAGTCATCCCAGGACTGGACGGCTGCAAGCACGGAGGGACGTCACAGGAACGGAGAATTCAAGCATCGTCTATAAGAGGCTCGGGGAGAGTGGCCAGGAATGAGCCAAGTGCAGAACTGTAGGTCCTTCCTACATAAAGGTCCTTCCTTTATGTAAGAAGGGCCTACAGTTCATGCTGTGGTACGCGGCGCCTCACGTGTGTGACACCTATTCCCCAGGAGCCCTGCAAGCTGTGCATGGAGGTGCCTCCTCCTGGGGAGCCATGACGGAGCCCTTCCTGCGGCCTCTCTGCGCATCGTGCTCCTCTCAGGCCTCTCCGTCCATGGCATTGACGCTCCAGGGCAGAAGGAGAGACGTGTCTGTCCCTGAGCTCCTCTGTCACTTTTCACAAACGAATCCGCATCCTAAGCATCCCGGCAGCCCACTGGTCTCCTGGGCAGGGAAACAGAGGAAACGGGAGCTGTCGGTGCTGAAGTGCAAGAGGATAGTCTGGGCACGTGTGCGGGCCTCTCGGTGGCAGGAGCCACGTGAAGGCTGCACGTCCGCAGGTGGCTGCGTGGAGGTGTGCGTCTGCTGGGAACAAACCCATCCCGGGAGCCGGACGGAGGTGGAGAGGGAGGGAGATTGATTGCTTCTGGGTAGCAGGTATTTTATGTCCTGGGTTGTTATTTATGTCTCTACACCTACGCTCCCGAGACCCACACAATTGGCTGTTGCAGTGTTTCAAAAGCATTTCCATGGAAGCCAAGCTGTCCTCTTTCTAGTACACGTGCCAAGGCAGAGCGAGCTAGGGCCGAGGACAGCGCCCCGGGGGCCTCGCCAGCTCCACCCACCTGTTGCTACCCCCGGGGAAGAAGAAATAGAGGCGGCTTTGCCTTGAAAAGGCCCCCAGGACCGTGTGAGGAGTAGGACAGGCACGGGGCACGGGGGTGGCTATTCACCTGGGACAACACTGTGTCCCTCCTGGGCCGTCACCTCCTGGGCACAGGATCAAGTGTGAGCCATCAAACTACAGAGCAGGGAATGGTTCCCTCCGGGGCCATGAGGCGGGCTGAGCAAACCAGACGCCACTAGCACACGACAGGCCAGGGGGTATCTGAGGCCCCTCGGAGGGACCTGGCTGGCGGGGGGCGGGGGGGGCTGTGCGCAGAGGCCGCCTGGCTGCACCCACCGGAGCCTGAGCCCAGAGACGAGGTGGTCATACGGGGGGGCTGCCCAGCATGGGGGTCGGAGCCCAGCACAGGGTGGCAGGTGCGTGGGCAGGAGGTGGTGACAGTGGGCGACTGTTTACACACGGGGGCTGACCCAGTATGTAAACACATTAAGAAGGATGACAGCCAGGGCTTCACTGTCAGAGGACGGAATCACATGGAAAAGGGGGAAAGATGAGAGGAAACCCCGAGGTGCTGAATTAGAAGCAGGGGTCTCACATGAAGGCGTCCTGGACAACGTGCATAGATGCGGAAACATGCATTACATCAATGCGTGTCCACGTACGTGACACCACAGACGTGAGCATGTGTGAGCACACACGCAAGTTCTTCCCACAGAGACAGTCTGGGAGCCTCGACACCCTAAAATCAATGCACACACCTAGCCCCGTGTCCTCATTTCTAAAAGCCGTCGTCCACTGAGGGGATTCAAGACTCCGCAGAGAAATGGCTGATTCTAGAACAGAGACGTGGAAAGTACGAGATGGGCCTGGAACAGTTGTCCCACAAGATAAGGAAGCTCACGCGAAGTGAAGGGGTTACGTGGACAGGACATAGAGGCAGCTCCAGGTTGCTCCCAGGAACCAAGTCAGGGAGAATTTGAGCATCAGATGAAGTACGGACACCAACAGTGATGACCGATTGAATAAGACAGGCAATTAACGGGGAGGAAGGACGTATTTCCACGGTTCAAAGTACCTCTCCCAGAAAACCTTACTAATCACTAATGAACGGGGAGACGGCTGGCGGACATAACCCAGGCCAGGGATCCGGGCAGATGCTGTCGCAACAGGACACATCTACACCGCGGGGACGCCACCCAGGATGTCGTGAGGACGCAGCATCCCATCCGAGGCATCCCTCCAGGACGGGTGACCTGAATCCAGCCGTGAGGAGGTGTCCCACGTCTCCAAACTGAGTGACATCCCACAGAACACTGGCCTGTGGTTGTCAAGCATCAAGGCCACGAAGGTTAATGGGAGTCTGACAGTTCCAGCTTGAAGGAAACCAGGACAGGACAACAAAGTGCAGTGGGCGGGTCAGAGCCGAGTCCTCTTGCCGAGAAGGATGCTATTGCGTCAAAAGCCCACCTCAGATGGAGCCTGAGCACAAGACCATGACGGTGGTGGAAGCTGGCCTCCCGATTGGGATGGTTGCGCGTGGCTACGTAGGAAGTGCCCTTGTTTGTAGGAAACACGCACTAACACGCTTAGGGGTGACAGGGCATCGTGTCAACAGCCTGCTCCAAGGCTCAGAGGAAAAAACAGCTGTATTTGCCCCTTTTCTGTAAGCTGGGATATTCCGAAGGTTTAAAGAAATAAGAGGAAAAGGAGGAAAGAGAAAAAGGAAGGGGAATAAAAACATTACAAGAGTTGGAGGCAGGGGAGGGCAGGAGGGACCTCGAGCTGTGAGCCAGAGGGGCCTCTGAGGATGCTGCCCCTCCCCTCCCGAAGGCCAGGGATTCCTCCCATTTGGGCGCCCGTCCCCACTCTGCTGTGGTGGCAGGGCCATCACCCTCTGCAGAGGACCGCGGTGAGCCAGGGAGGCTGGCCCACCAGACCCCAAAAGCTGGAAGCGAGAGAGACAGATACAGGGCAAGGGGGTTAGACAGACCCCCGAGGGCAGGAATCACTGTGCAGTGAAACAAGGGCAGAGGCAGGGGAGGGTCCAAATATTCTTTGGAGGCTCCTGGGGGCCCCCAGGGTTGAGACTCAGTAATTCGGAGAGGAATCTGGTCCCACAGGTACTTGCACACACCCTCCCGTCCTAAGAGGCTTGGACTTTCCCTTTCAGGATCGGCAGGCGCTCCCGGTGCTTCCTCGTCAAACTAAACACACTTTGGGAAAGAGCACAGGAACGGCAGCCGAGAGCAGAGGCTCTGCCCCACATCTCCTAACCTCAGTCTCCACACCTCTCAAGTGGGGAGAAACACTTGCCGTATTTCTCAGAGTTGGGGGAGGGAGGTCAGATGAAAACACGAGGACGCCAGGCTCCGTCTCCCTTGTAGAGAAAGAATTGGCCGGTTTTCTTTCTCCATCGTTCGTAGGCAAGTCGAGAGGAACCCTCTCTGTCCCTTCTGCCCGGGTCAAGGACTTTCCCAACGAGTGTGCAGAGACACCTTGCTCCCCCAAACAAGCGAGATTGGACACCAACCCGGAGGGCGGGATGAGGGGATGTGAGCCACGTTTCCCCTACCCAGGCTGGAAGGACGCCTGGACTCTTCACGGCCCCCTCCACTTGCCCACCACCGCCCCTCACTCCCTCGTTCCCTCGTCCCCCAGCTTAGACTCCGTGGTCCATTACTGTGATCAACCACTGGCTCCTCCCTCCCTCCACTGTGTCCCCAGCGGCGCCCAGATCCAGCTGGCCCTCCCCTCCGCTCCGACCGGGGCTGCTGGACGTGGTTGGGAACAGCCGCACACCAGGGAGGTCGGGGCCCCTGCAGGTCTGTGTCCGCCCATCTCCAGCGGGTGCTGACCCTCCCCCGCACCAGCCCTCCCTCCCTCCCTCTGCAAGACCGTCCCATCACTTCTCATCTCCCTCCAAAACCCTCACACCCTCCCCTCCCCGTCTCCCGCGCCAGCGACGGCCTCTTTCTTCCTTGAGAAAATGGAAGCAACAAATCGGGGCTTCCCTCCAGCAGCCCACCTCCATCGGACCCACACTCCCCACGTCCCCTCTGTTACCGTGGCTAAGCTGTCCCTTCTCCAAGAAGAAGACCCACTCCTCCACCTGTGCTCTGGATCCCACCCCCTCTTACCTACTGAAAGTCCTTGCTTCTGAATTTACTTTTTCCCAAATCTGCAATTTTTTCTGTCTATCTACAGGACAGCGGGATTGTTCACATGTTTCCATATCTCCTATCCTTAAAAACCAACTCCCTTCCTTGGTCTCACCTCTCCCTGTCGCTACAGTTCCGTTTTTCTGTTCCCCCATCACAGCAAAAGGAGTTATTTATAGCCCTTCCTTCCCAGTCTCTCCTTAACCAACTTTACCTGGACTTCCATCCCCACCCTCCATCCAGTTTGTGCCTGTTAAGAACCCCAATATCCTCCATCGTCACAATCGTTCAACGGTCACGTCTCTGTTCTTATCTTACTTGATCCGTGGGCATCCTCCTCCTTTACTCCTCTTTCCCGAAGGTCCATTGACCTCACTGACTGTGTCTTCTCTGCCTCTTGCGGCCTCTTCTCCTCTGCTTGACCGTCAAATGTTGAAATGCGCAGGAGCTCCATCTTTGGCCCATTCCTCTCCTGTATCTACATTATCCTTGAGGGAACTTGTTCTGGGGCTTTAAATAACATCTATACGCTGAAGACCCCCAAGCACAGAGCCTGACCCTCCCTGGAACTCCAGCTTCATCTCCGAGTCTCACTCTACACGTCCACCTGCACCTCCCCAGGGATCGCAAACCCAACGCATGCTAAGGAAAACCCTTGATTTCTTCCTCCTATCACTCAACATTCCACCAGCCACTCTTACTCAAGGCAAAAAGCCAGCCCTGCTCCCGTCTTGCTTCTCTTGCCCCAGGCAGTCCGTCAGCGGGTCCTCTGGCCTCTATTTCCCAGCATCGCCCAAGAGGTCACTTTTTCCCACCTCGACGGCTGCCACCCTGGCCACACAAGAGGCCTAGCCGCCCCCCCCACCCCGGCCCCGGGGCTATGAAGTAGTTTCTACGCGCACACTGATGCCTACAGCCTACCCCAACCCATTCACCATAGAGAATGCTCCTCCGCTGCTTAAAATCCTTCAAAAAGTCTTCATCATCCTTAGGAAGAAAGTCCGACCTTGTCTTCCTAGTTTATAAACTAGGAAATGAGTGACGTGGCCCCGCTCAGCACAGGGCCTGGGGACTAAATCCCATCCCGCTGACTGATGGGAGATACAGAAATTCTTCTGATCGGGGACGCTTGCGGGGGTGAGTGTGTTCAGGATGGGTCCCAGAGGGAGGGGCCGGGGATGTCACGAACACGTGGGAAGGGAGTGAGGAGAGGAAGGGAAGGGAACGCACATATCTTTATACTCAGACTCCAGCTGCAAGAAGGTCCCGCCCCCGAGGGCAACCTACTCGCCAAGACAGCCCCATCGGCGGCAGGGGCTGTGGCGTGAGAGGACTGCATCTCTCCAAAGGAAGAGCCTGGGGTCTGGGGGGACGCCACTAGGTAGGTGTCAAGAGAGGTGGGGCTAGGGTTCGTGGAGAGAGAAGAGGTGGAGGAATGGTTGCCATTTTGCAAAACTCAACAGATGCCTACAGCTGGGGGCCAGGCAGAGGGCTTGGAAATGAAGGCTGTAGCCTCAGGCTGGGCTCACTGGAGGCTGCGCTGGGACAGACGCGCCCTTGGCCGACCTGGCAGGGAATGCGACCCTCGGAGCCCCGTGGGCACAGTCCTGCTAACAGGGCCTCAGCTGGCCTCCACGTTTCCAAGGCCAAGCGCTCTTATGTCAGTCTCTGCCACCCAGACAAGAAAGTACAAGTCCCCTCACCCCCTTCCATCCACGGGAAAGCACGCAGAGGTAAGTCTTACTGTTGTCCAAGTGGTTGGCCTTAATGATCTTCTCTGAATAGTCAGAAATACTGGAGCATTCAATCTAGAAAGGACACAGAGCAAAGGAGAAAGAATCACCGTATGTCCAGGGCCAGTGTAACAGACGGAGGGGCAGAGGTCTGGAGGGGTGAGGTGGCCTGCCCACAGCTGCACGGCTACTTCGTGGCAGATGAAAACCTAACCCGCGGCCCGCCCGACTCACGGGCTCTTCCGCTGGTCTGCCTTTGCCCCACCATGGAGGGCCCAGTCTCTGAGCTGGGAGATCTGGGAGGGGCTGGCAGGCCTCATTCTCCTGGCACAGTCACTGCCCTCCCGGGAGAGGAGGTGGGAGGCAGAGATCCCCAGAGTGGCTGTGAGCCTCCCTGAGGTCATCCTCCCACCCCCAGCCCTCCCTGGTTAAACGGCATGGTCCAGGGCCTCCGGGCGTCTTAAGATCCTTCCCCACCCCACGGGCAGACGCCTGTTAACTCTCATCCCTTCTGCAGTCTCCACCTTTGAAAGAACTGGTTCTTTTGAATCTAGAAGTCTTTCCAGGCTCCCCAGATCTCCTAAGCAAAGGGCCAAGGTACTTGAGAAATTCGCTGACCATGCGCTGAGAGCAGGACCTTGTGCGAACAGACCAAGCCCCAGCCTGGGGTTAGGAGGCCTGGGCCAGGCGGGGAGGCCAGGTTGCTGGAAACAGAGGGAACCCCGCACCTGGAAGAGAAGGACGGGCAGCCCTGGCTAGCCTGGCTCAGCCCTGGACTCCCGTCCCATTCCGGAGCTGAGCTGGGGCCTCAGAGACACGCTGGGAGGGAGGGCGGGGCGTTACAGGGGGTGTACGTCCTGCCCTGAGGCTCTGTGAGAGCCTTGGAAGGGGAGTCGGTCCCTTGGCCAGAAGCCCCCATCCTGGAGGGGAGGCCCTGTGAAGGAAGGAAGGCTGGCCGGTGGGGAGGGACAGTACCGTGAAGGACTTGACCTTGGGCGTCCGGGCTGGACCCGTACCCTCAACACGCACCTCAGGTGAGTACATCATAGCTTTCCCGGTCAAGGCTACAACAGAGGTGTCTTGAGACAGGTCAGGGGTCCCAGAGACCCCCTCCAGCCAGGGCCCTGGACCTTCCGGGTCAGGCATGGAGGAGGATGCTGTTCCTGCCGGGGCTTAGGGACAGGTACTGATGGGGGGACACGGGGACTTGGAGGGCTCTAGTCAACCGGGAGCCAGGGGGGTCCCAGGACAGGCTGCGGGATGACCGAGCTAACGAAGCCCACTGAAAGCTCCCCGCCAGCCTCTGCGCTGGGCTGTCCTGTGCACGGGCTGCGTGTTGTTTGACTGCAGTGTGCCTTGAATTTTGATCAAGATGAATTCCCATTTTCCAGCCCTAGACCCACTGCATTTTTCAAATGTCAGTCGGAAGCTCAGAGCTCTTCTTTTTCAGTTTCTTCCCAGCTCCGGAGCCTCCCAGCCCCCCGTCCTCAGGCTGTGTGCAGCTGCACTGTGGGAGCCTTCCCAGAAGGTCCACCACGACCACCTCTAGCTGGAGAGGTAACAGCGGCCAGAACAGCAGAATTAAATCTACCAACTTGCCTTTAAAGAACAGAGAGAGAAGACCGTCTTGTTACCACCTAGGGCCCCGACTATACTAATAAATACTGAGCACTTGACTTACGCCAGGTGCGTTTCTAAGCACTTGGCTTACGTATAAAAATCACTCACTCCTCACAGTCACCCTGTGGGCGAGGGACTGGAATTATGCCCATTTTACAGATGGGGAAACCGAGGTCCAGAAGAGAAGTGAATTGTCCAGATCACACTTCTCGGGAGTGGAATAGTGGAGATTCCAATCACAGCTCACAGGTGTAGCCACCCTGCCCTGCCACCACAGCCCACAGTAGGGCTAAGGACTCTAAGGTACTGATGACACCAAAATGGTTTCAGAAAAGTCAAAAGTCCCCCACAAATGTCAGCTACTCCGGGACAAGGCCAGGAGCAATGCCCAGGTGACAGGGAGCCCGGGAGCTTGCCCACCTCCTGAGAGCTATGTCTGACTTGCGTCTGGAGGGTGTGACCCCAGCAAGGAAGCGTCCCCGCAGAGGCCAGTGGAGGGAGTGGCATGCTCACCCCAAACACCTTCTTGGCCCCTGCTTTGGCAGCAAACATGGAGAGGATCCCAGTGCCGCTGCCCACGTCCAGTACGACCTTGTCCTTGAACACGTGCTTGTTGTGATACATGGAATTCCGGTAGGTGAGCGTCCGCACCTCGTCCTTCAGCATCTCCTGTATGGAAGGAAAGGTAGAGCTGATGTATTCAGGGCACCTGGGCGCACACCTGTCAGGTCATGGGCCCAGGGCTGTCCCGACGAATTCCTCAGGGACCTCAGTTCTGTCACGGGGCAGAGCCACGGAAGAGTAGCTGTGCCAGGGGCTCCCCACATCAGTACACACGACGTCCTAAAACTCTGCCCCTTACAAGGCGAAAGAGCGCCTTGTGCCATTAAAGGAGAAACTCACGTCCAGACCTGGGAAAGCTCCAACTTAACAAAAACCCAAAGAAAGGAGCAATACAAACACAGCATGAGAGATTTAAGTTAGACCTGAAGCAGAACTTTCTGCCATCGTGAGAGAATTGTCGTGAAACAGGTTATTAGAGGAGGCTGTGTGTGTGTGTGTGTGTGTGTGTGTGTGTGTGTACTTTTTCTATTTGCTTGGTTTTTTTTGTTTTGTTTTGTTTTGTTTTTTGTGGTACACGGGCCTCTCACTAGGTGGTGAACCCGAGGGGCTCCCAAACACGCGGCACCCACGCCACGTCAGCCTCAATGCCGGGGCTGGCAGCGCCTGTTCTGGCAGCCAGAGAGGAGGTGCAAGAGGTTGGTAAGAGGGAGGCGACAGCCGGGGTCTGCATCCTGGCTCTGATGCTGCCTGCCTGTGTGGCTTCAGGCAGGTTACTTATCCTCTCTGTGCCTCCCTTAAGGGGACTGCAGTGTCCACTTCAGAGTGTCATTAAGAGCATCACAGGAGGGGACTTCCCTGGTGGCACAGTGGTTAAGAATCCGCCTGCCGGTGCAGGGGACACAGGTTCGAGCCCTGGTCCGGGAAGATCCTACATGCCGCGAAGCAACTAGGCCCGTGCATCACAACTACTGAGCCTACGCTCTAGAGCCTGCAAGCCACAACTGCTGAGCCCACTCGCCACAACTACTGAAGTCCGCGTGCTAGAGCCCATGCTCTGCAACAAGAAAAGCCACTGCGATGAGAAGCCCGTGCACCGCAATGAAGAGTAGCCCCCGCTCGCCGCAACTAGAGAAAGCCCGCACGTAGCAACGAAGACCCAATGCAGCCAAAAATAAATAAATATTTTTAAAAAGCTATAAATTTCCCTCTAAAGATTGCTTTAACTGCATTCCACAAATTCTCATATGTTGTATGTCTTAGTCACTTCAGTTGCTATAACAAATTACCATAGAGTGGGTGACTTAAACGTGTATGTCTGGCAGTTCTGGAGAATGGGAAGTCCAAGATCAAGGCGCCAGCAGATCCAGTGTCTGGTGAGGACTTACTTCCTGGTTTGCCTTCTCCTTGTATCCTCACATGATGGAGAGCAGAGCAAGGAAGCAAGGCCTCTTATAAGGGCATTAACGCCATTCACAAAGGCTCCACCCTCATCACCTAATTACCTCCCCAAAGCCTCACCTTCTAACACCATCACATGGGGAGTTAGGATTTCAATACATGAGTCTTGGTGCAGGGGGTGGGGGGAGGGGCACACAAACATCAGCTCCATAGCTCTGTGCTTTCACTATCATTCAGTTGAGAATATTTTCTAATTTCTCTTGTGATTTCTGACCCTGTTCTCAGTTGTTGCCTGATTTCCAAATATTTGGAGATTTTCTAGATAACTTACTGTTTACTGGTTTCTAAATTAATTCCATTATGACCAAAAAAGCATGCTCTAATGATTTCAGTCTTTTGAAACTTAACTGAGATGTGTTTATGGGCCAGCATATGATCTATCTCAGTGAATGTTCCCATGTGCACTTAAAAAGAAAATGTATATTCTGTACTCCGGGGATGCAATGTTGTATAAATACCTACTACGCTGGGTTGTTTGATGGTGTTGTTCAGATTTTCTACATCCTTACTGTTTATTGTGTGTGTATCTGTTCTCTCAATCACCAAGAAAGAAGTGTTCAAACATCTTCAACAGTGGGATGTATTTTTCTCCCTCTAGCTCTGGAGATGTTGCTTCATGTTTTTGAAGCTCTGTGCACACGTGTGTGATGGCTTTGTCATCAGTCACCTTACCAGGTGGAGCTATATTTCCCAGAATTGTCTTTCTACTATGTCTCTAGTCAAGGTGGTTCATGAGGGAGATTCCCACGAGATTCAGAAGATACCAAGGAAGCATTTTGTAGTTCACGTTTGTCACTGCTGATGGGTTGGTCCACCTTGTTGGCACGAAGCAGCAGCTGGGCTTACAATTGCTCTACCCTTGCCTTCAGCCTCTCTGACTCCTGAGCCAGGTGTGTGTGTGTTTAGCTCCAAGGTGAAACACTCCAGCCTCTATAGGATATGCTCCCCACCAAGGTCAAAGGCAATAGAATGGATGTGTGTCTCAGCCCGTCCTCATAGGGGCCAAGCTTGTGCTTATGAGTTGTAGCTACTCCCGATCTCCCCTTAGTTTGCATTCATAGTCCTTTCCTGGTTACCTACCCTGCAACCTACCTACTTCAAGCTTCAGCACCAGACATGGAGACAACAACCTTACACAATTGCTGAGCCAATTCCCTGCAGTCCTGAACTGAACTTATACAGATGCTTCCATGGTTGAGCCCCGACCGATACAAAATTTCATACCAAGAATAGCTCCTATGGAGCAGAATCTAAGAATGGGTTCTCTGAATTGGTTCTGAGTTTTCTGGAATTGGTTTTCTGATCTGATTAGATTTAAAGGCACTAAGAAGTCTATTGCCATTGGTGAAGAGGGCACTGGTGAAATGGCAAAAGAGTTACTCAAGTTTTAGCCTTAGACACTGGTGTCAAAGTTCCTACAGAAGGCAAGACTCCGGATGACCAAGTATTTGCCACCTTAGAACATTTTAGTCAAAGTAAGGAATGTAATGGGGTGGATTTGTTGGTTTGGTCATTGCTAATTGTGCTAGAAAACTTAGAAAAAGAAAATGATGAGCTCAGGGATTTAAATTCCCAGCTCAAGGCCTTCATATAGCACCTGAAAACTTCTATGACTTCTGGGGAAAAAAAGAAAAGAAAAGGAAGAAAATAAAAGAAAGGAACAAAAACCTTATTTTCTTGCAGGGTCAAGATTTCTGAAAACCAAAGCCAAAGCCTAATCCTGCCTGAATTACAACACAAATTGAATTCCCATCCTTGCAAGGCCTCTTTTGTTAAAGTTGAGTCATCTGTTGGGAAAGAATAGGGTCCTGAAAATTGGAATAGGAACATACAGGCAGATTCTGATGAAGCTGGGACCTCAAGTCCCTAAATTACCGTATTCTCTGCTAGTAGAAACACCTTCTACCCGTGCCCAAGAAAGTTCATTTTCCTTTTCCTGAAGAGTCGTACTGGTGTCCTTTGAGGTCGTTGCTAGCCAGGTAATGTTAATACTGCTCAGGACCCATCCCCAAAAACCCTATAACTGGATTTGACTCCACGCAGACCCCAAAGAACAAGGCACAAAGAGTGATCCATGAGGAGGTGTGATACACACCAAAAGAACTGCATGATACTTCTAACATATAGATTGAAATATAGGGAATAGATGTGGGGATGTATAGTAAGGGTGAAGGATCAAGATGGAGGGAACATAAAGTTGGATTGAGCCAAGTCTATTGACATAGGTCCACTAAGCAGATTGTGGATTCACTGTTTTACCTCCAGGGTCTTGGAATGCCTCTAACAGTTGGCATGGTTGATTGACTGAAACATGGACCAAAAGTTAGTCTACACTAAATGAAGTGGAAACGCCAGAACTTCCTTGATCTGCTGAAGAGGAAGGCATCCAAAGACTTCAGGAGACTGGAATGTTAAAATCCATCTGTCACATGAGACTCGCTCAGCAATGCCAGAGAACAGACCTCTCACCGCAGCTGTGAGGAAGAAGTGTATGAGGGAAGTCCAGTAGCCTTGAAGAGCTCTGTGTGCCCTTCTCTATAGATCAGAGATTACACTGGGAACTGAGATTCCTAGTTGCCACGGGAACAATATCCAGCTAGGATCTTGGGGTATCGGGGACCAAATTGTAGTGTGTAATCGCCAAAGATGAGGTGGGCATGGCTACTGTAAAGGAGAGGAGAGCCAAAGCAGTACAGGGCAGTCGGGCTCACCAAGACCTACGGTGCTGGCCAGTTCATTAAAGTACCTCTAGGAAACAAACAGCGGAAAACACACTAAATTCTTACTTGATCTGTTTAAGCAGAAAAGTTATACGTCTCATGAATGGAAGTCAGGCTTGAATCACCGAAACAGGGAGTCATGGCCCCTCCGTGGATTCCCAGACCTGAGCCAATTTATAGATGTAGGAGCCCTTAAAGGAAGGGGAGGCCATGTCACATGAGGAGAAACCCTGTTATGTTGACAAAAATGTGTACTGTTAATCTTTCTCCAAGTCTTCCCCAAGATGACCTGCAGGCATTTACCAGCATGTGTGCATTGGAGAAAGGAAAATAAACAGATTTTTGAGGATAGTTGGACACTGGCTCTGAACTATTGGAACACTAGCTCCATGAGACCCATCAATCCAGGGGACTAATTCCAGGAAACCCACATCCACATCCAATTTGCCGATTTGGCCTGTGCAGAAGAGAGATGGAGCTTGGAGAATGGCTACGGATCATTGTAAACGTGATCAAGTGCTGACCACAACCGCAGAGGCTGTTTCAGATGTGGACTCATTGTTTGAGCAAATCAATCCAGAGAGTTGCTGGGGTCTTGTTTGTTTGTTTTGTCAATTTTAGACATTTATCCTCTGTATTTCTTCAAACATTTTTTTCTGTCCCATTCTTTCTCTTCTCCTCTGGAATTCCAATTACTCACATGTTTTACCACTTAATTCTGTCCCCAAAGTCACTGAGGCTCTGTTCACTTGTCAATTTTTTTCTCTCTATTCTTCAGTTTCAATGATTTCTCTTTCCCTGTCCTCGTGGTCATAGATATTTTCTTCTGTGTGTCCTATCTGTGATTAATCCCATCCAGCGAATATTTGGTTTAGCTATTGCATTTTTCAGTTGTAGGACTTCAATTTCACCTATTATATCCATCTCCTCCTAGAAATTTTTTTAAATCGTATTTATTATAGTTATTTACAAATCTTTATTTAATCATTCCAACACCTGGGCTGTCTATAGATCTGTTTCTATTGACTGATTTTTCCCTTGACTATGAACCAAATTCTCTTGTTTCTTCACAGGTCTTATCATTTTTATTTTATGCCATAGATGGTGTCCAAGGATGAATAGTAGTGAAGTTAGTTTGTTGTTGTTCTTTTTCCAGGAGGGAATAGCCTTTCTTTTGTTAGGCAGCTAGAATCATGGGCTGGTCAGTTCAATCCAATCAGGGGCTGAGCAGGTTTAGGAGTTGAGTAGGTTGGGATGCGGGACTTTAATTCCTGTATCAGGGCCTGGGGCCCCACAGGGGCTAAAAACATTTGTGTTTGCTTTTCAGCCCAGCACTACCTCCTGTGTTGCCCCAAGGCTTATGTCTTTGGTCATATTAGAAACTGAATAAGGTGAGGGTTTGGTTAAATTGAGTTCATGTCTGACTCTTAACTACTTCGAAAGTGAGCTCAGCCTCTCCCTCCAGAAGCTCTCTGGAACCAAACACTGCAAGACTGCTCGACATCAAAAGGACAAGGCCTCGGAACTGTGAGACCACAAGACTGCAAGACGGTATCCCTAGAACCAGGCACAGGGCACGGTGTGAAATTGGTGCTCTGTAAGACAGAGCCCAACTCCTGCACACGAATCATAGCTCCAAAGTTTTTGAGCTCTCCGGCCAGCCCAGAACATCATTTAGCATTCCGGTTCTCAATCTCTTCATCTGGAGAATGGGGTAAAAAGAGAAGCTATTTCATAGGGCTGTTGTCATGACTCAATAGGTAGAGTTAGTGTTACAAAAGTGCTAGCTCTTGCTCTTTGTGAAAACTGTGACCTTTTCATCTCTGTGAAGAAATTGTTGAGGGTGAGTAAGGAACGGAGGCAGAATAATGACAAAGGTTCAGAAATCTCTCAATCATACTCGTCGTTCAAAGTTCTCACTGCCTTTCCTGATGGAATGAGGTTGGCCCAGTATCTCTGCAGGTCCTGTTGCTGCTAAAAGGGATCCCCCCAAGGGGCCCCCTTTAATTCATTATCTTTCATCACTTCTTCGGCCCCCCTTTCCCTTCTTTATGGCTCCAGTCCACAGGAGTTCGTTCCGAAGGCACACGTTCTGGGGGCGGTGGAGAAGTTGTGGCTTAGCAGGGCTTCCCCTACTCACCTCGTTCAAAGAAACAGTCTCCCCCACCCTTCCTGCACCCCTGCTTTAATCACCCCTGAAGGAGAATAGCCCAAAGACGTCTCCAGACATTCAGCCAGGAGCATGCCACTCTTCAGTGACAACAATTCCCACCCCCAGCTGTGGGTGACTTTATCTGCTGCCCACTGAACACATGGCAACACATTGACTAATTGCTGGGAAATGAGGCCCTGAAGAATCTATTTCCAAAAACCTTGCAGTAAGATTGTGAAAAGAAGATAGCTGGCCAGGAGTGGGCTCAGCGCCCAGGGCTGGGGGGCTGGGAACAGGGCCCCACTGGGGCGGATTCTTCTGGCAGCTGAGGCCCCATGCCCAAGGCTGACCGTTCAAGATGCCGAGAATTCAGAGCTAGGATCTCAGAGGCCATGGGGCTGGGCCGCTCCCCTCTGTGCACAAGGACACATCTGTCACATCTGCTCCTGTCCAGGACTCCTTTCTTGTCACAGAGGTCCTGGTCCGGAATGCACAGGCCCCTGACCTCCGGAGGCTGAGCACGGAGTCATCTCAGGAGAGGCCATGGGATGCAAGAAGAAAAGCGTCCAGAAGCACCTCCTGCTGTGCTCTCCAGCTCCCTGCACTGTCCCCCTGCCACTCGGTACTTCTTGTTTGCATTTATAGACTAAATCACCCCTATCCAGCCTGCACCATGTTTCCCAAACACTCACTGATCACCGTTAATCAGCGAGCTGGCAGTGCCGCTGCCCGCCCGTGTGAGCATCTTGTTAATGACGGGAAAAGGCTGCCAAAGGGCCAGCTCGGCTCCGGATGGGACGGCGAGACGTGGGTCTTGTCCAGACTGCGGAAGCAAAGGCATCGCCACGAGCCGTCTGGCACGGAAAGGAGATCCCTTGTGTTTGACAACGAGAAACGAACAGGCCCTGTCTGCAGAGAACGACGGTAGGAGGCCATCTACTTGCCCTCACCTCCTTTTACAGCAGATGATCGTGGAGCCCAAACAGGCCGGAGGGGAAGCTCAGGGATGAAGGGAGGTCAGCTAGCTGCCCCGGCATTAAAGACCTGTGCCTTTCCCCAGGAGCCAGGATCTAGGCCTGGCCCCCAGCAGCAGCAAGAAGGATTTAAGCTGGGTGATCAGAAGTACTTCCCAGTGCGAAGGGCTGCTAAACCTATTCTCGGACAGGTTACTAAGGAGAGAAATGAGATGGTGACCTGAAGATCCTTTACTCCAAGTTCATTAGCTCAGTCTGCACTGTGTTTGTGTATGTGCAGGAACAGGTCTGATTTTTCTAGCAATGCATGAAATGGAGGGAGCCTGGTACATACTATATGTATCTGGTGACCCTGGGTATCTTCTCCCAGTGGAGATCAGACCCTTCGGATGCCCGGCCTTCGTGGGGACCAGGCAGTGCCTGAGTGATGAGCTGAGCTGCTGTTTCATCAAACCCAGACAAACCAGACAGTGTGCGGAGCGCCGGGGGGCCCCGTCCTGAAGGAATCATAGAGATGTAACAGCACCGGAGGGCACATCCTAGGTGCCTACGTGTGCTGCAGGGCGGGGTGGGAGGAATCAATGGGAGGGGGCTCTGCGGGGCTGGGGCCTGAGGACGGGAGGGCGGGTGGGAGGGGCACACTGCCTTTGGCTGGTCCCTAATGGGGGTCCAGGCAGGCCCAAGGGGGGCATTTTAGGATCCCTGGAACTGTTGTCTCTTCCCAGCAATCTGCTCTGAGACAGGTGCCCAAGGACACAGGACTGTCCTTTAATTAGAGGCAGGGTCTTGAGGAGGGAAGCTCTTGAAAGCACCCTTCCTCCCTCCCAGACCTTCTCACCTCTCAGGCCTAGGACTGGGCTCCGTGCACCATCGCAACCCCACCCCGGTGGAAGTCACCGAAAGCTGCAGCCTCAGCTGCACAGGCCCCCCTGGGCCAGGCCCCCAGAACTAAACACAGGGCCCAGCCCCTCCCCTGCAGGCCCCAGGCCTAATTAATGCTCTGACGGGGAGAGCAGTCCTCAGGGGCCAAACCCCTCCACCCTCTACCTCCATGGGAAATTGCAAAAGGACCAGCAGGAACAAAGCCAAAGTTTCCAGAAAGAAAGAAAGGCTGTATGGCCTGGAAATTAGGAGATGAAGCCCCGGGTTCCCCAAATGTGAAGGTTTCATTTCTAGCTCTGCGTGTATCAGCTCGTGACCTTGCACGGAAAGGAACCAGCAAAGATGAATGAAGGTTGATAAGATTCGTAAGGTCTTATATCCTCATCTGTGAAATGGGGACAAATAATAATACCAACCTCACAGGGTTGACCTCAGGAATCAATGAGCCAGTGACATAAAATGCTGGGAGCAATACCCAGCGGAGCAGGCGCTCAAAAACTTGTTGCCTGTTACTTAGTAAACACACTTCTGGCAATGCCGCATCACCGTTTGGATACAGGAAGGGTTTACAGAGCATCTAATTGAAAGGGGAGCTTTGGGACTTGTTTTCAGAAAGCATCTGCATAGCGAGCAAGCTTCTGTTCCTTTCTCGATGTCTTCACACTGAGGGGATGACAGAAGTACCTTCTTCATACAGCTCTTGGGAAATCAATGAAACGACACATATAATGTACTCAGCGGAGTGGCCAGCCCTGAGCAAGCACTCGGCTCGTGTCAGCTGTTTATTTGGGGTGAGGAAATGCTGGAGATGGTGGGGAGGGAGATAAAAATACTGTTGGGGCCCCCGCTGCAGCCAGGAAGCCTCTAGTTGGGAAGCTCTGTTCTGTTCTACAGCTAACATCAATCTTCCCTGCTATGGAGGAAGACAGCATTGAGACATAAGAACTTCCTGAGAATCCATCAGGGTGTCAGACAGAGCCAGGTTTCCAAGGAAGCCTGCTGACTCTTCCCTGGAAGTGCTCATTGGTCCAGGATGAACCTGAGGGCTCGTGCCTGACTGAGGACTGGACATGATGATGCCAGAAGGTCATTGTGGCCTTGGGACGCTAGCTGCAAAGCACCCGAGCTTCTGTAGCAAAGGACCAAGGACGTCCGGTCCTCCCGGACCTCCCAGGCTCAGGGTCAGGAAGAGGCGAGGGTGCTTTGCAGCTTTGCCCGTAAAACAAGGACCACGGAAGCACCCCTGGCTCTCGGCTGAGGGACACCCAAACACGTGCTTTCACGTGCTCACCTGCTCCAAGCCTGGCCCTGACCCCCCGCCTGTGGGGCCCCCGGGATGGAGACAGGGCCAGGGCCCTCGAGCGACGGGGAGAACTCCCTTCATGACAGCAGAGAGCTGCACACATGGTGCTGTCCAAGGAGCCGGGGCGGCCACAGCGGAACTGGGGTTGCCTCGCTCAGCCACCAACACCGGATGCTGTACCTCGTGGATCCCAAAGTGGGCGTAGGAGTCGAAGTAATAGTCCCTCGAGGTCATCTCCTCCGGGTTCAGCAGCTTGGACATCTTGCCCCGTCCCGGGCAGCTGGGCTGAGTGGACACATGGTGGACACACTGCACAGGCTTGGCTGGGACGACGGGCTGCGGGGGCTGCGAGGGTGGGCTGCTCACCTGCGGGGAAGAGAAGGGGCAGGTGTGAACAGCACCCATGAGGTCCTGCCCTCTGAGACTCTACCCTCCCTCCTTCCCCCTCCCGCCCCGCCCCAAGCCGGCTCCAATCAGCCCCAGCAGCCCCAGCGAAGGGGCAATGGTGTCCCCAAGCTGTTGGCTGTGCTGTGTGGGATGGTGGTGTGCTACCCAGGAGCCCAACCAACCTGAATTTAACCCAGTTCCACCTCCTACTAGTGGGTGACCTGAGCAGATCTGGGCCTCAGTTGGCCTATCTGTTAAATGGGGACAATAATACCATCTCTTAGAGGCGAATAAAGGGAAAGATGTAATGGCATCACACAGCATCCCAGAGCAGAGTGGCTGGAGTATGGATTCCAGAGCCAGCCCCCCGAAACGTGAATCCCAGCCCCGCCACTCGCAGCTACACAACCTTGGACAGAGTTATTCACCTCTTGGTGCCTCAGTTTCCCCAACTCTAAAACGGGAATAAAATGGTCCACACGTCCTAGAGTCATCCTGAGGATAAGACAAGTTGGTGTCTGGAAAGTGCTCAGAAAAGGGCCCAGCGCATCTTGAGTCTGAGTTCTTAAAATGAGTCCCACCTGCGTCCTTAGGCAGCTCGAGCCCCTGGACTTCTCTCCACCCCGCAAGCAGCACCTGGCCCCCAAAATGCAGGTCTCTTAGGTTCTGGTTTCTCACACCTGTTGTCTTGCCGCTCCACCACCCCCAGTTTCCGATTCACAGTTTTACTCTGAACATCAGCAGAAGTTTCCTCTGAAATGCAAGCGCCCACACTGACAGCCAGCCTCCTGCCAGTGCACTGCCCTTTCCTGGGTTCCCCGACCCTGACAGCCAGCTCAGCTCCACACACCACAGCTGCTGCCCGGCACTGACCAGCACTTCCTCCTCCACGGGCTAACGGGAGGACAGAGGAGGAGATGGACGCCCAGAGGCTCAGAGTTCACTGCAGAAGCATTGTTCTGCCGGGAGAAGAAACACCTTTCCCTGAAGTGTAGGGAATCCAGATGTGCACAGCACAGCAAAGGCCTCAAAAGGGGCAGAATTCTGAAAAATCTATTTTCAGGGATGAGTTAATATTTGTGAAGAGTTTAGAACAGTTTCTGGCATATAGTGAGTGCTCTATTATTGTTATTCTCATTAGTAGTAGCAGCAGTACTCAGAGTACATTAACATCTCCCTATTCTATGCCTCAGTTTTCTCATCTGTAAGCTGGGTCAATGCAGACTTACTATCTCCTTTCTAGCAAGGGAAACAGGGAGGTCCTAGAGCAAGATCAAGAAATCTGAGTCCATCCCCTCCATCATGCCCAGAGTCCCAGGCTGGAGGGGAGCAAGCTGGGGAGGGTGGGGTGATGGTCCTGTTTTCCTGGTGTATCTAGGCTACAGCCTCTGGGAAATAGGCAGACTTCCCAGTTTAGCAACATCAGGTTTCAGGTCGGCACGATCCCGGGCTGTCTGGCAGCAGAGGCAACGGGCTGCCTCATTAGAATGCAGCAGGTGTGCCCACCCTCCACTTGGGATGTTGGTCACGGTCTCCAGGAGGCTAAAAATAGACTGTCAATTGCACACTCCCGTGCTGGCTGCAGTCACCTCTAAAGCCGGAGGAGGCTCTGTGCCTGAAACTCACCCCAATCAGGACTCCATTTAAATATATTAAGGAGAGAGAAAGTCCCAGCTGGACCAGGCTCTTGCATGGTCAAGGTCACAGGGGCCTCCTGCACCCCTGAGCTCCACTCCACCCTGAGTTCAAGGTCCCTTTCACGGGGTCCCCTGAGATTCTTTCGACGGTGCCAACTTACGAAGTGCCCACCACACACCATGCATCACGCGTCACGCGTGGCATCACGAGGCAAAGAGGGATGGATTCAGGGTCCGTTCACCTCAATAACCACCGGTCACGGGGACAAAGAGGTGACTGTGAACCAGGCCCTGGGGCCGGAGGCTGTCAGCCCAGTCCGGCCTCCTGCAGAGGGGGACTTGCGCTCTGCCCAGCGGCTAACAGGGTGCCCTGTCCCAGGAGGCTGGGCCTGGGGTGGGGAGCAGCAGTGGAGTATGATCCCCAGGCATCACCACCTGGGCTGGCGCTCCTTATTCCACAAATACCCACTGAACGTCGGCGGCTGTGAGTGCTGTATGGTCCCGTGGAAGAAACAGACGTGCGGGAACCGCGCCCTCAAAGGACGCTGTCTGGTGGAAGCGGAAGACCCCGAGTCTCCACTGGATGACGGAGAAAGATTTGTTTTACAAGAGAAGGTCAAGCAGGTTGCTCTGGGGGTTCAAAGGAGAGAGAAGTCACTTCAGTGAGAGAGTCAGAGAGGCCCGGGATTGCTGGGAGCTTTCTCCACAGATTGTGGTGGGGGCGACAGTGGGAGGGAGCTCTTGGAGGGTGTGGCTTCCGCAACCAGGAAAAGCGTGGAACAGCAGTGAGTGTTCCTGGGGAACGCGGCCCAGATAGTGGGAGATGGGGCTGTCAGAGATTACAGCCAGGCTAAGAGGTTGTATTGATTGATTGATTGATTTTACTTATTTATTATTTTTTTTTGCGGTACGCGGGCCTCTCACTGCTGTGGCCTCTCCCGTTGCGGAGCACAGGCTCCGGACGCGCAGGCTCAGCGGCCATGGCTCACGGGCCCAGCCGCTCCACGGCATGTGGGATCTTCCCGGACTGGGGCGCGAACCCGCGTCCCCTGCATTGGCAGGCGGACTCTCAACCATTGCGCCACCAGGGAAGCCCCGAGGTTGTATTTAAATACGAGACGACGGGGAGCTGTTGGCAGTTTGTAACCAGGGAGTTCTAGGCTTGAGCTCTAGTTGGGGAAAATTGATGCGCTGGTAGCCTGCAGGAGGGGCAAGGGGGAAGGGAGAGGGGGGCACTCGGGCTGGGGAGGCAAGGTATGACCTCTGAGGCCTCTGGTTCCAAAGTCCAGTCAAGAGATAACGAGCCACTGTGGTGTCAGAAGGGCTGCCTGCAAGAGAACTAGCAGAAATAGACCCACAGGAGTTGGCAACTGGCGGAACGGAGGGGAGAAGAGAGAAGCTGGAATCAGAGATGACTTCAACATTTCAAGCCTGGGTGGCTAGGAAAGTGGTGGTGACATTAACAGGAATGAGTGAGTCAGCAGGAAGAGCCATGTGGGGCGGGGGGAAATAATGAACTTCGGTTTGGCTCTGAGAAGTTGGACGTGTCATTGCATCATATAAGGAAAGATGTCTGGCCGGCAGGCAGTGATGCCGTCCCAGCCGGTAAATACCATAAACACAGCCGAAAGGTCAACGGTAAAGTGAGAAGCACATCTCTAACATACATGGCAGACACAGGTTAATAACCTTAATATGGAGAGAGCCCTGACAAGCCAGTCCAATCTGACACTGGACAGAGGATCTTACAGTCAATTCACATGAGGCTAAACGCAAACGGCAAATTAACGAGCTGCAAATATATTAACCTCTCTAGAAATCGGGTAACTTCAAATGAACACAGAAAGTTATAACTTTTAAATATCAAATAAGCTCAAACCTCCCCCTTCCAAAAAGACTAAAACGGCATCTGTAATGGTTGCAGAAAAGTAGGTGCTGACATAGACCTTTCGTGAGACTTCTGGGAAACTAGTTTGACAAAATGCACTGAAAAGCACAAATCCTTTAACCCAGCCATTCCATTTTGGGGAATTTATCCTAAAGAAAGGATCGTGGATAACCTTGAGCATGTAGCTGTACGAATTTTGTGACGACACTATTCGTCATGGCAGAAAATAAAGAGTCAACCTGGGGGTTCCATGAAACAGAACCGATTGTACAAACTACGGGGCGTCCACACTGGAGGCTACACAGCTACTTCAAATGTCGCAGAAGAGTGTTTAATGACAGAAACGTGATCGTGACAAACTGTGGGTTGAGGAGAACCAGTGGGAGATGAGTACACAGTGTGATCGCATTTTTAGAATTAAAACGTTTTCATGCTTGTGACTGAGGAGGGGAAGGCACTGGGATGGGCCGCAGTTGTCACGGTGCTTGTTCACGGGGCTGTGAACAGCGCACACTTTCCTTCCTTGTGCTTGTTATATATATTTTAAATGTATGCCACTAACAAGTACTACATTTGTAAACAGCCAAAAGTAGAAATTTGGAAATGTGATCCCAGACCTCGGACGGGAAACTGAGGCTGGCTCTCTGGATTTGGAAACCATCTGCAGAGCGGAGCTGAGTGGTTCACTTGGGAGAGACCCCCAGAGAGGGGGTAGAGGGAGTGAGGATGGGGCAGGGAGAGAAGCAGGAAGCATCCTTCTCTGAGGACCTTGGAGGTACCAGGGGACCTGGGGGGAGAGGCTTGGGAGGACGTGTCCTCATGCCTCCAGTTCTGTGACTGCCCCTCCTCTGAAGATGTGTGACCCAGGCGTTGTACTCCAGTGACCAGACGAGGGCACTAAAGCAAAGCCAACCTTTGTCTAGCCTCATGTGTCCAGAGGACGCTGTGTTCAGGAAGTTGTGCAGTCACCTCCAAAGCTGGAGGAGGCTCTGTGCGTGAAGCTCACCCCAATCTTGACTCCATTTAAATACATTAAAGATAGAAAAAGTCCCAGCTGGACCAGGCTGTTGCATGGTCAAGGGCACAGGGGCCTCCTGCACCCCTGAGCTCCATTCAGCTCTGAGTCCAAGGTCCCTTCCACGGGGTCCCCTGAGACTCTTTGTCTGGTTCTGGTAACATATCCACATGGTTGTCTCCAGCCTTGGCCTGCCCTGTCCTGCTCTCCCCCTTCCTCCCCAGGGCCCAGGGCTCAGGGCGCTGCTCTGGTGGAAAACCTCCTGCTGCTGCCTGCCCCCCAATCCGCTCAGGGTCACCTTCCACTGAGAGGATTTGTGACTTTGTCTTCTATTCTTAGTACCAACTGCTGATCAGGACTCTTCAGATGCTGTGTCCTGCCCCCAGGCCTGGCCTTTCCCGGGGCATCTTCAGCACACTGTTTCTCCCCAGTACTTCACCTGCGATTTCCCCGGTCCACCCCATCCCACTGCAGCAAACAGGCCCAGGCTCCTAAATGCTGAGATAAGATAAAAGGCTATGGAAACACCAAAGCTGGAGACGGGAGGATGGCTCCCTGCCGAAGAGGCGTCCAGCTGGTCCTCAAAGGGTGGGTGGGATTTCCATGGGCAGGGCTGGGGATTCAGGGACAGAATTTTTTTACCTAACCCCACTTGCACGTAAAAATGAGGGTAGATGATGATGATGATGATGATGATGATGATATGATAATGATGGTGGTGATGGTGATGATGGTGATGATGATGATGATGGTGATGGTGGTAAAGATGATGATGATGGTGGTGGTGATGATGGTGATGATGGTGATGGTGGTAAAGATGATGATGATGGTGGTGGTGATGATGGTGGTGATGATAAAGATGATGATGATGATGATGATGGTGATGATAATGATGATGATGGTGGTGGTGATGATGATGATGATGGTGATGATGGTGATGATGATGATGGTGGTGATGGTGATGATGATGGTGGTGATGGTGATGATGGTGGTGATGATGATGATGATGATGGTGATGATGGTAAAGATGATGGTGATGATGGTGACGATGGTGATGATGATGATGATGATGATGGTGATGATGATGGTGGTGATGATGATGATGATGGTGGTGGTGGTGATGATGATGATGGTGATGGTGATGATGATGGTGGTGATGGTGATGATGATGGTGGTGGTGATGATGATGATGGTGATGATGGTAAAGATGATGGTGATGATGGTGGTGGTGAAGATGATGGTGATGATGGTGATGATGATGGTGGTGATGGTGATGATGGTGGTGGTGATGATGATGATGATGGTGATGATGGTAAAGATGATGGTGATGATGGTGATGGTGATGATCCCTAACAGTGACTGAGGGCCCACTGAGTGCCAGGCACTGTGCTAAACACTTCACAAATATTATCTCATAAAAGCCTAATAATAAGTGAGGTACTGAAATTTACAGGTGGAGAAACTGAAGCTCAAAAATTCAGTCCGTTGCTAAGCCCAGAGCTAGCGAGTAACAGAGCCAAGACACGAACCATTTATTATCTGACAGCAAAGCTGTGCTCTCGAGCCTGACACCGTGGCTGGACCAGTCCAGTCCCACCAAGCCTGACAGCTTCTGCTGGGAGCCAGGCCCTGTGCTCAGAAGTGGGTGGCAAAGCAAGGCCAGGCAGGAAGCCCAGCCCTGGGAGGGGAGAATGAAGGTCAAAGGCAATGTGGACAATGCCTCGGTGGAGGTTGGCACAGGTAGGCACCTCGCCAAGGTGACTGAGTTCCAAGGGGAGCAGACAGTGGGCTCCAGTCTGTAGGAGAAGCTGAGGTCCACGTGAGGAAGGGAAGGTGTCTGGGGTCACGTGGGCAAATCTAGAACTGGGACCTCTAAGAAAATAGGGGAGGGGATGGGGAGAGGAAGGAGAGGCTTTGAGGGGGGAGAGGAGTGCGGGAGACCCGAGGGGAAGGCAGACGGCCGGGGGCGGAGAGCAGCCAGCGCTTTCTGCACCAGGCAGCCGAAGCCACCCCAAGCCCATTGGGCTATAAACGGCAGTCCCTGGCACCGGCCCAAGCTGTACAGATGATTTTCCTGAGAACAAAAGGCACCCCTGAAGGAGCCGAATCCTGCTCCGTCTCCAAATGTCAAGACAGCTTTCGCTAACCTGAGTCTGTCCTCAGCATCGGCGTGCCATGCTGAGGTCCCGCAGAGGGACAGAAAGGGGCCTGCAGGGGGTAGCGGGGGCCGCAGCGGGAGCAGAGGAGGGCGTGGGAGCAGGGGGCTCCCGGCCCGGGTCTCACTGCATGTTCCTTCCCAGCTGTCTTCACCGTCTCCCCACCCAGCCTGGGATCACCCTTTTCTCCCATCTTGACCGTGGTCCATGCAGTCGGTAGTGACCTGAGCTAGACCTTCTAGCGCCATCTGTCTGCCTCTAGGTAGGGGCCGGAGCTCAGCTGAAGGGGGAACATTCTAAGGGTGGGTGTCGGGCAGCAGCAAGGCAGGCATGGCTGTGTCGGGCACCTGGGACTCTCCTGTCCCCCATGACCACACCACAGATACAAAGCTTTCATGCCTGCCTTTGGCCAGAGATGGGCCTGGTTCCACCGTCCCACCCACTCTCCTGCACCCGTGTTTCCTATCACCTGGGCTGAGAGAGGAGCTTTCAGCAAAGCAGTCTTGCAGTCAGCCTCCCCAGAAGGAAGCACCGTGCTGGAGCAGATGCCACGACCTGGCTCACTGCTCTTCCCCCCGGGGGTCGGAAGCCTGCACGACTCGGGGCCGGGGAGAAGGGTCTAGACACCGCTGGTCCTACAAGCTGGAGCTGTCTCCCTGTGCATCGCTCCCAGGCTTGCTCATTTGTCAACTGTCACCCTCATGCGCCCCTCTAGCGTTGGCTTTTTAAAGGCACAGACTGTCTCTAGAGCCCCCTGTGGCGAGGCCAGACACTGATGCATGTCACAGAGCGTCAGCTGCTGTCACCAGCTGGCATCTCTCTATTATACTGTGTCCCTGAATCTAACTCTGGCATCTCAGCAGAGCCCGCCCTCACATGCTTTTTCATTACTTCAGACTCAAGCCCCTTCCAAGGCTGTGCTCCCTGGAAGCCTCTTCCCCCGGGTCCTGCCACGCACCTTTCTCAGTTCTCACCCTCCCTCTTTCCCTAGGGCTCACAGAGGGGCCTCCTGCCGTGGCTCTCGCTGGGTGGTCCCCACACCTCTGGCATCAGCATCACCTGGGGGCTTGTAAGAAATGCATGTTCCCGGGCCTCGCTGGCAACACTAAATCAGACGCTCTGGGGTGGAGCCCAGCAATCTATTCCAACACAGGCCCACACACGTGATTCCGCTGCATCCCAGAGACTGAGAATGGCTCGTCTGGAGTTGCGTTTTTCCACACTGTTTCCCACAGAACAGACACTCCTGGAACAAGGGGTTCTGTGGTCAAGTGAGTTTGGGCCAAAAAAAAGCTAAAGAGATTTCTCTTCTTTTCCAGCTTTCTTGAGATAAAATTGACATATGTCATTGCGTAAGTTGAAGGCATACAATGTCATGATTTGCTATATGTGTATACTACAAAATATAAAGAGATTTCTTAATTGCAATCCTTTCAAGGCTTTAATTTGCTAAAATGAATCGTGGATCTCCAAGAGGGAATGAGGGTGTCTAGTGCTACCAGTGTAATAGCTGTGGCATTCTTTTTCCCTGGGAGAGCTATAAACATCTCTAGAAATTACTGTTCTGAGGGAAGCCATCTGAGGCCTCTGACTGAGGGCAGTGCTTCTCTCTTACGATCTGTGTCAGTCACCTTGGGTGGGTATCAGGCCCCACCCCAGACCAGCAGAATCCATTCCTGCGAGGGTGCGGGCTGCCAGCCTGCACTTTAACAAGCCCTCCCGGGGCTCCCAGTGAAGCCCTGGTCCAGGCAAAGCTGGGGACAGCTTCTTGCCTTCTCCATTCCTCTGCGACCCCTGGCGCAGCCCTCAGAGGCCAGCCTGCCTCTGCCTCGGTGCTACTGAGGCTCCCAGACAATGCCGGAGCCGGGCCAAGGTCACCTGAAGGAGAGGCAGCCACGGGTTACAGAAAGCACCTTGGCTCTCACAGCAAAAGGCCCGGGATTGGGTGAGGGCTCCGCCACCTGCAGGCTGGGTGACCTGGGCCGGTCCCTATCCCGCTGTCACGGCCAGGGTCACGGCGTGGCTCAACACCAAGGGCAGCCCTTGGCAGCCGCGTACGGTGTCCCGGTGCTTCCTGGCGCTTCCCGGCAGCCCCTGGCAGTCTGTTTGCGGCACAACGGCCATGCCTGCTTCACATCAGGATGGCGTTGCAGCCGCACGGTACCTGCTCCGTCTCCCAGATCTGGAACTGCTGGGAAGGAATCTATTGGAGTTGTTGCGCCTGACCTGTTCTTTAAATAAACTGGGGCTGTTTTCCAGCTATTGGTCACTTTCCCCCCAAGCCTCCACATACTGAATTCTCTTCTTACATCCTCAGATATTTTGGCTGCAAGAGATGTCAGGTTAATTGGGTGCCTGGCTCCTGGCTCTTCCTCCTTAATGGGCTTACAAAGCAGACTTGCCATGCATCCCCTCCCCTCCCTCCCTCTCCCCTCCCCAAGCCAACAGGGGCCTCTCTCTCCTTTGACTTGAAGGACGTCACCAAGCACCCTCTCTGCTTCCTTTATGGACAGATGTGCAGAGAGATACAGCCAATCTCTTCCCCCACCCTCATCCTGCCTGGAGTTGGACGAAGCCTTCGTCCCAGATATGGGTCACATCATCCCCGTGGGACCTGAGCTGGGCAGGTGACTCTATGCTCGGCCGGGGTCACCGTGGAGGCAGAGGGTGTCAGACAGAGGTCACACATTCGGGGCACCTGTGGGTTCCGGTCTTGGTTCTCCCCCTATTCAGGTTATGATGCAAAATCCATTTAACCTTTCCGACCTTCAAATGGCAATAATTACGTGTCCTGCCTCTTCCACGGGCTTCTGTGATGACTAAAGATGCTGTGTGTGTAAGTATTCAGAGGCAATTCTAAAGTGTGATAGAGGAGAACAAGACTTGCCTCTCTGGCCAGTTGACTCTCCGCCCCGGTGTTACTTGGGGATGCTGCCTGAGCCCTTCTCTGGCCCTGGACGCAGTGGCCCTGGCTGCCCTTAGCGCTCTGTCCCTCTGGCTGCCTGAGCCTTGTCCTCGTCCTCCACACCGTCTACTCCCTGGGCTCTGAGCTACCCCTCTTCCCCAGAGGTTTCTGAGAACTATGCAGTTGCTATCTTCAAGAACATGCCCACCATGGAAACGCAGTCACTTTCTCCAGACGCTGACACCTGGTCTCTCCTGCTCCTCGTCTGTATTCCCGTGGCATCTGTGGGTCCAAAGCTACTGGTTACGTTCTGTCCTTTTTTACCGGCAAACAGTCTCATGCAAATGTTCTCACAATGGTAGGTGTTGCTTCCACAGCCAAGAAGTAAATTCCTTCAGACCGGGACCCAGATCTCATGTGTCACTGTTTCCCCCTTAATGCTTGGCACAGAGCTGGGGCTCAATAAGGATGTGATGATTAAAGTATCCTTCCACTTCTACCGGGTCAAGGCTGCCCTTCATAAATATATTATGCAAGGTCCCTTCCCACCATGCAACCAGAGACCTTTCTTTCCCCTTGAGAGGGCGGGGAGGGAGGTAGCAGCAAGGAAGACAAAACCGAGAAGAATAATCATGAAAATCTGAATAATACTCAACACTCTTCGGAGGAGTCAGTGGTGCCCCAAGTGTCTTTACCGAGAACTGTCTTATCTCCCAGGATTTCTAGGAAAAGGAAATATCTTGCAAATACAGAATGCATTTACTAACCCCCATGTTTCCATCCACGTAGACTACAAGTGGCTTCATGTACAGATTCGAGCGTATTTGTAGACGCTTTTCCAACAGTCTCTTCACAGCAAAGTGTTGCAAGACCAGAATTGCAGGGAATGGGGCTGAGCTTCAGAGAAACTGACTGGCTGATTTAGTCCCCACAGTGGGGCTGTCCAGGACCCAAGAACTGGCCCTTCCCAGAGTCTCTGGCCCCATCATCTGTCCAATAAGCCAATGGCTGGAGATAAACGAGCTACAAAGTCATAAATCAGAAAGAAAATCACAAGTTATAGGCCAAGACCAAAGCCACATCAGCTTAATCCAGATTCCCATCTGGTTTCCCAGGACTCCTCCAGACACTTTCCATCCAGTTCTAGGAAACCCATTTGCTCGAAATAAATATCTTTCTGCCCAGATTCTTAGCAGAAGTGACTAACTCCTTTAATCAGAGATTCCAATGTATTTACTGAAAATACTGATGTTCCAGCTGGAAAGGGAACAATGTCAGCCACCAGATCTACTCCAAAGGTGGCCTCAAATTAGGCAATGACAGAGCCCAAGAATCTGGATTTTTCAAAGCACTCGCAGGCAATTCTGACGGTCAGTTTAAAAGCTGAACAAAACATGTGAAATAACAGTTTTCAAGACGCTTAACATCAGGCAAGGAAGAACTGTACCTTTGAAAGCTGACACACAAACAAGGCGAACCCTATGACGCCTCAGCTTACTGCCTGGTATATCTGAGCTGGGTTGTAGGGAGTGGAAACCCAGGCAGAGAGAGGCATCTGCCTTGGTGGAAGAGACAGAGGTGGGAATCAGGAAAGCAAGACAGCTAGAGTTTGAAAGGCAGAGTGCTGGAGGGTAGAAGATTCTACAGAGGGGACTTTGGAGATCTGGAGTGAGTGCCCCTCAAGTCTTCAGCTGAGACTGACCAAACTATGCATGTGAAGAAACTACCTGAGACCAGGCAAAGAATGACAAAGAAGATAAAGGGACGACTTTACGGTACTCACACGGGGCCAGTAAAGGGCTCTTGTCTCCCCAAGCCAAAGTGGAAAAACCTCATAATTCGTGAATACTCAGAAGACTTTTTCCCCCCTCAGTGGTGGAAAATTAGCCCTGGATTAAAGACTGCTCTGATTCCACCTAACAAAGCTTAAAAGCAAGACCTGAAAGGGTTAAACTCTCCAAGTGGTTTAACTGCATCCCAGAACTAAGCTTAGAAATACAAAATATCCAAAAAGCATCCAGCTCCCAACAAGGTATGGATTCCACAATGTCTAGCATTCAGTCAAAAATTAGCAGGCTTGCCAAAGAAGTGGGAAAATGCTACCTATAATAAGGAGAAAAATCCATCTCTCCAGACCAACCTAGAAAGGACAAAGGTGATGAAATCAGTAGACAAGGTCTTTAAAATTATTATTGTAACTGTATTGCACACGTCCAAGAAACTAGAGGAAAGATTAAGTGTGTTATGTGGCGACCCAGAAGGTAGAAAATGAACTTCTAGAGATAAAAACTATATGTGATTTTTAAAAATACACCAGATTAGACTAATAGCAGATTACATGTCACAGAAGAAAAGATTGACACAGGCAATAAAAACTACCCAAAATAAAACACAGAGAGAAAAAGATTGAAAACAAAAAGCTAAATAGAGCATCAGTGAGGTGTGAAAGAACTTCAGGTGACTTAGTACACATGTGACTGTGGTACCCAAAGGAAGGGGAAACAGAAAAATACTTAATGAAATATTGAAATGGTGGCTGAAATTTTCCAAATTGACAAAACCCACAAACTTATAGATCCAAAAAGCTCAGCAAACTCTGAGGAAAAGAAATCAGAGGGAGAAAAACACACCAAACTATATCACAATTAAATTGCTTAAAACACTGATAAACAGAAAATCGTAAAAGCATCCAGGGACGGAGGATAAAGATACGTTACATACAAAGGAACTAATATAGGAATGAGAGCCAACTTCTTATAAGAAACAACACAGGAAGACAGGACAGCACCACCTTTAAAATACAGAAAGGAAAAAAAAACTCTCAATTTGGAATTTTATACCCAGTGAAAATATCTTTCAAAAATAAAGCCAAAGTACAGATTTTTATAGACATACAGAGGTGAAAGATTTCATTATCCACAGGTCCACATTATAAGAAATGTTAAAGGGCATCCTTTGGGCAGAAGCAAAATGATACCAGATGGAAATCTGGATCCACACCAAGAATGAAGTGCTCTGGAAAAGTAACTTTTATGGATAACCATAAAAGACCTTTTCCTTATTATTTAAATCTCTTTAAATGATTATCGACTGTTTAAATTAAAAAATAATAACAATGTTTCTAGGATTTATAACATAGGTAGGAATAAAATGTATGACGGCAACAGCACAAAGGCCAGAAGGGAAGGAATGGAAGTACACTGTTGTATGATTCTTGTGAGGTGCTGTAATATTACTTGAAGAGAGACTATGATAAGTTCATTATACTTACTACAAACTCTAGGCATCCACTTTATAAAAGCACAAAAAGTTATACATAATAAGCCAGCAAAGAAGATTAAATGGAATCTTAAGAAATACTCAAGTATCGTCCCCCAAAAAAGGCTTAAAAAGAGCGCAAGTGTAACAAAGAACAGATAAGTAACATAGAAACAAATAGCAAGATGGTAGGTTTAAACCCTACAGGATCAATATAATATTTATAATTACATTAACTATAAATGGTCTGAACACCTCAATTAAAAAACAGAGGCTATCATATTAGATTTTCTAAACAACCACATGCCTCCCTGTTTGAAACTTACTTTTAAAACAAAAACAGTTTTTAAAAAAGGATAAAAAAAATATACCATGTTAACTTGAATAAAGGGGAAGCTGGAGTAGCTATAAGAGTATCAGAGAAAGTAGATCTCACAGCAAATAATATCAAGAAAACGAGGATCTCTTCACAATGATAAAGTGGTCACTTCATCAAGTAGACACAGCAATTTCAAATGTTTATTCATCTAATAAAAGAGATGCAAAATATATGAAGCAAAAACTGACAGAACGAATCATTAGGGAAATGCAAATTGAAACCACAAGGAGACACCACCTCACACCCATTAGGATGGCTAATAATTAAAGAAAACAAAAAAACAGGAAAATAAGTGTTGGCAAGGATGTGGAGAAACTGGAAACCTTTTGCAATGAGAATGAAAAATGGTGCATATTCACCACGGAAAAGTTTGGTACTTCTTCAAAAAATTAAAACTAGAGTTACCATATGATCCAGTAATTCCACTTCTTGGTATATGCCCGAAGTAAGTGAAAGCAGGGTCTTGAAGAGATATCTGTGCACCCATGTTCATAGAAGCATTATTCATAATAGCTAAACTGTGGAAGCAACCCAAGTGTCTATCAATGGAAGAACGGACAAGCAAAATGTGGTCTATACATACAATGGACTATTATTCAGCCTGAAAAAGGAGGGAAATTCTGACACATGCTACAACATGGATGAACTTTGAGGACAGGATGCTGAGTGAAATGAGCCAGACACAAAAAGACAAATACCATATGCCTCCCCCTACGTGAGGCACTTAGATTAGTCATATCCATAGAGACAAGTAGAATGGTGGTGGCCAGAGGGTGGAGGGGAGAACGGGAGTTATTGTTGAATGGGCACAGAAGTTCAGATTTGCAAGACGAAAAGAGTTCTGGTGGTTGCACAGCAATATGAATGTACTTCATACCATTGAGCTGTACACTTAAAAATGATTAGGACAGTACGTTTTATATTATGCGCATTTGACCACAATGAAAAAAATGGAGAAAAAAATTGATAGAAGCAGAAGGAAAAACAGACAAAACCTGATTATTCTGGTGGCCTGAAAAGCATTAAAATAAGCAATCCCTGGATTTAAAGCCTATGAAATCCGGATGCAGCATTTTCCATTTTATCATTTCTATCCCCTTCAAAATTCCTGAATCAAGAGACTTGGCTGGGAGTGGTGGTGAACACAACACATTAAACGTTTACTTGTCAAATGAGCACTTTAGTGCAAATTCACTCACAAGGTCCCTTCCCTCCTGAGAGGAGGAAGAAAGTATATTGTTATAATGATGGGAAAGAGGATGAAGACAAGCCCAAGAGGCCATTTTCCCAGGGCATACCTGTGGCTCAGAGACAACAAGTCACTGGTTCAAGGTCATAGAGTCTGAAGCTGGTGGAAGGTGGAGTCAGACTCAGGAGAGGCAGTGCTGCCTCGAGGCCGAGACTCTGACGGGCAGGAAACCAATAGTGACAGCCCTGCCTCCACAAAAACACTTTCCCGGCAAAGTCATCCCACTTAGGTCCCACCGTGCGGCGCTCTGGGCCCTCTTAAGCACGTGGTCATTTTCCCCATTGAACACAAACATCGGTCCCTCTCGTGAATCACCCCACCCTGGACCCCATCTCCAACAAACTGGCGAGAGTCCGCCTTTATGTAGGTTCGTAAAAGGTCTTGGAGAGGCAAGTGTCTGGCTGGGCAGCCGGTGAAGGTTCAGCGACCCTTAGCCCCAGAGCAAGGACCACGTGGTGAGCGAAGGCCACGTTGAGACCTGGGAGCTCTCTCTCCAGCCCCGGCTTTGCCCCTGCCTCGCTGGGCATCCCTGACCAACCTTTACCCTCTCTGGCCTTGGATTCCCAGCCGCGGAAAGTGGCGGCACCGGATTCGAGACTGTGGACCAAGCAGGCATGTATGCGGAGACCACGTGGGCCGCGTGGACAAGCGGAGGGAGGGGGTGGCTGCGGACGCCCCTGTGGGGAGCAAGAACCAGGAGGCCAAATGAAACATCTGTGCAGGGAGGTTTGGCCCACGTCCCCCTGTTACTTATCAGCATTGTGCTCACACCTGGGGGACTGAAGCCCAGAGAAAGGAGAAGATCCGTGGAAGATGAGCCCAGAAAAATAGGTGCACAGCCCTGAGAAGCCAGCTGGGAGGAGAGCCTGGGCTGGTCACAGTCACCAAACACAGAAAACAGAAAGCACCGGAGCCCGGGGCAGTGGCCAGTGCTGGCGGAGCCTGCTCCCCAGAGCAGGCCGGAGGAGGAACCAGCCACGGCAGTCCAGCCACGCAAGGCTGGGGGAAAGGGACGGCGGCTGGGGTAGCTGGGGTCAGTGAGAGCAGTGGTCCTCAAACCCCGGTGGACATCCCACTCCTGGAGAGGGGACTGCGGACCCCACCCCCAGCCTCGGATCCAGTCAGTCTGGGGCGGGGCTGAGCATCTGCATTTCTCCCAAGTTCCCAGATGATGCGGGCGTGGCTGGTCCAGGGATCCCACCAGTAACCAGCAGGAACTTGGGCCCTGGACGTGGCTGCTCGTGTTTGGAACCAGCGTCCGCCACTTCCTTGCTCTGTGACCCTGGGACATTCACTGCGTCTTTCTGAGTCGCAGTTCCCTCTCTCACAAGCCAGGGACATTATTAGTATCTGCTCTCAGGGTTATTTAAGAATGAAATTAGATTATCCATGGAAAGAGCTTGGGAAGATGCGTGGGGCAGAGTAAGTGCTGGGTGAACACCATCAAGTATTTCTGTTCGTAAGAGCAGCTTAGCGGAAGCCCCCGGTGCTGGTAAGATGACCCCACAGTGACCTCTACGTGTCAGGGCTCAGGAAGAGAGAAGTTACTGGAGCCCAGAGGTGGTGAGGGCTGTGTGAGAGGCTACGTGGAAGCCTCGGCTTAGGGGAAGCCTACAGGGAAGGAGCTGGAGGAGTAACTGTTCTGAGCTCGCTCCCCTCCCTTCTCTGATCTGCTGATGCTCCGTTGGTGGCGTCCCAGCTCACAACACCCCACCATGGGACCCTGCCAGCCAGCAGCCTGGGGGAGCTGGGCTGGGAGGGGAGCCTGTCCATGCAGTTCAGCTTTCTGGGGCAGAGAGCAGGGTGGAGAAGGATGGAGAGCACGTTAGAGGAGCAGATGTAAGACAGCAGCATGCTCGCACATCGTTTCATGCATACCCCTCCCCCTGGGGCAGGGCGACCCCCTAATCCAGCCAAGAGCTGGGGGACTCGGAAAGGCTCCAAGGCTCTGGGTGAGCAGCTCCTCTCCAAACCACATCCTGCGGCTAGAAATACCAGCCTCACCCCAACACGGATCTGGTCCCTGGCACTCCCAGCAAGGTGAGCGGGACGGTCCTGGTTCCAGCCCCGGCCAGGGCTCTGGCACTGAGCCATCCAGGCACCTACCTCGAAGGAGACTGAGCTCCTTGGCTTTCTGTGGGGAACAAGAGACCACGTTGCAGGAAGCAGAAGAGAGAGGATGGATTTAGCCGAGACTGGAAAACAGACACAGCAACCTGACACATGGGACAGTCAGGGCTCAGAGCCCGGCTTTGGCCCTGAAATCAACTCTGGCCCTGACAGCGGACCTCTCCTCGGAGCCTCCCTCTCCAAAGGACATTCACGATCACTCCTGCCTGTTTCTCTGCCCAGCTCCTCCTTAGCCTTCAGGATTTGGGGCCTAGAAAAGGATTCCCAGATGTGTTAAGTCACACTAGGCTCCTTGGATGAAATCACTAGAGCCGTATCTAGCCACAGTCACAGATATGACTGTGATTATTAATTATCTAAAATTGGACGGGATAAAGTACTGCAAAAGAATACACTGTAGGGAATGGTTCTGCCGAGGCAACGGACTGAATTAAAACCATCGCTGTTAAACATTTCCCACTGCTGACCTGTGGTGTTCTCTTTACTCACATGCTGGGTACCACGCACTTCCCTGATACTGACGGGAAAGTGACGTGTAAGAGGCAAGTGGCCGGCTTTCCAAAAAGGTCCAGGCACGGTGAGGTGTAGACACTGTGACAGGGAGATTACCTTGAAGAGAGAAGATGGTATGCACCCTGTCACGGGCACGATTCATGCACTGAACACTGCCACGGGAAGAGCAGAGTTAGCGCTGGAAACCTGAAGGGTGTCTCAGTGACTCACTGGTCCTGTCCCCTGGCTTCAGGTAAGATGTGATCAACCAGCCCAAAGGGTCCAAGGGGTTCCCTGGGGGTCACTCAGCCAGTCCCTCAACCTGAATACGAAATCCCCACTCACCCCGAAACATACGGAAACTTAAATAAGAGTTATCTGCTCGACAGGCACTTGCCCTATTCGGGTGAGGAATCAGAGCTCTGCAGAGAGGCTTCTGGAAGCCCCAAGACCCAGCCCATTTTGTCACGACGGCAAGGGGAAGAAGGACAGCCTGGAAGCCTCCCATCTGCACTTTCTGGGAGGGTGGGGTGATGCCGGGCGGATTGAACGACGTTTCCCATAAGGAACGACCAGAGCACCTCTCCTTACGGGTTCAGCCACCTGCCCAGGTTCACTCCCTGTCATAACCTTTGTCCTTCTTCCTCCTAAAGGATAAGGCTCCTTGGTAAACCTCAAACTCCCTGATTTTGCTTTCTGCTGTGCTCTCAGGGTCAAAGCCAGCTCAGAAAAGACACGTCCCCTAGTAAGCAAGCGGCAGAGTCTGGACTATCACCCAGGTCTCCTGAACCCCATGAGCTCAAACCTAAAGTTCTTTAACACCCAAGCATCTCCACCAGGGCCAGAAGAGGAGAACGGCGACCCTGATGTTAACTCACAACGCCCAGCAGCTACAGAACAAACACCCGCCTTTGCTCCCCTGAGCAAAGCGTCTCTACCCATAACTCAGGCACTCGCTCAGCCAGCAACCACTGAGGCCACCTGGAGTGCAGGCATCGCGCTGTCGTGAAGAGGACGACCTGGCAAAGGGCAGGGACAGAAGCGGGGCGGCGGCTGCAGTGATCCAGACAAAGGATGATGAGGGTCTGACTGGAGGCAGCGGGATAAGGAGAAGGAGATGCAAGTAAAGGATGGGAAGAAGGTAGATTTGGCAGGATTCTCTTGCAAATTCTCTGGGGAGGCCCCTGATATGACTGCTGACCAGTGCCCTTCAAGGAGGCAGGAACCCGGGGCAGGAACAGATGCACAAGCTCGGAGGAAAGGTAGAGAGCTCGGTTTGGGTCGTGGTGGACTTGAAGTGCTTGCCGCACACCGAGGAAGAGAAGCCCAGCCAGGAGTGCAGGTCTGGACGTCACAAGACGTGCAGGAGGATGAGGTCATCCAGGGACGGGAAGCCGGGGTCAGCGTCACTACCAGCGGGAAGGAAGAAGGATCCACGGGAGGGCGGGAGAGAGAATAGCCACAGGTGCGGGAGAGATGGGAGGAGGGAGGACGCAGGACCCCGAAGAGGAGAGGGAATCGGGGGAAAAACGAAACACAAACAGCCTCGGATGCCGTCGATCGACCAGGTGAGATTAGAGACCATTGCAGTCGGTAACAAGGGGGCCTCCAAGGCCTGGGGCGAGAAGATGTCAGAGGACGGTGACTGCAGGGATGGCCGTCACATCACCCCTCCTCTGGGCCCCTGGCATAGCGCTCGGCTGCCGGCACCAGCCATGGTACCAAAGGAATACAACATCCTGGCTCGGCCTGGATCCTGGGAGACATGCCAGGTCCCAGTACTTTAGAAATAACGGTCCAGCAGCGCACACTGCGGAGGACAAGGAAGTATGGCGCTGACAGATTTGAAACTCAAACCTTCCCTTTCGTTCCCTCTACCCCGTACGCGTTCGGAACAGGCGAGACCCATGGCACACCAAGTGTCTGGTCACGCGGGGGTTAAAGGAACCACTGCCCAAGACGGGAGCCTCTCCAAGATGCAGGTCCCCAGGGCCCGGGGCCAAGAAGCTGAGGCTGCCTGCCCCACCAGCTGAACCGCAAGCCCTGCGCGTCTCTCCTGCCTGAAAAGGAAAGAGCCATCGCTCTCAGCAGCGCAGAGCGCGCAGCCCGGGGAAGGTAGAGCCTGAGCCAGCAGGCGGAGAGCAGAAGCGCAGGCAGAGGTTTCCGGAGGGAGGTTCGTTCTCTGGGACAAACACCTGCCTGCCAGCCTCCTCCCCTTCCGCCCTGTTCAAGTCAGGACCCTAGGAGAGGTCAGCTCCCCGCCAAACCCAGACGGACGACACCTCTTTGCTTTTCCCCAAACGTCCACTTTCTACACCATTTGCCACCTCGAGGGGAAAGCATCTCGCGTGCTCAGCAGCACAAGTTTAGCACACGTGGGCAGGTCTGGAGGGGGAAGCCATGTGGAGGATGGTGACGAGCTGTCTCCATCCCCGCTGGCAGCTCGATCAGGGGAAACAGGCACAGAGTTGGCCCGGAAGGCACCTGAAGCAGCAGGGGGGGTCACAGCGAAGCTTAAGGCTGGCACAAAGCCCCCCCGCTTTCCACAGGTCCTCATGCCCTGGCCTCCATGTAGTTCAGGGCCGCCCTACCAGGTGGGACAGACAAGGACCAACTCGGGCGTTTCTCACACGGGTGACTGAGAGTCAGAGGGCGGATGGCAACAGAGTCGGGGCCGCGGGTTCCGCCTCAAGCTTCTCGGCTCTTCCCAGGCTACCTGGTATCCGCCGAGGGCCCAAGGAACCAGAGTGAATAACCCAGGGAGGCCGAGGCCGAGCCCCCTTGGTGCTCGGGATGGACCCTGGCTGCCTTGACTGGGGCGTGTGCAGTGCCCTCCGGGGCGGGGGCGGGGCGGAGAGCGCTGGTCTCTTGATGCTGAAGCGGAGCTGGAATAAGAGAGGGAGGTGGGCACAGGCTTGGCCCGGCTTCCGTGACGCCTCCAGGAAGAGCCACCAGAGCTGGCCGTGTGGACAGAAGCCCAGGGCCCTGCTGCACCGGCAGCCCAGGCCGCCGGTTTGCTTTTCTTTCCCTCCCGGAATATGGAGCACCTTATTTTTAACTTTATAAATAGAAGAGTGAATGACAGCGCCGGCCTAAGACAGTCGCATCCTCCCGCAGAGCGCCGGCCCCAGAGCAGGAGGCTGGGGCCCCCGAGAGCCTGCAGCTAGAAGCCAGAGCCTCAGGGCTGTTCAGACCCCTGGTCTGGACATATCTGCCTCCCCCACCCCACCACGGCCCTGCTCACATCAGCCAATGATGAAGCATCAGGCCTAGTGGGAAGAAAATACATTGTCTGATACAAAGCCCAAGACTGCCCTGCTTCGAGGGAGGTTGAGCAGGGCTACCTCCACGGTCTCTCTGCCCCCTCTTCCCACCGCAGAAGTGCAGGGAATTCCCCCCACGGCCCAGGCAGAGCCCTGACCGCCCCCTTCCACCCTTTCTGAGACTTAAGGCTTGCCTGTTCAGGAGGGTTCAGGAGGGTATGCCCTTGTTTGTCTGAAAAATCTCCTCTTACCCAGCTTGCACTGCGTGTCACCATTCTCTCTGCAGCCCTGCCCTTGCCGCACAGCGGTGAACATCTGTCCGGGGCAGCTTACCTGCAGCCTTGCTTTGGGTTGGCAGACCTCAGAGACTTCCTTTTTAGGGGACGCTGGGTGACTGACAGTCCCAACCAGCGTAGAAGGAAGGGAGCCGTAGATAATGATTTAAACGCCACCATCCATAAAACATTTTCAGTGCAGGAAAGGTATACGTCACAATGACCACTCGTAGAACAAAAGGTCTGCAACCTCTAACAGGTACCAGGCGCTGTGCTAGGTGCTGGGATCCAATGGCGAGCAGCACGGATGGAGCCCCTTCCCTCACAGAGTTTACAGTGGACTTGCAGACGAGGAAGTCAGCCAGCGAGTACAAAGCGATACACACCGCGACAGAGGATGCACAGGTACTGTAGGATCACATGGTGGGAGAGCTAAGCCTGACTTAGATGAGGGGATGGAGCCAGGGAAGGCTTCCTGGAAGAGGTGACATCTGAGCTGAGACCTGAAGGAAGAGTAGGAGGTGATGAGGGGAGGGAAGGAGGTGAGTGTAGCTGGAGCAGAAGGGAAGGACTTCAGAGAACAGCATTCAGGGGCATGAGCTTGCGGAGCCAGCTAAGCCACGGCAAGGAGGTGGGTCCTTCTCCCATGATAACGGAAAAGCCACTGAACGCGTCTGAGGATGGGAGAAGCACAGTCAGGTCGCCACTTCAGAAGGCATGTTCGTGCTGCTGTGAGGACAGACCAGAGCCAGGCGCGGCTGTGTGGGGGGCATCCAGGAGGTGATGCAGAGATCCAGGCAAGAGATGGTGGGCGTGCCCAGGACGGCCAAAGTGGGACCCAAAAGAGGAGGACAAACTCAGGGCAGAGGACGAGCCGATGAGGAGCAGAATCACCAGGACGCAGCCATGGAGACGGCACAGAGGAGATGGGCCTGTGCCTTGGGCAACTCCACACTCAGCAAGAGGACGGCCAGCAGGAGGGGGCAGAGGGGTGGGAAGCGCTGACACCAGGAGGGGCCTGAGGAGTCTGAGGTCCCTGTGTGGCACCTGAGCGGAGGCGTCCTGCGGGCAGCCAGACATACAGCCCAAGCTCGAGGGCCGGATTTGGGCTTCGGCTGGGAATCCTCAGCACATCAGGGAGGAGGCGTGAGATGGCCTGGGGAGAGCGTGTCGCGCCAGAGAGGGTGGCCACCCAGCCCCCACCTGAGGACAACAGCACCCGAGGTCGTACATCAGCTGCAAAGTCAGGGCTGCTAACCTTCCTGACCCTGACCCTCAGATCCGCTCTACAAGATTCCCACCCAGGGCCTCACTCCCCGCCCCCCCGCCCCCATGTGCCCCCCATACAACCACCCCACCACGTTGAGTCATCAGCCCCTGGGTCAACCCCAGAGCTCCAGGCTAGTGGTTAAATGTGCACCTCACGGTGCGTTACCTGCTCTGAACTGCAAACCACGCGTGACAAGTACGTAAGCGCACGAGCACGTGCTTCTGCGTGACGGCCCCGCAGACTCACGTGCGTGTCCACACCCGCCGCCCCGCAGTCTGGATGAGGTCGTTTACATCCACCCGCGCTGAAATCCGCAAGGACTCTTCCCACTTTGCACTGCGAAGTTTCCCCCAAAAGCAAAACAAAAGCTAAGCAAATAAACGCAAAGTTACAACAGGAGGGAAAAGGTGAGAACATGCATCGAGTTTCTTTTTTCTGTCTTCTCCTGTGATTGTATTTAACCTTCATGGATTTTAAAAATGGGTGTTAATCCCAGAGGCATGAGGATGAGACTCAAACTCACGTCTGCCTCCAAAACCCTCCCCGACGGTACCCTGGGAACCGCAGCTTTCACTCTGGAGAGCTGGGAGTAGACAGACTCTGTAACAAAAGGAAGTTGGCTGGTGTACGTGTGATGTGCGAGTTTATTTCCTTTATTCATTCAATAAATATTCATCACTTCCCTGCTAGGTGCCTGAAGGCAAGAATTGCACTGATGCACGTTAATAGCGAACATCCCTTAATTAGGATCCCACTTACCCTCGTGATGGGCTGCAATCATTTTTGTGGGATTCTCTGATTGCGTCTCCTTAGAGAAGTGCTGTCATAACTGCCTGTCAGGGCGAGATGAAGCCCTTGGATGTAATGCGCCTGGGGGAATTGCAGCCTCTCATTTTCTGGCAGCCCCAGCTGTTAAAGGCCACCCCTTTCCTTCCCTTCAGCTAACAAGAGACGATGCTTCACCATAGAGCTACAGGTGGGGACCTGAAGGAGGGATTTGCTCATCGCAGTTCCCTTTGTAGTGGTTTGGTCTCAGCTGTACCACCCTCTAGTTGGGCCTCACCCCCCGTGAATGTCCTTTACCGGATTCATGGCCAAGAGGACAGGGTGTTTAACTCGGTAATTAACACCCGATTTGCGGCGCCTGCCTGGGCGACGCCTGTGTCCTCCTCCCCTCCCGCCAGGCCTTGTTCTCCCGCCGTGGGAACGTGGGGAACATCAATCCAGTTATCGAGCCGTAGGAATGGCTCTTGTCCCAGCAGCAGGGCTTGGGGGCGCCCGGAGAAGGCCAAGAGGTCTGAAGTGGGTGCCCATCTACACCCCCCCACTTCTCTCCATCCCTAGGGGCTCCGTGAGGTTTTGTTTTCCCACTGTGGACATTGCGAACACCGCAGCCCTGGACCCCAACACTGAGTGTGCGTGTGGAGTGGGGCAGGCCAGTCCGCGAGGCATGGAGAACGCTGTCCCTCCCGAGAATGCTTGGATCAGTGAGTCCATCACGTCACCAGTGGAGGCCCTTTATTCACCTGTGCGCCCCCCGCCCCTTTGAGACACCACCGGATAAGCCCGGATGATAAATCCTAGCTCATCTTGAGTACCTGCCGTGTACCTACGTGAGCTTCACACGAAGTCACTCATTTAACCCTCATCATAGCTCCGCGGGATAAGGTGCTACCACCACGACACAGATGATGAAACCGGGCACAGATGACGGTGTAACGCGTGCACGCCAGGACCCAGCCCAGCTGAGGTCTGCACCCAGGCACGAGCCCCAGGTCCTGCGCCCCAAACCTCTGCACAAAACCGCCTCAGGGCCAGAAGCCAGCAACCCACGTGGCTTAACTGTTCGGAAGGTGCCGAGAAAGTCCTTACCGCTCCTGTCCTCCAGAAGAGCCCTTCACGGACGCTAGGAACGGGCTCACAATGCTACCACTACGATAATTCTCTGGCAACGACAGAAAGCAAATCGCCCAGGAGGACGAGGGGATTGAACACGTGGAGCCGGGTACAGGCTGGCAGAGGCTCCAGCCAGCCTCCACCCTCTCCCACACACGGACGGACGTCTACCAGTTCCTTCCAGTCCCCAAAAGGCTCTCAGTGGGTGGGACCTGGTGTGGGCAAAAGTGAGGACACACTTCCCGCTGGGGATGTGAATAAAAGAGGGGGAAGAGGCCCCAGTCAGCAGCAGGACTGTAGGATAGGACTACTTACTGGTCCTATAATCTCCGTCAAGACAACCGACCACTGTGAGTTTCCATTTCTTCAACTACAAAATGCGAATAAGAAGAGTTGCTTGTAATGTTGTGTAAATTAAGCAAGGCAACGCATACGAAGCACTGAACACACGCCCAACACAAAATAGGGACATGAAAATGGCAGCTCTTGTTATAATTTTGCTGCCACTCAAGGAAGAGGGGGCCTGACCAAGGTTCTGCGGCAACAGTGGGCAAGTTGGACAGTGGGCAAGCAGTGGGAGACAGACTTGAAGGAGAGAGACGACCTTCACTGACTCTGCAACTACTCCAAGCCCTCTCTACAGATTCGTTGCCATCTGCCAGCCACTCTCTACTCAGACCTACTACGTGTGGGCACCATGTTAGATGACGTTATGAGTTGAATCAAGTCCCCCCGAAAGATGTACTGAAGCCCTAACCCCTGTTACCTGTGAATTTGACCTCATTTGTAAACAAGAACCTCACTGATGTAATCGGATTAAGATGAGGCCATACTGGACAGGGTGGGCACTGATTCCATACGACTAGTGTCCTTAGAAGAAGAAGAGATACAGACACACGTAGGAGAAAAGGCCACGTGAAGACGGAGGCAGAGAGGCAGTGCTGTGTCTACCAGCCAGAGCATAGCTGACAAGTACCAGAAGCGGAGAAAGAGTCAGGGAACAGATTTCCCCCTAAGAACCTCCAGCAGGAGCCCAGCCTGCTGACGCCTGGATTCAGACGTCTGGCCTTCAGAACTGTGAGAGAATAAATTTCAGTTATTTAAGACCCCAGTTTGTGGTACTTTGTTGCACGAGCCCTAGACAATGAAATAAAACTACAAAGATAAATTTAGAAAACCAAGTTCCTGTCCTGAAGTCTCTGCTATTCATTTCATCCCATGTAAGAAGCTGGATGAGAGTTCAGGTTTAACATGGTGGCTTCGGTCCAGCTTCCAGAAAGGTATACTTTGTTAGTCAAGAGTTTTGCCTGGCCCACCAGCTAGGACTCCCGGACCCAGGGATATCCGGGAGGAACGAGGACTGTCCTGGCCACAAGTTATACTGGGTCCCCGCCACCCACGGGGCATAGCAGTGAGAACTGAAAGCAGGAGGAGAAAGCCGGGGCTGGTATCTTTTCCTTGGTTTCTTCCCAATCCACCATTCTTTGTTTCTCCTGTTAATCTCTCCATTCTTTCTCTTTGTATTTTAAGTGTCTACTCTGTTCCCTCTGCTGTCTTCACAGCCCGGTGGACTGGAAAAAGCAGAGGTCTCAGTGGCTAGAAAACCAGAGTTTGAGTTCCATCATTTACTAGCTGTGGGATCTCAGGCAAGTAATACTAACTTTCCGTGCTTTGGTTTCTTCATCTGTACGATGGGAATAATATGTAACTTGACGCGTTATGTATGGTGTACAGGATGTAACATACGTGTGTAAGCGTGTAATGTATGACGGCACCCACTCAACAAGACGATACATGCCGAAGCATTTTACGTGTCGTACGAAAAGGACAGAGACCTTGCTATGCACGATCCTTAGATCTTACCTAGGGAAACACTGGTTTTCGATATCACATATCGGGATATACCAGAAAATTAGCATCAAATGTAAAAACAGTCAAGCCGGTGCTAAAGGGCGTAGAAACGGCATTGACCTAAGAGGAAACATGGACCCAACGCCAACACCGGAGCGCTCTGATGTTGGCAATGTTTTCCCGTCTCTTAATTTGAATGATCTGAAGTTCCCATCCGGCTCTAAGAGTCTATGACTTTATGAAAATGTATACATCGAGCTGTTTGCTCTTCTAAAATTACACTTTAAAAAGAGATCTTTGCTTATGGGTCACCCATTACAAATCTGGAGAAAGCTGTGATGCCTGAGGGCCTTCTAATAACAAGTGAAGGAGAAAAGCCGTTTGAGGTGTGATGTATCCAGCGGGCCGGGTACCACCGGAGGGGCATGTCTCCTCCAACACACCTCTCCTGGCTAATCCAGAACTTCAGAGGAAGGGGTTGGAAATGCTCCAAACAGAGGCTGGTAAAGAGGGTGAGACACCCTTCCTGCAGCCCCCAATGCAAAGGCAACCAGACGGTTTTTAATCTCCTTTTAGAATAACATAAACCAAGGTGACTCCAATTGCACCGGAAGAGATGGAGCTCAGACCTAAGGAAGATCTGACTTCCTGACTCTTGAGATGCACGAGGGGTTTGGGGAAGTTGCCTCCTGTGAAGCTTTGTAACAAGGAACCAAGGGGCCAACTGCGTCGTGGGTGCAAGAAGTGGGCTCAGGGCTGGAAGCGCGGACACAGCGACCTTCGCGAGGCCCCTTCCCGCCCGCGCTTCCCCTCCTCTCGCCAAGGAGAGACAATGGGACAACACGCCTGCCTGTCACACAACACGACCCCACCTCCAGCTACCTTGGCAGCTCACATCTCGCCACGTTGCTCATTTTTTTCCTGCTGGCACCGTGGACTCCAAGGTGTAAATGCTGTTTTTACAGATTTTTGCACGTTCCACGCTGGAATGTGATAATCACTTCACATCGCGGTTAGCACCGAGGAGGAAACGAAACCCACTCCCGAGTCAGAGACGGGAGTGTGGTTTCACCCTCTTTGACAGCCAAAAGCCAGCGGGGGACTCTCTGCAGAGCCACACCTCTCGGGGGCGGGGGGCGCAAAAGACACGTGGGCATCTTCCTAATTCTCCTGAGCTCAGTTCAGGGCTGAAATCCGTGTTTGCTGAGGGATGTAGACTGTGGTTTGGCAATCATTTCAGCTGGAGAAATAAGGACGTAGGAGAGTCCATCCAGCTGGTGCTTTTCTGGCGCGACTCCTAAAAGCTGACAGGTTGACGATCCTGCAGGCCTCGGGAGCTCACCATGCTCTAAACCCTTTGCGCGAATTAATTCATTCAATCATCGCAACAGCCGTACAAGGCCCAGAGGGGTTCGGGGACTTGTTCATCATAACAGCACGTCCACTGGATTCAGTGTAAAGCCAGGCAGTCTGGCTCCAGAGCCCCACGCTCGTCGGAAAGAGACACGATGCAGACCCCAGAGAGGTGGGCCTGGGTCCAGCCTCCTCTTGCCCTTTTTCTTCTCCTCCCCTCACCTCTGTGCTATAGGACCACACGCTTGAGCCGAAAACCCTGAGAAGAGGGAACCATGAGCGACGTCGGAATTCAGCCCATTTCTCCCCATAACTCACAGGGCAGCACCCATTGGTACCCTAACCCCACTGTCCTGTTGTAGGAGTTTTCCCAGCCCATAATTATTCTCTCTCCCTAGGCCAGTAAGTCAATAGCACATTCCAAAACCAGTCTCCCAAATGACTCCTGTGCTAAAACTATTTTCTCACCCCGGGAGCTTCTCCTTTGAGGTGCGAAAACCCCAATCAGGGAGTCGCACCGTAAGTAATGCATCAGGCTTTCGCCGCCGAGAACCAGTGAAGCAGAGGCTCTGAGGGTCCATCATCCCCCAGGGTTCATACTGGGCCTTGTGATTAATCCCTTTATCTGCTCTTCAGACAAACACCCCAGGGGAAGAGTCAGTAATAATGGACTATGAAACAGGTACACAGGCAACCAGAGTGCACCCATGCTTCGAGCTTTGCAGCACCTCGATTCCCAGAAACTCCACTCATTTTTTGAGTTTTCAGGGTCCACAATGACCTAAGCACAGGAGTGGGGATGGGAAGCCCAATTCTCAGAAAGCCATGAGTGATTAACACCCAGAAGCCTCACGAGCTTGTTCATAATCCCACGAATCAGGCAACATTTGTGAGCATTTTAAATTTACTCTGTGTCAGGCACCGTGTTACGAACGGGGTAGACACCCTCCCCCCAAAAGAAGTTCATTATCCAACTGAAGAAACAGACATGTAAAAAGCCAATGGGAGATCAGCTCGGTGCTTTGTGACCACCTAGAGGGGTGGGGTAGGGAGGGTGGGAGGGAGACGCAAGAGAGAGGAGATACGGGGATATATGTATACGTATAGCTGATTCACTTTGTTATAAAGCAGAAACTAACACACCACTGTAAAGCAATTGTACTGCAATAAAGATGTTTTTTTTTTAAAAAAAAAAGCCAATTATCCTGTAATAGGAAAAGTGAGAGACAGGTGTTAGGAACACAGAAGAAGGAGAAGGAAAACTCACTCTCCGTGGAATGGAGGATAAATGGTCGATCTGGGAAGGCTGCTGAGAGGAAGAGACCTTTGAACTGGGTCTTGCTGGTTGAGGAAGATCTTTTGTTTCCAGAGAGAAGGGGGGTGGGTAGAGCAGCCCAGGTAGAGGAACCAGGAAGCACAAAGGCATTCAGGCATGATGTCAGTGTTTGCAGAGAACTGCATGGGGCAGGTACTGAAGGGCTAAGGAAAAGGGCTCTATCCTGTGTCCTAAAGGCAACAGGGCGACATGGTAAGTTTTGAAAGCAATGTCCGATCATGAGCAGATTTGTACTTCTGAAAGCCCATCGAGGGCTGGATTAGAGAAGAGGACAACAGGAGAGAGGCTGTTGCCTTAGTGAGGGCAGAGTGAGGGTGGTGGCCTCTGCACGGACAGCCGGCTGGGAAGGAGACCAGGCAGTAGAAGGTTTCTAATGACACATGCGGAGCAGGGAATGATGCCCTCGGCTGAGGAGGAGAAGCGCATCTGAGGGACAGAGCCAGAAAAAGCAGAAACGGAGCTCACCGTGCCCACCCTGCCCCCGCCCCAGCTCCAAACTTCACTGGTCAAGGGAGGCTCTGCTCACAAGCAGGTTTTTTTGTTCCCCACTCTCTCCTGCCTAAGGATTAGAATATCTCTCCCTAAAAACCTTGTGAGAGGTCACCTTCTCCCTGTCACCCTTGCCTGCCCCAACACCGCATCTCTCCCTTCCCAAACACCCTCTCTCCCTATCCCTCTCTTCTGCTCCCATCCAAACGTGGCATCTTTTTAGAAGTCACGTAGGGACCTCCCTGGTAGTCCAGTGGGTAAGAATCATTGCGTCCACTGCAGGGGGCAGGGGTTCGATCCCTGGTCGGGGAACTAAGATACCGCATGCTGCACAGTGCGGCCAAAATAATAATAATAATAATAAAAGAATAGAAGTAGCAATGCAGGGCAAAGGGCAGTGAATCAGAAGCAGGGGCAGTCTGTGCTCCAAGGCTGTCTGTCCTGCTGACCAGGTAACTTTCAGAACTTGCTGGACCTGTCAGCCTCAGCATCCTCACCTGTAAAATGGGGCTAAGAAATGAAAACTAATCTTTGCTTATCTCACAGGATTATGGTGAGGATGAAATGAGATAAAGTGCTTGTAAACCACACCAAGGAAAGGCAGGAAAAGGTGCTACTGAACTATCTGGATCATCTGGCACTACTGTCCACCAGACTGTGAGTTCCTTGAGGGCAGGGGCCTGGTGTCTTCATCTTTGGATATCGAGAGCCTAATCATTCCTGGCACAGAGTCAGTGTTTGATAAAGATGTGTTGAATTAAAAACAAGGAGCGCTACCACCATAGACACAACACACACACACACACACACACACACACACACACACACACCCCACAGAGGCATCCTTGCCTCCCTCTCTCTCACCATAAATGCAGGCAGACCCACAACACCCCACTTTTGGAAGTACTGCTCTAGTCCTGGCTCATTCCAAAAACAGCCAGTTCCTGGAAGAAAACCAAGTGATTGTCACGCTGCCTGGATGCCTCCATTGGCCACGTCTGACCAAGTCTGAATTCTTCCCCTTCTCAGGGGAAGCTGTGAAGAACTGAACCCCAGACTCACTCCCCTTCCCGGAGCCCCAGCTGGATCTGCCCCTCCCACTTTGTGCCAGGCGTTCGACATGGGTTTTTTTCGTTTTTTTCTTTTTGTGCTCTCAGGAGCTCGGCCGCCTATACTGCTGTTTTCATTGATGCCTTGAACAGAGCTGGCATGTGCAACCGCCGAGAAGGGGGAGTGCGGAGCTGCGGGGGAAGCATGTAAAAATAGCCTGGCGCGCGTCGTTCTGCCTGCTCCGGACTCCCTGAACCGGGGCCGAGGTGGGGAAGCTCACATCGCCGTGCACAGTGCGGAACCTGGCCGGGGTCTGCACCCAGACACGGCGCAACAACCGGAGGGCCGGGGGGCTAGAGACCTGTGAAAACTTTTTTTTTTTTTTTTTAGAAGCCGAGCGGTAGGGGGATGGGTAGAGAGAAGCTGTTTCTTGCTTCTAGCGCTCCAGCCACACGGCTGCAGGGACTGCTACGTGCCCGCTGGTCCAACAGATTACAGAAGTGCAGCCTGGACTCTGAGCTAGTTTTAGAAACCCATTCTGCAGGTGGGCGATGGGAGGGAGGAGGGCGAGGGGATTGGTAAGGCTAGCTCTCTGCCTTGCACTACACATCATTCTGAGTGTCTGCTTGCCTGGGGGCGGGTGTGGGGGGGCGAAGAGGAAGTGGCGAGGGGACCGCAGGCGCGCATGCTTTGCCCTAACTCAAGGTGACGGCATTAGCTCCCGAACACCCCACGTTCTCCCCCAGAGCGTGTTTGTTTCGAAATCGACAGTTGCCAGATACATGCTGCTTCTAGTTTCTCAGAGAACGGGGATTTTAAAAGCTTTGCTGCCTACGCGGTGGGGTTAGGGGGTAGCTGCAGTTCAGACCTCGAGGGGAGAAGATCGGGAAGGGTCTCTGCCCCTTTCTGCAGCCCAGCAAGACAGAGGGACAATCCCCGTGCCACACCTCCATCCCGCCCCACGCTGCATATGGGTAACCATATGTGAAGTGCACGGCAGCCCCACCAGACACCCGGCTATTAATAGAGCCCGGGAATTTGCTCTCTGCCTTTTTCCTGCCACCGAGTAAGGGATGATCTTCACACACATCTCCCACTCCGCCCCCCCCCTCGGCGCACCGTTCCTCCACGAAGGTAAGGGGGCTGCCCACGCGGATCCCCTTCGTGACTACAGGTGCCCAGAACCTACGGGCTAACCCAGTTGTAATGACAGCAGGGTCAGAGCGAGGCCAGGGAACGCAGCCTCCAGTCTTTGCGGCTCCGAGCCAACTCCAGAGCACAGAAAGGGCAGCCGCTGGGCTGCCGGAGGCGGGGGACGAGAGCGCAATTTGCGGAGCTAGAGCGACCTCCTGGGAACTGCTGCGGGACGAGCGGCTGCGGACCCATTTCCCGATGCAGCGCGGCGCGCAGGCCCCACGGCCCGCGTGGGCTCGGCTGCGGCAGGAGCGGGCGCTGTCCCTGGTCCTGAAGGTGGCCGCGGCCCGAGCTTCCTCCCCGGGGTTAGCGTCCCAGAGGCGGCTCGTAGGTGCTGGAGGGCAGACCTCTCCCCGGCCCGGATGTGGGCGCGAGGGTCTGTTGGTGGTGCCCAAGTGCCATCCCGGCACGGCGCACGGGGGCCCCCCTCCCCGACCCCCATCCCCGCTGCCCGGAGCTCTCCGCGGTGCTGCGGGGACCGAGAGCTCGAGCTTGAAGGGTAACGCCGAGGGAGCGGCCGGCCGGAGACGGTCAAGGCGCCGCAGGGAGCAGACCTGGCCCCCGGATCACCCATCCCGATCCGGCTGAAACCGGCACCCTGGAGCCCTAACGGAGCCCAGAGGGGAGGGCAGGGGAGTTCGGCCGCCCAGGGTTTGGGACGTGGGGTGGGGGAGGGTGGAAAGCGAGCAGCGGGGGGGCAGGAGAGGGAGCTGGGGTGAGAGCGACTCTTTTGCATTTTCAAGAGGGAGGGGGCCTGAGACAGGCACTGTCTTTCCCGCACCCAGCACACATACACACACACACACACACACACGCACACACGCGCACACGGCCGGCAGAAGCAAGCGGGATGGAGCTGGGAAAGTTTGGCACCAGGTGCGGAGCGGCGGCGGCGGCGGCGGCGGCGGCGGCGGCGCGCGGCGCGGGGGTCCCGGCGGGCTGCGGGGTCTCCGAGCCCGGCCTCTCGCCTCCTTACCTCGGTGTTCTCGGCCGTGTTCTCCGCCATTTTCCTCCTTAGGAGCAGGCAGCGGGAGGAGTGTTTCATGCCCATAAGAGCCAGCAAGGGTTTCGTGATACAGAGATAGTGCCGAAAGAGAGAGCTGGTGTAGCTTTAAAAGAGAGAGAGAAAGAGAAAATGGGAGGAAAAATAAAATAAAATAAAAGCCCAACCCAGTCCCTCTGCTGGAGCATCAGCCGGTACCATCAACCACGGTGGAGTCTTTCCTGCAGTCTCCACTTTGTTTTATTTTCCTCCCTTCTCATCGGCTTCGGATTCCTTCACACAGTTTCGAGTTCCTGTGGCGCCCGCGACCCCCTCCCCGCCTCTCTCCACCCGCGCTGCGGGCCAGGCAGGAGGGAGGGAGCCCCGAAGGCTCCGCGGAGGCGGCGGCGGCGGCGGCGGCAGCGGCGGCGGCTCCTCGCCGGCTGCTCGCAAAGTCCGGCCGGCCGAGGCAGTCGACAACTCCTCTCAACTTCTGCCGATCAGCGGGCGAAGCAACACGCTTCCTGCGCGTCCCTCCCGGGGGCTGAGCCGGTGAGTGGGGGCGGGGAGGAGGCTGGGCCGGGCGGGAGGCTGCTGCTGGGCGCAGACCGAGGGCCCCCGCGCCCCGGGCCGCCCCCTCGCCCGGGCTCCGGGGGTCTCTGGGCCGCCTCCACTCCCGGGCGCCGTGGACAACTTGCTGGGGGGGGGGCAGGGAGGGGGGGCGAGGGCTGCGCGGACGCAGCCGGGCCACGCGTGATGCTCAGAGAAGGCAGGCGCCGGGGCTGGGCTCCGGCAGGTCCTCGGACCCGGTGTGCGTCTTCCCACCGAGGACGGGCCCTGGGCAAGGCTGGGCCACGGTCACCTCGCTCCCATCCCAGCGCCCCCCCACCCCAGCTCTCCCGCTCCGCTGCCAATTCATGCATCCTTCCTCCGTTTGGGGTTTGGGGAGCCACGGGGTGGATGCCTGGATGAGGGAGGGTCCTTAACTCTTTCAACTCTAGGGCTACGTGTAGCATCATGACCCCTTTTTTCTCCCACTCTCCCTCTCCAAGGACCTGGGGCTCCAAGCCTCGCCCAGGCCGAGAGGGTGGGACCAAGGTTCAGCCAGAGGTGGCCTGGGAAAGAGGGTGGGAGAAAGTCAGATGGGTGAGCCTTCCGCCGCGCTCCCCCTGCCCCGGTCTCCCCGGCAGCCCCCTGCCCACACATCTCTCTTCTCCCTCCTCACCCCTCCCCCAGCATCACCAGATCTTGAAGTCCCTTTTATGGGAGAGGAGGAGAATGTCACGTACCCATTAGGATTCTCTTGATCCTTTTTTAAGGGAGTTTGGGCGGCTGCAGAGGGTGTGAATTTTTATACAATGCATTCCTGTCTTCACTTTGAGAGCTTCTTTTTCTCTGTCTTACTGGCCATCTGTCAGGCGGGTGGGGATTAAAACGGGCTGGGGGGGCGCTCTGTGTCCCCCATTACAACAGGCCTCTGGGGCTGACTCCTTCGAAGACAGCTGCACTTTCAAGCTTTCAGTTCACAAGTCAAGGGCAGGGACCTAAAAGGGGCTCCTTGGGCGTCCTGGCTCTCTTCACTTCCCCCCTGTGCTTACCTAGGCAGAGCAGTCCTGCACGCATGCCCTATTTGTTATTTAACGTCACCTTTGACAGCCAGGAGGTGTGAGCCTGATTGCCCTCAACTAACCCGAGTCCATTGAAGAAATGGGCCAGGGTCTAAAGACATTTCCATCACCTGGTCCTCGGGAAAGAGAGGATACATTGCAATAAGTGGAGGAGGGGATGGAGAGTGGGCAAGAGGCTTGAGTTAATGGGTGAGTGTGTGTGTGAGTCTGTGTGTGTGTTGAGGAAGGAGTACTTTTAAATGAAAGAATGACCTTAACCTCCTTAACCTTCTCCTCTCTCAGACCACAAACCTGGATGCGCGTTCAGGGTGAGCGAGCAGAGTCTGGCAACACCTGGTCGTTCTCCTTCCCTTTCACATCCTGCCAACGCGCAGAAGGTGGTGGGGGGCAAATGAGCTGAATCTAAGGAGTGACCTTTACCCTCTTGAGCCCCATTTTCTCTAAGCATCCTTCTCAGAGACAAAAGATCTTGAGACATCTGATCTCCTACCAGGAGAGGCTCAGTACTTGTACAGTCAACAGAAACCAGAAAGGGTCTTCCCAGTTCTTCAGTCCTATCCTCTCATTTTACGGACAAGGAGCCCGAGATCAGAGAGAGGACACGTGTCTGTGATCCATCAGCTAGCTGACAGAGCATCTCAGAGCAGCTCCCCAGCCCCCTGGCTTCCAGTCCAGCGCTCTCTCCCCACCCTACCCCACCTCATACTGCTGCAGCCTGTGCAGTGCATCCATTCTGTGACGAACCGGGGCGGGGAGGGAGGCTCAGACTAGCTCCCACCGAAATAGGCTGCTGCCTGTGCGTGATTATGTTGCTATGAGAACCTCAGTGGGTGTGTTTCCTCCATTCTCTGTTGAAATCTTTTGCTTCGCTTGGCTTCTCCCCAAGCTTCTCCCCAAGCACGGCTCCCCTTGCAAGGGGGAGTGGAGAGGCTGAGATGGAGAGCTGTATTCTCAGAGCAAAGAGTTTTCTAGTCCGACCCATCCAACCCCGAGCCAGCCTGGGGCCGTGCCTGAGGAGGCCAGGCCACCAGGGTGGCTCCAGAGAGGCTGGGGGACAAGACTGAGCGGTCCTGAAAGTGGACACTCCTGTCCTCTGCAGAGCCACCTCGGAGCAGAGAGGAGTTGCCCCTTCTACGCTCCCACCTCTTTACAAATTCACAAGCAAAATAACTGTTACTTTTAACAGACTAAGTTTGGGGGTAATTTGCTACACAGCAGAGGATTACCTGGATACCCATCTCCTGGAGTTGTGAAAATTCATGGCGCATAAAAGGTGCCTAGCACATAGTAGGCATTTTCCGGTAGCGTTTTCTCACCATCCCCACTGTTCACAAGAATTCGGTCTTTCTCCTTCTCTTTTGTATAGGTATGTCACATAGTCTTTTGCAAGATCTAGTCATTCCACAAAGAACCTACTGGGCATCACTTATATACCTAGCTCATGAATAGGCCCTGGGCTTAGCAACAGGCAACAAAAGATACTGGAATGACCATTGAACAGCTCTTAATTTAATTACCCTGGAGGCTTTGACATAGAGAGAACTTTTGTAGAAGAGCTGGGAGGCAAAAGGACGTATGACAAGGAGTACAGGGACTTCTCCAGGATGTGAGTTAAATAAGTGGTCTGCACGGTAGGTCCTACTGGGTACAGAGGTCCTGAAGACACATTTTGCTTATGTCATTTTTCTTATGCTAGATCTTCAGTGCCACAAAAGGTATTGAAGAGTACATGTAAAATGCTTAAAACAAGGCCTGGCTTAGGGTCAGACCACGGACGTTGTGCTAACATTTGCTAGGCACTGTGCTAGGCTCTGAGTTAAACTTGACAGAGCCCTTATGTGCTGGAGACTTTCCCAGATGTGTCCTCATGAAGTTCTTTCGACAACTCTTTGAGGTAGAGAGATGCTGTCACTGTCCCCACATCATAACAGATGACACAGAAACACAGAGAACTGCCCCAGTGGTAGAGTCAGCATGCGAATCCAGGAGGTTACCCAGGTTCCAGGAACAAGGGAGTGGTTCTAGAAGGTTTCAGTTGGACTAATGATTTGGTGTCGCTGTTGCAGCAGAGCTGCAAACCCTGGAAAGTTGAGCAAGGCCTCTGAAGTTCCATCCCATAATCATCTCCTCCCAGGCCTCCGGAAGGTGAAGACCGTGTGTAGTAGCTCTACTCCAGGAGCCAAGCAACCGTTCCTCTGCTGCCTCCCAAAACCCAGTGCCTGGGGGCCAGGATGCCGCTTCTCCGACCTGCAGACCATACTGCCTGGGAAAGCCCAGATTCTAGCCTGTTCACGTGTGCTTGCTTCAATAAAAGGGGCTGTGTAAGAAAGAGCGTGTGTCTTCCCCCTCAGGGAACCTCACACGTGGCCAGGGCTCACATATGGCCGAGACACGCTGCGGTGAATCCACGGCTCCTCAAGAATCAGGCCACAGCCGTTATCCATCACCACCTCCCAGCAGCGAGCCCAGCAGTGCGCTTCGTGTCTTCTGGGAGATGGGAGACAAGCCAAGGCTGCGGCAGCCGGCTACCTGGCTGAGCCCCCAGACGGCCCCACACCTGGGAAGTTCTCCTGCACGAGAGCCTCTGCCGCCCTAATTCTCCCCAACCCAAGGCTGAATTATCTCTTAAACTGTGTTCCGAAAAACAACTTGTAAGAGTACCACCAACGCCTGCAAAGTAATTTGGGTTTCTTCCCTTTTTTTTTTTTTTCTTGCCATTAAAACCGGAATGTTATGTCTTCCTTGCTCGGATAATGTCTGATTGAAGCAACTCACTGTGGTTTTGTGCTGCATATGATACTGTTTGGTTTGACTGTTTATTCTCACTATATTTGGGAGGCATTTTCTTAGTAGGTCTGCAGTCAGAGCTTAATCTTTGGTGTTTTAGGCCCCTGAAAAGCTAGACTATTTTCACCTGCCTTTCTCTCAGGGTGAGGAGGACTCCGAAGACATCCAGACGTTTTGTCAGTGGCCTACGATGGAACCCAAACTTCTCTGGAGAAAGCAGAAGAGGGACACAGTGGCAGAGCCCTTAAAGATACTAAAATAGTCTTTCTAAAATGCTATCGCGACAAAAATCAGCTTTTTCTTCTTGGTGGAAGTTGTACACGCTACTCTGTTCCTCTTTTTCAAGTCTCTCATAAAGGCTCCCCTTTTTCTGGAAAATCTCTCCTGAGTCTCCCCAAAGCCAGCTAGAAATCAACTCAGTCTATCTGGTGCAGGAACTTAACACACATTTTCTTCCATTAGCCCTTATACCACAGCTACTACAGTAGCCAAGCACTGTGCCAGGCATTCTGGACTAAAAGATGAAAAGACAGCCCTACCCTGATGACCTATCTTCCAGGAGGAGTTGGTTAGGGATTCAGGTACTATCAGAGGTCATATGGATTGGTTCTTATAGGTTAAATACAGCTATAATAAATGGCTTATAGTCAGGAAGGCCCTGCAAGAGCTATCTATTGATATGGACAGGGAGACCCTGGAGGCTTTAAGGCCTGGACCAGTAGCCTCCATTCAGGTAAGGCTGGGGACAGCTTCTTTATCAAGATACCAAAGTTCTTCCAAATGTGCTTCCAAACCTTTTACGGATGGGAAGTTTCTCAGCCTTGGCCCCCCAAAAGCATTAAGTACTGATGCCTCTTGGGGCATAGAACACACTGTGACCTGCCCTAGTGCAGGGCTGATCTCTGGAGTTTCACGGGTGGCCCTACCTGAAAGTGCACAGAGAATGGAGGCGGCAAAGAAAGCTGTGCTTGATTCCACCTGTTTCCTTTCTGGACCAGTTAACCACCCTGATGTATTTCTTCCATTCCCAAATAAATTCCATTATATTCTTCTTTAATATAAATCTCTGCTAGATTTTTTTAAATGTAAAATATTACCCCTCTACCGTGATACTAACATTTTGCTGTGTATCCTCCATTTGTTTCTCTTGCAAACGTATCAACAGATCTTCCTTAACTTACAATGGGGTTACCTCCTGATAAAACCCTCCCAGATGGAAAACACCATAAGTCGAAAATGTGCTTAACCCTCCCAAACATCACAGCTTAGCTCGGCCTACGTTAAACATGCTCAGAACACTTACATTAGCCTACAGTTGGGCAAAATCATCTCACCCAAGGCCTATTTTATAATAAAGTGTCAAATACACCATGTAACGTATTGCATACTGAACTGAAAGTGAAACACAGAACGGCTGTCTGAGTACAGAACGGTTATAAGTTTGTCGGTTGTTTACTGTGATCTCGGGGCTGACGGGGAGACCTGGTCGCTGCCACTGCCCAGCATCATGAGGGAGGGTTTCCCTGCCTATCGCCAGCCCGGGAAAGGATCAAAACTCAACATTCAAAGTATGGTTCCTACTGAATGCGGACCACTTTCACACCATAGTAAAGTCGTAAAATCGTACATTGAAACTCTGTATATGTGTTGTATAGACGTGGAATAATAGACGTGGCTCAGCAACTTGGCTTCTTTGTTACACAGTGTATTATAGACTCCTTTCTATGTTATTACACGTAAATCCAAGTTATTATTATTTTATTTTTCTTTTTTTGCAGTATGCGGGCCTCTCACTGTTGTGGCCTCTCTCATTGCGGAGCACAGGCTCCGGACGTGCAGGCTCAGCGGCCATGGCTCAGGGGCCCAGCCGCTCCGCGGCATGTGGGATCTTCCCGGACCGGGGCACGAACCCGTGTCCCCTGCATCGGCAGGCGGACTCTCAACCACTGCGCCACCAGGGAAGCCCCCAAGTTATTATTTTTAAAAGCTGTAAAACGTCTCAATGTGTGGATAAGCCATGCTTTCATAAACCAGCACCCTACTGATGGATTTTCAAGTCATTCTAAGTATCTTGAATGTCACTCTAGGCAGTTTTGCAATAAATGTTCTTTTACATACACCCTTATAAACAGGAGCTTTGCTTCCATAAGATAGTTTCCCAAAAGTGATATCATTTTAATTTTTATTGCCAGATCCTCTCCAAAATGTGCTTCCTCAGAGTGTAGCCTGAACCCTTGGAAGGTGCGCATCCAGCCTCCCTTCCCATCTGCTATTCCAATGTCGAGTACAGAAATATTTACTGCATTCAAAGCCCTGGAGTAAGCACTTGAGGGGGAAGATCCATGAGATAAAAGACACGATCCTTGTTTAAAACGCATTTCGACACCAAGAGCTCGACAGCCTGGCAAAGTGTTCACGAGATGGGCTGAGACATGGGGTATTTTTCCCTAGAGGGAAACCAGACTGATTCCAAGTCTAGGCAGCCAGGCATGAATTGGATGTTACCAAGAGGCTCTATAGTCTGAAAAATAATAAAGACAAAAAAAAGTAGGCATCAATTACATGCCACTTGGGTGCAATGGCCACAGAGGATACTCAGGCTTTCGGGGCCACCTTCATTTCCCATTCCTTCCAGGAGGCTGTGCCGGAAGGAGAGCCTGGCTTGGAGGCAGGATGCCACTGCCACTTTTCACGGGGCCTGATAGAAACCCGCCACCTGGAAAACCACAGCCTCCACTTCCCAGAGGAGTCTTGTTTGGTCCCTTTTGAGATAACATTTGTCGTGTTTCAGACTTGCCCATAAGATGTGACCCACCCGTGACCCCTTAAGCCAAGGAAACCTTACACCACTTAAAACCTCCCATTTCAGGCTATCAGAGGATGCCTGAAAGTGTGAGAGACGCCGAGGGAAGAAGAAGCAAAAGGAAGGAAAGACCTTTGGCCAGAGCCTGGGAGAAAGGGCCTGGGCTTTGTGGTCTTGCGGACCGGTAGGTAGCGTCTCCGTCGGTACAAGGGTGGCTTCCTGGTGATCGCTCTCTGGCAGATGCATTGGGAGAATAAAATGAACCAACGTAGATAAAGCATTAAGCACGTTTCCTAGGAAATAGCGTTCTAAGAAAAGTGAGTTTCCTTCCCAGCATCTGTCCGGAGAAGACCACGTCTATCCACGCGGGACAGCAACGGCGTGCTGCGCAGGGAGAGCATCACTGCCGGGGGCCATCGGATCTGTGCTCTAGTCCCAGCTCTGTCGTTCAATAGCTCGGTGGCTTTGAGGAAGTCACTTTCCCTCTCTGAGCCCCCCACCTCTTCTTTAAAAGAAGGGGTTTGCATGAGACAAGCCCCACATCCCCTTTCTGCTTTGTCCTTTTTATGTCTGGCATGAATTATGTTTCTAACCACACCCACGTAACAACAAAGGCCGGTCACATGCATCTCAAACCAAAACTCAACTCTGATGACCAAAACAAAGGCTGAGGAGTGGGACACACTCTCCCCTGACGTGTCAGAGTGATCAAATGGAAGGTCCACTCCTGTAGAGTCGGAGACTTACAAAGGGGGCCTGCAGCTAACGCTCATTACAATGGTCACTCCAGCATGGGGCCAGGATTAGGGCTTTCCAGAGGTCAAAGGGCAGATTCCATTATTTTAAACCATCCTGTTTGACTTTAGCGGTCTCAAAGTCATCACCAAGCGGTCGTTATAAATAGTCATCACTTGATTTCCCAGACGCTTACGAAGGAACAGAGCTCAATGGGAAAACCAGTGAATTCCTTGACAGCCCAGGCTGCGGGGCTCTGGTCAATTACAACCCTATCAGGTCTCAGTGATCCGTATCGACGCATGAACGTGCAAACTGGCAGATTACCCAAAAATCGCTTGTCTGCCCCATTTTATGTTTCCAGGTGCGTGCAAATAGAATTTATACCTGTCTCATGAGTCTTGGCTTCAAAATTTATTCAGATTAACGTGTTGTCCCCAGTACACAACGTTGGCCACGGGCGGTGGTCCAGACAGCGGCCAGAGTTCTGATCCTATCAGGGGCGGTCCACTCTGGGGCTGATTCGCCTGTGGGGAAAACAAGCATCAGTTATCATCCTCACATATCTCTCAGGGTTATTCCATGGGAAAAACTGCATAAAGGTTGGGTGACATTTAAAAATCACACAGCAAGGAAAGAGTGGCTTCGGTTCCATGGGCCGTCCGGGTATCCGTTTAATTCAAATGCAGCTGTGGCTTCCAGAGGGAAGGGCTTCCCTCTCCTGGGATGGAAATATTCTGGAAAAGCTAAGGGCCTCTCCCGTGGACATGCCGCTTCTCTCCTAGGGCCTCACGGGAGGAGGGGGAGCCTGGGGACCTCAGAGCAGTGACTGCAGGCCAAGCAGTGCCAGGCCAGGCACTGAGTCCACACCAAGCCCAGAGGTGAGCACGCTCCTAATGGGGGACTGAACACAGCCTAGAGCCCACGCCTGCCCACAACTCCACCAGGAGGAAGACCACAGACCTGGTTTTACATCCAGATTCTGATACTTTCCTCTGTGACTTTGGGCACATCGCTCCACTTCTCTGAGCCCCGAAATCCCCACCTGCAAATAGAGGTGGGCCGAATCGGCACACAAAAAGATACTCAGCGTCACCGATTATTAGAGAAATGCAAATCAAAGCTACAGTGAGGCAGCACCTCATGCCGGTCAGAATGGCCATCCTTTAAAAGTCTGCAAATAACAAATGCTGGAGCGGGTGTGCAGGAAAGGGAACGCTCCTACACTGGTGGTGGGAATGTAAGTTGGTGCAGCCTCTATGGAGAACAGCATGGAGGTTCCTCCGAAAACTAAAGATAGAACTACCATATGATCCAGCAATCCCACTCCTGGGCATATACCCTGAGAAAACCATAATTCCAAAAGATACATGCACCCCAATGTTCATAGCAGCACTATGTACAATAGCCAAGACATGGAAGCAACCTAAATGTCCATCGACAGATGAATGGATAAAGAAGATGTGGTACATATATACAATGGAATATTACTCAGCCATAAAAAAGAATGAAATAATGCCATTTGCAGCAACATGGATGGACTTAGAGAAGGTCACACTAAGTGAAGTAAATCAGAAAGAGAAAGACAAATACCATATGATATCACTTATATGTGGAATCTAAAATATGACAAATGAACCTACCTACAAAACAGAAACAGACTCACAGACATAGAGAACAGACCTGTTGTTGCCAAGGGGGAGGGGGAGTGGGGCAGGACGGAGTGGGAGGTTGGGTTGAGCAGATGAAAACCATTACATATAAAGTAGATAAACAACAAGGTCCTGCTGTAGAGCACAGGGAACTATATTCGATATCCTGTGACAAACCATAATGGAAAGAATTTTAAAAAGAAAAAAATATATATAACTGAATCACTTTGCTATAGAGCAGAAATGAACACAACACTGTACATCAACTCTACCTTAATTAAAAAAACACAAAGGTGGGTCAGGTTGGTGCATCCGGCCTGACCCAGATCCAGGCTCGTTGCACACCTCAGTAAACGGGCGCGACGGTGTGCTGGGTGTGGATGTGACCAACTTCAGTCTGCAAAACTGCATCTGCTGTTATGTTCGACTCTCCGAACAGAACACCCCCAGAGGCCCAGTATCTGTCAAGCGGGCGATGGCTCGAGACAGGGCCACTCCATCTAAATGGCATCTATCAAACCGTATTCTTGCTGCAGCTCTTTCTGCTGTCACATCTGCTTAGTAACAGCTCTGAGTGGTGTCACCCTGGGCCACATACCGTACTGGCAGGTGTGGAGGACACTGCCCTTTTCCCTTAAGTTCTGGAAAACTCAGCTTATGCAAGTGGCCAAATCTGCCACTCAACATCTTCAGGACTCAGTGAATGCATCCTGAACAAACTGGGATTAATCACAGGCAGGCAGGAAGGAGTCGGCACGTTGGCAGGTGGATGGCTGAGGAAGAGGGGGAGAATGACATCAGAACAACTTTGCTTATACACCCTGGCTCTTCTGCAGCCTGCGAAGATGACCTTTTCTTTTTGAAACAAATCCCCATCTGTATCTTTCCCCGCTGTCCCATAAACCAGCCCTGGAAGGTTCAGGTCACGGTTTCCAGCTGGATGGCTCTGAGCAAATCTCATTCCCCTCCTTCCGCCTCATTTTACCCTCAAGTTCATAAGACAAGGGTAGGCTTCCCCCTTTCTTCTCCTGATTGGATAATGCAGTCCCTGAAAACTCTGCCCTTTCCCAAGCCAAGTTTGGGACAAAGTTCCCAGTCCTGTAGAATCATGGCCATGACTTGGGTGGGGAAGAAGGAGACTGCACCCATGAACTACTGGACTTTCTCTAAGCAGGACCAAGGGCTCCTTTCCTGTCCTGGAATCAGAGGCACTTTTGTCTATCAGCATCTCAGGCAGGGCTCGGCTGGTGTAAGAGGAACTCCAGTATAACCAGGCCACTCCACCCTGTGTCACAACTAAGTAACAAGGGTCCAAAGTTCCTCTTCTTGAAACTTCATGTGACAGAGAATCCCTTATAGTGCCCTAGCCCCCGAAGACCCTCCTAAGGGTCTCTAGGGGACCCTGCAGGACCACACTGCGCGCACTCACGCTGAGTCTTCTTCGTCTCTGCTCCCCTTGGTCAACGTCCAGTGACCTTGAACTTGCTTCCGGAGCCTTGCCGTGGCCCGTGTTGTCAACGTCCCTCAGGAAGCTGCTGATGGCCGTGGAGGCTGCTGTCTGTGCACCTGGCAATTCCCGATGTCGTGCAGAAGCTGGGGCAGATCTGCCGAGCCCCCAAGCTCACTTCTCGTGCTCTGAGTCTCACTGAGCCTTCTGGGGAAACGGCCCTTTCCGTTTCTGACCCTAACCCTTCCGTTCGTCTGCCAGGACACGAGGCCCCGCGTCAGGGTGGAACACAGATCACACCCCATCCCCTCCGCCGCCTCGGTCTCTTCGCCTGTCTTCCAATCGCAAAATAACGGCACAAGCACCTCTGTTCTTCAGCCGTGGATGGAAGCGCCCATGCAGGTGAGTCCCTGCAGACGATGTACCCTGGGGGAGCAGAGGGGACCCGCCCCAGCGTCGACGGCTCGGGCTGGGCGTACTCAGAGGGCAGATGGCTGGGCAGCCCTGTCTTTCCCTTTCAGTTTCCAAACATTTGCTCACGCCTCGGTGACAGGAATTTCCCACCAGTGTATCAGGTCATGTTCTGCCCTACAGGTAGTGGGCAGGTGGGCGGTAGCACGTATGGAAGGTCCACAACAGGGAGGACCTGTTCTCACACCAGTCCCAGCTCTGTCCTCCTGCTTCAGCGAGTTTCATATCTCTCTGCCCCGCCTTCCCCTCCACCCCTACCACCATCAGTTATCACCTCTCCTGGAGAAACAGCCCAAGCTGGTTGCTAGCTGTCAGCCATGGGTGGCCTTCCCAGAGGTACGTAAATTTCAGGAGGAGACTCTGGAAGCCGGCCTCACCTCCAAGTGACAAAGGAATGAATCTCTAATGGTGGAAGGTCAAGCATCAGTTCCACGCTGATGAGAGCATCGTTCTGGGGTGGAAGTTCACCCCGCACCCTTCCCAATCAGGTTACACCGGGGTTTCATTCTCCTGCCTGACGGTATAAGTTGTGCCCTGGCCGGCAGGCTGCAGAGAAAGCACGGAGTTCTCGGGAGGCGGGGGGGAAGCACTGAACTGAAATCAGGAGTCTCAAATTCTAATCCCAGCTCTGCCCCAAGTTGCTGAAGACCCTGGGGAGGGAGTTATCAAGAGACAAGTGGGAGGGCGTGGCTAAGGTCTGTCCCGGCGCTTCGAGTCCCTGGCGTTCCCGGTCATCTTCCTCTGTAGAGTTTCGACGAGCTGAATCCGTGGGTCACTCTCAACTCTCCATTCTGTCGTTGGGAACCCGTGGTGGCATCCAGAGGAGAGGTGCTTCCCCGGCTCCAAACAAATGAGGAAAGGAAAGAAAAAGTACTGGGAAAGCTTGTGCTCCAAGGGCTCCAGCACGTGGGCCACAAGAACACCCAACCCTACCTATCTTCAAAGTGGTTTTTCTGTTTTAAAAAAAAAGAAAGCTTAAATGCCACCTCTTCCCCCTGAGGATCTCAAATGCTCATGGTCTCCCAGTAGGAATCATCTGTTCTAAAACACTGCATCCAAGTGAGGCTTGCAGAGAGGGTCTCTCTAGCTGGGAATTTACGGAGAAACATGCCAGCCAGGGTTCCGCATTCTCCGTGCCCACGCAGAGCATCCGTGGACTGGGACCGCTGGGCGTCTATCTGCAAGGCAGCCACAAACGGCTTCCTGTTCCTCTCCCATCTTCCCCACCACCACTGCCTCTTCCTCTCTGCCCCCACTTCCACAGTGTCCTCCACTTCCACTGAGATGCTTTTAAATGAGTGGATAGTGCCTGAAGCATGAATAAAGAAACCGGAGGGCCGAACCCGACGCTGACAGGTAACATGTAAAAAACATGTAATACGTAACGTATGTAACGTACACAGCAGGTTCCAAGAGGCCTCCTCATTCCGGGGCAAAGATGCCACGAGACCATGTGTGTCCAGCGTTCCTCGGGGGTGGGGAGAGCCCTCAGGCTGGCCCTTCCCCTGAACCCAGTGGGCTTGCACAGGAGTGATTTAACCTTTCTTGGCCATCAGCAAGTGAAAAGCAGGAAAGCCTTTTCAAGAGATGTCACGGTAGCTGTGTCTTTGGAGGGTTTTTTTTTTTAAGCAATGAAGACAGTTATCTAAGGAAAACGGTTTAAGTCTAGTGATGCCTGGAGCCAGGGGGCAGGACATAGGGCTTCAAGGGCCCCCCATTAGATTGCACAGTCTAGGACTATAATAAAAACACTAGCCAAGTTCCTGGGGCCCTTCTGAAGACAGCCGGTTGGGCACGGCTGGTTCCCAGCCTCCCCCAACCTGGAGAGCCAGGGAGAACCCGGGCCAAGGCCCATGCGGGTGAAGGAGTCTTGGGACCAGCTCTGGCCCACAGGGAACCAGGCCGAGCCACGAACAGCGGCCACCAGGGAAGCACAAATTCATGCTTGGAACATGAACCCCGCCTGGTTTCCACAGGCACAATTATGCGGAGGAGAGAAATTGGAGGGAGAAGCTTCCTTTAATAACATGAATTTTTAAAGAGCTTCCAAGACTTTCTCTGTGGACAGGCCTGCCAGGGGCTCCAGCCAGGACTGGCTATGCCAGCTCAGGCTCCGGGGACCTTGGGGCAGCCCCTTACGCCTCCTCTCCCACCCGCCAGGAGTCCTAAAGCAGCACCCCGTGGCTTCGCCTGGACTTCTAGTGCCTGTAACCTCCTACAACAACGTTTATTTCCTTCCTTCGTTCCTCCCCAAAGCCCTCAGGGCTGCTTCCTGACGGATCTTCCCCCTCCATCCAGCACAGCTGTCAGTCTCTCCAACTGGCCAGGCCACCGGGCAGACCTCCCAGTCAGGCACATGCCTGATGTTCTTAGCAACCTAAGTCTGCCATCGCACTGCTTCCAATGGGTAAAGGTCACACAGGTGTGTCTACTGCCACCCAGAGCATCAGGCTGGGAGAGAGAGACTCTCCCAGCCTCATCCCCTCTGAACACTCATGGGATGGATTTGAGAATTAAGAGACAGCAAACACTTCATGGGATGCTGGCGGCCCCAGCCAGGTAGCCATGCCTCTTTAGGCTCCAGAGACGAAAGCAAAGGCTCTGATGGGGGTTGAGAGGAGATCGCCGGCGTCAGGTCCATCGCACACTTTACCATGGTGACCACGCAAAGGCAGCCAAAGACCTTCTATAGCGGCCGTTGTTTCTGTTCAGCCAGCTGTCCTGGGGAGATGATGAGTGAGTCCACTCACCCCCAGCTCGGAGCAAACTGTCTCTTTCTGAGACAGAAGTGTGTGCCGTTGGCCAAAAGGAGGTTCTTCACTCCCACTTTTATCCTGCTTTTTGTGACCAGTTTTAATTTTTTTAGAGGGAGCCAGTGGATGGTAAACTCTTTGAATCCCTAAGTCCAAAATGACTCTTTTCCCCGACACGCTTGAAGGAGAGTTTTACTGGGGACAGATTCCTGCTCACTGTCTTCCCCACCCCCGAGGGTTCATGCCCTTGGTTCCACTGTCTTTTTGCATCCAGTGTAGCCAGTGAGAGGTCTGTTGTCCTTCTCACCCTTCTCCTGTTTAGATCATCTTTTTTCCTCCCCTCTTTCTCTCTGGAAGTTGTTAAGTTTTTGTTTCTGCTTTTTCTAGTAGTCTTCCTCTAACTTTGCGGTTGTGCTGTAACTAACTATAGGTGTTTGTCACTCTCCCTACTTGGCCCTTGGTCATGCTATTTAATCTTGGGATTTTGTCTTAAATGGTTTCTTTTCTATCTCCTGGTAAATTTTCTAGCAGTGTTTCTTTTCTACTTTATTCTTTCCATTCCATCCTTTCCTTCCTTTGGAAACTTCTTGTGGACAGAATGTGTCCTCCACGTCTCAGTGTTTCTTTCCATATCTCCATCTCGTGGTCCTTTAGACCACATGCTGCAGAGAACTCCTCCAGTGCACGAATTTCTCTTCAGTTCCATCCACTCTGCTGGTCCAGCCCATTTGTTGATTTTTACATGTCGTTGTGAACATTTTTAGTTTCCAAGGTCTCTGGCTGAGTTTTTACAGATCCGACAGCTGTACTTATTCCAAAGGCTCTGGAAAAGGCCTATTCTGCTTACACTGTTAGCATTTCCCTGAGTGTGAACTTTTGTTTGCTGCAATCAGTACCTTTTGCACATCTTTTTGGTGAACCCTGGAGGCACACTCATTTTTTGTATCAGAAAGTCCATGTGGGCCTGGTCAGCAGAGGGAAGGATCTGGATATATGCTGGGGCAGGTTTTACCCCAGCCTTTCCAACGTAAGCAAGGGAAAGCCCCTGCTCTTGGTAGAGTGAGTGAGCAGGGAGTGTAGAAGTGGACATCTTCCTGGGTTGTGTCAGCCACCCGGAACACTGCTCTGCCTCTCTCACCCAAGCGTCCAAGCAATCTCTATTGCCCACTGCCTGCCCCATGGGGGTCAGATAGGGAGGTGTGGAGGGATTCACCTGCCTGCCTGATCCTCCTGGTAACCCCAACTGCTCACCCTCTCATGTACTCCTGCCTTCCCTCTGCCCCATGTCTGCCACTTCCAGTCCCGGAGCCCATTTCTTAGTAATCCTTCTGTAGGGACATTTGAAGCCGTGAGTTCCTTCATCAATCTGATCTCGACTACTTTCCATCCTTCAGGGATTCGTCCATTTCTGATGTACCAGGGACATCCTTTTTTGATTTCTGGCACTGCTTATATTTTTTTAAAGTATATATTCTGTCATTTCTGGGAGTTTGGGATGGAAGGGTGAGATTGCCAATTTTGCTGAAACCCTCACCTTGAAGCAAAGAAGTGATGTGGTCTCAATAAAGAGTGGTTAGATGAATGAATGGGTTCTAACGCCTCACTCTGCATTTTATTTTAAATTTTCCTGCGTTTGAAAAATAGTTGTTGATTCATCGACAGTGACTGATTTCAACAAGCTCCCCCTCCCATTCTAAGTGGATGGACAACTGGCCATCTGTTGGAAGGGTCTTAGGCCCAGTTGAATGGTGGTTGTTTTTTTCTTTTGTTTTTTTTGCTTTTCCCTATTATTCTGAATTTCCCAAGGATTTACAAATTGAAAAAGGACCCTCACGCTTTTCGTCAATAACAGGTGCGCACATGAGCTGGTACCCACTGGGGGCTCCTGATTCCAAGTGCAACTTTGTCATCCTTCCGAAATATTAGGGAAAGTTGGATTCTAGAGAAGGGGATGGGCCTTGGACAGCACAAGAAGGAGATGAAACCAGCCCTCTTCCTCCTCTGCCTTTGAAGCACACATGGAAGCTCAGTGATGCTGTCCCATGTTTTGTCATTGGAGTCAAAGCCGGGGGAACAAGTTTCTCTCCTGTGCTTCACATCCACAATCCAGGCAGCACCCGTGGCCAGCAAACGTGCCACTGGCTCCCGTGGAACGCGGAGGGGCCCAGGTTCTACAGGATAAATCCCTGCACGGGCTGCGGGATGGAGGACGTGGCATCACGTAGAGCCTCATGAAGATATCTTGATTCCATTGGAGAGTTCAGTCAACCCCTTCTCAATAATGTGGCCGCCTCCCCTCGACTCCCCAAGGCCCCGTCCCATTCCCGAGGTCTAGCTAACTTTCCGTCCCATAAAACGTTTCCTGTGGCCTCCCAGCCCCAGGGGAATCTTTTTTTTTCTTTAAACTCTCAAAGTATTAGACACCACGTCACTCACGTTGACACAGCATCTTACGGAGTTTTGTCCTACTTTAGTCAAAAGTTACATCCAGCCACTGTGAGTCTGCAGAACACAGCTTAAGGCAAGGAAAACGCTCTCAGAAGAGTACGAGAACCGTCATCGCACTGTCCCTGCAACACCCCCATCACCAAGCCAAAGCTGATCACCTTAGGTTGAATACGAGGCTCAGCTTTGCTCATTAAACAAAATAGCTTCTGTCCTTCCTCCAGTCGGTCCTCGATCGGTAAGGGTGATGGCCGATTAGGGTACCACAGCGGCAAAGCAATAACAGGCTGGGGGACAGTCAAGGGAAGGGAAGGTTAGGACCAAACCATTAAAAAGAGATGAAGTTGTGTTCCATGGGTTCCGTTTCCTCAGGCAGAGGGTGGTGTCCTTTTAAAGATCTCCATCAAAAGTGCTCAGAGGAGATGTTTCCGAACTTAAAGGCCATAGGAATATCCCCCACAGGGAAATCCAGGTACCCGGGGTCCCCTACGTCCCCCCTCTCCAGTCCAAAATGAACAAAGTGCAGCTACCTCCCAGTCTTGTGCTGCACGGGGGCTCCGTCGTGTCCTGGCCATGCCTCTCAGTTTCCCCACCGTGAGCCCCAAGAGCACGGAGCCAGACCTTCTGTGTGTCCCCCTCTCCGTGCCTGGCCCTACTCTGTGCTGAGCACACAGAAGGTGCTTGTACACACTAGTCGAATGAATGAATGAGTGAGTGAGTGAGTGAATCAGTGGCCACACCCCAGTTCTGGCCCCTCCCCCTAACCCTTATTTTCGGGCTCACTGCCTTTCATTATTCTGGAGCAAGATTAGGAAGCAGGTTTTTTTTAATAATTTTTGCACAACCAGGTAGCCTTGTAAACAGACCCCTGCAGCCCCACAGCCCTCGCGACCCCCTTTCCCCAACCTCCTCACATCCAGCACCACCGGAGGCAACTTGGTTCCCACCTACAGCCAATCACACTCCAGGCGGACCCTACAAATGCAAGTTCCTGCAAATACACATACACGTACAGGATGCTGATTCACTCGAGATGCTGCCTGGTTTCTCCAAGACACAGGGCTGGCCTCCCTCCCCCGTCCACAAGTGGACAGACTCCAAGCCCTGTCCCTGTTTGGTTCACAGCCCTGCTGCATGCTTGGACGCTCACGTCAGAACCTGCAAACAGCTGCAGACCTTCTGTCAGGCAGAAAAGAGGGCAAGAGGTGGCCGTCAGAGCTCCAGGGCGACCATCCTGATGAACCCGGCTGGGAGGGCTCCACCGGAGAAGGCTGTTTTGCAGGGACTCATCCAGTCTGCCTCTTCTCCTGACCTGCCTGCACAGCCCCGGGCAAGAAGCCTACCCCAAGAGAGGGAGGGGCGAGGGAGGGAGAACACGTGTCTGCGGCCGAACCAGGGCTGGGGCTCGACGGGAGTCCTCCAGGGCCTGTGAGTGCAGACGCGCTCGCAGGCACTCGCCCGATTCACTGTTTATAAACCTGCCAGTAGCAGAACCTCTTTCACGCGGAGAATCAGACTTGAAAGAAGACCGCCTCGCCCCACAGGCTCACGTTTCTGTCACTGCACGTGGAGGAGGGCTTGTCCCCTTCCAAAGACTTTTGGAGGCGAGGACACAGGCTCCCTCATTCCTAGACACCCACCTCCTAGCAAGAAGGGCTGCTGTGTGCCTGGCCTGACCCACCCCCACTGCCGGCTGAAGCTCCCCTCAAAGTTGCTTGGCTCCCAACGGGGCCAGAAAACATTTGGGGCTCTGCTCTGGAAACTCCAGTCTTTGGAGGGAAGATTAAGGAATTTTTATTAAAATCGGTCTTAGGACCAGTGACCCAAATGAGGTCTTCCCTCTACCAACATGCCTAGGTTTTTAGCAGACAAAGCACATGACTCCTGAAGCTAGGCTGAGTACCCAGCCCAACCCCATTCTTGGCAAATTAGCAGAAAACCAACTTTAAAAGCTCTACCATGGGAAAATATGTCTAAAACACAGAACTAGAGGCACGAAGTTCATCGCCCTTCAGACCCCCGTCCTCCACGCACATCACACACCCACAGGACAGGGAAGAGAGTGATCGTTACAAACAAGGGTGTTCTGGGACACAGGGCTCTCCCAGGACTTGAGCAGAGCAGCTGCCTGTGCCTCCCCACCCCAGCATCAGCCTCCCGGGACCCCAGCGCTGGGACCCCTGGCCAGGGGGAAGAGGCAAGCTCGGCTTCCCAGGGAGGCCGGAGGGGACAGCCGCTGCTCGCCCTGGCAGGACCACCCTTAGGGAGGTTTGTGCAGACTGCTCGCCTGCATTCCACCTCCACCTCTGCTAGAGGCCAAAGCAATGCGCACCCCAGGAGCGTAACAACTCGGGAGGTGGCCGCAGGCTGCGGAGCCACGGAGGACTTGGCCGGCAGGGGGCCGGCAGCTCAGCCCAGGTCATCAGGCAGAAGGAACCCCCAGGATCCCTCGCAAGACAAACAGGCAAGTTCACTGGTTCACCCGGTGGCAGGTGACACTCAGAGATGCTCTGACCGGCCTGAAGCCGATTTTAAAACAAAAGCTGAAACCGTCTGGGTGGGGAAAGGTCGGTCCTCGGCTAATGGCCCCCAGGCCCAATGTCCAGCGCCCTCCCAGGCACCCAGGCCTCGGCTCTGCACACCCCCCAAACGTGCTCGGCCCCATTCCCCCACTGCCACCTCTCATGAGCCGGTGCCTCGGGGACAGCCACTGGGTTTGCTCTGCACAAAGTGGGAGAAGGACGCGGTCTCCCCACGTGACATTTCCCACCTCTCCGAGGCCGGGCAGTCGGCAGTGCTGATGAGGGTCACCTGTGTGCTGACGGCACCACTCAGACAGGGACCCTGTCCTCAGGCAGCTTACAGTCTGATGGCCTGACAGCCCCTACTCTCCAGAGGAACAGAAACAAACAAGAAGGAGAGCATTATAAACGATAAATAATGGAAGTGAGGATTCCAGTACCGCCCGGAGACAACTCCGTTCCACAAAGGTTTACGGACAACCTGAAGTGCCGGGCTGAGCACTAGGGATATAAAGATAACGAAGACATGATCCCTACCCTCTGGGGCTGCATCAGTCAGCCAAGAGCCCTCGAGGAGACAGGAGCTGAGGGCCTTGATGGGACGAGGGAAAGACTCTATGGAAACATCTGGGAGCCACAACTAGTCTAGGTGTGTGCAGGAGAAACTTCCAGCCGGTGATTCCCGAGAAGAACCCTAAACAGTGGTGAGGAGTGTTAAGCAACTAGAAGTGGAAGGCGCCAGGCCCCGGCGCGGGCTGCAGACAGTGGCAGTGGCGTGGAAACAAGGAAAGGATCGGATAGGGGCGGCTTCTGGGGAGGACACAGCTCAGGAGCCAGCGCGGGGGCACCGGGCGACTGTCGGGGGGGATAAGCTAATGGTCCAGAGACAGAGCGGGCACTGGTCCAGGGCAGGAAACAGCGGGCCCCACTGGGAGCGCACCCGCCCTGAGATAAAGATCAAAAGACAGCTACAGAAACAGACGCAGCCCCCAAAGAGCAGGCGTCGCCTGCCCCCTCGCCAACAGCTGGACACAGAACACAGAGGCTCACAGAGGTTAAGTAACTTATTCAAAGTCACACAGCAAAAGTGCTGTCGGGACTTGAGCACCAGTCTCCGGGTCCCATTCGCCACGCTCATCGAGACCACGGGATGTGGGGGGCCTTGGACACCCTGCTAAGGAGTTTGGACTTTATCCCGGAGGCACTGGAGAAGCCGTGAAGAATTTTAAGTGGGAGGATGCAGGGTCGCATTTGTAGACGCTCATCCCGGCCACTGCGTGGAGAATGAATGGGAGGGGGCGTGGGCGGGGCACGGAGGCCGCATAAACCCCAGCAAGAGGTGTCAGGGGTCTGGAGGACACCGTGGCAGCCGAGATGAAGGATGAACTCCACCGACAGGGTGAGGGCTGGGCTTGGGCGCAGAGCAGAAGGACCCACGGCGCAGAGCAGGCAGCCGGGTGGGCTGAGCGCAGCTGGGTCTCGTGCAGTGGTTCATCTGGCCAGTGGGTGGCTGGAGACAACATTTACCCAGATAGGGAGCCAAGGAGGAGCAGGCTGGGCGTCAGGGAAGGAATTCAGTTTGGGGGTAGCCAGGAGGAGGTCCCCGTCGACAGGCGGTCCTCGGGAAAGACCTCTGGCCAGGCGCCCACGCCAGCTGGCAGTCACGTGCACCACGATAACATTTGAACTCGAGGAGAACATGACAGTTGGGAACGGCAGAGGGAGACACGGAGTTCTGGAAGACCCCAATCTTTAAGTGGGGTGAACAGAGGAAGAGGATCTCAGCAAGGAGGCTGAGAAAGCAGGGCTCGAGAGAGAGCACAGTCAGGGAAGTCAGGGCAGCAGGGCATCTCGGGGGAGGCGAGGTCAACGGCAACCCTCGGAAGAGCCTTGGAGGTACGGGGGGCCTGGGAGGGGTGTCCACTGGGCTTTATAAGCGGAGGTCAGCAGTGATCTCAGCTGAGTGGTTGCACAGCATCTTCAAGAGCAGAGGTGGGCAGTCTATGAGAGGGGGATTGGGAGGGTTGGCAGGTGAGCAGGAGGGGATGCCAGTAGAGACAGTAAACACAGACGGTACTTTCAAGAACGCTGAACTGTCAAGAGAAGCGGCGACCAGGCCCCAGTTTCAGAGGGACCTGGGGTTGAGAGAGGGTTTTGTCGTAAATTGTACTGAAAGAGCCAGGAGCGAGTTGAAACACCAAGGGAAAGGAGCTGGCGGTGAGGAAAAGATTCAGGCAGGGAGAGAACCACCAGACATGGAATAAGCCCCCCAGGCAACAGGGAGGGGATGGGACTCAGAGGCGAGGCGCGGGGCGCAAGCGCCCTCCACCAGTGTCGTGGGACGAGGGGCTGCCAGGAGGAGTGGGCAGAAGGGTCCTCCCACGTACTGAACTTCACTTTCACCTTGAAGTGCAAGGTGAGGTTGCCGGGAGCTGGGGCTGGGGAGGGGAAGTCAGCAGGAAGCAGAGCTCAGGGAGGCAGCTGAGGGTTTGGGACGGTACTTGTGGGGACCAGGGATGAGGGTATGCGGGACCTTGGGGCCTCATCAGGGACGGCACAGCTGGGAAGCCCCGTGCTGGCCTGAAGCCGGGAGCTCGTGAGGCCTTCAGCCGCTCTCAGCCGGCCCAAGGAGGAGCACAGCAGCCACCCAGCGAGACTGAGCCCAAGTGGCTCCCACAGCGGTGGCTCAGCCGGGCAGACGAAGAGGCCGACGAGGTGACGTGCTTATTGCAGGAGTGGTTGACACGGCGGGTCATAGCGAAGCACGTGACAACGCGGGGGACTTACTAGGAGTCCTGGGAGGAAGACTCCCAGGCCCTTGATGCTGGGGGACCGAGGGATGAGACGTCGGGATGCGAGAGGCGCGGGCAGGTGGGCCCATGACGGGTGGGGCGAGGGGGACGGTGATGGGGACGGCTTGTCTCCACCAGCGCACAGCGGCCACCGGCCGCGAGGGGTTCCCCCGCTGGGGCTTCTCTGGGCTCCTAGTGCCTTTCCCCGCCCAGACCCTCCCCCGCCACCGTCCGCACTGCATCACAGACTCAGACTGTAAGAGCCTGCCTGGCATCAGGCTGGCGCTCGGCGGGCTCAAGGGGCGTTCCCGGCCTCCGGTCAGAGGTCATCCTCCCGGCAGCCGGTGTCTCCCCCCAGCCCCCAGCCCCGGGGCTTGCTGTTCTCTGACCCTGCTGGCTCTCGGCTTTTCCATTTGCCCATTCACCCCCACCCCTCCTGACCCACGGCAATGGGTCTCTGGCCCCTAAGCCTCCATGGACCCCACGGCACCACTGGTGGTGTCACCCCTATGCTGGAACCAGCTCTTGCCGGGCTGGGACACGGCCCGCCCGCCTCACTGGTAGTCTAGCCCTGGTTGGAAGTGGACCGCAGTCCTGGCGGCCTTGCCAACTCCCTGGGAGTGAGGAGGGTTCCAGCGGCTTGGGACTGGGCCTGGCCTTCCCTCCCCATCCACAGACATGGCCGGGCGGCTGATTTCCTGGTGGGCTCGCGCCCCCTGCCCACCAGCCCCCTGGAGCCAGCCTGGTCATGAGCACCTCGCCTCAGGCCCTGTGCTGGGAACCCCATGGTCACGGCCATGCCCCAAGCACTTAGCCGTGGGCATAAGCCTCACCTTACAGTTGAGGAAAGGCAGGCTCAGAGAAGTTAAGTGATTTGTCCCCACGTCACATAGTTGGCAAGGGGCAGAGCCAGGATTCAAAGCGAGGCCTTTCTTCTACCAAAGTCAGACACCTCGACCCCCTCCCAGCCAGCCCTCCTTGAGGGTCTGATGGCTTTCATGCATTCGTCCATTCATTCATTTACCAAACATTGAAGGACTCACTAGCCTCCAAATCCTACTTTGGAATTCAGAAACGTTCGGTTTCGTGTAAAAAGGAACAGGTTCGGATGGGCTGAGGCGTCAAGTAAGCAGGGGCAGAGTGGAACCCGTTCCTTAGGGCAAACTGAGAATTATCTCCTGTAGCCAGAAAGAGCCCTGCAGACCTTCCAGTTGCCTCTGCTTGTTCTCACTTACAGGACCCAAAAAAGGAAGAGAGAGAGAGTTGGGAACGAGACAGCACTTCCCAGCCTCGCTCGGGGAGACCTGACTCGGGGAGAAAGAGCTCTGCGGGCCGGGCTGTCTCCCGTGTGCACTAGCTTCATAGTTTGTATCGCTGGGACAAAGTTCAGACAGGCCAAGTCTTAGGAGACCTGCTACTCCCTCATTCGACACGCCCCGCACACACACCCATCCCACCACCAGCACGAACAGTCTGCATCCACCTAGGACACCCGGCTGTCAGCTGCGATTCTGTTATCCAAGCTACAGCCGACAGGACCGGTGGACATCTCACTTCACGACAGCCAGTGTATCATTCCCGGAGGTGGCCTCGTGTGAAAGTGGCTACTGACAGGGGTCATGGTGACAATGGTCTAATCGAACTCTTTCCAGAGATTTGAATTCGAGAGAAAAGGCAGCTGGTAGTGTGACTAGAAGCTAAAAGGCACAGAGAGAGAAGCGCAAGTGAGCCTCTCGGGGCCGAGAATAAGCGGAAGCAGGTGGCTGAGAGTGGCAGAGTCAGGGCAGGGGGCCCGAGGACCAGGCGGCGTGGTCCAGGGGCTCCATCTCGCCAGAAAGCCGGGAGAAGCACGACCCCTGGAGCTGCTTGAGATCCAGAAGCCTGTTCACACTCCTGGAAGCCAATCTGCCCTCAGCGTTTATGGAATCTTTCCAATTTCCAGAAATATCCTTACAATAAATCCCCATTACTGACGGTCACCCAGAGGGCCTCTGTGCCCCTGAGAGAGTCTGACTGACCCCCAAGCTCCTTAAACCTGCGGGGGGTCACGGGGAGAGGACGGAAGAGGGCTGGGGGCTTGGGTGAGTCTCCACACTCAGACGCCTGCTGCCTTTCACCCCATCCTGCCCTCCCGGACTCCTGCCCAAAGCCCAGCAAGTGGCAGGAGCCCGGGGTCACTCACTCCCCTCTCCCTCTGCCTCCACGGTCCCCTCTGAAGCCACCCGGGCCACAGCTGTCCGCCTGAGGCAGTGATTTATAGCAGTGCGCGGTCCTTCCTTCTGAGAGATACCAGTCCCGGGTGGGCCCTCCCTTTGCACCTCCCCACCTCCTTCCCCCGGAAAACCCTGGAGGTAAAGACGCACACGGATCTCCACTCGCTGAGCAAAACTGCTGATGTAGAGCCTGGAGAACGGGGTTGGGGGGAGTTTACTCAGGCCTCCCCTGAGCGGCCCCCAAACACAGCCCCCCATTTCCTGGGTCCTCTTTCCCTCCACTACAGCCTTCTGTGTTCTTGGCCCCCTGAGTGAGAGGCACACGGAGTCTTTTGGCAAAATAACAAAAGTTAGTACAACGGGGGCAGCTGCTGTGAGATCCCAGATGCAGGAGGCTGGCGGATTCGGAATACATGGGAATCACCGGGGTTACCGAGGTCTGTGGGGACGTCTGCCTTTCCGCAAACACAGTGAGCATCCCGCTTCTCTGGGAAACGAGCCATTCCACATGCCTTATCTTTCTAGCTCACTGACATTGGACGCCAGAAGTTTTCATATTTCTTTAAAAGGCTAGAGGTTTTAAAAGAAATTATTTTTTTTACAAGTTTATTACCGATGACCTGCTCCCCTGCTTCTTAAACTAAACATTTTGGAAATAAGGCAACCTTCTCTTGAGGGGCTCATCAGTACGGATGCCCACTGCTGTGTGGGGTGTCACCCCTCCAGAGCACAGGGATCATGTCTTAGTCGTCTTTCTATCCCTTGGCGCCCAGGTCCGCAGGTGGCCAACAGGGACGTGGTGTCCATTTGTGGGGTGGCCTTGGTGAAGCCGGCAGAGGCTGCAGGCAGAGCTTAGGGCTCTAGGTGGCTCTGCTTCTGAGTAAAGCTCTCCTTGTGTCTGAATCCTCCTTGCTATCACATTACCAGGCTGCCAGATCTTCTTCAATATAACATTTTTTTAATCGAAATATAGACTACCTATCACAAAATGTACCCTTTTTTTTTTGCGGTACGCGGGCCTCTCACTGTTGTGGCCTCTCCCGTTGCGGAGCACAGGCTCCGGACACGCAGGCTCAGCGGCCACGGCTCACGGGCCCAGCCGCTCCGCGGCATGTGGGATCTTCCCGGACCGGGGCACGAACCCATGTCCCCTGCATCGGCAGGCAGACTCTCAACCACTGCGCCACCCGGGAAGCCCAAAATGTACCCCTTTAAGGTGGTTTTTAGTATATTCTCAAAGTTGCACAACCATCACCACTATCTAATTCCAAATATTTTCATCCCCCCGACCAAAGAAATCCCATACCCATTTAATTGTCCCTCCCCATTCCCCTCCCCCCAGCCCTGGAAACCGTTACTCTCCCGTCTGTCCTTCTGGATTTGCCTCTTCTGGACATTTCTGTAGAAATGCAGTATCTGGCTTCTTTCATCAGCACAATGTCCTCAGGGCCCACCCGCGTCTGACCGTTCCCGGCCCTACCCTCTTGCATTTCTAACCTACTGTGAGCATGATAACAAAAGTAGTTAGAATGTGTGCCAGACAGAACGGATCGGTTTTGCTCCTGTAAAAATGCGGGGCGTTGCGGGATTTATTTCAGGTGCTTAGAAGCACGGCCGGCTTGCTTCCAGTCTCTTGGTTGTTTTCTCAGTGGCTAAGGCTTCTGCATAAGCGACTCCCAGATAAGGAAAGTATCAGCTTAAGAATTGTTCATTTCCCTCGTGCTGTTTATTTTTACACATCCTTCCGCAGTTCTCTGTTTTGAGTCTCCCGGCAGTACTGAAGAATTGGTCTCTATGACAAAGAAACGCAGCCCCAGACCTTCAGGAACTGCCCTGTTGCCCACAGGTCGGCCTCGGTTTGTCAGGGGTAGGGCGGGCGCTGGACCAGGGTGTTCTGTTGGACATAATCTCCCAGGACGCCAACGTCAGACACAGTCACCGACCATAAGGGAGACAAAAGCAAGACTACTTCATAATCTGGTCTAAGCAGACGCACAAACGTCAGGCGTCTCCCCATCCTAGGGATACGCCCAAGCGTCTCAACTTCTAGGTGAAATTATTAAGATCCACAGTCAGACCCTCCCACCTGCTTCCTGATTAATATTCAGCCCAGAGAGAGATCCCACCATACTGAACTACACCCTCCCCAGAATCACCCAACACAAGCCCAAACCCCAAAGTTTCTTCTGACAACCCCTCCACGGGTGAGCGTTCTTCCCCTCTTGTAACAAGTCAAAAAAACCCATTTTTATTCAATTGCAGGCGCGTTCTGGGTGGCTTTTGACTGGAGGCAATTGGCAGAAACGGAGGTTCCCCTGAAGAGTGAGCTTAGCCACAGCAGAGAAGCCTTGTTTCCTGGAACCCAGAGACTCTGTTCTCTGCTGTGGACCTCACATCCGACGCCTCCAGGCCTCCCACCAGCTGGCCCATGGCTGGAGGGGAGCTCGGCCCAAACTGAGTTCCAGGATCACCTTGAGGCCCTTTGGCTCTGAGCTAATTCTGTTCTCCTAGGAATGAGATGCTGCGGGAATTCTTGGTTGTCTGGTCAGACTTGGGTTGCTCCCTGGGGAAACTGTTGTCTAGCATTTTAACTGCTGCTCCTACATCTGTCTGTCTGTCTAATGTCTTAAGTGCTGTTTGTGGAAAAGCCGACAGGAAGAGCACAGACACGGTATCAAGTAGTCTGTCCTGGCACTGGTCTCTGGGATGCAGGAGTTCAGGAGATCTCCTCAGACCAGCATCCTTTGGGACCAACTTTATCTCAGGTTATTGATTCGAAGCCTTCCACAGGCGCCTTGCCCAATCTCGTCTTTGTGTCGTTCTAGGGAACTGCCTTCTTTAAGGTTCCATCTGCCTGGAATCCGGAGGATTCGGGTCAGCCCCTGACCACTGACGACCAGCCGTTGGCCTCTGACCACGGTCTCGAGACACACAGCCTCCTTCCTGAGTCTTCGGGTTTTCTCAGGGTCTTTCTTCTTAACCTGAAACGACACTCTTCTTGGCCTCACACCTGCTGCTTCCACATTCTCTGTTGTCTTAACCCATTTCTCAGTTCTCTAACACAACGTGAGAGACAGTTTGGAATTGCACTGGCCACTTGGGGGAATTTTGGCAAGAACAAGGTGGTTCATTTGAGAGGAAACTGCATGAAGGTCTGTCTTGTCTAAGACAGAGATTATCTCATTTAATACAGAAGACACAACCCCCCACCTTAGTTTCCATACTTTGGGGATAAATAAGTGTTGGCTTTTTACCATACAGCTCGATACAACTGTCAAGGGCCCATGCTATTGTCTAAAACAGTGTGAGGCCACTCTTTCGAGTGCATATGTCAAATTCTGCTTTTCTGTATCTAACTTTCCTTAGCTCTTCACGCAGAAGAGACTTCGTGAGCCTTATAATGATAATTTCATGTTATTGGAAACCAGTTTCCTCTAATTTTTTGGTCTCTAGCCCTCTATTTTTCCCTCTCTTGGAAAACTAAAGATAACTGACCAAAAATATCCCTCAGTAGTTGTGTGTACATTCCAGGAATATCTAGAGCCCAGATGAACAGTCAAAAATGTCTGAAAGGGAAGTTATTCAGTTGTGTTTCTTTGCGTGGACGCTGAGAAGTATACTTACATAATAGTCTTTTTATTTTTACTACATTGTTGAGATACTTAGAAAAGGCTTCAGCTCCGAGGTAGAGTCTTGGGCTTGATTCAGGGTCTTCAAAAATAAGTTGCCCTATACAAATAATGTCAGCACAATATTTTGCTTTCAATGAGGCCATGGTTCAAATTCTCATGATTCAACCTTCCTAAGTTTTCTATACTGGTTTCATGATGTAAGTAAGTTCTGCCGTTTCCGTAACTTGTTTAAAAAGAAAAATTTTATATATGCCATATTATATTCAACTAAATAGAATAGTGATAATGGCTCAGGTAGGGGGTGTGCAAAGCCCTTGAGATTCTCGTTCACGTGCGTGTCATCTACTGCTTATCGCTGTGCTTTGCTCTCTTTGCTCAGCACGAGCTCCCTTACCTTCCTCCTCCTGCTACTTGACTCCCTATGTTCTTCTGCCACTTAGGAAAAACCAAAACTCGTGTTTTTCTTCAAACTTAGCTCTTGCTCTGAATTTAGCTGATTTTTGACAAACTCTAATAATACTTCTTTAAACACTTAAGAAGGTGGATTTCCTTCTGTGGGCCCTCCTGGCTTTTAAGTTTCTCTCACACTATTAATTCCAAATTTGAGTCTTTAAAAATTGAAATTTGCCTGCACTTCAACAAGATGTTTCTGCTGAGGTTATTACAACCCTATCAGCAAAACCTAGTTCACCAGGAAGGGAAACTAATACTGCGGCTCTTCCAGCTACAAGAGTCCACCTGTTCTTGCTTTGCAGGAACTATTTGAATCCACTCAAGGAACCTATCCACCTTGAGGGACAAAAAATTGGCTCACCCCTATGGTGCTAAACAATATTCTCCTAGTAAGGTATGTGCCCCACGAGGGGATTACTTCTCCTGTGGGCATCATGCTTACACCCACCTGCCATCACACTAACGCACTCTATCTCTTCAGCATAGCTACTGGAGACTTTCAGATGCTTCAAATGACCACCCCTCCAAGTTTCCCTGAAGAGTGTACTCAGAGACCTCCAAAAGAGGCAAGCACAGAGCACATCACGCACTCTGAGAGCCACAGTTCCCACGGGAGGGGTTAACACGACTGAGAAAGGTGGTCCAAATTTGTCTCTGACCCTAACAGACATCATAAAAAACAGCACCCTCTGCCCTAGAGATCCAGCAGGTCAGCTCAAACGTCATTAGCCAGAGTTAGTTCACGTTGGATAATCACAGACCCCTCAGTTTCTTCTTAGGTAGTCAAAGAGAAGCTGATGTTACAGCAAACAGGTCTTGCTATCCCTATACGTCAATACTTCAGGACAAGTAGGACAGTATCTGACCAGGTACAAGAGAAAGCCACCTGGCTCTCTAAAGCAGACCCAGATGGATTCTGGGACATGTTTTCACTGTCTGAGGTTTATCTAGGCCCCCTGGCTTTGAGACCAGTCACGAGAACTAAACATCCTTTTGTTTCCAATGGTTGCCTGTGCTGCAGTTGGTTGATATAGTCTGTCCAGGATCTTTGATGCTATTCTGCAGTCATTAGCAAGTCTCCGGAGCCAGCAACTCACCTTGCAGCAAAGGAACCAGAAGGAGATTGACCCCCTAGGCCAACTACACACTACGTTCTCTGGAGCCCCTCCTAATCTTGACCTGCAAAAATTCAGCAATGGGCGAGATCTGGATGTCAGAGATGAACGTCGTACAGCTTGGCTCTATCTCCTTTGGCCAAAAGGAAGAGTCTTTGGCTGGAGGACATGGATACATGAATTTACCCATTTTTTAGAAACGGAAACAGAGATTAAGTGACTTGCCCAAGTTCACCCTGCTGACAGATAGCAAGGCCAGAACTCGAACTCAGGTTGTAAGACCTGGCCGGGGACCTGGGGGAAAGTACACCCTGCTGAGCTGTCTTCCTCAGCACCAAAGAGGGGGAAGAGACACTTGGGGACCCCACATGCCATGCCAGAGGGACCGCAGCCTCGCTCAGTTCCATGACCCACAGAATGTCAGAGCTCAAAGGAAATTTAGAGACCATCCAGTCTAACCTCTCAGTTTACAGATGAGGAGACTCAGGCCCAGAGAAGAAAAGCAACTTGTTCAAGGTCACACAGCAGATTAGTGGCAACGCTCAGACTTGAGCCGAGATCACCAGAGCTTGGCGCCCGCAGCGTCCCTCCCCTCCCTCATCAACATGCATTCATCCTGGTCACCAGAGCTTGTTATCGTGTCTGGCTTCTGTGCCCCCCCCTCATAGGAAGAGACATCTCCCGCCTGGGGGAACCAGTTCCTCCCATTCAGCACTTCAGACACGTCCTCTAGGTTTCTCAATTGTCTATCTCGGCCACAGAGCGAATTACAAAAGAATCCAGCTCCCCTTGGTACACATGCCTAGTTCTCCATGCCAAATAAAGAGACGCAGCAAGTATGACACTAGTGGGCGGGCAACCCCAAACTGCTGTTCCCTTTCAAACATTCTCAAGTCACCTTAAATCCACCCGTGCAATTATCTTCTAGGTTCATTCTCAAAACTGAGATTCCAAATTTCAGGTTCTATTTATAGCCAGACCATCCTACTCCCCTGCTCAAAAAACTTGTTACTCCTTGTGCCTTAAACATAAAGTCACAAAGCCTTAGCCCATTATCCAAGGCTACCTGTGATCTGGTTTAAGCCCACCTCTAGTGCTAATGCCCCCTATCTCCCCATCAGGTACTCAGTGTACCCCTAGAAGCTCAGATATACTAGAAACAACTGTGCCTCTTCTTACCCCCAAACCTCTTACCTCTCTCTTGACAAATCAAAGAGAGATGCTAGGGTGTACGCCTTTTCTTCCCCAAGGGCAGGGTCTTTTTAGTTTATTTTTGTTAATCCCCACCTAGGAGAGAGCTCGGGAGGTGACAGGGCTTAATAGTGAGTAAATGAATGCGTGTGTGCTTCGAAAAATTACATTTATCCTCCCCCACTCCACGCCCGGGAAAAATCAACTGCTACTTTAGAGAAAACAGATAATGTCTTGAGATTTTCTCAACAGAATATAAACAGAAAGCTCAAATGAGATAGCAAGTTGGAGAAAGTGTGACGCTGCTTTATTTTTGGGGTATTTTTTTCTTTCTTAAAGAAGCACACGGAAGAAACACATTGCATTAGCAGTTGAGGAGACGGTATCGGCTATCTTTGTGGCTTGTGTGCACTTTTTAGCCAGAATTCATGGCTGGGGAAACAAAAGAGCCTCTTTGCCTGTGTAATTGTGCTCCCTTCCTTTACGGCTTTAAATAGGCAGGATGCAGTTTGCATCCCTTCACCGCTAATGTCTGCTTTGTGTTTCTGAACAAAAATAACTTGCCGGTTCAGATGGCTCTCAAAGGCTGTTAACTACCCCCTCCCCCCTGTACATGCCACTCATCTGTAACCCAGGTATTGAGTATTGCTAATGGAGGTTCCCCCAGCCCCACATCTTCTGGGATAAAGCAGTAGGTGGTAGGGCCCGGTGTGTTAAACCCCAGGTAACAGCAGCGTCTTTTAACCCATGAGAATCCTCAAGCTGGAAGGATCATCCTGCACATATAGCTGCTCTAGGCGAGAACATGCACCAATATCCCAGGGGCATAAAGATCATCACCATCACCACTGTCAGGTGATGACAGCTCTTTACAGTTTACATATCTTTTTCCTGGTTGTACTCCCTCTTGATCATTAACAGTCTCCTGCAAGATAGCTGTTACTCTCTAGAGCACCGCCCAAAATGGTGAATGGCTTGTCCTAGAGCACACAGCCTGGCAGGGCCAAGATTCAAATTTAAATCCAATGCTCTTCCCTCTACGCAGCTGCAAACCTCCACTAGAGTTTATGAAAGTCCAACTTCTTAGAGAAATGGAGAAAAAGCAACTATAACCTTCCTTGATATTCTAACCTAGCTAGCAATCTTCAGCCAGAGAAAATCTTCCACAAGTCCAAGACAGATAGGTCCATGTGTATACCTGCAGGTGTATACGTTCACCCACCAGCCATAATCTTACATCTGAAACCAGAAACTAGAAATTCTCAGGATAACATTGTTTCAGTCATAAATCTCACTTTCAAGGGCAGTTCTGATTCGGGTTTCTAGCTCCATCCTTCCAGATGTCTCTGATTTTACCATAAGCAAACCCTGAATCCTAGGGCCTTTCTTCTGCTAATTTCACTCCTTCAACACACACTCCTGTGACCTCCACCACTCACCACTCTCCAGTAGGTACTGACCCCTACACTCATGCAGTGACGTAGGCTTCGCATGTCTTTTCCATCTGCCTGTATCTATGCTACAAGATCTCAGGGGAAAGGACCAGTCAGATCTTTCTAACAGATACATTTCTGTGACCTCACTGGCTTCAGACCAGTTCAGCCCAAAGTGACCATGCTTTTTGACGTTGGTTGCAGTCAGGGGGCCGCTGACCCTCCTCGAGCACTTTAATTCCCTGGCACACCTTCTCCTTGGCTTGTCTTTGGCCCTGCCAGCAGCTCTTCCTAGGACCAGTCCTGAAACTCATACGTGAGCACACAGTGGGCTTTGTCATGAGGGAAAATAAGAGGCCCAACTCCCTTCTCTGTCTGCAACGTGGACTGCACGTGAGAGCACTTCCTGCTCCGAGACAGGAGGGAGGCTGTCTCAGAAGAAAGGAACGCACGTCCGCTGAGGACGCGCTTCTGCCCAATGAGGTCAGGGCGGGGCTGTTGACAGCTTCCGTTAATTCCGTTGGGGCAGGTGAGTGGCAGCCGGCAGTTAGCGCTGAGGCTGCGCTGAGGATGCTGGGATGGCTCTGTCTCTGCGTCCTCTCTGTCGCCTGGGGCGGCAGCTCAGACACGATTGAGGAGAGAACCCCTGGTGGCCAGGTGGGGCTGCTGCCCTAAAGCCCCCACCTGGCGTGCATGGAAGCACCCACACCTCAGTGAACGGCCCTGTCTTTGTCGTGGGTGCGGGCGGATTTGGTCCAGTTTCGGGAGGGGGCACAGAAGCAGAAGTAAGGGCAGCGCCCCACCCCTCCTCCAGCTCCCCTGCCCCCCTGTCCCATCTCAGGGCCCTGGTCCTCTGGCTCTACGCCTCCACCCCCAGGCTTGGAGGCCCCTGCCCAGCCCCGCTCCAGCTCTCCCCTGCCAACCTGCCGGTGGCAAAAGGCAAAGGCGAGTGGGTGAATCATGGCTGGGTTTGGGTGAGGGACTGGGACCCAGCTTGCCCTGGCCCTGGCCTACGCCTCCTCGGATGCTAAGCCGTGAACAACTTCCTTTGAGGTGGCTTCCCTTCCTTTCCAGCCCCCATCACCCCTCCTCTAAAGAGCTTTCGCATAATGTGGTCTTTCATCAAGATTGGTGATTCACTTCCCATCAAACTGTAAATACTCTCCTCTAAAATGAGTAATCCTGGCTCTGAAAGGAGCAGCCTGGTCCCTATCTGGTTCCTGCTGCCGCCTGCCTTTCCCATTTAAAGCCCGGAGGGGCAGGTGGGAGATGCCTTGGTGCCCGGGGAGGGGAGGGGGCTGATGCAGGCGGGGGTCCAGGAGACTCAGCACCTGAGCTGGAGGCGAGGCAGCTGCTGCACTGGGCCCCCCGACAGTCCTTTCCCATCCCACTTCATAGGGGTCTAGGAAGGGCCTTTGGTGGGCATGTATGAGGACCTCTAATAACGTGGGGAAGTGTCCCTGAGGCTCTTCCCGCGCTGCCCGGGGCCTTTGACCACAGCTTGCAGCTCTCTCCTCACCCCAGGCCCCGCCACGGGCTCCCCTCAAGCACGCGCCCGGATCTCAGGAGGGCATCCATAGGCCACGCCTCACATGCGGGTCACCATGCTTTGTACCCTGTGACACTACCACCCTGGCCGCAAATGTTGGACGTGGGATTAGAGCCTGAGCCGACAGTGGTCACCTTGAGGCCAACCAGCGGCCCAGGACGTGGGCTTGCTGGGGCCCCAGCCCCGAGGGCCCAGCCGTGTCCTCCCTCTTAAGGACTCAGAGGAAACTTAAGGAGATACTGACAGAAGGACAGAGAAGCCAGAGCCTCCGGGGGGCAGGCGGTGGCCTCAGGAGCTGACAGAGATGCAAATGAAATGCTGGAAGCAGGAAGCAGTCTCCAGGCGAGATCAGGTGCTGGGCCCCCGTGAGCGTCCAGGGCTCCACGCGGCTGAGAGCCAGAGGTCGCCCGCCTTGGCCATGTCCTCATGTAGCCTTACAATAAGCCCCCATTACCTGAAGCCACCTGAGCCTATCACTGCTTCCTGAAAGCTGAAAGAGCCCGTCGTAAACTTGCCGCGAGAGACACGGGCGACCCTGTCGTCCCAGCCCTGAAGACGGTGCTCCACCAGAGGCTGGAGGACCCTCCCCGCCGGGAGCCCAGGCTTGGGGGCTGGGCCTGAGAAGGGGGTTTCCATGAACGAGGGCACCAGGGTACCACACGAGCTGAGCCACATCCGGACCTGGTCACGGGGGGCCTGATGTGAGCCGTGCAGGGGGCAGCCCAGCGGGGCTGATCTGAGCCAGCCGGGTGTGGAGGCCTGAACCAATCAGGACTGGGTGCAGCGCCCTCGGGGCGGGCTGCTTTAGGCCGGTCCTCTCCAGCTGTGCAGGGGTGGCTCCGAGAAGGGAGCTCACTTCTAAGGATGCCCCCTGACTCTGTGCTCCCCCCCCCAGTCGTTGAGCCAGACACATCACCCCCAGGCCCACCTCGAGGTCACCTCGGTGTGGAGAGTGTAGCCTCTGGTCTTTCCCAACAGAAAGCAAGGTTTCGGAAGTCAGAGGCCACGTCCTGCACCTCACCTATGGACCCTCACCCAAGAGCACGTGCCAACCACCACCCTCAGGTCGCAGCGCCAGGCCTGTGGTCCCGCCCACTGAGGCCTTAGGCCCCAGGAGTCCTGGAGGGGCTCTCTGATCACATGAAAACATGACCCCATCCAGTTCTTACGTGTCTCCCCCATCAGGTTGTAAGCTCTGGATAGGCTGGAATGTCTTTTGTTTGATTTTTTTCTCTTGAAATGCCAACCAAGCTGCACTCTGCCCACAGATACATAAGGTTTGCCGAGCGGTCCTCTGATTGGCCCCTCTTGTACCCTCCTCGTGCCCCACCATGTCTTAGAGATGCTTGCCTCTCGGGTCTTCAGATGTTTCTATGGCAGCCTTTGGCGGGGGGTGGGGGGGCAGCCTTCCCACAGTAACCGGGGCTGTGGCTTGAACATTCCCCAGCCCTTCAGGGGCCCCAAGACGAACCAGTCTTGCAATCCAGGGCTCCTCCACCTTGGGAAGCCTGACCCCAGAATCCCACCCTAGGGAGGCAGATGTCCTGGGAAGAGGCCCAGAAGACAGCAAGCCCCGTTCCTAAGCCTGGGGGTGCAGGCAGGCTGCGACAGGGTTGTCTATGAAACAAGGGGCTTCCAGGTCACACAGCTGCCCTTCTGGTACATCCTTGGATGTGGGCCCTCAGTTGCCAGCAGCGAACTGCAGGAAGGGACCAGCAGAGGCTACCTAGCCCCCCCTCCAGCCCTGGACAGGGGGACCCCAGCCCAGGGCAGCTTCTGAGGAGACCACTCGGGACATGAGCTCTCAGAGCTCTCTGCTGGGGAAAAGGCAAGACACGCATGGCTGGAAATCATTTTCAAGTTCCGTTTCAGATTCTCCTAAAATTGCCTGTGCTCTGGCATCTGGCCAGAGAGGATGTATTCATCCTCTCTCCGTGGTGTTTGAATGAAGCCAAGAGGAAGGGGGGCCCCATTTTCTCAGCTCAGCCGCCTGAAGGCCACGCAGGCCTGGCGCTTTTTTCCTAAAGAAAATTGCAGGTCACCGGGAAGATGTTGTCATCTTCACCGTCATTAATAATGTTGACTCGGCGTCCTGCAGCTTACTTATGGGGAGAAGCCACATCTATCTTCCCTACCCCCCACCTGCCGGACAGAGAAAAACGGCTACAGTTTTGTCGTGAAACGGCACGAGGCACAGTAGGTCAAAGTGATGGCTGGGATCAAGGAAATGAGCAAAAGTTCAAGGCGAAGGAGTCAGGGCAGCTCCCCCCGGAAAGTGTTCCAGAGGCTTAAGTGAGCCAAGGTGCAAGGTGGAGTCCTTAAGTAATCACACTGTGATGTGACCTAATGGAGCAGAAAACTCCACAGGGTTCTCTTGGCTAATCGACTCTGAAGGGGGCGTGACTGCCAGAGCACAGAGGCATCACTAAGCCCCCTGTCCACCTGTAGCCTGGTAGGCCAAGCAACTGCCAGATGCTGCTGGGCAAAAGGAAACTTACAAAGGGACAGTCCATATGCAAGTATCAGGAAGTGCGGTCACCCCGCGTTTTGCAAGCATCCTTTTGCTGGTGGACGCGTGTTAGAGGCCCCACGAGTGCTTGAGAACCAACGGGTGTGGTAGAAAGAGCACTGGGCTGGGAATCAGAAGACCTGGGTTCTAGGGCTGGTTCTGCCACAAGCAGCTGTGAGACTCCGGGTCAGTCACTTGCCCTCTCTGGGCCTCAGAACGCTCATCTGTAACCCGAGGGGGCTGGATCAGATCACCTCCACGGGCCCTTCTTTAGCACTTCCCCAGCACATCACATGAACAGCTCCTGTTTGCTCAAGACGGACTCCTGCAGTGGTTTCACTTCACCATCAAAGCAGAACAAGGCTGGTGCAGACCAGAGGGCATCCACTGGTCACCCCTGGCGGCCCCCAAACCCCTCAGGGCTCAGCGGGCTCAAAACTACCGTCATCGTAAACCTGAGGTGCTGTGTACCTTTGCCAATGTGTTGATACTTGCACCGATGGTGCTGAGTGTACGGTGGGTGCATTGCTGGGCCCCAGGGCCAGCCAAGGCAGGGCTGGTCATTGCGGTCGGCACGGGGCGCTGAAGGTGGGGGAGCGGCAGAAGAAAAATAGCTAGTTTCCCTTAGGAATGCCCTTGATGAAGCAGCAAACGTGAATTTTATTGCATCTCGACCCTGATACACTTTGTACAATATTCTCTGCGATGCTGAGGGAGGTACCCAGAAAGCACTTGGGCTGCACAGCAGGACGAGGTGGGGCGTCAGGAGGAAAAGCCCACGTGCCGGTGAGTCGTGGGCCGAAGCAGCCGCTTTCTACACGGAGCAGTATTTTCACTCAAAAGAACAATTTATACTACAATTATGTAGACTCTGGTACTTGACAGACATTTTTTTCAAAAATCAGTGAGCCGGTCACTTCAAGAACAATTCACAGTATTTGTCTGGCCAGTGACAAAACTGGATCTTTCCAGAGGAAACTAGAATTTTGGAAAACTTGGATCTGTCGTTGTGACCTTGACAGCTACCCAGTACTTAAAAACTTTTCTAATAAGATTAGTATGAACACATATAATGTCTTTTATAAAGAGATGTGTCAACCTTCAAAAGACCTGCACAAACATTTTCCAGAGAAGTTTAATGTGTGATGTTCCAAAACTCTCACATGGGGGCTTCCCTGGTGGCGCAGTGGTTGAGAGTCCGCCTGCCAATGCAGGGGACATGGGTTCGTGCCCCGGTCCGGGAAGATCCCACATGCCGCGGAGCGGCTGGGCCCGTGAGCCATGGCCGCTGAGCCTGCGCGTCCGGAGCCTGTGCTCCGCAACGGGAGAGGCCACAACGGTGAGAGGCCCGCGTACCGCAAAAAAAATAAATAAAATTTTAAAAAAATAAATAAAAGAATCCAGCTGTCTTCTGTAAATCAAGACATCAAAAAGATTTGCAAATGTAAAACAGTGGTTCTCAACCAGGGTGAGGTTGTCCACACTGCCCCCGGGGACATTTGGTTGTCATAACTGAGAGGAGGGGTGCCCCTGAAATCTAGTGGGCAGAGGCCAGGGATGATGTACAATGCACAGGCCAGCCCCCCAATACCAACAATTATCTGGTCCAAGATTTCAAGAGTGCCATGGTTGAGAAACCCTGATATAAAAATAACAAAACCCCCTCACTCAAGTGTTTTGTTTCACAAAAATTTACGTGAGCATGTAATGGGCATATTATTGTTATGTTTAAGTTAATTTTTTTTAATTTCACAGTTTTAATTTGTAATACAGGAACCATCAGTAGATGTGACCCACCTAAACAAAAGCTCTTTGGTGTCCTTAGTGACTTTCAAGATTATAAAGGGGTTCTGAAGCCAAAACGTTTGAGGATTCCCGAGACAGGCAGGAGAGGGTACAGATTACAAAAGGAAATTTGCTGAGCAGGTCTACACATTGGCCACCATAAAAATAAGAGCCCTTCATGGCAGGCCACACCTCTAGAGCAAGGCCAGGTGAATAGGCGAGTGCAGGGGGAAGGGCACCAACATCGGGGTACCCTGTGACGTGTCAGGGTTTGGAATCACTGCGAGGGAAGCGGCAAGGACTGAAATGCATTCGCTGTTCCCCAAAAGCTTACTGTCTAGAAGGGAAGAGAGACACATGAACCGCAATTGTAACTAACATATGGGTAGGAAGAAGCGAAATATATGCACGGGGTTAGTGAGATCAGCGGGCAGGAGCCTATGGTTAGGGGTTGGCGTGGGGGTCGGGGAGGGGCTGGGTGGTGGTGGAGATAAAGGAGACAGGGACGGCTCCCCCGAGAAAGTGATGTCTGAGTTGAGTCTTGAAGGATTAGTAGGAATTTGGTCACTGGGCGTGGGAGGGGGCAGTGCAGCAGGGGCCCTGCAGGAGAAGGTGGCGTTCCAGGCACTGGGAACAGCACAAGCAAAGGCGCACAGGTACGAAACGGCACAGGAGATTTGGAGAAGGTATGAAAGGATGAGGAGAAAACGAAACCTGGACTAGATATGCCCCCCCACACAAAACAAATGCAATGCCACCAATAAAACTAACATTAGTAAATCAAGAAAGGACAGCTCTGATAATATCAAATATTTATTTTTAGAAAAGAATCAGCTGGTTCATCACTTAGGTATTCTGATACAAAGTACCTATTTGGGAAAACAAAAATGAGACCTTGCTCTCTTGTCTAGACACAGCATAAAATGCTCTGGGCGCCCTTCACCCCCCTCACACATCCTTCTCTGTCTTTACACTCTCTCCGTCTCGGGTCCACCAGGGCTCACCAGAACGTTCACTGTGGGTCATCAGATTCTGCTGAGAAAGGGCAGCCCTCACCCTCCCAGCTCATTGGCACGGACGCCCCAGAGTTCACTCCCCATTTTCCAGAAAGGGTCCTCCTGGTTAGTTTATTCAAAGACACGCACAATTGTTTTTCTTACCAAAGGAATCAGTCGAGGTGGTTGCACGTTTATTTTTCAAGCAGTAAATCAACACCATTCTAGAAAACGGGGCCAGCCCACTGCACTAAAGCACACGGAGGTGGGAGGAGGCCCTGCTAGTTGCTTAAAATAAAAGAGGAACGGGAAGAGAAAAGCACCATTTTCTACAGCGGCATTGCCCATCTATTCCCACCAACAGCCTCCATCAGAGGCCGAGCTGATGGGAAGCGCATAGCTTCCCACTTCCCAGGCGTTGGGGGAGAGCCAGCCCTCTCCAACAGGCATTGCTGGCTGCACAGGAAGCCTCTCTGACACACATCTGGGACGCTGCTTCCAGTGCAAGTCTGATTGGTCCCCCTTGAATTAAAGAGGTCTAGCCGGTCCCCAGCCCGGAGCCTCGGCTCGCAGAACCCGCTCAGAGGGCCTAGGCAGGGTGGCACGGGGCGACCCACAAGGGTCAAACCAGGATGGGCGTCTGCCCAGAACAGCAGGCAGCCTACGCAACACGGCCAGAGTGAGGCTGTGCAGGGGGTCAGGATGGGGGAGGGAGGTGTTGGGAAGGAGGGCCGGGGATTCTACGAACAGGAGAAGGAAGCTATCACGCGGGGCAGAGGCCCAGCCGCAGCTGAGATGGGACATTTAGGGCAGACTGGGGGCGAACAGCAAAGGCGTGAGGATGCCAGCGGCGGGTGACGAGCGAGTCCCTACTTATGAACAGACAGCCTGACTGCAAGGGTCTCACCCTTAGACGCCTCGCTTACACCCCTCTGGTCAGTAACCCAGGAGTGGAGAATCACTTCTGGACTTCGTGAACATCCATGGGCCCAGGCCCGGGAGGCCTGCGGGCAGTGCGCGTGCCTGAGGAGGTGAGCTCGGCGAGGAGGAGGGGGCCGTGCATCCCCAGGAGGGCCGCGGCCCCTCCCACCATCCCGGGCCAGGATGCAGGCCTAGAGTGAAGGCTTATCAATGGAGTCTCTAAATCCAGGTGGAATCATGCAGGAGCCCCTGTTGGTGGGACCAGGAGGTGCAGGGCTCAGAGGTGCTGGTCCTGAGGGACCGACGGACCTCACACCTGACCGCAGGAAACACCCACCATCACGGGTCCCACGGATGGACGGGCAGGCTGCACATGTGCGTGTGCTGGGGCCATCGCTACGGGGGGATTCCAGGCTGGCGAGCATTTCATCCACAGGAGGTTCCAATGTCAGGTGTTAGGTCAGAACAAAGAGCTGTGTGTGCCAGCTACTATGGCCACCTTCCCCCTCCCAGCCCGTCAGAGCCATCAGACCAGCAAACAGAACCATCGGCGCTGCCCCAATGACCCTCGAGTAACCCCGAGATGCGCTCGTTTACCCAGTTTATCAGAAGCTAGTGGCTGAAACACCATAGCTGCTATAACAATAACAATGAAGGCTCAAATAATAGCTAACAGTGCCAGGCTACCACGTCGGTGCCCCTGCTCTCACCCCTGGAAGCAGGCCAGCCCATCGCTGCGTCGCCTGGGTTTCTCCCTGTTTTGCTCTCTTGCCCCAGGAGTTGCAGCGGCACCCACACTCTGCCCTGAACATACCAGCCTAGCTCCTGTCACTGAAACAGTGCTATTGGCACGACCTGGACGCCTAGCCCTTCCCGCCGAGGCAGATTTGACCTCTACATTTCCCCTCTGACCAAGACGTTCACTCAACACACACTGATCACAAGAAATATCTAGAGGGAACTGAGAATGTGGCCAGAAAATCAGATTTTGCAAAAAGACTAAAAGGGGGCGACTTTGGGGGAAATGTGCTGGTCTCCCTGGGACTTTGCCCTGGGAAGGTGAGCTCCAGGGCCGCCAGAGATCGTGGTCCCAAGGCTGTTGTCTGGACCAGGCATCCTTCCCCTTGTTCCCATCCCCTTAGACATCAACAGGCCAAAATAGTACAAGAAGCAAGGTGCCAGAAGGGAGAAGTGCCCGGGAGGGTGATCGCCATGAGGTCCAAGAAGGCATCGCATGTAGGAGAAGAGGGTTCCCAGCATCTGGGAATTGCACTCTCCTTGACCCAGAATGGCCGGGAAACAGAGCTCCATAGCACATCTGATACGAAAGGAAATTAACCCAAATCCTTGTCTGGGTTCCAGGCTAAGGAGGAATAGGACAACAGCCTTCTCACTCCTGGCCACTTCCATAGATGTATGGAAAAGCACAAAGACTTCGAGATCCCCCTGTACATATATATTGAAAATATCACAGGGAGATGCGAGAGTGAATGGGTGGGGCGGGGGGAGGGAACTTTGAACCGGGTTTAAGCTGAGAGCAGGCTATTAAAATAGATTCAGTTATAAGAAGATTTGGGGTAGTGTATCATGGGAAGGGAAACCAATGCAAGTCTCTAAGGTAGGAACAAAGTTGGGGAACAGAAACAAAGGCAGCTGTGGCCGGGGAGTACCAGATGTCGGGGGGAAAGTCAAGGCTGACACTGACCAGGTTGGAGGGGCCGGGTTGTGTGTATAAGTCAGGAGCCCCCAGGCCAGGGAAATGGGTCTGGATTTTATCACAAGTCGGATGGACAGCACTTGGAAAGTTTTAACCAGGAAGGGTGGTGTGGTCAGTTTATGGTTAAAGATAACTCCGCATGGTAGCGCTCCTGGTGGGAAATCATGAGGGCTTTGACCAGGGTGGGAGACAAAGCTGTACCGGTTTGGGAAATGTCTTAGAGGCAGTCTGGACAAGACTTTATGGTAGATTGGATGTGAGTGGGGGGAGAAGGGAACCGAGGACGACCCCTAGGGTTTTCCTTGAGCAATCCTAGGTGGACGGTGGGCCACTTAGACGGAGGGGAAGGGGAAGCAGGTTTGGGAGTCGTCATTAAGAACGCTGGTTTTGGACATGTCGAATTTGAGAATTAATAGCTTATAAAATGTAATGCTATCATAGGACCCATAACACTTCCCTGGAGCTGCGGCTTTTTCCCTGGGGTTTTAAGGTCTACAGGGAGGAACACCTGCAGGGCCCACAGGGTTAGATATCATCCTCAAGGTCATCAAACAATGGCTTTGTCCTTGGACGACTCATTCATTCATTCATTTACCCCACAAACACACACCTATGTCCCAGAGAGAAGGCTTACACTTTCCTCAAGCTTCATAATAATCCAGCCCATAAAAGACTTTGGACCTAGAATCTGTCATTTTACTTTTTAAGAATTATCTTTGGTAGCAGATGTAGACACAGAACAGTACAGATGAGGCCAAAGTATGGCCTCATATCCCCCAGTAGAGAGTGCACCCGAGGGGACTCACAACAGCTCCAGGACCCACCTTGGGATCCCAGCCCCACTGTAGATCCAAATGGGAATTTCCTCTTTCCCATCCCCCCAGCAGGGACTGGGCAATTGACGTGCCAGGGGAGGGGAAGAGGTCAGGGGTGGGTTGCTGCTCAGGAGCCTTGGACAGAGCTGCCAGCGGTTCCTGTCTCTCCCCCACTGCACAGCATTCTTGAAGGTACGCTCTGAAAAGTCATTTTCCTCTCTGTCTTTGGTTTTTTATTCTTTCTCATTTTCACTTTTGTATTTCTGCCTTCTCTGTTTAAAAGAAAAAATAATAGCCACCCTACAATTTGCTCTTCAATTATTTTATCAAGTCTTCAGATTTTCCGAGCTCCAAAACAGTTTGTTTCAGTATTATTTCCATTGCTCTGCTTTCCTTGTGTTTCTTTTCTCCATTTCTAACTTTTTAAGCTAGATGCTCAAGTGTCCAATTCATTACCACACTTTCATTTTTAGTTTAGTATTAAATGCTATGAATTTTCCTCTTTGTATAACATTGGCTCTATTCCACTGATCTTGATATAAAGTGTTTTCACTATCAGTATTTTAAATAATTGTGCAGTCTGGGTTTTTGTGATTTTTTTTTTCTGATTCAAAGTTTATTTAGAAGAGTTTTGAGATTTCCAGAGCTGTTTTTAGATTTCTGTGACTTGTTTTCTAAATTTACTGAAATGTGATTATAGAAAATTTTATTTTTCAAACAATGTTGAGGTCTTCTTTGTAATTCAAAGGGTAAATTCTGTGGAATGGTTTATGGTCACCCAACGTTGGACATTTGTTAAATATTTTTAATTATATTACACAGATGTTTTATACCCAGGGGAATTTTAAACTCTTTGAACAGAACCGTCTGCTGAGCCAGCAGAGCTTTGTGTGTGAGTCCTCAGGGACAGCCAACAATAGATTTTCCCCTTCTTTGTGCATTTATTCCACAAACATGGAGAGCGTTGAGCACCCACTTTGTGCTAGGACTTCCACAGGGCCCTGGGAACACAGGAGTGAGGCCTGATGGTTATGGATGGACACATGCTTACCACATGGTCATGAGTCCAAAGCCTTTCCCGGTAGAGGGGACAGTGAGAGTGTCACCCTGTGATGGAGAAAGACCAAAGCCCAGGAGTCCCTAGAAGCCTAGACATGCCAACCTTGAGATTTGGTCCATCACCCAGCTTCTGGGAATATTCAAAGCAGATGATGACTTGGAGCAAAAGGGGTAACTGTTCCAAAGCAAGAGGCAAGGTGAGCCATGCAGATGAAGTGTTGGAGACCTACAGAGGGTGACTACACGACCTTGAAGAAAAGCGGAGAAGAAGCGTTTCTTCTTCTCAAAAGCCCAATTCTGTCCAGTGAGCTGAAAGCTCTTGACGGTCCGCTGGGGGCTCGGGAGGCTGACAGACACCTCCTCGTCCCTACACAGGGGGCTGCTGATCTGAGAAAATGAGTAAGTGAAGCAGTGATTAAAGTCAAGCTCCTGGAGGTGAGTCCTCGTGCATTTGGGAATCCAGGTGGAGCATCTGACAGAGAACATTACTCCCCAATCCCTGGGCACAGGGTAGAAGGCCTGGCTCCCACCCTCCAGAAGCCCCTCTTAACTGCCATGACTTCCTCCCCCTCCCCGCTCCTGCTCCTCCTTCCCTCCACTTATCCCCCAATCCTATGTTTCCATGGATACAAACTCAAGGAAGCTGGGTGGACCACTGCCTCCCCAAAGCAGGCTCCTGTCCAGGCTCAGTGGTTCACCCCATCCTCCCCTGGGGCTGGGTCTCCCCTGGACCCCCTCCCTCAAAACAGGAGTGAGTTCCCTCCCAGGGTCCCCAAGCCTCCACGAGGCCACACTCGTCAAAATCACGAAAGACCAAGAGGACCTTAAGACGCTGTTTGTTTCTCAAAACATTTTTGTATTATCTGCATTTATTTTTCATTTAGAAAACTTCTAAATGGCAATTGTGCTTTTGCTCTACTCGCACCTTGATAGAATTATAAATTTCAGAACAGTTTTAGAAAACAGAGATCATTTAAGATGCTCCCATTTTATTATCTTTTCTAGAAAATATAAGTAGTAAATTTTCATTTAATGATTCACTCCACTACTCGCTGAAAATATATAGCATGTCTGAGCGGTTCAGCAATAAAGGACATTTGAAATAGCAAAACCCGTATCCCTCTGTTAATGTTTCTGTGTTCTTCAGTGACAAAAAGGTGGACGTTATTTGTTGATCTCAATAAATTATGATTGATCTTTTAAAAATTAATGTTAGATGTTAGATCCTGATATACCCCTCCCAAATGTTTCTTCCTGTAAACGTGGCCTGGCTTCTGAAGGAGAGTCCAAGGAAAACATCACAGCCAGAAGATTGCCCCACAATTGCCAAATTCACATCCTTACCCTTCTTTGATGGGATATCTCTATCAATGAAAATCCTGGGTCACGCCCCCAAACAGGTATTTCTTTGTATATAAGTTATATGTGTGTACCTCTGTATTAATATATTTATTGTAAAGCAAACAGAAAATGCTTTTTGAAAGAATGCCATGAAAATTTTTAAATGTTCCCAATATATTTAAATTTACTTATTAATTATGCAAAATGTTTGCTCTCCTTAAAATGCTAGCCACAACCATATTTTTAGTGAGAGCAATGTGGTAGAATTTGCTTAATTTTTTTGAAAAGAACTTTGGTATTATGCTTTGACATACATCAATTCAAATATCTCAGACATCAGACTTTTAATACATCAATTCATGCTTGCTTTTATGATCCTCAGAGCTGAGAAAGGTAACTCACAAGGGCACTACGGACTCACCACACAGTCTATGGCCATACCTCCCTGAACGTGTCCAATCTCGGAAGCTAAGCGGGGTCGGGCCTGGTTACCTGGGTAACCAGTACTTGGGCGGGAGACACACCGCACAAAGTACATCATTAACAAGAGGAAGCAAGTCTGTATTTTTAAAGCCTAGAGAATTGGGGGGCGGGGGGTTTAAGTCAACTTCTTATCCAATTAGCTCATAATGATAGTGATGGAGAGAGATTGCTCCAGGCACAGAAGAAGGGTTGATTCTGCTGTTTTTCTTGCTGTTTTCTTGTCTTTGCAAAATCACTGTTGTCTTTAATCCATGCATTTATTCGAGGAATCTTGAAGTCACTCACCCATTTTAAGGGTTAGTTTGGTTCAAGCTAGATAATACATTTTAACGTGGCTTGGGGAAATGGCAAAACCTTGCAGCATGCTGGAAGCTCACAAACCAGTAGGGAGGCCACTGCCAGCACCTTTGCATAATGAACCTCCTCCTTCCCTCAGCACCCTACAGGGGGCGCCATACAAGGGGCTGGCACAGGGCTCCAATCGCTGTCCAGATAGATTATTTTTAAAGGTAAAATAAGAATCAGCACAAGGTCTAATATCTTCATCCTGTGCCTCAACCGTTTGTGTGGGCATCCCGGTAGAGGCCACCCTATTTGTTTTCCAGATGCAGAAAGACGAGGCACACACAAGTGATGACTTGCCCCAGGTCACACGAACATCACAGTCAGAAGAAGAGCTGGATACACCAAACACCCAGGGCTCTCTCCACACCGCATGGCACCTAAATCTTCTGCCACACCACCCTCTCCATGCCTGGCCCTGTTGGGGACGCCTAATTCCCACAGAGAACAATGAATGCTCCAAAATTAAGGCAACAATTTCACGCATGAGAGCAAACGGGTGGATGAGAGCAAGCTTATCTGGGCGACACAGAAAGCACCACTTTTTATGACTATTGGATAAATGTGAGGTCCCAGAGAGTCACCCCCATCTTTACTTCCCATGTGGATCACTCTGAGTCAGATGGTAACAGTAGCTGTCGCCAACGGAAATGATAACACATTGAATTAGTGTCTATTGGAAAGTGTAAGCGTCAGTAGCCGTTGCTGAGAATGAAGGCTGTAACCGTGAGCTAACAGTGGAGTTTTATGCCAATAAGTCAATCAGGAAAGACGCTGGGATGGAAGCTGAGAAAAGGCGAATCTAACATTTTAGAGAAATAAGGAAGTTATCAGAAGATACATCAGTTTTTGCTTTTTTAAATCGATCACAGATGACAATGCCCTCAGCTGTGTCGGTGACATCACGCTTAAATGAGGTGTGACACTGGGGCCGATGAGCCTGTTCCACTGAGACCAGCGCTACCCAGGAGAGGGGGCAGGAGAGGCCACCTAGAGCAGTGTCTCCAGGCACTGGGATTTAGCAGATAAGGAAAGTTCTGAAAGTCTGGGACTCCATAAAGGATGGCTTGTCTTTTGCTCTGTCCAAATAAGGGCATGAAAACAAATAGGCGGGCTTCCCTGGTGGCGCAGTGGTTGAGAGTCCGCCTGCCGATGCAGGGGACACGGGTTCGTGCCCCAGTCTGGGAAGATCCCACATGCCGCGGAGCGGCTGGGCCCGTGAGCCATGGCCGCTGAGCCTGCGCGTCCGTAGCCTGTGCTCCGCAACGGGAGAGGCCACAGCAGTGAGAGGCCTGCGTACCGCAAAAAAAAAAGACATTGAAATTTAAATGAAAAAATAACATACAAATTTGAGATAAACTGTAAAAGAGACTCGTTTTTCACTGCTTTATCTAAATTGCAAAATGAATATGAATATATAAAATGTAAACGACACATCAAAAAGTGTGAACCATAAAATTAAGTGACATATGACAAGTTGGGATACTTTTGCGAATATTTTCCTTAGGGGTTGATGTTTTTAAACTCTAGACTATTTTACAAATCAACATGAAAAACGTTAATGCCCAGTGGACATATGGGCCAATTTCTTGAACAGAAAAATCACAGAAATTAAAATATCACTGAAAATTAAATGCTTCCAATTGTCGAAAAAGAAATGACCACCATTTTCAAAAGGACATTTTAATGCCAAAAAGGTGATCTCTCCATCTCAGAGGGTAAAGAACAGTCCTTGAAACTGACTGTGCCTAGTATTATGAAAACTCACCACTCTTCTTATTTTTCTTATTTCACCATGAACCAATGACGAAAACCAGGGTGGGGGCCACTATTTGCATCTCTGACCTAGAAAATTCTGAGTACGTGGCAAGCCTGTACAAAATTGATGGAGGGTCCCAAACCGCATGGACACCCAGGGGTTGCTGGGCTGTCAAGGAGGCCACTGGGGTGCATGTGTCTGATGGCCCTGGAGCCCCCAGAGAGAAACAGTGGAAATACTCAGGAACGACCCCAGTGGCCCCAGGACCCAAGAACGAAGAGGGTCTACAAAAAAACCACGTCAACCTCTTGGTTGGGGGGCAGCGGGGGGGCAGCCCATGAACGCAGGTGTGGTCAGGAGAATGTTCTGCCTTGAGACCTGTTTGTTGGACACAAGGGGCTGACATCCAGACCCTGTGTTTTCTCAGTTTCTCATCACAGGAGGCTGACGGTTCGAGACCAGCTTTACGGCACTTGTCAGCTGCAGCCACTGAGAGTTGACATAAATCTAGATAAACAACAACAGCCCTTGGGGAGAAGCACCAGTGACATTCACACAGGTGGTGGGAGTCACTACTGCAGCTGAAGGAGCTCGCCTGCCACGTGGGTGCCCGGCACCGGGGCTGAAGCAGGGGGGGGACCTTGCGTGAGACCCCCTCTACTTCTCTGGACACAACATACCAATCTGGGGTGATAGGGAGCCTCAAAGGTGTTCAGCTCACAGAGCAGAGGCAGGAGGCCCAGCTCCTCCCTGGGGTGTCCCCAGGCTCCGCTCCCCCAGAGGATGCTGTGTCTTTATCTGCAGGTATTAAAGGGTTGGCCTAGCTAGCTCTGCATTTCCCAGACCCTGGAGGGTCCTAGCCTTCGATTACAGCAGTAAGAAATCAGGCATGACAGACAAAGACTTCCAAACCCACAGGTACCCCTGACATATTCTGAGCACCCACACGTGTCAGGCCCTTCATGTAAGCACTTGATCTGGAGCATGTCCTGTGAACCTCACCGAATCACTTCAGGCTGTTCACTGGCCCCATTTTGCAGCAGATGACACTGAGGTTAGAAGAGCTCAGAGACAGTTCAAAAGCTCACACAGTAAACGGCAAAGCTGAGATTCACACCCAGGTCTGTCTACTCCCAAAACCCCTGTTTTAGGCACAAACACTCCCAGAAGGTGTTTCTGGGAGTAAAAGCTAAAAATAACCTGAAAGTAGATTAGAAGGAGAATGGTTAAAGAAACCGTGCAGTCCCCATAGTGTAACAGGGCAGGACGCTATGGGGCCTTCCCGGACCAGACACCCACCCCCTATGTCCTCCACCTGCCTCTTGTCTGTAGAAAACCTTTACCCTCCTAGGCCTTTCCTGAGTTCCAAAGAGTAAATCTAATCAGAGAAATGAGAAAATGCAGAAAGAAAGAAAAACAGTCAAACAAGACAGAATAATAATAGTTTATCCATTAAACAAAGTCAAGGACCTTTAGCTCCTCCTCAAGGGCTATAGATAACATCCTGAGCCAAGACCTTCGAGCTGTTTTGCAGATACTGAAGCCCCCACTGGGCGGGAGGAGTTAACGGTATGCTGCCCACAAGCACATAGACCCCAGACCGGTTGGAACCAGAAGGCTGAAGATGCTGACTCCCGATTACCTCACCACCAACCAATCAGAAGAATGTCCACGAGCCAATGACACATCCCACGACACCCTTCCCTCAGCCTGTCTTTAAAAACCTTTCCCTGAAAGCCTTTGGGGATTTCCGGTCTTTTAAACACTAACTACCTGGACTCCTTGCTTGGCGCCTACAATAAACATTGCACTTTCCTTCACCAGAACCTGGTGTCAGTAGATTGGCTTTACTCTCCCTCGGGGGAGTGGACCCAAGCGTGGTTCAGTAAAAATAGTATGTGATTGTACGCAGCTGTTGAACAGAAGTGAGCCAGGTATTTCTGTACTAACCTAGACGCTTTGTTATATGGTTAAGAGGGGAAAAAGGAAGTTACAGAAAATACACATTGTATTATGCCATTTTTGTTTTTGTTTTTTTTTTTTTTGTGGTACGCGGGCCTCTCACTGTTGTGGCCTCTCCCATTGCGGAGCACAGGCTCCGGACGCACAGGCTCAGCGGCCATGGCTCACGGGCCCAGCTGCTCCGCGGCATGTGGGATCCTCCCGGACTGGGGCACGAACCCGCATCCCCTGCATCGGCAGGCGGACTCTCAACCACTGCGCCACCAGGGAAGCCCCATTTTTGTTTTGATAACATTCCTACACGTGTGGCTGTGTTTGCAGAGGCATAGAAACCCTACGGAAGTATACAGTGCAAAGGAACCTTGGATACCTCAGGGAGGTGGATGAAGGGGAAGAGGACGCTTATCATTTGAATTGTTAGAACACGAATATTTAAGGTCCATAATTTAAAAGCAAAAAGAAGAACCCTTGTTTTTGTGTACTTTGGACACAGTAGGAGCTGAGTAAATGTTTGCTGAATTGAATCAAGTTGAGCCGATTGAACCCTCCAGTCTGCTGGACCCCCCACCCGTGAGGCAGGCTGCTCAGATCAGGAACAGGGAAGCTGTACTCCCAGAGACAGAGGCTAGGGCCGCGGTGGAGAGCACGGGCAGCCTCACCTGCTGAATCCTTCTCTCCATCACTCGGGCCTCAATGCTGCACCTGATCAGCGGCAAATAACTTCAGCCTGATGTTTAACTGACTCATGGCTTTTGCATTCCCAGGCCGCACGATCACATGAGCAGCCTCATAACCCAATTACGGCCGCGCACCCAGCCAAAACTTTGTGCAAAATGGGACAGCCGAGCCTGGCCTGCATCATTGCCTCCTCTTAGAAAAACCACCAGCAGCATGAAATCTTTTAGTCTATTAATAGAGATCTCCTGCACTCTGACAGTAGCAGCTCATAAAAAGAGAAAGCCGATATATGGGTTCCAATGGATGAAACTGGAATTTTGTCACAGTGGCTCAGCCCCCGGCTTACCTGGGGCTGCCAGCGTTGGAAAGATGGAGAGCTTTTGCCTTTCAAAGGCATGAACTTGAAAGTTACCCAGCGTTCCTGTGGAAACCGTATTAAGGTGTTTTAAAAGCAAGTGAGTGTCAATGACAAATGTGACGGAGCCGTGAGGCAAGAAAAGCCTTGTATATCTCAGGACTTGAGGTGAACTCACTGCATAGCTGGATCACGCCCATCCTCACCGAGTCGTGACTTTTTATAGGTGGGTAAAGGGGACCCAAGGAGCCCAATAACCTTCACTCAAAGTCACAGGGCAGCGACGGCCTCGCCTTAGACCAACCTCAGCACGGTGTGGACCCTGGTCCTGGACCCATCCCGTCCCCACCCCTCCTTCCAACCACCATCACTCCTCCTAAGAAGTAATCAGTCAGATCTGGGCCTCTGTTGCCTTTCTGACACTGAGTGGTATCTGAGACCAAGCACTGGGATCCCTACAGGTGACATGTAACGAGTTGAATCCCACAGCTAGGACACGGAAAGAACCCACGAGTCTGTGAGGTTCGAGAAGGTGCAGGTGAAAATGTGTGATGTTATCACAGGAAGGAAAAAATCATCTTCAGCCATACAGTGCCGTGCGGTCTTGAAAGCACTCTGCAGGTGGAACCTCACGAACCTTGTATGACAAGCCCCTCCCCTGTTGGGTGGCAGGACTGGCCTAATTATCCCCACTTAATACAGGAGGACATTGGCGCAGCGGGGAGGAGGCAGAGCCCAGACCAGGGACTCTGCTACTCCCTGGCCCGGCTCGCTTTCTGCACCATTTACAGAGCAAAGTAAAGAAAACCTCTCTAGACATGCCTCTCCCTGGCACACCTCGGCTCTGCCCCAGAGCGAGGAATCCCACCAGCCACAGCTGAGCTGGGGCGCTTCCCCAGGACCCCCCAGTTGGTCCTGCCCTTTCATCATGGATCCCGTAAACCTCCAGACCCTGCGGAAATCGCAGCTGGAAAGTGAGCTATTAAACAAAAAAAAAGAGATTCATCCATGCTCACCATCCCCCCAACACACACACACACACACACACACACACACACACACACACACACACACACACCATGTCACACTGAACACCTGCTTCTATGCTTCAGTGTCTGGAAATACCTTCAGCTAAATTTTCTTGGAAGCTCCTCTGTGACCTGTCCCATTGTGAGAGGGGAAAACACGGATGAAACCACCGAGAATCTGGACGCAGTGCTACTTTATGGTGTATGTGTGGGCGTGGGTGGGTGTGGGTGTGTGTGCTGGGAGGGGGAGCTTTCGCTCAGGTTATGTTAAAATTAGCCTATCCGGGAAATGGCAAGGAGAACGCAGGCCTGCTTTTCATTTTGCGCACGTGAGAAACTACAAAGTGAATATGGTACTTGACAAAAATCTCCTGTTCCCTACGATCTTTCCTTGCAGGTGCCGAGTAGCCCTCGGTGAGTGGCGTCAATGTAGGGGTCTCTCTGGGGCACGTCGGTGTCAGCTTTCTCCTCCCGTCCCGAATGGGTTTTAACAGTGGTGGTTTCCTTTTTTACTATCTGGACCTCTGGGACACAGAGTTTGTCGTGCTCCAGGTCAAGACAGACAATGGTCATTGTCGTGTGTAAGGTCCCTCATTTTTCCTTTCATGCCCCCTCCTCATTCACCCCACACACTGTGAAGGAAGCTTCCATATTCTTTAACCTCTACAGCTCGTTCCAAACTCCTCTGCCCTTATGGGAAAATCCCTGCTCCTTTAGTGCCCCCAAGAGCATCCTGTGTCCCTCCTGGGTGCTGCCGGCCAGCACCTACTGCTAACCCTCATTTCTCCCAGTTGTCCCCCAGGTGTACCAACGTGCTCAAGCACCCCCACCCCACCCCCACCCCCACCCCCACCCCCACCCCCACCTAGCCAGCCCCCCTGACTGTGACCCTGTGCCTCTCTCTCCCTTGAGCTTCTGGAAACAGCAGACTACAAATTCTCCACTTGCTCATCCCCAATCACTCCCTGTCCCATGGTTCAGACTCTCAAGGGAAACCGTTCTTGCCAATATCACTAGTGACCTTGACTTTGCTCATTTAATTAACATCTTTCAGCCCTAATCTTGCTTGACTGCAGCCTTTGATTCTATGTATCCCTCCTTCTTGAGGCCTCATCTTTCCCTGATCGCCGGGACTCCATTCCCTCGTGGTTTTAATCCTCTGGGGTCCGCTCCCCTCTGCCAACCTTTAAACTGGAGTGTTCCCCAAGTCCCAAACTTGCCCCTGCCCCCTCTGATTCTCTGAGCCTGACCTCCACGGCTTCCCCTTTCCCTCCCCCGCGACACCATCATCCCCCCCCCACCCTCCCGCTCCACCCCCTGCGGTGAATGACGTCACCTGCCACCCTGACTCAGAGGCCTCTGCCTCCTGGAACTCTGTCTGGGTCTTTGCTCCTCCTTCAGCCCCACATTCAGAGAGTCACCAGAGCTGGTGATTCCACCTCTGCACCCTCTCTGAGGTTGGCCCCGGCCCCCTGCCCACGGGCGGGTGCTGCTTTGACCAGGCCCCCATCCTTTTCAAGCTGAGCCTCCCAACTGGCCTTGCTTCTGGTCTGACTTTCTCCCAACTCGTTCTCTGAAATGCAGGCGGAGGGATGTTTCTAGAATAGAAATCTAAGTCAGTCCCACGGACTTCAAAACCAAGTCTAAATTCCTCGGCGTGGCGCCCAGGGCCCTGCAGGATCTGGCCAGGCCTGGTCTCTAAGGCCCTAAGTCTCTCTAACTCCCCTCATCCCTCAGGATTCAGCAACCCACCCCTGGGCACCTTCCCTGCACCCACGTCCCTGCTCCCGGCTGGGTTCTCTCTCCTCGACCTCCCACCGCTCCTGGTGCTGTGTGGGATTATCCGCGCCCCCTCCACTAGGCTATAAACACCTCGTCTTTTGCTTCTGTGTTTTCCAGTGCCTGGGCCCCAGCGGTTGTTCCGGAAACGTTGGGTGGATGGACAGGTAGCTGGATGCAAAATGTTCTACTCTCTGTGGGTCAAACCCTGCCTCAAGTATATTATATTATGGTTGGTTCTTGGTGCCAAAATGGACAGGTTCAGATAAAGTCAACCAGTGCAATGAAGTGACTTGAAGCTACGTCACTTAAGATTTTTAAAGGGGTGGGAGTGGGGTAAGGGAAAGGGACCTAATATTTATTGAGTAGCTACTTACGGCTTCTTAGTGGGCACTTTTTAAAATGTGATCTCATTTAATCGCCATAAGAATAACCTGAAATCAATCTCATGTTCCTTTTCCAGATCCGGAATTAAGGCACAGAAACACCAACGTGACGGAGGCTACACGTCTAAGTGGGAAAATCCGAACTGAAATGCAGGTCTCCGTTTCATTCCAAATCCTGTGTTCTCTCCACCAAGATCTGCCCAGACAACAGTGAAGGATGGAATGAGGGGGGAGGAGGTGGGGACCAATGACAAGACTGCGGTGAGTGTCCTGGTGAAAGACGCCAACCACCTGAACCAGCACCGTGACCGTGGGAATTCGGAGACGGATGTGGATTTAAAGGCTCCTTCGAAGGAGCATCACACAGCGTGATGCTCAGTTGGACACGCAGACGAGAGAGCGAAGAGCGGGCGTGATTTCTGGGGTAACTGGATGGACGAAGGTGTCCCAGCAGAGAAAGATCTGTTTTCTGTGACCTTCAGAGCGACACGACAGGAGTCAGATTCCTGCTCTCTACAAGGACGGACTCTCTGGCCGGGACGAAAGGAGACAGAAGTGGAGGGTGACGGACACGGGCTCGGTGCCCCTTGGCAGGGACACGGGGGACAGTGGGCATAAGGGTCAATAAGGTGGGGCCTGAAGGGAACGCCCTTGAAGCCGTGGCTCTGATCCACTCCAACAGGTGCTGAAGGGGTTGGAAAACAGCGCTGTTTCTTCAGCTTTCCCTCAACCTGCACAGGGGTACGAGGATGGGGCTTCCTGCAGGTGGAGAGGAAGGACCTACAAGTGGAACTTCCAGCTCACAGGCACATATGGCCCTGACTCCCTCCCCCTTCACCACGCGGCTCCAACAACCCACTTTACATTGTCTGGTTTTTTGCTTGGAAGGAAACATGCAAACTATCATATTAACTTCCTTTAAATTCAATGGTACTCTGTGTGTAATCAAACTTATTTGGTTAAAACGGAACATTTTTGGAACAGCTTCTAGGGTTTTTTGTTTGTTTGTCTGTTTTTTGGGGGGGTTTTTTGCGGTATGCGGGCCTCTCACTGCTGTGGCCTCTCCCGTTGCGGAGCACAGGGTCCGGACGCGCAGGCTCAGTGGCCATGGCTCACGGGCCCAGCCGCTCCGCGGCATGTGGGATCTTCCCGGACCGGGGCACGAACCCACGTCCCCTCGCATCGGCAGGCGGACTCTCAACCACTGCGCCACCAGCGAAGCCCACTTCTAGGGTTTTTGCTTCTGCTCTTATTGACTAATTATTTTAAGCCATCCAGCTGTGCTCACTGGCTGCCTCGCCCTTGGATGGTCTGATATCTGGGATGCACAGGCAGTGACTTGGCCCAGCTCCTCTTATCCATTTGATCTCAGCTCACAGCGGGTGGCCAGTTCATTTCCAGGTAGGACACAAGGACCTGCTTCCCCATCTCCCCTTTTTTATCACTGAGATAAACCCAGGCAATCCCAGGGAGGAGCCTCTGTCCAGTGGTGGGGCGGGGGAGGGCGCAGCTTTTGTTCTTTCCAACGGTTGATAACGGAGAGACTGGCTCTGGCCCAGACCCCAGAACCGCAGCCCGGTGGCAGTCTGACCCCTCAGAGGCTCATGGGAAATATAGACCACAAGCCATCTTTGCATCTTATCCCCTCGTCTTACAGATGAGGAAACTGAGCCCCACAAAGCTAAGGGAGAGCCGGTTACGAGCTGCTTGCACCCCCAGGCAGCCACACGCCCCCTCCAGCACCCCAGCTCAGAGCCCATGTCCCCAGAGCCCCACCAACCCTCTGCCCGCAAAGGGCCCGAAGGCTCCACGCAGACTTCAAGCACTGAGGACGCAGCCAGGACGCCCTGGGCAGCAGCACCCCGGCGAGGCCGGCAGAGGCCACGCCTCCCACAGAGGCAGAGACGTGGGCCAGCCCCCCAGCAGCAGCCTGGGCCTGGGTCCCTGGGCTACTCCCTTCCTTTTCTGTGATGTTAATGTCTCCGCTTTCACATCCATCTGCCTGACAACTTGCTCTTTCAAAATGTAAAAAATCTGGAAATACTGTAATCAAGTACTGTGCCTTCAAAGTGCCTCTTTCCTCGAGGTGAGTTAAGGGGCATGGGTCCCTGGGGGAGGGCTCAACGGCATGTCCTTTCTGTCCCCCGGGGCAGGTTTCGGGCTCTTGTGCCCAACCTTGTCCAAAGGGGAGGAAACGATAGCCCTGCTTTCTGAGGACCGAGGAACTGAACTGAGGGAGCTCAGGACCCTCCCTGGGCACGGGGAGGGCTGAGATCAAGTGCATAGGGGGCTGCCCCCCAGGTGAAGCCCAAGCGTGGTGGGCAGCTTCTAAGGCTCCAGCACTGGGGAAGCCGGGCCCTGCTGCTTGCAGGGCTGTCTTTCCGGCCTGCGCTCTGCTACAGAAAGGTGACACAGAGACGGCCACACTGGACCCAAACTGTGAGACATGGTGCAGAAATAAATCCCTGCTCCTGGGTGCTAATGGTCTACTGAGGGGGACCCATACCGCTCTCCATTTTTTTTTTTTTTTGAACAATTATATTTTTAAGCTAAACTGAAGGCACAGAGGAATAGGGGCCCTCACTTGGTAAGATAAGGAGAACGTCTTACATTTTCCTTGGCCTTACAGAGCATTTTCACAATATCTCCACCTCCCAAAGGATGCCTGATATTTGATATGATTTTGACCGTTACGATTTCAGCTTTCTGTAAAGCGCGTGTGCTGTAATCCCAGGCCCCCACCCCTTCCCACTGAGCTGCACTCCGAGGTCACTGAGGCAGCTCCACTGAAACGTCCTGCTTGATCCCAGCCACCTATGAAGGAGGTGGGGTTTTGAGCCAAGACTCTTGGTTCCATCTCCAGAAACAGACTGGCCAACAGAAGAGCATGAATGGAGTTTACTGGGAGGGGACGGTGCCGCTCCCACAGCCTTATAGAAGGCAGGGAAGAAAAGAACTAAGTTCCCGTTGCAGGGAGAGTCTGGGCTGGACACCCCAGTGACAGCCTCCGCTGTCATTGTCACTGCTCCTCCACTGCCTCAACTGTACCTGCATCTTTGCATTATTCTCGAGATCCAAAGACCAAGGCAGGAGCATCTCGCTCCCTTGCTGCCGGGGGTCGGTCACAGTAAACGGCCTTTTCAGCTTCCCAGGGAGAGGCAGAGGCTCACACAGAGGAGGATTCCCCCAAATAGAAAGGAGAAAAAGACATCCACACAACAGGACAGCTATCAGTCCCATTTCCCAGATGAGGAAACTGAGGCTCACAGCCTCATCACATTAAGTGACTAGCTCGGTGTCACACGGCCGGGGAGAAATGTCCAGACTCTTAAGGGTCCCTGTGGCCTACTCACCGAATCAGGACATGCTGCCTGGAGAGACTGGGCTTTGAGTTTGCAGCCTCCCTTTGGCAGATCCTACCCACCTCCGAGCCCAATGGCGGTGCTCTATAGGCTGAGAACACCCCACACGAAGGGATGGTTTCATGCTGTCCAGTGGTTCAGCAGAGCCTGGACCCAGGGTCCACGCCATCCTCTCTCTGTCTCCCTACAGGTTCCTGTGACCTTTCTCTGTCCCTTTCCAGCCCCCTCGCCAGAGTGCCCACAGCACAAGGGGACAGAAGTGCCTCTGGCTGGCGAGCAGAATGCAAGGCGGAGCAGGGCCGAGTCTGGAGAGACCAGCAGGGCCTGCGATAGGTCTTCGGGAGCCTCAGAGGGGTTTCCAGCAGGAGAGAGACATGGTGACACTCCAGGCAGCAGGGGAATCAGAGGGAATAAAGAGCGGGTGTGAGGAGGCCAAGCAGTGGGCTGATGTGGCTACGGGTGTTCGGAGTGGGATGGAGAGAAATGGAGGGATTTGGGAGTTTTTAAACACGTGGAATTGAAAGGTTTCAGTGATGGATTAAACACAGGGTGGGTGGGGAGGGGGGAAAAGGGAAAAGCCAGTTGCTCAGGCAAGTGGGTGGTCCATGGTGGCCCTCTCCAGGACAAGCAGGTGAAAGTGTGCTGTGAGGCTCGGAGCTGAGAGTCCAGGCAGGAAGCTGGAAGCTTGAAGGTCAAATACAGCCTCTTGGTCAGCGTGGGTCGCTCCTCGCCTGCCTCCCGGGTCTGGTGTCTGAAGGCTGTGGTGGCTTCAGTGCCCTGCACGGGGCATCGACAGGCAAGTGGACGGAGCCAAGTGACAGTCCCTGCAGATAGCCGCGCGGTGCAGGGGGACCTGGGATCTCCCAGCAGCTCTGCCACAAACTCGCCTTGCGACCTTGAGCAAATTGTTTGTCCTCCTGGGTCTTGGTCTCCTGGCCATCACTAACACGCCAGGCTTTCATGGATGAGTATTCCAGGCGGTGAGGTGCTACGTAAATGTTTTCTGCTGAGGACACACCGTCCACAAAACGTCTATGTATCGCCTGGGCAGCCCAACAGCTTTAAAAATCATAAGTGGCTCTTGTTCTTCCAATGCATCACGTCCTATGCATTTAACTTGTGGAACAAATCTAGCCCTCAAAATATCTTGGTACATTTTATACCCACCGCTTAACATTTAATTCCTCTGTCTTCCACACCACGGCACCATCCCTGCATCACCTATTGTCCCAGCACATCCTCATCCCTTTCCTCTTCAAGCAAGGAGCCCAGCACCACCCATCCTCCCTCCAGAAGAGACAAAAGCCACCAGACACACTGCCTCGCTGGGTCTGCCCAGCCACCGCCCAAAAGAGAAACCAGCAGAGCATCTAAAAGAAAAAGACCATGGGCGGGGGAGGCAAGGAGAAGTTAGGACCTAATGAAGGGAGGGGTGGGGTAGTTAGATTCACACTGGACCAAGTAAACACACACACACACACACACACACACACACACACACACACACACACACACACACACATATACACACGAGTCCCCTTGAAGCTGCAGGATCAGGGAAGGTCTCAGTTTCAGCATCCATCTCGAGCCCTTCTGGTCACTGGCTAGATCACTGGCATCATCAGCAGTGGGGCTGGGCCAGCCTGGAGTCCCAGCCCATCCTATTGTTCATTTGGACCAGAAGCTCATCAGGAAATGACCAGAACCGAGGTTTGCCCCGCTCTGTCAGAAGCATTGGCTGTAGCCTCCCTCAATCTGCACCACTTGCTTTTTTTTTTTTTAGCAGAAACTGCCTCTAAAACGTCCAGCAACGCCACGGCATTGCAGGCTGAGCCGTGAAGGGGGCCGGAGAGCAGAGGTTCAACAACCCCTCCTAACGGATGACCGAATCCAACGTGTAAGATTTTGTTCCAATGAGGTTTCTCTTAAAAAACACTCAGCCCGGGTTTCCCTTCTCCTGTGACCTGTTTGTGGACGTGATTTTTCTTCCCCCTTCTGACTACCTTCCCCAAGTCCCCATTTCCTTCTACCAATCACAGGGGCCGCAGAGCATTTCAAGTGTCTGCAGTTGAGAAGCAGAGGGAACGTGCAGCCTCGCCCAGGCTCTGTCCCTCAGGACAGCAGCTTCCAGCATCCAGAAAGCTAGGAAGAATAATGACAGAAGTGAGGACTGAGCCCTTCCTAGGTGCAGCAGCTCTTCGGAGTGCGCTACATGCATTGCAAGAACGCTATGAAGTAAATACTCTTAGCACCTTCATCTTACAGATGGGAAATCAAAGCACAAGAGGTTAAAGCACCGGCCCCCAATCCCCGAGGCAGAAGCGGCAGAGCCCGGATTTGAAACCAGGCAGGCGGCTTCCACCAGGGCCTCTCTGAAGACAAACACACCTGCGGGTCTACGTCCAGGGCCAAAGAAGTCACGTGGGTGGCATTTCTGTCTCCTCGTCCCACCTCTCCCCCGCAGGTGCTGTTCGAAGCCCCTACAGTGATGGGAAGAGGATCCCGTAAGCCTCTCTCGAGTAGAGAAGGGATGAGAAGGTGGACTGAACGCCTGGTGGTAGAGTTTCCAAGCTCATGGCTTCTGAGAACAGGTGTATTTTAAGCCGGGGTCAGATCATCAGCCCCTTTAAGGTCTATGATGCTACTTCAGTGGCACGGTTCATCCTGCCCCAGCGCTTCTTCCCCCACCCTCTCCAAACATTTATATCCAAAATGAGACATTTAAAGCGCCCCTTTGAAAGCTACTTCCAAAACCCACAGGGTCCTTATTTGTAAATTACGTGAGCACTGGATGGTCTGCATTCCCTAATTCCCGGAATTAGCTGATGTTGCCTTAAGGATGAGCTTCCCGAAAGTTTACTCCTTTGAGCCTCGCCTCTGAGAATCTGTCAACACCCCCGGCCAAGGCAAAAACGAGAGTCCCTCTCTCGCCCCATCCCTGCACTACTGTCTGGCTTTTGATTGTTCCATCAGCTAATCCTAATGTGATGGACTTCAAACCCTTTCCCCCAAAGAAATCTCAAGGCTGCAAAGAAGAGACCCCAGGATGCGTGCACTCCAAATCTCTCATTCAAACATCCTTGGCGTACAAGTCTCCTGGACTCCCCGTTCAGTTACACACCTCTGCTCAGGCACCCAATGGGAGCCGTCAAAGATGTGAAAGTTTGTGCCGCCAGGATCTAAAAGAGGAAGGAAACCAAGAGAAATTAACCCAGAGTCGGGTGCCTCTCTACCCCTCAAAGCAGAAGCTGGATCCCATAAACCAGGCATTTACGAAGAGGCTGAGCGACCCGTGAGCTTTCTGCAGTCTCGTGGGGCCGGTATAACCAGAATGCAGCTCCAGGGAGGAGGGGGTCCAGTAAATACCACAGGAATTCAGATGGGACCCCAAAGGGCTAGGCTCTGGTCGCAAGAGTTAACCAGACTAAAGAGTAAAGCCCAGTTTTAAACGATGTCGGTTCCTGATGGAATCAACATGACCTACCCCGATGCTGGCTAAACGCCAGCAAGGCTCCGTCCTCTCTGGAGGAAGGTAACCTCTCCCAGGACCTCAAATTATCTCTATAATGTTTTCAAAGCACAATGTTGGACAGCGAGGCCTAGAGGACTTTTAGTAGCGAGTGGGATGGAGTAGACACGGCCGACCAAGGCACCAAAGAGTGCAATTAACAAGGCAGATAAAATGCAAACACCTTGCATGAGGGCATCAGAGAGCCTGCCGGCTAGGCAGGACCCTACAGGATGTGATTCCAGGGAGGGGAGAAATGCAGAGGAAGCTGAGGACCCGCAGCTACTGCTCCTTGGGGGCCTCTGTCAATCCTGCGAGCAGGAAAAAGGCTGAGGATGCTTTGCCCGGGCGGTGCGTCACCGCCAGGGGACTGAGAAACCTCACAGAGCTTCAGAAGTCTCATGGGATTTAAGTGACAAGAACTGGAGACCTGAGAAGCCTTGAAAATACGCCTGGCTTTTGCCCCAGGACCTTTGCCAGATTCCGTAACTGCACAGGGCAGGAGGCCAAAATTCCAAGTAGGCAATTTCTGGTAGTTCTGTGGTGCAGAGGAGACAGAGAGTATTAGTGTTTGGGACCTGCCAGGGAAAAGGGGCCCAGTGAACATTCCAGAGACTCAACAGAAAACCTTGGAGGTCTGTGCCCCAGGGTCTGGAGGGAACCAGAGGTAGACGTAGCCTTCCTGAGCTGCACAGTCCTGACTCGGCCGAGTCCCTGAAGAGACCAAGGTGATCAGCTCCCACTCTACCCATCTAAGAGACGAAAGGATGAACCCCCGCTAATGTTGGTAACAACTTCTGGTGTCTCTAAAAAAATGTTATACATAATAGTCCAGAATTCAATAAAAAATTATAAGGCATGCCAAGAAATAGGACCAGAGGGCCAAAAACCATGAATAAAAACAAATGAAAGAAACAGACCTACAGCTACCCAGATATTGAAGTTAACTGACAACGACCATAAAATAAGAATAATTAGTGTCTTTTAGGAAAACAGAGGCGAAGATGGTGAAAATAAATGAAAGGATAAAGAACTTCAACTGAGAAAATAGAATCTATTTTTTTAAAGAATCAAATAGAAACTCTAGAACATTATATTGAAAAAATATAATATCTGAAATTATGGACTCAATAGCTGACATGAAAAACTCACCAAACTTTTTCACAGCAACTTAGACACAGGAGAAGACTGAGGTAATGAACTTAAAAACACAGCAATAGGGACTTCCCTGGTGGCGCAGTGGTTAAGAATCCACCTGCCAATGCAGGGGACACGGGTTCGAGCCCTGGTCTGGGAAGATCCCACATGCCGCGGAGCAACTAAGCCTGTGCATCACAACTACTGAGCCTGCACTCTAGAGCCCGTGTGCCACAACTACTGAAGCCCGCATGCCACAACTACTGAAGCCCACATGCCTAGAGCTCGTGCTCCGCAACAAGAGAAGCCACCGCAACGAGAAGTCCGCGCACCGCAACGAAGAGTAGCCCCCACTCGCCGCAGCTAGAGAGAGCCTGCGCGCAGCAACGAAGACCCAACGCAGCCAAAAATAAACAAAAACATACATAAATGAATTTTTTAAAAACACAGCAATTAAAAAATATGCCAAATAAGATAATTTTTAAATGGGAAAACATACAAAAGGACACAAAACAACTGGGAGTTACAGTTAGAAGATTTAACATACATGAAAATGAAGTCCCATGAAGAAAAAAAGAAGAAACAATTTTTGAAAAGATAATGGCCAAGAACTATTAAAGGATGTCAACTCACAGACTCCAGAAGATATGTGAATCCCAAGAAGTATTAATATAAGTCCAGGCAGATCTCAGAGCCATTGTAGGTTCAGTATCAGACTACTGCAATAAAACAAATATCACATAAAGCAAGTCACACAAATTTTTTGGTTTCCCAGTACATGTGAAACTTATGCTCACACTACCCTGTAGTCTATTAAGTATGCATTATGTCCAGATAGCATTATGTCTATAAAATGTCCATACATTAATTTAAAAATACTTTATTGCTAAAAATACTTTTTGTAATAGTAACATTACTGATCACAGATCATCATAACAAATATAATAATAATGAAAAATTTTAAATATTGCAAGAATTACCAAAATGTGACACAGAGACATGAAGTGAGCAAATGCTGTTAGTAAAATGGAGTCAGCAGATTTGCTCATGCCAGTTTGCCACACACGTTCCATTTGTAAAAGCATGATACCTGCAAGTCGCAACAAAGCGAAGCACAATGAAGCAAGGTGTGCCTGTGTAAATAGAACCTCGTCTAGGTGCAGCACAGGAAAGCTACTGGAAACAAAAGAGAAAAAACCTCAGGTGATTATTCAGAGAAAAGCAGGCACATTACCTTCAAAGGAGGAATGATAAGACTTACACATGACTTCCCACAGAGATGATGGAAGCCACAGAGCATGGAAAGCTGGCTTTAAAGTGTCACAATGAAATAAATGGCAACCTACCATCCGTACACACCAAAACTTGTCCTCAGAAACGAAGGCAATGTTAAGACATTTCAGACAGAAACAGAATGTGTTACCATCAGACCTGCCATAAAAGAAACATGAAAGGAATTTATTTAGGCAAAAGAAAGAGGAACCCAGATGGAAATACAGAAATGTAAGAAGAAAAGAAGAATAAAAGAAAAGGTAAAAATGTGGGAAAATATAAATGAATATTGACTTTACAAAAAATAATTATATGAACATAATACGGGGTTTAAAGTATATGTAGAATTAAAATACATGAAGACAATGACACAAAAGGTAGGAAAGAGTAAATGAAGATAAAATATGATAAAGTTTAGCATTAGTAGGAGCGTGGTGAAAATAACAGCTTGTGTTAGACTGTGAGTCAAGGGTGCATAGTTTAGAGTAACCACTAAAAGGACATAAAAGAATGTATAACTGTCAGGTTAAAGCAGAGGAAAAAAATGAAATAATCAAGATATTTACGTCCTCAAAAGAGACGGCATAAAAGGAAAGAAAAGGGAATAGAAAACAGGTAGTTCACATAGAACACAAATACAGTAAATGGTACACGCGAACCCAAATACGTTAGCAATTGCATTACATACAAATAGGCAGAATACTAAATATAAATAGATTGAATGTAAATATAAAGGTACTAAGGTTGTAAAAATGGATTTTTAAAATCCAACTAAGTGCTGCTTACCAGAGACACTCTTTAAGTGCACAAATAGGATGAAAAGGAAAGAGTGGAAAATACGTGCAGACGTTACCAAATGAAAGCTAGTGTAGCTATTCTAATATCAGAGAAAGCAGACTTTAAGGCAAAACATTGCTTGATAAAGATTTCATCCTTTCAAAGGGGTCAATTCACCAGAAAGCTACTAGATCTATATGCATGCAATACCATAACTGTGAAATATTAGAAGCAAAACTGGACAGAATTAAAGGAGAGACAACGAATCCACATTCATAGCGAGAGACCTTAATACATCTCTCTCAGTAGCTGACAAATGGACCCCAAAAATCAGTAAGAAAAGAGAAGCTCTGAACAACGTAATTAACAAATGAACTAACTGGCAAATGTAGAACACCGTGTTTCCTTTTATATAATTTTTAGAAACAAGCAAAATGATGCTATTAGAAACCATGGCAGTGGCTATTTTGGGGGTGAAACAGATGGCCAGTTCCCTGCCCTCATGGAGTTTATCACCCAATGAACAATAACAAAGTAAATGAACAGGATAAATGATCTGTCGTAACAAGCGCTAGAACTCCTGCCCAAGTCACATCCTCCTGAGACTAAGAGGCATTGTGGCCTAGTGGATAGCAGTGTAGGCTCAGAAATCACACTGCCTGATTTAGTCCTGGTTGCACTATTAGCTGTGTGACCTTGGGCAACTTACTTACCCTCTCTGAGCTCCGGTCTCTTCCTATGCAAAATAGGAATCTTAGTGATACCTAATTATCTGGGTTACTGTGAGGATGAACTAGGTCATCCATGTAAATACCGTAAAATAGTCTGGCATCATAAAATGTCACGTAGTTTCAGGTTGTTGCTGACTTGTTAAGGGGAGAGGAGCCCACGGCCGTGCTGTATGAAGTCATTAGGTCAGCTCACTGAGACATCAGCAGCTGTCTCCTAGCTGGCCTGAATCATTGGTCAGCGGCAGGAACAGAAAAAAGCAGCCCAAACTTTTCACTGCCTACGTACACTTTGGTCTAATCAGCACCAAATTCCTTCCTTCCGGCTTGTGATGTGATTATTCCCTGTGCAGAATCAGATTCAGGCTTAGTCTGGAGCCCATAACTAAGTGTCCATGATGCACTGAGCAGGCGATCACAGGGCCTCCCGCAGCTGGACAGCAATTAGTGACCTCAGGGCAATTGTGTCCCTGGTTCTCAGCATCCTCACCACTCCCTCCCCCAGCTCCCTCCCCGGTGCCTGCAGGTCAAACAGCTCTGGAGGAGCGGAAGCTCTTGTCTAAACCTTTGAACCCAGCGGAGCGGATAACCTGCTCCAGGCTGTTAATGGCCTGCGGGACTTGCAGCCACACCAATGACTCCTGAGTCCCTGATAGGATGTGTTTCTGGGTCCCTTCCAGAATCCTCTCATCGCGCATCTACCAAGCTCTGCCCTGCCCTGCTTTTCCTTCCCATATTTTCTTCCCCTTCCTTGGGAGGTCACACCTGTCTCAGCAAACTCCCACAAGCCCACAGAATGTCAAGGCATCCGTCCCTTTGCTGTGTCCCAGGAGCACCAGACGAGCAGTGTTACTGCAGTGCTTAATACTTAATATCACGGTTGTCAGATTGCATCCCCTGCCCCAACCTAAACCATGACCTGCTTCAAGGCTGACACTGTTTCTTTTTGCTCTGTGCCCCCTGTGCCTGGCACACAGCAGGAGGATAATAAATGATGGTGAGGAATGAAGGAACCAATGAAGGAAGGGAGGAAAGCATGAGCAAATGCCTTCCAAAAAACAAATCTGAGAAGGGAAAGGACGGGAAAGGACAGCAGAAAAACCAAGGGCCGGGCAGGCTGGCTGGTGTGGTTGACCTTGGGCAAGGGTGCAACAGAGCATAACCTTAGTGCATCTGCAGCAGAATATGCATGGAATCCCTAGTTCCGGCCCCAGATCTGTGGGTCGCCAGCTATGACCTTGGACGGTCCACTTACCGTTCTAGGGCTCAGATTCCTCATCGACAAAAGAAAGGAGTTGGCCTGGGTGATCTCTTGTAGTTTTAATATGTTACCATTTTTTTTGTTTTTGTTTGTTTGTTTGTTTTATGCGGTGCGCAGGCCTCTCACTGCTGTGGCCTCTCCCGTTGCGGAGCACAGGCTCCGGACGCGCAGGCTCAGCGGCCATGGCTCACGGGCCCAGCCGCTCCGCGGCAGGTGGGATCTTCCCGGACCAGGGCACGAACCCGTGTCCCCTGCATCGGCAGGCGGACTCTCAACCACTGCGCCACCAGGGAAGCCCCATGTTACCATTTTTTAATCCAATTCTTGACTGGCAAGTTTGACACTAATAGAAAAATATATCCCCTGCATCCCCAGGACCTCTCAAGCCCCCCTTTCTGTAACCCAAGGACACCCCAGATGAGCAGTGTTCCTCTGGTGCTTAGCACATAACATCATGGGTGTTGGACTGCATTCCTCCCACCTACACTGACCCAGAGAGAAGCCCCCTGAAACAATCTTTGTGGATTTAGGCAGTGGTCTTCCTCTCCCTCTGCTGGACCATTACCATATGTGATAGCATCAGCCCCAGTATGGTGCTGGCCAGCGGTCTCTCCTGGACACCACAACAGCAAATCAAAGCAGCACGCCATAGTCCAGGGGCCACTGGACAAAAGCGTTATTTAGTCACCACGTTTCAGGTGATAGTCAGTAAAAGGTGAACTAAGAGGCACGAGGCTTCAGCAGAAAAAAAAAAAAAAAAAAAAGCGCTTCGGGAATAAGAAGAAAGAGATGCCGGAGTTGAAATGATTTGTGTCTTATGTGATCTTAAATATCACTTTTCTTGTCTCACCTGGAGCAAAAGGGATGCGATAGCCACCTCCGGACAGATGACTGTAGTGAGTAACAGACAAAGCATTCGAGGCTGCCAGACCTGGCTTGAAAGCCCAGCTCTGTCCCTTACCAGCTCTGGGGCCCTGAGCAAGCCTCTTCACCCCTCCAAGACTCAGCCTCCTTATGGTAAAAACAGTGGAAACAGTATCTGCCTCACAGGGTTATTATGGAAGTTTAAAAAGATCATGTACAATTATGACCTATGATTGCTAAAACCACCGGAGTGAAAGAATTGAGGCGGGGGCGGGGGCGGTGGGGCGGTGGGGAGACATGCCACAACCTTCCAGAAGCACCCTGCAGCTTACGTGCTAATTACAAAGGAAAATAGCATCTCCAGTCTCCAGGCAAACACCGCCCCAGCTGGCCGAGTGATCGTAACATCACCAATGACAGGACAAACTGACATTGTACAACCCCTGATGGGATGAACTGAGAAGCACACAGCATCATTTGTGCAATTATTCTTGCCAACAATATTTACCCCGAATCTTTCCCTGAGGAAATATCAAACAAATCTAAAATTGAGGGACATTTTGCAAAATAACTAGCTTGGCCTCCTGACAATGAAAGAAGAAAAGGGGCTGAGAAACTGTTCTACATTAAAGGAGACTAACAAAGTATGAAAAATAAATGCAATGGGCCATCCTTGGTTAAATGCTGGAAGGAAGGAAGGAAGAAAAGAAGGAAGGGAGGGAGGGAGGGAGGGAGGGCTGTTATTAGGAAAATTGGGAACATTTGAATAATGACTACATAATAGATAATGGAATTGTTTTAGTGTTAAATTTCCTTGGTGTGAAGGTTATCTTTTTATTTATTTATTTATTTTTGGCTGTGTTGGGTCTTTGTTGCTGCGCGTGGGCTTTTTCTAGTTGCAGCGATTGGGTGCTACTCTTTGTTGCGGTGCGTGGGCTTCTCATTACGGTGGCTTCTCTTTGTTGTGGAGCACGGGCTCTAGGAGCGCGGGCCTCAGTAGTTGTGGCTCGCGGGCTCAATAGTTGTGGCTCATGGGCTCAATAGTTGTGGCTCATGGGCTTAGTTGCTCCACGGCATGTGGGATCTTCCCGGACCAGGGCTCGAACCTCTGTCTCCTGCACTGGCAGGTGGATTCTTAACCACTGTGCCACCAGGGAAGTCCCATGAAGGTTATATTTTAGTTATGTAGAAGAATGCCCTTGTTCTGAGGAAATATATGCTGGTGTATTTAGGATGGAAGAGTCATGATGTCTGCACGTAACTCTGAAATGGTTCAAATATATATAGAGAGAGAAAGAGAGAAAAATAAAGCAAAAATGTGAAACAACGTATAAGAAACTAGGTGTAAGAAATAAAGCAATTAGTGAAACTCAGTGTTTCATTATATATTCTTACTACTTTGTGTAGGTTTGAAATTTTTTCAAAATAAAGATTTTGGAGAAAGAATAACACATGTATAGTCCTCGGCACTTAATAAGAGGTCCATAAATAGTAAATCTGATATGCTGGTGATGATTATATCTTGATTTGATGGAAACTATTAAAATCTAACAATGCCTATTTTATGCCCACATCTCAGTTCCTGACTTGCCCCGTGAGATGGCTCAGCCCCTAGGCCATTGGGAGCTTCAGTTTTTCCATCCGTAAAGCAGGAGAGACATCAGATCCATGTGTGGAATACCGACAAGAAATGGGATGCTGAGAGAGAGGATGGTAAAGATTAGACATATAATGAAGCAATCAAATTCCTCTCAGGGGCTGGGATAAATCCGTCCACATTACTGCAGTCACGAGGATGACACTCTGATTGTTCATATGAACTCTGTCCTGGTTTATTTTTCTCTTCACACTCTGATGAAATTATTGTCTCTTTGTGCTTTTTGAATGTCCTAGGAAACTTAAAAGGGGAAAAGGAATGCCTGTTTTAGAAGGTTGAGGAGGCGGCAGGCCCTGTTGGGTGGATAATGCAATTCTGCAAACGCTGATTGAGTACCTTCCTCTGTGTCAGGCACTAGGTGCAGGGAGCAACAAGACCCTTTCTTGTCCCTGCTTGAAGGGTTCATACCCTATCAGAGGAAAACACACGTAATCAAGAAACCAGACAAGCTACATGAACTCTTTATTAAACGTTACGACATGTAAAATATAGTAGGGCTATTATAAGTAGGCGTTTAATAAATCATTGGTGAACGAAAGAATAGCTGAGCGGATGGATGGATGGGTGGGTGGGTGGGTGGATGGATGGGTGGATGGATAAATGGATGGATGGATGGATGGATGGATGGATGGATAAATGGATGGATGGGCAAGCAGAAAAAGGAATGGAGAAGTGAGTCATGAATAACTCTCAACATAGGCAAAGTAGAAATGCCCCCAGGAAGTGCTCCCTTAAGGAAGTGTCTACCAAAGCTGCCAGTGGCTGGTTTTGGTTCCTGGAAGCCTGGCACAAACAAAATAGCTTTCCAACGCCTGGAATCGTTGAGAAAATATAAACGCGTAAAGAAAGCCAAAGCTTAGATATGCAGCAATTGAAAACAATACCTGAGGAAGACAACTTATACTCACTGCCATATTTTAATTTTGTCCTAATCTTATCTTTTATTAAGAACTGTAAACCCTAGATTACAATTAAGGCATACCGTAATAGTTAAACTGTTGTTTTAATGACGAGTTTTCCTTTTAGAAAAAGCAAAATAAGGCTTCCCTGGTGGTGCAGTGGTTAAGAATCTGCCTGCCCATGCAGGGGACACGGGTTCGAGCCCTGGTCCGGGAAGATCCCACATGCCACAGAGCAACTAAGCCCATGCGCCACAAGTACTGAGCCTGCGCTTTAGAACACACGAGCCACAACTACTGAGCCCACGTGCTGCAACTACTGAAGCCCACGTGCCTAGAGCCCGTGCTCCACAAGAGAAGCCACCGCAATGAGAAGCCCGCGCACCACAACCAAGAGTAGCCTCCGCTCACCGCAACTAGAGAAAGCCCGCACACAGCAACAAACACCCAGCACAGCCAAAAATAAATAAAATAAATAAATTTTTTTAAAAAAAGAAAAAACAAAGTAATATGGCAGAATCGTGCTCTTCATCTCTTACCCCTTCTCCATCATACAAAACTAGAGTAAATTTATTCATCTTCCCTCTACATTCCCTCCAACTGATAGGGACACACTGCAATTGTGGGCACAATCTAAGAAGAATTGCCAGGCTTCTGGAGAATGTCATGCTAATCCACCCAGAATAAATGACAGCAAAAGACAACACAGGCTTATTTTACTGGGGAGGTTGTACAGTGGACCAGCGAATCATGGCGATTCTGGAATCAGACCTCGGGCAACTTCTTCAATCTATCTAAGCCTCAGTTTCCTAATCTCTAAAATGGGGACAATAAGAGTATCTATCTCATCAAGTTGTTTAGAGATTAAAATGAAAAATGATATAAACCAATCAGTACACTGTGTCTCATAGTAAGCCCCCAGTGAATATTAGGTAATACCAAGAGATGAAATAAAAGAAAAACCAATAACTGGCAAATACAGAGTATTCATCTGAACCGGTCCTGGCTTGGTCATTCACTGGATGACCTTGAGCAAATCAACACCACTCTGGGTCTCAGTGTCTTCACCTATAAAATAATTTTCATGAGCTCCAAGGTCCCTTCCATTCTAAGATTTGTTACTGTTAGAACAAGAGCGCAGAGAGAAAAAGAAGTGAGCATGGTTCTCTCTCCCACTGCAGTCTGTCTCCATGTGGCCAAGTTGGTGGGAAGGCTTGGAGGTGCCTGATGGCAGAAAAGCTAAGTCCCACTAGATTTGGAGACCCTGAGAGAAACCATGGGGCCTCTCTGGATCCACCTGGATCCAACTATGTTTCTGGTTCCACTTAAAGATACTTCTTCCCCTCCAATGGCTGACACGGTTGGCTACCTACTCAACAGCCATCTTCTCCTTCTTCCTTGATCTCTGACAAAGTGAAAATAGGCCTTGGAGTGAATCATGATGGGTTTAAACCAACAGCTCTCAGGGGGAAGTGGTGATGGCTACATAACACTGTGAATGTATTTATACCACAGAACTGGACACTTAAAAATGGTTAAGATGGGGCTTCCCTGGTGGCGCAGTGGTTGAGAGTCCGCCTGCCGATGCAGGGGACACGGGTTCGTGCCCCGGTCCGGGAAGATCCCACATGCCGCGGGGCGGCTGGGCCCGTGAGCCATGGCTGCTGAGCCTGCGCGTCCGGAGCCTGTGCTCCGCAACGGGAGAGGCCACAACAGTGAGAGGCCCGCGTACCACAAAAAAAAAAAAAAAAGGTTAAGATGGTAAATTTTATGTTGTGTGTATTTTAACACAGCTTTAAAATGGGGGGAAGGCATAAGTTTGGAAAGAAGAAAATAAAACTTGCCCTATTACATATGACATGATTTTCTATGTAGAGAATTCCAATAAAATCTACAAAAAACTCCTAGAACTAGTATGTTGGGCAATGTTGCAAGATACACAATAAACACACAAAAATCAATTATGTCAACACAAGCAACCAAAATTAAAAATACATTACCGGGCTTCCCTGGTGGCGCAGTGGTTGAGAGTCCGCCTGCCGATGCAGGGGATACGGGTTCGTGCCCCGGTCCGAGAGAATCCCACATGCCGCGGAGCGGCTGAGCCCGTGAGCCATGGCCGCTGAGCCTGCGCGTCCGGAGCCCGTGCTCCGCAACGGGAGAGGCCACAGCAGTGAGAGGCCCGCGTACTGCAAACACAAAAACAAAAACAAAAAAACATTACCATTTATAATCACTCAAGAAGAGGGAAACACAACATGTACAGGTCTTGTATGCTGAAAGCTACAAAACACTGTTGAAAGAAATCAAAGATCTAAATAAAGGAAGAGACATACTGTCTGCATAGTCTGGAAGACTCAACATAGGAAAGATGTCAATTTTCCTTCCGACTTATATATAGGGTTAACACAGGTCTTACCAAAATTCCAACAAATGTTTATAGCTATAGACAAGATAATTTTTTAATTTATATGGAAAGGCAAAGGACACAGAATAGTTAAAACAATGTGTGAGATGGAAGAATAAAGTGGGAAGAATCAGTCCACTCAATTTCAACACATTGTATCATAATACATCCCTTTGGTAAACAACACTGGATGGTCTTGGTGGAGGGAGAGACACAGGGAACACTGGAACAGAATAGAGAATCCAGAAACATGGAACAGAATAGAGGACCCAGAAACAAACGTGTGCAAATATGCCCAAGTGATTTTTGACAGATGTACTAAAGCAGTTCAATGAAGGAAAGATAGACATTTTAAGAAACGGTGCTGGAGCAATAGGATATTTACAGGAAAAGAAAAAAAAAGGTCCTTGTCCTAAGTCCTACCCACAGAGTACAAAAATTAACTCGAAATGTTATTACATACTTCAATGTAAAACTATAAACCTTTTACAAAATAGCACAGAGAAAATCTTTGGGATCTAGAATTAGGCAAAGAGTTCTTAGACTTGACACCAAAAGCACAGTCCGTGAAAGAAAACTTGATAAACTGGACTTCATCAAAATTTAACACTTTTGCTCTGTAGAAGACCCTGTTAAGAGGATGGAAAAACAACCCACAAACAGGGAGAAAATATTTGCAAACCACATATCTGACAAAGGACTAGTATCTAAAATACATAAGAACTCTTAAAACTCAACATCAAAAATCGATCCTATTAGAAAACCGGCAAAAGATACAGAGAAACATTTCAACAGAGACGCTCTACAGATGGCAAATAAGGAAATGAAAAGACACTGAACGTCACTGGCGATTAGGGAAATGCAAATTTAAATCACATTATGATGTCATACGCACTGACCAGAATGACCACAATAAGGAATAGTGGCAACATTAAACGCAGATGAGGATGTAGAGAAACGATGACTCACACGTGGCTGGTGGCCATATCAAATGGTACAGCCACTCAGGAAAACAGTCTGACAGTTTTTCAAAAGAACTAAATATGCAATTATCACATGACCCAGCAACTGCACTCTCGGTATTTATCCCAGAGAAATGAAAACTTGTAATCACACGAGAAACCTATACACAACTCTTCCTAGCAGCTTTCGCCCCAATAGCCCCAAACTGGAAGCAACACAGGTGTCGTCCAGTGAATGAATGCTGACAAATTCATGCCAGGAATACTACTCAGCGATAAAGAACTACTGATACTTGCAACAATTTGGATGAATCTGCAGAGAATTATGCTGAGTGAAACAAACAGACAAAAAGTCTAGAAGTCTACATACCGTGTGAGTCCATTTACATAGTTTTCTTGAAATGACAAAATTACAGAAGTGAAGAATGAATTAGTGGTTGCCGAGGGGAAAGGCGGGGGTGTAGTGGACGGAGGGATGCAGGCATGGCCATAAAAGGGTAACAGCAGAGATCCCTTGTGATGAGATGCTCCACATCTTGAATGTATCAGTCTGTATCGTCCATGTCCTGCTTGTGATACTGCCTATAGTTTTGCAAGATGTTACCATGGGGGAAACTGGGTAAAGGGGGCGTGGAATCTCTGTGTTTTTTTTGTTTTCTTGTTTTCTTTTGTTTTTTTGTTTTTCACATCTTTATTGGAGTATAATTGCTTTACAATGGTGTGTTAGTTTCTGCTTTATAACAAAGTGAATCAGTTATACATATACATATGTTCCCATATCTCTTCCCTCTTGCGTCTCCCTCCCTCCCACCCTCCCTGCTCTGCGTTTTTCTTACAACTGCATGTGAATCGACAATGAGCTCAAAATAAAAAGTTTAATTTTTAAAAATTGCGCCAGGGTGCGATCGACAGATCTGTCAAGCCAGGAAGCCCAGAGCCATGTGGTGGGTGTTGGAAACAGAGACTAGAACAGGCCCCGCAGATGCATAAGAGGGAAAAAGCCAACAGCCCCATGGGGGGTCAAGACAAACACACACTGATATTCCACTTGCAGGAGGAAGAAAGGAAAGGACCTGCCATACGGGCGGACTCACAGAAGAAACCGCTTCCAGCCTGAATCCCTCTGAAGCCAGAGGCACGTCCGAACAGCACGTCCCCACCCCTGGCCGACACTCGTGGGCCCTTCTGACACAGACGTGGAGATCTGCTCCATTGACACCGAGTCAGCACTCTGGGACATGTGTTTGCAATCGGAGCCTTCCTGTGAGGTTCGCAGGCCCTGCATCACATGTCTTCCGGGATCTCCGTGGTTTGGGATGCCAGCCCAGCCTGCAGTTGGACTGAATTTCTGGCTGAGCATAAACAAGGGGTCTAAAGGTCAGTTCTCCAGCCAGCAGGCTGGGCTGTGGGCCTTGGGGTGCAGAGGGGAGATGCTCTCAACGGATTTCCTCGGAGGAAGATCATTTATCTGTGTTCCCCTCATGTCAGAGAAGGAAAGCTCCACAGTACCGTCCCACTGCTCCCCTCCTGCCTCTGCTGGGGAGCCAGAGGGTGTGGCACAGAGCCTCCTGCCCCGTTCCCACCCCCGCCCCACGTCCTCCTCTCCAGCCTGGAGGGAAACGCTGGCAGGCAGACCACACACCGATGCCTCGCCCCTCCCCACGGCTGCCACCCCCGCTCACCCTGGCTTCTGCACGGGGCATTTTTGCACAAGTCACACCCGGAGGAGCAATTCTTTTCCTAATGTGCTTCTTAGGCATTTCAAGGGATTCCATGAGCCGTCCTCTCAAAAGTCATGTGCTAAGGTATTAGGGTGATCGATACCCCATTTAATCTGCCCTTACTGCTCTCGGCCTATTTTACAGATGGGATAATGGAGACCTGGAGAAGCTCATTCTTTCTTACTTAACCCTAACATCCTTTCAACAATTTCTCCTCCCCCGTCTGCATCAGGAAACAAAAATCAGGGCTAGGTGAGAACACTTCCAGGAATTCCCTGGTGGTCCAGAGCTTAGGACTCCAAGCTCTCACTGCTGAGGGCCCGGCGTTCCATCCCTGGTCGGGAGCTCAAATTCCACAAGCCGTGTGGCGTGGCCCAAAATAAATAAATAAATAGGTGAGAACACTTCCTTAAGCTGTAAGCACACCCTAGGCCTCCGTCCGGCTTTGGGGCAGAATCCTGAGCCCCCTTCCCCCATCCAAGGTCTCCAAGAGGCTGTCCCCAAAGGCAAAGGAAAGTGGCTGACGAATTTGCCAGAAGCTCTTCTGCAAACGTCCTTTGTCATGTGTGGCCTCTGGAAACAAATCGTCAGCCAGCCAGGGAGAGCGTGAGTGTCCTCCATGCGCACATGGAAATTTCTCAAGGCCTGTGCTTTTGTTCAATCGGGGGTGAGGTGGGCACAGAGGAGAAAAGTGAGAAAAAGGACAAGGAAAGCTGCCCAAATGACTAAGAAACTTGGTGCCAGGACAGTTTTCAGACTCTGAGGTCCTGGCTCTCAGTTCCCAGGATCAAACATCGTGTCCTGGTGGGTTACAGGGCAGGGTCCCCCGAAGCAGGGGGCCAGGGGCCAGGGTGTAGCTGCAGAGCTGCTGATCCACCCTGCAGCTAAGCCACGAAGGCCACGTACACGGCAGGAAAAGCAGTGGAGCAGGTCAGGTACGGGGCAGAGTGCGGTCAACTGGGAGGCCCCCGAGTGGGCTTCCAGTGTGTGCATTACAGGCTCTGCAGTTCTTTGTCCTCCTTCCTAAGATAGAGATATTAACACCCATCTGAGGGGGTGAATGTGAGGAGTGAACTTTAGGAATGTGTTTTGCCGTAAATAACAGCCCGACAACCACGCCTAAAAGAATTAGGAGTTTGTTGTTCTCACATAAATCTAGAGGTAGATATTCCAGGGCTCAGACACCTGTTCAATTCTCATCGACTCTAAGACCCCCTTTCCTTTTTCTATTTTTTTCACTTTTTAACGTCTTGGGAATCTGGATGCACTTTACAAACAAGTTGGGTTTTCATTAGCACCACTTATCTTTCCTAATGGCACTTAAATAAAGCTGTGTCTTACAATATTGATTGTATTTCAGTGAAAGACAGTGTGTTCTCAGGAGCGAAACTCTTACCCTGGGGCATTCATCCTCTTGCCTTGCCTCATGGTTGCGAGATGGCTGCCCCACCTTCGACCATCACATCCAGGTTACAGGCAGGAGGAAAAGAGACGTGGGAAGGAAATTAAAGGTTTTCTCTTCTGGAAACTTTGTCTTTTTAGTTAGGAAGCGATGCTCTCTCCAGCAAGTGTCCACTTTTATATGGTTGGCCAGAACTATGTTGCTCAGAAGGTGAGTTTTAGGTTCCCAGGCTCTATAAAAGGGGCAGGCATGGGAGGAAGAAGGCGGTTGGTCGCTGAGTGGGCCAACCTATGATGTGTACCCCAGGAGGTAAAACAAGAAGCCCAGTCTCTAGCATGTAGCAGAAGCTCCCCAAACAGCAGCTCTCTACCTCCACACACGAACAAAAATGCAAAAGTTCTGTGTTGGGGATGAGGGAGGCCAGCCCACCAAACAACCTCACTTCTTGGAACACGACCAACACTCTCTAGGAATGCAAATGAGCTTTGCTCAGGAAAGAGTGATACACAAGCGGTTCTGCAGAACCATCTCTGCAGGCTTACACACCGCTAGTTTCTGGTGCAAAATAAATAAACAAGCTGTTTTGCTTTTCTCACGGATGATTTTTTTGGGTTGCCTTCACTGAGTGAAGCCCTTTTCCCGCCCTCCTTCTTGGGTAGTCTGAGCCCGGCCGCCCCTCCCAGCTTCAGCGGGAACAAGCTGGGCTGGCCTGTATCCCAAACATCTGGGCCATCCCGTGCACGCGATCAGCCTTCTCAGATAACCGGAAAAGAGCCGATCTCCCTTCAGTTTCTCACAGAGCAACTCACGTAATCCTCTCGCAAATCTGCCAGCAGGGTATAAGCGTTCCTAGTTGCCAAAACTACAGCTCAGATAAGTTAAGAAAATGTTTGGAGTCATCAGCTGGGAAGCAAGGAGCTGAGACGCAAACCTGGTCTGTCTGGCGCCCCTCCCCTCCCCCTCCCTCCTCAGTGCTGCCTGCTGTTTACCTCTCAGTTTTAGGCCAGAAGATGCAACATCAGGAGCCCGTGGAAAGGGGAGGTGCTGCAGCTGCGGGGACCCCCAGGACCCCGAGACCTCCGCTCCTCTGCCTGTGCTGGGTGGGTAGCAGGCTAGAGTCACAGAGACGGCCGGAGGTCAGCCGATGCAGTTCCGTCCCGAGGCCCTGAGGACTTCAGAAGAAACGGGGCGGTCCTCAGGCCACAGCCTCTGACCACTTGCTTCTTCCAGCTCTGTCTTCTAGCTCTCAGACGGCCTCTCCCCCTCAGGCACAGGCTGGGCTGAGAAGCTGCTCCCAGCAAGTCTCCCAGGTGGATTTCCATTCGTTCATTTCACAGATATTTCTAGAGCGAGGACCACGGGCCTGGCAGTGTTCTGACTGCTGGAAATGCAACAAACAAGAGTTAATGACCCCATTCTCGCAGAGCTTCTGTTCTCTTGGGGCAGACAGAGATGTTATGCAGAGAGACCAGGGCTGCACTTTAGAACTGGGGTCCGGGAAGAGATCTCCTAGGGGGTGACACTCAAGCCGAGACCGGAATGGTGAGCAGGAAGCAGCGGACGAAGGTCTGGAGGAAGAACGGCCCCGGCAGAGGACACAACGGGCGCAAGGCCTTGAGCGGGGAGAGGGTTTGGTTGTGCCAGGGAAGAAAGGAGGTCGCTGGGGCCTGATTCAGAGAGAGAGGAAAGCGACCAGGTGGGAGAGGAGGCCAAGGGCAGGTCCCGTAGGGCCCCGGGGGGCCAGGGAGGGGAACTTTGCTTTTGTTCTCAATACAATGAGAGGTCACTGGAGGGTTCGCCTGTGAGTGCCCCGAGTGCCCTGCTCTCACTTCAGCTTTGAAAAGATCATTCTGGATGCCGGGGAAAGAGCAGAGAAGGGGCGAGAATAAAAAGAGGCAGCTGAGTCGTCAAGCAGGGACAGCAGTCCTCAGGGCATATCCTCATTAAGCCGTGAACCTGGCGTTTTCACAAGGTACCCCAACTCCAGGGGTGCCCGTCACCTAATCGAAATATGGACAGCATCCTGGTTGCTTTAGTCCCTTACGATTCTGAAAGTCTCTTACGACCCTGACATAGTCATGTCAAAGGGGCAAAATAAAAACCCCTTTAGCACCATTTTTCTACAGGAAAGTAAGACAAGCCACAAATCACTCTATCTAGGACCGGATCATTAATTATGCAATGAAGTAAATAGGAGGAACCGCAAAATCTAAACTAATCTTGTGCCTTTAATTAACTTATACCCATTGGAAAATATGTTAATCCCTTGGTTATGCGCCCCAGCACTCAGGAGAAGAATCACGGATGATCCAACAAATTGTTTCCGTACTTGTAATTGGTTTAAACATGAGGACTCACAGAGACACGCTGCAGCTGCTCCACGGGCAATGGCATTTCGGTTCCTATCATTGTCCAAACTGAATCATGAATGTTCAAAAAAACACAAACGGGTGGGAATGTAAATTGATACAGCCACTGTGGAGAACAGTATGGAGGTTCCTTAAAAAACTACAGATAGAACTACCATAGGACCCAGCAATCCCACTACTGGGCATACACCCTGAGAAAACCATAATTCAAAAAGAGTCATGTACCACAATGTTCATTGCAGCTCTATTTACAATAGCCCGGAGATGGAAACAACCTAAGTGCCCATCATCGGATGAATGGATAAAGAAGATGTGGCACATATATACAATGGAATATTACTCAGCCATAAAAAGAAACAAAATTGAGCTATTTGTAATGAGGTGGATAGACCTAGAGTCTGTCATACAGAATGAAGTCAGTCAGAAAGAGAGAGACAAATACCGTATGCTAACACATATATATGGAATTTAAGAAAAAAAATGTCATGAAGAACCTAGGGGTAAGACAAGAATAAAGACACAGACCTACTAGAGAATGGACTTGAGGATATGGGGAGGGGGAAGGGTAAGCTGTGACAAAGCGAGAGAGAGGCATGGACATATATACACTACCAAACGTAAGGTAGATAGCTAGTGGGAAGCAGCCGCATAGCACAGGGAGATCAGCTCGGTGCTTTGTGACCGCCTGGAGGGGTGGGATAGGGAGGGTGGGAGGGAGGGAGACGCAAGAGGGAAGAGATATGGGAACATATGTATATGTATAACTGATTCACTTTGTTGTAAAGCAGAAACTAACACACCATTGTAAAGCGATTATACTCCAATAAAGATGTTTAAAAAAAAACAAAACACAAACGTTTGTTCATTCTCTCATCAAATATATGTTGAGAGCCTGCTGTTCGTACTCCAGGCACTGCTGGGCCCTGGAGCAAACAAACAACCCGTATGTCCCCTGCCTTCGTGCACAGACATTAAACAAAAAAATACACAAATAAATAGTTAAGATTTGTAACAAGGCCTATAAGGGAAAAGAACAGAGAAGATACTGGGGGGGGAGTGCCTCCTTTAGATTGTAAGGGTCAGGGAATGCATCCCTACTGGACCTTTAAGATGGCCAAGGGCCACCTGGGCCGTTACACCCTCCCATTGCTCCCCGACCTCATTCCTCATTCTCCTCTCTCTCTCCCTTGCTCCCTCTCTCTCTTCAAACAAATATCTGCCCAGGAATTCACTCTCTTACCCCCTTAGAGCCAGCACTTCACATCAAGGTGTTCTCGGAGGTACAGCAGTGAGTGGTGGCTTGAAGCAAGATCTCAGTTCCCTGCCCAGGAACTGAACCTGGGCAGCCTGGATGAAAACCAGGAATCCTAGCTGCTAGTCTACCAGGGGCTAGAGGCTAGAAGCAAAGTTCCCCTGGCTCTTGCCCCATTGAAAACTGCATTTCTCAAGGAGGCAAAAGCTGTAAAACCAGGTACAAAGTTTATTATTAGAGACACAGCACAACAAGTGGGAGAACTCACAGGGAAACAGTTGGTTTATTTAAGACAGAAGCGAGGCAGAGATACACACCGGGAGAAAAAGGGCGTGGACATCCCCCCTAGCAAGGAGGAGCGCAGTAAAGAGGTGGTTAAGTCATTTCTACAGGGCAGTTCTTCCAGGTCTTTGTTTCCCTTTGGTCAATTATCTCATTTCTTTCCCACATCTGACCTGTCCTAGGGCCCTCCCCTATATGCACGCACAACTTTTTGCCACGATGGATTCCAGCCCACAAGCCTGTAGGAGGTTTGACAACACCTATTATGGGGTGGCGCCCCTCCCTTTTTGACCCCTGAGGAGCCTTCCTGTGTACGTGCAGTCGGGGAGGTCTCCTTGACCTCAGGAGCGGTCATCTTATCTCTTTATTCCAGCAGAGCTCAGCTCCTGCCATTAACTTTGTCCTTGGACTGTCTGGGTGAGAACAAAGCTTCAGTTTCCCCCTCTCAGCAAACTCCAGCCGCTCTGCCCCGGGGCTCATCTAGCTCCTACCTCAAAGGAAGCCCGGAACTCCTCGGTCTGGTTCTCGCAGGGTCTCACTCTGTTCGTGACCTTTGGGTGTGGCTGCCTCTTCCCAAAAGTGTCAGGACCCCCATCTGTCAAGCGGAAGGAAACACACAGCCCCCAGAGTCCCCGGCTGAGCCCCCAGGATTGACTCTGCTGCCCAGACGGCCTTGGAGGCCCACTGCAGGCTGGCAGACAGATTCCCACACCAGCCTGGGATCTGAGGGGCAGACAGCATCACAGAAAAGCCCTAACTCCTGCCAGGTCCTCCAGAGGCCCCCAGCCTCAGGCAGGGCCAGACCCCATGCACAGGCTCCCCCAGTCTCCCTCCCAGCCCTGGGAGGGAGACATCTTTGCAAAGCCTGCCCGCTAGCCCCATGGTGCTCCCTGCAAGGTTTCAGAAACAAACACTTAAGACGAGGTGAGGAAAGTGGAGAACTTCCATGAGTGAAGAAAGGGCGCAGGTTTTCTTTCTAGGCGCTGTGTCTGACGTGAAGCCGGATGTCAGGAAGTCGCTCACCACACCCGGCTGCTCATTGGCCGACCTCCCCCTCATCTCCAGCCTCTTCGTTAGCACAAACCCGGCATCCGGGTGAGGTCTCCAGACCCGGGCCAGCTCCTGGCACGGCTAGAAGGGGAGGAGGTCACCTCCTTGCCGTGCCCCGTTCTCGGCCTCTGGGCAGGCTCTGCCTCCTCTTAGAGCAGAACTAGGGCATGGCCACGGACGGTGGCCCACGGCGGGGCGGTGGGGCAGGGGAAGTCTCTGGACCCGGACAGCGGGAAGGAGTAGGAGACCCACAAGTGGCCTCCAGGAGGGAGGGCTTTCTGACCTGGGTTCCCGCTGCTGTTCTACCAACAACGGACTGTGTGACATCTCGTCCCCTCCAGGTCTCGGGCCCCTGATGGTGAGTGGGGTTGAACTAAGTGACCTCGAAGCCATCTTCCAGCTCTAGGATTTGTAAATTCTTGATGAGTGCTAATGCCTAAAGGCGTGCTCATCACATATGTGCTACGTGGGAGGGAGACTGCGGGATTCCTGTTTGATGGGGGTGATGGGGCACTTGGTGAGTGATAACGGAGAGCTGGACACGCCCCCGGCGGGGGCGGAGCTTCTGTGGACTTCGGCACAGCCGTGAAGGCTCCAGGGCTCTGCGCGCTGCTTGGGGCTGCGGCGGGGACAGCTGGAACTCACCGCATCACATGAGTGAATCCAGCATACTTAAGAGCCACTGCCCACAGCAGCCTGGATTTGGGAAATGTACGTTAACCACGTTTTAGACGAGGCCCAAATCATGATGCATGCTATCAGCAGAGCCTCTTGATCGTTTCATAATTTATCCCGCAGGTATTAAGGTCTGTTACTGTCCGGCACTGTGCTAAGAGCTAGAGAAATAAAGATGAATGGAAGCCAGTCCTCTCCCTGGGGCGTCCTAAGCTAGAGCACCCATTAGTCCAAATGGTACCTTTTACACAAATTAGGAAAAGGGACCCCCCCCCCCCCCGCACCCAACCAGGCCGATGCAGCCCGTTGGCACACAGTCTGACTAGTGGGCGGAGTAGAGCCGGCCGCTGGTCTCCGTTGGTGTTTATTGGAGCATAAGAAAACGTAACATGTGAATTAACATGTGAAATACACAAGAGGTCACATTCAGAGCAGCAAACCGGTATTAAAGGCGACCAAGTGACAGATAGAGTGGGAGCTATTCTAGTCCCTGCGGGACCCAGTTATACCGCGGCAGTGACCGCATTGTAATTATTCTCGACTTGTTTAATGTGTTTTTAGTATTTTAATGCCTTGCAGTGTGTCACACACACACAAAGGTTGGAAGCCACCAGTCTAGTGGAAAAGAGGTGTAAAGAAAAGAATGCCAGCTTCCTGGCTCAGTTCTTACTGGAGACCTCAGATCAAGAGGACGCGACACGCAGTTCTACCCAGAGGGGCCAAGGAGGGCTTCGTAAAGGAGGTGAGCACACAGGCAACCTTGAAGACCGAGAAGGAGCTTCCCAAGCAGACGGGTGGGGAGCACCTTGCGCAAAGGTGTGAAGAAAGAACAAGTTTGGGGAACGTCCTGCCTGCACGCTGTGACACGGCTGGAGGGGTAAGTATGAGTAACCGGGGCGCAAGAGGTGGGGAGAAGCAGCTCACAAAAGAACACTAACGATGTTAGTTCTCCTTCCCCAGTTGAGCCTCCCCACCCCGCAGGAAAGGTAAGATTAGTGTGAAGACACGGGTGATCGCGCTTTCTGTGGGGTCCAGGCGACACCACAATCCTGCATCTTTAACTCGAGTGGAAAATGCGTAACACCCGCTGAGGAATTTGCAGAAATATCAAGGGCCAGACCCTGCCAAATAGAAGCCTGTCTTCAGAATCGGTGACACAAAATGAAAATGCAGGGAGTGGGGAGCTTTTGTTCGAAACATTAAGAATTTCAAGACAGCATCAGCAGAGCAGTAAATGAGGGGTGAGCCCTTTCTAAGCGGGGGACCGTATGTGACTACCCAGGGTGCGCACCCAGAAAGCCAGACCTGTAGCCGAGGGAGGCCAGGAGGCCTCATTAGAGCACTTTCATCTTTAGTGGAATTGGATTTATCTCTCTGGGTAAGAGAGGAAGATGAGGTGGGGTGGGGTGGAGGGGGAGAGAGAGTGTGGAGAGAGACTGGGAGGCCAAAGTAAGGCAGTCAAAATCCTTTTTTGACTTGGAAGCAACCTAAATGTCCATCAGCAGGTGAATAGCTAAAGAAGATGTGGTACGTATATACAATGGAATACTACTCAGCCATAAAGAAAAGAATGAAACTTTGCCATTGGCAGCAACATGGATGGACTTGCAGGGCATTATGCTAAGAGAAGTAAGTCAGACAGAGAAAGACAAATACTATATGATATCACTTATATGTGGAATCTAAACAATACAACAAACTAGTGAATACAGCACAAATAAAAGGCAGACTCACAGATGTAGAGAACAAACTGGTGGTTACCAGTGGGGAGAGGGAAGGGGGGAGGGGCAAGATAGGAGTAGGGGATTAAGAGGTACAAACTATTAGGTACAGAATAAGCTACAGGGAGATATTGCACAACACTGGGAACATAGCCAATATTTTATAGTAACTATAAATGGAGTATAACCTTTAAAAAGTGGGAATCACTATATTGTACACCTATAACATATAATATTATACATCAACTATACTTCAATTTTAAAAGTTTTTAATTAAAAAAAGAATGTAAAATTTCTGAGTCAAAATATCACCTTTGTCTGTTTATTAGTAATCTATTAATTACTTATTAATTATATTATTCAAATCCCCTTCAGTGCTGTCCGATAGAAATGCAATGTGACTCACACATGTTATTTAAACGTTTCCAGTATTCATGTTAAAATAAATAAACAGAACTGGTGAGATTAATTTTAATAGATTTTATTTAACCCGATATCTCTAAAATATGATCTTTTCAACATGTAATCAATATTTGAAAATATTCCCAAGACATCTTACCAGATTTTTTGTACCAAGCCTTAGAAAGCCGACATGTGCTCTATAATTACAGCACATCTCAGTTTAAGGGCTCAACAGCTCGGTGGTTATTGACTCTACTATGTGGCTAGGGGCAGCTGAATTGGACGATGCAAGTAATTAAATCCTTGGTTATTTTTGGTCTACTTGCGCTGTCATTTTTGCTTTATACATTTTGAAACCATGCACAAAGATTTATGAGTGGACAAGAACAAAACCAAACAGAAACCCTCTTCTCGGACCATTAATTCTTTCGGCTTTGAACTCCATTCTATCTGGTGTTGGCGCTGGCACACCCGTTTCCTGGGGTTAGTGTTTCCTTGGTTAATAATCTTTTCCATTCCTTCACTTTGCAACTTTCTGTGCCTTATATTTTTGTATCCCTTTCAAACAACATTTAATTGAACTTTGTTTGGTTACCCAGTATGAGAGTTGTGACATTTTAATGGAGACTTTGACCAAATCACATAAATTTTGAGCACTGATATATGTGGACTTATTTTGTCCATATACTTGTATTTTCTATTGACTGTGCTTTCTTGTTTCTTTTCTTTTTTGCATTTCTTACTTTTATTGGGTTAGTCAGGTTTTAGGTGTTATGTTTCCTTTTTCTTTCCTTTATCAGTTTACAGTTTATGTATCCTATTTCTATTCTTTTTTTTAACCTCTCATTTTTCTTCAGTAGAAGAAAGCGGACAGTTTTACTTCCAATGCTGTGTGATTGTCAGCTAACTACTTTATCTCGCCCTTTTTTGTTGTTGTTATCTTTAATTTTAACTAATGTTAAGTTACATAGATATTTTCTCCTTGTGAAAAACAAAAACGTTATAGATTTGGTCAAATTCCTCATTGATTACATCCCCAATCCCAGTCCCCTCTCAAGAAGTAATGACCAGGACTTCCCTGGTGGCACAGTGGTTAAGAATCCGCCTGATGATGCAGAGGACACGGGTTCGAGCCCTGGTCTGAGAAGATCCCACATGCCGTAGAGCAACTCAGCCCGTGCGCCACAACTACTGAGCCCGCAAGCCACAACTACTGAGCCCGCGAACCCCAACTACTGAGCCCACGTGCCTAGAGCCCATGCTCCGCAACAAGAGAAGCCACGACAAGGAGAAGCCCGCGCACTACAATGAAGAGTAGCCCCCGTTCACCGCAACTAGAGAAAGCCTGCATGCAGCAATGAAGACCCAATGCGGCCATAAATAAATTAATTTAATTTAAAAAAAGAAGTAATTACTATACTTATACTAAGTTTAAAAGATATTCTTCCAACTTTTTCCATGCATTATATTATATATACATATATATATATATATCCATAAAAATTGCGTTTTCTGCGATTCCATTTCTAGAAGTTTATCATGAAGAAATAACTGAATAAGTAGGCCAAACTATATGTGAAAAAATGCTTCATAACCACACTGTGAATTTTTAAAATTAAAAACATTCTAAATATTCACCCATAGAAGATTGGTGAATAATATAACATATACAGATGTTATAATTTTGAAAATATTAAAAACCTTTTCCCAAAAGGTAAATCTTTTTTTTTTTTTTTCTGTTACGTGGGCCTCTTACCGTTGTGGCCTCTCCCGTTGCGGAGCACAGGCTACGGACGCGCAGGCTCAGCGGCCATGGCTCACGGGCCCAGCCACTCCGCGGCATGTGGGATCTTCCCGGACCGGGGCACGGATCCGCGTCCCCTGCATCGGCAGGCGGACTCCCAACCACTGCGCCACCAGGGAAGCCCCAAAAAGGTAAATCTTAAATAACATAAATGCTCCAGGAATATTTGCCATGTTTATCCAAAGGTTTCCCCTCCTCCCTGGCATATGACCTTTGAGCCTGGGAGAGCCTATGCCCCAGTTATAAAAGCAAGCTCCGAGCACTTGCAAAGTAAGAGGAGAGACGACTAGCATTGCGTGCCATGCATACGAAAAAATTCCAGTTGTAAAGAGTCAGTGTCATTCTGCACGTCGCTGGTACATTTGCTCAGCTATCTGTCCTTATGTTTTCTGAACCCTAGGTGTGTTTTTCTATGTTTTGCCTTAATATTCTTCTGGGAAAGAAGCAGGTTGTAAAGCCCTTCATGAAGAATGCCAAGAGCATGGCAAGCAGTCTAAGCAATGCTTCTGACACTGTTAATGAAGATCAGTAATTATTTCAAGCACTAATTAGCACAACTAATGTTCGTGGTGTCATTGGAAGTGTGCCTCGCAACAGCTGAAAAACTCCTACTCCTGCTGGGACGTCTCTGTCGTGGGAATAATCCCTGAGATTGTGAGGTTTGGTGCCGCAATCATTTCGTTACCACCTCCTAAGAAGCACCAGGAATTGTTGCAAAAAGGAGTAGCTTGGTCATCAAGCTCCCAGCGAAACGCAGGCTGAAGTCAAGCTGATCCCAACTGATCAATATTTAACATCTTGTCCTTCCCCAGGCCTCCTGGAAGAGGGAGAAGTGCTGACCAGAGGCTCCTTTTCTCTATTTGTCATATGAAGAAACCGAGACCAGCCCCCACGCTCAGAGGGTAGCAATAGTCTTAAGATGAGTTGCTCCTCATTTTAAAGATGGGGAGACCGGCTGAGTCACACAAGCTATAGGATGCACACGTGGAGGGCAGTGCCTTCTACCTGGGTGGGTCCACCTGCAGGAATGTGGCTGTTCTTCCTGAGACGGGAACTCAACAGAGTCTATACAAAGAGGTCTCATCGGGGCCGCATCAGGACGACAGCTGAAGAAGCAGGAATGTCCGGAAGCAGCAGCAGAGGTTGTCAAGGGAAGCTTCATGTCCTTGCAACCCTCCTGGGTACTAAGTGCAAACTGTTTTGGAAGACAGGCTTGTACTTAGAGGATGGAGAAATCCAAGGTTTACATTTCCTGACCTGTGATGGTTCACGGTCCAACCTGACCGCTAAGCTGATGCGCTGAACGTCCTGGGGATGGGGATGCCGACTGTGTGTGTGTGACTGTGTGTGTGTGTGTGGAGTGCGTGTGTAACCTTCCACCCAAAACAAAGGTGTTTTCCGTGACTCCACCTCTAGGAGTGGACATAGATACCGTCGCCAGGAATTCAGGATATCAGGTCCCGTGCTGGCATGAAGGGCACCCCACGAGATCTACCCTGTACCTCAAGCAATGGGTGATGGTCAGTTGAGATCTAAGGGAAGAAGTCTAGATGTTATTATTACTTTTTACATTTCTAAAGGAGTCTCTGCGAGTCCCATCCCTCCAGCATCCGCGATGCATCTCCGATGTAAGGCAGCAAATGGTGCCAGAACACAGACTGGAGGCAGGGGCTGCCTGTCCCCAGCCAGGGGCGGCAGATGTGCCGCAGGCCGGGATGAGAAGCACAGATCTCCCAGTCCGGGACTAAAACTCCTCCTTCACTGTAGCTTCCTGTTGAGGATTTCACCGGCCCTCCGTTTTTTGTTTGTTTTTTCCCCAAACGAAGGAGTACTCTTCCCATTTTGCAGATGAGGAACTGAGGCCGAGACCCAGAAGCCAAGCCCAAGCGTTTGTGACTCAGTCAGTGCTCAGAGCTGGGGCAGGGGTGGGGAAACTATGACAGTGCGGATCCTGACAATGAGATCTGTCCTCTGAATTATCAGCTCAGCCTTTGGAGGAGCCAGTGTGACCAGGAAACCATGGCCTTCCTCACGAGAACGCGGGAGGAGGATGGGAATGGAATATGTCCAACTCACAGCTCACTTCCCTCGCCTTACCCAGGGGATCCAAGCCAACCCCCAGTTCCTTTCCCACAGATGCTGGATCCTCACCCGCCAACTTCTCCAAGTGTGAAATAAAATGGAACAGATCAGGATCGTGTTAGTGGAGCAGCTCTTGGGGCGGAGAGGGGGCAGAAGGTCCATTCTTTCATAGAAGGTGCGGACGACACAAAGACCAAACTCTGGAAGTCTGGGGTTTCACATCCGTGAGGTCTGACATGGGAACACTGGCCATGCATGGCTACTGAACCCTTGCAACGTGTAAGTGCAACAGAAGGACCAAATTTTTTATTTCAACAAGTTAATTAACCTAAACTGAAATTTTTTTTTGTTTTTTTTTTTTTTTTGCGGTACGCGGGCCTCCCACTGCTGTGGCCTCTCCCGTTGCGGAGCACAGGCTCTGGACGCGCAGGCTCAGCGGCCACTGGCTCACGGGCCCAGCCGCCCCGCGGCATGTGGGATCCTCCCGGACCGGGGCACGAACCCGCGTCCCCTGCATCGGCAGGCGGACTCTCAACCACTGCGCCACCAGGGAAGCTCTCTAAACTTAAATTTTAAAACTGATCACTCGATGTGGTTACTGGAAAGCATAAGTGTGTATAGAGCAACTTAGGTTTATAAATCTACTTCTTCAATCATAAATGTTATGAAATCCAGGCACTTCCAACGTAGAGGCAGCATCTGAATTCAGATATGCTGTGCGTGTACAATACACACAGGGTCTGAAGACTTAGTTTGAAGAAAATGTAAAACATCTCTTTAATAACTTTTTATATTGATTCATGTTGAAACGATCACATTTTTAGATATATTGTGTTAAATAAGATGTATCATTAGAAGTCATTTCACCTGTTTCTTTTTATACATTTTTTTAATGGGGCTACTGGGAAATTTAAAATTGCATATCACATTTCCATGGGTTCGCTACTCTCGATGTTAATGTCACCAGGGATAGTGCTGGAGAGCGGACATCCTGGCTCAGAGGTTCATTTGTCACTGGCCCTCTCATATTGCTAAAGGTCCCTCCGGAGTACTTTGCCCTCTCCCTCCTAACTACGGTTTCAACAACACTAACTTTCGTGAACACGCACTTCCCTTCATCCTCACCCCACCGACGGCCTCTTCTCCCACTCAGGCCTCCTCCACCCTTCTCTCCTCTACCCCTTAGAAAACCATCTTCTACCACCTGTTTCTCAGGCTTTTCCTTTAACACCACCTTCTCCGGCACATCTGTGACTTGAAACTGCTTCATCAGAGGTTGAGGTCCTCCCCAGAGGTCCAGGTCCTCCCCAGAGGTCTCACGGAGGGGCCCTCACATTCTGTGCTGCTCTGGCCTCTCTCCCACCACAGGCTCGGCCTTCACCCTGAATGCGGTGCCGGGGGTTCATGGCCTCTTCTCTACCCCCAACCCACCTTTCCTTTGTTCAGCCCCCTTTCTCACTGACCCTCTGTCTCAGTCTGGATTTCTGGGAAACAGACCACGCACGGAGACGGAGAGCCGGGCGTCAATGGGAGGGACTCTTAGGGACAATGCCTGTAAGAAAGCAAGAGATGAGGGCTTCCCTGGTGGTCCAGTGGTTAAGAATCCGCCTGCCAATGCAGGAGACACGGGTTCAAGCCCTGGTCTGGGAAGATCCCACATGCCACAGAGCAACTAAGCCCGTGCACCACAACTACTGAGCCTGCACTCTACAGGCCGCGAGCCACAACTACTGAAGCCTGCACGCCTAGAGCCTGTGCTCTGCAACAAGAGAAGCTACCGCAATGAGAAGCCTGTGCACTGCAACAAAGAGTAGCCCCCGCTCGCCGCAAATAGAGAAAGCCCGCACGCAGCAAAGAAGACCCAACGCAGCCAAAAATAAATAAATAAAATAAATACATTTTTTAAATTCTATTTTAAAAAAAAACAACAGAGATGGGACTTCCCTGGTGGTCCAGTGGTAAAGAGTCCACTACTGGACTTACAGTGCGGGGGACGCGGGTTCGATCTCTGGTCTGAGAACTAAGATCCCACATGCCGCGGGGCAGCTGGGCCCTCGCGCCACAACTGCTGAGCTCGCATGCCTCAACTAGAGCCCATGCGCCACAGCTACAGAGCCCATGCGCCCTGGAGCCTGCGCGCCACAACTACAGAGAGAAAACCCACACATCACAACTAGAGAGAAGCCCGCATGTCACAAGGAAAGATCCCGCATGCCGCAACTAAGACCCAATGCAGCCAAAACTAAATTGAATAAATAATCTTAAAAAAATAAGTGAGAGAAATGGGACAGCAGAGAGTGAACTTGAACTGGACGCAGTTTCCCCAGAAGCTGATCCCTCAGGAAACTCCGGAGCTGGGATGGCCCTTCAGAGGCCTCTGGAGCAGAAGTAAACCACCCGATCGGGTCCGGATGCCCCCAAGGAGGGGGACCTGGCTCATCCTGCCTCCACTGAGGGACCCTCTCAGAAGCCCCTGAGGAGCGCCTCATCGCCGAGTCTAGCCCCGTTTCCTTGGGCGCCCTCCTCATCGGCAGCCCTGGAGCTGGGCCCCTGCAGGACCCGCCCTCTCCTCCGTGATGCGGCACCAGGCACTGTACAGACCCCCGCCAACCGGGGCAGCTTCTTTCACCCACCCTCTCCCTGCTTAGACCGGGTTCTGCCCTCAGCCCGGCCTGCCCTGCCTGGTCTACACTCGTCCTTCATCTCAGCTTCTCGGTGCTCCTGTTGTCTCCCTCTCCCCCAGCGCCCCGAAGGCCTCCTTCCTGAGACCCTCACCCCAAGCAGCTCTCTAGACCCGCCTCTGCTGCATCTTCCCCAGTCACCCCCCATTTCAGTGCTTCCTCCCCAGGGACTATTGCCGTCACCTCCCTCAGAGGCCCCCATCCCACCTCCCCTCTGCCCCCCTTTCACAGCCCGAGGTGCGGGGAGGATGGCTGGCAGCCCTGGACCAGCAGCCTGGTAAATGGGTAACGGCGCTTTCTGTGCTCAAATTTGAAAAGACCACGGTTGGGTAAGCTCAGGCCTCTGCTGCTTTGGCAGGTAACAGGAACCATGAGGCCCCACCGGTTGGATCCAGTTCAGGCAGCTTTGCCCCTGCTCTGGGCCAGGGCGGGACAGATGGGCTGTGTCGACTCGCTTTTTTCTCCAGTCCGGAAGGAGACCTTGACTCCCAGAGCCCAGGAAATGGAAAGCTGACGGCCCACAGGACTCTCAGAGGGACAGGGCTGGGATGGGGTCTTCCTTGTGTACGTGGGTCTGGGGGGAAGCGGGGAGGATGGGGAGGCTCTTTGTGATCACACGGGCCGGTCCTTAGAGTCCCCGCACACCCCCACGGCCAGCTTCCCCCACTACCCTGAGGGGTTTCACGCCCCACTAGGGGCCCACTTGGGGGGACAGGGAGGCCTCCGGGAGGCCCGGGTAGGGTGTCTGCAAGCCGCCCGACTTCCATCCATCCACCCATCCATCCATCCATCCATCCCCCCTCCTCGCAGGGACCCCGGGGCCACCGCACAGCTGCCCTGACTCGGACTGGATTCGCTTCGTGCGCTCTGAACGGGAGAAAGGCCAACCCCTAACAAAGACGGGCGGCCGGCGGGGCGGCGGGAGAAGGAGCCCGGGTATTGGAGGGGCCGGGGGTGGGCGCTCAGGAGGCGGGGCGCGGCCGCAGGAAGTGCAGAGCGAGCGCGGGGCTGAGCGCGGCTGCGGTCCTCACCCGCTGGCCCTGCAGCCCCACCCCGGCGCCGGCGGCCTTCGCTGCGGAGCCCGCGACCGGTGAGTGCGGGCGGGGGCGCGGGAGGGGGCCCGGCGGCCGCTCGGGACTCCCGCGGGAGGGACTGGGAGTTGCGTGGCCGAGCGCGGCCCGGCGGGCCCGGGCAGCCGACTCCCGGGAGGATGGGGGCAGGATGGGGCGAGCACGCACCGCTGGCTGCCCTGTTCCCATCCGTCCTCCGGAGACTGCCCGTCTGCACTTAGTGTCTCGGGAGGGAGCTCGGGACCTCAGTGCGCGTCTGTCTCTCCTCCAAACGTCATTCTCTTTGTCCACCTGGACTTCTGGTGGCTCTTATGCACGGGCCCGAGGTGACAGGCCCAGAGCCATCCTAACTAGAATGGGTACAGCCCTTGGTTCCGTACCCCCGGCAAGGCCTTGCCCAGTGTTGGCAGCTGGCGTGTCTCCTGTGCGGGCACAGGATCGTTCTCGGTGGGTCCGTCTGCCTGCCAGGGTGGTCCACAAGTTTCATGGGCGCATCTGTGCACTTGGGGGAACCCGGCTCTGCAGGCCCTGTCACCTGTGTGTCCTCCCTGTTCCTGTGCCTGCAGCTGGCTGGCTTGGTATGGAAGGACAGGAGGTGTGGAAGGTTCTAGGTGTATTGTTTTCACCAGCTGTACGTTCACACACATGACTTGGCTGGAAATATGAAAGGGGCATCTCAAGCTGGGTCTCAGTTGCCGAGGGTGCGGGGGTGAGTGTTGGCCGTCTCAGCACATGGGCACCCACTGTGGGGCAGGGTGGCGTGGAGAGAGAAGGGAGCTCCTGGAAAAACCCCAAGTGCACCCTAGGGCCTAGGGTAGGTGGCCGTGTGGGAGAGACCTGGGTGGTGTTCGGCCGGAGCGGGTGGTCTGTGGTTAGCTGTGGGCAGCTGGATTAGAGGTGGAGTTGGAGACCTGGGTTTGAACCAGAACTTGGTGGAGGGTCACCACGGCAGTAGCGTGTTCCCTGCGCCTGTCCCCCTGGGACTCAGTTGCTTCGTGTGCAAAATGGGACTAATGACTGCTGTCCTGCCCACCTCGGGAGGTGTCTGGAGGCTCAAGTTGGCTAAGCAAAGTGCTTTGACAGCGGGGAGGCTCCAGGGACAAAGAGTGAAGGCCAGGCCCACGGGCGCGCCGATTGGGCTTTGGGGAATGCATCGGGGGCCAGGTCTGTGGGCTGCAGCAGCAGCTGTCTTCATACCGCTCCCTAGAATATTCCAGAGATAGGAGTGTCTGCCCGGTGCCGGGCCTCGATCTCTTGGAGTGTGAGGTATTCGCAGGCCTGTCTGGTGCTGCCCCTTCGGTGTGGATGCTTCCACAGCACAAGAGGACAGCCGGCTTGGCAGGTCTTCAAATCATAGCCCTGGAGCAGCTCAGCTGTGCAGAGACCCTCCTCCAGGTGGGCTGGGACCTTCACACCCCCCGGCTGGCTTTTCTCTGCTTGTCACCACCACCAGAAGCAGTCAGGCCACAGTTCAGGCCAGGGAGATGGCAGAGGAGGGAGCTCTCTGTCCCTGGTCACCAGCCTCAGGGTTCCATCTTCTGGTCACGGGGCATCCTCTAGAACCAACGCTGCACCTGCCAAGGAGGGCAGGGAGGGCGTCAAGAGTCCTCACAGCCCCAGACACCGGGATGTGGTTGTGGTTTGTCACCCCTGGATGTCACCTGTCACCAAGGCTTCTTGGCCCGTAGTAGCTGCTTCGTAAAGAAGCCCTGGAAACCCGGGTTCAGTGCAGCTCGGCTTCCTACCCGCTGTGTGACCTGGGGAAAGTCCCTTCACCTCTCTGGGTCTGTTTCCTCGTTGGTCAAAATCAGCATCTTTCCAGATTATAGTTCTGGTCTAGCCCACATTTCACGTCCTCAGAGAGGAGGTGACCCTCTATCCAAAGTGGCCACCTCCCGGCCTCCGTCACATTGCCCTGATCTGTTTCCTTCCTAGCACTCTCCGCACCATCTGAACCGCTCTCAGCTGCATCCAGCCACGCTGAGAGCTTTGCCGAGGAGGGACCTCCTGTTACCTGCTGGCTCACCGCACCTGGAGCCTAGTAGGTGCTCCGGAGAAGCTGTCAGTGAGTGAGTAACTCAATAAGGGAGAGGGATGCGCGTCTTTCACATCGTGCTCCTGGGAGCTTGTGAGGGGGGAGCGGGCCCATAGGCAGGGCCCTGGGCTCTGCACACCCCAGCTCGGGACTAATGTGAGTTAGGGGCTGGCTTCCATATAGGACTTCCCTTGAAGAAAGGGCCCTCCCATTAAAATAAAACTAGAAAGCCATTGCATCCGAAGACGATGGGGCCTTTTCAACTCCAAGTTGAAATTACAGTACTGGGACGGGGAGTAACGCACACTCAGCCTTCGGGGATGACCAAAGGCTGTGGTTCAGACATGCAGAGCTGTCATCCCGTCAACCATCACTGCTTGGCCGTGGAATTCATGATATGGTTGCTTTTTTGCAACTGGTTTAATTTCCTGAGCTTTGGGTCAAGATTAACGTGAAGAGGATTCTGCACCATGGGGTGTGCGGGGTTCTGGACCAGAAGGAAGCAGTGGACATCACAGAGTGGATAGGAGACACGCTGATACTGGTGAGCTGCCTGTGCGGGGTTCCCGTCTGCCATCATCCTCCTTTGGGTGTGTCCCAGGCAGACTGCCCAGATGCACGTGTCTCTCCCCAGTAGTTTGCTCCGCCTGGTTTTTCTCAAGTAGTTGGTAGTGGAGGACGCCCTTCTCTCTGAGTGATTCCTGAGCCTGGAGAGCCAGGTGGATGGCATGCCACGCCCTATATTGAAGCAGCCACGGAAAACATCCCTCCTTTGTCGCTTCTTGTAAATTCATTTGTGAATGGCGGGGTGACTCCCCTGTCCGGTGCTGTGCCCAGGTTTGGGGCACAGAATACAGTTCATCACCACCTTTGCTAAACCCCAAGGGCTGGGCGTCAGTAGTCCGCCCAAGGACGGGGAAGGAGGTTGAGTTGTTTGTGGGGTTGTTTTAGGTGGCTGGTTGAGGAGAGAGACGGGAGAAGTGGACAGAAGGGACTGAGTGCAGGACGCAGCCCTCTGCTAATTCCTCTGACGTTGACCTTGCTTCTTGTACGCATCCCTGCTGGGCTGACGCTTGTGCGTTCCCGGGTCCAGAAGCTTTAACCTTCCAAGAGGACACAGGCAGAGGGCAGAGCCAATAGAGGTGGTGGAGGGGGGAGAGGGGTTCGGGCGGGGGTCAATATTCTCACGTTCCCTGTGTGCCACAGGCGTGAGGCTAATAAAGACCCAGCCCTGACCTCCGAGCAGCCAGTTGTGAAGGAGATGAAACTTACTCCCCGGAGGAGAGGCGAGAACAGCTGAGTGCAGACTGCAGCGGGGGTGGGGGTGGGGGTCTCACCCAGGCCACAGCTGGAGCTCAGAGAAGGGTCTGGAAAGTGCCAGGGGGCAGAGAGCCCGGGCGGTCAGCTGTCCAGCCTGGAATCTGGACTCTGCCTTCTCCTGAGCGCCTTCCGTGACCTCTCCTGCTCTGTAAGCGGAGGAGACGGTCTCTAGGTCATAGCCTGGCTTCAGGTCCCCGAGGCTTCCCCCCCCAAGGCTAGCCCCGTCCCTTACCTCCTCTGGGTGCCCTTCCAACTAGGCCATTCCCCTCCCCACCTGGCTGTGAGAGGAGCTGGCTGTATTCCAGAACTTCTGCCATCCGTGCTCACTGCCCCCCTCCTCGGGGGCTATGCACATGGCCCTTCGTAAAGGCTTAAGGAGCTTTGCTGTCAAATACCAAGAATTCAAGACTTGAGGATATTACAGAGGTTGAGGAAACGTTACGGGAAGTTGCTCGGCTGGGTCCCCGATCTGCTGAGATCACGAGCAGGGTACCCAGACCCTCTCCAGTGGTAATGTGTGTTGGCGGGGGGAGGTAACCCAAAGTGGTTCTCACCTTGTCCTGACATATGGGTTCTTCCTCTTGTTTTTAAACACGGACCCCGTGTTTTGAAAGTTTTTTATCAGCCAAATTTCAACATAAATGAAAATTTGTTTCTCCATCTGAAAAAATGATTCAGAGCCACAGAACTGAAAGGGATTCACTCTCCAGTGCCCCCCTTTCTGGTTTGTATCACTTACATTTTTTCAGAATCAGCTTATGTTATTTACTAACAGATTCTAGTGTGTTTCAAAGGCTCAGAAGAGAAAAAAGACAAAGGACAGGAGTGAGCTGTTTGTGTCGGTTTGCCTGAGGTCTGGAACCGATTGCAAAATTTTAATAAAAAAGCATTACCTATCCTGGTTGACCGTGTAGAGTGGTAGCTGAACTCTGAAGCATTTTTGACAGGTAAAAGCCCAAGTTTCATGAAATATCGTAAAGAGATTTCCCTCTCAGAAGCCCCTTTACTAGACACGTACGAGGGTTCTGACGTTTGGAAAACAATGTCCCATACCCGGGTTTCAGAATGGTATACCTCACCCCTGCTGGAGGATGGAAATTGACTTTCTTTTCCTGGCAACCAGCACGAAGCTGGGCGAGCGGTAGGGGTTCGGTAAATGTCCACTGGGCGGATATTTCAGAAGCACTCCTCAGCCATGCCTAAGTCTGTGCCTGAAAGAGAAATCCCTACGCCCGCGCCCTTAACTCAAAAAGCAGGAAAAAGTGCCTATAGGTACTGAAATACAAAGCTTTTTCCTTTCTTCCGTGGCCTCTTTATTGACTTGTCATGATGTGGTTTTTTTACTTGCTTTTTAATGACATTGTAAGTAAAGAAAAGTTAAAGTTTTGAATGACTTGCGTGAATTTTACATTCGCCTTTATATTGTGCAACGCCTGTTTTAAATGTAAATAGGTGCTCATTTCACTCATACGCTGAAACACCAAAATGACACGATTCCTATTTCACAGCTCGTATGTGCGCGTGTATTTTGTTCCTACCAGGACAGCAGACATGGGGCAAGAAACTAACTCAGGTGTTTTTGTTTCACTTCTTGATACACACACGTTCCATCAACACACACCACCTTTGGCCTCACACGTTCCATCAACACACAGCACCTTTGGCCTAGTGGTGAAGGAGGGACAGAAGGGAAAGGGAAAAGGCTGTCCTTCCTTTCCTCCTGTGTCATCATTTTCAGTGTACGTGGGTGAGTAATGCAGGAGGTAGCAGAAATCGGGAAAGACAGGCTATCCCAGGACGGCCCTTGGTTGTTGTCGTTTCTCAGAATGCACAGCTTTCTGTCGGCTTTGAATCAAGCTCGGGTTCCAGCAGGGAGCCTGGCCTCCCAGGCTGCTCTGTCATGGACGTGACTCCTTACCTGTACTCTCTCTGAGGCTTTCTGAAGCCCGCGCATCAAGGATGCCCTGGGATTCTGTGCTCCTGGGGCATCAGGAGCACCAGGTCAAGTGCGGCCTCAAGGAACAGTGGGTCCACATACTGTGCGTATCTCCCCAGCTCGCATTCATGCCCACCGTCCCATGAGACTTCACTTACAAAACACAGGTTCAAAGATAAATTATTAAGAATTCTGAGATGGGGCTTCCCTGGTGGCGCAGTGGTTGAGAGTCCGCCTGCCGATGCAGGGGACACAGGTTCGTGCCCCGGTCCGGGAAGATCCCACATGCCGCAGAGCGGCTGGGCCCGTGAGCCATGGCCGCTGGGCCTGTGCTCCGCAACGGGAGAGGCCCGCGTACAGCAAAAATAAAACAAAAAGAATTCTGAGATGAAACAGCCGAGCATTAAACCAGGCACGGGGCCCTGTGAGGCTAGACTTGGTTTTGGCCCAGGAAGCCAGCGAGGACCCTCCTGTGGGTCACAGTTGTGGATGGTGGCCCAGTTAGGGCAGAGCTAATCCTTTAAACAAGTGGGCTGGGGAAGTGCCCTCGGATCCCTGCTTGTGATTTATATCTTTGGAAAATGCTGGAGGCTGCCGTTTCCTTTCCAGGCCTCCACCCTCCTGCTTTAAATCATTTACATTTTTTAAAAGTCAGCTTAGGTCATTCACTAACAGGTTCTAGGGGTTTTTAAAGGTTCAGAAGAAAAGAACAAAGGAAAGGAGTAGAGGTGGGTGTTGTCCATTTCGTCTGAGGTCTGGAACAGATTGGAAAGCACAAAGCCTCTAGGAGTTCTGAGGCCCGTTTAGAGACGCTCACCAGCTGCTCCGGGTACGATTATTTTTATGCCCAAACTGAGCAGATAGGTTGGGACAGAGGAGGGAGTGGCCTAGTGACCAGGGACCCAGGGCTCTCAGGGTTGGAGAGGAGGGGGAGGGGGAGAAGGGGCCACGTGCAGGTGCCATGTGACTCCACAGTTTGGAGTGGGTTTTGCACACGCAGAGGCTTAGGGAAACCAGGAATTTTATTCCAGAAGAAAGAAACTCCTCTGTCTGTGGGCAGAGAGGGTGAGACCGGAAGTTAGAACCAGGAGCCCTGGGAGAGAATGAAATACTCAGAAGGCAGTTTGCACTTTCAGACAGCTCTGAGCACGTCGCTGAGGGCTTTTAAGTTGCTGGAAACCGAAAGTTCCAAGCAAGTTCTAGGAAGCAGGTACTGGTACCGTGAGCTGGAGGAGGGTGGAAGGAAGCCCACCCGCCCCCTTTTTTTTTTTAACATCTTTTTTGGAGTATCATTGCTTTACAATGGTGTGTTAGTTGCTGCTGTATCACAAAGGGAATCAGCTATACATACACATATATCCCCATATCCCCTCCCTCTTGCGTCTCCCTCCTCCCACCCTCCCTATCCCACCCCTCTAGGGGGTCACAAAGCACCGAGCTGATGTCCCTGTGCTATGCGGCTGCTTCCCACTAGCTATCTATTTTACATTTGGTAGTGTTTATATGTCCATGCAGCTCTCTCCCTTCGTCCCAGCTTACCCTTCCCCCTCCCCGTGTCCTCAAGTCCATTCTCTACGTCTGCATCTTTATTCCTGTCCTGCCTCTACCACCCCCCCTCCCTTTTTAATGTAGAAAGAAAAACTGGGTTAGAAAGAAACAGCGATGATAACAAGTAAAAGATTAGCGGGAGAAACCATGTTTACATCGTACATTTAGTCCCTTTGAATCGGTCTGCCTTCTACCTTTACTGTATGATTAATGCTGATTGTGAGTTGCTGATTCCATCATTAGATTTAATAATTGCATAACGGGCTGTTCTCCAGGGCTCTGCAAACTGTTTTTGGATGACCTGCAAGCTGAGGATGATTTTTACCTTTTTTTTTTTGCGGTACGCGGGCCTCTCACTGCTGTGGCCTCTCCCGTTGCGGAGCACAGGCTCCGGACGCGCAGGCTCAGCGGCCATGGCTCACGGGCCCAGCCACTCCGCGGCATGTGGGATCTTCCCGGACCGGGGCACGAACCCGCGTCCCCTGCATCGGCAGGTGAACTCTCAACCGCTGCGCCACCAGGGAAGCCCCGATTTTTACCTTTTTAAAGGGCTGAAACAAACAAAAAACAAAGAAGGACATACAGCGGAGGCCAGAGGCCCGCAAAGACTGAAACATTTGAACTGGTCCCGTGCAAAAACGGTTTGCTGGGCCATAGCCGTCAGCCCCAGGCTGTGACCGTGGACAGCTCAGCACCCAGGGCTCTGGATGTGGGCACCGCGGCTGGAGGGAAGCTTAGCCTCTGAACCAGGGTCTCTGGGCTGCTCCCCTCTGAGATCCCGACCGAGTTCACCTGGGGTGAAGCCTGGGAATAAGGGTTTTTTACATTCCTTGGCGGGAGGGGTGGGGAGGGTGTCCTAGTGCAGCTAAGGTTGAAAATCACTGCCCTAAGGCAGTAATTCTCAAAGCGAGGTCTTCGACCTGCAGTGTCTGCAGTGTCAACATCCCCCAGCTGGTTAGAAATGCAAAATTCAGGACCCCACCTGACCTGCCAACTCAGGAACTCTTGGGGGGAGGCGGGGAGCAAACTGCGTTTTAACCAGCCCCCCAGGGGATTCTGATGCACCTCAAGTTTGAGACCACTGCTCTTGGCTTGGCCTTTCAAACTTAAACCTTCCTGTTTGCAGGCAAACGTCAGAGATGGTTAGGTGGAGAAGGCAAGACAGGAGGAAGCCAGCGGGAGGGGATAGCAAGGCCTTGAAGGTTATTTCAAGGCTGGACGTAACTGTAGTTGTTATTTTATACACAACCAAGGCCCTGGGAGGTGAAATGGTTGCAGGAAGCAGAGCTTGGGACTAGAATAACACTACCACCTACAGCAATCATGTTATCCTTAACAGATATCATAAATAGCAATTTTAGCTTTGGGCGCTATTTTCCATTACTACAGATATGATTGTCTTTTAGTACATTAACTTATAGAAGGTACCCATGTGGTAAATGCAGGGATTTAAGCACACTTCTGAGCTATCTTGAAATCATTTGAATGAACATTATACATGCCTGGGAAGTCGGAAGGCTGTATTGCTGACCATCACCTCATAACTGAGGGTGAATTCTGTTCTCCCAACCACTCCCTCAAGGGAAGGCAGATCCCCCCAGGATACTTCGCCCCAACTGCTGGCCCTCCAACAATGTAGCCCATGGGGCATTTGTAAAAATGTCACAGGGATTAGAACCTACTGATGTCCTGCTATGTGCCAGGCACTGTGATAGGTTTTAACATACATTATCTCCTACAGTCATCGCAGTGCTCTTATCCCCATTTTATAGTTGGGAATGTTGAGGCACAGAGAGGTTAAAGACTTTCCCCAAATCCCGCAGCTGACAAACCCGGGGATGTCTGGCCTCGAGATCGGTGGAAGTGGAGGGGAAGCTTGCCCACAGTCAGGCATGATGTGGCATTTCAGTAAATCTAAGCTGGGGAGCCTATGAACATGTAAAGCAATTACTCCCAGTTCTCCCAAGCCTTGCCCAGTGTCCTGGGTGTCCTTGGAAGGGTGTGAGTCCACCCAAAGGCTGGATTGCCGTTGTGCTATCTTAGAATTCAAGGGCCAGAGGCACACGAGCATCCAGGGATAAAGACTCCATCTGGGTTGTCAAAAATGCAGTTGCTCCCCACAGAGCTGGCTGGGTTCTTCCATTCCTCCTTCCTCATTTGGAAAATTAGCAGCTAAATTGATAGACAGATTTTTACATATTACATACTATCATCGCTATCAGTAGTAACAAGGCATCCTTTTAGAGTTTTCGCGTCTCCAGGGCACTCTACGCTCCTTAGCTCCTGCTGTCCTGGTGTTGGTGGCCTTGGTTATGACCAGAGGCAGCAAGAGCTCAGAGATCATGACCGTGGGGCAGCGCTGTGAGTCTGCAGCTCCCCGCAACCCCCAAACTAGGACTGAGGACCAGAGATATGCGTTTGAGTCCCAGCTCTTACCTGGTGAGAGTGGAGAAATGGCCTCCACCCTCTGGGCCTCCCTGGCCAACACGTGAGGCTGAACTGGTGTCTAAGAAGTCTCTTCTCCACCTTCTAGACCTGGGACATGCGGGCAGCTTTCCAGACCTTGGGAACAATGGGTAGTGATGCTCCTGGTGATGATGTAATTGGTACCCGACTAGGGAGCCGATGTGGGCAATAGCTAGGATATTCTGATGCCAAGTCCGTTTCTATAACATCCTCCCTCTGGAACTCATGGAACTACAGTTCTTTTTTGGAAAGAATTAGGGTAACAGTGCGGGGGTTGCTGGTTAGTTGCCATGTGCGTACATTATTTCCTTGCCCAGAAAGGTCAAGTATCTCTAAAAAGACAAGTTTCTGTATGCTTGGCTCTCCTGCAGGGGGAAGATTCTAATACTTTCCAAGGTGGGGGTTTCTAAGGTTTCTTAGGTTTCTAAGGTTTCTTAGGTTTCTAAGGTTTCTTAGGTTTTTAAGTCCGTAGAAAATATGTTTTCACAGACCTGGGATGAAGAAACATGGCTTATTTATCAGGGAGCTTAGCAGCTTCCAAACTCTCTTTGATAAATTACATCATCTCCTGGACTTAAGACCTAGCAGATTTACATCCAAGACCCAAAGTGAAAATGGGAGTTTAGAATTGGATGCATGAACGTCCTCTCCCGCAGCCTTGCACACACACGCACATAGATACACCATCCGTGCGTCTGGCAGAAAGCAAGTTGAAGCGGGGTCTGGATACCCGGGACACCTGGCTTCCTCCCCAGCTTGGCCTCTGCTGCATCCTTGGGGCCAACGGGGTCCCTGAGCCTGTGTCTAAGACACAGCCCTTCCCGTAGGAGTTCATAGTTCAGGTCTTATCTGTACCTACCCGAAGAAGGAACCTTAACCTTTTCGTGGAGCAAAGTCATGAACCCCTTTGGGGATGTGCTAAAGCCTATGGGACCCCAGCACGTAAATAGTAACATTTTTCCATACAGTTTCAGGGGCCTCCACGTCATAACTCCTTGGAAGGAACGGTCTTTCAGGCTTACTTCTCAGCCACGGTGTCCCGCTCCAGAGACAAGACAGGCACTGTTTTGAAAGCAAATGAGAAATTGTACCAATCGTCTCTGGGAACAGAGATGAGTTTTTGTGTCATTTGGGCTTTTTTTTTTTTTTTCTTTTTTAATTTCCCGATGCCTGTAAAGGAGTGTCTGTGCCTTTCTGACTCCCAGGAGCAGGTTGTGAATGTCCGTAAGCCAGAGTCACGTGCACCATGATATAGGCTTCTCCAGGGCCCCTCCTGCCCGCCAGAGCATCGCCCCTGCAGCCTGGCTAGTCCCTTAGAGCCACAAAGCCTTCAGACCGCCATCGATCATCCCCTCGACGGAGGCACTGCTGCTGCTGGTGTGATGGGGGGAGGGGCAAGCTGCGCTTCACCCACACTTCCTGGCCTTCATGGTCACTGTCTCGGAGGTCCGCACCCTCTTACCCCTGGAGGGCGGAGGGGGAGACTGGCTCAGGTACTTGGGTGACCTACCCAAGGTCACACAGCTGGTACGGGTGACGTTAATTTTCCCTCCGTGTATGTGAAAGCCCAAACCAAACATCAGAGAACCATGCTGGGGGCGGGGGTAGCAGTGTCGTCAGAGCGTCCATGTCCGGGGACTTGGGTCCCCGAGTCAAGCCTGGTGGCAAGTCCTTCTTGAGTCTGAGGGCTGGGACCATTGTTAATGGGCCCCGATTGTTTCCTGCACCATCTGGACCGGTGGTCCCCAGCCTTTTTGGCACCAGGGACTGGTTTCATGGAAGGCAATTTTTCCATGGCCGGGTGGGGGTCGGGGGGCGGGTGGATGGTTCAGGCGGTGATGCGAGCGGTGGGGAGCGGCAGGTGGACGGTTCAGGAGGTGATGTGAGCGGTGGGGAGTGGCAGGTGGACGGTTCAGGTGGTGATGCGAGCGGTGCGGAGCGGCAGGTGGACGGTTCAGGAGGTGATGTGAGCGGTGGGGAGCGGCAGGTGACGCTTCGCTCGCCCGCCCGCCCGCCGCTCACCTCCCGCTGTGCGGCCCGGTTCCTAACAGGCCACGGCCCTGGGGAGGTTGAGGACCCCTGCTCTAGACTATGAGGAGTGTGTCTTACCCCCTTCCCTGCTCAGTACCCACAACGGAGGAAATGCACCCTGGTCTCTAAGAACAGCATCACCCCCAGTTCCTCCAGCTCCATTGTGAGCCCCGAATCCAAGCTTGGGAGGCCCACAGGCCCAGACTGTCCCCCGCTTCTGCCAGGCTCACTGGAGGGCTGTGGGTGTGGGGGGGTTCCCTCCACTCTCAGGGTCACGTTCACCCGGCCCTTCCAACCTTCTCTGATTTCTACAAGGCACTAGCACCCGGGTGTCGGCTGGACCACCGACGGGTGGATGGCGGAGTGATGGGAAGACCTGCTTCCGATGCTTCCAGCCTAACCCTGCGCCAGAGGGGCTGGAGCAGAACCGCCTGGCTGGCATCTCTGGCCGCCGCCTCCTCTGGGCCTGCGTGTGGTTGGCAGCCTTTTCGCCCAGCCCTGGTCACATGGCCTCAGCCCCCAGGGTCCCGGTGCAGCTTCCAAAGACCCAGCCCGGGCTCAGGCTCCCTGGCTGAGTCCAGGGCCTGGACAGTGTGAGTCAGATGCACTGGGAGCCGCCCTGGGGGGAGAGAGGGGGCCAGTCCTCCTGACCCGGGGTCCCCAGGCCCAAGCCGAGGGCACGGAGCAGAGCAGAGCAGAAGCCTCCTGGCGGAGATGCTCTCACCGTCAGCCGGGAGCTGGGCACGAATCAGCGAAGCCTGATGCCACGGCCAGAACTGGAGAGCAGCCCACAGAGTGAACCGGCCCGGCAGGACCCAAACTAGGACGTGCTCCTGGGGGGCCCGGCACCGGGAGCCTGGGCAGGACGGCCTGCCACGCTGTCTGGGAGACGGGGCAGCAGCACAGGGAGTGGATGAGCGGGTGGATTTGTACTTCACGCTGGCTCGTGTGCCCCCCGGTGAGTTTCCTTGTCTGTGGGCTGGGGACGCTAAGAGCGCCGGCCTCTCGTCCTGCTGAGAGCTGCTCACCCACTGGCCTTATTATATATCTGTGCAAGTGACCTGAGGTAGTGACAGTGGTAGAGTTTATGTTATGTGTAGTTTGCCACAATAGAAAGAGAAAGAGAAAGAGTAGGGTGGGGTTGAGGCCAGCGGGGACCATCACACGCCGAACCGTCTGTCAAGTGAAAGACTCCTCAGATGATCTCGGACGTCACTTTCAGTTCTAGAAATATCCTCTGGGTCTATGGAGTTAAAGCGTAACGAAGCTCACGCCTGCATCGTCTCAGAGAGCGCTAGGGCGGGTTTCTTTGTGGTTCGGGCTTTGGGGGAGTGGGAGGGGAGACAGCGATCAAGTGAGCTTAGATGGGGAAGGGGCTTAACACACCCCTTCTGCCAGAGAAGCTGCAGTTCATCTGTTTTATATGTTGAGGTTCTACCAGAAAATTTACTTAAAAGAATGTCCCGTTAGAACACCAGCGTCCTCATTGTGTAGATAAAGACAGAGGCACACAGAGGGGTAGGGACCTGCCCACGTGCTGGTGCACAGCAAGGGGCACCCTGAGTTAGATCCCCTGGGCCCTGCCCTCCCCCGTCTGCCGATGCCTCTGTACACACCACACCGTGTCCATTAGCGGACATTCCTAGCATCACTCTCTGCGAATCACGGGAAGGGAGGACAGCCCTCGGCGCCTGTCCCTCGCCTGGGGTCCAGGACACATGTTTTCCCCAACCCAGTCCCCCTCGTGCTGAACACCAGCCTTCCCTGGGGGTCATGGCCAAGCAGCCCCCCGCGCCTGCACAGGGCCTCACGCGTGTGTCTCCACGTGGGTGATGAAAAGAGCAGCTCTTTCTTGGTGGAAAGCTTAATCCATTCATTCAAAAAGATCAGGGAAATTATAATATAGATCCATCTCTGAGTGTGGGAAAAATTATAGACTGTGTTCTTCGCTATAATTAAGCTGGTTTTAGTGGGAGCAGTAAGTACATCTGACAGCAGTGCATTGTTCTTTTTAAAGGTACTTTTGAGACCCAGTGTATCAGAATTAAAACCCTGCGGTCTTAGTTCAGAGCGGCGGTGATTTTCCTTGGTGGGTTTAGGGTCTCACGTCTCATCAGCCTCCGCTGCTCCCCTAGCCCGGTCCACCTGTGCGGGCCGTGGCGGCTGCAGAAGGACTGGATGAGGACGCGAGGCTTCAGACCTTGGTGGTGAAGAGAAGGGGATCTGGCGATAATTTGATTCAGGGGAACATGCGAGACCTGGGAGAGAGCATGCATAGCGATTCGGTCTAGTTGGGGAATCGTACACCTGAGATTGCATCCTGGCTCTGTGTGTATCCGATCAAGGAGGAATTTGCGGCCCCTGGAGGTGGACTTGGAACAGAATTTTTTTCTTCTTTTTCAATGGGATGTCATACAGAGAAGAATGTGACCCCTAGGATACAATTCAGTTAGAGGCAAGGCTGAATGGCTGTATCAGACACCTCACAGGACAGTGACTTAAAGAACAAAATGTGTTTTTCTCTCTTGGAACGGTCCGGGGTAGGCAGGCTGTCCTGCTCCATGAGGTCCTGCGGGGATCTTCTGTCTCAACCATACCCACACGCAGTGTGTGGTCCCCAGACCAGCAGAAGCTTGTTGGAAAAGCAAATGACCAGGGCGGGGCCCCGGGGGTGGGCCCAGAAACCTGTGTTTGTAAAAGCCTTCCAGGGGATTCTCATAGACTCTACAGTTAAAGAACCATTGCTCTGAGGGGCTGTCCTCGTCTGTGTGGTTGAAACTGGATTTCAGGCACATCTGTGGCCCAGTTCTTGGGAGGGGGGAAGATGGTGGAGATGTGCAGGGGCAATATTTTAAGGCTCAGGCTTGGAAGTAGCATTTCTACTCACGTTCCTTTGTCAAAAACTACTACACAGCCAGATACGGCCACTTAGACGGTTGGGAAATGTAGCCACTGGTTCAGTGGCCATGTACCCAGCTCCAACTCCATTATAATGGAAGGAGGGGAGGACAGCTTTTGGTCAAACACTAGCCGTCTTGACTACCTGGTGAATCAAACTAAAGTAAGTTTCAATGCACCTCTCCTCCTCTAGAAAAAGGGGAGGATGTCTGCCTACAGGTCACAGTTTAGTTCGTATGTTTAAAAGGGTCCATGGGGTGGGGAGTAGTCAGGTGTACCAGCCCCCACACGTCTTCCCACCCTCACTGCCCACCCTCACGGGTCTTGGGCAGCCCAACCCTGAGACACCCACCCCACCTGCCCTCCCACTGTGTATTGTGCTGCCCAGTCCCTGCTTGGCAACTTCCAGTAAAAGTCAGGATTTCACCCAGCTGGTCCCTTGAGAAGGAGGGCACCCAGGCTTGGCAGGGAAGGCTGGGTGGTGAGGAGCCTGGTTTACTGGAAGGGAGAGAGAGAAGGCAGGTGAGCAGCTTGTTAAGTGAGCAGCCGTGCACACCTGCTCGGTCCCGGGGCAGCCGCTCATGGGGACTCTGATGTGTGCGGCTCCCCTGGAAGTTGGGTGACGCTCTGTCTCTGTCTCACCCCCACGTCCCACCCTCTGCTGAGTCCCGGCAGCCTGGGCTCTCAGGACTTCCTGCTGCCACTGTTCCTTGCCTTACAGATCCTGAGCTCGCCCTGCATGGGCCACCTCTGAGCCTCCATCCTTGCTATGCAAGGCTTCTCGGGAGGTGCCCCGAGACAGGACGGGAAAGTCAACTCTGGATGGAGGTGACTTCTCTCCTCCCCTCTAAGCCTACGGAAAGCTCAGACCTGAGGAGCCCTGACCTTAGCTTCCCTGACACCACGACCTGATGTTTCGGTGTGCCAGGGGAGCCTCAGCCTCCTTGTTTATAAAATAGAGGTGATAGCACCGGCTTCGCTGAGCCGTTGAGACAGTTAAAGACCTGGCCCCGGTGAGGGGCCCACCGCTCTTCACTGGCCGAAGTTACAGGGGGCTGGGCTCTGGGGGCTGCCGGCCAGAACCTGGGCGAGGCGCTGGGGCTGGAGACGGCTTCTCTGTGCTCTCAAACGTCTCGTCTCCGTGAGTGGGGAAGCACACGTTTGTGGCGCAGAGCAGAACGACCTGCCTCCCTCTGGCGTTTGTTTATTTAATGAGCTACTTTCAGACCCAGCGCGTGTACACGCCACCGCGATGCTGAGCCTTCTGTAGGAGGAGGGGGAGGAAGCCAGTGTATTTTTCAGCCCTGAGATCCCACTGGGGCAGCCCTTAGGGGCTGTGGGCTTCCCCAGCCTCAGCTGGAGAGCCATCCCCAAGGGCTGGAGCCCACAGGGTGCATGGGGGTCGGAGGAGGGGCTGATGCTCGTTCATTTTCAAAGCCTGTGGTTTCTTCTGAGGTCGGGCTGCTCTCGGGAGCACCTGTGTGTCCAGGTGTTTCCCCCCAGTGGAACTGTCCTGGTCCCATTTGTGCCTCATTTGTTTTATTTTCAGAAGGGTTTTTCTACTTTGGTGTACCATGGACATAGGTCTGGGTTTCTCACCTGGGGCTGGCCTTGAAAGATGAGGGGAAGAAGAGGGTGGCGTGGAGAGGACAGAGAAGGTCCGTGGGTGGCTTGGGCAGGACGTCCCGGGAGGCCTGTTGGGAGGTGCTGAGCCTGTGCTGAACCCTCCACGCGAAACGTCCTCCACACTCGCGTGCATCGGGCCGAGGAAAGGATGCTGTAGGTTTGGCTTCTCTCCTTCTCATCACCTCTGACCCAGGTGTCCTGGGGAACTTGTGGGAAATATTTCTCTAACCCTCAGAGCGTGCAGGGCCTTTTCCGTGGCTCTCTGGTGCGTATGTTCATCCGTTCATTCATTCCTTCCCTATCCCATGACACCCTCAGGTCAGGTGCCGAGGGGCATGCTTAGGATACAGGCTGAGCTCAGGTCTTAGCAAATGCTGTGGTTAAGGGAAACACCTTATGCTTCTCAGTAGGGTTGGTGACCCTGAGTGTCAGAGCATGTGGGTTGGAGAAACCTATAGTGTGTGGAGGGGATCGGGGCAGAAAGAGTCAGGGGCTTGAGAAATATTGAATACTGTTGACACCCAATTTAAGATAGTGGTGAAGAGCCAGGACTGAATGAACATCCAAACCGGGATATTTTTTTAAGTGAAAAGGTCCCTGCAAATAGTCATGCCAAGACAATAGGTGTGACCCGGGGCTGTCCAGAGAAACTGGCATTGGGCGGGCAAAGTGGAGCATATGGTCCCCCTGAGAAGAGTCCACTTTGAAGCCAGTCTGCATGACTCTGAATCCCACCCCCTCCTTACTGACAGCCTGGTCCAGGCAGGCTCTATAACCTTTGTCTCCCTTTCCTCATCTGTCACGTGGGGTGATGCTCATGTCTGCTCATGGGGTTACTAGGAGAATTAAAAGAGGGGACCCTTCCAAAAGGCTTAGGACCATACCTGACATGTGGTACACGATCAATAAGTATTGGCCCTTGTTATTTGTAGGTACACGATCACACACACGGAGCCTCAGGTGATGCAGAAATTACGTGACAGCAGCAAGTCCTGCAATGGAGTTGCAACTTTACCCATCTCAGTGAGGGAGATAGAGTCATTGCAGTTTTATAGATGAGAAAAACTGAGGCCCAAAGTCACAGAGCAACTTAGGAAACAGAAATGGGACAAGAACCCAGGTCTCTGGATGCCAAGCCCAGTCCTCCTTAAATCCTGCCTAGGGGCAGAGGGGTTATGAGAAGGGAGGGAATGGGTAGGGGCAACATCCTTCACTCTCTGGGCTTAATGACCTCATTAGCCCTGCTTTGATGGCAGAGGGCTAGCCATGCTATCCCATGGAGGCCCACCCACAGGCCCCCTAGGCAGCAGCCCTCCCCTGGAGCCCCTTCTCCCACCCAACAGAGGATGTTTCTTTCACAGCATCTTGTTGAGAACTGAGATGAGGTGCTTAATGTTCACCAAAACCCTTTCCTTTTTCCCCCTTCTTTTTTTTCCAGTAGGAATATATGTTTTAACGACATAATTAACAAAACTGGAAAGTATACACTCTTTTCAACACACATGGAACATTCACTGAAAGAAACGATTTTCTGGGCCATAAAGCAAGTCTCAACAAATTTCAAAGGACTGAAGTTATACAGAGCATATTCTCCAGCCACAGTAGAATACGCCAGAAATCAACAAGAAAAACACAACTAAAACATTCTCCAAATGTTTGAAAAATCAAGCAACATACATATAATCTTGGATCAAAAAAGAAACTGCAGTGAGGATTAGAAAGTACTTTGAAATGAATAGTGAAAATATGACAAATTAAAATGTGCAGAAAGCAGCCAAAGCAGTACTCAGGGGAAAATACATAGCCTTACATGCATGTATTGACTTTGAAAAAGATCATCAAGCTATACACTTAAGACCTCTGTGCTTTACTATAGATTTATTAAACTTCAATATTAAAAATTTAGAAAAATAGGAAATCATCCGATTTAACAAATTCACACTAAAATACAACAAATGAGTGATAACATTCATCTATTTCTACCTTTTAAGAAAAAGGTATAGAAAAAATGATTTTTGCCATACTTTCAAGTGAAATGCCAGTACAAACTGGAAAATTTCAGATGACCGATGTAGGAGAGTTTAGAAGACTTTCAAATGAAACTTAGACCAACCCATCTAGCAGAAGGTTATACAAAAATTGCATTTTAGAGACACATTTGGGTGAAACAGAACTTAGAAAGGGAGGTATTGATGAATGATAAAAAGAAAGAGAAGACTAGGAAAAATAATGTCCAAATAGATATTTTACAGTTTTATACTTAAACATGGTAAATAGACACCTACATGGTGTCAACTGCACTGTTTCTAGGATAACCCTTGGTAAAGGTCCCCGGCAGCTCGCAGTTGCCTTCTGATGTATAATCTCAAATTGATTTCCCTGTAATTCTATAGAGAGTATAATTCTTTATCATTCTTACCTTGCCTTCCTCCACAACTGGTTAGTTGATAGGTTCTCATGATTTTCAGGCTAATCTCAAGATTAGCCTGAGTTAAATGTTATTAATATTTGTATCCGCCCTTCTTTTAAAATGACTATCCTGTCTGAACCAATCTACTTTTTTAAAGTAAGGTCTTGATCTTCTGCAGTTGAATTTTTCCTGGTCACCTGGGGACAAGGTCTCCTGTCATGGCCATCTAAGTGGAGTCCACGAGTAGGCAAGTGGGCTTAGATACAGAGGCTTTAAGACTATATCCCCAACGATCGGATACATGGCCTCTGGCTGATGTAGTCCATAGAGTTACCCACACCTTGTTCTTCATTCAAGGACCTCTTGGGGGTTGGTGTAATAATGCCTTTACCCTGGCATGGCACTGAGGCTGTAAAAACCAGTACACACAGTTGTTGCAAATTCTTCAGCCCATTTGATCCTCACAGCCAACCTGCAAGGGAGGCAAAGTTGGACCAGCATCAGCTCCATTTCACAAAGGAGGAAGCTGAGGCCCAGAGGTCCTGTGACTTGCCCAGGGTCACGCTGCTGTAGGTGACAGCTGGTATTCACACCAGGATCTTCTGACCCACTGACTAGAACTGTTTTTGTTTGTTCACTCATTCTTTTCATAAGCACTGGGGAAGCCCTCATTTCATGGGTCAGACTGAGATTTTTTTAAAAAGGACCCAGGAAAAACAGCAGAGGGTGATACTCGCCTACAGGCAGAACTTCCAAAGACTCTGTGTATGTATAAATGTAGAGAGTCAGAAGGCAGCGAAACCACCTGCCTCAGGTTCTGAACACGGCCCTGACTAATTCACTGAATGCACGTTGGCACCTGCAAATGAAGCAAAAAATAGTCCCGTACTTAGGAAAACATGAGTCTCTGGGGATAAAGACTAAGAGTTCTTGGTGCTGAGGGGGTTTTTTTATTTATTTTTTTTGCGGTGCGCGGGCCTCTCACTGTTGTGGCCTCTCCCGTTGCAGAGCACAGGCTCCAGATGCGCAGGCTCAGCGGCCATGGCTCACGGGCCCAGCCGCTCCGTGGCATGTGGGATCTTCCCGGACCGGGGCACGAACTCGTGTCCCCTGCATCGGCAGGCGGACTCTCAACCACTGCGCCACCAGGGAAGCCCCTCAAAATCCTATTGGTGGCCATGGAGACAGAAGGCCAGCTCCCTGTCCTGCCACTAATCTGCAGTGTGACTTTGGCCCCAGTGTGTCACCCCTACCCCACCCCCAGAGCCCGGCTTCCTCAGGGCCGAGCCAGGGATGCTTCCCCTTCAGCTGTCCCATTCAGAGGCCCGAGGAAGCCTCACTTCTCTGACCCCTGCAGAGGGACTCTCCACCCACCAGGAATAGGGTCTCAGGCACGTGGAAATTAAACAGAGGGGCAGGAGAGCAAAGAAGGGGCACACATGCGGGGATTGCAACCAGGGTTCACTTGAAGCCTAAATTCAGTTACAGGTTAAACCACTTGGACTGTTTTTTCCTTTCCACCTCTTTGACCGCCACACAGGCCTGGCCTCTTGTTGACCAAGAACCCAGAGGAGGAAAGTGGGACTTATTTAACTGAGGGGGAGGGTGGAGCTAGTTTTTCCACAGCAAATATACTGGTTTTGTCTTTATTTTAGAAACACCAAGCTCCCCCTCCGCCCCCGAGTATGGGGAGTCCGCCCTCAGGGAATGAAGAGGCAGGGCACCCGCAGCCTGAGCTTGTGCTAACCGGAGCAGGCAGAGAATAAGAGGTTGGTGAGAGCCCAGGCGTAGAGAGCGTGTGGGGAGGGAAAAGTCACACCAAGTGCGGCCAGCCGGACTGACCCCTGGCCCCTGACCTGACCTTCTAGGCTTTTCTGCAGCCGCAGTGTCCAGCCTCTGCTCATGCTGTCCCCTCTGGCTGAGCAGCCTCCCCGTGCAGAAGCCCTGCCTGTCCTCAAGGACCACTCCGCCCCCATCGCAACCTGGCAGGATCCATGTGCCGCTTCCTCTGGGCCACCGGCAGGGTCTGGAGGTTATATGTGTGAGGGCGCCCCAGCCCCACGGCTGCTGTCAGCTCCTTAAGGGCGAACTCCAGGGGTTCTATGTACAGCTCCTGGCACACGGTGGGGACTTGATGCGTGTCTGTTGAATGAGCAAAGGATGCAGCTGGCCCAGGGGCCGACAGAGCCTCGTATCTATACGGTCAGGTCCCAGGCACCCGCCTGCCCTCTGCTGCCCTCCCCCAGCGCCCAGCGTGGTCCACTCTGCTCTGGTCTCTCCCTCTGGCTGAGCCCTGCCCTGCCCACCGGGACTTCGGCACATCCAGCCAGCCGACGGGGTTCTGCCTACGTGTCCCTCATCTTCTCTGCACTTAGAGACTCATTCTCTCTGGGGGGGAGTGGGGTGGCGAGAAGCCGTAGAAGAGACGATGCCCCCCAGGTCTCAGGGCCCATAATTTTACATATCCGGCCTGACGCGGTCCCCAGATCCATCCTTCACCATCAAGGCATTTGAGGCAGCCTTTCTGAGATGTCCTACAGCACAGGCCCCCAGGCCTGCTGGCTCTCCCTGAATCCCAGCTTTGTTCTGCAGTCAGAGCTGTGGCCTGGAGACCCGGCGCCCCAAGGCTGCATCACCAGGCTGTCTGGGAAATCTTCGTCCTAAATGTGGACTTTGTGTGAGAGGGTGCACCCACCCTGGGGCTCCGCCCCACCCGCTCAGTTACGTCTGTTCAGATGCAAAGGGTAATTACAGGGTAATTACACTGTGCAGGCCATGGAGTTAGAGAACTGGAAGGGGCTTTGGAGAACACTGACTCGGAGTGTGGTCCCCAGACCAGAGGCAGCATCTGGGAGTCGGGTGACCACCCCCCTACTTCACTCCGGGTGGTCCAGGTTCAGCCCTGAAAGTCCAGCGTTCCGAGCAATCCCTCAGTCCTGGGCAAATCACATAGCTGGTCGTCCTGCCCGGGAGTCTGTTCTCCAGGGTCCCACCCCAGTGCTGATGAATCGGACACCCTGGGCTGAGCTGTCCCTGTCGACCAGCCCTCCAGATTCTGATGCTCCTGAGAACGGCTGCCCCGCCCCACAGATGGGAAGACAGACACCCAGGGGAGGGGGGCCGCTTGCCTGAGCCTGGGAGACGGTGAAGGGACAGAGCCAGGAAGTGTCCAAAGTCAATCAGCCTGTTCGCAGCACAAAAAGGTACTAAAAAGGACCTAGACGAACTGCTGCGGTCAGTGGGCAAGGTTCCAGATTCAGGGGCGGGCCCGGGAAGGGGCCGGGGGTGGGGGCAGCAGGCCAGTTACAAGGCCAAAGAAGAGACGTCCTTGGCTGAAATGGGGCTCATGACATTCCTCAGAGCTCAGGGAAAATGGTCCTGGAGGGTGATCCGAAGCCCTGGTTCCTCCAGTCCCTTGGTGGGGGAGATGGAGGTGGGGGAGAGATAAGGCCAGTCAGGCAGCTTGGGTTCACTTTCCCCTCTCCAGGGGCTGCCGTGGCCATTCCCTCCCTCCTACCCCCCACCCCCCGCCCCTGCCCCTGCTCATAATCACAGGGAAGGGCTGAGGAAAACTGGGGTGAAAGAAGGGCCAGGGGAGGAGAATACATGAGGACGGCTGCCTGCCAGGCCCCATCTGGAACCACTTGGGAGAAACGGGCTCTTCTGCTCCCCCCACCTTCAGCCGGTCCACCCATCCCCAGTCACTAGGCAGGAGGGTTTAGTGGTGGCTGGGAATCTTTCCCAGTGAAATGAGCATGCAAATCTCCCTTCTTTACAAGGCAAAGACACTTCTCAACCTCAACTAGGCCTTCTAGCTGCTTCCCTCGCCTTCTCATTTGAAAATATCTACCTTGGGTCTCCAGATCCCCCCCCCCCCCGCCCCCGCTCCTGGATTCCTGACCCGAGTCATCCTCCGCTGATGCTGCTCTGGAAAAGGTGAGCCCTGCCACGTTCTGTGATTGGCTCTCTCGGCAGCACGTGGTGCTGTGGCCGGCCCCGCACTCGCCTGTTCTCCTCCGGCCCGCTCCCTCGTGCATCCGTCTCCCCAAGGCTGATGAGGTCTTTCCTGCTTCTCCTCCTAGCTGTACACATGGCCTGCCTGCCCATGTCTGTCCCCTGCTCTCCATCCCGCTGCCCTGGGCCTGGTTCAGACCCCCCTGTCCCCTTCTTGGACATCAGCACCAACTGTACCAACTGCTTAACTGGTCCCCAGGCACCCAGTTGGCCCCAGCCCTGTTCTGCCCCTGCCAGGGAACTCTTTCTGAAATGTAGGGCTCATCAAGGGACTGCCTCGCTGCGTGCTTTCCTGTGGTTCTCATCACTTGAGGACATGAGTCCACGTTCTGGGGCTTAGCTGCTCACGATCTGACCCCTACCTACCTGTACACTTCTCACCCCTCCATTTTAAAACCTGCATCAGTTGGCCCCTGATGCAGGTTGGAGACAGACCATCTACTTAGAATTCCTCTTCCTAATTATTTTCATCTTAAAAAAAAAAAGCAAAATTAAGCTTTTTGATGAATTTGATGATGTTTACCATATAGATCTATAATAGTGCATGAATATAATTTATAAATAAATATACATATTTATGGGGTGTGCTCAAAACATTTTAGTGATCGAGTGTAAAGTTAAAAGAGCTTGTGGCCACTGCCCAACATCACCACCCGTCTGACTGCCCCATCCTCAGTGCCCCTGCTCGCGTGCTCTGGCAGACCTTTGTACCCACCACTCCATCTACCACATCAGGGTGAAGTTAGCTATGGGTAATAGAATATTCAACCATGTACCTTAAAGAAGCTACAAGTTTTTTTGTTCTCTCATATAAACTAAGTCTGGAGGTGAGCAGCCCATGGATGGTGTGGCAGCTCCAAAATCATCTGAGATCCAGGTTCTTTGAACTTATTGCTCTACACTTTTCAAACCATGCTTTCCAGCTCATGCCTCAAAATGGCTGCTGGAGCTCCAGCCATCACATCAGCATTCCAACCAACTAGAAGAAGGAAGGGGTGAAGAGAGACATGCCTCTCCTCACTTTAAGGATATTTCTGATGATTAGAGACAGAGAGTGACATTTACTAATGATAGAGATTGATCCACCAGGATGATATCACAACTCCAAATCTAAATGTACTACATAAAATAGCTGCATAATATATGCAGCAAAAATGAACAGAGTTAACCAACAGTATAGCACAGGGAACTATACTCCATATCTTGTAATAGCCTGTAATGGAAAAGAACCTGAAAAAGAGTATGTATGTAACGGAATCCCTTTGCTGTACACCTGAAACTAACACAACGTTGTAAATCAACTGTATTTCAATAAAAATTTTTTAAAAGAAAAAAATGAACAGTTCAAGGATGGATATACAAATTCATGGTCCTAGTGGGAGTCTGATATACTTTTTTCAATAGACAGTAGAACAAGCAGACATGAAATCAGCGAAGATGTAGCTGTGAAAAGTGCAGTTACCAAATTTAACCTAATTGACGCCCATAGAACTCTGCTCCCTACAGTGACAGGATTCACCTTCTCAAACGCACATGAAACATACACCCAAAAATGATACCTTAAGTTGCATACACTGCTTCTGCTTCCGTGCCTTTTGCGAGCAGTTAATCCTGGCTGTACCCGGTAGGAAGAGAGGCTAGGGAGTGTCGTCTGCTCCAGGGGGCCAAGTACCCAACTAAAATGGGGGATTCTTGTCCTAATCTAGAGGGGAGAACAGCTATTAAGGAAGTCAGCAACCTCGGTCCTCCTTGCTCCCTCCCCCTGGCAGCTCTGGTCCTGAGAGCACTGCATGGTGGGTAAGAGCTTGGGCTGAGTCAGAAGCTCCTTGTTCTGTTCGGGCTTTGCCACTTACTTGCTCTGTGACTTGGACAGCTTATTTAACCTGTGGGAGCTTCAGTTTCCTTATCTTGCAAAAGGAATGGGAATAGCCCTACTTCATAGGGCTGTTGGGAAGCTAGAACAAGATCGCCCGTGTAAAGCACTTAATCGTGGGCTTGGCACGTAGTAAGTGCTCAGTAAATTAGCTGCACAGAGAAATTAAGTAACTTGCCCAAGGTCACACAGCCGGGAAATGACAAGGTTCTGACACTTCTTTGGGGGCCTCTGCCAGCCCCAGCATAGGGCCCCACGTATAGTAGGGTCCTGTGTAAGGAGCACAGAACAGGGGGTTAGGCAACCATTAGCCATGTGACTTGAGAGAGGTCATTTGAAAATGAGTCTTAACTCAGACATGTATTAATTTCCTCATTCCTTCTGCAGAAGGTTGGATTAAGTGAGTCCAGAGGTTTTTGCTGACCCTGACATTCCACAGCACTGTGGGCTTCTGTCTTCTCTACCCCTCAGGGCCGAAACTTTACCATTAGAAATATGTTTCTTTTGTTAAATCCTGTCATCTGCCTGAACTCTTTTAAAAATACAGTTTCCTTCAGAGGGTCCTGACCCCTTGGTCTGCAGGTCTAGAGAAGGTTCTGGTACATGAGTCCAGTGGGCCCCGGCTGGGAGGGGAGGGCCAGGCAAAGGGAGAAGAGAATGCAGACAGGAGGGGCTGGGCCCCAAACAGACGGTCAGTTTACCAATGGCCCCGGTGGCCCAGAGGGTCCCTCATCAGGACCTTGTGCACAGTGACCTGCACAACGACCGTGTAATAGCTCCCGGTCCAGTCGCCTGGCTGACCCCATCCAGCACCGCTTTTTACACTTTTTTATAGGGCTTCCTTTTTTCTCCTTCTGTATTTTTTCCACCACCCTACCTCTCAGACTAAATCGGAGAAAAATGGGTTTTGTCTTTTTTTACCAAGAAGACAAAGTCTTAAATTACCTTCTTCAAGGTCTGCAAATAGAAATCCCAAATAAGACAGCCACCTCTTCTTTTCTGTCTTCCTCTCGCCCTGTCTCAGGAGCCCATGAGCTTGAAATAAAACTCAGCACGGTGGCTCCAGGGGAAGTAATCTGGGCCCGGCCGGCACCAGCCGCGGAGAGGCGGGGCAGGGCAGTGGCGGGGGGGCCCGAGCAGACACTGGTGGGAATGGAGGAGAGGGAGATGGAGGTGGGCAGAACCAAGGCCTGCTTGCTCTGGGTCTGGAATAAAAGAGGTCCCCCTAAAGGGGACGGTTCCTAAGGGAGCAGCTACGCTCCGAGTGTCAGAGCGTGTGTGAGGGGGAGCCCAGGGAATGAGAGAAGCCCGAGGAGAGATCTCGGAGGCTGCTTTGGGATTTAGATGCAAACAGGATCACCGGGCACATGAACCCCCATCTTCTCATCCCACTGACGCCACGGTTCCCAGAGAGCCCACCAGCGGGCATCGGGACAAGGGGAAGGAGCATGGTTCTGGGGCAAAGGCTAGGAATTTTAGGGCTGGCGCTCTGGGTTCTAACCCCTGCCACATGTAATATTAATAGCCAACAGTATAGAGCACTTACTCCGTGCCAGGGACTGTGGTCAACACCTCACGTAGATCATCCCATTTCATCTGCAAGACAACCCTGCCACGTGGGCACATTATTCTCTCCGGTACAGAGGAGGGCACGAGGACGAGAGGTTACGTAACTACCCACATTCTCACACACCTTGTGACAGATCAGGGTTTAAACCCAGGGAGCCAGACTCCAGGTCTTGTCATCCTACTGCCAAACCACGCGGTCTACCGACCTGCTTCCTCCTTTGGAAAGTCGAGGTGCTGGGGTGGCCTGGGGATATCGAGGTCCCTTCCAGCACAGATGCTCTGATTTGGGGCTCGTGCCTCACCTGCGCATGCAGAGGTCCTGTTCAAATGATACAGGATTCCACCGCAAGGCAGGCACGCCGAGTGTGTGTGTGTGTGTGTGTGTGTGTGTGTGCAGGACAGGTGAACTTGTGTCCTGCCACCCTGCTAAGACGGGGGCAGAATAAGAACACAGTAGCACAGTGCAAAGTCTGTAGGAAGACTTGCAGGTTAGTCCTGCATCAGAAGGGCCAAACCAAGATCCACAGCGCTAGAAAATTCTGCGTGATTCACCTCCATTCTGTGTCCAGTGACCTTGGCGTTTCTCTGCTCTTTGCTTGGGGCTGCACACCCCCAGTCTGAGAGTCCCCGGCCAGACAGGCTAGGATGCCCTTTGAAGGGAACCTCGCCTGGCTCTGGGCGGGCGAGGTCGCCTCTGTGGACCCCTGGTCACACGTGTGTCTTCTTTGCAGGCCCAGCAACCATGGCCCATTACAAGGTCGATCAGGACGACTGGCTGACCGTCTACTTGAAGTATTTACTCGCTGTCTTTAACTTCTTCTTCTGGGTAAGTGAACCCGGCACGCGCCACCCGCTTCTCCAGCACCGCGTGAGTCAAGCCGTCTTTGCTTTCTGTGAGTCATCTCTCTGGAGCTGATTTTTTCCACATCAGAGACCACCCATGGGCTAATTCTGCCTACTTGAAAGCAAACGTGTACATTTGCTACTGAGGGGGAACCTAAAACTCGGCCTGCAGGTTGGCGTGGAGTCCGTACCGCACAGCAACCAGGCATCGCCATGAGCTTGCGTCCCGGCCTCAGTCCGCAAGGTCTGGCTCTCCCTCCCCTGCTAACTTGCGGCTCCAATGCCTGGTGGGAAATGTGACGGCCTCAAATAACTGCTTGTTTTCCTCCGAAGCCCATTTGCCTTTCATGATTCACATTCTCCAGGCCCGAGGCAGAGAAACATAAGTCCTGGGGGGCCCAGGGCTGCCTCTGTGCATCGGGAATGGTCTCTGTACCGACTCCCCGCCGGGGAAACCACCCGGGCTAGGTCACCCAGGAAGAAAAGAGTCTGTCCACTTGAGGCAATTATCCAGATAATTGGTAGCAGAATACCACCAGGTCCCCAAAGAGCCAGACACTGGAATGTGTCTGGAGAGGCAGAAGGGGGCTAACGGTGCAGGCGTTGCCGTCAGCAGACAGGCTCTGCCGTAGGCAACTCACCTACGCTGGCTGAGCCTGTGTCTCCAGTTAAACGAAAGCTATTTGGCAATGACCAACCCGCTGTTTTGCCTAATATAACTTCCTTGTTCCCAGCCCTTCTGCCTAGAAAAGTCTTTCGTTTTGTATGGCTCTTGGAGCTCCTTTGCATCTGCTAGATGGGATGCTGCCTGATTCAAATCGAGTTTTGTTCAAATCAACTTAACATTTTTAATGCGCCTCAGTTTATCTTTTATTTTTTAAATTAATTTATTAATTTATGGCTGCGTTGGGTCGTCGTTGGTGCGTGCGGGCTTTCTCTAGTCGCAGCGAGCGTGGGTTACTCTTCGTTGTGGTGCGTGGGCTTCTCATGGCGGTGGCTTTTCTTGCTGCGGAGCACGGGCTCTAGGTGCGTGGGCTTCAGTAGTTGTGGCACGCGGGCTCAGTAGTCGTGGCTAGCAGGCTGTAGAGCTCAGGATCTGTAGTTGTGGCGCACGGGCTTAGTTGCTCCGTGGCATGTGGGATCCTCCCGGACCAGGGCTCGAACCCATGTCCCCTGCATTGGCAGGTGGATTCTTAACCACTGCGATACCAGGGAAGTCCCTCAGTTTATCTGTTAATAGTGTATTTCAGAGACGCCCTGAAATGGTGTATGTGAAGTGCTTAATTCCGTCTCTGCACACAGAAGGCATTCAGTAAATGCAGTCTTTTGGGTATATTAGCTGTAGAAGGCCCCAAAATGCCAGCAGATCGACCTGCTCGTAAGGCAGGGCTGAGTCTCGTTGTTGCCATGGCAAAGGATGCGCTCTCAGAAGCCTCTCAGAAAGGCAGAGGCAAAGCTGAGCTGTGTTTGCCTTTTCAGAGTCTTCCACTAAGATTAATGAAATTGCTTAATACTGGGAAGGATCATGGTATAGTAGTTAAGGATTGGTACCCACAGCAAGGCAAGGGTTTAGAAGCGTCTTGGAGAGGGGACATACAATGCCATCTATTCAGAAGTTAAACAATCTGCCGTTTGCTTAAATGCTTTTTGCAAAGTTCCCGAAACGAACAATGAACTTGTTTTATTTGCAACTTTTCTCTTCCTGGGCGAGCGTTTCCTGGAATAGGGAAGTTGTATGGATGAAGACAGTGGAATAATAAAGCCACAGTGATATGATCAGGCCATTGTGTGGGCGTAGATAGTTTCGATTCTCAGAGAGAAATCCGGTGGGGTGTTTAAGATTCTCGCTGAGTGAGGATTTTTTTAAAAATACAGTAAGTCCCTTACATACGAACGAGTTCCGTTCCGAGAACGCATTCATAAGTCCAGTTTGTTCGTAAGTCCAACAGAGTTAGCCTAGGTGCCCAACACAATCGGCTCTATAGTACCGTACTGTGATAGGTTGATAACACTTTTCACACAGATAATACATAAAAACAAACACAAAAAATAAAACATGTTTAATCTTATGGTACAGTACCTTGAAAAGTACAGTAGCACCAGTACAACAGCTGGCACACGGGGGCTGGCACTGAGTGAACAGGCAGGAAGAGTTACTGCCTGGAGGAGGGAGAGGAGGTGGGAGCTGGTAGAGCTGAAGGGTCGTCAGCAACAGGAGACAGAGGAAGCTGCAGTGTCACTCACGCCTGACGCTGATGGCGCAGGTTCTGGTTCCTTTGCTGGAACCAGATGCACGTTTGCATCTTTGAAAGCTTGCACCTGGAAGGTTTGTATGTCGGGGACTTACTGTAATAAGTGTGCTCTTCCAGCTCATAAAGTCTTATGTATCCACTAATAATCGATAAAATACTAAAAATTATAAGTAAGAAAAAAATGGCCCATATCTCAGGGTATTAGGCTCCTAGGGGGCTGTAACAAAGGAGCGTAAATTGAGTTGCTTAAGACAACAGAAATTGATTGTCTCACAGCTCTGGAGGCCAAAGTCAAGTCCGAAACGAGTGTCAGCAGGGCCGCGCTCCCTCTGAGACTCTAGGTAGGACCTTCCTTGCCTCTTGCAAGCGCCTGGTGGGGGCATCGTGGGGTCCTTGGCTTTCGACTGCATCTTTCCAGGTCCTGCCTCAGTCATCACGTGCTGTCCTTCCTGTGTGTCTCTATCCTTACACAGCATTTTCTTCTTCTTGTAAGGACCCACTCATACAGGATTAGGGCCCATCCTAATGACTGTACCCTAATTAATTACATCTGCAAAGATCCTGTTTCCAAATAAGGTCACATTCACAGGTACTGGGGTTAGGACTTTAACAATCTTCCTGGGGACACAGTTCAACCCATAATACTGTCTACCCAGAAATGACCACTGTGGACATTCCTTCTAGGCTTTTCCCTGATCAGGACAACAGATGGTGGTGACCTGCACTGCGGGGGTGACAGCGAGCATCAAATACCTGGGGAGAGTCAAGGGTTTTAGGAAGCAAAATTGACAAGATTTGGTCATTAATCAGATGCTGTCGAGAGGGCAGATGTGTCTAGGATATGTAAGTCCATCCCCGCAGCGGGAGCCCAGGAAGGCAAGCAGCGTGGGGTCAGATGGCGAGGTCACACGTTGGCGTGGTGCGTTTGAGTTGCCAGGAGACCATCTGAGCGGAGATGCCCAGTGAGAGAAGTCAGCTCAGGGGTCTGGGTCTCAGATGGGCATCGTCTCCACCCCCATGGTGGTTGCAGCCACGGGACTGGGTGAGAATCCCAGGGAGAGCATGGGGGCTGAGAATTCAGGCAAGAGAGAGATGTGGGAGTCCCAGATATCAGGGGTGCGTCCAGGGTCCACAGTGTCCCCGTTTGCCCTGTCTAAACCAGGAGAGACCGGGGTTACGATGCCTAGCATCTGAGAGGTACTGCTGGATAACGACCTTCCGTGGACCATCCCCTGTGATCCGCAGGTCAACCCTGGCGGCTGTGTCACTGTTATCCTCATGTTACAGACAGGGAGCAGGTACACCCAGTTCAGAATCCTGCCCAAGGTCTTGTCGTGGTGGTAAGGGAAGCTGGTGCTAACGTCCAGGTACTCTGGTCAGTGATAATGGAAAATCTATTCCATGGCATTTATTAGGCATGTGCTAAGTGCCAAGCCCTGTTGCGGACGCTTGGAATCCGTCCGTGGACAAAGCTCCCAGCATCCACGGAGCTTCTGTGATAGGCCTTCCCTGGGCTGTGCGTCCACGCGCATCCTCCCAGTGCCCCGAGGCTGTGAGCGGCTCTGCGAGAGCCCTGCGTTACAAGGTGGAAGCAGTCTGCCCGAAGCCCCGGAGCTGGGGGCCCCTCTCTCTCACCCCTAAGCCGGTGTGCCTGGCCGTCAGCTCTGACGTTACCTGCTGCCTCCAGCTCTGAGTTCCGCGTTTTCCCAGTGTCCCGGGTGCCGGGAAAACTTGGGCTCAAGTTCAGGCTCAAAATGAGACCCCATTGTCTATTTGCCGTGGAAGATTAGGTGCTGCGGACTGAACTGTGACCCATAGGGGTTGAAGCCCTAACCCTCAATGTGACTGTATTTGGAGACAGGGCATTTAGAAGGTGATTAAGGTTAAATGAAGTCACAAGGGTGAGGTCCTAATCCGATGGGATTGGCTTTACAGGTAGAGGAAGAGAGCTGTCTCTCTAAGCCTGCCCAGAGGAAAGACCATGAGGACACGGTGAGGAGACAGCCGTCGTCTGTAAGCAAAGAAGGTCCTCACCCAAACTGAATCAGCCAGCACCTTATCTGGAGGACTTCCAGCCTCCAGAACCGTGAGAAATAGAGATAAATTGCTGTTGTTTAAGCTGCTCTATGGCGTTTTATTAGGGCAACCTTGAGCAGACTAACACATCAGGCAGATCACTCCATCTCACCGAGCGTCACGTTTTGCATACGTTAAACGGGAACATCAGTACCTGTAAGAATTAAAGACGAATATTTAGGAAAACATTTCGCACAGCACGGTGTCTGGCACACGCCCACCTGGTGCTTAGCTGTTCCGCGTAGCTATGCTATTATGATTAGACTAAGGGGCACGCCTCATCTCTAACCGCTTCCTACGTCCATAGCTCTGGCTTGGCGGCTTCGGGGATCATGTGACCCATATAAGAAGTTCATAGAAGCATAAGAATTGCTCACGTGAAGCAGCATTCACGAAGCTAAGCTTGCCCTTACCGCGTGCAGTGCACTCCGGTGCTTTCTCCTCTATGGCGTGGCGGTTTGGTTTGGTTTGGTTGCTTAGCACAGGTTACCACCCACCAAGTGTAGCTCACAGCCCTAAATGTTTACATCCCAAAGTTTGAAACACCCAGAGCAGTGAGATGGGGGGAAACAGCACCCCCTCCACCCCCAGGTGGGCAGGATTCAGGTGCCGGTCATGCAGTGCAAGGTCCTGGTGAGACTTTAAACCGAGTCTCCGCCAGCTGCCACCGTAGCACAGTGTGAGGGTTATAAACCACCTTACACTCCAAAATGATTCCACAAGCACTCTGTCATTACCTTCACTCCCATTCTGTAGATGATGAAACTTCAGCTGAGATGCCTGGCAGAGCTCTAGGTCAAGTCTGGGCTTTCTGACTCTGCGTCTGCTGCCCTTCCCATCTCCATAGACCACTGACTCGTAACCACAGCCTTAGACCCACCACTCTGATGCCTACTTGGACTCCAAAATGTCTCCAGGAGTCAGGGTTGAACCTGGGTCAGGACGTTTTGATGGTGTGGACAGTTCAGACACGCAGCGCATGAAGATTATAAGCAGAACTGAAGTACAGCATCGCAATACACACCCGCATCCTGTATCTAAGCTCTGCCCCACCTCTGGACCCCTACCCCCTACTCAACCCATGCCTGCCCCCCATCCTTCACCATTGCCCTGCCCCTGACTCCCACCCCACCCCCACCATGCAGTTCGACTAATGCAGAGTTGAACATGACCATCTCACTGGGCAGGGGCGGCTCCCTTGGATACAGCTCCGGGTCAGGAACCAAAAATGCCAAAGCTTTCATGACCCTAAAAGAAAGTGTGACCCAAGCTTCCTACGCAGCCGCCTAGGAAATGCTTTACCTCCCCCTCGCATTTCCTACACGGGTCCCTACAGCTCCCATCACCCCTGCAACGTTGTTCTCTAATGTATTATTTTAATTAGCTCCTTGGCAGTGTTAATAATCAAAACTTTTCCAACCTCCCAGGAGCTACGCAGGCTGTGGGAGAGCCAGGGAAGCAGCGGCTCCCTTGCCTGGGGTGGCCTTGCCTCCGGAAGCTCTGTCCTGCCCGCGGCGCTGGCTGCAGTGTCAGCACCTCCCTCAGGGGCCAGTGGGGCTCAGACTCCAGGGGATCCCTGGGGTCCCTTAGGGGGACACGGGCCAAGACAGGAGGCAGTGGTGATGGAGGACTCGCCCGACCAGGGCAGTGAAGTGGCTTGAGAGCATCCCTCCAGGGTCCCAGGGGAGGGCCTGGTAGGGAATAGCCTCCGCTACCCCCCTGCCGAGGGGAGAAGCCTTCACTCTGTTCACCATCATCCCACTGATGGTGGCCTCTGCCGACCTCCTGGGACAGGTCATCTGAGGAAGAACAGCTGAGGGGCCCCGTGGCTGGCGTTTCTGCTGCGTCCCTTCTTAAGGTGCTGTGAAGTCGCAGGACCCCGTGGTGTCCGGGCATCCTGCCTCTCTCTGTGCTTCAGCTTCTGCTGGGGGACAGGCCCCTACTTGGGGGAAATGCACATCTGGTCTGCCCAGGGCCACGGTGGGGAGACCGGTCCAGGAGGAAGCCTGTGGTGGCCACTCTGAGCCGTCGCCGCTGCAGCCCAGACAGCCCTCAGCTTGCTTGGGAGTGTCCGCAGCCCAGTGGGTGAAGAGGGCATGAAGTGGACATCAGGTTTCTTGAGTTCTAGGCCCCCGGCCTGTCACGGGTCCTTGGAAAAGTCACTGTTCTCTGGGCCTCAGTTTCTTCATCCGGAATATAAAAGGGTTAGACCTGACTCTTTCCTCTGCCCCCTTCCTCTGTCCCTCCTGCTTCCATGGGGAGTTACGGGGCATCTGTCATACGTGGAGGGCTCTGCTGCAGATGCTAAGATGAGTGAGGTTTAACCAAGAATCTAGAGGGGGAGGCAGACGAAGTACCGAATGCAGCAAACATGCCGTGACGCCTGTAACTGCAGAAACCCGTGCGGGCGGGGACGAGCAGGGCGGACAGGCTGATTTGCTGGGAGGGGGGCGGGGACAGCGCCAGGCAGCATCCCTCCGGGTTCTGAGCTGCGTGTGGAAGAGAACAGGTGATGTGAGTCCCCTCCCAGCCCCGACCCGCAGTAAGTCCCGTGAGATGTGCCCGTGTGATGAGGAGACTGGCCCTTGCTGTCCCTGCAAGAGAGTGAGAAGTCCAGAGTGGCGACCACGGGGGTCCTGGTCTGGGCCGTGGTGGTGCCGTTGATGAGACTGGGGGGGGGGAGGGGCGCGGAGGACAGGGGTGGCTCTAACTGGGTGAACACTCATCCAGCCCCTGGTCCTTCCCAGTCCAGGTGGTGCTTGGCACCTGGAGGCCCCCAGCAAACACTTAGGGGAGTGGACTGCACCACCACCTGTGCGACCTCCGCCCCCTCCCCGTGCCACGGGCGCCCCGGCACTGCGGGCAGAGAGCACTCCTGCCCCGGGGTCCTCCCGTGTTGGGAGCCTCAGCGTGCTGGGCCTGCTGCACCGGCCGGTCCCCTCCCCGACCCCAGCCCAGAAGCCATTCAGCTGCTGACGAGGAGAGGAACACCCTGCAATGACCTTTGCACCCCGCCTGCTTTCCCCTGGGTCTGACAGGCAACTTTCTGGCCATGTTTCTTCTCTATAAATGGGCCGTTCCTAAAATTACACGGCCTGGGTGACCTGCCCGCCCCTCCCGGCCTGCCCGTGTCCTGGTTGGTAAGAAGGCCAGCTTCACCCTCTGCAGGGCTTTCTGCCTGATTGGCTACAGGCTATGGTTTTGAAAAATGTACTTAATATTCCGAAGAAATCCAACCCAGTCTCTGTAGGGAGCCAGATACTGTTGAATCAACTCTATGCAAATAGCCGGTGCACAGCTCAGCAGGGCCATTTGGCTCCGGCCCCAGTCGGTCTTCCGCAGGGCCTCTTCCACCGCTCTTTCTGCTGACCCGGCATCTCTGAACCGCTTGACGAAAGCCACGAGCATCTTGCTGGAGGTGTATTGGCAGATGGTCGTGGGGACATGTCACCCATGCGGAAGACCTCCGAGCTTGTCATCCGGCCATTTTACAGATGAAGAAACTGAGGCTTCCAGAGGCGAAATGTCTGCACAGTCACACACTTAGTCAGGGGCACGGCCAGGGCTGGGACCCAAGCCCACTGACCGCTTCCCTCCCAAGACGCCCTCTGGCGATCCGTCCCGACGTTGGGCAGCTTTGACTTCTCCTGTCCACAGGAAAGATCGTTTCCTAAAGAGCCAACCGGGTCCCAAGCAGGACACCCCCTGAAGGACTTGAAACTCTCTTGCCCCGGATGGCAAATCCCATTGGGTGTCCCCAGCAGACACTATGTGACACCCCAGGGGAGGTCTGGGGGCCCCACTGACTCGGACTCGCCTCCTGATTTCTTCTGCACGTCAGGGCCAGTGTGAATTTGTTGCTGTCCAGACCTTAATCAGGACAGCGTGTCCGCCCAGACCCTCCCCTGTGGGCGAGGGCCCTGCTGCCGCCCTGGCTGAGCTGCAGCCCTGCCTGCTTTGCAGATCCCAGCCATTCCTGTGACCGGGACATGCTCCTCTCTTAGGGGGTCAGTGTGCTGCGGCTGCATTGCTCACAGCACCCCTCCCTCCCCTGGGAGCACATAGTTTCTTCCTTTCTTGCGTAATTTAACTTTCCTCCATTTGGACTGAAAATACTGCTCCTTGTCACCCCCCTTCTTCCCCAAAGCTCCTGTCAAAGCAAACATCCTGGGCTTCCCTGGTGGCGCAGTGGTTGAGAGTCCGCCTGCCGATGCAGGGGACACGGGTTCGTGCCCCGGTCCGGGAAGATCCCACATGCCGCGGAGCGGCTGGGCCCGTGAGCCATGGCCGCTGAGCCTGCGCGTCCGGAGCCTGTGCTCCGCAGCGGGAGAGGCCACAGCAGTGAGAGGCCCGCGTACCAAAAAAAAAAAAGCAAACATCCTGATGCAGACAGGGAAGTGGCAGGAGGGGCAGTCCTGAGCTGGGCCAAGGGCCTCCAGGCCGCGGCCTCAGGGGAGGATGTTCTTGGGACCCTGCTGGGGGAGGGGACAGGACTGACCCCTGTTGACTAGGAAACTATGCGGTGGTTCTCAACTGGAACCACCTGGGAACTTAGTAAAGGATCCAGGCCTGATCCCACCCCCCGAAATCCAGGCACCTTGGTGATGTGCGGAGGTCTCTGGGTGGTGGTGCGGCCCAGCTGAGAAGCACTGCCTTAGAGGGTGCAAGGTGGGGGGGCCCCAGAGACGTCTGCGCCGGGGTCATTGTGAGATGCAAGATGAGGCCTCAGCCCCCGAGCTGAGTGCATTATTTTACGTGGATGACGTTTCTCTGGGCAAAGCACCCCAGGCTTTTCATCAGCTTCTCAGGGGGTTCCATGTCCCCCAGCAGATTAGGTGTCCCCAGTGCTGTCCACACGCACCCCTTTGGGTGGTTCCAGATGCGATGCTAAGCCTGTGGGGTTGACAAGCCTAATGGATGACGCGCCTGTTTCTATGAAGACGCTACACGCGTCAACAGTGAGATCCACTCCGTGTGGTCACGTGGACTATTTCATGCTGCTCAGAATCTCTGCTTGGTACTACCACGTGCCTTTGATTAATCAAGAATGAGAAATGAACTGTTACTTCATGCACTGTGTTTGATAGGCAGAAACCTTTCAAAACATAAGACCCGTGGGAAAAGTAATCAAAGGGGCCCTTGATGGTTATAGTTGGGACCCACTGGCCTAACACGTCCACCTTGTTTGAGATGAAGAAACTGAGGCCCAGAGAGGTTAAGGGACCCTCTTTAGGTCACACAGCCAGTTATGCCCAGTTGAGACCCTCTCTCGAGCCTCCCGGGCATGCTGTAGGGGCAGAAAGATTATGTGCAGAATATTTTGCCGGAAACCCTCCCTTGACACGATCCTGTTGACCCAGACGGAGGAAATTCCTCACTGGTCCTGGAGGTTATGTGGCCAGAGGTAGCCCACGCTCCTGAGAATTAGAAAGCCTGTTGTAGTCCAGGATTTCATCCAGCCTAAGATACCATCACTTGTAAGATACACCATTGTTTTCTGTACCGCAAGGCAAGAGTGCGGCCAAGCGTGGTTGTAAGATGCCATCAACCATAAGATGTGTCTGGTTTTGGAGATGTTAAAACGGGAGGAAAAATATGTGCCGTGGAATCAAAGGAGGTGGATTCCATTTGGAGCCGTGCGACGTCCTTCCACCTGGTTCTCTTACCCGCTAGAGGTGCTAAGGGGGATGAAACGCCCCTTAAAAGAAAACAGATGTATCTAAAAAGCAGGAGAGAGTAGAGGAGCAGGCCCAGCCCAGTGTGTGCGATCCCAGGACAGAGTCCCACACTGGCCCTCAGCAGACCTGGGTTTGCATCTCAATCTCGAAACTCTGGGTGGGTTTCTGGGGGGGCGGGGGGGCGTGTGCAGGAGGGTGTCCTCTCGAGCACGCTCTATTCTCTCCAGCCTCCATTTCTTCATATGCAAAAGAGAAAACGCCTGCTCCCACCTGCCAGCCCTAAGCCTCCCGAACTACTGTGAAGCTCGACGAGGCGCCTGGTGCAGCCTCGTTGCTAAGGAGCTTCCGTCTGCCCCGCTGAGGTCTGCGAACGGCAGGCGGGTTATACAGAGTCATCGGGGCAGTGGGACCAAGCCCACTGGGGCTGCCCACCTTCAGCCACACTCAGGACCCCCTGAGGGAGCGGCAGCCCCCATCTGAGAAGAACTCATCCTCAGATGAGGCAGGGAAGCTGGGGGCCATCTGCCTTCCCAGGAGCAGGGGGCAGATCTGGTCACAGGTGCCGGGGTCCTGCCCCACCGCAAACCCTGGGCCGACACCCCTGCTGTTCACCATCTCGCACTTCGGGGACACACACACATACTTTGCCCAGGATCACAGCCACAGAAAGGGTCGTTCAGCCTCACTGCGGAAGGAACAGGGCAGCTGTATTTCCCAGGGTCCCTTCCTGGGATCAGGGCCGAAAGGGATCAGACGGCCAGCAAAGAGGACACCTCCCCCCCACTCAGTGTCCTGCCGTCCCAGAGCGACTCCAGCCTGTGGAGCGTGTGTCCCTCCCTTTGCGGGGGCAGTTCGGCGGAGCTGCAGACCCGGGCTCCGAGCTGGGGCTGGCCCTGCCCTGTGTCGCCCCACAGAGGCGGCCCTCGGGCAGCTCCCCTTCCTCTGTTGGCCTTGTCCTCTGTCTGTAGAGCAGAGATGAGAAGCCCAGTCGCGCTTCCCCCACAGGCGATGAGAAGGGGGCTTGTGAAAGTGGCCTGCCAGGGAGGCAAGCCGGGGAGGAGCGCTCGGGGTTGGGGGCGGGGACGGCGGGAGGGGGTCCCCACAACTGGAGTGTCCCTGCCTCATGACGGGGATGCACGGGCATCGTGGTGGGAAGCACGGGACCGGGAGTCAGACCTGGACCCAAACTCTGTCCCTGCCTCTCCCCTCGACCATGGGTAAGCCTCTGTTTCCCCATCTACAAAATGGGCAGCCAGACACTTCCCACGGGCTTCTCAAAGGACCAAATGAGATGATGCTCGTAGGCAGTGGGTGCTCAGACCCGGTGTCCCGCAGATGGGGGGCGCCGCGGTCATGGCCGTGGGCGTCTGGACCCTGGTGGAGAAGAGCGGCTACCTCGGCGTCCTGGCCTCCAGCACCTTTGCCGCGTCTGCCTACATCCTCATCTTCGCGGGCACGCTCGTCATGGTGACCGGCTTCCTGGGCTTCGGTGCCGTCATCCGCGAGGACAGGAGCTGCCTCTCTGCGGTGAGTGTCTGCCCGGCCCTGCCCAGCGCCGTGGGCAGAGGGAGGGCCACCTGCCCCGGGCTTCTGAGAGCCTGACCAGGCTCCGCTCTGAGAGCCCCACCCAGTGACGCTGGCCTTGGTCTTGGAGGCCTCGGGAAGGCTGCCATGGTCTCCAGGTGCTTGGGACCTAAGCCAGGAGGGCACCTTGGAGGTGGCGGCAGCACTGCTCCTCCCCTTTTTTCTCCTCCTCCCCCGCTCCTCCTCTTCCTCTGTCCAGATTTTATCATGGTGATTTTCAAAAATAGGCAAAAATGAAAAGAATGTTACAATGAAGGTCCAGGTCATCACCCAGACTCACTGCCACCATCTCAGAGCCAATCCTGTCCATCTGCACCCTCCCCTGCTCCCCGCCCACCCAAGGCCCCAGATATCATGTCACCTGTAAGAATTCCAGGGTGTACCTCAAAGACATAAGGATCCTTTTTTAGAAGATGTAATGACAAGACCATTATCACACCTAAAAACAATTAATAGTCATTCCTTGATATCATGAAATAACCAGGCAATTCCAAATTTCCCCAATTGACCCATGAGCTGTTCTTTTTTTTTTTTTTTTTTAAGTTTATTTGAATCAGAATCTAAATTTGTCAGGTCTGCGTATTAGAGTTGGTCGATGTGTCTCCCAAGTCACTTCTGGTCTCTAAGCTCCCCATCAATCTCTCTCTGCTTTTTTTTCCTTGCAATTTACCTGTTGAAGGAACCAGGTCATTTGTGCTTTGCTGTCTCCCAGTCTGGGCTTCCTGATGCCTTGCTGGTGATGTTCTCGTAGTTGGGTGTAGAAGCTTGATCAGACTCAGGTGTGACTGTTTGGGCAGGTGTTTCATGGGTGAGGTGGGCAGCACAGGCTCCGCGTCGGATGCCCCCCTGGAAAGCTGAGAGGACACCCGCACCCCACCTCTGGCTCCAAGTGTCAGGAAAGGAAGGGCTGCACTCGAGGGGGCAGAAGCCGGAGTCCCGCTCAGGACTCCCAGACCCTCCCTCCCTCCTGGGCACCTGCTGCCAGGGCAGGCTCCCTGGGGCCCGGGTGGCATCTCCCCCTTCATCTCCCCAGCGACAAGCCCAGCGCGGGCAGGGTAGGCTGCAAAACATCTGGGCTCAGAAAGGAAGGGCCGGGGCTGGAGTCAATCAGGCTGAGCCTGGAAAGGCTGCAGGAAGAAGCCTTGAGGGCTACGCCCTCCCTGCCCCGCTTCCCGTGCCCATCACTGACGTGGCAGCCTCGGCCCCCCGCGTCTGACCAGAGAGAGGGGGGTCCGGAGGGGCCGAGCCCCGCCGCCTCTTGCGCCAGCCGTGACCTAGCTTTTCGCTCTGAAGGCAGCAGCACCTGCGCCCAGGCTCAGCGGGACAGCCCTCCCCTGCCTAGCAAAAGTCCTTAGCTCTGCTGAGGGTCGCCCAGAGCAGGGTGCGGGCCGCGTGGACGGTGGGGGGTGAAGGCCCACGGGGACCAGCCACCGGAGCGTGGCTTTGACTTGAGCTGTCCTTCCAGCCGTGGGACAGGGGTGCCCTGAGCCAGCCTGTCCCTGCCAACCGTCCCCAACTCCTGAGTCCTGGTGAGCCTGCTGACACCCTCGATTGGACCCGTGTGAGCTGGATGAGGACACGAGACATGACTGAGGGACCGGGCCTGTGGTGTAGCAGGTGGTGAGGAGCAGGGGGGTCCAGCCCTCTGGGACTGAGGCTTACAGGGACCGGGGCTCCTGGCCCGTCCCCTGCATCATCCGTGACCCCCTTTGCCCTGCTCGGCCCTGGTTCTGCAGGAAGCAGGGCCTTCGCCTTGGCCTCTGGTCTCGGCCTTCGCCCTCTGGCCTGGGAGGCAAGCTGCCGGCCCTCCTTCCCACCCAGAGCCCTCCCTCTCGGTTCTAAAGGAGTCCTGTGGCCCGTGGTCCCCTGCAGCCTGGGAAACAGCCCCCTGCTTTCCACCGGGGTGCGATTATAACACAATGGGCTTGGATCACGGAGCGCCCCCTTCCTCTAAAAGCAGCCCTGCAGAGTCACAAGCGTCGTAACCTCTGTGTGCCAGGCCGTTCTAAACGCTCAGGCGTGTTAGTTCCTTTGATCCTCATGCCAGCCCCACGTTTTGGAGGCGAGGAAGGTGGGGTTAGAGAGGTTAAGCCATCAGATCTGGGTCACACTGCTGGCGGGTGGCCGTCCCCGGGCCCCTGCTCCCACCCGCCGCTCAGCACAGCCTCTAGAAGGCGCCGTTCACCCCCAGGTGAGAAAGCTGGCCTGGGAGACGGGGGCCAGCGCGGGCCGGGGCTGCCGTGTGATGCCGCTCTGTTAGAATCACCTGGGGAGCCCAAGCGTGCTGGAGGGAAGCCGAGCGGGACAGCGAGTACAGAGACACCGTCTCCCGAGTCTGTGGACACCTGCGCAGAGCAGCTGCCCTCAGAAGTCTGGGGGTGCAAGAGTGACTCCCGCGGGGCCCAGCTAGGCCCCAGGGCAGGAGACGGGGTGGGGTGGAACCCTAGAAGTCCTTGCAGAAATAACTGTGCACGGTCAGAACTCATCCAGGCTAGAAGGGAACCCAAGGGCCATCGAGTCCAACACTCCATCCAAGGGGCTGCAGGACCCCGGGGAGAGTGGGGGTCACCCAGATGTTAATGGGGGCACTCAGCGTCAGTGGCCATTTTGGAGGCTGTCAAACCATAAGCTCTTTTCCCCTTGGCGTCTCGGAGGCCAGAGGGGAGCCGAGGGGTCTGTAATTGGCCGCTGTCTGCCCGCCCAGCCTCCCCTTCCTACACGATCCATCCGCGAGACGTGTCCCGCCATCCAGGCCGAGCCATTATGAAAACACGTCTCCAGCCTCCGCAGTCGCAGCCTGACCGTCACTTGGCCTGGGGACCACCCCTGTGCCCGGGGCCGGGCAGAGACCGTGCGAAGACCTAGGAAGCCCAGGGGCTCGGTCTGGCCTGTGGGCCGGGAGCACACCTCTTGCTCCAGGCTTCTGAACTTCAGAGGGTCGACAAACAGGTGGGCCTGCTTGTCTCCCTGGGCCTGGAGGCGGGGCTGGGGGGCGCAGGGGCTGCTGGACAGGCAGGTGTGAGATGCCGTCCTTCCTCCCAGCCCCACTTGACCCTCCTGCCCGTGTTCACTTCTATCCCGCCCAGAACTGACGAGTTCTCTGCCCCGACATCACTAACCAGACACATCAGAGAGGCGCTAACTTGAAAGTGAGGTCAGGAGAAAGCGCGTGTGTGGACACACACACAGCCACCCGCCGCCAGCAGCGTGGGGATGAGGGCTGACAGACAGCAAACCTCGAAGCCTCGCATCTTCTTGCTTTGCTTTTCCCCGCCCGACCCCTGAAAGAACCAAAGACAGACCAGGTCCGAGGACAGAGCACAGGTGAGGGGGCGGATCCTGAGAAACCCACATCCTGGCCCATGGGCCTCTGAATTACTGAGCATTTGAATGTTTAAGCCAGGAGGACGGCTGGAAGACTTCTCTTGGGTTAACGCAAAGTAGGAATTTTAAAACCCATGTTCCCGTTTAGAGGCAAGAGGGATACTTAAGTCAGTCTAAAAGTGTTCTGTGGTTCCTGGAGCTTCTTCCTTCCTGGTCTCGCTTCTTTCTTCCCCCTTCGTGTCTAACTTCCTTTTGAAATCTTTCATCAGCTAAATGGACAAATGCAGTGAGGGTAGCTCTCTACACAGCGCTCCCTAAAGAGGAAAAGGGACGATGAAAGACCAGGCGTCTGAATGATGGGCGTCCACCTTGCATTAGGACGAGGGAGGGGCTTGACATCAAAAGTTCCCTGAGAGCTGCCTGGTGAGGGCGGTCCAGCTCCCTTGGGCCCCCGGGGCTGGTGTCCGTCCTGGCCCAAGCCCCTCCCCCAGCACATCTGCAGTCCCTCAGACTCACTTTCTCAAGAAGCAAATGTTCATCGGGGACAGGAATAGCACATCTTCGCCGGTGCTGAAATGATGACCAGCGCGGAGCCAGAAATCTGCAAGGGGGAAAGGGAACAGGGTTTAAATTATTCACACCAGATCTTCTTTTTTAGCAGGCTGCATGAGAGAGCCAGATAATTCAGGCCATCTCAGCCCGAGGCCGATGACCAGCACAGATGTCACCCTGATCCAAAGAAAGGGATATTTGTAGCGTTTGGAATATGGGCTCTGAACACTTTTGTATCTTCAGCCAAATGAAGGTTAGGATAGATGGTTCAGGCTCGACTGGTCTTTGTCAGGGGTTCTTTTCTATTTAGGGGATGGACTCAAAGGAGGGAGTTGTAGAAACAGTTTCTGAAAATGAGGGGCCCCCGAGTTGCAACACTTCCATCAGATACATCCAGACTTGGATAACCAAAGGAGGAAGGACTGCGGCTGAAAAGCAGTTCGTAGTGCATCCTGCCTGGCCCGCTCCGGGACCTCTGGGACGTCACCCGGCCACTCCCGGCCACCGTGGTACCCCCTCCCCATCCCCATTCAGGGTGAGGAGTGAGGAGGGGAACGAGGCAGCATTTTAGCTCTTAGGAAACGAGTCACCACATTATATAAAGATCATAAAGTGTGGCTATAATTATCACTTGCATCACCATCACCAGCTCCTTTGAGAAGAAGCCTAAATAAATGGAGTTATTCTTAGGCCGTGACTCCCAGGGTCCTCACAGCTTGCTGGGACACTGTAGAGGCAGGGGATGCAGGCGGCGTGGAGGGTGCCTGGGTCCCCTCGCCCAGGCCTTGGACCATGTCCTCCCCGGGCTGGTTCCTCACCCACATGTTACTTTGCCGGGGCCCTACCAGCCACCCAGCCAGCTGGTCACAGCCTACTCTGACCTTTGAGTCACTGCCCACGTGCGTCAAAGGAATGGGTCCTGCAGCCAAGGCCTGGGGAGCCCCAGCTCCGCCCCGTCGGAGGAGAGGACCTCTCCTCATCCGCTTGGCGTGGGCAGGAGGATCCTCGCCAGGCTCCTGGGGAAGCAGGTACAGATAACGTCCCGGAGACGCTGCACGAGAGCCCCGCGGTCACGCAGCCCGCTCTCCCAGCAGGCCTGGCGCACCCAGGCGGGAGAGGCCCTGGGCTGCACGCGGCTGCCTCCTGGATGTGGCCCCTTCCTCTCAAGGCCCCGCAGATCCTTCCCCTCAGCCTCCTTCTTGCTGGCCTTACTTGGGTCAGGGGCTGTGCAGAAAGGGCTGCCAGGCGGCTGATGAGTGAACTCCCCACCCTCTCCTCGGCCACAGAGAAACAGACTCTCCTGAGGTCATATGGGCCTCACCCCGGCTCGGTCCGGGCCCTTCCGCTGTCCCAGCTGGCATGGTCCCCTTTTCCTGGACGCCTCCAACACAGGGAGTGGGCACGCACCTTCTCGTGACTCGGGGCCCGTCGTTGGCATCCCAGGTGTAAAGGGAAGCAGGGAGGTGAGAACTGGGGACAAGTTACCCAGCTGCCTGCCACCTGGTCCACTGGGAAGTGGAGGGCAGGCTGCAGGGCGCTGCGGGGTGCAGGGGTCGGCTGTGCACCAAGGAAGTGCTTCGGCTGGGTTGGAGATGAGTCTAACTCAGCTATGTGTGAGTGGGTGACCACCCCGCAGTGGGGGCCGAGCAGGTGTCGGAGCAGACCGACCTCGGAGAGGCAGCGCGTGTGTGGGTGCCTGTGTCTGTACGGTGTGTTGCAGGAGGGCAGGGATGGTTGGTAAACCGCATCTATTTGCGTCCCAAACCCCGGAGTTGATTGAGGGAGTATCCTCTGCCTTTCCATCATTCGGCTTCCTGCTTCCTTTCCTCAGCAGAGTCTGGGTTTAACCACGTCCCCGGGAGGGGACGTGCTCTGGTCCCTGTCACCTAGCTGGGCACAGTCAGCGCCCTGATCACTGAGCCCTTCAACCGAGGAGATCCTCAGAGCAGGTGATCTGGACAGCAGATAGTCCTTCAACAAACGTTTAGAGGCCCCGGGTGTATGCAGACGTTTTTCCTTCCCAGTATCATTTCACTCCTTTTTACGTTAACGTTAAAACAAACCCTATGCCACAGGCACGTGCCCAGCAAGGAAGGCCTGGCGAGGGCTGGCAGCTGGGGAGGGCTGACCCGGAGAGGAGAGGCTCCCCTCCCGGCCCCCGTGTAGGCAGCTGGCAAGGTGGTTGAGAGCAGTGAGTGTCGCCGCTCTACTCTGACGGGACTCCTGGAAGGACGTGGCTGGCGGGGGCAGGTGGGCACCTCCCCCGCTTTGCTTTGGCCCTGCAGAGCCGGCCTCAGCTCCTGTCCGCCAGCATGAGCCAGGGGTGCAGGCAGGGGGTGGGACCCACCTTCCTTCCCATCAGTGAGGTGAGCGCGCCGGCTGACCCGAACCTCTCGGCAGTGGTAGCAGCGCATCACAGACTTGGGGCTGCAGGCCCCTTCCGCCACTGGGACCCGGACGGGAGTGGTGGCTGGATAGCTGTCTGGACATGCTGCCCTCATGTCGGGTCCCGGCACTGGCCTTGGGACACGGGGTGCCCTCTTCCATCTCACCATACTTCACACGGAGGCTTTAGAGGTGCTTAGAATCAATGGAGCATAAGAGCAGGAAACAGAGAGATGGCAGTCAAATGTCATCTTTATTCCTAGTGAAGCTGATGGGAGTGTGTGTCTTCACACCTGTGTCCAGAAGCCTTAGCAACTCCAGCTCTGGGGAGACATGCGTACATGCCTAAGAAGGGTATCACTCAACCCACCGCGTGGTGGCGAGCAGAGAATGTGGCATCCGGAGGACAGACTGGCCCCAAGGGGAGGGAGGGAGGCCCGCTAGCCAAGCAGATTGGAGTAGCCGTGAGTAAGGATGGGGGGAGAATCCGGGTGTCCTTCTAGATGTCCCTGCAGGGAGGCGGGAGGCCAGGACAGAGGAGGCTTGGCCCTGACTGCACAGACCGATACAGCTGTGGCACCAAGACATTCTTCCCATCTTAGCCCCACATTTTATGCAGACGGCCCAGAGAGGGTGAGGGACTCCCCCAGGGTCACACAGCATCCTGTCCCAGAGGCCAGACTCCCAGGCCAGGGCGCCTTGTGTGACATCACTCTCTTCTCTGACCAGCACCCTTCAGGCTCAAGACCCACCTTTTCCTGGGCTGCAGCAGATGTAACTGATCCCCGCCTGCTTGTAGGAGCAAATCTTCTACAAGGGGCAGTTTTTACAGCCAGCTACCTTCCGCCACCTTCTCCTCTCCAGTTTTCCGCAGCTCACGCTCCAAGTTACAGTGATGGGCCTGCCTAATTCATCCGCCTCAACAAGCATTTCCAGCACATTCCAGACTTCCTGCCCTTCTGGGCACAAGGCAGGGTGGGCCGGGTGGGCAGGGGAGAGGACGCGGAGGGACTAAAACCCCGTCTTGGCTTGGAGGCTGGTGGGGAATACGAGACGCCTGTATGAAAGGACAGAGGACCGTGTGGGTGGGTGACATTCCCGTTTGGCTTGATCAGAGCCCCCAGCCTCTCTGAGCCCCCAGACTTTTCCTAACCTCCAGGCTCGGCAGGAAGTCTACTCAGCCTCCCTTTCCCCCAGTAGCCAACTCTGTCCTAGAACGATCACTGCTGGGGACCCCGGCACCCATCCCACCCTGGGGTCCCTGCCACCTGCTTTGTGCTACCCCAGCCCTTTGCACAATCTCATCTGTGCCGGCGTGAGCACAGGTGCCCACAGGCTATATGACATCTCTCCAGGGCCCGTGAGCAGTCAGCCCCAAGGAACACCCAGGCCCTTTCAGGGGACTCACAGGAGGCAGCAGTGGGTGACCTCCCCCCTCCCGAGCCCAAATCCATCAGGCGGTGGCATCCCCCAAGTCCCTGGGCCCCTTACGTCCAGGGGAGCCTGCTCCTGTCCCCCCGCCAGGCGCTGCCATCCCCTCCTGACCCTGCTCTCTCCCCCCACACAGCCGAACTCCTAGCAGTCCTAGCCTGAAGTCCAGTGGATGCCTGGCTTTGGCTTGTGGTTCTGGAAATGTGTTCTCCTCCTGTGAGCCCCACAGTATGACCTTGGGACCCCCAACATTTTGGCTCGGGCATTGGATGGCCTCAGCTGCATCCTCTAGATGTGTCCCTCGAAAGCCTCCTGCCTCCGCACGGCCAATCTGCTCCCTCCTCTGCCCTCTTCCAACTGCCCCTCCCTCTGTGGACCGGCCCTCCTCTTCCCAGCCCCTCGGGCCAGCACACAATACTGTATTAGCATCAGACACGGGCCAGAGCACACCCTGACATCCTTTATAGCAGCCCAGAGCTGAAGTCGCCGTGGCTGGACGGCCTGGGCCGGGAGCCCTGGGCTGGGCCAGGAGGATAGAGGTCACCTTCATCCTTCCAGCAGTGATATCTTGTTACTGGAATGGCTCAAGGCTCCAAGGCTCTTTTCTGCACGAACGGGCGGGCAGCTGCGCCCTGAGCCCTGACAGCCTCCAGCCGGCGGTTAATTACCAGAAAATCACGCGCCCTGAGGTCACTGCCGTTTAAGCATCTGGCCCCGCCTTTTCCGGTCCGGCCTCTCTGGCTGCTCCAAGCTGCTGGACCCTCCCACGGCTGTGATCAGCTCACACAGCCAAGCGGGGGGCTGCAGGCTGGTCTTCTCCCCGTGACTCGGTCTCGGCTGCAGCCTGACTCTCCTGTCTCACTACCTCCCTGAGAGTAGGCCGGCTTCCCCCCTGCCCCAGCCCCGCCTGCCTGGACACAGCCTGGTTTCCATCGCTAATCATGCAGAATGCAGAGCGGACAGAGGAGAAGAGCTTCGGCCAAGCTCCCTTCTTTGTGGTAGAATCAATCCCGTGGAGAAATTCCGGAAGTCCAGTGGTGTAAAGTTCTTAAAAGTTACGTCAACGAAGGCGCCAGCTGGGCCAAGCCGTCTGGTCTCGTGGGTCCCAGGAACCATGTCCCGGCTTGGCCCCGTGCAGGGTCAATCCACCTGAAGACTCACCTTCTAATTAATCACCGTCATGTCACAGTGAGGAATAATTCCGCATGCGTCCTGCGCAGCCTCTTATTAAAGAAAGCATCGGTTTGGTTCAGAGAGTCCTGTGCTGTCTCAGCTTCGTTTGGGATCTGTAGCTTTAGAAAATATCCAACTTTGCTTCCAGTTCAAACTGTTCCATTAGAGAATTAAAGGGGAAAAAAAACACAAAACTTTGGTAGGTGGTACAGGGGTGGAGGTGAATGTTTGGGTCCCGTTCTGTGCTTACCAGGCTGGTCCCTTCTGTGTCTGGGGTCCAGTCTGGTGTATTTGGAAGTGACGTGTCCTTATGGAGGGCTCTGGGGGCAGAGGCTACAAGAGGTTTCTTTGGAATTCTCACTGCTGGTTTCTCTCCGACCAGGATTCCGGTGGTCGATTCTGGAAGGACTGGGGGTGGGGCCGAGTGTGAGGCCGGCTGCTCGCAAAGCTCAGGGGGGCTTGAGGGTCGGGGGGTGTTGGCGTGGGGTGGGCTCCTTCCGCCCCGCGGTACACAGGGGCAGGGCAGAGCAGGTGGGCACACGGGGATCAAAGCCAATACACTCCCGGGAGCAGGACAGGCGTGAGGCCCGTGAGTCAGACAGGGGTCAGAAGGAAGGGTGAGGGCCATGGGGTCGCAGTCAGGACCTCTTGGCCCCAGGAGGCCTTTGTGGAGGCCTTGACCAAGCTCACACTTGACGGCTGTCAGCTGCACAGCACAGACGTGCTCGGAGCAGCGAACACCGGGAGGGCCCGCAGAGACCAAGGTGCAGCCCTGTGTGCCCTCTCGGGGTGTAGCCCAGCTGTGCGGCCCCCAGACTCTCAGACGGTCAGGCCGGGCTGAGTAAAGCGAAGGGGACAGACGTGGGCGTTAGAGCTGCGGCTGTGAGCCCAGCACAGGCGTGAAGGCACGGGGCCCTTTGCTGGGGGCCGGGGAAGCTGCCTGGTTGGTGCTGAGGGCTGGAGGCTGCATGGGGGCCGGAGAGAGACCCTCCTGCACCTGGGTTTCCCCTCTGTCTCTTGTCACCACCTGACACCCGGCATCCACCTAACCTGCCCCCCAGCCACGCTGTGAGCTCAGCCAGCCCGCCCGTCAGCCATCAGGGTGATCCAGCGTGTGAGCACACAGCCCTGCAGCCAGAATCCCTGGGTCCAGTTCCAGACTCAACCACATGCCGGCCACGTGGCCTCGGCCAGGCTGCAGCCTCGCCACACACGTGTGTGGTGCTGGCGCCCGCAGAGCACCGTGACGAGAAGGGCCGTGCAGGGAGCACCCGGGTGGGTAAGGCACTGGTTCTCCCAGGAGGGCTGATCTGGGGCTTTCAGGAGTATTTCGGTGGAGGGGATGCTGTCCACTGCTCCCGCTGTAGAAGACCTGCCTTTCCTCTGTGCCTGAGAAGGCAGCACCCCCTGAGTTGGGTTATCACCTGCTAAGCCACAGGCCAGGCATTCTGGTGGTCTCTAGGGAATGGTGGGCTCAGGGTCCAGTACGTCCAGACTTACACTGAAACATGACTTCTCCACATTACTCACAGGGGATCTGAGAACTTTTTATTGACTTTTGTTCAATAATTCCCAACCCACACCAGGCCGAGTTGAAAGGGGCTGGACTGCAGCTCCAGAACCTCTGCAGGCTTCCCAGAATCAACCGTTATCCACAGACTTCAACAGCCCACCTCTGCCCAGGGGCCTGCCCGGGGACCCCAGGCACAGCCAGGCTAGCAGCTTCCTCTCTGCACCCCGGGTGCTGGCGCGCCCGCAGCTGAAGCCTCGTAGGCCTCCCTGATCCTTCCTCGAGTCGGGGGGAGCAACCTCCTGCCCCAAAGTTGCCCTCCAAGGCAGGTACGGGGTAAAGCCCCTCCCCTGCTTCTGTCCGTGTTGTTTCAGGCTTCTCAGGAACCGCAGAACCTTCCTGAGATCTTTTCTGTCATGTCTCCAATAGTGCATACGGGCACATATGCAAATCAAGCCCCAGCATCCGCCTTAGAACCTGAAGGTAAATGTGTAAGTCAGAGTTTCTCGGCGGCCTTGGCACTGGCCTTGACATTTAGGCCGGATCGTCTTTGCCACGGGGCCTGCCCTGTGACGGTGCGAGGCTTGGCCGTGTCCCCACGGCCTGCACCCACTAGGTGACGGTAGCACTCCTTCCCCGACTTATGACAACAAAAAATGGCTCCAGACGTTGCCAGACGTGCCCTGGGGGCAAAATCGTGCCAGGCGGAGAACCACTGGTATAAATTAAATGGAAGTAACAATTCCGTGCCACCCACGGGTCAGCAGAGGATTAAGCTGCTGCCTCCAGGCGTGGGCTGCGAGCTCTGGCCAGTTCCCCGTCTCACAGGCACGCTTTGTAAGAAGCGCACTTGCAGATCTTAATCCAGGGCTGCTGTCCGAGCATCTAGACCCAGCTGGGCACCAGGCCCTGCGGAAGAGCCGGAGGAGCCTGAGACAGGGTGCCTGTTCCCCAGAAGCTCACGGTCATCCTGGAGAGACGGCGCAGTAGCACCAGAAGCAGGCTCGTGGGAGCAGTGGGTGGAGTTACGTCCCTCACCCCGCGGAGGCCACGCCCACGCCCGGGGCTGGGATGAGGGGCGGAAGGCAGGCAGGGTGGGCCCCGGGTCTAGCCCAGGGGAGAAGGAGAAGAGCTGGAGTTCTTGTCGGGACACGAGGCGGGTGAAGCGCTGCAGGCCTGTGGCTGGGACCCGAGGGCGGGCTCGTGGAGGCTGTGGCGGAGCTGCGTGTGGAACTCCAGGCAGGGGGACAGGGCAGAGGCGCGGAGGTGGGGGGCTGGGCCTGCATTCAGACAGCCCCCTGCACCGTGGGGCGAGATGATTTGGCTGGACCCGGGGCGTCAGGGGAGGCTTGGTGGAGGGCAAGGCGGAGGGCAGAGGCGAGGCATGTCAGAGCTCAGGGCGCCACGTGGCAGAGCCCTCCAGCCCGGCCCCGGTGCCCAGGCTCCAGCCGGCCAGCTCCAGAAGCCAGGCTGCCAGGATCCCAGGGAGTGGGGACTGTCACCCCGAGCTATGAGTCAGGGCCTCCCCCGCGCAGGTGAGTCACACACCTGCAGCCCTCCTGCCGCTGGAGCTACTGCCTGGAACCAGTGCCCGTGCCCACCGACCACCCAGCCGTCCTGTCCCTGGCACCCGCCCTCCGTCCTGCAGAGCCCAGCCCGGCCCTGAGCCCCCTCACAGAGGCATCTTTACCGCCGGCCGGAGCTCCTGGGTGGGAGGGAGCGTCACAGCCTCTCGGGACCGCCCTTCCCCTCCTGACGACTCCGGCAGGTCGGGTAGTCTGTTTGATGCCTGCTGATGCGTCAGAACAGTTTTGAGGGGCTGGCAGGTATTCATTCAGCCTGCCATCATGTCAGGATGTGGCTGGGTCGCCCTCCGTTCCCATCCACCCTCTTCTCAGCCTGGCTTCGACAGCACCTGTGGCAGCAACGTCCCCAGAGCAGCGTGACACTGCCCCGTCTCCAGGACCACCCTCCCACATGACCCGCAGCCGGAGGGGTGATAGAGAGGAGCCTCGGCCCCCGCTGCCCTCCCCCGGCGCGGCCGGCATGGGCGTGCGGCGCGCACCCAGGAAGCCAGGGGAGCAACTGGCGGTCACTGCGCGTAGGGAGGAGAGCGGCCTCGGTGCCGGGCGGGCAGGGGAAGTGGAGGGGCCGCCGTGTCAGAGGAGCTGCAGGCCGGGCATGTGCCCCTGGTTGGGAACGGACAGAGCTCGGGCACGCAGGCTCTCCTGGTGCAGCGCTGAGCCTGGGCTTGGAGGGAAGGGGACCAGGGACCTCCACTGTGCTCTTGCCTCAGGCCCGACAGATGATTAGGGCCAGCGGTCGCCACTCCTGCAGAGACTGGGAACGCTTCCCCACATCCCCGCTTCCCCACCACTAGCAGCTCTGATGCTGGGAGGGATGGGGCCCAGTAAGATGGGGGCGGGGGCACAGGATTCACTTAACTTGAGAGGAAGCCTGGCTCTTGGGTGGAAAGTTCCTTCTCTGTGCCAGCTCCCCCGTGGGCTGGGAGGTGTCCAGGCCATGCCTGCAGACCCATGGACAGGCATCCCTTGGAACTGGCCCCACAATCCCCGCCCTGCCACTGTCTCCTTCCATCTGTATCCCCTCCTGCCCTCCTTCCTTTCCCTACCTGACAGGCCCTGAAGTTTCAGAGCTCGCCCCCAGGCTCAGCCTTCCCTGGAACCCAGTGATCCAGTGACCAGGGGCTGCGGCCCTGGCGTGGCCAGCCAGGTGGGCGGCCCTGGGGGGAAGGAGGCGGCACCAGCCAGTGCTCGGGGGGGGGCGGGGGGGGGGGGCTGAGCGGCCCCAGAGGGCCCGCTTGCAGCCAACAGTACCTCCCTCCTCTTCCTCCCCTTCTTCCTCTCCCCCGCCCTCATCTCCATCCTCCCTCAGCTCCCTCTCCCTGTCCCCTCCCAGCCACGTGGGCCTGGCATGCATTTCCGACCCTTGGCTCCTGTAAGAGCAGCCCAGGACCAAGCAGTGACACCAGGTGGGAGTGGGAGAGGGATGCAGGCCCATCCTCCTGCCGGTCACAGCCGGGTGCACAGCCTGGAAGCCAGCCAGCAGGGCTGTGACAGGGGCGGAGCGGTGGTGAGGGGAATTTAGAGCCCCTGCAGGGCTTTGAAGGGCTGTGCCTTTCCCAGGATCTGCGCTTTGCTGTTCCCCAGGCTTGGCTGTAGCTGCCCAGCCAGCATCAACACGCTAAGCCTCACCGGCTCTCCCCACTCCCTGAACTGCAGCCCCCCCACCCCTGGAGCTCTCTGCACCCTCCAGGCTTCCCACGCTCTCCCCTCCACCTGGCATGTGCTTCCCACTTCCTTCACCTGGCATCTCATCCTTAGAGATGCCACTCAGGTGCCACCTCCTCCAGGAAGCCCTCTCTGACTGCCCTCCCCGACCTGGGGCCTCCTATAGTTTCTAGGACCTGCCCCATAATAGCATTTATAACACAACGTTGTAGGCACTTACTTATCTGTCCCTTCCACCAATAATTGAGGCCAATAATTGCCTTACTTAACGATACCTGGCATACAGTAGGTGTTTAATAAACATTGGGTGGGTGGACGGATTAATGAACTGACAGCAGACCGGTACATGAAGGGTGGAGGGGGGACCTCCAGGCCAGCAGCTGGGAGAGGCGGGTGTCCAGACCCCCGTCCAGGGCTGCTGGGAAGAGTAGGAAGAAGCTGTGAGTGATGGGAGCCCCCCTCAGCTTTGGGGAAGCATTTGTCAGAGGTCTTGAAGGGCCGGCTGCCTGCCCCGGGCTTGACCCGGCCGTGACCACCTTCTCTCCTCGCTCCTAGTATTTCTGCCTGTTGCTGGCGATCTTCCTTGTTGAGCTGGTGGCGGGGGTCCTGGCCCACGTGTACTACCAGAGGGTGAGTGAAGCGTCCTCCTCGTACTTTCCCCGTCGGCTCCCCAAGGAGGGACAGTGCGGGGAGGGGTGCATGGGGCTGGGGAGGCAGCAACATGCGGGTGGTCCTGGGCCTCACCCGCCTGCCTTGGCCAAGGATGCCACGGTCAGGTACCCTCCCACTGGGTGCTCAGTGACGCAAGGGTGATATCCGGCTGGTAGAGACAGATGACTGCACTGGCCTTTCACGCCAGCGCCCATACGACTGATGGATGTCCTCAAGATGACGACTGTAAATATTTTTAATGTCACCTCAAAATGAAAATCAACAGATACAGCCCTCCATATTCAGGGGTTCCGGGTGCACAGATTCAACGAATCATAGATCAGACATATTTGGAAAAAATTCCAGAAAGTTCTAAAAGGAAAAACTTGACTCCGCCGTGCACAACTTTTTTTTTGGGGGGGGGGGGCGGGGGTGGTGGGAGGGGGGCTGTGCTGCGTGGCTTGCGGGATCTTAGTTCCCCGCCCGACCAGGCATTGAGCCCTGGCCCACGGCAGTGAAAGCACCTGCACAACTATTTACGTAACATTTACACTGTATTTACAACTATTTACGCAGCCTTTACGTTGCATTAGGTGTTATCAGTAATCTAGAGGTGACTTAAGTATACGGAAGGATGCGCATAGGTTATATGCAAATACTGCGCCATCTTATTATACACAAGGGACTTGAGCGCCCGCAGAAGATCAGTGCTAGTCCTGGAACCACCCCAGCTCAGCCCATCACACTCCACCTAACGCAGGTCCCCAGCCTTCGCAACGCCATCTCTAGGGACCCCGCCTCCCGCCCGGGGTCCCAGTTCACTGTGTGGGAGGCCTCGGCCATAGCAACATTCAAGTTCAAGGAGCTCTAGAGTAGTGGGGGCGTGTCCGTGGGTGGTTCTGCTGACGTACCTTTCCTCTCCACCCTCCTTAGCTGAGCGAGGAGCTGAGGCAGCACTTGACCCGGACCCTGGCCCAGAACTACAGGCAGCCCGGCGCTGCGGAGATCACAGCCTCCGTAGACCGTCTACAGCAGGACGTAAGCACCTGCCCTGCGGGCCCGAAGGCCACGCAGACATGGGTGCCCATCCTGACTCTGTCCCTTCCCGTCTGTGTGACCCTGGGCGAGTCACTCAGCTTCTCTGAGCCTCACAGGGCGTGGGAGCATTAACTACGCCCATAGGTAGAAGTCCCTCCCACCACGAAATTACTTCCTGAATCCTGGTTCCTTCTTTCCTCCTCTTCTGCCCTCCCCTCTGGGTGCCTGGTGGGCAGGAAGCTGGCGGTACCAGGATTCGGCTGAGGCCCCAGAAGAGTGAACTGTGACAGGCAGAGGCATCTGAGCAAAGCCGCTGTAAGAATTACCCAGTTGCAAGCCATCGGGCAGAACTAGGGGCACAGAAAAGCGGTCTCTCCTTTCCAAGAAGAGGCCCAGCAGATCCCCGCAGTGAGGCCCACAGTCCTGCCAGAGGTTGGGCGGGGCAAGTGGACCTCAGACCAATATGCAGCCACTGGCCACACGTGGCTCCTTACACCTAAACGTACACCTCAGGCCCTCGCTCACACTCACCACATCTCACTGCCCGGTGGCCACGCGTGTCTAGTGGCCACCAAGGTGGACAGCACAGGTACAGGGCATTTCCACGTTCCAGAAAACTCTGTTGGATGCTGCAGCTTGCAATCTTGGGGGTTTCGTGTTGGAGAATTTGAGACAATGCTCCCCGCCTGCCCTGGTGCCCCTGCTCCCTGCCACCCATGCCACCCTCACCCTGTGGGCCCTGTGCCATCCTGCGTCTGCAGTCCCACCCTGGGCCTGGGGCCGTGGCCTTTTTGCCGGGACCCCAGGCAAGTAGAGGGGGAAGAGGCTGGGGGACCCTGAGCTCCGGCTGTGTCTTAGTTCAGTAGGGCGAGGCACCTGCCCCATTTCCCCGAGACTGGCCCAGCTCCCAGGGGCTCTCTTGTCCTCCAGTGTAGTGGCGAAGGGCAGCCCTGTCCCCAAGGTGCACACACACCCGGCTGGGCAGCCCCGTCCAGCTCCGTCTGCACTTGGCAGGCCTCCCACATAGGAAGTGTGCTGGGTCGCTGCCCTGGGGCCTCTCTTAGGAAGCCCGACACCCCACAGGCCACCACGGTCCAGGTGAGGCTGGGGGACCCTGACATGGAGAGCGGGGCCGGGGAGGCCAGCTGGGCTTGCCGGGGGGAGAGGACAGGAGGGCACAGTCTAAGCAGAGGGGGCCAGCTCTGCAGTGCTGCCCCGCGGGCACCAGAGCACATGGACTCGGGTTCCCACACATGCCAGGAACACCTAGAACACCCTCACAGGGACCTGAGGGACATGGGGCCCGGCCCGCATCTTGGGCCTAAGGACACTGAACCCTGAGAGGCAGCGTCTGGGCTCTGGGCCGCACCACAGGCCTGTGTTCACGCACGTATGGTGACCACAGGGGGCCCCTCGCTAACTGCCTCCTCTGTACTGGGCTCGTGGCCAAGTGCTTTACGTGACCCGCCGCTTTCAGGCCTCACAGCAGGCCTCGTGGAGGTACCTGGCCATCCCCATGTTACCGGGGGCAAAACTGAAGCCAGGGGGGCTAAGCGACCTGTTCAGGTGGCATACGAGGACAGTCCCGCGGGATTCCCAGCACACGCCATGCTGTTCCCTGCTGTCCCTGCTGTTCCCTTCCGCCTGGCCCTCGGGCTCGTCTGCTGCCCTGCGGGGCCTCCTTGGCCCTTTGCCCACGTGAGCACCTCTGTCCCTCCTACTAAGTGATAGTCAGTGACAAGCTTGGGAAAGCCAGGAGCTTCTTACTCAAGTTCAGGCCCAGGGCCTAGCTTCACTCTTGGCACACAGCCGGTGCCTAATAAATGCTTGTTAACTGGACTAAATGTACCTCCACCCCACACACCAGACAGCCTCACAACAGCCGTGTTCTGTGGCCCCTACAGGGACTTGAGTCTCAGTCCCCTAACTCGGGGTGCAGGAAATAAACCGTGTCCAGCCGTCCGGCTCCCCTGAGGCCCGGGCTGGTGCTCCCCACGCCCCGGAGCCGTGTGGAAGCCCCTGGTCTTGTTCGGCCCCTCTGCTCGGCACTGAGCTGGCTGTGTGTGGCCTCTGGGCACCTCTGTGTCCTGCAGGTCTAGGGGATCTGAGGCTTCGAGGCCTGGATGGGGGGCATCTGAGCCTCTGGGAAGGCTGCGACCCTGTGCCGGTGGGGGGGTGTCCTACCTCCCTGGATGACCAGGAAAGCACCCCCTGGTGGTTTGGTGCTGCCCTGGGCCTGCATGCAGCGGTGCACGGCCCCACTCCCTGGGGGACCCGCTGGCATCCGTCTCCCCACATCTTCTCCCAGACCCTCCCTGCCCCAGGGACACCCAGCGCAATCTCCTGAAAGGACGTGGGTGAACAAAAAGGTGGTGATCGGTGTTCCCGCCACCGGCTCTCCACCCGCCCGGAGAGGAGGGCCCCGCAGAGCCAGCCGCCCGCTCCAAAGAGGGGAAGGGAAGAAATCGCGGAAGCAGAGAGGGATTGGCTTAAGATTGAAGACTGTCCTGCGGCCCGTAAGCGAGGGGCTGGAGGCCCCGCCCCTCCCCCGGGCGGGTCCTCGCCTCCAGCCCCGTCTCTCGCTCCAGTTCAGGTGCTGCGGAAGCACCTCCCCGCGGGCGGGTCCTCACCTGCAGCCCCGTCTCTCGCTCCAGTTCAGGTGCTGCGGAAGCAACAGCTCAGCCGACTGGCAGCACAGCACGTACATTCTGTCTCCAGAGGCCGAGGGCCGCCGGGTGCCCGACAGCTGCTGCAAGACCGTGGTGGCGCGCTGCGGCCAGCGGGCACACCCCTCCAACATCTACAAGGTGGAGGTGAGTGCCCGTCCTGCCGGGGGAGGCGGGCGGCCCGGAAGGGCTCGAGATGGGCCGGGTGGAGATCATACTCACTGGCCACGACACGGCGGTGGGCCTTCCAAGGTCCCCACGAAGCCTGGGGGCGGCAGCCGCTCCTGGGAGATTCGGGGACATCGTGGCACGCCCCTGGGCCACCTGAGAAGCCCACGGGCACTTGAAAGGCTGGACCCGGCCCTTTAAGTGTCTGGCCTCCCTGAGCTGGGTGGGCGTAGCCCCCCAGCCAGCCCTCCCTCCCCATCCTCACACACCTCTGGACCAAGGGGTGTGTGACCTGCCTTACTACCTTCCAGGGAGGCTGTATCACCAAGCTGGAGCAGTTCCTGGCCGACCACCTGCTGCTCATGGGGGCGGTGGGCATCGGGGTGGCCTGCCTGCAGGTGAGCCGGAGCAGGGATTCGGGTGCGGGGGGCAGTGTCTGGAACTCTGAAGCCCTCTCTCGCTAGCTGAGGTCGCAGATCCTGGCCCTCTGCCCGCCCTTGCCCTGCCTGCCCCCTCCTCCCCCATCCCCTCCTCTTCCTTCTGCAGCCGAGAAAACGTGAAGGAAAATACCCGGGCCTTGGGGCCACCTTGAACTTGTCAGGCACAGAGACCTGGGAGGAGTGGGAGTGTGGGCTCAGGTATGTGCATGCACTCTGTGTGTGCACGCGGGGGTGTGTGTGCACAGCCTGCTGGGGTCCGAGTGGTCCATGGGTGTGTCTGCATGCCTGGGTGTACGTGGTCGGGGCCGGATGCCCATATGTGTTTAGGCGGGCTGTGCATACGTGTATATTCTCGTGCATGGACACGCGCTCATTCCTCTGTGTGTGCGTGTGCGCGTGTGTGATGCACGTGTGTGTGCCCCTGGAGGTATGTACACCCAGCTCTGTGCTCTGAGGACGAGCGATGCCTTTTGCTCTGTTTCACCACTCCACACCCCTCCCCCGGCCACCACCCAGGAGTCGAGTTGCGGGTGCAGCCTCAGTTCCTCATTTGTAAAAAGGAGCTGATGGGTGACCAGAGGGGATGGGCATCGAGCACATACATCACTCAGCTCATCGCTGGGCAGACAGCAGACACTCAGAAAATGGTACCCACCACCGTTTCATCGTTTCTACGTGGGCACAGCATCTCTCAAAAGAGCCGAGTTGTCTCCTGTCCCCCTCACCCACACTCAGGTGCAGGCGCAGCGAGCCGGGGGCGGCAGGTCGGGGGCACTCACACGGCCCTTTCGCACCGCCCAGGCAGGCCTTCCGCTCGGTGCGCTGAGCCCCGGGGGGCCGCAAGCCGGAGCCGGGGGAGGGATGCTCTGCGCTGCGGCTCCTACTCTGCCGAGCTTCCCGGACACCTGTTGCCGACTTCAGGTGTTGGGGGCCTGCTCTGCGGACGCTGACCGGACCTGGGCCGCACTCTCCGTCCGTTTCCTCCTGACCTCTGTTCTCAAAAGCGTGAAGCTGAAGATGAAGCAGTGAGGCCAAGGGCAGGGAGCGGGCTGACCGCTGAGCCCGAGGTCAGGGTGGGACACGTCCAGCTGTAGGAGTAACGCAGAGGAGGCCGGGTCACCAGGTCGAGGGCAGGTGCCCGCAGCCCCCCGTTGACCCCCACCAAGGGCGGCTCATCCTCCACAGCGCCCTGTGGGACAGTGCTTATGCGCCGGAGAGAGTGTCACCGGGCCACCTCTGGGTCCCCATCCCCGGCCCATTTCCTCCGTCCGTTCCGCTGCGGCGGCCGAGCCTCGGGGCTCCAGCGCCCCCTGCCGGCTGGCTCTGGAGCTACCACCCAGCCTCGAGGAGGGGCTCAAACCAGGCCAGCCCCTCCCCCGGGCTGCCATCCTCCACCAGGCACCTAGCACCTTCCCCACACCCGCCCAGCCTGGCGCTTCGGAGACCCCCAGGCCCTGGAGATACAAGGCCAAGATGTCATGCCCCCCTGTCCTCAGGAACAGGGGAAGTCTTGCCTGGAGTCAGAGGCCCCCGTGGTAGACGGAGCCCCCCCTTCTGTGTGATCTGGGGAGCCACCCTCCCTCCTGAGCCTCAGTTTCTTTACCTGGAAAATGGAGGAGTCTGATGTCTGCAAGCCTTTTTTAAGCAGCAGCGATCTCTCATCCTGGAAGTCTTGCACAGGAACCCAGTTATTCAACGTGAAGCCAGAGCTGATGCGATGGAGGAGTCGGGAGATGAGCCTGGCGTGAGAGCCCTCAGGAAGCACTTGGCCCCCCCGCGATTTTCCAACTTTCTGGGAAGGCTCCCGCCTCAGTGAGACGGAGGTGCTGCCGCTTCTTGGGACTTAGGTAGATGTCTCATGAATACTCTGAAGACCAAGCAGGAAGCAACGACAAACGACGAACGTAGCAAAGCTGATTCCAGCCAGACGTCGCGTGTGCCTCCAGGGCGCGTGGACCAGGCACTGGTCTGCCTGCAGAGATGCTGGCAGGCTGGATGGCCAGGATGCGAGGGGGGACGGGCCTCCTGGAGCCTCTGAGGGCTGCACGTTGAGGTCACCTGGCAAGCTTTAAAACACCCCGGGCCTAGGCTGCACCCCCAGAACAATTAAATAACGCCATCTGGGGCTGGCAGCCGGGCAGCTGTGTGCTTGTAAAGCTCCCTGGTGGGTCCAGCGTGCAGCCGGGAGGAGACACGTGAGAAGGAGCCCTGGGGGCCTGGAAGTCAGCAGTGGGAGAGATCAGGAGCTGGGGGACAGGACCGCACCCTCACGGTCCTTAACGCCCCAGACAGTCCTGAGGGGGGCGGGCAGGGGCCGGAGGACAGACAGAAACGGGAAGGGGAATTTACAGGGAGCCCGACTGGAGAACTTTCAAAGAACTGGAGCCAGCCGGCAGCGTCCCTGAAGAGCGCAGAGCGCTCCTGGCTGTAGCTTGGGACAGCGGTTGGGGGCTGGTGGGGACACTGAAGGACAGAGGTCCCGCACCTGCCAGGTTGTGCACCTGTCGCTTTCAGCAAGAGCTGGCAGGGCCCCCCCACCCTCCCGTCTTGTGTGACTCCGTACACTGGATTTCCAGACCCGCAAGGTGCCCCACATCGTAGGCTTGTAGTCCGGGAAAAACTCGAAGATTCTCTAGGCGGGTGTGTCAACCCTGGACACACAGTAGAATCAGGTTTAAAATCTACCGCTGCTCAGGCTCCATCCCCACACATCCTGGCTGTTGGTCTGGGGCGAGACCTGCGCACGGGTGTTTTCTAAATCCCTCCAGGTGATTCCCGTGTGTGCTCGGGGCTGAGAACACGCCCCACCTATTCACGTACCTCTGGGGCACCAGGCCAGGACCCAGCTCCACCCTCGCGGCCCCTTCCGTGGGTGCGCTTTGGAGGCTGTCCACGCTGAGGTCACTTTGGAAGCTAATTGTCAGCGTATTCTGGCCAGGAAGCTTCTATCTAAAAAGGACATAGTGGCTCAGCCCCTTTTCCGACCGTCCTCTTCACACACAGAATCCGGGATCCTCCCTCTCAGGGGCAGGGTGGGCAGAGGAGGGGGAGGGCGAGCACTCTTTGTCAGCTTTGTAACGGGAGCTGCTGTGTGCCAGGCGCCCTGCCCAGTGCCAGGCCACACCAGCCAGCAGCACGTGGTCCCCTCTGCTAGGGGCTCTCACTCAAGGGGAGGAGACACACAGAACACAGGAGCCACGCACAGTCACAGTGTGAGCCCTGGGGTTTGGGGAGCACATAGGAGGCCTGAACCATCGTGGGCAGTCAGGGAAGGCTTCCTGGAGGAAGTGATATATAATTAAGCCTTGAAGGAGTTTGACAGAAGCAGAAGGGGGAAGCATGCCAGGGTGAGGGGACTACACGTGCAAAGCCCTGGCTGGCTGGGGGATGGGGGAGGTTTATCCTGAGGGCCCTGGGGAGCCTCTCACAGGCTCAGGGTGCAGAAGGGGCTGGGTGCCATGGTGTTGGTCTTGTCATACTGAGTTTCAAAGAATCTCGCTGGGAAGGCTCTGGACCTATGAACGGTCTGGATGTTTTCCTATTGATAGAGGGGAACTTGGGGCTCAGAGGTTATGACTGAACCCAAGGTCACAGAGCCCCAGATAGAAGCTAACCCACTCCCACCCTGACATTCCCACAACGTAGGATGGAAACCTGAGCCCAGAAACATACCGGACAGCGAGATTGGGGTCTGCAGGTCATTTAAAGGGGAACTGAATGATCTTATTGGAACGGCTTCTTGGACCTCCCTGGCCCATCCTTGATGCTTGTAATGACAGCCGGCTGCCGTCCCAAAAACCTCACAAGAGGCTAAAAGCATGCCGGCCTCCCTGTTAAAAAGCCCGCACGCGGCAATCACCGCCTCCAGGCAGGCTGCCAGGAGAGGGCACCTCTCACCCGTGCCCCACACAGGCTGAGCCCAGCAGCCTGTCCAGCCCACCCTCTGCCATCTCCTGCTCCTGCAGCCCCCTTGGCCTGTGTGTTCCTTGCTCACAGGCGTCTGCGCTGAGTCCCCCATGTCCTCTGTCAGGAACGGGACACTGGGGGTCCCTCAGGGACTGGATAGTTTGGGCCCATTCCCCATCTGCACGCATCAGGGTGGTGTGTGCGTCCGTGCGTGCGTGTGTGAATGTGTGTGCACATCCTCGGCCCCTCTGCATGCATCAAAGTGGTGTGTGTGTGTGTGTGTGTGCATGTGCACATGTGTGTGTATACACGTGTGTGTACATGTGCCCACGTGTTGATGAGCACATCGTCTGCCCCTCTGCATGTATCAGGGTGGGGTGTGTGTGTGTGTGTGTGTGTGTGTGTGTGTGTGTGTGTTTGGACACGCGCTGACGTCCACCTCGCCGTGCCTTCCCCAGGGGCACCCTTGGGACACGTGTCATGTACAGAGTGCGCATGCTGGACGCTCAGCCCTCCGGGCCCTCCCCGGCATGAGAGGTGTGCTGTAGGGGACGCAGCCACGAGTCTGTGCTGGTCCAGCTGCCCCCATCTGGCCTCCCCCTGACAAGATGATCCCCCAGGACAAGTCATCAGACCATGAGGTGGGACAGGGCAGAGGGCCTGCACGCCACCTGGCTGGAATGACTGTGACCGCCACCCGCTTAAAGCCAGCGGGAGATGAGATAACCTCTTAAGCCACCTTTGAGCCCGTGGCTCTGAATCCCAGAGGTGGATTAGCGCTGCTCTCAGCGCCAAGTCTGAAAGCTGAAAGCTGTGTTCCCAGGGCGTGAAACTCCCGCGTGGGGACAGAGGGGAGGGAGGAAGGGGGCACAGAAGGGCTCGACCTCTGCTCCCTCCTTGAGTCTCTCAAAGAGAAACTAGGGTCTGCCAGCCCCACGCTGTCCTCATCAGCCTGTCCTCCTCCGTGTGCATCCGGAGGTACCCTGGAAAGATCAGGTCAGCAGCAGCCACTGGGAAAGATGGGGTACTGTTTCCTATATTTGGGAAGCCCACCTGGACCCCTGTCCACGGCACAGTCACGGGCTGCCCTCCCAGTGTCCCCTCCTGCGGGCCAGGAGCCGGAAGCCAGCAGCGCCATCTTCATCAGGGCCACGGCCCCAGCCCTGGGCCTCCTCGGTCTGACACGGCCTCACCTCCGCGTTCTCAGTGCATCCTCGCGCGTGAGGAAGGAGAGGAAGAGGAAGAAGCAAACAAAGAACAGGGTGGGGAACAAAGGTCCTCATCCTCTGCGTTTAGAGACGGGCAAGTGAGACGTGGGAGGCGACTGCCCAGCACTGCCCGGCTCTGGGCAGCTCGGAGATGGGACAGAGGGGCTGGCAGGCAGGCTCCCCGGGCCTGGGGCTGGGGCCACGTCCCGAGCTGATTTACAAGATGAGCTGGTGACGGTCCTGGGCGCTCCACTGAGGACTTCAGTTTCCCCTCCTGCACGTCAGCCAGAGAATCGACTCCGGGGCCTTGTTTTTCTCTGGTATCTGAGAGCAGCAAGATGTAGACAGACTTTCCTCAGGAAAGACGGCTTCAGCCAGCAACGAGGGAGTGGCGGTGTCACCGTTCAGAATCTAATAAAACCAGGCCATCTCCAGAGAATATCTGGGACCACAGAGCCGCCGTGTGGACGGGAAGCTGGTTCGACGTGCAGGCCCTCACCCAGGCCACAGAATTGCAATCTGCAGCTAACAAGGTCCCCGGGGATCCGTGACCATTCAAGTGTGAGAAATACCGCTCTTGGGTGTGGTTCTCAACGTGGTCCCCACCTCCACCCCCAGCATCACGTGGGAGCTTGTTAGAAATGCAGAGTCCCAGGCCCAGGGCCCCCTGAGTCGGAATCTGCCCCTGATCAGGTCCCCAGGGGGCACTTGGGGGTGGGAAGCCCAGCTCCAGGGCGCCCTTGGCCGGCACACTGGCGGGCTCTGATTGCTCTGTCCCTCTGCTCTTTCCACCCGGCAGATCTGCGGAATGATTCTCACCTGCTGTTTGCACCGGAGAGTCCAGCTGCATTTATACTAACGGCCAACCTTGTCCCCGTCCCACTGCCCCTCGCAAGTTCAGGGGCCCAAATGCCATCGGCCAGGCCTGCGACATCAGTATCAGCTGGCCTAGAAGCTCCCGGAAACAACCCCCACTCTGTGCCCAGCCCCTTGGGACCCACAAGTGCCTGAGACCATGGCTCCTGCAGCCCCCACCCGGGCCGGGGACCCTCAGCCCCCTCCCTGCACTTCTGTGGGCTCACCGCCAGAACCCCCAGGCCGGGGACGGAGCCTGCTGGGAGACCACAGCCAGAGCCTCTCCAGGCATGGGCTCCCGAGGACCGCAGGGGGCTGGGCTCAGGCTGTGCCCCCTCCCTGCTCCTGAACCCTGAACCAGGGCTAGAAACCTTGGCCCCTCTGCGATGCTTATGTTGGGCCCGTGACCCTCCCACCTGTGCTCAGCATCCTTCCTCGTGCCTCTGCTAGGTGTGCTTTCCCCCCCCCCCGGCCCAGGAAATGCATCAGGTGGGCAGGTAGGGTTGGCTCTGCCCCCAGAAGACCTAGCCTTCTGCCCACCACCACACCTTCTCACCTGGAAAGGAGTGTCAGGTGGCCCGGTTCCTTCCTGCAGGGCCGGGGTTGGGCGGCGCAGGCGGGGTGGAGCTGCCAGGGCCGGGAGCAGGGTCCTGCCTTGGGCCCCTCCCCGGGAGAGGTCCCCAAGCCCCGTCTCTCGCCATATGCCCCTCGGGGGTCTCCTGTCCATGGCTTGAATCTCAGGGTCACCGATGCCAGTTCATTAAAAGGGAGGCCAGCTTTCCAGCAATCCCAGATTGCACCAAAGCCAAAAAACATGGTGCTGCGATTATCTTTGCTGCCCTCCAACTTCCTGGGATTCGTGCATATAATCGAAAAATAACCATAAGTCCCAAGTTCTCTGCAGGGCTAGAGGCCAGGCTGACGTCACACTCTCCCGCCGGTACCGGGACCCCGGGCCACCTCACTCCAGAGTGGCAGCGTTTCTCCACGGGGACCAGTTCATTTGTCCCCGTCCCCAGATGCGGGGGGGGGGGCACTTTTCACCCCAAAGCAAAGCGACTTCCATCGTAATTCAGAGAAGCTGGGGGACCCAGGTTGCCCAGTGTGAAGCCAGAAGGAAGTAAATGCTTCGTCTTTTGTGACAGAACGCGCTCGTTCTACTTCATTCACTCTTCTGTCTAGAAACCTTGCTTGAGGTGGGCGGGGCTGGGGTCCGTGGGAGCACCTGGGCCAGCTGGGCTTGGGTGGCCCCAAGACGGGGGCACGGGGTGGTGCGGGGGTCTGCAGGCTGGGCGCGAGCCCCTCGCCTGGTGTGAACCCGACAGTCCCGTTCACTATGTGAGCCCTCCATCCACCAGGGATGTCCCTGGGGGGAACCCACCTTGCAGGGGAGTCCACAGCCCTGCCCTCCTCCTGTGTCACGCCCGCATCTTGGTCGAGATTATTCTCTGAACAACCACGGGGCCGCCCTCCGATGGCCTGGGTATCAGGCAGGGGCTGGACCCGGTCTAGGCACGTCTGAGCACATCTGTCTTGTTGGGCCGGCATGTCTGCTCACCTGCACCATCACCGTGGGCGTGAGTATGCACGCGTGTCCGCGCAAACGCTCAAGTGTGCCCGGGGGGCCGGCACACCTGCAGGCCCCTCCCCGCTGCACACAAGCAGCGCTGGGGGTGGTGGGCACTGCTGTCTACACAGGCTGGCAGTCAGCGGGGCCCGGTCAGGTGGGTGGGCAGCACGAAACCTTTGCGAAGCTGTCCGCCTCGGTGCCCGCCGGCGGGCCCGTCGCCTGCCGCTCCGTGCCAGCTCTGAGGGCCGGGCTGTCAGGCTGCAGTGGCTGGGCTGCCGCGAGCTGGGCCCTGCTTCCCTCCGTCCCCCAGCTGAGAATGGACAGGCTGTCCGTGGGGGCACAGGAAGCCCCGCTCCCGCTCTCCCCCTGCATCCATCGCTGGCTGAAGATGACGCAGTGGCTGAAGATGGTGACACAGTGACTGACGGCCGGCAGCGGGGCCTGGGGGAGCCTCTGGGTCAGGCCAGGGGGTGAAGAGGGTGGTCAGTAAAGCACGAACCCAGCCCTGTCCGTCAGCAAGGTCCAGACTCTGTCCTTGCACTTTGTCGTCAGCCAGGCCAGCCGGAGCCAAGAGGGCTAATGGTCCCATTGGCGCCGTTTCACGAGGTGGGAACGGTTTCCACCAGACCCTTCAAAAGCTGTAAGTGTCCCTGAAAGTCCTTATCTGGTGTTTAGGGAACCCCAGGTTGGGGACCACAGATCAAATTTCACATGCTTTCCCTGAGTTGCCAACCAGTAAGTGAGAAGGCTGAGTCCTTTGGAACCGGGTCTGTTGACCCAGAGAAGATATCTATTGAGACGATATTGGCCCTGCAGAAATTCAGTGCGGGGAGAGGGAGGCAAAAGACCAGGAGCTTCCTGAGGCCATAGACCAGTGAGATGGCCTCACCTGTCCACACGCTGGATCAGCCTTGCTGCAGACGTCGGGCGAGGCTGGTTCCCTGAGCTCTGCAGCCACCCGAAGAAAAATCTCTGGGTGGCAGCAGGCTCTACCCACCAGACCCCCAGAGCACACTGGGGCCTGGCTACACAGTCCCCCCTCTGCTCAGCACCAAGGGGCACTGAGGGCAGCTGGGCAGTGCTCAGGGGTGCCCCAGCTGCCATCCAAGCGCCTCGACAGGGAGAGCCCAGCAGCAGCTTCAACCGGAGAGCCTGGCCCGGGCATGCCCTGTGGAGGGTTGTTACGCTTTTTCTTAGTTTAAGGAGACACACTAGTCCGTCTCCATGGCTGCGTTACACTCAGCAAAAACAAGATGGCTAAATCAATAGCCTCCAATCTTTGCCGAACACTTTAAGAAGGAACCATTGCAATGCCAATACGTTGGTGTCCAAAATGACATTGACTTAATCTGACTTGTGTGGATTTGTTGAATGCTGCTACTGGACCAGCAGAGCAGAACAAGCCCCCCGGGGGAGGGGGGGAAGCTTGCCCACCGAGCCCGCACATCTCCCGAGCTCTATCCCGGCTCCACACTCCATCCAGCTCCGCCCCCCAGATCACTCTCTTCCAACTCCAGTTTTCAGCCAGGGGGATGCTCTTCCTTGGGGTCCCACCTCTTGTTTGGGGGCTCCTGAGGCCCCAGATTTGACCAGTGTCTTGCCAAGCACCTACTCTGGTTCAGAACAAGCTGGATGTCTTCTTTTTTTTTAAATTTATTTATTTTAATTTATTTATTTTTGGCTGTGTTGGGTCTTTGTTGCTGCGCGCAGGCTTTCTCTAGTTCCGGCGAGCGGGGGCTACTCTTTGTTGCAGTGCGTGGGCTTCTCATTGCGGTGGCTTCTCTTGTTGCGGAGCACGAACTCTAGGCGCATGGGCTTCAGTAGTTGCAGCATGTGGGCTCAGTAGTTGTGGCTTGCAGGCTCAGTAGTTGTGGCTCGTGGGCTCTAGAGCACAGGCTCAGTAGTTGTGGCCCATGGGCTTAGCTGCTCCATGGCATGTGGGATCTTCCCAGACCAGGGCTCGAACCCGTGTCCCCTGTATTGGCAGGTGGATTCTTAACCACTGCGCCACCAGGGAAGCCCTGGATGTTCCCCCATCCCGCTGGTAACTCCCTTCGTTTTCACACTGTAGCCAGAGGCCTGGCACGCAAGGGCAGAGCTGAGCCGGTCCCACGGGCTTCAAGCCTCTCAGCGGGCGCCCACTGCTCTTAGCTTAAAGTTCAAACTCACCCACCGGCTCACAGGCTGTGACCCCTGCCCAGCCAGGGCAGCTGCCTCTCACAGCACACCTGGCAGGAACCCAGCGCTCACAGTGCAGCCGGGATGCTCCAGGAGCAGACAGCACAGGGGCCAGGCGGCATCGCCGTGGGGCGCCCACGGGCTGGGGCAGGAGTAAGAGCAGGATGGCAGGGGGAGCGGCCCCACCGGCGCTCCTCTGACTTGGTTGGTCCTCAGCAGATGACGGAGGGTCACCTGCCCTCGGCCCCAAGGTCCCCCGGTAACTGTCCTTGGGGAGGCTCCCAGGGACCCCACTCCACCGGACCTTCGAGAGGGTCGCCTCAGACTCCTCAGTCCTCAGCGAACCCCCGGGGGCTTCGGGGCACAGCAGCCGTGGGAAGGGGTGCCAAGGTGGGTGCTCAGGACAATTCGTGCCAGCCTGGCCTCCCCCTGAGGAGGGGGGCAGATCTCCACGTGTGGAGGGACTCAGGGAGACCCCGTGCTGTGCCTACCCTTCCTTCCCGCCCAGCCCGTCCACCCACCCCTCTCCTGTTCCTTGTCACTGTGACGATGACAGCAGAGGAAAACCCACAAGCCAGAACCCCAGCTGAGGGAGCTGGGAGCCTCCCGCTGCCGCTGGCCGGCAGATCAGGGCTCTCGTGCTCCAATGCCGCCCTCCGTCCCCGCCGACCATCTCTTGCTGACGGGTGCCTCCTGCCCTCTGAAGGCCGTGCCAGGGCCACCCTCAGCGGGTGCGGCCCCCTCAGTCCTGGGAGAGACGCCAGGCCCACACGAACCCAGGAACCTCGCAGGGACCGGGGAGAGGCTGTACCTAGAGCTGACAGCCCCGCCCCACTGGGGGCCTCTGAGAACTTGTTCCTGGCCCCGCCCTCACACGCTTACAGGACCCCAGGACTGGCCATCTGTGGCGGGTGGCGGACACTGAGGTGGGAGCTGGACTCTCGCGCGGCCAGGCCGCCGGGACAGGCCCCTGACCCCAGACAGCCCTCCCCACCCAGCAGATCTGTAGCCTGGGCCCGAGGAGGTGGCGGGAGGTCCTTGCTGTGGGCTGTGCGTGGACAAGGCAGGCTGGTCCCCACAGCAACACCTCGTGAGAAAGCCACAGTCGCGGCTCCGTGGACACAAACGCCACAAAGAGACAGGCTGCGTGTGCTTTTGACACGTTATCAGTTTTTATTTAAAAACATGCTAAAAACATGGCGTTCCGTAAGCCAGGACCAGGAGGAAGGAAGCGCACAGATACGGCATCGCAAGCAGAAAAGTGCATTGAAAACAGCACGCGTGCCCCCCCGCTCGGCCATGCTGCCCCAGCGGGCAGCGTGTGGGCACAAGCCCCAGGCCTGGCCCTCGAGGGGCCCGGTCAGCGTGGCGAGGCAAGGACACGGCCTGGACTTGGCCTCGTGGCGGCGGAGCGGGGGGATGGGAGAACAGGAACGCAAGAGGCCGGCCCTGGAGGGCTGAGGGGCGGGGGGACCTCAGGCACCCGGCTCCCGCTCCGTCCTGGCTGGGTCGCTGCTGTTAGCACCTCCACCAGCGGTGGGCAGGGGCCGGAGAGGCGGGACATCCTTTCCATCCACCTGGACCACTCTTTGGCCACCAAAGCAAGGACGGACGGACATCTGGTCCAAGTGAAACCAGAACACCTGCATGAGGGCCTGGGGTGGGCCAGCAACCTTTCCAGGGTGAGGGGCCACGACGCAGGCCCACGCTGGAGGGGAGACAGGAGAGGGCCTCCAGCGGGGGAACAGGGGTCGGCACCTGCTGGGGTCCGCAAGGGCCGTGCTCAGCCCTGCTGGCTCACCTCCCTTGCGAGACGGCTGCAGAGAGAGGCCGAGTGGAGACAGGCACTCCCCTGACGTCTGCAGGACCTTGGCCTTGGGAGTCAACTCTGTAAACCGCCTGCATCAGACCCCACTGAGCTAACTGTGACCTTGGCAGGGGAGTCGCCAAGGAGGGGTTTCCCTCAGGTAGTGCTGCGCTCGACAGCAGGGTCGGGAGAAACCGAGCAGGTGCTGGACCCCATCACTGACGTCACACGGCGCGGTGGGGACCGCTCTGCATGATGGGAGAGGGCCTGGAAGGAGCCCCCCCCGCCCCCGTGCGCGGACTCGGCCGAACCACGGAACAGCCAAGCACAGGGTCAGGCGAGAAGGCAGTTTGGGGAACTGTGGACAAGGCTCTGTGGACAGACGGACGGGGCAGGGGCTGGCGGGCGGAGGGGGCCGGAGGACGCCCCTTGAAGCCCCAGAAACAGAAGATGCCAGCGAGGCCATACACCACCAAGGTGCTAGGCTTTCGCTGCTGATTTTAACAAAACTTTTACATTGCATTGATAGGCGTAAACCCCCCCCCATTACGCAGCAGTGCCACTGTGCCGCCCGAATGCTCGTTTGTGGAGGGTCCCTCGCGGCGGAATGGTGGTGCGTCCTCTCTGGGCTCTGCAGACCTGGGCTCCCGGGAAGGCAGGGCCAGAGGGCGGGGAAGGCCCGTCCCCTGTGGCCTCCGCCCACGGCCCTGCCCACAGGCTTTCCCATGAGCATCCCACTCCCGTCTCAGGAGGTGGGCTCTGCTCTGCCCAACCCGCTGAGCGCACCCTGCTCTCTGCTGCCCCACACCCAGAAGCTCGACTCCCGAGCACACCAAAAGCTCTGTACTGGTCCCAACCGTCTTGTACTTAAGGGAGAAGGGGGCTGCTGGCTGGGTGGCCAGGTCTCAGCTCTCGGAACAGACAGGTGGAGGCTGGGGAGGAGACAGGGCCCCCCAGGAGGTCAGGGCACCCATCCAAACAGTGCAGAACAAAGGCAGCGCCCAGGTGAGGCCCACCTGGGGAAGCACCAGCTGGTGGGGAAACCTTTCCAATCTCAGCCCCATGGACTCTTGACTTATTTTTCTAACTGCACAACTTGCTTAGACCAGCATGAACCCTAGTCGGGGCACCCCGCGGCAGTCGGATGCCCCCCAACTGTCCATCTCCAGGCCCTGACTCAGGCTGCTGTGTCCTGGGGCGACCGTAACAGGATCCCGTCTGACCTCTCTTGGGTCTCGGTACTCTGCCTTGGGGTCGCAGAGGACGTGATCACCAGTCACCTCAGCATCGATGAACCCCAGGGAAGGAGATGAGGTCCTGGGACCCGGGTGGACGTCTCTCCCTCCCTCCCAGCAGGGAGTCAGCAGCCAAGCGACTCTGGCTGGAGCGACCACGGCTCCGCCTCCCCTCTGGTGGTCGTGGGTCCTCTGCCGCTGTCTGAGCAGCTCCACGGAAGGACCGCTTCCCCTTCCAGAAGCAATGTGAGAGAGTAAGCAGCGTCTGAACTACAGAGGTATTTGTCCAAGAGTTTCTAGCAGGAATGTTTGTGAAATAACGTGTTTGCAGAACCTGTCGCGGGAATGCCCGCAGGGGTGGAAGGGGAGCCTCCCGGGCCCACAGAGGGCAGGAGGGAGGAAGAAGGGAAAAGGAACTGCTCATCAGTGACGCATAAGGACCCACGACCGCTCGGCCTCGTTCCCAAGCAAAGCACCCGCAGCCCCCAGAGGACCCCCGGCCTGGGCCTCTCACGCGGCCTGGGCCTCGGCAAACGCTGCACCCTGCAGGCCTCGCCCCCGCACGGCCTCCTGCGCCTCCGTCTCCCCTGCCCCTCCCAGGCTCCCTGCTCCCCCACCCTCAGTGCATCCTGGCGAGAGCCTCCTGAGTGTGCACAGCGGTCTGTCCTGACAGAAACCGGGCGGACATGCCCTGTCCCTGCCTGTCCCCACCCTCAGAAAGAAAATCAAACCGTTACAGAAATCAACGCAGTAAAAAGTTATAAATCAGAAAGCTAACCCTAAACTTATCCAAGAGATAGTATTCCTGAATAATCGTAATCAGAGTAAAATAAAATAGAAAAGTTACACTGTAAGGTATAAAAAGCCTGGGCGAGATGTTTCCAGGGGCCCGGCCGGGAGACGCTCAGCCCCGCCCGCATCCGCGCACCCGCTCTCCGGGTGGCCAGGGGCACCAGGGCCTCCGCCGCGCAGTCTCTCCACCGGGAGGGAGCCCTGCGCCTCCCGCCCCACGCCACGCGGGGACAAAGTGTCAGCGGAGGAAGGACAGGGCAGAAGCGCACTGGTGCCGGGGGGCTCCCAGAGCACACCGCCTGCCCACCCTGTCTTCTTTGGCAAATACACAGGAATCCGGGCACCCCGGCACCCCGAGGTCTCTGCACCTCCTCCTCCCTGGCCTCCGCCCGCCGAGCAGGCTGCAGCGGGCGGCGGGGAAGGCGGGCCGGGGCAGCGGGCGCAGGGGTCAGCAGTCTGGAGGGTGCGGGCAGGCGACACAAGCTGAAGGCCTCTTCCCAGGCGCAGTGTCCGCGGGGCCGGGGCGTTCGGCCGGCCCGCTCAGGCGTCATATTTTTTCCCAGTCCGGTGGATGTGCTGGAAGAGGGTCATGGAGAAGGCCATGCCCAGAATCTGAAAGACACGGGGAAGGCCTCAGATGGGGGCCACGGGCACCCAGAGCGCGTGAGGCAGCCCCCTGCAGGATGCAGATGCTGGCGGAGTGAGGACGATGCAGAAAAGGGGAGGCCGCACGTGGGGACCTCGGCCGCTCGGACTGTCCGTGTGGGACGTCACCGAGCTTCGAGGCCCAGAAACCTGCCGTCTCAGAGCGCTGCGGTGAGGGCAGGACCTGACCCTAAGTGGCAGTCGACGGGGAGCTGGGGGCGTGGGGGTAGCGGCAGGACGTGGACAGCCCCCCGCCTCACTTCCGCGGGGTCCTGGGGTACATGGCGTGGCGTCTGACCGCTGCTCCGCTGGGAGGAAGTTACCACTCATCTGGGTCCCCTCAACCCCCCGATCCCGAGCGGGGCAGAACGTGCAGGAAGCCAGCCTGCGGCCTCCCGGGCACCGGCACTCGCCGCGAATCCCGCGGCCAAGGACACCGTACTTCCCGCGGCACTCACACTCAAGGTCTGCCCGTGACCTTGGAGACCGAGGGGCCCAGCCTGGCCCCGGCGTCCTGGTCCAGGCCGGGCTGCAGGCAGCCCCGAGCCGAGCCCCACTCTCGGCACCGGAGAGACCCTTGCTCCCATGAGCCCGTCTTCCGTCAGAGCCCTGAGCAGGGACAGTGGCTTGTCTGCTAAGCTCGGAGGCTCGCAGATGACCAGACATGGTCCGGCCCGCGGGGTTTAGGGAAGAAAGGGGACCTCGTGCAGGAGCTCATCTCCCCGTGGATGGACCAGTCAGGGTCAGGTGGTCACCAAGGGTAGGAGTTACACACAAGTGGGCAAGGGGGAGCCCATAATGCCCCCCCCAGAAAGGCCAGGGGCTCCTGCTCTCACCACGTCAGCCTTCTCTTCAAGGAGGGAGCCGGGGGCCCCTGCGAGTCCCCCTCCGTCACCCACGCTGGGCCTTGCACAGCATGACCGCCCGCGAAACGCTGGCTGAGGGCAGCGAGCCCTTCCCGAGCACCTCCCCTGTGCGACGTGTCGGCTATTAAACTCACATAACGCTGAGAAGCGGCCCACGATCACGCCCACTACGCGGATGTGTAAACGAAGGCACAGCGGCTCAGCCACCTGCCAGGTCGCACGTATCCCACGGGATGGGGCAGACCCCACGGAGGCACCTGTAGGCCTTGCTCACAGCTGACGCCTGAGGACTCACCGCCGTTCAGTTCAGTCACAGGGTAAACGTCCCCGTGCTGTGGGGACAGGCACGTCACAGGCAAACCCATGGGGGCTTCCTACAGGCTCGCACAGGCCCCGGGGGCGCAGCCCGGGCGGGGAGGGGCAGGTCGGTCCTCTCTACCTCGGGCTTTGGGGCTGGGCTGCGCGAGGCTGGACGGCCCCCTTACCTGCACGATCAGGATGCACATCCCCACCGTGCCGAGCACGTGTTTATTGTCATCAAACCACATCTTCACCTTCTCGTAGCAGCCCTGGGGAGTGAGGACCAGAGCTTCAGGCGCCGGCGTGACCCTCTCTGCGCCTCTGCCCCTGCCCCCGGCCCCGGTCCTCTTGCCTTCGAGCATCTCCCCCAGGGGTTCCGCCTACAAGGCCCCGCCGCACAGCCCCAGACCCCATTCCCTCCGACCTCCAACGCCCCCAGATGTGGGCCCAGATCCCCCACTGCCCACCTGCCTTCTGGCTTCAGGCCTGTGCATCCCCGCCCGTCCCACATTAAGCCACCTCCTTGGTGGCCCGGGCCACGGTCCCCAGGCTGTCCACCGCACGGACCCCTGGGGTGGGGTGGGGTGCAGCCTCACCGTCCTCCACACGGGGGCGCTGCTGTTGCGCCCACAGCCCTGGGAGTTCTCCATGCAGCAGCGGTCGGGAACCGTGTTCTCCCCCAGCACCGGGTACCAGTCTGTGTAGTCGGTGACACCACAGCACCGCATCTGCAGGGGGAGGGGCCCAGGGTCAGACGGGCCACACCCGGCTTCCCCGTTGGGCTTCCCCTGTCACCCGGCCCAGGGGTGACAGCCTTCTTGTCCCTTCTTTGGGCCTCAGCCGGGCCCAGGGGAGGAAGTGATCGCTCCTTCCTGGAGGCTGGATGGGGAGAAGGCAATGTCACCTGCCCTCTGAGCTGGGCGCTGGGCGCTGGGCAGGCCGCTCAGCCCTCCGCTCGCCCACCAGCGCCCTGGCTCTTGGCTCTGTGGATCGCCCAAGCTGGCTGTAGCCCCCTGCCCCCTCGCGCTGTGCTAACTCCTTTCCTCTTAGAACAGAACCTCTTGAGTCATGACAAGGGAGGCAACCCTGCTGCTAAAATAAGTTGTCGTTCGTGCCAAAGCTTCAGAAAGGAAGGGCTTGGACGAGGTGCCCTCTCGATCATCCGTCCTTCCCAGCTCCCTGGGCCCCGCAGCTGCAGGCCACGTCCAGGCCCTGCTTGCCGACCCCCTCACCCCTCTGCGGCTGCCACACGGTGTCTGACCCAGAAGGCCAGGGTGCCCAGCCGGGTCCCAGAGTCTGAGGCCAGGCCCCGCCGTCCCACCCAGCACGACCCCGCACCTCGGCCTGAATGATGTTCCAGGCGTTCTTAAGCCCCACGTTGTTCTCCGAGTTGTACAGCAGCAGGCCTTCCTTCAGGTCCTTCCTGGCGTTCTCATTCACCTGGCAGGTGAGGGCAGACTCAGGTTGGGCGAGAGCAGGAGGCCGCCCCGCTCCCCAGCTCTCCCAGGTTGGCCAGGACAGCTGGCCACAGCTCTCCCGGGTGGGGGAGGCCTGCCGGGGGCCGGGCGGTGACCCTGGAGAGCCGAGCTCTTCGGGCCAGAGCTGTGACACGGAGGCGGGGACAGCCCAAGCCGCTCAGCTGCCCTGGTCCCAGGACCAGCCCCGCACAGGCCACCTGCCTCCAGGCCATGACACCCCCCAACGCTGCCCCTGTCGGGACACACCCTGGGAACTGCAGGGTGCGGATCAGCTGTCCCGAGCGTGGGCCACCTCTGCTTTGTCTGTGAAGTTGGAAAATAGCCTCTATCTCTGGGGTTGTGAGAGCTAGAGGAAAGGACTCCCATAAAGAGCTGAGAACAAGGCTGGCCCGCAGGGATCTCGCAGTATTATTCGTGCCTCCTTTTCAGAGATGCAAAGGAACTACTGTTAACAAATCCTAAGAGTGCCTCTCCCTCTCAGCGTGGCCCGGGCGCCTCCTTCAAGACCCAAGGAGAAGATGGTAACACGGTTCTGGGTACAACGCACCCAAAGGGCCCACCGAGCCCAAAGCCCACGCTTGGCCAGTCGTTCCTGGTGGTCCCAGAAGAAGTTCCCCAACTTTGCAGGGAACCGTCCAGCCTGGCGGGGTCGCCAGGGGTCCCCGCTCCACCCTCCTGACCCCCCGGGGCAGCCTGGGAGCAGCTGTCTGTCCCCAAAGGTCTCTGGAATCACAGCTGCCTCCACTGTGAGCCCTACACACTGTCACCTGGAAGCTTCCCCTGTGTTACCAATAGGTTACCCTCCTATCACCCAGCCCAGGCACCTAGTGAGCCCTGCATCCCTTCCCCACAACTGTGTTTGAATACTCCCAGTGACGGGGAGCTCTCTGTGCCACAGGCCGTCCGTGGCATCCCGTGGTCATTGGAGGACTCCACTTCCTAAGACTACACTAGGTAATGAGCCCCCACCAAAACCTCTCCTCCAGGCCCTTCTTAGCTCTCCTCTCCTCACAAGTATGAACTGTCACTGCTTTTCCTCCGGCTTCCCAGACCCAACCCCAGGGGCAAGGAAGTTCCATACGCCCCCTCCCCTCCTGGAAGGCTTACCTTGTCCGTGTAGACAAAGAAGAGGATAATTAAGATCAGCTCCGCCAGGAGGGTGATCAACAAGACGATGAAAAACTGCAAAGAGAAGGTGCAGGCGTGGGCACGTGGCAGCGGTCCCGGGCGGGGACGGGGTGCAAACGGGGTGGCCGGGGACAGGTAACACCTAGACAGGACTTCCCAGGTACGGGAGAGGCCACGGCTCCTGAGGACTCCCAGATGGCGAGGGCAGGGAGAGGAGGCAGACACCAGTCAAGGAGTGGGAGGGGCACCTAGGGCAGGGGCAGCCAATCATGAGGAAGAGGGGCGGGGTCAGGCAAAGACCATTCTAGGAGCTACTTCTCCGGGCTCAAGCTGGGCACCCAGGGGGCTCAGGGGCTCAGATGCAGGGTGATCCAGCGTTCGGAGGGCTGGGGGGTCTGGGGTCCAACTTACACTCAGAAGGAGGCACCTGTTCTCCTTGACGGCGCCCAGGCAGCCGAGGAAGCCCGTCACCATGACGACGGTGCCTATGGCAATGACGAGGTTGGCTGCAGACAGCGATGGGAAGCTGGGGGAGAAGGTGGCAAAATTGCCTTGGGACACGGAGAGCCAAATGCCCACTCCAAGCAGTCCACAGCCACAGAGCTGGAGAGAAAGGGAAGCCTGTTAGCCCGGCACTGCTCTGGTATCCGTCTCCACAAGACTCAAAGGACTGCGTGTCCCTCCACTGCCCCCACTTCCCCCGGCCCCAACCGTGAGACACGGACAGGGTGCAGCTGGGTGGTGTGACCTGCACGAAGCCCCCAGCCTCTCCGCGTCAAACGGGATGGAACTAGCTTCTCGAAGCTCAGAGGGTCACGTCAATGAGGACAAATTAAACAAGGCGCAGGGAAAGCACGTAACAAGTACGGAAGGTCCTAGCTGCACGTGCGTGGCCATGGGGGTCCCACTCAGCAGAGGAAGGCCTGGCGCTCCGGAAGGAGGCGGGGAGGGGCACATGGTCATGGAAGCAAGTGAGGAGTTTGGGAGGGAACCGCCGAGCCAGTTTCTCAGAGCCAGACCCTGCGGTGACTGGGTCCCGCTGCCCTGACCAGAAGGGCCACCTGTCCATGGTCCTCAGGAGCTGGAAGAACAAATTTCACGCATATGGAAACAGGAAGGGGCTCCCTGGCCTGGCTGAGGGGCTGGCCGATGTGCAGGGCATGGGTCCGCCATGACCTCACCACCCATCCCAGGGAGCAGCAGCCGCCCCCGGCTGGAACCCACTCCGCTCCACGGCACCCCTGGGGCTGCGATGCCCGCGGCTGCAGTTTCCCACTCCCCGGGCAGCAGGTCTCCACAGCAGCCTTGTTTCACACTCCATAAGCTGACACCCCCCCGCTCCCTCCAGGGGCTCAAGGATGTCTGCGGGGTCTCGGGAGCTAGTCAGTCGGCCGACAGGTATCTACCGAGAACCTACAGCACAGAGGAGCCACAGCCACGTTAGGGACCTGCCTTCCCAGGGCCTCGGCTCGGACCAGACGGGAGCCAGGGGAGGGCAGCATCCACCCCAGGCCGTACGCACGGGGGCCAAGTAAGTGGCACAGAGTTCAGGTGGCAGGGGGAGGGGCAGCCCCGCAGGCACGTGCACGGGGCAGGTGGGGAATGAGACACTACCACTCCCTGTCTGGACCGTTGTGGGACTTGGAAAGAAAGAAGGCCCGTGAAGAGGGTGAGCAGGGCCAGGCGCCGGCATCCGGGAGACAGGTCCCGAGCCGGGCGCCATGCTGCGGCCCCCAGGATGCAAGCCCGTCTCTGCTCTCGAGCTGCCCCCACTCCGGGGAGCGGACACGTGGCAGCGAGGGCCAGGCGGCCACACGCAGGCGCACAGCGGGAAGGCCAGGCACCGGCAGAGGCTGCCCAGGAGATGACTTCCTCTCTCATCTGCTCCACGAACCGGAATGGAGCTCCTACTCGTTAAAGCCGGGCCCTGCTCTAAGCACGGGGCAGCGGTGGCAACGGCGCCGGCAGAGACCCGCCCTGGGGAAGAGGGGACACACAAGCAAGCACACGACAGGCTTCCCAATGCCGTGAAGAGAAACAGTCAGGATGAGAGGGAGTGTGGGGCAGGGGGCAGGGAAGGCCCCTCGGGAAGGTGGCACTTGAGGAGGAACCCACAAGAGGGGAAGTAAATAAGCAGGCAAATAAGCGGGGGAAGAATGTTCTAGAGGAAACAGCAGTGCAAAGCCCTGGGGGGGGGAGCCTGGCCAGCCGGGGACCAGAGGTGACAGAGTGACAGTGGTGGGGGACCGGCGGGTGGGAGCTCGCAGGCATCGGGAACGAAAATGGTGGTGTTCTTGATGGGATGGGAAGCCCGGGAGCAGGACAGGGACGTGATCTGTGGTTTCAGCAGGTCACTCTGGCTGCTGTGTGGAGAATAGGGCATCGGAGGGCAAAGTGCGATGGGCGAGCCATCAGGAAGCCACTGCCGTGACCAGGGGACCAGGCGGGGCTGGAGGGACCTCCAGCGGGAGGCTGTGCAGGAGTGCCGAGAGACAGTCCAATTCGAGATGTATTTGGAAGGGCTTGCTCGGCTTCGACGCATGAGTAGGATTTTGATAAATGAGGAGACGGAAAGGCAGTCCAGACGGGGCATGCCGAAAGAAGCGGGGCTATTCCCGCGCGGCACTAAACCGGAGACAGCTCCCAGGGCTGCAGATGGAGCCGGCCGAGCGGAGCAGCTGCTGGGGCCCCACGCCGTGGACAGCCGCCCTCGCCCCGTGCCCTGCGGCAGCCCCGCTGGAACGGGGCCGAGTCCGCGGTGTGGGCACACCAGGCCCAGAGCGGCCCCCCACGCAACGGGGCATCCACCCAGCTCAGCCAGGGACTGGGTGCCACCCACACCCGCAACCACCAGGTGGCGCCCCAAGCCGGTCAGAGCTCTGGGTTTGCAGGGAGGCTCAGAGACCTCCAACCTGTCACTGACTCTGCTCAATCCGGTCATTTTCTGTGGCTGCCGGCTCAATTTTTCCTTCATTAATCACACCGTGGAAATTCATGCTCTCCATGCTGGAGATTTATGGCTCTAAAAGCCAGACCCTGGAATGAAAAAGAGGAGACCCCGGGCTTCCCTGGTGCCACAGTGGTTGAGAGCCCGCCTGCCGATGCACGGGACACGGGTTCGTGCCCCGGTCCGGGAAGATCCCACGTGCCGCGGAGCGGCTGGGCCCGTGAGCCATGGCCGCTGAGCCTGCGCGTCCGGAGCCTGTGCTCCGCAACGGGAGAGGCCACAACACTGAGAGGCCCGCGTACCGCAAAAAGAAAAGAAAAAGAGGAGACCCCGCTGCTGCCAGGTCACTTGCTACAGGCTAGGTCGCTCGCTACAGGTAGGGAGCCTGGCCTTGGGACCCTGGAGCCGCAGGACGCCTTCCCACCCTGCGCTGGAGACACCGGGCCCCTCGGGACCATCCCTGGGCCCGGGAAAGTCCTCAGGGCACTCGCACCACTTTATGTAAGGGACCTTAGCATTCCCGGATACCAAGGGACGACTGTCCGGCTCCCTCCCAGCAGCTGGTTCCCACCGGGAGTGGGCCTGGGAGGGTCCCCTTGTGCCTCGTGGACAGGGGCCCCCACGTGGGAAACCCCAACAGCTCAGAACCTCCAGGAGCCAGCCACCTCGGTGACTTCAGGCCCCCCAACCTCTGACCTGCTGTGCCAGCTCCCCACAGCCCGCCAGGGAGGACGAGCTGCTCCCCACACCTCTGCTTCCCTCTCATTTCCTGTCTGAGGTCACCCTGCCCCGGGTAAGTCTCAGGTAAGGCCTGCTGCGGACAGCAGGGCAGCCTCCACCGGCAGCCTGGACCCAAGTCCCGCACCTTCCTCTCAGAGCCACACACGCGTCCCCGTCCCCAAAAGGCCACCGCTGAATGAATGAGGCCCTGCAGGCAACGAGAGGCCCTGCTCACCCCACATCCTCGGCCTCCTGCTGAGATGGAGGGACCCTCTGCTCCCGTCTCTGACCCCAAACCAGCAGAGCCCCCAGACCCTAAGTTCACAGACTAGGACATCACACTGCCAGGCCCAGCCCGGGACCTGGCTGCCCGGCATTTGACGCAGAGCCCCGGCGCCACCGCCGCTGAGCCCCGACGGGTGAGAGGCGCCAGGCCGCTGCCTCAGCCCCAAGCCCAGGTCCCGGCCACGCGCCCCTGCCTTCCTCTGGCCTCCGTTTTTCAGCCCAGCCTGCAAAGACCTGCCTGAATCCTTTCCCTAAAATGCCTCCTTCATTACGCTGCTCCCGTGTGACCCTAAGGTTCTTTCCCTCTCTGCGGCCCAAAGCCCTTTAAGATGTGGCATCCGGACTAGAGAATCTCCGAGCCTGAGACACGCTGTTCTCACCCCGGTCCGGTGGTCCCACCAGAGCAACTTTACTCCCAGGGGACATCGGCAATGTCGAGTCTTTTTTGTTGTCACAGCTTGGGGCGAGGGTGCTACTGGCACCTGAGTGGGCAGAGGCCAGGGACGCTGCTAACTGTCCTACAGGGCACAGGGCAGCCCTCACGCAACAAAGAGACATCTGGCCCCAAATGCCAATAGAGATTGAGAACCGCTGCCCTAGCCCCCTGCCCAAGCCAGGTGTCCACCCCCCAGCTACCAACTCACAGAGAAGACAGACACCCGAGGAAGAATTGGTGTGTCCCTCCAGGGTGGGGTGCGTCCTAGCTCTGAGAGGGACACGCACGGGAGGACAGTGCTGGTGAGGGCCGGAGAGGGGCTGATGTCTGGCGGGGGGGCAATGGCAGCAGACAGGGTTTGTTGGGCGGGAGGGCAAGAGGACAGGAAGCCACCTCTGAAGCCACAGAAGGGGCAGGGAGGGCGAGGGAGGGATGGGAGGGACAGGGGGAAACCACCCCACACGGGCGGGGGGGCGCCCGGCACAGGATGGAGGCGGGGCCTGCAGGGGCACAGCCAGAGCTCAGCGCTGGAGAGCTCAGCTGGTGGCATTCGGGGAAACTGGCTTCCCAAAGCAGAGGGTTGTCTCAGACACAACCAGCTAGATTCAAGCCCCCCGGCAGGAAGAAACCCCGGGGCGAGGCGGGGTGACTCAAGCACCAGGACCCAGCCAACTGACCGACCCAAAGGCACCAGCCACCCTGCTGCGGTCCGGCACTCCTCTCTAAGCAGAGGCAGGCCCAGGGGCCACCCTGACCACCGAGCCTCCCTGCCCCTTGCCCCTCCCCCAACCAAGGGCACTTCCAAGTATTTTCCACTCGGGCTCCAAATGAACCCCCATCCAAAGGTAAGCAAACCCTTGGCATTTGTCCGTTCCCTGCTCTCTACAGGGACCAGGACCTGGTCTGTACTGTCCGTTACTAAATCCCCAGGGCCTAGAACAGCGCCTCCCCTTGGCAATGCCCATGGGTCTCCCTCCTCCAGGCTCTCTCTTCAGAAGGGAGAAGGTGCAGGACCCTCAGGGTCTCAGCATCTTCCTCATCACCCTGGGCCCAACCAACAGATGCACAGCATGCAGACTGAGGCCCGCAGGCTATGGCCTCATTTATCAAGTCTGCTGTAATCAGCCAACACCCCCATGGCCTTTCCCCATCTTCAGCTGCAACCACACTGATCTGTGGTTTTAATTCATGTTCCTGCCATGTGTCCTTATGCATTTTTCACACAGCGCCCCAGTTCTCCGGGAGGGAAACCATAACCTCCCCTGAACAAACCTCCCCCCTGAGCTTCCTCCCTCACTTGCTTAGAGCCAAAGGGCAGCCACTGCCTGTGTCCCTCACAGCTGCCACCATCTCCCCAACGTGTAGGGAGGCCCTCCCTGGGGTGACCTCCTGTGCCAGGGCTGGGCATCCCTCCCTGGCCCTCTGTGTAGACGCGCTGCCCATCTCCACAGAAACACCAATGCTCCCAGGCCAGGTTCACGTCTCAGCCCCTTCTCTACCACCGTGGGGCCCAGAACATGCCTGGATACTGCAGAAATATTTGTTCCATGGATGGATGGAGGGAGGGATGGGTGGAGGGAAGGATGGAGGGAGGGAGGGAGGGATGGAGGGAGGGAGGGATGCATGGATGGATGGAGGGAGGGATGGAGGGAGGGAGGGATGGAGGGAGGGATGGAGGGATGGAGGGAGGGATGGAGGGAGGGATGGAGGGAGGGAGGGATGGATGGAGGGAGGGATGGAGGGATGGAGGGAGGGAGGGAGGGACGGAGGGAGGGAGGGAGGGGTGGGAGGGGTTGGGAACAGGACCATAGCCAGACACACAAACCCACCTGAAAAAGAAGGCCCCCTTTGCACCCTCTTCACCACCCCCGTGCCAAGTTCCCCCGCAACTCCCCTGTAGCCCCTGTTCGCCTGTTTAAGACGCCTTCTCTACCTGCCCCATCCCCTCAGAGCTCAGCACACCCTCTGGCTACTTTCATCCCCGAGGCCTCTGTGTCTCTGCAGCGCCCCTGCCCCCCACGCTCTCTTTGCTTTGCAGGAGCCCCTCAAATCCTTGGCCTCAGCACGCCCCCGTGTTCTCTATGAGTCAGGGCCAAGTGCAACGTTTAACAGCATTTAATAAATTAGTGGATGTGGAGAATAAAACAGCAAACAGAAACGACTATAATTTCACAGCCAGTGCGCTGGCTGGTAACGATCCTGCCTGGCCCTGGGAGAAGCCGGCTGCTAGGAACTTCATCACGCAGAGAAAGGGGAAAGGTGTCAGCGCGAGGACTGAGGGGGCGGCTACATCGTGTTTCAGCCACCCTCGCCTCTTGGCGGGGAGGTGGGCTGCAGCTCATTCAATGTCACGGCCATAAAGGGAGATGGGGGCCTCCAGACAGAGCTTCCAATTCCACACAGAAGGGACAACGTCACAGGGACACCTTTGCCAAAGCCACCCGGAGACAGAAGGACCAGGGCACGGAAAGGTGTGGGCGCCCGTGAGAGGGCTCCTCTGTGCCTGGCCCCAGGGGTCCAGCCTCCGCTTGAGCACCCCGGGGTCCCGGTGCTCACCTGCCAATAACACACTCTGTTCCTTTTTTGCACAGCTCTAATTGGTCAAGAATTCTTCCTTATTAACTCAGGAATCCGCTTCCCCAGGGCTAACGTGCGGCAGTCCTAGTTTTGCCCGCGAAGCCCGCCAAGATCCAGTGTGGCAGGACCTGAGGTTCTTGAAGGCCTGTATCTAACAAAATCCTTTCCCGACCTTCTCCTGGCCTATAAAAGGGCGTTTAGGGCTCTCACCTCTGAGTCACCCTCCACTACCAAAAGTTAGGTTCCAGCTCCAGAGGGACCAGTGCAGAGTGCAAGACACCACTCCCCCCTCCCGCACTCTGAGCTCTATACCTCTAGTAATCCAGCCTGTGCCGCCCCTGGCTTGGCTGGGAGCCACAGCACAGGTGTGGTTCACACTGAGTTTGCACGTGACTCAAAGCCAAACAGCATGGTGCCTCGGCCATTCTATTTTTAACCCCACACTTTCTCTCTCAAAGCCTCCAATTTCTTCACGACTTCACAGCCTCCAATATCACCAGCTTGCAGAGGTGATAGGGAGATCACACCCATATTTCCGAGCCGAATTTTCCTCCGAATAAACACGACATAAAGCATTTGCGTATCTAAAACCCAGTCACATTTTGATTACTGCAGAATGTGGTTATTTGTCTATCTAAGATGGTTCTAGGGGAGAGCGTTTAAATGTGGCCAAACTTCGGGGATGCTGTATTTGGGAGCTGTTGAGTCTCTGACGTTCACAAAGCTCTTAAGTTACATGCTTCCCGAGCCCACTTCTCTCCAGCGAGCTTTGCAGGGACATCGGGAACATGGGAACCACGCCCCCAATTCACTGGCATACCCCATCGGTTGAGAGGGGCTCCTGCTACAATACCTCTTGCTATCGAAGACTCTTAAAAGTGCTGGGGATGAAAGAGCTGAGACGGGGGGAGACTCCTCTTGAGACCGTGAGGCCAGCCCTTCCTCCCTCCAGTCAGTTAGGGTCCTGGGTAGGGGTAAATGCAGGTACCGCAGCCTTGGCCCCAAGCTGGCTGCACAAAGGGCCTGGCATCCTCTGACCACACTGGAGGCAAGGGAGGAGACTGGCTTTGCTGAAGCACTGCCCACCTGTTTGGGCTTCCTGGCCTGGCCTCAGTATGGAGGGCACCTGCCCTGCCTAGGGGCTCACACCAGCCAAGGCACCTGTGGGACCGCAGGGTGGCAAGCCCTGTGTCTGTCCCTGGGCCTCAAAGGCCAGGGCAGGGGTGCCAACAGCAGGCCCAGTCTCCACGACAGCTGATGCCCAGGGAGCAAAGGGCAAGGACTAGAACTGGGGAAGGGGGTCTACCTTGGGCTCTCCCAACACGGCCCCTTTAAAACTCTGGACTTCCACACTGTTCCTGTCTGGGAGGAAGGCATGCAGGGCAACAGGGCTCACCTCCCCTACGTGCACCCGCACCCCAGTTCCCAGGCCATCTGGGCTCCTCAAATCGGACAGCGGGGCCCAAATCGACCTTCTCGGGTGCCAGCCACGGCACCTCAGTCTCGGACTGGCCACAGGCCTGCTCACTCGGTGGGGAGACGGAAAGAAAAGGAGGTGGGAAGCAGCTCAGAGCCCCCACGGGGGCCCAAGGAACAGGCCCAGATGGACCACAGGCTGATATGTGGTGAGGAGGCCAAGGAGCAGCGGGTGCGACAAAGCCCCTGCCAGCCTTGTAAAGGGGGCGTGGCCACTCATCAGTCTGTCCACACTGACCCAGGCTACGTGGCGGCCCTTCCAGGGCGGGCCCACCAGGCTGCCAGAGCTGCACATGCTTCCTGTTCAAGCTGGGGTGGGGTGGGGTGGGGTGGCTGCAGGGGAGAAGGGACACGAGGGGAGCATTGTAACCCAGGGTTCCCAAGCTCGCCCCACGAGGATGGAGCCCATGGATGGCGGGGTTCTGCTCCCCTCGGGAGCGCACACAGCTGTGTTCCACCCCTGCTCTATAAAGGAGAGGAGATGGGCTAGAACAGCAGGGGGCAGGCTTGGGAAGAGCTTCTCAGATGGAGGAGACAGTCGGTTGTCCCGGCTCCACTGGATGCTTCTGTTCCCTGAGCCAGTGGGAGGACTGCCCTTCGCTGGGAGAGTCGGGGAAGGTGACCCCAAACTGCAGAACTTGTCAGCACTCCACAGGACACAGCTTGGCGCATCGGGCCACCCAAGACCAGCAACTCTTGGGCAGGTGCTAGTGCAAGAATGGATGCCCTGTGCTGGGGCAGGGGTGTGCACGGAGCCCTCATCACCTGCGCCCCAAGCGCCACGGCTCTGGAGCCGGGAGGGAGCCACGGGGAGACAGCCTGGGCCACAGCAAGAGGCACTGTCTGAACTCCCAAGGTCACGGTAAGCTGGGAGGGAAAAGCGCCAAGGACTCAGAATACTTGTCAGAGGAGTCTGGAGAAAGGATTTTCCCACCACAGGCGTATTTTTTCCCTTCCTGCATTTGTTTTACTTTGTGCCTCTGGGGAGAAAGGCACTCTTGACGGCATCGAAGCACAGAATAAAACATGAAGCTGGGGCTGCCTTGGGAGTCAGGGATGGGTTTCAGAAACCTATCTTCAAGGTTCATGTTGAAACTGGGGCCACCCGGGCTTCCCTGAGAAAGCGGAACCGCCCACAGCCTGCTCTCTGGACATGGAGCCCCAGGGGACAGTAATGGTCCAGCCGCCTTTCTGGGACGTCTCTCCGCTGAAAGACCGAGGGAGAAAAAAACACCTCCCCAGCACTCGGGGACACAGAGGATGGATAGGCTTATGCCTGCCGAGCCCTTTGTGTTCCTCGGTATATAAATATGGTACAAGGCACTGTGCTATTATTCAGACTCCTTGGAAAATGCAGGGGATAACCTTGAATTCACATCACATCTTTCTGGCAAAGAGCTCAAATGATCTGGGAGACTATAACTCACCTTGCAGAATGGGGAGGGGGTGGGGATCAGTCTCCCTGTTTGAGGAAAGGTGCCCCCAGCCCCCCTAGAGAGGAAGAAGAGTCACGCCATGAAAATACGTCCACTTCTGGGTGCCTCTCATTCGTCAGGGCTGCCTCCATTCAGCCTGTCACAGAACGGAGGCCCTTTCATAATGTAAAGGGCACAGTCTTCCCTGGCTTGAGCTCAGCAAATAACACTCCCTGATTACATGTGTAGATATTGGGAAGGATCGTGGTGGACAACCAGCTCCAGCTCTGGCCCCAGGACAGCCGCCCACACACACTTCGGCTGTAAGCCTCGGACGTGGCCAACACGATTGCTCCTCTCTCCAGGGATGCTCTGCTCAGAGCCGGATTATTTACACTGCCAGCCGGGAGCCGTGTCCACCCACGTCGGGATCTGACATTTCTGACATGTTCTGTGGGGGACACGGGCTGGTTAAGTTCAGGTGCCTCTGCCAGAGATGGTCTCTGCACCAACTTCACGTGTCAGCCTGAGACCCCCTCCTCGCCCCGGCCCTGGGCCGACGCTGCCATCTGGCAGAACGGGAGACCCTGGCCCGCCTTCTACTCCTTGATGTGCCCACTGCCATCAGGTCACTCGCTGAAAGCAGCCGGGCCACGGCCTGGCAGGCGAGCGCGCCCAAGCTCACGGAGCTCATTCAGGGAGGAGCCTCATGCCCTGTCCTCACCCACCCGGCACCTTCCCTGTCTTCACTACCCCCCCGAAGCTGTGTTGCCAGGGACCCCAACCATGTGCCCGTGGTTCTGAGTGCTTGGCCGCATCTGCCTCACTTAATCCTCCCAACCCAATGGTGGGGACAGGGGGAGGTCATTCGTCCTCCCGTTCTACACCTGGAAGGGTGAGGGCACAGAGAGGTTAGGTGGTGAAGGAACCCAGGAAATCTGCCTCTGGAAACCATGTTCTGACCCACCAGACCCCACTGCTTAGACCTAGGGCGTCCCAAATACCTCAGAAAGGAGTCCCTGGACATGTCCATGCTTGGAGAGGGGAAGGCCAGCTGCTGCGTACAGCGTGCCTGGGACCCACCTGTAGACTAAGAGGGTGGGGGAAAATGCAGGGATGGTGACAGTGATGGTGGTGACAAGGGTGGTGACGATGACAATGACGATACTGAGAACACGGATGAGGAAGCTAGCATCTACTGACCGCTGATCCACGCCAGGAACTGTGTCAACCCCTTTCCACAAAAACCAGACAAGGTATCTACAAACAGTAAAAGCTGGAGAGGGTGTGGAGAAAAGGGAACCCTCCTACTGTGGGTGGGAATGTAAATCAGTACAGCCACTATGGAGAACAGTATGGAGGTTCCTTAAAAAACTAAAAACAGAACTACCATATGACCCAGCAATCCACTCCTGGGCATATACCCGGAGAAAACCATAACTCCAAAAGACACATGCACCCCAGTGTTCATTGCAGCACTATTTACAAGAGCCAGGACACGGAAGCAAGCTAAACGTCCATCAACAGATGAATGGATAAAGAAGATGTGGTACATATATACAATGGAATATTACTCAGACATAAAAAGGAACGAAATAGTGCCATTTGCAGAGACGTGGACAGACCCAGAGACTGTCATACAGAGTGAAGTAAGTCAGAAAGAGAAAAACAAATATCGTATAATATCGCTTATATGTGGAATCTAGAAAAATGGTACAGATGAACTTATTTGCAAAGCAGAAATAGAGACACAGATGTAGAGAACAAACTTATGGATACTAAGGTGGGATAAACTGGGAGAATGGGGTTAATATATACACACTATTGATACTATGTATAAAATAGATAACTAATGAGAACCTACTGTAGAGCAGTGCTCTACAGCAGTGTAGACTCCACTCAGTGCTCTGTGTGACCTGAATGGGAAGGAAATCTAAAGAAGAGGGGGTCTACATATATATACTCGTATAACTGATTCACTTTGCTGTACAGTAGAAACTAACACAACATTGTAAAGCAACTATACTCCAATAAAAAAATTTTTAATAATTTAAAAAAAACAGACAAGGTAGTTCCTACTGTTTCCCCAAACTTTGCAAATGAGAACCAAGGATCAGAGGTTAAGTATCTCATCTGAGCTGGATTTTAATCCAGTCTGATGCAACTCCAATCCTTTGACTGAAGCCTCTGTATGCCTCAGACAAACAAACAAACAAAACCCCCAAACTTCATTTTATTAACATTCTCCACTGTAGCCCAGTCTGAGTCAAGGGAGGCGGGGAGAAGTGCAGGGGTCCGGGACACACCCCAGCAGGCGCAGCTGGAAGGAGCGGCAGGTGGTCTGTCCTGCGTGCCGGCTGGGCGGGTAGAGGCGAGGAACAATCGTTAGGGGTGCCCCCCGCAGGGAGGGGTGCACGGAGTGCACATGTGTTGGGGGCAGACGTCCAGCCAACCTGCACTGCCCACTTTGCTGATTTCACCAGAGTTGCGAAAATTGATGGCCATACCTCTGCATGAAGAAGGAACAAAATAAATACTTCGGGGCTCGGTGGACCTTCTTACTGTGCCTCTATTTCCACAACAGAGGAGCTGGTGGAAACGATTCCCCGCCCTCCCACCCCCGTGCTGCGTTCTTCTGGAGGGGGCTTTCACACACGCCACTCCGCACGCTCCCCACAGACCCCTGGACTCACTACCCCACGTTGCAGATGAGGCCGCTGCAGCTCGCGGGGGCCCAGGCCCCATCTTTCGAAGGCCCGTCCCCGCCCGGCGTGGTCAGCAGCCTCATGGGGACATCCACTTCTGACCCACCAGGAAACGGAGCTTCAGAGGAACGCTCAGAAGTGACTCGGAGAACTTCCTGTCTTTAGAAAGGAGCGACAGGGAGGCCTGACCCCCACTCCTGACGCCCCTCAGCCCAGTCCCTCCGCAGGGGCCTCAGTACCTGCCCTGAGCCGGGCACCCTGCTGAACACGGCCACCCAGGAGCAGGACACCCAGCTGGACCAGCAAGACCAGCCAGACAGGCAGCCACGACGCGGAAGAGCACAGGGCCAGTGGGAGGTCTGGGTCGGGGCTACAGACGGCTCTGGCCTTGGTTCAAGTTCACGGAGCCCTCATGTACCAGCGGGGGGGTGGGAATCTCGGAAAACGACTTTCCAGGGCTTGCTTTTTAAATGGGGAATTCATGGTTCCCACTACACAGAGTTGTAGTTGGGACTGAATGAGAAGCACGAAAATAAACTTCCCAGCGTAGCGCCTTTACAAAGCTATAAACGAGGGTCATTATTAGTACTTATGGCCTGCGGTCCTCATTCATCCTGACTGCTAAGACGCGGCAGAGCGGCTGTTAGCCAGGGTTCCCGCCGAGGCGGCAGCCCCCAGCCCCGCGGGGCCCCCCCACCCATCCAGGCCGCTGCACAGTCAGGCCAGATGCGCGTCCCTCACTCTGCCGCCCCACCCTCCCTTCCCCAGCCACCCATCTCCCGGAGGCAGCTCGCTTTCCCGATTGGCGAGCATGCTTTCTTTTGGCAGGGAGCTGCTGCCGTCTGTGCTCTGGACCGTAAAACAAGTTTTCATCAATAAATTAAGATAAGCGGAAAGCCAGCTCGAGAGGAGGTGGGCGGAGGCAGGCAGGCGGCGGCGGGCGGGAAGTGGCTCTGTGACCCAGAAGGGGTCGGAGTGAATCCAAAGCAGGACTGGGCTCCCTGCCTCCTGTCCTTGGATCCCAAGGGCCCCCTTCCACCGGGCTCCTGGCGACAGGAGGCTCGGGAAGTCCCCCGCCTCCCTCCGGTCCCTTCCATCCTCCGGCAGGTGAGCAAGCGGCAGTGACAGGTAGAGTCAGGTTCTCAGCAATGCTCTGAGCCAAAATAATGATCGCGATCGCTGTGTCAGACGAGCTAAATCTAATCAGACACGTGCCGCCCAGTCACTGACACTGAGACCCAGCCCTGAAAATAAAACGTGTTTGGCCAGAGCCTCCCCACTCCTCGGCGGGAGCCCTCGGGTCCCTCACTGCACCTTCCACACCACCGTCTCCATGCCTGTCTCACAGCACCCCACCCACCCAAGAAACCTTCCTCTTCCCCCTTTGCACCATTCTCAGTCCCACCCAGGGCCCTCGGGTCCCCGCTGACGCCCACCTCCTCCTCCAGGCTGGCCAGCCCCGCCCTGACCCCCACCCAACACTCTGCAGCGGCTCTGACCGTCTGACCACTCACCAGCCCTGGACCCTTCTCCCACCCGCCAGCGCTGCCCTGGCCGGCGATGCTCCAGCGCAATGGCCGCCCGGGGTGGGGCGGGGCGGGGCGGGGCGGGGTGCCTCCCCTCATACCTCTCTGTGTGCATTCCCGGCATCAAGCTGAGCCTTGGGCCAGGTATGGACGGAGCAAGCACAGGGAGGGAGGGGTGCGGGGACGTGGAAGCAAGGCGAGTGCCCAGCTCCGCAACAGAGCACCTCCCTGGCCCTGGCGCCATGACACTGAAACAGGCCAGAGCATATGGCAGGAGAAGGGCCACCTGTCCATCCAGCACCACACGTGGGGAGGCGCGGCACCACATATGTTCAGGACCTAACGGACAGGTGAGCCCTCGGGCAGGGCGGCAGGGTGAACCCCAAACGGCACAGCGCACTGGCCACGCGCCACCAGCGGCTGCAACCCCCGGCAAACCTCTCCCTCGTCTGAGCCTCGGCCCCCACCTTCCAGAGAAAAGGCCGAACCTCACAACATCCCAACTCCTCAGCCCTCAGGTCCTGGGCTCTCACCTCTGCCCTCCCCTCAGCCTGGCTGAGCAACAAGGAAGATGGCTACATCCACTGTTAGGTGAGGAGGTGACGTCTCTGAGGTTGAATGATCTGCCCCGGAGCTGGGAGGCTGGAACCCCCCCCACCTGCCTCCCCAGGGTGAGCCCCTGTCCCTCGGGGAAGGCAGCAGGAAGGAAAAGTGTCAGCACTGCACCGGACCTGAGAAGTGCTGTGTGACTTACCGCCCCCGTGACCCAAATCCCCCAGGTAAGGAGACGGATGCTCGGAGTTGAGACTTGCTCGGGGCCCCATGGTCAAGGGCCCAGGCCGACGCCAAGACAGGAACTGACCACTCAAACATACACACACAGCAGGAGGGGCTGGCAGGGCTTCAGGCCATAACGACGTGAAATCAAGACGGCTAATTATACCCCACCCTGGATGTACACTAGAATCGATCACTTCTGAGTCCAGGCACTTCCCAAAAGCGGAAGTAGAGGAGTGTGAGTTCTTTGACCGAGTCCAGGCAGCGGGGAGGCCTCCCTCCAAGCAGATCCCAAATGGCCCTCCCTCTCTCCTCCCAGCCCCCTCTTCTGCAGCGCGCGCGCGCGCACACACACACACACAGGCGCGCGCGCACGCAAGAGCGGGCGCACAAACGCTCCCCGCATCAAGACCTGGAGGGGAAAGGATGCCACTTCATAAACAGCAAACAGAAAAATAACTCAGATGTTGACATGTGAGATGGCGGGAGCCCAGCACAAAGTTCAATGAACGGAACAGAAACATATTGACAATAGCGAAAGGAAACAATTACCACGCATTTTCACACGAGATCCCATCCCCGGGAATAAACGTGCTCTGGCTTTTGCTTATTCGACAGAAAAAAACGAGCAGCAGCCGGAGACGGATGAGGACCCAGCACAAGGCAGACGCTTGCATTTTGTGGCTCCACGTTTCCCCGAAGCTCTCAAAAGAGTGTTTTTTGAGATGCAGGCTGACCCGGGAGTCAGAAGAAATAGAAGAAATAACATTGTAAGTGGAGAGATTTTAGGGTGCTGCCTGCAGGGCACCCACTAAACAGACACCGTCAAATTACCACGGAGAGGGGCCGCTCCCGTCCACGTGGCAGGTTTGCATCTCGGGAAGTAGACGTTACCAAAAAGAAAAAAAAAAAAAAAGATTTTCCTTGGAGATGGAAGCTTCCAGGTTCATGGTACCAGCTGCTCAGGGGAGCCAGAGCCTGGCTTCATCTCAGGAAAACTCTGACTTCTTTTGCACAAGAAAACCTAAGGCAGTCCTACAGAAAGCGGGTCACCGAGGCCCAGAAAAGCGGGGACGAGTGCTGGGGACAGGCCTGCAGAACCACGTGTCATCCGCCTGTGGGCCTGATGCTGTGGACACTGGACACACAGGACTTGGGGGAGGACCCTGCCGCCTGCATCAGGATGGGGGGCACACTGACCGTGCAGGTACCACACTGCCTCTCGGGTCGCAAAGGGCCCGGGGCCCTTTGCTTGCCCCGACCGTCAGTATTTCATCTCCGTGGTGTCGTATGCTCTCTGAATGACATCTTCTGAATCAGGGTGTCTGTCCCAGTCTCTGGAAAACATGCCCCTCCACCCGTGTCCCCATCTCTTCCTCCATCCAGGAATCAAAACTTGGATCTGGGGCCAGCAGTTAAGAGCACAGGCTCTGGAGTGAACGCCTGGGTTCTGAATCCCAGCTCTGCCGCTTCCCCAATGTAGCCTCATGCCAGTTGACCTCTGTGACTCTGATTCCTCATCTGTAAAATGGGGATAATAATGCTAACTCCCCCAAACTACATGTAGTACCTACAAGGTTTGTTGTGGAGAGTAAAAGGAGAAAACTGGGCTTCCCTGGTGGCGCAGTGGTTGAGAATCCGCCTGCCGACGGAGGGGACACGGGTTCGTGCCCTGGTCTGGGAAGATCCCACATGCCGCGGAGCGGCTAGGCCCGTGAGCCATGGCCGCTGAGCCTGCGCGTCCGGAGCCTGTGCTCCACAACGGGAGAGGCCACAACAGTGAGAGGCCCGTGTACCACCCCCCCAAAAAGAAAAAAAAGGAGAAAACTTCTAAAGCCCTGAGAACAAGAACACGGCGTAATATCATAAACGATGGGCACCACCGCTGTTACCCTTCTGCATCTCGCCCATTCCAAATCCTCCAGCCACACCCCTGCAACTCTCCTGCAACCACCTGGTCCTCTCCACTCCCACGGCCCAGGTCCTGGTCTCATCCCTTCGGCCAGAACACTGAGAAGCACCCCTGTTGGTCACCCCACCTCCCCCCGCCGTCACCACCGCCATCTGAACACTCCACCTGGGGTACATCATGCCTCATCTTCCAGGCCCCGGAGGGCTCCTGTAGCCTGCAGGATGCGGCTGACGCTTCTCAGCACGGCGTCCAATTGATACCTCCTGCAGGCTCATCTTTTCATTATTAGCCTGCCAGTATCCCCACAGTCCAGGGCACTGGTCCCTCTGTGATGCACCCCAAGCCTTTGCCTGTGCGCCTCCCTGCCGGCTCTTCCCCGCCAGCCCTGCCCCTCCTGCGCCCCAACCAGTCAGCAGTGCCATCCTTCCCGGGAAGGGCCCATGAGCTCCACCCTCCCCATGCCCCCTCTGCACGCTAGAAGCACCTCCCACTTCCCTCACAGCACCCAACACCCTTCGCCCTACAAGGTTCATTCCTTGTTGGTTTTGCCAAAGTCGACTCTTATTTGGCATCTCCTACAGTGCCTCGCATATAGCAGGCTCCCAAGAGGTATTTTTCACGTTTTCACAAAGGCAAGCTCCCGGCAGCATGGGACTGAGACGGTACAACTGTGCAGCCCCCAGCTGGTCCCCTGGGGGAAAGGGTACCTGCCCTCACACTGTCGAAGACCACGAGGGTCAAGCCTTTCCACGAATACCAAGTATACGCAAACCCCTCGGTGGCACAGAAATGCTGTTGTATCTGATGCAGCTGCATCCCCATCCCCGCTTCCTCTGTGTGACTCAGTCATGCCGTCAACTTGCTTCGTTTCCAAAGGCCATTATTAAGCACACGCTACGCCAGGAACCACACCCCGCAGAGCTGGGCCCCCCACAGGCTCTCAAAGTGTCCTGAGGGACTGCTCCACCTGACTACTGCCAGGCAGAAGTGAGCGGCCCCTCCCTGCGCTCAGACTTGCGCACCCACGTGCCGACCGTGACCTCCCCTCGGACGCCTTACAGGCAGCTCAAGCTTAACAGGGTCACACGGGAAGCTTGATGCGCAAGTCACGGGGAACCCGTCACCAGCAACTCCTGCTGGTTCTACCTCCGATTTTTGACCCCAGCCCACCCATCTCTCCCCGACTCCACTGCTACCCCAGCCTCCTCCTTGAACTTCTGCGATCATTTTCTGTTTTCCCAGCTGCCACACCTGCCCCTCCACTCCTCACTCTCCACAGAGCAGCAAATTTCCAGAGGTTCCCCTCGTATGCAGAACATATCCCAAATCCCCTCCCGTGTTCTCCGGGACCCTACACGATCCAGCCTCTGCCTTGCCCACCTCCTCCGTGCCCTGGTCCCGTTCACCGGCCTCTGCTAGCTCCCAGGCACACCATGTTATTCCGCACTCGGGTGTCCCTTGTCCAGAATGTTCTTCCTTAGAGACGCGTGGTTTCCTTCTTCTCCTTTAAGCTTCCTTTGCTCCCCATCTTGTATGAAAACCTATTATGACTTTAAGTGTTTATTTACTCTTGTCCATCTTCCCTGCTAGAATGTGAGCTCCATGAGGTCAGAGATCCCTGACTTGCCCCTTGTGTGTCCCTCGGGTGCCAGGTTCATGGCAAAGGCTCAATGAATCTCTGTGGAGGGAGGAACAGAGAGAGGGGGGAGACCAGGACTCGGGAACCTCCTGTCCTGGGGAACGTACGCCTTCAGCATACGTGGAGTAAACTTCTCGGGCGTCACCGAGAGCCTGGGAGTAGCAGAAGGGTGGTTGAGCTCAGCACAGAGAAAATGCTGCAGGATGTGAAAAGCTCTGGTGAAAAAGAACAAGAAGGAGCATGGGCTATGAAGTTCATGGACTCGAGGGAGTTCAACTCCCTGCCCCTGCTGTGCAACGTTAGAAAAGCAACTTGACCTCTCTGGGCCTTAATTCCTCATTTACAAGACGGAGACAACACCACCAAACTCACAAGGTTGCATAAGCACGGTGCCTGGTACAGAGTGATGCTCACAGAAAAAAGTCTTTTTTTCCAAGGATGCTGGGGGCTCAGGCCACACACTCTTTCTAATTAAATGAGGTCGTCCTCCTGCTTCCCGGATGCTAGGCTGCCTGGTGTCACCACCACTCATGTATCAGCCACCTCATCTCAGGGTCTCACCTAAGGGACAAGGGGCAGTGAGGGGGGACATGGTGAAGCTGGGCATACCCCATGCTGTCTGCTAAGATCACGGACACGCTGGCACGTGCATTCAATTCCAGTGAATCTCTGTTGGGCGTCAGCAAGGAACGTCTGCTCCCAACCAAGCCATCATTTTTGACCGTGGCTTGGGGCCAAGACCCTGGGAGCAGGTACAGTGGTGGGGCTGGGCGGGGGGCGGGGACATGGCCCGGTGCCGTTCAGTACCGCTTGGCTCTAGGGTCATCCCCAGCTCCTTGCAGCCTTGATGGGAGGGGGAGACGAGAAAAAGAACCAGCTCACCTGACGGCTTGGTATCAAATGCCAAAGAGCAGCTCCAAACCCAGGGAAGGCGGGGAAGGCTCCCTCTGCCTTTAGCCGCTCCCTGAAGGAGACAAGCCACACGGCCCAGGCCAGAGATGCTCACAGTGGAGTCCCTCCTTCAGAAGTCAAGGGCCTGTGCTCTCCTCCCCCATCCCAGCGGACAGGACACCAGGGAGATTTCGAGCCCCGGAATATACCCATGGATGGGAGAACACGTCCCAGGCCCATAGCACTCAGACCCAAAACGAATCTTGCGAGGCTCTCCTTTGCTGAACCCCCAAAGCCCGTGGGCTGGACCACCAGGGTGCAGGTTCAGCCCGGGACAGAGCAAGCCTGCCTGCGGGGGGCTCAACACTCAGCTAGCCAGCAGCACCCCAGCACCCCTCTCCTCCCTGCCCTGAGAGGAGCCCACACCCCCTGGCCTGGCGGTCAAGTTCCTCAGGAGCCGGCCGCGGCTCCCCGCCCAGCGTGCCTGCTGGGAACCATCTGACTCCGGCAAAACGGAGAGGCCAGCTTCGTCGTCATCCAAATATCCCCTGTTCGTGAAAGGAGGGCCCTCCTTCTCCTAGCTCACCCTGCAAGGGCAGCTAAGGGCTCCTCCCACAGGGCATGGTTCTCTGACAAAGAGCATGAAGAATCCGAGGGATGAAGGCCTGTCCTCTCCACGTCTGCGCCCCTGCGGCATCAGCGCTCTGCGCGAAGTTCCCGACCTGGCACACGCAGCGGCCAGTTAGAGAGAAGATGTCGCCCCAGGCGGAAGGGACATGGGGAGGACGACAGAGGCGGGAGGTTCCAGAACCCCCGCTGAGATGCTGGCGAGAGGGGGGCCGGGGCCACAGCAGAGGGGCCCGGAGAGCTCACTGGGGTAATCTATTCCCGTGGCGCCTCTGCAGGCTTCGGCTGGGTGAGCTGAGATGGAACAAGCAGCGAGCGCCGTTGTTCTCGGACGCCTCGGCTGTGACGGGAGTGAGCGCAGAGCGACAGTGGCCATAAAGCAGAGGGCGGCCCATGGGGGGTGCAACACTCCACGGGGACCAGTTTCACGGTCCTGGAAACGGGAGGTTCCGAGAAGCTCAGAAGCACAGCCCATCCACAGCAGCAGGAGATGGAGCGGGACCCCCAGCCCCGGGAGGAAGGGGTCAGGCTGGAGGAGAAATCCAGGCTGGAAGCGGCACTTGCGGGGGAAGCAGTGCACACCTCCCACGAGGCTGGCGGCCGAGAACTGCCCACCCGCCACCCCCACAGACCCCGGAGGGGCAGGCAGGCTACAAACCTACCCTCTCTCTGCAAAAGGGTGAGGGTTAACGCCTGCAGCAGACGGGGCGGGAGCAGGAAACCCCCAAAGCCTAGAACTGTAGTGGGAGAGATTCCTGCTCTTATGCGAGGCATTGGAAAGTGGGTCCTAACACACCAGGCCGTGGGGGGAGGTGACAGGACCAGGAGGGGGAACCCCTGACCTTCAGTGGTGCTACCCACTCACCCCGATACTCAGCAAGGCAGGTCCCTGGGCCTGAGCTACTTCCCAGGGGGAAGGGCACCGTCTCTGTGCCACAGGGCTGCCCCAGGACATCCTCCCACAGGACGGCCTCGTCAGAAAGACAGTCACACAGCAGAGTCCACTTTGCACTTCAGGCACCGGCCCTCCCCTGGATGGACCCTCTTGACGTCCAGCTCCACGACGGCTCCAGCTCTGTTTTGGACAATGTGGAGTCACCACAACTTTGGGGGTCTTCTGCAGTCCCCCCAAAAGAGTTAACCTGGCCTCAAACCTGGCGCCTTAAGCAGGCGCCGCCGTGGAGCTTATCTGACCTCCTGAAGGGATTAGCACCCAGCTCAAGAAATGCCAATCGGCCAACAGGGCCAAACTTGACCTCAGCCATCCTCCCACCCTCGCCAGGGCACTCTCAAAATCGGCGATTACGCTAGAGGCAGCTCTCCCCACAGCCTGTCATCTGCTATTTATAACCCGCTCGCCTTCTGGGAGGAACCAGACACCTCCCGTCACAGCGAGGCACCGAGACTCGGCCCCCAGACCGCTGCCGCCCAGGGCCCTGCAGGAGGCGCTCCTCCCAGGCTCTGAGCCGCCCTGCCCTGTCTCCTCTGCTGCACTGGCCGAGTGCACCTCTGCCAGGGCCCTGCACTTCCTTGTGCAGACTCCAGGCTGAGCACCAGATGCGGCTCTCCCCAGCTCACCGCCCAGGCCCCTCCAGCTGCTGGCTCCCCCGGGGCCCCTCCCTCTTCCTCATGCCTTCATCATTCTGTGGTCCATTCAGACGGCGGAACAGTATTCTGTGCTGAACAGAAATGAGCCGTCACGCCATGAAAAGACACGGATGGACCTTCCACGCATATTACTAAGTGAAAGAAACCCACCTGAAAAGGCGACACACTGTAGGATTCCAACGATATAACATTCCAAAAAAGGCAAAACGATGGAGACAGAACATTAATCACTGCGTGCCCGGGTTTGTGGAGGTAAAAAGGTAGAGCCCGGAGGATTTTTAGGGCAGTGAAAATACCCTGTATGATACTATAGTGGTGGGAACAGATCCTTATACGTTTGCCAAATCCACAGGATGTACACCTCCAAGAGTGAACCTCACGTAAACTACAGACTTTGGGTGACCACGACTTGTCGATGCAGGTTCATCCTTGGTAACCAGTGTTGCATCTGGTGGGGATGCTGATAATGGGGGAGGCTGTCCATGTGTGGGGTGTACGGGACATCTCCTGTACCTTCCTCTCAATTTTGTTGTAAACCTAAAAGTGGTCTTAAGGAAAAAAAAAAAACTCTTTTAAAGAAAAAAAAATGGTAGGTGACAGCAAACAGCCCTACAAGGATGTAACTAGCAAAAGAAAGGCTCTTCCACTCAGGGACGCTAACAAAAGCAGGTGTCTGTCCCTCAGAGACACGAAGGGGGTCCGGCTTTGTTCCCACAAAGGAGAGGCCTGAACCACAGGCTCATCTCCGGACCTGAGAGATGCCAACCCTTCCCAGCACTGCCATACGGTCGAGAGTCCGTTTACTTGTCTGCCCGAGGACTTCATCTAAAAGATGCTGCTTCATTCTAAGGGTCACCCAAAGAGAAAGGCTCTCTGGCTTCTGGGCTACAGGTGAGATGTCCCAAGAAGTCCTTTCTGAAAGCCAGGCATTCTTCTACCACTGAAGGTGGCAGGAATCCCGCTGGCAGCTCCACGCCACTAAAACAGGCCCCCCTGCCATCCTCCCTATACAGGTCACAGCGGCCACATCCCTTTGGGGTGGCACAGGGACAATCTCTCAAGTACGGTGGCAAAGGGCTGAGTGGGGAGAAAGTGCTAGAGAAAAGTTTAATAATAGCTGGGTTGGGCACGGCCCGTTTCCTTTTTCAGCTCCCTGGCGGACTGCTCCCATTACACGATGTGGCTGTGGGCAGAGCCCGTCAGCTGCTGCTGAGACTCAAACCCAGGTCAGCCCGGGGGCCACGTCTCCTCAGGCCACCCCGGTGAAGGGTCCACATGCCGCAGTCAGATGAGGGCCACACACACACTTGCAGGGCTCACCTAGCGCAGCTTCGCTATATAAAGCCTGGAGCTGGCGGGACAGACAGGGCCAGGCCGCGAGCCTCAAGGTTGACCATCCTGCACCCACCAGCCCTGCAGCCCAGCCATGCGCCCTGCTCCCCATTGCCCCTCTTGACCACAGACTGCTATTCTGGGCTCTGGGGGGCAGAGGGGAGCTGGTGACCGCAGCAGGAAGCCCACATGGCGCGCAGGCTGGCGTCAGAGCAGCTCTCCCGGCAATGGTGCATCTGCTGCCCTCTGTCCAGCCTCTCCCGTCCCCTGGAAACCAACAAATAAATACACCCGACAGTCAACACACGTGTGCACGGAGCATCCACCCTGCGCGGCAGCTACAGACCACAGAGGGAAGTGTCCACGGGAAAATGTGCGCTACGTGCTTGTCGCCATTGATGAGCTATTAATGGAAACCGATTCGGAATCAATATTAAAAGGACAGGATTAGGGAACGGCATGCCTGAAAACACAGCGCTTAGCAACACGTGGTCCATCTGTGACTCATCTTCCATATCCGTGAAATGGGTTTACGAATAGTACCTCCTTCGGAGCTGTCATGAAGCTAAAATAAGTTCAAGTACGAAAAGCGCCTGAAACAGTGCCTGGCACTGAGTAAGTGTTCTACAGGCGCTGGACAGTGCCACCACCATCATCAGGATGGACAAGACAGACCCAAGTCCTTCACCTTAGTCCTCTTTATGGAGAAATGCCCTGAGCACTGGTCTGGGGCCTGGAACTCGGGCCCAGGCTGGGTTAGGAGGCGCCTGCGAACCTGACCCAGGGGCAGCCCAAGCCAAGCACCAATGTCCAGTTCTCCACGGACCTGCAGATGGTTCTCCCCGCAGCCTCTAAAACAGGAACCACCACTCCTGCATTTAGGCCTCCAATCTGGGGATGTGGGGAGGGGAGGGGTGAGGGCAAGGAAGACGGCCCTCAAGCCCGGAAAAGGTCTGGAGAAGAAGCTTGAGACCCTGAAGGCAGCCAGCCCCTGGCCCAACAGAGGAGGGGCCCCCACCCAGCCGGTGTTTCCAAGTTCACTGTCACTGCCACCACGCAGGGAGTAGGGCCTGTGCACTAGGCTCTGGGCCGGGTGTTCCAGACCCACTGTTCCATGTAACCTCACACCAGTCCAAGAAGGTGGGCACTGTTGTCCGAGACTAAGCAGCAGGGCCAGGCTGAGTGCCCAGCTCTGTCTGCCTCCACAGCCCTTACCCCACTCCCCTGCTGGGTGTCAGAATCACCGGGAAGGACTTTGGCATTGCAGCTGCCCAGGCCCCCACCCCAGACCTGCTGAGCATCAGAATCTCCGGAGCTGTAACCAGCCAGCTTCCCAGCCAGGAGTGGGCTCCGCTGGGCTCCAGCGGACAGAAATATCCCCAGGGAGGGACTTCCCTGGTGGCACAGCGGTTAAGAATCCGCCTGCCAATGCAGGGGACACGGGTTCGAGCCCTGGTCCGGGAAGATCCCACATGCTGCGGAGCAACAATGCCCGTGGGCCACAACTACTGAGCCTGCACTCTGGAGCCCGCGAGCCACAACTACTGAGCCCACGCGCCACAACTACTGAAGCCCATGTGCCTAGAGCCCGTGCTCCACAAGAAGAGGAGTCACTGCAATGAGAAGCCCGCGCACTGCAACGAAGAGTAGCCCCCACTCACTGCAACTAGAGAAAGCCTGCGCGCAGCAACGAAGACCCAACGCAGCCAAAAATAAATAAAATAAATAAATCTATTTTGTAAAAAAAAGAAAGAAATATCCCCAGGGACATGCTGCCCCTTGAGGCCAGACATGCTGTGACCCCTCCCCACATCCCCTGGAGAATGAACACCCTGTCACCAGCACCCTGGCATCCCACCCCCTAAGGCAGGGCTCCTGGGGGCAGTAACCAGACTCCATCCGACCCCTGCCTAGCACGCTGTGGACCCCGATGGGGAGGGACTAGTTTTCCACCGAAGCTGGTCCTGGGCCGATCGGCATCACGGCAGGTACCCTCTGTCTGTGATGGGGTTCTGGGAAGGTCACAGCAGCGGCCACCGCAGCGGCCGAGCCATTCAGCACTGACTTGCAGCACGCACCCGCCCTACAGACCATCATCTTGGTGCATGTCCACTACACCTACGAGGTGGACATCATCATCACCCCTTTACCGATGAGAAACCGAGGCTCAGAGAGGCTGAGGAACTTGCCCTGTGACAGGCTCGGCAAGCCAGACCCAGAACCCAGGATGCGAAGCACAGGCCACGTTGGGTCCCTCACGAGGTGCTGGTGATTATTTCATTCACTGGGCCGCCAGCAGCCTTCTACGGAGCTGAACAGCCTTTGCTGCCTGTTTCCATCATCTCTTTATTTGGTTTTCTTGGAAACGTGTGTCTACTTAAAGAGGCTTTGCCTGGTGGGGAGACTGACTTTGGCAAATGAAGCGGGAGGACAGGGGTCGGCAGATCCCAGAGGAGCTCATAACAATTCTCTGAGGTCACGGGAACGCTTTGAGAGGCAGGGCAGAGCCACGTGGGTCCCCATTTTCCAGGTGGCAAGGAAAACAGGGTGGCCAAGCCGCCTGCTCAAACACGGCGCCAGCACCACCGAGGGAGGGAGGACGGAAAAAGCAGACTCCCGCTGCCGGCCCGGGGCTCACCCACCGTGTAATCGTGCAAACCCTCTTCCAGATGGCCCTGAAACAGCCCCGCCTCCCACCCCCGTGTCCTCCCCCCAGGACACGTGTCCATGGGCCCAAGGAGGGAAAAGCAACCAGCCCCCAGCAGCCTCGCGAGGGAAGGGAAGGGTCCCAGGCTCAGCGCAAGAGGCACTTCTCACTGCTCCCTCCAGTTTAAAATAGGCCGTGAGGACGCCTGCCAAGACCCAGTGCGCTCCTGGCAAACAGGAGGGTTATATTTCTGGCTGTGCACCGTGAAACACCAGGGAAGGCTTCCCAAACCAACAGCTGACTCGGGCTGTGATGACAAGACGATCCTGAGAGTTGGCTGGGGCCCAGCCAGCAGAGGCTCCCCGAGTGTGTCCAGCGGGGGGGTCATCCCCACCCGAGCTCTGGGAGCAGGGCGGTGGCTATATAAGGGAGCCCAGGGGGCGGGGAGTCCTCTGGCCCCGGCAGCAGCTCACACTCACGCGGGCCTGTGCACACCTGCCGCGGATAAACATTCCTGCGTGCCATTCCCTGGCCTGGAATGGGCTTCCCCATCCCGCTGCCATCACCATCCCCTCTCACCTGCTCCCGGAAGCCTAGCCAGAGGCTCTGCCTCCCTCCACGCTGCCCATGAGGAACGGGTGGGAACTAGAGGGGGCTGGGGGCAGGGGAGGGGGGAGGGGGGAGCGGGGAGGTGCGCGGCTGCAGGTTTGAAGTGCGGGCAGCCCTGCCGTGGCTCACGGTGTCTGGACTTATCCCACGAGGCTCTGGAGGGCAGAGCGGGGACCAGGGTCGGAACCGACAGGTGAAAAACGATCCGACAGCCTCACTCACCCAGAGACCCGGAGCTCACCAACACGGCAGCTGCCACTAGAAGTCTGGGACCAGACCCCAGGGCCACCTGCCAGGAGCCTCTGCTTTGGTGCAGGGGCTGTCCCACGAGCTACTGGGGTCCCAGCCACTCTGCAGGAAGTCCCAGGAGCAGGGTCCTCCTTCCAGGGGGCACCCAAGCCTGGGCAGAGTGGCTGCCCGGTTCCCAGGGTCAGCCAGCTAGGGCTGACGGTCAAAGTGGGAGGCCCCAGGCAGCCCAGGGTAGGAGGGCTGGGAACCCACTATCCTGTGTCCTTCTATTCCTTTAAACTCAAGGCATCCTTGGCAACAAAAGTCTCTCCTCCCACATACACACCTGGAAACTCATCGGAGGCGAGCAGAGGTTAGCCCGGCACGGCAACACGATGAAGCTGAAACTTTAATTTATGCTACTTTTCTACCTCTCTGTTCTTTCCAATACTCTCCAATGACCACATACAAATTTTATCATCAGCAATAAACTTTTTTTTAAAGAAGAACCCACTTCCTTCTCCCCTCAGACACCCCCATCAGTAGCGAAGATGGACCACCTGGAAAACTCTATCCTCCTCTTTCCCGTACCCTCTGGCACATTCACACACACCAGGGGAGAGTGTCACATGCAAGTGGATCTCGTTTCTAGGGCAGCTCATTGCTGGGAAGGTCACAGCACTCGACTTCCCTGCTTTTCAGGTGCTAGACGCCTGTGTGACAGCAGGCGTACCCAGCAGGTGCACGTGGGGTGCGAGTTTCCTTCCTGTCGCGGAAGTGGTCTCTGCTGTTCCCAAGGCTCCCTCACCACCTCCGAAGACGGCCTTGGATCTTTTTTTTTTTTTTTTTTTTGTGGTACGCGGGCCTCTCACTGTTGTGGCCTCTCCCGTTGCGGAGCACAGGCTCCGGACGCGCAGGCTCAGCGGCCATGGCTCACGGGCCCAGCCGCTCCGCGGCATGTGGGATCTTCCCGGACCGGGGCACGAACCCGCGTCCCCTGCATCGGCAGGCGGACTCTCAACCACTGCGCCACCAGGGAAGCCCCGGCCTTGGATCTTTAATATGCCTGCGACCTCTTTAAGAAACCCAGGCTGGCATGAAGCCCCAAAGCAGGAGATCTTCAGAGCTCTGATCTCGGGCTGGGATGGTACCACCCACGCCCATCCCCGTGGTGACTCCCAAAACATAGGGGGGAAGGAAAATGAGGAAGAAAGGGAGCTGACCAGGAAGGGGAGGCCACAAGGAGATGAGAGAGTGCCTGGGCCAGAGCACAGTGCCACCAAGTCCACCTCGGTCCGCCTGCGACCCCTCCCGGCCCAGAGCCCCTCCTCCCAGCAGGTCATGCCCATCACTGCCACTAACCTGGCCGTCCCCAGGCCTGGCACCCGTGATTAGCACAGGAGGCCAGGAGCCCAGCTCTGCATGCCTCCGGCACTCCGTCACAGCACCAGGAAAGGCTCTCCTGTCACAGACACGATGCAGTGAGCCAGCAGGCCTGGGACGGGCTGTATCTGCGGCCGCTGCTCAGCTGACCTCAGCATGGGCGGCTGGGCCTGGAGTGGGAGTAGAGACGGGGCTTCTCGTGGTATGTCTGTGCAGCGGGGAGGTGTCCTGTGCATGCCAGCTGTGGGAGGATCTGGGGAGGGGGTGGCCCTACTCCAAGGGGGAGACTCGTCCCCACATAAACACACCAGATAGACAGGAAGCAAGTGAGAACTTGAGACATGAGGGGAGATTCCTAAGAAGCTGAGACCTCCTCATTCTGGAAAAACAAAGTCGAGGGGGATTAGACCAAAGTTTGCAAAATCACGAAGGACAACGAGAAAGCAGCACAGACCAGCCCAACAGAGCCCGAGACAGAACAGCTCAGAGAACCTCACGATGACAGGACCACAGGGGGCCGTTCAGGAAGCAGGGGTGTTGGGGGCGTGGCCCTCACCGACGGCCAGCCCTGTGGCCAGCACGGGTGGCGGTCACGTGCCTCGTCAACAGGTGTGGGTGAGCAGAAAGCACGCAAGGTCTGCTGTCAGCTCCCAGCTCCGTCACTCACTCGGAGGCTTTGAGCAAATAACACCCCTCACTGGCCAGTCCTTCATTTGTAAAACACAGATGAGGATATCTCCCGTGAGGAACGACATGAGGACTAAAGCAAGTAACACGTGAACCCCGAGGACAGGGCCTGGTGTGAGGGAGGTGCACCAGGGGTCCCTCACGAGGGTCCGCGTTCACCGCGGGGGTGACTCAGACGTGGTTTGCCCACAGGCATGTCGGACGTGCATTTGGGGAGTGAGATGTAACCCAGCTGTGGCTCAGTCCTTCCGTGCCTGAGCTGTGTCATCCAAAAAGTGGACGAACTCTTCCACTTTGCAGGCCGATTGCTCATAAAGACGCCCTGCAAACTACAAAGGCACCTGATACACCTGAGATGCTGTGATCAGAGCTCGCAGCTGAAACCAAGAGGCTGGACAGGTTTGCCAAGGGAGAGCGAGGAGGAGAAGAGAGGGGGAAGGACCAGAGGTGTCACTTCCAAGGCCACCAGCTCAAGGCGAGAAGCAGCCGTGGAGAAAGCAGAGAAGCAGAAGGACAGACTAGGAGAGCACGCCACCTCCAAAGTCAAAGGCAGAGAGCGGTGCCTTCAGAGAGGAGCTGCACGGAGTCCTCTGCAGCGCACACTCTTGCCCCAGGCTGCCAGCCCGGCCGACACCGCCCAGCGTCCCACAGGGATGACTCCTCTTCCTCTCCCCGAAGAGGAGGACAGTTTCAAAGGTAAGGAAGTAACTATTGCACAAGTAACCAGGGGCTGTGAGCATCCCTGTGCGGGGGACTCATCAAAGTCCTCGGGGGCAGACATGGCCAGCAAGGAGGCATTCAGGAGCCATTTGCGCCCTGATGAAAATGAAGAGCCTGTTAGGGACTCCCCTGGTCCAGCGGTTAGGACTTGTGGCTTTCACTGCCGAGGGTACAGGTCAGGGAACTAAGATCCCGCAAGCCGCACGGCGCAGGCTAAATAAATAAATAAATAAATAAAAATTTTTAAAAAACGAAGAGCCTGTTGCTCTGACATGCGGAGGTTGAGCAGAGACGGGCAGGAAGACAGGCTGACCATCGTGAGACCAAGAGGCAGTCTTCTAACCCGCCCCCCTCCGGGCCCACCACGCCTGCCCACTGGCACGTGCTGCAGGGCACGCCGCCCTGTGCTGGCAGCAGAGGCCGAGGGCGGGGGTCAGAGGGTGGGGGGAGCCCATCAGTAGGAAGAGCCCAGAGGGAGAGCAGTGGAGGGGGCCAGGGCAGGCACCAGCACAGTGGGGTAGAGGCGGAAGCTGGCCACGGCCGCTCAGCGGGTGCCCTCTGGGGTGTCTCTCTGTGGGCGGAACACGCAGCCCCCCCAAGGGGTCTTCCCCAGCCTGCCTGCCCTGGGGAGGCTCCCAGACCTCGCTGTCATTTTGGCCTGACACCTCTCAGGCCTTCCTGTGCTTTGTCCTGCTCTGCAGACAGAGACACCGAAGCAGGAAGGCCTGCCAAGGGCTTCTGTGCCGTCCCCCCGCTCCACGCGGGCCACACTCCGGCATCACAGACGCCTGGCGACCACAACTCTTTTTTTTCCAGGCCAGCAAATTCCATCAGCCGTAGCCAGAGTCAGCAAAGCTCCTCTCCGACTCTGCCCCGAGCACATTTCACGGGTCTCTGTCAAGTCACTTCTGCTGTAACTTGGATCGCTCCTGCCAGGCCTCGGAGAGGCTCACGGGCGTCCCAAGACACTTTCCCTACGACCTCACGGCTTCAACACGGTACGTTTACAATCAACTTCCATGAGTCCAGCATGCAAGACACTCCTCCTCTCTGCCCTGGACAAACCCACAGCCTGTCCACCCACCCCTTCCTTCCATCCACCTGGGACCGCGCTCTACCCTCAGTCCAGGAGCTATAAACACACCACAGACTGGAGACTGCCTGCACTTCACCCAGGCCTCCACTGCCCACTGACCGTGCTCAGCCTCCCTGTGCCCCCAGGAGCAGAGCCCCACTCACTGCCAGCCCAGCGCCACCTTTGTGAGCCTCCCTGAGGGCTGGGCTGCCAGGACGGCCAGGCGGCGCACGGAGGGGGAGCTGGGAGCGTCGCCGGGGCTGCTCTGAACAGCCACCAACAGGGCTTTGCTCAACCGTGCCCGGAACAAGGCCATTATTAGGCCCAGGAATTGGAGGGTGGCGGTCCAGAAGTATGCGGGTGCCGTGACCAAGATAACGTGGGTCTGGAACAATTGGGCTACTGTTCCCTGGCGCCGAGAAAGGCACGGGCTTGGAACCCTTCTCAGGTGGGAAATTCTGCAGATGTCCATCTGCCTTTCGTCTCCCCTGCAGGGCGCGTCCTCGGAGTAAACGGGGCTCAAGCCCTTCTGCCAGAAGAGCTGCAGTCCCCCTGCCCCAAGGGCCCTAGGGAGGGAGGCACTGGAGCTGGGAGAAGGAGGGGACGTCAGGGCAGGGTGAGCAGCCCTGGTCCTCCCTGGACTTTGAGGAGACTGCCCAGGTCTGCCCAGCAGGGACTGCAGCCCACGACCCGGGTGACCTCCCCCCATCACAGGAGTGCACCCACAGACACAGAACTGCCCGTGCCGGCTGCACGCCACGGTCCCATCCCCTGCACCGTGAACAAAGGATGTTTGGGGGTTGGGAGAAGCAGCCTAGGCCCCCATCACCCCTTATGACTGTTCCAGGAGCGCAGGTTCCACCAACACAGCGCAAGGAAGAAACGTGGAGAGGACAGGCGACAGCCAGCCCTTCCTTCCCGGTTACAGGTGGTCCACGGTCACCGGGCCTCACCTTACTCCCTTCGCCTCCCACACAGCTAGGCTCCCGCTCTACGTGCTTCCCTCCTTAGGGACATTCAAAAGAGGTTTGAGAGAAAGAAAACTGGAAAGCGTTTCTCTCTCTTGGCAGGAGTCCACCTTGCCTCCCCGTTTTCAGGGTGGGGCAGCTTTGAGAACATCCGTCTGTCTTTGCTGCACCTCTGGGCGCCTCCCTCTGGCAGTGTCCCGAGAACGAGAAACGGGCCTGGCACCTTCCGGGGCTGTCCCGCTGGCTGGCAGGTGCGAGAAACGTGCCTTGGTCCAGGCACCTGCTCGCTGGCTTGGCCGCCCCGGGATGGTCCGGTCAGAGCGGTGCCGAGTTCCAGAACCGGGCGCTGCCAGCGAAAGGCAGAGGAGCAGAGCCTGCCCGGCTGGAGGGGGACTCGGGGAGGTCTGTTCTCCCTCCATCCCAGGAACTCACACCCAGGTGAGCTGGGCTGCTGTGCACAGACCTGTCTTCTCCAGAAGCCTGGAAAGACTGGATGCCCATGCAGTTGGGAAGCGAAGCCCAGGGAGGGGGAGGCCTGGCCCCAGGAGTGTGGCCGGATGCCGAGAGACAGAGCTGGGTCGGCTGAACTCAGGAGGGGGAAGGGAGGAAGAGCCCAGCCACACACACAGGGAGAAGGTTCCAGAGCCTTCTCTGCTGTCCAACAGCAAGATTTGGCTCCTGCTACCCCTTTCCCCTCCATTACCCAAGCTCTCACACCCATGACTAAAGAGCCCATCAGCCAGATGGTCCCCTTCAGGGAGCAGCGGGGGGCTCACCGTCTGGTGGGACCGACGCTGTGTGCCGGCTGCACCGGGGACAGCAGGGCTGGCGCGGCCCGAGAGCAGGGTCTCCCAAGTGGACGTCGCCAGGTGCTTGTGGCCGACCAGCCAGGCCTGGCCAGCAAGGCTTCGGCTCCCAGGAGGGCAGAACCAGAGGGCACGCGGGGACAGCGGGGCCCCAGGACAGCCGACGAGGGTAGCTCAATCACAGAAGGCTTCCCAGAGGCAGCGGTCTTGAGCTCAGTCACCTCCTGCCGCCCTACCGCCCCTGAGAGGGCACGGGGCCTGAGAGCCTGTATCAGAGCAGACAGGAAATCAGTGGGGCCTTCGTGTCCCTCCTCAGCCAGGCCTGGGCAAGGTGGCCAAGGGGAGGGAGTGGAGGAGGGTGGCAGAGGCAGGGCCTGAAGCCTGCTGCTCCCCGCACTGCCGTGCCCCCCAGCCCCGGCTGGCTGTGACCCAGTGCGGCGCTAAGCGGCTTAGCCGAGGGCCCTATCTCCTCAGCTCAGGACTGGCGTCTAGGGATGCGGGAGCAGGGCGGCCTCAGCCAGACAGAGCCGGTGCGGCCATCAGTGAAGCCAAGCTGGTCCCTCAGCTCCTCTGAGCCTCCTGAAGAAGGACGAGGGCAGCCCTGCCTCCTGGCTGTGACGGGGATTCGGTGGGGCCATAGGAGCGAGGCCAGCTCCGTGCCTGGCCCACAGGAGACCTCCACGCAGGGGCCCGTGACAGTGGCGTGGAAGCACCGCGGGTTAGACCAGCAGAAAACGAGGTGCAGAGCTCAGCCACTATGCAGTAACGTAGGCAGGAAAAAGGTGGAAAAACTCATGGAAAACTAGAGCATCCCTAGGACAGGCTTGAGGGATGACTCTGTATTGGGTGATCTTCTCTACTTTGGGTTTTAAGGCCCATCCTGAGCCCTCATCCCCCGGCACACCGGTCCACCCACAGCCCAGCACCCTCTGGCTGACTCGGAGGTGGGGCCCGGAGCCCAGGGACTCTCTGCCCCCTGCACTGTTCCCGCCATGGTCCCGCCTCTAAGGACACCCTCCCACTGCCCCAGGAACGCGGGCAGGGTTCAGGGAGCAGCCACCGCGGAGGGACACGGGATGCCCAGCTGTCAGTGCTGCTGGATATTCCGGGAGGGAAGAAGCAGCGCAAAGGACCAGCGCAGGAGATCACACGCACACTCAACGAGGGCCCCCGCGCCCTTGTGGCACCTTCAGGGTGACCAGGGCACCCCTGCCGCAGCCTGCCCCTCAACCTGCTGACCACTAGAGCCCCTTGTTTGTCCTGTGCCGTCAGCTGAGCACAGAGAAGGGCAGGGACAGCCCCGTCCTTGGGACCTGGTGGGCAAAGGAGGAGAAGACGTCCAGGCTCCGCCCAGAGCTCACCGTGGGAGCCGAGCAGCCATGTCCCCGTTCTGGGGGCTGGGAATGCTCGGTGCAGGGGGTGGGCAGGGGGCTCAGCGCAGAGGGGCAGGGGGTCGGCAACCCCGGAGTGCCAGGCCACCAGGCAGGAGGCATACCCAGGCCTCGGTCCTCGGCCACACCCACCCCAACCAGGCCACGGGGAAGAGCCCCTCCCAGGCTGGCCCCCACCCTGGCTCAGGGCTGGGTAAGAGGGGCTCTTGATGGGGCCCCTCCCTGCCTGCTCCCAAGCGGTCCCATCCCCAGGGGACCAAGGAGGCCTGAGAGGGAGACCCCTGAAGCTGGCCTGGGGACACCAGAGGGGCAGGGAGGCAAGAGGGCAGGACAGCAAAACGCTCTCTCCCTGGATCAGGGCTACTCCCTGCCCAGAGGAAGAGGGAGGTGTCCGGGTCTAGAATGGAGAGCCCCTCCTGCCCCAGGCACAGCCCCCAGCCTGCCAGGGCCCCGACTCAGCAGCTGTGCGGTGGCCACGGTGAGGAGGGGGCAGGGGACAGGACTCTGCCCTCCACAGCCCGGCCAGCAGCATTCCATTCTATCCTGAGTGAGTGACACAGCAGGGCCCCAGGCTGGCAGTGCCAACTGCCTCCCAGCCCTGCTGAGCACACTGGCCGGGCCAGCCCTTCCACGCGGGCCAGGACTGGGTGAGATCACTGGTGTAAGGTCAGAGCCCCGGCGCCCGGCCTCCCAGCTACAAGGAAGAAACCCAGGCCCTGATGGCGCAGTGGTTAAGAATCCGCCTGCCAATGCAGGGGACACGGGTTCAAGCCCTGGTCCAGGAAGATCCCACACGCTGTGGAGCAACTAAGCCCGTGCGGAGCAACTAAGCCCGTGCGCCGCAACTACTGAGCCTGCGCTCTAGAGCCCACGAGCCACAACTGCTGAGCCCGTGTGCCACAGCTACTGAAGCCTGCACGCCTAGAGCCCATGCTCCGCAACAAGAGCAGCCACCGCAGTGAGAAGCCTCTTCACTGCAACGAAGACCCAACACAGCCAAAAATAAAAAATTAAAAAAAAAAAATTGTTCAGAACTCACGCAGCCCATTTCTCCTGAGCCACTTCCTTGGTTCACCTTTTTGGGATGTCCCTCCTGTCATACGCAGTCAGACATGTATGCATACATATGTTTTAAATTTAGGAACTTACTGTGTACACACCGCGGTAAACTAATTTTTCTCTCTTAAAATTATACGGTAGTGGTAGTTACGTGACTGCCTGTATTTGTCAAAACTCAGAACTGCACAGCAAAAAGAGTAAATTCTACTCTTGTATGTAAAGTAGACTCTATTGCCAACATTTTCCCCCATGTCATGTAATAATTTCCCAAACTCACTCACCCACAGACGTATCGCACGTTATTTAACGCTTCCCCTCCTGGAGGACATGCAAGTTGTTCTTAATTCTCCTCTGTTACAAACTGCTCTTTGGGGAGCACCCTGACAGATAACACACTGGACAGCACTTCAGGTTATTTTCTCAGGATGGATTCTTGCGAGGGCCGCCCCAGGTCAGAGGACAAGGCCGTTTTTAGGGCTCTCAATACCCTGTGCAAAGTTGTTTAGTGCGAAGGTTGTGACACTGTTTCCTTCCCCCCCAGGGCTGTATCAGAGGACTCCATCGTCTTGGCAATTAACAGCTTAAAAATCTGTGCACATTGTGAGGCTAGAAGACAGCACACTATTATCGTCAAAACTTGGGTTACTTTTATTACTAGTAATGTTATGCATTCCTTCTCATGTTTATTGATCACTGATATTTCTTCTTACACAAATCTAGTTACCACAACAGCTGGCAAGCCACAACTCTCAAACGTCTGTGCCATTATAGTGTTACTGTTATAATATGTCGAATACACGTGAACCCACAGGAGTTAATAGTATGCTCGTGTTTAACACAGCAGCACAGCGCTTTGGCATGGGGTATTGTGAGGAGCACCAGGTTTGAATCCTGGCAGCCCTGGGCTTACACCCTCACGTATCAGCTGTGTGTCGGTGGGGAAGTTACTTAACCTCTCTTAGCCCCAGTTTCACCTGCCGTGGAATTAATTATAAAATGGAACGACAGTAACGACATTGCAGGGCCCCCATGAGAACCAGGTGAGGCACTCAGTGTAGGGCCACACCCCTGTGGAGCTCAACAAGAAGCAACGATGACCACACGGATGCTACCAAACGGCTGCTAGGCAAAGCCCCGGTCCTGAGAGGTGGGAGGAAGGAGGGGGACTGCATTGCTATGACATCATCGTGGGAACGGACTCCATGACCCTGGCTTTCCTCCCCAGGAGACAAGAAAAGAGCTCAGAGTCACCATAAGCTTCAAAAGGCGGCAGGACGTGAAACAGGTAAGCTCTCTCCTGCCGAGGGGGTTCCAACCCCGGTGTGGAGGGTTCAGTCCTCTGGGACAGAGCAGCAGGCAGGAGACATGCCTGGGGAGGGGGGCCTCAACCGCCCGCCAGGGGAAAGGCCAGGGCTGTGGTGGAGGCCGGGGCTGGCTCCAGCCACAGCTGCTGAGAGAGGAAAATCATCAAAGAACCCCCAAAACACGGCCTCCCCCTTCCCTTCTCGAAGGGCTGGCAGTGGGCTCCTAAGATGCAGGGACGAATCGTTGAGCCCCCGTCTGACTCCAGCCCTGCCCTACCCTGCAGTGACTGTGGAGAAACCGCCACTCAGGGCACAGCAGCGGCTACCTAACCCTCTCTGGGGAACCAGGAGAAAACGCAGCAGGAAACTCCCTGGGGATGAAAGTGCCCCTGGCACAGGGCAGCCCGCACGCCCGGGGCCAGTGGCCGTCAGCGGCCCAAGTTGGCCAGCAGCTGAACGCTAACTGGTCCACCCAGTGCTCCACTAGGGACGGGGGTTTGAAGCCGTAGCAATCTTCGCCCCATCTCCTGAGCGGGCAAATGAGGGCATTCGACTTGGCCCAGAGCAGGGGGAAGGGACAGCTGTCTTTGGGGTCTAATAGACCCAGGAGTCCCCCTCCCAGCCAGGGCCCTCCCACGAGACATGGCAGGGTTGACACAGTTTTCTGGGGAAGAGGACTTCGGGGAGTTGGGCTTTGCTGCCAGCTCAGCAGAGGCCAGCCCCGTCGTAACTCAATGACATTCACGAAGGGCACCGTGGGAACAAACAAAAGCCACAAACCACATTCAGCACACGGCAGGCTGGCCCCTGGCAGCTTCAGACTCTGCTCAACCCCACATCCCCAGTGGGGCTGGCGGGGACTCTGCTCGGGGCCCAGGGAAGGCATGTGTCATGCCAGCCAGATCGAGGGAGCAAAGCCAGTTGAGAACAGCAAAGGACACAGAGTCAGGACTAGGGACCAGGGCTCAGCTCAGCGGCCTGGAACCATCAACCTCTGGCCTGGGTCTCTCTGACCCTCCATTCCTCACCTGTAAAGTGCGAATAACGCATCTTCGCTACAGGAGAGGAAAAGTGCTGTGTGACCTGCGAGCAGCACGCAGAAACGAGGGAACATTCTAGGCTTCCTCTGGAGGACGAGAGGGGAAGGGAGGGGACGGGAGGTGGGAAGGCAGAGGAGGTAGGAGGGAGCATCCCCAAAGAGGCTGAGATTCTGAAATGCAACCTGCTGGCTTTCCAGGCAAGCCCTCCATCATCACAGGAACGCTGACCTGCAGCCAACGTACGCCGAGCTCATAAACATGATGAAGAAGGCTGTTTGCAAAATTCATACAGTGGCATGAGCTACAGATGCTGGCGGCGGTGCCCTCCACAGCAGGGACAGCTGGCCGTGTGGACTCAGGGCCGCTGCAGGGGAGCCCGAGGGCCATGCCGACCTGCCCTCTCTGCGACTGGGGACAGGGAGACCCTGAGCCATAAAACAGCCATTCGTTCCAGAGACGTCAATCGATCAGGTTTTCGATTTCAGCCCCACCAGGAGGGCAGGCCAGACCCAGAGAGAGAGGAGTGGGCTGAGCCTGCCTTGTGGGGGACCAGCCCTGGAGTGTCCTTGGTGCGGGAGGAGAAAGAGTCAGCAGATCTGAGGTCTCTCCCTGGTATGAGGAGACAAGGTGGGAAACGCAGGGACTGGAGCCTTCCCTGCCGCTCACGGCCCCGCACAGCCTGTAGGTCACGTTCACCCAAGTGGCATCGGCCACCTGCCTTTGCCAGCGAGCCGCCAGGAGACAGGTCCAGGACCGGGCGTGTCATCAGCTCCCAGCAGGGCAGCCCACATAGGATGCTCTAATAACGCGACGAAGGGGACAACACTGATCAGGATAATACACCGAGCTCGTGGCCAGGTCAGGATGCCCTTCCCCCTCCTGGCCACACTCTGCCCCTGCTTCAGCAGCCCCTCCGCTCCAGGAAGCCCCCCTGCTGAGTCACCCCCATCACATCACATCTGAGGGAGCAGCCCCTCTGCAGTGCAGCACACGTGCCTCGGCACCTGCTCCCGTTACACCCACACCCCCGTGCGTGCCCTGAGGCTGCAGGATGGCCAGGTGCTCCCTCTGGGCAGGCCCATCCGCATGACAGTTCTCAGGTGTCCCCCGCCGTCCCAGGGACGCAGAGGGCACCCCAAGACGACGTCCACGACTGGGCCTGGGCCCGCAGAACTTCCACAAACCCGCGGAACGAGCTGAGTCCCCCGCCCTACGCCTCCTGCTGAGCTCGGAGGAGTCATCAGGCTGCCGCCAAAAATACGACAACGCCTGCGCTCTCAGAGGGCTCGCGACGAAGGTGGGGAGCACAGACCCAGCTTACCAGTCCCTACCCCCACCCCCATTCTCTCCGGTCCCCAGAAAGCCCCAGCTAATCTCTCAGGAATACCACAGGCCGCGTCAGACTCGGATCCAGCCAACCGCGTGCCAGATGCTCTTCACGTGTCATCTCATTTACCAAGAGGAGCAGCACGGCGGTGGTGGAGAGCACAGGCGCCCACCGGGTGCCAACCGGCCCTGCGACCACCAGCTGTGCGACCTGGGCAAGTTACCTAACCTCTCTGATCTGCAGCTGCCCCTCCATAAAACGGAGGTCCACACCACCTCTTTCTCGGGGGTGTTGCTGAAATGATATCTGTAATGTGTTGACACTCTTGGAAAGCACTCAGTAAACGGTCATTAGTGTCACGTGACTGCATCAAGCCCTCAAGGTAAGTATCACTGTCTTCTCACTACCACGCAGGAGGTGAAGCTCAGAGACGTCAGGCAACTGGTTCAGAGTCACACAGCTGCTGCTAAGGAGACAGAGATGGGGATTGGAGCCCAGGTCTTCTGACCTTAGGGGCACTGTTCTTACAACAGGGGCTTGCAGAGGACATAAAAGGATAGAGGCAGCAGGGTGTGCCCTCAACCCTGGGGAAGCCTCAAGTCACGAGGACCAAGGAGCTGTGGGACCCTGGGTCAGATGACTGCCCCGCTCCTCGACGTCAGCAGCTCCCCGGGAATCTGGAAGGTGAGGCATGGCCTTAGCAAGTCTCTGTCTGAGAGGACTGGCTGGTGTCCCCAAATTAAGTGCTGTTGCAGCAGCGAGGCAACCCCCGCCCCCAAAGCTAATCGGACCGGCACCTGCTCTCCCCGCGCAGGCAGACCGGGAAGGTGCCACTGGCTGGAAGCAGGCGGCAGGCCTCACACGCTCTAGCGCGATGGGAAAGCAACCATTTGCGACGTTCTGGCTGCAGTGCGAACCCAGCTTGCAGGGGAACCGCCTTCTCCTTCAGCAAACAGCCAGCAGTCACCAAGGCTGGCAGAGAGGATCCGTGGGCACTTTGCAAATCATAACCCACTCGATGGGGAAACACACACGTGCCCATCACAGCCAGTCTTCCATCCACTGAGATGGGTTACATCAGACGTGAGGGGAGCAGGCACCTCCCCAAACGTCATCTCCTTTGGCCTCCTTGGCCACCCTGGGGAAGGACATGCTTCTGCCCCATTTTACAGATGAGGGACCTAAGAAAACATTAGGCAATTTTTCCAACGTCATACAAATAGGAAAATGCTCGCTGCAAACCCCACGCCTTGGGGCTCCCGGCCAGGGTTCTCTCTGGTGCAGCCACTGGCTGTTTGCCCTCTCATTCATCCATTTATTCATTCACCCTCCACTCATCCCTTCATTCGCTCACTACATTTTTTTCCTAAACAGCTATAATTCACTGCCCTCTGGGTCGCTTGCCTCCTGCTGCCCAAGAAAGCCTGGGAGACCAGGACGGCATTTTTCTTTCCTGCAGGACTGCCGGGAGAGCACCTCTCCAGGCCCTCCCAGCAGAGTGGACACGGTGACCAGCAGCAGATCCCAGAGCACAGCCCATGCCACACTCCTGCCCGGAATGCAGCCCTGGCCTAGCATTGCCCCTCCACTGCACAACGAAGCTAAAATCCTCGTAGAAAACGTCTGAACCGCCCAGGAATACGGTTCTGGGAATGTCCTTTTTGGAGGGGACACGCGGTTAGGAGTGGGAAGGACAAAGCAGCCCGTCCCCCAGCTCACATGCAGGGGCACGTGGCTGGCGTGGACCCAGCCAATTAAGTAGTCAGTTAACGACAGTACTGACTGAGTGGCCTCTACCAGGCCTGGGGCCGCAGGGGGCGCTGTGGAGGACGAACACAGGCCCTGCCCTCAAGGGGCTGCCGGTCTGGTTGAGGGGAAGAGACACATCTGGAAAGAGAACTGTCTGGGCAGGCAGGAAGCACCGCGTCTCGGCTACCGCACAGACCCTAAATGCTGCCGAGAAACTCAGAGGAAGGCAAGGTACCTGCTCCGGGGAGGAGAGATCTCATCCCGACTGTGGGAAGTGGGGCAGATGTGGCCAGGCTTAAATCCGGGACGGGGACCACGGCTAACACAAAAGCCTGCCTTTTGGTCCTTTCTTCCCTGATCTTAGCTAAATATTCATCTTTTTTATAGGCACACGGCAGAGGCTCCAGGACGGAAAAGCAGGGCAGTAAATTAGATCTGTGAGCGCATCTCAGCCCCAGATGCATGCTCACACCCTCCACTCATCCCTCCTCTGCCGTGAGGTGGCCCCGCCGCTCTCCACAGCCCGCGTGGGCTCAGGCCTGGGGCTGCCGCTCAGCTTGAGAATCTCCCCCTGCAGAGACCTGGCTGCTCCCCGGGCCAGTCAGAGGAAACCACACACCGGCCCCGGCCGGGCCAGGAGCACGGCTCTTCTCGCTCTGAGATCTGATGTATTTCTCAAAAGATGAAACCGCCCTTGCCCCGCGGCCCAGCAATTCCACCCTGGGAAATGCCCTGGAGGGACGAGATGGTCCAGACGCCCACAGAGGATCTGTCCAGGACAGGCAAAAATGGGCAACAAAGGGCAGATGCGTGCACTGTACTCACACAATGACAGATTATAAAGTAGGGAAGATGAATGAACCACAGCTACAGACATGACACAGATGAACGTCAGAGAAATGCAAACTACGGAAAGCTACACAGAGCACACGCCACTGCAGGTGGCTCAAAGCAGGCACAGCTCCAGAGCACGCAGTTGAGGGCCACGTATGAGCGGCGGCATCGCAAAACCAAGGGGAAAGAGGGACAGAACACAACCAGGAGGGAGGCCCTCTGCCGGAGGAGGCCGGGGTGCACAGGGATGGCCACAGGCAACGTGCTGGGGAGGGCCCAGCCTCAGGGTGGGCCATGGGTTCAGTGGGGTCCCTTCTATTAACCTTGATACCTTGCATGTACCTTCCGTACCTATCAAATACTACTTAATGAAACAATTTAAGGTGCTTGCTAAATGAATTATTAATAATCAGTAATTAGGCATGGCTAAGGGGGCTGAAGCACTCCATGAGGACAATCTGCTGAGGGTTATTGGAAGAGACTGAAAGGGATGAGGCGGTGGTGCCGTCGGGGGAAGAGCTCACCCCTGGCCCTGCCAGCGAGCTTGGGGTGCCCTGCCCCACTCCTGGCCCCTCCCCCCTGCCCCCCTCATGCTCTGCAGCAAGGGGGAGGCAGCTAACAAGCCTGAGAAGGGGCAGGGGTGCGTAGACCGGGGAGGACAGGACGGGCGGGACCCCGGAGAAGGGCAAGCACAAGCCTTCTGTACAGCTCCGGGGGACAGACAAGGGCCCACGAGAAGGAACTTCCCACAGTTAAGCACCCCCAGCGGAGCGGGCAGCCCAGGAGGCGTGAGTAGCCACTTCAGATGGCCACCTGGAGAAGCAGGAGCTCGGCGGCCTCAGCTGAGAGGGGAGAGGCCGGCGCCGCACTAGGGCATGTGGACTGAACACCAGCCACAGGACCGGGGGCGCAGGGGCTGGACGTGTCGGCATCACCCGGGGGCTTATTAACCAAACCGAACCCCAATCCCCGCTCCTGCCCCGGGGTGGGAACTACAAGCTTCCCAGTGACTTTGATGCACAGCCAGGCTCAAACCTCCAGATTTAATGTCCTCTGAGTGTTCTCTGAGTTCAAGATTCCGGGCACCAAAGGCAGGGAGAGGAGGTGTGAGAGGGAACACATGAGGGCAGGGGACGGGCTTCGGGTTCCCAGGACTCTGAAGACCCAGCCTAGATCCTGTTAGCCAAGTTCTCACCCCACTTCCTCTCCCTCATCTCTTATTGAAAAAAACTTAAAGTGGCTTCACATCCTCTGCTTATCGGAAGGATTTAAAAGTAAATAAATAAGTAAAGCTCGCAGTAAAAAGAGAAACGAGCTGACCAAGGAAGCTGGAACTCGGGAGAGAAAATGTTCTGGGAGGACACTGCACGCATTTCCCAGGATTTGATTTGCTGTCACGTGTGCCGTGGGGGGGGCTACCTGTTGACACAGGGAACCCTGGTAGCTGGGAAGCCTGTGCCCGCCTCACTTCCAAGGCTCACCTTCCTCTGTCCCATAACAATTGTACCAAAAAGAAGATCCAGGGGTGCACCCCACGACAGGACAGAAGCCACTTCGGGAGAAGCAGGGGCTGAGGTCCCGCAGGCTCCCGGTTCCCTGCAGGGGTGCGTGCAACTTGGCGGCTGCACCCGAGACGCGCAAGATGCTCCCAGGGAGAGGGGAGAAGCTACCCTGGCCGACCGGGCCGTTGGAGAGCCAGCCCCGGGCTCAGGGAGCTCGCAGCACCGGGCGGAGCGGCCGACACTGGCTGGGCCCGCCTGCCAGAGCAGGTGAAAAGATGGGAGGAAAGTGAAAGGCCCTGCCCAGAGCCAACGAGAAACCCGACCCGGGAGCTCATCTGAAGCTGCCGCCCGCCCACGGCCTGGAGCAAACCCCATCCAGGCTCCAAAGCCAACATGTGTTGCCCTGGCACCCAGGCCGGCCAATTCCACGTGAATTTCCACCCGCCCCGCCCCTGCCAGCTCCACTCTTTGCTGACATCCTTAGGGTGGGCCTAGCACGGGCACAGGCAGGCCAGGTCGTCATGCGTGGATCTAGAGAGCTCCCCCCAAGCCCTTGCCCACAGCACCTCTCCCTGGGGAAGTGGGGCGAGGCCAGGGTCCTAGTCCCAGCCGAGGCCAGCGCGAGGCCCGGCCTGGGAGCGCCATCCTGTGTCCCCATCTCAGAGCCCGCTGGTGCCCGCGGTCGGGGCAGCAGAACCGGGATCTTCCACCTGCAGGGACCCGGAGGGTCAGTGCGCCGACAGGAATCCTAAGGTCCAGATGGGGGAGGCGCCCGGCCCTGGTCAAGGAGCCGGGGGACCTGGGACATTCCTGCCCCTCTACCCCCGCCTGCCTCTCTCACGGCTGCACCTGCTGTCCCCCTGCCTCCTGCAGGGTAAGAGGGCAGAGAGAGAAAGAGTGTGTGGCATTCTTGGCAAGAAGCTAAAATCACTTTTAAAAGCCCACAGTCCTTGCACACCCAGGCGCGCACTCTTGACCAAGCACTGTCCCCAGTGTGTGGCGTCCTTCCCTCCCGGGCAGCAGGCTGATGTAGGTCATGGTGGGCCCTGAGAGCAGCCAGCCCCCCTGCCCACCCCATCACTCCAGGCGGGGAGGGCTGCACAGACATCCTACTGGCTGGGGCTCCAGACGGGGGTCAGGGAAGCCCCGTGGCATCCTTAAGGGGTCTCCAGGGTGACTGAGGATTGGACAAGCCTCCAACAAATCGGCACTTCCTCAGGGAGCAGAGGACCAGGGGCAGCGGCTGACCGGGGAGCTCGGGACACGGGGGGAGTCGGGAACAGCCAGGAGGACATGCCCCTGCTGGTCCCCAAAGGAGCCGGGAAAACCCCTGGGGTGTGAGGCAGTCTCCAAGGGCTGAGAAACCTCTGTTCCACCCTTATTTTAGAAGGCTACGCCCCACAGTGTTGCAGAACATTCAGTAGGCACCACCTGTTTGCAGAGGTGGCTGCAAAGTGAGTGCTTTACTCATCTCTGGAAACGCTCAGTCCCAGGGCAGGGAGGGCAAGTCCCCGGTGGGCACTGCTCTGCAACAGAGGAGACCACCTGGTCGGTGGAGGGACAAGGGCTCGGGGTGGGGATGGGGGGAGATGGTGAGACAAGGATGGGGAGAAAAAAGCTGGGGCCCAGGACCAGGCACCAGGGAAGACATTTGCTTTCCCACCTGAAGCAGATGTCTTCTGGAACCGACCCTGCCTCCTGACCTTCACGACCCTTCATCCCCTCGGATAATCCATGATGCCCACCACCTCTGCCCAGGTCCCAGGCAGCTCCAAGCACAGCCCAGGGAGGCTCGGGCAGTGTGGGGGGCAGGTGGGGTGGCTTCTGTAAGGGGATGCAGGGCCCCAAGGGCAGTGCTGGGATGTGTGGGAGGGGTGGGAAATGTGGGGAATGAGCTGAAAGGACAGGAGACCCTTGTCTCCCGCTCGTGCAGCCCACACAGCAGCAGGTCCTGAAATGTCTTCGCAATAGAGGCTGGGGCAGCAGTGCCCGCCTGCCCGCCAGGGAGGAGGCTGCCGGCCGGACCTGTGAGGCCGCAAGGGGCTCCATCTGCATTCAGCCCAGGTGGTACCTGGCAGGACAGCGATGCCAGCACAGGCCCACTTCCCCTCTCTCTCGAGTTCAGCAAAACCCAGCAGGGAGACAGCCCACAGCTCCACCTCTGGGCGATCCCCCGAAGCGCCCACCCCCATCCAGCACAGCGCACCGGGCTTTCGGGCTGGCAGCAGCCCTCCCTGCGTAGACAGGTCCTGGTGAGAGGCCCTTGCCAGCAAGCTCCAGGCGGGAGCGCTGCAGAGGCACTGTGGTCAGAAGTCAGGAGAAAGTGTATGATCAGCAGAGAGGAAGCAGAGGGCGCCCGGGGGATTTGTCCGGAGAAGGCGAGGCAGGAGGCCAAGAGAAGAGCAAAACAACGCAAGGTGCCTCCCTGTCCCGAGGCTCAGAGTCTACAGACAGAGGAGAGGGGAGAAAGGCCCAAGGTGGGGCGTCACCATGCTGGTTCCGCCGGCTGCCCCTTGCTGGGAGGGCTGGCACACATCCCTGGCCCCCACCGCCCCCTGGGTCTGAACTGGGACCGACTCCTGCCGCCCGAAGAGGACGCCTGGCGTCGTGGGCTGACGTGCCCACCCACACCCTAATCCCTGGAACCTGTGTGACCTTATATGCGTGTGTGATTAAGTTAAGGGTCTCTTGGATTAGCCCTAAATGCCATGACGAGTGTCCTTATAAGAGAGAGGCAGACACACAGAGCAGAGTGTGACCGAAGGCGGATGCAGAGATGGGAGTGAAGGGGCCAGCAGCCGAGGAGCGCTGGCAGCCACCGGGATCTGGAAGAGGCAGGAAGGATCACGGCCCTGCCGACACCCTGGTGTTGGACTCCTGACCGCCAACTACGGAGAATACAGTCCTGTTCTTTAAGCCACCAAAGTCGTGGTGATTCGGTAGAGCAGCCACTGGACACGAAACAGCCTGGAAGTGAGCTGCAGTGAACCTCCACCGAGAAACCCGCTTGGGCATCAGCTCGTGCCCCGGGCTGGGGACGGGGCGTTGCTCTGCTGACAGCCAGAGCTGGTACTGGGACAGAGCCGCACCCTTCCGGGCCTGCTGCCGATGGGGGCCCCGGAGGGTTGGGGTGAGAGCTTGGCCTCTGGAACCCATCTGCTTGGGCAGCACCTTTGTGACCTTGCTAGCCAACCTCTCCGAGCTGCAGTCTCATGATGGGGAAAATGAGATCACGTTGGTACTGTGTCCCAAGGTGATGGTGAGGAGAGCATTCTTTTTTTAATTTTTATCTTATCCTGGCGTCTAGCTGATTTACAATATTGTGTTAGTTTCAGGTGTACAGCACAGTGATTCAGTTATACGTATACATGTATCTATTATCTTTCAGACTCTCTTCCCATATAGACTATTTCAGAATACTGAGTATTCCCTGTGCTATACAGCAGGTCCTTGTTGGTTACCTATTTTATATATAGTAGTGTGTTCATGTTAATCCCAACCTCCTAATTTATTGCTCCCCCGCACCTTTCCCCTTTGGTGACCATAAGTTTGTTTTCTAAGTCTGGGAGTCTGTTTCTGCTGTTCATTTTTTTATGGCTGAGTAACATTCCATTGTATATATGCACCACATCTGCTTTACCCATTCATCTGTTGATGGACACTTAGGTTGTTTCCATGTCCTGGCTATCGTAAAGAGAGACGCAATGAACACTGGGGTGCATGTATCTTTTCAAAGTATGGTTTTCTCCAGATATACGTCCAGGAGTGGGATTGCTGGGTGATATGGTAATTCTATTTTTCGTTTTTTAAGGAACCTCCATACTGTTCTCCATAGTGGCTGCACCAACCTACTTTCCCACCAACAGTGTAGGAGGGTTCCCTTTAGGAGAAAAATTTTTTAAACGCACATAAAGCATTTAGTGCAGTGCCTGGCACATAGTAATTGCTCAACAAATATTAGCTGTTGTTGTTACGTCCTTGAAAGGGGCCATGGGGAGCAGACTAGAAATGTTTATGAAGGCACTGGCTAAACAGTGTGGCATCACACAGGTGTCAGTGGTCCTTAGTCATTATAACTCACAGAAGTCAAGATTTTCGTCACCCCAGCCCACGTGAGGGGGACCGATCACCCCTGTTTATGAAGCATCTCCCCACCTCCCCTTACAAGGCCCCCAAGGGCACCAGGCCCCCTGCCTCACACAGGTCTGGGCAGGGAGGGCCCTGCCCAGCGGGGCAAAGGGGCGATCAGAGCAGCCGTGCGAGGGGGTGAGGAGGGGACCTGGGGTAGTTGCACAGTCTCTCACCACACCCTTCCTCCCTGCCCACCAGAAACAGCTCTGTCCCTCCGGGCATCTGACCTTGGTGGCTGATGGAGTCCAGGGGTGTACAGGCCACGGAACCACCCACAAGATGGGCTGCCCAGAGCTCCCCACAGAGGCCAGCCCTCGTCAGGAGGCCACAGCAGCTCTCTGAAGCCTGTGCCAGCAGCACCAACAAGCCAGACTGCACAACCCTGGGGGACACACTCAGGCCCCGAGAAAACCGGGCCCATGTGGGGCAGACAGCTCCCAAGGCTGCTCTGGGGCTCTCGGTCTCCCTGTGCTGGTTGAAATGACTGCTGGCTTCAGCTCTTGCATTTAAGTCTTCACCACTAAACACCTGTTTGGATTTGCCCACTGAGATGCTTGTCACTGGTGCACGGACAGAAGATGCTACAGGACTCGGTGCATCCACAGGCAGAGGCATGGGGACAAGGGCTCCATTCTGGCCTCCGCGCCCCCCTCCAGACATGCCTGGTAAGCACTTGGGTCTCCCGTCTGCACCTCAGTATCTCACTAAGCAATGGGCTCGGGCCCTCTCTGCCGTCAAGGCTACTGCATGGAAAGGACTCGGGTCACGTGTGAGGAGGGAGCCCTGAAATCTGAACACCCATGGGGAGGCCTGGACTCTCCATCCCTAGGAAAAGAGTTAGCGTTCCACCCAGAGAGAGGGAAAGAGACCAGACGGCCCCTAGGATCCTCACGGCCAGAGGATTTGGGGACGGGCCCTCTTAAGGCTGCGGAGATGTCATCTGGCCCTTCCGGAGCTGAACATCCCCTAGGAAATATTCCAGCCAGTCTTCTTCAACTTGTGGGCCAATTAGGAATGTTTCTCCTTTCAAAGCCCCAAAACCAAGAATGGAAGGTTATCTTCTCTGGTCTTGAAAGAAGCTTCTCCCGCTATGTGCAATTCTGAGAATAAGAAATAACCTTCTGGGCTTCCCTGGTGGCGCAGTGGTTGAGAATCTGCCTGCTAATGCAGAGGACACGGGTTCGAGCCCTGGTCTGGGAAGATCCCACACGCAGCGGAGCAACTAGGCCCGTGAGCCACAACTACTGAGCCTGCGCGTCTGGAGCCTGTGCTCCGTAACAAGAGAGGCCACGACAGTGAGAGGCCTGCGCACCGCAATGAAGAGTGGCCCCCGCTTGCCATAACTAGAGAAAGCCCACCCACAGAAACGAAGACCCAACACAGCCAAAAATAAAAATAAATAAAAAGAAGGCTCAACATTAAAAAAAAAAAAAAAAGAAAGAAATAACCTTCCTTTCTAGCCCTGCTCTCCCCCTCCCCTGCTCCCCTCATCACACACGCACTCCCCAGCTCCAGCGCTCAGCCAGGGCAACCTCCCGGGCCTCCATCCCCCCAGTCTCCACTCTGTCCCCCCGCACTCCTGACCGGTGGGAGAGGCGGCAGAACAGTGGCCCTGACCCCTCTCCCACCTCGTGCCAGGCCTGGGATGTTGATGGGCCCTGTGAGCTCGACTGTGGTCAGAAGAAAGGCAAAACGGTCTCCAAGTGGGTGCCAGCTTGGCCCAGCAGGCAGAGTGAGCGCAAAAGAACGGTCCCTCTGGGTCCTCCTGGCACAAGCCCGTTCTTCCAGCTAAGAAAGACCCCGTCCAGCTTTCTTGGGAATCAGCCTGGAGGCTCGGGGCTACGGGGTGGCCATGGTCATGCCCCTCTGATGAGCATGATCTATTTGGAAAGAATCCCTTCTGCTCCCCAGATTAAGCCAATGCCCCTTCTTCCTGTCAGTGTGGCGGGCGAGCTGCTCTCCCACCTTCATAGGCTCCGGAAGCAGGCATGAGTCAGGCAGTGCGCAGGGATGCATTGCTCATCTTCCCGTGAGGATGCGACAGCGGGCCAGCATCCCACGGGGACCTGCCTGCTTGCAGCTGCCTGCGAACTGCCCCCGAGTGGCACCAGCGTGCACGTGGCTCCTGCTGTGCTCGGACACCCGCCCCCCCCAAGAGCCCTGCGCCTCCCACCCGGCCCTGGGCATGAAGCCTCCCCACCACCGTGCCCCCTTCCGCGGGAGGTGCAGAAACTGTTACCGGCCTCACTGCTGGGCTCCGGGTGGACAGGCCTGCAGGCTGGGGGCAGGCGGAGGGACACCAGGAGGCAAAGCCCTGCCTGGCCTGAAGCCCCTCACCTCCGCTCACTGTGGGTGCAGAAGAAAGCCTTCCCCAGGCCCTGGCTTCAGGCGTGCGCACAGCTTCTGTGTTCACCCCACCACAGCTCTTAGCGTGCCGGGATGACATGGAGCCCATCTCTTCACCAGAACGGAGCTCTCCGAGCAGGGGGCTGTGCCCCGCCCAGAGCCAGGTCAAAGGTAACGCTCCCGGTGCAGTGGCCGAGTGATGGTCTGACCCCCGCATGGGGACGGGCACCGGCCCCATGGCTGCCTGGTCACCCCGACCCTCGCTCTGCTCCCCCTCCCCGGGGGGCTGATCCATCTGAGGCAGACCTGCTTTCCCACAGCAAGAAGTATGCAGCTGCGGCAGCCGAGCTGACAGAACTGGGGGATCTGTCAGGGGCCTGCACTGGTGTCAAAGCAGACCTGACAGCTGTCGTTCCCCCAGCCCGGCAGGCGGCCAGCCTGGCGCAATGCGTGCGTCTGGGAGCCTCGCCGAGACGCGGGCGGCTCAGGGTCCTCGCTCGCGGGGGTCCTGCCCCCAGGCTCAGCCTCGCCAGAGACGGGGTCCAGGGCCCACTTCTCCCAGCTGGGGCTGCCACGTGTGGTTAACGGCCCTGATGGGAGCAGGCCTGGCCTTCCAGCCTGACCTCTGCTACCAAATCACTGTGATTTGCTGGCAGAGTCCTCTCCTACGTGGGGTCCCTCCTGTATAAAAGGAGAGGGCCGGACCCCTTGTGCCCCTCCCCCCAACAACCTGCAGATCCCCGAGGGCCCTCAACTCCACTGCAGCGGCCGGGGAAGGTGCCGGCAGGCCGTGCAGCACGCAGCACAATCCCCGGGGGGCTGCGCTGCTCTCCAGCGAAAGCCTTACTGTCCCGTTTATGAGTCGGCAAGGCCTCCGTGCTCCCAGTGATGACATGCTGCCTGCCACCTTCCAGACGGAGAGACGGCGCCAGCCGCTCACGTCCAGCCAGGGGAGGATTTGAAGCAGCAGGGAGTCTGGTTAGATGGAGGCCTATCACGTCCCGCCTTTTTTTTTTTTTTCAGAGATCTTTAACATCAGTTAGTATGGGTCCCACCTAGAGAAGCACAGACCCATCTGAAGTCAGAGAAATGGACCAGATGGCAGTTCTTAGCCCTGGTAACACGTGTATGTGAATCCCTGGCCCGGGGCGGGGGGGGGGGGGCAGGCAGGGGGCTTTTAACAGCCAGATGCCCAGGACACACCCCAGACCAATTAAAGCAGGATTTCGAAGGATGGAGCCCAGCATCAGGATTTTGTCTTAAATCTACTGCGACCCCACTGTGCAGAGAAGAGTGACAGCTGTCCTGCTGCCTGGCCGCCTGTCGGCCCTGGGCTAATCGCTCTCCTAACAGTCTCCTGCTGCTGCTGCCTCCGGTTCACGCTCCAGCGTCCAGACATCTGGACTCCCGTGCCCTGCCCAGCACTTACACCAGAGGGTGAGCAGCGAGGAAACGGGGGAGCTGACGACAGGAACTGCTGGGGAAGGGCAGGATGCACGAGGATGGCCTGGCCTCAGGGGTACTGTTTTTACTCTAAGGCAAGACGGACACACACACGTGGGTGTGCACACAGACATGCACACACGGGCACTCACACAGAGCACCACACTCTGAGGTTCTCAGGGCCGTCACACCAGGCCCAAAGTGTCCGCGACAGCAAACCACACTTCAAAAGCCAGGGGTCTGGAACAGGCAGTGAAACAAACTCGGTCTGGCCCGACACCTCCAAGGGACGTCAACGTGATGGTTCCTAGCCCAACTCCTGACAAATCCATTTGAGACACATCTCTGTTCAGGGCTGGCCGTGCCAGGGAGGCCTTGGTGGAGAGCTGTGTTCCAATTAGCCGGGGAAAGGGCGTGCAATTTCACTGTAATTGGTCGTGTTTGTTCCAAGGATGACGACAACGGCACATTTCTCATGTTAATGTCATCCAGCTACCCGTGTACTGCAATTACTCCACATTGATTTTAAAGCCGATTTAGCACAATAGCGGCTTCTAATTTGTAAGCAAAACCGAGGTGGCATATATCAAACTGTTAGAGATAACGCCACAGCACATGCTAATGCAGAGTTAATAGACGGGCCGGGAAGGGCCAACCCCCACCCCTGGGGCCGGGCCTCCCTGCCCACGCTCCACCCATCTGTCCATGTTGGCCTCCACGTGCATTTCCGGTGGCGGTTCTCCGAATCTGGATGGTCAGAGCTGTGATGAAACCCACAGTGTAGGACAAAACCCGCAGTGAGGAGGAGAGGTCCCGCATGAGGCCTGGGGGATGATTTAAGAAGAGAGCTATAGGGCTTCCCTGGTGGCGCAGTGGTTAAGAATCCGCCTGCCGATGCAGGGGACACGGGTTCGAGCCACGGTCCAGGAAAATCCCACAAGCTGCGAAGCAACTAAGCCCGTGCGCCACAACTACTGAGCCTGCGCTCTACAGCCCACGAGCCACAGCTACTGAAGCCCACACACCTAGAGCCCGTGCTCCGCAACAAGAGAAGCCACCACAATGAGAAGCCCGCACACCACAATGAAGAGTAGCCCCAGCTCACCGCAACTAGAGAAAGCCCGCGTGCAGCAACGAAGAACCAACGCAAATAAAAATAAATAAATAAAATAAATACATTTAAAAAAAAAAAAGAAGAGAGCTATAAATCGTGGGAGAACAAGGACCCGGAGGCCAGCACCGGTGAACCAGAGTCTCTGGTCCTCAACTGCCAATTACTATTTCCTGAGGGCCCACCGGAGAAAGGGCCCTGGACTCGGCACGCTCTTGGCAGGAACGTGGGTGACAGAGCCAGAACACGAAGTGAGCCATAAAGCAAACAAGGCCCCACACGAGCTGACCAGGATCACCTCTGGGCGGCATCAGGCTCGGGAAAGACTGCCAAGAGCCAAGACCCCTGTGACTCATCCAGACGTGGCTCCGCGGTGCTGGGAGGGCCTCTTCACCTGGCAAGGGCAAGGCCCGGGCCGGTAGGCATGTGCGGGACCTGGCTCCCTTCCCTCTGCTGCCGTCACAGGCCAACCCAGCAGGGCCGCCGAGCCCGCCAGCTGCGGCCGTTCCTGACGCTGGAAGTACCAGTTCCGCCCAAGGCCAAGCAAGCTTCACCTGGGCCGGAGCCAGCACCCTGTGTGCAGGAAGTGGGGATCCCGTTCACACCTCCTCTTCCCAGGGCTGTGCCCCGCCCCCTGCATCCCAGCGGGGCACAGCCCAGAGCTGTGTCTGGGGCAGCCTAGAAGTTCGATAGCCGTTTATTGGAAGAACTGTCAGGAGAAGATGGCAAAGGGCCCTGGGCAGCTCTAAGGAAACAGAGCACCGGAGACGCTGCTGCTTTCTTTCCAACACACTCTCATTCGGTGTGTGATGTCCTTAAACAACGCGTTTTACCACGTCCGAAGGAAAGCTTCGCGTGTATAGGTAGAACACAGGGGAGTTGTAGGGCAGTGAAGCTATTCTGTGTCACACTGTAACAGTGGATACCTTTCATGGTACAGCTGTCAGACCTACAGAATGTACAACAACAAGGGTGAACTCCAATGTAAATGATGGACTTTGGGTGACAAAGGTGTGTCAAAGTAAGTTCATTGATTGTAATAAGTGTACTGCTCTGGGACACTGATAGTGGGGAGACTTCATAGGGTTGGGGGCAGAAGGTATGTGAGAACTGTCTTTAACCTTCCACTCAGTTTTGCTGCAAACCTAAAACTGCTCTAAACAATGTCTAAATGTCCATCGACAGAGGAATGAATGGATAAAGATGTGGTACATGTATACAATGGAATATTACTCAACCGTAAAAAGGAACAAAATTGGGTTATTTGTAGAGACATGGATGGACCTGGAGACTGTCATACAGAGTGAAGTAAGTCAGAAAGAGAAAAACAAATATCGTTTAATATCGCTTATATGTGGAATGTAGAAAAATGGTACAGATGAACCTATTTGCAAAGCAGAAATAGAGACACAGACGTAGAGAACAAATGTATGGACACGAAGGGGGGAAAGTGGGGGAGTGGGATGAATTGGGAGATTGGGATCGACATATATATACTATTGATACTATATATAAAATAGATAACTAATGAGAACCGACTGTATAGCACAGGGAACTCTACTCAATGTTCTGTGGTGACCTAAATGGGAAGGAAATCCAAAAAAGAGGGGATATATGTATACCTATAGCTGATTCATTTGCTGTACAACAGAAACGAACACCACATTGTAAAGCATTTGCTGTACAACAGAAACGAACACCACATGGTAAAGCAACTATACTCCAATAAAAATTTTAAAGGAAATGTAATAATAAGTGCATTGAATGTCCTAGTGATAATGTTATTAAATTAAGTTTTATCAAAACTAAAAAAAAAAGGGACGTCCCTGGTGGCACAGTGGTTAAGACTCCGTGCTCCCAATGCAGGGGGTCTGGGTTCGATCCCTGGTCAGGGAACTAGATCCCACCTGCATGCCACAACTAAGGAGCCCGCCTGCTGTAACTAAGGCCCGGCGCAACCAAATAAATAAATATTTTTTAAAAAACTAAAAAAAAAAAGGGAAAGCTTCGATCAGTTGCTCAGCCTTCTTTAATATTTCCCTTTAATACAAAACAATGTCTCCGGGTGTCAAGGCAGTCTGGTCATGACGAGACAAGGTCTGTGTCTCATCCCTGCATAAGTAGGTGTTTGAATGAAGGCGTGAATGAACGAATGAACGAGGGAAGGAGGAGTAATGGATGGGGTGAGAGACCTAGCGAGTGGTCCTGATGAGAGGCCACCAGGGAGCCCTGGGAAGCCCCACCTGTGCTCGCAGTGAAGCAGCCCCATGACCCGTGTTGTCTCCCCTCCTCCCACCAACAGCCAGCAAACTTGCAAAAGGTCAGCCCGCTGACCAGTCCCAGGGCTCTCCTGTCCCAGAGCCATAAAAGGCAACTTGAAATATCTCTCTGCATCTTAGGAAAAAAGCAACAGGTTAAGGATGGCTCCAGAGTCGGGAGCCACGGGCAAAGGCCAGCACGTTCCTTATCCAAGATCTATAATGAGCACGGCCTGTCCTCTGAGGGACAAAACCCTTCCCACCTGGGCCCCTCCGCCAGCAGCCTGGTGTGCTCGTCCCCAGGGGGCAGGGAGTGGTCCCACATCACAGGGAGGCAGTGACCCCACAGGCCAGGACAGCGGGGCTATGTCAGTCCCAGGAAAACACCAGCATCAGATTCCTCCACAGACTGCCCCCCCACACTCCCCACTCCCAGCAAACAGCCAGGTTCAGCCTGACCACCTCTGCCTGCTCCAAAGAGGCACCTCTGCCCACATCTGCTGAGCTGCTCTGTGCCGTGCACAGGCCGCCAGGCCCAGACCCTGAGCGCCCACCAGGAGGGTATGCGGTGGTGGGACTTGCCGCCTGTCGGCCAGGGGCCGCCCGCCCACCCAGACCCCTGGAGGGGATCTGGGAAGAGGCCCAGGGTCTTGCCAGCCCTGAGAGTTTCACGCTAAGTCACATGCCCTGGTCCATCACCAGCCTGGCACAGTAAAGGGCAACACAGTGGTCAGGAGCATGGAAGGCTCTGGAATCAGCCAGACAAGGTTCAACACAGGTGGGTGCTCAGACCAGGGTCCAGCGTGGTGGGAGCTCCCAGAAGTGACAGCTGCTGTGGGTACCTCGAATTCGTCCCTGCCACCTCCCCCTTCTGGGCCGTAATCCTAGATCCCAGAGCGAGATGTACTAACCAGCCTCTATAGCCTTAAGAGGGGTCTCCGTTTAAGAGGCTGCCGGCCTGGCTGCTCCTTTGCTCCCGCCCGGCAGAAGTCAGGACGTCTCTCCCGACGCCCGCCTCCGGGAGCTCAGTCCTGGTCAGGCGCTCAGCCCAGCTCAGGGCCTGAGGCTGAGCAAACAGAGCGGCTCCTCATCAGAGACAACAAAATAGCGACAACCAACCACGCAGCAGCTCCGTTCCTCGTGCGGTGCCAAGACACCCCCTGCAGACCCAGCCGACAGCCCCCGAGTCGGCCGAGCCGCCTCGCTGGATCACAGCGTCTGACCCTGAGCCCACGCTCGCGGCCGCCACCACGGCCGCCAGTGGGAGGGGAAACCCCTCATCTCCAGCACATCCCTCTCCGTTTGGGGCCTTCGCTTCACAACCACACAACTCGGACAGTCAGCACAGCGGCTGCCAGGCTGGCTGAGTGGCCCTGACAGCCAACACGTCCACCGTGGCGCCGGTGCCTCCGGCCCCTCCCTGGGGTCCCACCTCCACTCCAGTGCACGGGCTGCCCGAGGTAAAGGAAGACAAGGAAGGCCAGGTTGTTTTTTTGATGACCCAGATCCAGCCACCCGCGTTTGTTACTGGCAGCGGAGAGCGAGCGCCGCTGAGCACAGGCAGCTGGTGACGAAGACGTGTTCACCACCGCGCAGAGGAAGGGGCAGCAGACATGGCCCCCGGCGATCCTACCTGCGGGCTTGGCCGCGTCTGCCCGCCCGGCCCGCCCGCAGGCCCCGCCCACGGGGTGGCCCCTCCCACCAGCCCCCTCCCCCGCCCCACCCTGGCTGGCCCGGGCCTGCTCCGTCCTGCCCTTCTTCCCTTTCCTCTCCTTCTCCCTTCCCAGGCCCTGCTCTCCTCTTTCGCTCGGTCTCTGCTGAGACCCTCGGTGGGGCGCCCAGTCTCCCCACAGGCAGGCTTCAGACCCGCCGTCAAGGCCAGGTGGGCAAGCCGCTGCCCATCCCAGACCCTCCCCTGCCCACCCAGGTCCCGGCTGCTCCGGCTGATGCAGGCCCCAGGGCCTCCTCCCGGCCCCCCTCTCAAGAGCTCGGAGAGGTTTCAACTCCAGTTTAAACACTGAGTCCCTGGAGAGCATCCTAAAAGCCCAGAACCCCACCTTCGATTTCCTCCGCCTCTCAGAGCCCTGGGCGGCTGGACTCACTCCTCACCTAGCCTCGTCCTCCCGCCCTGAAGGAGCTGGGGGAGGGGTGGGAGGCACAGAATGACGCCCCTCATGCAGCTGGAGAGAGCGCCAAAGCAAAGCCTAGAGTTAAGGAGGGCCCAGCTGGGGAAGGTGGCCGAGAACAGCGACCGGGCCCCCCAAACCAGTTCTGAACATACGCTCCCCACGTCGGCCAGCTGCCCACACACACCCCACCTGGACCCAACACGCCCATCGTGTGCGGGACAACGGGCTGAGCACTCTTCAGACAGTGTTTCGGTTACTCCCGAGCCATGTGACAGATGAGGAGGTCAGGTTCGTGTAAACAGGTGGCGGTGATGCCAGGAATCAAACCCACCTGTGTGTCTCTGAAGCCGGTGCCCTTCCCACCATGGTACCTTTTACCTCCACCTGGGCAGCTAGGGAGGCCTGGAAGGAGGGGAGGGGGATAAGTGGGCGGCAGGCGAGAAGGGTGGGCACAGGGATGCAGGCAGGAGACAGCTGAGGCCAGAACAAGTCCCCCTCTGTGTGTTCTGACTTTTTTCTCCCCACCCCCAATTCCCTGGGGCAAGGGAAAGGGAGAGAAAAGTGTCTGCAAGGACGCGTGAGGTCTGGAGCGGCGGTCACCCTTCACCCCTCCCAAAGACCAGGCCACCCACCCAAATGGGGCTCCTCACCGCTGCCTCGGTGATGTGGGAGACACCAGAGAATGTGGTGTCTGGATGGTGTCTGGATGTGGTGGGGTCACTGCCTTCTCCATCACCGGGAATGCAAGACCTAAGTCGTCCCCAAGCTGGGCAGTGGGCATCTCCATCAGGGGACGCAAGATGCCTTCCCAGAAGGCTCCAGGTCTGCCTTCATCTAGGTCCCGGAATTCCAGCTTAGGGGTGGCACCAGGGGAGCGTGGAGGCTCACCTCCCAATACCTCCTAATATCCAGGTGATAAGAACCCAGAGGGAGGGCTTCCCTGGTGGCGCAGTGGTTGAGAGTCCGCCTGCCGATGCAGGGCACACGGGTTCATGCCCCGGTCTGGGAAGATCCCACATGCCGCGGAGCGGCTGGGCCCGTGAGCCATGGCCGCTGAGCCTGCGCGTCCGGAGCGAGAGGCTCGCGTACCGCAAAAAAAACAAAAAAACAAAAAAACAAAAACAAAAACCCAGAGGGAGAAAGGCACGAATAGAAGTTTGGCAACACCAGACAGAGAAAGACACAGAAAAATAACTCCAGCAAGCTAAGCGGCAAGGCAAGAGGATGCCCTCTGCCCCTTCCCCTTCCTCCAACCCTGGTTCAGAGGCGCATTCTGGCAGCCTAGCCACCCCCCAGGACAGTGGGCCCTTGGGGTAGCGGCCTGGCCTGGAATTTCACGAGGATCCAGAATGATCCTCAGAGCCCCCTGAAGCAAGGGGCCATGGGTGTCTGTCTAAAGGCTGGAGGTCAGGGCCTTGGCAAAGGAGGTCCACGTTCCCCCAGGACGCCCGCAGCTCCCTGGAGAGACCGGCCCACAGTGGACTTCAGTGGAAGCAGGCAAGGGGCAGCAGCTGACCCCTCAGGGACCCACCCACCCTGGAAGCCAGGCCACCTCCTGACCCACCTAATATACTCGGGTTCCCTGCCTACTCGGGTGTGGTGCCCGTGGCTCCAGCGCAGCCAGGCGGGCTTCATTGATTCCTGGTGTGGCCTGGACCCCTGACGTGACGCCTCCCCTACGACTCAGCCTCCCCAAAAGCAAACTAAGGCCTTTGATGCTCTAAGGGGAAGACGTGCTTCGGGTGCCTCCAAGACACTACAAAACGGGGAGGACGAGCTTGGAGAAGCTGCCCCCCGCCCCGCCCCGCCCCCAGACCCACCTGCCCTGGTGTGAGTGCCCGGGGTGGGAGGGAAAGGGTCCTGGTCCCCTCGTGTGGGTCCACAGCGACGTGGGCGAGCATCCTGCCCCCGAAACCTACCTCCACTACCCACGGTTGAAGCGCAAGCCAGTGGCTCTGTCCAGCAGAGGACAGAAGCCCGGGTGGCACATCCCCAAGGGGCAGTTAAAGCCAAGAAGCAAATGCACCCAAACTCCCGCCAGTCCCAGTGCAGACTCAGGGCCGCCAGAAAAGGGCCTGCCCGGGAGGCTCCTCCAGCAGCCCTGGGTCACAGGGTCCATGCTCTGTGATCCTGGGACACACAGGGTATCCCACTGTGCTCTTAGGACCCCTGACAGCAGCCAGGAGCCTGAACCAGCGTGACAGAGCAGCTCTCTCCGGCGCTTGCAGCTGCTCCCGGTCCGGCCCACCTTCTCCCCTCTGACTCAGCGCAGAGCCTCGGGGAGGTCGGAGGGGGCTCCCGCCCGACACCCCACTGCGCGGGTAGCCTCGAGCGGGCTCTGCTGAGGTGTCAGCCTCCGTGGGCACCTGGGCAGGCGGCCTGCGGGAACCAGGACCACACAGCGAGGCTGCCTGGAGGGTGAAATGCCTCAGGGAACACCCACTGCAGGCCTTCGGGCCCACCCTGAAATGGAAACACGGACACAGCACCACGGGAAGTTACAGAAAGAACACGACAGTCATCCCAGTTTACATCAGCATCTCCCTTTACAGACTTCAGAGACCTTCCCAAACACCTCAGTGTGTCCTCCGGACAACTCTCCCCGGCTGGCCAGCCAAGAGTCAAGGTTTATCCCCATCTTGCAGATGAGAAGCTGAAGTCCCCGCAGGAAAGCCAAGGCAGGGCTGCGAGGGGAACCCGCACTCCCGTCAAGCCTCTTTCCACGCGAGCCCGCAGCCCTCACGACAAAGTCAGAAGGACAGAGGAGGGGCTCAGAGGAAGGGGAGCCGCCGCCAGCGGTGGTGGGCGGCGGGAAGTGAAACTGCATGTGTCCTTTCCAGTGGGGGAGCGGGACAGTCCCTGTGTTCACAAGGAAGGGACAGCATCACAGCCTGGAGCTGTGAGTTGGTGGGGGGATGTTTGTTTGTTTGTTTTCTCAAAGGCAGCGGCTGCAAGTACGGCTGGATGGGGAGGTGCCGGGGCTATGGAAGCGGGCAGAGGGAGAGACGGAAGCTGGAGGCGGAGGCCTGGAGGAGCAGGGGCTGGGGAACCACGAGGGAAAAGAAAGCCCTTCCTAGTGCTGGCGGGTGCAGTTGGAACAGTCGTCTTTAAGGTGTCTTTCTAACAACAGGAAGGGAGCCGCACAGCACGCTGGGTGTCAGACGCGGCACTGGGGGCGCTGAATAAAGCAGCCCGCCCCTCGTTACCTGCTTGGTGGGGACAGCCCTCCCAGGCAGGGAAGCGGGGGCTGCTGTGGCTGAATGCCCAGCCAGACTCCCATCTCTTCCTGCCCTCGGGTGGGCCATGGAAGCCAGAGCCCCTGTGCCTGGGCCCAGCTCGCGGCCGGGAAACCCGAGGCGGAGCAGAACCTGGGGCAGTTTGATGAGACTCAGAGAGCAAGTTCCAGCACAGGGAGGACACACCCAGTCCTGCCTGATGGGTCCTCCCTCACTGTGGCCTCAGTGTCCCCACTTGTGAGATGTAAAGAACTCCATCCCTGGTCCCTCACTCCACCCAAGAGGAAGAGGAAGATAGAGCATCTGAAGAATCACCAGCTCTTTGAAAACACAAAGGGAGCAAAAGAAATGAAGAAAAATCACAGATGTCACAGCCCGAAAGGGGCTCCCAGGTGAGCTGGTCCAAGTCTACCATCGTGCAGATGTGGAAACTCAGGCCCAGAGAGGGCAAGTAACTTGTCCAGGGTCACACAGCCAGTTAGCAACTGCTGGGGCTAGAACCCAGGGCTCTGTGACCACGCGCTGCTCTTTCCCACGCTCCCACCTGGATCCCAGGTGCAACATGAAGAGCTAACTGGTGCACGTGTTCCATGAGAAGCGGAACTCGGCGCTTCGGTTGTGGAACGGGGAGGAAACGCAGGCTTGGTGGCCGGGCCCACTAGGATCCCGCAGGCTGCTGGAGGGGCTGCCCCGCCCTGCCCACCCAGCCGCAGTAAGATGTGAGGCGCCTCCACCCACGAGGGAGGCGAGGATCCTGCCAGTCCTCCCACAGCTCTCAGCTCAGCGTGCGCTTTCCACACAGACGCCCCTCCTCCCATCAGGCAGGCTGAGAAAGGGGCAGGCAGAGGGGGGCTTGAGGCGGAGGGGAGGGGGCGGGCCTGCACCACTCTCTTAGCTGCCATAAATGGTAACGAATCAAGCACCTTGTGCGCTCAGCTCTTCTGACTGCATCCACGTTCCTTCCCCCGGCCCCCCGAGGGTCCCCAGGCCTCAGGGCCCAGTCAGGACTCGTGTCCTAAATGACTCAGACATCAAAGATCTCTTGCCCAGGGCCCAGGCTCATCGGCCTGACAAGCTGTCACTCGCTCTTGCCCACAGGCGGGGAGCACGGTTGGGCCTGGGAACACACATGACCGCCCCCAGAGAGAACCCTGGGGCCGCCGCTCCAGCACAGAAGGCTCGGGAAGGTCCTGCCAGCAGCCGCCCTTTCCTTAGAGCCCCCTGCAAAGGGGCGTTGGAGTCTGTGGGCCAGGCCACATTCACCTGTTCTCCAAACCTGCCACCTGCAGTCTCTACCGTCCGCTGGCTACCATGGAATGTGCCAGGGAGCAAGTCCTTGCCCATCACACTCTGCTTCAAGCCCTATGCATTACTAGCCTCTTCTCCGTCTTCCATACCACCTTCTTTTTTTTTTTTTTTTTTTGCAGTACGCGGGCCTCTCACTGTTGTGGCCTCTCCCGTTGCGGAGCACAGGCTCCGGACGCGCAGGCTCAGCAGCCATGGCTCACGGGCCCAGCCGCTCCGCGGCATGTGGGATCTTCCCGGACCGGGGCACAAACCCGCATCCCCTGCATCGGCAGGTGGACTCTCAACCACTGCACCACCAGGGAAGCCCCATACCACCTTCTTTTTCCTGCCCCCTCGTCCTCCATGCTCCCCCCATCCCCTCTCATCCAGAACCTTCTCGTGACTGTCCTCCTGCCCTGCCTTCTCCCTAGCAGTACACCTCCCATCCTCCGGGTCCTGGAGCCCTGTCCTTTCTGGCCCTCATCTACTCCGAGACCTGCTTTCTCCGTCAAGCCTGCTGTCCTCAGAAGACAGACGGCAGGGGCTGGACACGGACACGCTGACACCGCCCACCAGGGTCAGGAGAACACCCAGCTCCGTCCCCAGACACGGCAGGCACTCAACGCAGGGTCCCCTCCCCCACGAGGGGTGCCCGCAGGCAGGCACCCTGTGGAGGACCTCCTCCTCCTCCATGCTCCCCTCCTTCCCAGGGTCCTGCTCCAGGTTTGCACCCTGCTGGCTCGGGCCCCCCTTCTCACGTGCCTCCCCCTTGCCGGGCCAGCCTGAGGGTTAGCGAACCAGGGCCCATCACTGAGGACACATTTTGGGGAATCCAGGGACTCAGCACCGAGGAAGGTCAGGACAACCCAGGGCAGGGCTAAAGGAACAGCGCGGCCCAGCAGGCACACCCCAGAGCATTGGCTGGCCGGGCCTCTGCCCGGTGGTGGTCACCGGGGAGGGGTGTGGAAAGGGGCTGACTGGCTAGGATCCAGGAGTGTGCTTTGCTGGGAGATGCCCCGAAGAGTGGCCTCCTCTGGGGAACCCAGAACACCTACCCCTGAGCGACTCACACACACCTGGGTGGCACAGCCAGGCGCTGGGCACACAGAGGAGCGCCCAGGCTGCCCATCTCACCAGCAGAGGCAGTTGGCGTGGCCATGTGAACAGAACCAGGGCCGCTGGACGAGGCAGCAGCTGCTCCACCGCCCTGGGTCTCGCTTCCCCACCTGCTCCCTCCCTGTCTCTCCAGGAAGTGGGGCAGGTACATCTCAGGGGATGAGCAAGTCCCAGCAGCAGCAGCATCTGGCATTGGGGGGCAAACACTTCATCCACCATTTTGCCCTCCCCTTCGTTTGGTATCAGCACCCGTTTTTCTTGAGGATATTCTCCTCCTCCCCAGTGCAGATGGCCCTGTCCCGTCAAGCAGGGTGCTCTGCTCACCCCTGCCCAAGGGCTGGGCTCGTGACCAGCCAGACTCCCTCCCAGATATTGAGTCTCTTGGATCTCGACGAGTGAGATCCACGGGCCAAAGCGGCAGGAGCTGACGCATCCTGACGGAGTCCACGGGGTCAAGCTCACCATCGTCCTGGCACCGGACCCCCGGAGCACCCTGGTCCCTGGCCCATGTGTGGCCTGCGGCTCAGCCTTCCCTCCTAGCCTGTGCGCTCACCTGGTATCCTTCATAGATACTGAAAGACCCACGGAGAGAAAAACAGGGGTGCGGGTACCCAGAGAAGGGGAAAGAAAGCTGGGCCGGCAAAAGTAAGACACGTCTGCTCAAGTGATTTGCCCCCAGATGCCACTGACACTGCTGGGAACTGCTCACAGACAGAGAGATGAACGGGGAGATACAGTCTGTGCTTCTGAGTTAGCCCTGCCTGGTGTGTGGTGCTTGCAATCTGGGAGCCTCAGCTCGCACAGAATCCATCTAGAACGTGAGCTGCTTAGATGAAGATGCCAGCTTACACCCAAGGTCACACACACTTGGAGGGAATCTCTAAATATACATGTTCATGTATGTATAAATGTATGCGCACATACTTACACTACAGATGTGTTTTGGCTGCTTACATAGTCACACGGCATACGCACACGTTTGTACATAAATACCGCATTCGGTTTGTACACACACGTGCACGCATAACTGTATGTGTGCGTATGGGGGGAAGCTCTGAGAACGTACAATTTGGGTACCTTGGGGAAGATGCAAGCGCAGAACCAGTCCAGTGGAACACGAGGCTATTTTAACAACCCTCAGGGGAACCTCCCTGGCGGTCCAGTGGTTAAGACTCCACGCTTCCACTGCCGGGGGCGTGGGTTCGATCCCTGCCCAGGGAACCGCATGCCACGCAGTGGGGCCATTGTAAAAACTCTCAGGAACTTGCCCCGCCCTCTGTGCTATCACAGCATCTTCACACAGAGACAGACACACACCGGCTGCCCCCGGCCCCACCCCTTCTGCTTCTACTCTGGACCACAGGGTCCTGCGCTCTGAGACTTCTGAAAGGGCCTCCCTGCCCGGGGGGAGGACAGCAGCTGGAGGGAGACACGCACACCCCCGCCTGAGTCAAGCACGGGCCACGTGGAGCCCCTGGACAGGCACCAGGGACTGAGTGGTGTTTGGTTTTGGGGTTCCCTCAGCTCCTCTTCTCCCAGAGGAGACTCTAACCCTACTTTCCCTCTTTCACTGTTCCTTTCATAGCCGCCGCCCCGTCATCCCTCACACCAGAGCCACCCGTGGCAAAGGATGAAGGATCAAAAGTCTGCACTCAGCGGAAAACGCGTAAGACCCTCACGGAGAACATTAGAGGCCTAATACGTGGAGTAAACCACGTCCGTGAACAGAAATGCACGTTGAGAATACACTTTATATTCATGAATGCAAACACAAAGATGGCGATTCTCCCCAAGTTGATCAAGAGATTCAATGAAAGGACAATCAAAATACCACCAGGGCTGGGGGGTGGGGTTGATGGATTGATTTTTGGTGAAACTAGACAAACTGATTCCAAAACTTACACAAAAGAACAAAGGGCCGAGAATAGCCCAAGCATTCTTGAAAAGCATGAGATGAACGGACTTGCCCTACCACTTACGGAGACTTGTTACAAAGGGGCCGTAATTCAGACAGTGTAGCACAGGGAAAGGTGCAAGGTACCCACCAGTGGGGGAGAAGGGGCCTGGCCAGCTGGGGGGGCTCAGGCAGCTGCTGTGACAAGGGGAGAGAGGAGTCAGGGCCCTGCTCACATCGCACGCAGATATACATCCCAGAGCTACGAAGCACTTAAATATGAAAAGTAAAGCCTTCAGAAATAAATACAGGGACTCGTCTTTGATCATGCATTCATTCATTCAGACCTCATGAATATGAGCGTCTATTATGTTGTGACAAAAGCACTGTCCTATTACCAGGGACATAAAGATGCCCCTGAGATGTTACGGCAGATAATACATAAAAAGCACCATCTCACAAAGAAAAGAGACTGATAAGTTTGACTACATTCATTTAAAGAAGTTGTTTATCAAAAGACCTCTGAAGAAAGTGAAAAGACAAGCTACAAACCGGAAGCTGTCAAGGGTGTTTGTGGTACACTTAGCGGACAACGGATGAGTACCCAGAACAGAGATAAAACTCCTAAAAATTAGGAAGAAAAAGCAAACAACTCTACAGGAAAATGGACGAAAACATCAAGCGGCAGTCACAGAAGAGAAAAGAATGGCTGATAAACCTATGAAAAGAGGTTGACTAATAATCAGAGAAATGCAAATTGAAAACATAACACAGCATTTTACACCCACCGTATCGGAAAATGCCCCAAACTTTCCATTTTCAATTGCCATTCCACTGGGGGAAGTGTCAACTGATGTTTCCAGTCTGGAAAATAATCTGTCATTCTCCAATAAAGTGGAAATGCAAGTATTCTGAAACTCATCAATGCCAATCCTTGCTGTTTCCTAAAGCAGCTCTCCACGTGTGGCCCACGGACTGGCTCAACGCTGAGGAACTTTATAGCAATTTGACATGGCCAGAACATTCAAGTGCACGATCAACAAGCTCGGGGATGCAGTGGGGTCACCTCCGGCTGGAGCTGGGTACCGGTCACGCACAGCAGAGCCCTGTCCAAAGACCGGAAGGAAAGAGCTGCTCCTCCAGAGACACGTTCAGAAGCGAGGCCCTAGAGACGCTCTGGCATATGTGCACCAGGAGGCTTATTCAAGAACGTCTCCAGAAGCATGTTTGCAAAGAAGGAAATAACCCAAATGTCATCACCAGAAGAATACACTGCTGCACACACACATAACGGAATCCCATGGAGCAGCAAAAATAAACGCACCATCATCACACATATCAACACGGATGAATCAATAAACGTAACGCTGAATTTTAAAGATTCAGAAGGCTTCCAACTACCAAAGCTTAAAAACAAGCCAAGCCAAGCGATGTGGCGTTTAAGGATGCACACACACCGTAAAGAAATACACTGAACACGAAACGTAAGGAGAATGGTTCTCTCCAGGCAGGATGCGGGGGCGGGACCAGGGAGGACCACACAGAGGCTTCGCAGGTGCAGATGACGTTTCACTCCTTAAACTACATGGTGGGCACACGTTCGTTATACACATCTTTATATGAATTTAAATATGATATAGTCTGCTATTTGAAAAAAGTTTTAAGTTTTAACCATTTTTCTGGTTAGTAAAGTGACCTGGAGGCCCTAGTTGCCTGTCTTTTGTCAGCTCAGGTCACAGCCAAGCTGCCCAGCAGAGCCCAACCCGGAGTGTGCGCCGTGACCTGCCCTTGGAGCGCCCAGGGCAGAGGACCATGGGACCCTGCCATGTGACCACAGGCCCAGCCGGCCCGATTCATGGCACCAGGAACAAAGGGAGGTAGGGGAGGGCGTGGCCCAACCGAGAAGAGTGCAGTGTGGCAGGGCAGCTGCAGGCCCCAGCGTCCGAGACCCCGGCCCTCCCTCACTGCCTTCCACCCCATCCTCCGTTCCCACAGAGCCGCCTCCCCATTTCTACCACGTGTCCCTGAGACCAGAGGACGTGGTACTCACCCCAGCCTAACAAGACATCTGGAGCTCCGTCCTGGCTCCAAAGCCCCGCCCAGCACTGTCACGCCAGCCCTGGGCACCTGACTCACTGTGGGGGGCTCCCTGGGGGTCCATGCGGTCACTGCAGGAGGGCAGTGACAACACCTGCAACCACTGGTCACTGAGTCCGGCGTGCCAGCATCCCGCTAAGAAGCGGACCTGTGTCATGCACACACCGCCTCACCTGGGCCCCTGGCAACAGCCCTGCAGGATAGGTGATACTGTCACACGTGAGGAAGCCCAGGCACCAGGAGGGGTAGGAACGCTTCACAACGCAGGCCTCATTCCTGCGCGCTCCGAGTCAGTAGGTCGTAGGTCAAGGGGCACAGTGGCCTCTGCCCGTGTACACAGCTGCCTGGGTGATTCGAACCTACACACTAGGGAAGAGCCCCGGAACGGATGGGAAGCTCCCTGAAGGCAGTCACCCCCGCACCAGCCACCTAACCCGGCCTCCTGCGTGGTACTGAGCTGCCCACACTCGGAAGAGGAGTTGAAACCCTGTGGCCTTCCCTTCCAGGGCCTTCCTACAGCCTCTCAGGAGGCCTGCCAGGGCCCGAGGGAGGAGACGGCAGAACCCATCCAAATGGAAGCACGGACCGACCACGTTAAAAGAGATTTCAGGCCCCCTGAGGTCCTGGGGCTGGGGGAGGAAGAGCGAGGGGTGGGGGGTGAGAGCCCCTTCTCCACCCCGAGCTGCTCACCCCTCCACGTGCCACTTGTCATGTCCCTGCCCCAATGCCCCCCTCCCCCCCCTCCCCGACTCCTGCCGGCAGACTAGCTTTCACACGTGAGCAGCGACAAAGCTGGCTCAGAAGACTTAACTCTGCCCGATGGGTTTGCCTCAGCCTCAGAGCTTGCTAACTGGAACCACGGAAGCAGGTACATGGCAGCCGAAGGGGAGCGGCCGGGCGTCTCCGTAAGCTGCATCAGCGACAGCGACAGCTTGCAGCCCGAGCGGCACCGCAAGACCTGTCTCGGGGGTCACTGCCCGAAAAGCAAAGCATCCCGTTCTGCAGAGCCCCGGTGACAAACCTAGCGGCAGCCCCAGCATCTCGTCCTCGGAACACAGGCCAAACTCACCAGAAAGCCGCCCTCGGCTGGCACCACCAGGCTCACACCGCCCTTTGTTCCCTATGTTCGGCTCACTGCACACATGCAGGAGGCTCAGTCTGGATCACCCTTCTCCCCGGCCCGGAACCCCATCCGCATCTATCCAGCAAACTCCTATCCATCCTTCCAAGTCCAGCTGTCACTGTCATCTCTGTATCTCGTCTCTATTAAGCAGTATTAATTACTCTACTTAGAAGCTCGACTGAGCACTTACTGCCCAGAAGTGTCATTATCTGTTTATGCACCTGACTGCTCCCAGGGACCTGGCTAACAGCAGGTGCTCGATAAATGCACCTAGCGCACACTAGCCACAGAGCGCCCACTCAGCCCTTTCCGTAAGAAGAAACAGAAAAGACACAACTCACGAATTCTTTTTTCCAAACTCAGATGCTCCTAAAAGAAACAGGCTGTTTTTCCTCCCCTTTATTTCTGATGGACGCAAACATTTTAGAGGGAGCGAGACAGCCATCACACGGCGTGGGGGAAGGGAAGGACAGGTCAAGTCAGGGCCCCAGGACGGACGCTGAGTCCAGGCCTGCCGCTGCCCCGGCCCAGGGTGCTGCGGAGGGGGAGGGGGGCTCCGTGTTCTGGTGCCTGGGGGAGGACGGGCCAGGTGACCTCCCCATCCACGACTTCCTGGCCCGGGAAAGCTGATCTGCCCTGTGCGAGCCCAGTCAGCCGGTCCTCAGCGCTGCAGGCTCCTGCGCACGCAGCGGGCATTCAGGAAATACTTGTGGCATGAGTGAAGCGGCTCGATTGGGACCCTGCAGCCCAGTGAGGCCCACAGCCCGCCGCCAAGTTCGGCCAAGGGCAGCCAGGCACAAGGAGGCAGGGGAGGGCGAGGCCCCATCCTCCGCGGAGGCCGGGGGAGGAGGCCTGTGGCTTTTTCTGTGCTCCTCAGGACAGCGGGAGGGGGGGCAGGCCTGCAGCCCCTTCCCCACAGGGGTGACAGCACTCCCCCCCGTTTCAGCGGAACTCTCTCTTCCCTGCCCTCCTCCTCCCCACCCCCTCTTGACTGACACCAATGCTGGCTCTGACATGATTTAAAAATAGATATCAAGACAAGGAAGTTTAATTTTTAATGCTTTGGAAAGGAAGCGAACACAGAGCCGGCATTCCCTCACGGCCACATTCCCGGGTCTCGGGGCATCAGCCCCCCTCCCTGAGCAGAGCCAGGCCTGACCCACCCCAAGGATCAGGCCCCACGTGTAGCCGCCCTCTGGGAGCCAGCCGGAGCCTTTGGGAAGCCTCTACGTACGTGCCTCTTGCTGCCCAGCTTGGCCTGTATCTCCTGTTGGGACTCTGTTCTGACCCCTCAGCCCACTCACGACTTCCGTTCCCAGACAGAAGGCAGCCCACAGACTCAGGACACCCCAGGCCGCCCAGCCCGGATTGTACCAGACCCTATCCTGGGCTTCACGGACACAGGGCGGCTACGGCATCCACTGGCGGCCAAGCCAGTACCAAACGCATGCCTCCAAGGTGACTGGAGAGCCGTGACCACGCTGCCCGCACCCAGAGGCAGAGTGAGCGGCCCGAGAGGGGCCAGGCCGCGAATGCCTGCCCCCACGTAGGGGAAGTTAATCAGGGTGCCCGCCCGACACCCGGCGCACGCAGCCCTGCGCCAGCCCTTCTCCTGCCCCAGCAGGCACCCTGAACGCTGCCTCCTTGGCTAATTGGCCTTTCTTAAGAGACCAATCCACAAGGAATAGACTTCCAGGTGAGGCCAGAATGTCGCTGCTCTGCCAGCCATGATTTAAAGTGATGGGACAGCTCTGCTGGTGAACATGCAAAGTGACCATTATTCTGAGTGGCAATTACACTAGCCACGCCAGCCCTACTCCCACCACTGCCCCCATCAGATAGGAGCCAAATTTGGGTTGGGAGGAGGTGGGATGGGATCACGATTTGCCGTCCCGAGAAAGGGACAAAGGCCCCCAGCACTCAGAGCTCGCCCCGATACTCAGAGTTGAAAGCTCTGAGCCTTCTGTGCCCTCCTTGAGGGGCTTAGCTTCGCTTAATCTCTGCCTGGAGTATTCCACCAGATGGTCCCAGGAGGACTGAGAGATGGGGCTGAGACGAGGAGAGATAGCTGGGGCGGCTGGATTGCTGGGGGACAGGCCCCTCAGCATAGGGAAACTTCTGTGCCAGCTCATTTCGCACCCACCTGGAAAGCCAGCATTCTCTTTGAGGATCCGGGTGGGGCGTGCATGGGCACAGAGGAGGTGGGGCTCATTCAGGCAGGCTGACCTCTACCCCACCGTCTATGTCAGGCCCTCAGAAACGCTGCCCTGGGCGCCAACCTGGCTAGCACCAGCTGGCTCTAGGCAGCAGTGCCAGGGGCAGACCTGGACGCCATCCCCTCCCCCCCACAGTTAGGCGCCCAGCAGCCTGCAAGGCACCTGCCCTTTCCTCGGAAGGGGGTGGGGGGTAGGCCAGCGCACAGCTCCGCCTCCATCCTGCCCCCGGTGATGTCACCCGGGCCCCCGCCAACACCAGTACCCTAGAAGCTCCACCCAGTGGCGAGGAGCCAGGCCCGCTCAGGCCTGCGAGGGGCTGCAGTGTGAGACAGCTGCACCTCTCCTGGCAGCGGGACTCCTCCCAGCGGGCTCCCGGGAGGCAGGCGGTGTGGCCGCAGCGGTGGGTTTGGAGAACGACCAGGTAGGCTTCAGGATCCATGGGGAGATCTCAACCTATTGATTACAGGCCGCAGGTTCAACTCTAATGCCTCAGGAAAGCCTCCTTTTGGGCTCTGAGCCATGACACTAGAAAGTCATGGCTACATAATTCCTAACAATTGCTCTGGGTCCCAGAGGGCTTGGCGCTGACCCTCCTCGCACCCACCCTCTCACTCACGTCTGTCCTTGCCTCCCTGATGCCCTGGGAAGCAGCAGGGGTCTCCAGAGGTCCTGCCTCACCAACACCACCACCCGCCTTCGCTCCTTCTCTTCCGAGTTGGCTCTTCCCTCCACTGCTCCTTCTATTTCAGGCCCAAGCACCTCCCGCAGGAAGCCTTTGCTGGACTGGGGTACAGGGACGCGCAAGCCCAAGTCCTGGCTACACCTGCTCGTCTACCTGCCAAGAAACGCAGCGGCCAACACTCTCACACACACAAGCATCCGTCTCTCTTCTGCTGAATTTTCCATCTCTCCTAAGGTCTAGGCCTCATTTCATCATCCCATACGCTACAAGCATGAAAGAACTGGGTCTCTGAGACTCAGAATTTTTCCCAGCTCATAGCATGTTGTGGGAATTCTGAAAATATTACGTAGCCAGCAAAGTCAGAGGCTAGAAGAAATCGAGTCCTTGCCGGGTAGGAGAGAGGGGGTAGGTACTTTCTTATTAGGAAGAGTAAGTTCTCTCACTATAACCAAAAAGGAAGGCCATTCCACTGACCGGTTCATTAACCACCGGAAGAGAGAAAGTCACTCGTCACCCCACAGCTAAGGCGCCAGGACAGCCTTCATCGCTGGCAAGTTTGAGAACTAACTTCTCTTTCCTGTCAGGTGGGATTGGGAATCCCTACCACATGTGTGGGTTTACTGCGCTGACCTTCCCTTCATTCACTCACAAACACACAACCAGTGCCTTCCAGGTGCAGGGCACAGACCACAGCACTAGCTAGCGCGTGGGGAGGTCCCCAAACGCCCGGAGAAAAAAAGAGGCGGCACACGCGGTTATACCTACTCTGGCCAGCAGGTGGCGGGGTGGGGGCGGGGAGGAGCGCGTCTGAGTGGGAGGTACTGGCCAGGGCACCGAGCATCCCAGGAGGGTCTGTCTAGTAAGAGTGGGGCGAGGCAGAAAGGCAGAAAGGTAGGCGGAGACTGTGAACAAGGACAGAGAGGGAAGCCGTGCACAATGAATGGGCAGCATTCATGGAAATCCGCAGGCCCCAGACAAACACACACCAGTGCTTGGCTGACACGGATGCTGGCAAACGAGCCAGAGGGCCAGGAGGACTTGCCCAGAGGCAGCCACAAGATCGTTCCTGACATTCCAGCGGATCTGCCCCAATTTCCACAAAATCCTCACCACAGGACAGGTAACATCTTACCAGCAGTGGCCCAGACCCAGACCTGGGGAAATCCTACTCAAAAGATCTCAGACCAGGCTCCTCGGAAGAAAAGGGAAGGGGGCTCCCTCCCCAGAGAGAAGGTAAGGAGGCAGGACGTCCCTAACTAAGGAGGCGAGGCTGTGAGGGGGACCATCACGACCGCCCCCCACATTGGACTGGAAAGGAAACCCAGTCCTTAGGGATAAAGTGATTTGCCCAAGGTCACACAAAGAGCTGATGCGGAGCCAAGGCCAGAGCCCCGTCTCCCTCCAGCCCAGGCCTGAGCTCTCCCCTTCCCCGGGAAAAGTCACCCACCCATACACACCCACGAACGCTTCTCAGTTAAAGTGGGTCAGTTCACACAAGCACTGAACACCAAAGCACGCCACACGCAGCCCCCCGCACTGGGTGACTCTCCTGCCCCATGCTCCTCCTGGACCATGGGCAGTGGACAGCCTCCACAAGGGAGGAGGACAGCCCTGGGGCAGGGCCAAACATCTGTGCTGACTGCGTCTGGGCTCCAGAGAAGAAAGGCAGAGGCAGAAGTTGGGATGACGGAAGAGTTAGACACGCATTTAAGAAGTTTTCAAATTCGCCTAGTATTTCTCGTGCACAGGGGCACACAGGGGCAGAATAACAGGGGACTGAGCACAGTTCCGAGCTGCCGCACCCACTGGCACCTTCTCTAGAACCTCCTCTCTCACCAAGGATGGGGCACTCCCTTTGTCCCTTCCAGGCTCTGGGTCCCACGGCGGGAGCACATGGCCGGCCCGCTCCCTGCCCAGTCCACTGCAATCCCTCAAAAGCAGCTGCGGCCACCCGATGGCAGCATCCCTCCCACACCCCCCTCTCCACACAAGCCCTAACTCGGGGGCAGAGCTGCAGGCCAGCGAGCGGGCCCCTCGGCCTGGGATAGGGGCTCCTTCTCCTTTTCCTGGGATTCACTGAAAGGATCAGGAGGGCGTGACCTCTACCACTCCCCCCATCTCACGCCCATAAAGTGCCGCAGACTGTGTTCGTGCATGTTCAGGAGGAATACAAGAAAAAACTCGGAAAACCGTCCGCACTTCTGCTTGAATTCAACTCAAGGTCACAGCTGCTAAAAATTCCGACACCACACCTATTTCTACACATTTCCCAGTTGGGGGCACGGGTTTCTTACAGGGGGAGAAGGTGGCGGCAAACTTCAGCAGCCTCCCAGGAGAACAAGTCTCTCCTGGAAGACAGGCAAGTTGCAGCCTCCACTCAGCCACCAAGGAGAGAGAAGGGAAGAGAAAGATGAATGAAAGTGGGGGCGGGGGGGCGGGGGCCGGGGGAACGGTTTTTTAAAACCCACTTACCGCTGTGCAGAGAGCAGAGCAATGCAGCTCTGAAGGGGAAGAGGGTATCGTGCTTAAGCAAAGAAGAGAGGAGACCAAGGAGAGATACTGGGAAGGACTTACCCAGAATATCAGATTGAAGAGGAACATCGTGTACTTCAAGCAGCAGAGGCAGCCTCTGGCCATGTTGCACTTCTTAAATTCTAGGAGGAGAACAAAGGACAGGTCCAGGTAAAACACCACGTACTTGCTGCCTTTGGGCGCATTGTACTTGTCGGTCTTCACGCCAGCCTCGGCGCGGCTCTGGCCGCGGGAGCCCGCGGTGCCGTAGAAGGCGCCGGCCGTGAAGCCGCGGCCGAACGGGCGGCCCGAGGTGGACGGCTTGGCAAAGTCCGAGTCCTTGCTGTCCAAAGATGGACTCCGGTGGATCGAAGAATCCTCGCTACTCGACTTCTCCATGCTCGCGTCGCTCCCGGGGGGCGCGGGGGGCGGGGGGCATCGCTCCCGGAGTGGCACGGAGGGAGCGCCCGAGTCGGGTGCGGGCTGCGGGCGGGTCGGAGGAGCCTCGCACGCCGTCGCTCAGTCCCGGGGCGCACTGCCGGCCGGACCCCGCGCTGGGGGTGCCGGCGCCCCGCTTCTCGCCGGCCGGCCCGGGAGGGCTCTGCGGCGCGGCGCGGCGCGGCTCCACGCGCGCTCCCCGGGAACCGGCTGGCCTGCGTAACTTAGAGTCTTTGGGGAGGCAGCGATTTGCTTGCTCGCTCCCGAGCGTCGGCTCGCCTCCTGGGCGCACCGCAGCTCCACGCGAGGCACCCGGGCGCCCGGCTCCGGGCTCCCCGGCACTCCTCTCCCCGTCCCAGCCCGGCCCGGCCCGGCCACTTGGCGGGCGCCCGCCTCCTCTCGCCCCGCGACTTTGCGGAGCTGCCCCCGGCCCTGGGCTGCCCGGCCGCGCGGCGGGCAGTGCCGAGGGATCCGCCGCAGCTTCAACCGCTGGGCTACCCCTGCGAAATCCCGGCCCGACTCCCGACTCCGAAATCTCCGGAGCCCCCTCCCCGGCCCTCGGCCCCGCCCCCTGGTTTGCATTCGGCCAATGAACGCGAGGACTGCGGGGGGCAGCCTCCCTCCCGGATGACACCACAGCTTTAATGGGATTAGCGTTCTGCCTGGTGCCTACACCAGTGCGCCGCGAGCCTCGCTAAATGTCAAGGGCTCCGGAGCCGGGGTGAACCAGAACCTTCATCGCAAGGTGCTGGCCTCTTTCCGGGGAGAGAAGGGGGCGGGAGGGGAGGGGAGGGGAATGGCTGGAGGTACCACGACCCAAGGAAACCTCCCCAGAGGAAAGTGCTGGGGAAGACTGGAGGGGAAAGAAGCGCGGCCGCTGTCCAGCTGGCCGCCGCCCCCTGTGCCCACGGGGCCTGTCCGACCTGGGCACAAGGTCTGCCGGCTACACACACACAGGCGCGCGTGTCTGCACACGTGGGTCAGGCTAGGGCACACGGGGAGCTGGGACCGCAGGGGAGGCGCGAGGTGTGGGAAAGGCCCTCGCGACCCGCGCCGCCTGCCCCGCCCCCTCCGCGCACGCGCGCACGCGGCTCCGGAGGCTCCTGCAGCTGCGCAAGCCCCCCCCCAACTCCTGACCTGCGTTCCGGTCGGGACCCCCCCCACCCGGCTGAGAAGAGTAGGTGGCCCAGGTAAGGTCCTGCCTTGCCCCCGCGAATCCTGCCTTGCCAAGGGTGGTGTCGGAGCGCGCTGGGATACCGGCGCTCCGGCAGGGCTGGTCAGGGCACAGCACCAAGAATGCTCTCGCTAGGAGCCTGGGGGCATCCAGAAGGAGCCCTTCATCCTACCATGAAACACCACCTGCGTCCCGGGCTTGTGCAGAGGTCTGCGCTGCCCAGTTGGCAAATAAAGAAGACCAGAAGACAGGTGGGGGGCGGCACCTCTGCCACCAGCAAGAGGGTGCTGAGAGCCCCAGAGCAGCGCCACGTCTCCCCTGGCCCTGCATCCCACACCTAACAGCGCGCTCGGCCGCCGGGAGGCGCTGGGCAGGGCGGCTGGATGGTGTGAGTGTGAAAATGTCCTCCCGGGATCCCATCAGACGTTTACTCCACACCTGCTCTGTGCTGAGCGCACCAGGTACCTGGGGAAACAGGTATGAGGTGTGCTGCTCCCTGCCCTTCAGATTCAGATACACAAGATCTAGCCAGGAAGACAGAAGGACATTAATCACCAAGGCCATGGGCAGGAACAGAGCTACCACATCCGCTCTGGCCGAGGGGGACACTCATTCCGACCAGACCCTTGTCACAGATCTTCTGCGGGGCCCTAAGCTGCTGAGTCTGCACCTCGAGGCCGGAGGCAGGCCTGCATTCCAGGGGTGCGGGCGCTCTTTCTGAGGGCAGCCCAGCTTCTTTAAAAGGACCAACAGCGGCGCTACTATTCTGAGCCCCTCCCCCACTCAGATGGCAGCCCAGCAACGAAAGCCAGTGTGTGTCACAGACAGGGCACCTTGCTGTCTCCTGGTTGGGCACAGCGGTCCCGTGGGTGCTGTGCACACATGAGGGGCAGATGTCCGGCTGGCTCCTGGCAGATCCCACGGCCACCCGACTGGAATGCCTCTTGTCCTCTTCAGCCTGGACCGGCTCCTGAGGGCTCGCGGCTGCCACATCCCTTCTCTGATGCGGGAGAGATCATACCAGCTGGACTGAGAGTCAGGAGACCTGTTTTTCACTCTGAGCTCGATCTGAGGTCTGTGATCAGGGCTAGGTGGTCCGCCTTTGTGAGGTGCTATCTCCTCCTCTTTAAAGTGGGGTTCACAGAGCCCAGCCCCAGAGGAGTCGGCCTGTGTGAGAACCGTCTGAGGCCCCTAAGGGCTGAGCCAGTCCCAGGGGCTGTCACTACTAGTCTCCGACGTGGACTTGGAGTCAGCCAGCACCTCCCAGGCTGGCCCCCACTCCCCACCCCGCCTTCTCCTTTCTTTTCATCTCTCTCTTCTCGCCAGCTCACACCTTGTTCCGTGAGAACAGCCTCCCCACTGTCCTCGATCGTTCCACCCTCATTTCTGACTATACGTGGATTTGTGCCAATAGCTATTTCCTCAGCAGCTGAAGCCCTGGGGGGCCGGGGGTGCAGGACAACAGGCAGGTAGGAGAGGAAGAGGGGCCGCCCAGTGTAAGCGCTCTGCTCTGCTCCCTCCTGGCCATGCTCATCAAAAGGGCACTGAGGTCCCACTCGCGTGAGGGCTCGCTCCCAGCTTAGTCAATGAGCAGAAGCATAAGAGCAACTCCTATTTGCAAGTCCCCAGTGTATCCCAGGCACCAAGCATCACCCGCAGTAACTCACAGAATCCTCAGGGCAGCCCCACAAGATAGGTATGGTTCTTATTCCCATTTTACAGATAAGGAAACTGTGATTTCAAAGCCCCTGTTCTTTACTCTCTTGGGCTCTAAACCTAGTTCCTGCCCTTGGGAATCTGCCAGTCTAACAGACAGAATCTAAAAGCACAACAGGGAGCCTGATGAGGTCATTAGCAGAAGGAGCTGAGTAAGGGGCAAAGGGGAGAGGGGTGGTCAGGGCAGTGCCGCTGGACCTGTGGTCAGCAAAGGGGAGTCCCCCAGGAGATGGCCCTACATTATCGTACAGCAGGCTGGAAGAAGGAAGGGTGAGGGGAGAAGGTAGTTTGCAAGACAGGAACTGAGTCCCCGATGGGAGGCAGCTCAGGCAAAGCCAGGAGACCGCCAGGGGCAAGCGGTTTCAGCCAGAACGTCGTCCTCCTCTGCCACCATGAAGAGACCACTCATGCGTCATAGACAGTTCATCGCGGCGGGACAATGAGCGGGGGCACCGGGAGAGACAAAGGTGAGTGAGACACGGCCGTGGCCCCAAGGGGCTCGAGATGCAGTGAACAGACCATCCCTGGAGAAGCCCACAGCAGAATGACAGAGCGCACACGTGCCACGACAGGACGGCACGGAGCTGGCGTTTGGCCTCCCCTTGGAGAAGGGCTGGCTGGAGTGGGCGTGGCAGGGAGAGGAGTGGGGAGAGCACGGCTAGGGGAACTTCGGGGGCAGTGAGGAGACGGGGCCTGGGGGGCCACAGTGAGCTACCTGTGAGGCCTCGAGTGACACTAGGAGTCTGAGCTTCATCCCGGGGCTTCCCAAGCAGTGGGGCACGTGACAGCATCGGGGCCCTGGGAAGCCAGGCCTGGCAGCAGGGTGGAGAGGCAAGGTCAGCTGCTGTGCTGCCTCAATTTCTTAGACTTTGGGCGCAGAAGGAACCATCAGAGAGAGAAGGTGATGTGAGACACCATCTCTCCCCCGTGATGGTCCTCATCTACTCGCCGGGCTCAGGGGAGCCGGAAGGTACAGACTGCCCTTGAGGATCTCAGAGCATGTGAACAAGGCAGAGCTGCCTTTTTCTTTCCTTTCTTTTTCTTTAGACAACAAAAAAAGTAAGCAGGTACAGAATTCCCAGAGGGGAGGAGGAGATGCGAATACGTGAAATCAACACGCAGCATCTCTGCTGCCTGGCAGCTGGGGAGATGCTGCATGTCGCAGCTTCAGAGTCATGCCAAGCTCTTGGCCTCTCCCTGCGTCTCTCAGGCCTTTGGGCTCTCGCTAACCTGCACACAGGTGACGGGCCACACAGATCCCCTTCCGGTCCCACACCGAGTATCTCTGTATCTGACAACATGTGTAGCTCGTGAGGCATCCTGAACCTCCGAGGCTCAGGCAGGGCGGCCCCACCAGAATTCAGGTGAGACAGAGGGGCCCTCGCCATCCAGAGGGGCCACCATTGCAGAAGGGAGCCTTTCACCGCAGCTTAATTCTTAAACTCCCAAATTGGGATCCTCTTCAGCAATATAGAAAATGCTTTGATTGCTAAGCAAACCATTTACCGATGGTGCCAAAAGGGAACAAGGATGGACGATGGATGAATATAGATAAAGAAGATGTGGTGTATATATGATGGAACACGACTCAGCCACGGAATAGACAAAACCCTGCCATTAGTGACAACATGGATGGACCTCACGGGTTAAGTGAGATACGTCAGACAGAGAAAGACAAATACCGTATGATTTCGCTCATATGTCAGATATTAAATACATAAACAAGCCAAACCAAACCAAACCAAATATGTAGATACAGAGAACAGAGCAGTGGTTATCAGAGGGGAGGGAGGCAGCTGTAGGGTGAGGGCTGGAAACCACACCCTTGGTGGTGAGCAGGCTGTAGAGTACACAAAAGTCAAGATACGATGTTGTACACGTGAAATGTACATGATGTTATAGACCAACGTCACCTCAATAAATTTTAAAAAGAAAGAGGGCAGGGGGAGAAGGATGGAGCGGTGCCTAACGGGCCACACCCCGGGATGTTGGCATGAAGGTTCACTCTGCAGGGGGAGATGAGGAGGGTCTGGGGCAGGGGGCAGGGGTGGGCCTCCAATTTGCCGTGGAAATTAAACAGCTCCAGGGCCACGAGTCACCAGACTTGGCCGGGATTCACGAAGGACGGTGATGATAGTAAAAGGGCTGGGGTAGAAAGGAACTAAAGGTCATTGTGTTTGTTATTTGTTTAGTTTCTGAGACCAGTAAGGAAAACAAACAAAGAACTGGGTTTGGCTGCAGTGGGAGGGGCGCCCTTAGAAGGAGGGATGTGTTGCTCAGGACCTTCTACCAAGGGCGGCACCTCCTTCCCTGGGAAGAGGTTTGCCCCTCCTCCTTCAGGCCCCCAGATCTTCGTCCACACATATTAGTTTGTCCACCTGCCTCTGCTCTAGTCACTGGGCTTCTCAGAGGAGGCAGGGGCTGTGTCTTAACCATTTCCTCAGCCCCGGTGCCTGCCCCTGTGACCACCTCAGTCAGGGCAGGTGGAGGGCCAGGAAGCCCACCAGGCCTAGGCCCTGAGTTCTCCCCACGGATCACCCGGGGGCGCAGGTTCACTAACCAGAGGGAGGGACCCAAACCAGACGTGTATGGGGCCACTCCTGGGAAGCAGGCTATCGAGGGCATCGGGACCTGGTGTGAGGACCATGTGGTCAGCTGCCGCTCACAGCCACGTCCCCAGCATGTGGTCCAGCCTGAGACGGATGGACAAACGGACAGACAGGTAAACACACAAACTTACTGAGCAGAGAGGAAGAGTCGGAAAAGGTAGGAGGTGGGAAAAGGAGAGGACAGAACCCCTCCAGGCCCTCCCCGCCCTGGGCAGCCAACCTGGTGGAGACACCCACGTCCAGCCCCGAGTACCCGGTGGGCCCATGCAGACTCCCTCCTTCCATCACATCTCCAGGCCCAAGAGGTGGTGGCCACTCCTGCCTACGGAGGGAGCACGCCCGTGAAGAGACCTCAGCTTTGTGTCCACACCCCTGAGGGACGGGTGGGCACGCACGTCAGAGCACGAGCTGCTGATACTGCGGACGCTTAGCTTAGCTCCAAGGAATCGCAGTCACAGCTCCAGACCAGCCGTACCACTCCTGACCCACTCCCAGGGAGGCTTCTGGATCGAGGAACCAGGTGAGGTGAGGAGGGTCCATCCCAAAGCCAACCCACTCGGCACACTCCGCCTGCCCCTAACTGTGGGCCAGAGGGGCCCAGGTCTGGGAGAAAGGACAGCATATGCTCAGACGCCTGCAGTGACTGCCGTCCGTACCCACGACCCGCCCCGACCACAGAGAACAATGTCCTGCAAACTCCGGGCTTTGGGACTGGACGGATCTGTGTCCAGATCCCACCTGCAGTGAGCTACCCACGTGCCGGGTAACCTGGAATGACCCCCTGCCTGCTCTGTATCTCAGTTTCGCCAACCGTGAGATGGAGATGATAATACACACCTCCCGAGCAGCGTGCAGAAAGACAGAGACTGGAGGTTAGGAATGCGATGCACAAAGCACAGTGCTGGACACAGAGTGTTCAGTGAACTGAGGCACGGTCATCACCAACAAGCGCTGTTATAGCAAATATGGTCCCAGTGCCCATCCAATCATAGGGTGACTGAACAGGGAAAGATACAAGACAACACATAATTGATGCAAAAGGTCCTGTGGCTCAAATTCTGAGGGCAAGTGCTGGCAGGTCCTCCTTCGGGGGCCCTCCTCCCCTCTGCCAACACTCCTGCATTCGCCACCCCATCTGTTCCAGGGCCGTCCACGTGCTGACGACACCTAGAGGTTTACCTGCGCCTGACCTGTCTTCTGAGCCCCAGGCACGCACACCCAGCCCCTGCTTGGCATCCCCACGCGGCTGTCTCGCAGCAGCTCCCGCTTCCCGTGCCCCAGAGGGACTGACCTTGCCCGTGCCCTGCTCCCCTGGCAGCGACCCCCTCCTCAATAAACGGCCTAAACACCCACCCCATTGCTCATGCCAGAGACCCAAGATTCATCCTGACTCCCCGTGGTCACGGGCCCCCACCTCCTCTCAAACACAAATCCCACCCAATGAGCTTCCTTCTCCTCACCGGCTCACGGCCACGGCCCTGGTCCAGCTCCTGCAGCATCTCGGCCAGGGCTCTCCTTCCCGCCCCCGCCTGAGGCCCATCTTCTCACTCACACTGCTCTCTTACCGCCCTCAGTGGCTTCCATTCTGCTGAGATTATGGTCATGTGTATGTGTGTGTGCGTGTGCGTGCGTGCGTGCGTGCATGAGCGTGTGTGTGTGTGTGTGTGTGTGTGTGTGTGTGTGTGTGGTATTTGCTGTTCTACTTTTCTATTACAATCCAAATTCCTTAAGCCACCCTGGAGGTCTGGAAGGACTGGCCCCTGACCACCTCTCCAGCCCACTGTGCTCCAACCAGTGAACCTGTGGAGCTTGCCCTCCTCGGAGCCTTTGCCCATGCTGTTCCCTCTGCCTGGAATGCTCTTCCTCGACCCACCAACTGACGTACTTCTTCTCACCCCTGAGTTCTTGTGAGTACTTCACAACAGTCTCTTCTGGTTTTGTGGCTCCCCTCCCACCCCGCCTAATTAAAGCCTAAATTCTCAGTTCTCCACTTCTCCTGCAGCACTTGTCCGTTTGGAAGCACATGCTTACTTGAGTGACAGTTTGCTGTCTGGCTCTCCTACCGGACCATAAACCCCAGGGCAGCAGGGGCTGAACCCAGGACAATGCGTGACCAGCAGCGGGACCAGAGAATGCTGGGTGAACACGAGAGGAGGGGCTCAAAGGAGGGGGGGCACGGGGGCTGGGACGGCAGCACCGCCAAAGAAGGGCTTCCTGGGTCGCCTGAGGGACAAAGCCTCAGGACGCCAATTACCTCCACCTCCTCGACTACAGAACAGGAAGTTTCTACTGGTTGCTTCTCTAAGGCCCCTTCCAGCCCTGAAATTCCCACCCAGTGAAACGGGACCTACCTTGTTTCTTGGGAGATGGGCAGGGCCGATCAGGGCAGCAGAAGGAAGAGCATGCTGGTGGGAAAAGGCTGGGCGAAGCCAGAGGGAGACGAGTGCCCAGGACGTCTGGGGAGGACACGTCCACACACCCAGCCAAAGTGAGGTTTCACGGCAAGGGGACTGGGAAGGGAGGCGGGGGTGAAGCACACATGACCCTGGACGCCAGGTGCTCTCCCACCCCCGCCCTTACCTGGCTAACCTCCCACCAGAACAGACCTCCCACGTCTGCCTCGCCCCCAGCTGTAGCACTTGCTGCTTCCTCTGCCTGGACCTCCCTCCCCGCACCCTGAATGCCAGTGTCCACAGCCGCGCTCGGGCCTCTGCTTGGAGCGCCAACGCACCTGAGTCCATCCCACCACGGAGCTACCTGCTCGCCAACATCCTGGCCCCAGACTGTGAGCCCCTTCAGGGCAAGGGCTGCGTCCATCATCTTTGTATCCCAGCGCTTGGCTCAGAGCCAGTGCCCAGCGCACAGGAGCTGTGAGATCACCACCGAACACACGCGTGCAGACAGCGGGTGCAGACAGCGGGCCTCGTGGGAACCTCGAGCAAGGTGACAGCCACTCTTCAGGAGAATGGGCCTTGCCTTTGGGAGGGGAGTGAGGGCTGCCACGCCTCCTATTTGAGCAGGTTTACAGGATGCAGGGCGCAGGCTGGGGGCCCACCCAGGGAGCGGCACCCCCTGGGCTCACAGGCCCTTTTTTCCAGGCAAGACCCAAACGAGCCCCACCTTTCACCCCAAGCCCAATCAGCCTCCCTGTCAGATGCCCCAGAAGGGCCTGCTGTGTGCGGTGGGCACACACCGCGCCATCCACGCCATCAGCTCCCGGATGCCCAGCAGCAATGAGGCACCGTGATTAGCGCTTATCAAGGAGGGCAGGCAGCTTGCGGAGAATGAGATAAGGCCCGGCAGTGGGCCCAGGGAAGTGTAATGAAGCCCGAAGGTAACTGTCATGCACCAGTGGAATTTCCTGACCCAGCAAATCTAGTATTCCTCAGCCAGTCCATGCAGGGCACTGACCGCCGGCAGGGACAGCGCTCTCTGACACAGTGGCCAGCCTGTGAGAGCAGCCCATGCGGCTGGGGCCCTCCCGCCGATTCAGGAGCTGCTGCCTCTTCCTGCCTCTTCACTGAGGCTGGAACCACTGCAGGGAGAACAGCAGGCACACAGCATTTGTAGATGCTCCAAAGAAGACGGAGAAGAACAGTGGCCGGGACCCCATCTGCTCTGAAGCCATGGGGGAGGGGAGGCTGCACACCGCCCCCCCGCCCCCCAGCAGAAGGGAACGAGAGGCGTGGGGATGAGTGGTGGGCGCATCTCTGTTGGGTAGAACTGGGCTGTCTGAGGACTCGGCGGTCTCAGTGCATGAAGCCTCGTGGTCTCTGAAGCACTGGCCACTCTGTAAAGTGAGGCTCCCTCCCCTGTGCCCACTCAGGCTGCCCCGCGTCCAGGAGGCTGCCATTCAGGCTGCCTCCTACTGAGGGGCCTCAGAGGAGCGTCTGGGCTCCCCCAGACCTGAAGGTAGTCTGCTGTTGGTACCGAAACTCTTAGGCAAGTTCTTTCCACAGTGTCTCTCCGGTTGCTCTAGCAGAGGGTCGTTGCTGGTGGAACCCGCTCGCACACGGTGGGGACCCAGCCTTGCTCAAAACCTCCCAGGATGCAGGCGGCCCACACAACCCTGAAAGCAGAGGCTCCTGCTGGCCCAGTTCTCCCTCCCGGGGTCCCTGCTTCCAGTCCCCTCCACAATTAACCTTGCCACCGGCTGCCACATAACTATTCTGAGACAGAGCCCTGGGGGTGCCACGCTGCCCCTCTGGCCAGCTGAAAACCTTCCCTGGCTCCCCAGGGATTTGACACAAGTACTCAAACGTGGGGTCGTGACCTCTGGCGCTGTGCTCTGTCAGTCCTGACCTGTGCCCTAGCTCCCACCACGCGGAGCTCCCCACTTCTCTGTCTCCGTCTGGGGCTCCGTGCCGCCCTCCACCGCCGCCACCCAGCCACCTCTGCCTTCAGTGGATACTTTGAGGCGCGTCTCAGATGCCACGTCCTCCACGAAGGACCCCCCGAACTGAGAGGCCCTCTTCTTGTCCCTAACCCACCTCTCTTCGGGGCGCTGATTTCACTCTGCCCTGTATCAAGGTTGTTTGCATGTCTTCCTACGGGAAGCCCCTGAGGGGATGAACCCACCGAGTTTCCTCTCGCAGGATCCGTGGTGGACACATAAAAAATCTGAAGGGCCCTTAACTGAACCCTCACGCAGTGCACAGCCCCCAAGCCTCCCTGCCTCCCCTGTGTGTACTCACCTCACGCAGTGCACACGGCCCCCAAGCTTCCCTGCCTCCCCTGTGTGTACTCACCTCGGCCCATGCACTGGACGCCCCCCAACACCACCCTCAGCCTTGCCGATGGGCACGCATCTTGCCAGATCACCACGATTTGTCCTCGCCCTGGAGGCCCCCTCTAGGGTCACCGGGCAGCCTCGGTCCCCTCCTGAACCCTGGGGGGCTCAGATGTCCAGCCTGGAGCTCAGAGAATGTTCTGGGCTCCGCGAGGCCTGACGCATCTGGGTGACTGCGTGTCACTCATCCCCCAAGCTCCGGCCCCAGGGGGTGCTTCCGTATCCCATTCGGGCTGGGCGCCAGGGCACACCTGCTCTCCCCCTCCCCCACACCGTGGCCGGACGAAATGCCAGCCTCGGCCGGGTGGGACGACACAGCGGGATCAGGTCCTGACCACCGGCGCCGCCCCTCCTCGCCTCAGCCGGCATCCCTCCGTGGGTGCCCACTCGTCCTAACGCAGCACAGGGCACACGCTCAGACTGCAGGGAATCAGGCCCAGGCCCAGCTCTGACACTTGCCACCTGTGTGACCCGGACCAGAGACGCACAGCTCTCGGAGCAGCGTGCACGTTTTTTGAATGAATGAACAAAGGAGTGAGCTGTTTCCATTTCCTCGTCTGCAGAGTGCGGTTAGGGAGGACTCCGGGGAGCAGAGAGGCACTGCTGGGAAAGGGCTTTACCAGGTGGGCCGTCTACACACACACAACCAGCCAGCACATTCAAGGGCTCCATACAGAGACCAAGGACACAGACAATCATTACCAGTCAATAAGACTCCCCAAGTACCCATTGTGGGCCGCCCTGGGCTCGCCACTGTGGCTGTGACCGAGGAGCTTGCGTCCACGCAGGGGAAGAGCCGAAAACTGAAAAGGCAGCTCGAGCACGAGCCAGAGTGGGTGGTGTGAACCGAGGGCAGGGAGGCCTGGCCTATCCGGGAAGGCTTCTTGGAGGAAGTGGGCGCGTGTTGGGCTGTCACCCCCACTGGAGGCGGGTGGAGGAGGGGCCCCAGGTGCTGCACGTCGAGTGCAAAGGCGTAATCACGGGGACTCAGCTGGTTCTCACCGCACGCGTGTGCGACACACAAGCAGGGCAGTCATCCCAGTCATACACGAGGAGACTAGGCCCGAAGAGCAGAGGGCTCTTCTAAGCTAGTTAGTGGCGGAGCTGGGGCTCCTCACTCCGAACAGAGCCCTCTCCTTACGCCTACGTTCTGCCCGGGCCTGGTGCTGGACGCTGCTCTTATGCACAGAGGCACAAAGCCGTCCCACACACACAGAGGGGGCAAAGGGAAGGAAAGAAGTGGGGTGCGAGGGCCCTCGGGACCATGCGTCCAGGAACAAAAGAGAAGCACCCCGTCACCGGCCCATGGGCGTGCTTCGGAAATCCGAGGGAACACGCCAGCACCACCCCACGTCACCCCCCAGCCAACACGTCCGCTGCACTCCGACCTCGTAGAGTCTGAACGCTGGTGTGTGTGCCAATGAAAGCAGGCAGAGGCCCCGCCCCCCGAAACCCCGGCCCAGGGAGAGTGGGGATGACAACCAGGGTTGGGCGGTCCACGTTTACCAGCCAGCTCTCCGGGGAAAAGCCGTGGCTCGTCGTGCGCGCCACTTTCCACGGTGCAGATACTCCCACCGCGGCCAGTTTCTAGCTCCTGATGGCAAATCTCCCGACTCTTTACTAACAGGCTCTTGACCGCCAGCACGAGCAGCCTCCGGCCAACCACTGCCACGGCCCAGCTCCCTCGGTCCAGGAGAAACTCCACGGCAAGGAGAAGAACCCAGCACCCTGCTCGTCCTCCCAGGAGAAGTCGCACGTTGGGGGTGGGGACAGGAATGGAGGCTGCACACGTCATGGGGAGGGTCTCCCGGGGTCCCCCACAGGTGGCCTAATAACCAGAGAAAGACCGCTGACATTAGCTCCCGTACAATGTAAGTCAGGCCAGGTCCCTGCTCTTCTCAAAACCCTCGAGCGGGGGACTTCCTGGCGGTCCCGTGGTTAGGATCCCACGCTTCCATTGCAGGGGGCACGGGTTTGATCCCTGGTCGGGGAACTAAGATCCCACATGCTGCGTGGCCAAAAAATAAAAAAACAAAACCCTCTAACGGCCCTCATCTCTCCCAGAGTAAGAGACAAAGCTCTCGCAGCATTTTCACCGTTGACACACACACGTCCACCCCACTCATCCCTCCACTCCGGCCACTCGGTCCTTCCTGCCGTTTCTCACGTGGGAGCCTTTACGCCGGCTTCTCCCTCCTCTGGGTCACCCCTGCCCCACGTGTCTGCTCTGCCAGCTCTCACTCCTTCACAGCTCCACCCAAAGCCACCTCCTCAAGGGCTGCCGCACTGAACTCTGTACCTCCCCCAGTGCGCCCAGCGTCAGCCAGCTCCGCTCTTTCCACAGCACGTAACCCCAGTGTTCGGTGTAATTTGCTCTTTTATTCATTGATTGTTTAGGAGCTCTCTTCTTCACCAGAACTAAGCTTCATGAGGGCAGCGTTTTGGCTGTGTTTCCGTAGCCAAGAACAGCTCTACACGTGGTCATTAGTCAGGAAATACTTGTTGAGTGAAGGAAAGCCCAGAGAAGGCTTCTGCCCAACCCAACAGGAGGCAGCTGGGGAGCGAGGGGCCCAGTGGTCAGTGCCCGCCCGGCTGGGACTCCAGGTGCCCGTGACCTGGCACCCCACCTCTGCATCTCATTTTCTCATCTCATTTAGGCTGTACGGGACCCTACATGGCTAAAGGATGCCGGGTCTGAAGCCCTCTGACTCTACAGCAGGAGGCCCCAAGGTCAGGTTCGAGGCCTTCCCTTAAAAGGTCTTGGGAAAGACAAGCTCTTCGCGTCCCCTCTGCACCAGCCACACCTGAGCCCCCAGCCACACCGCCCCCTGTCCCCCAGCCCTGAGATCGGGAGAAACTCCCAAAGAGCACTGTCCACCCCTGGGTCAGGGCCACTGGCGCCCCAACTCCAGGCAGCTGCCCATCACGCCCCGCGGGCGCCCCACATGCAAAGCGGCCAGCTCACCCAGCTATTTTAAGCCCTGCGGGCCCAGCTGCAGCTCGTCACCACAGCGGGCTGGTGGCCCAGGGTGCAGGCAGGAGCAGCCAGCTCACAGAGGAGCACTGACCTGGGGAGCTCCGAAGGGGGCCAGTCATCCTTTGTGACCGCAGCACTCCTAGGAGGGACCGGAAACTCCCGTCCACGCCCTCAGATCCACCAGCCGTGGGAAAGTGAGTCAAGGGCTGCCCTGGCACGCCCAGATTCCACTGCTGAATGTGACCCCTGAGTTTCCACATCAGAATGAGTCCTGGTCCCGCCCTGCCTACCCCCAGACATTCCAACCACGCTGGAGCTCCCACTGCACCCACCCTCCGGGGCCTGACAACTCGAGACAGACCACGATGTGGACAGAAGACCTGGGACCGGCTCACTCACTGGGCCCCCAGCCTTTTCCCCTCTCGGTCTCCCCAGCGACTGTGCACAGTGCTGGCTCACAGCTGCGCTCAACAAACCCTTGTTGACCAAATGGTAGTCCCAAATGTGTTCTGAGCCACATGTGACGGAAGCGGTAGGGGGACAGCTCAGTCTCAAGGGCTGTTATCAGTATCAACACTACTACGGACATTTCTGCCGACCCCACCGGGCACCAGACCTGAGGATAGAGACCATAGAACCAAGGAATCAAGAGAGTTCGGTGACAAAACAAGGGCGCCCCAAGCTGCAGCCCTTTCCGGGAGGGCTGCCACCCCCAACTCCAGGGGGACGGTTACACTGTGTTCTCCAGGAAGACGGTTCCCTGAAGTCGTGCGACGCGGACGCCCTGCTCCAACCCACCCTCCTCCGTAGGACCTCCAGCAACCAGGAGCTGCCTGGAGAAGCAACGCACAGAACAGAAACCCTGGGTGTGAGCTATTCCCACCGCCAGCCTCCTGCCGCAGGACATCAGCAAGCCCAGGGCAGACAGGTCACACATGCCTGAGGCTCCCAGCCACATCCTCTGGCTCTAATTGCTCCGTTTAAGCACCATCAGCACCCCGGGGAAGAGGGAAGGAGATCCAGAAGGTGCTGTAATTAGGGAGCTCTGCGACCTACCCCCTCGCTCCCCTCGCTCCCCGTCTACCTCGAGAGGGAACCTGCCACCCACACCTTAAAGAAACAGACCCACCACCTGCATTAGGGGGAGGAAGCGGGAAATTCCTTGAATTTCCCTGTTGGAGGAAGATCCCAGAAGCTGAGGGTCTTCAGAGACCATTCAGTCCACTCTCCTCCCTTCCCCTCCCCTGGCTTCCATCATTCCAGACTCTGCTGAACATTTCTATTATAACTGTAAAAGCAATGACAGCAGCCTGCGTTTACAGAAAAAAAAAAAAAAAAAGGTACATTGTTGAAAGGGATTTCACACAAGTGACTCTCCCCGAAGTAGGTGCAGAGAGCATCGTATGGAAAATGAGATGACCTGCACCAAGGCCTTCACACCGCCACCCAGTCCCACGCTCCCGCAGCGAGCCGCCCAGGCCCCCACTTCGGAGTCCTCAGGCGTCGGGTACCAAAGTCAGAATTTCTGAAGCCAGGGCTACGATGACCTCCTCTGTTACTGACCCCCCTCCCCGCCTTGAGAAAGTGGTTCACTGGATCCACTACCCAAGCAGCAACTCAAGTCCCACCACCTCTAGGAAATCTTCCAAAACCAGAGGATCTGGGGGGTATGAGACCCCCGCCCCCCGCCCTGTTTGGTGCGTCTCCTGAAGAGACATCTGCACACGATCACCAAAGTGGCGCTGAGACATTTCAGTCCGTAATCTGAAGTCACACCAGCTGGGGAGGCACCCTGGCCAAAATCTCCCCCTCCAGCAGGGACAGATCTGCCAAAACCACTCAGTCAGCCGGAGCCCATCCTCACAGACGTGCCTAATGCAGGGGGATGGGGGGGGACAGAACAATAGGATGAAGTCACTGCAGGGCTGCCCCTCCCCCTCATGCTGTAGAGTCAATGCTACGGGTTCTGCCTTTGTTCACCCTCAGACAGGCCCTCACCCCGACACAGCTGTACAGCACAGACACCCAGGGCTCCCTGCACCCCCCTAGAGATGGCTTTCGATCCGCCCTCCACCCACCCTGACCCTGAACCCACCACCCTGTCCCAGCCTCGGGGAGGCCTGCGGGCCTGGCTCAGCTCTCTCCAGCTGCCCCAGTTCCAGGCTTCCGTTAGCCTCCCCCCTCCAGCCTGGGGGCTCCTCGGGCCTATGGCCCAGTTACAATCCCCCTTCTCAAGGCCCCCCCGCCCTGCCGCCCCCATCACGTGGTCTCGCTGACTCAGCCCGAGCAGCCGCGTGGTCAGATCACGTCTTGGCCAGCGGACTCTTGGCCTCGGGAGAGCAGAGCACAGTCGGATTCTCGCCATGTCCCCTCAGAGCTTCCACCATGTCCCAGTCCCGAGCCAGGGATCCCATGAGCACTTGTCGAATGAATGAACGATGTCTGGAAACCTGGCCCAGCTGGCTCTCCTGGTGGCATCTCGTGTCAACAGAAAAATGGGGGAGGAGAGGGAAGAAAAGCCCAGGGAGAGAGAGAAAAGGAAAGGAAAGAGGAGAGCTCGCCTACAGGCGAAGACCAAGGCCATCGCTCGGGGTGTGTGGGGGCGGGGGCAGCCACAGGCCCAGGGAGCTTAGCAGGCACTCAGACACTCCCCAACCCCCCAGGGCCCCGTCAGGAACCAGAACTGGCCAATTAGCAGCTTCCTCCTTCCATGGCAGGGCATCTCCCAAGCAGAGAGCCTGCCTGATCTGGGTGAATTAACTGAGCAATTAACTTCCCTAATCTGCTGCCTCGGGGCCCACCTTTCAGAAAGGACGGCAGCGCAGGGGCCTGCAGGGGGCAGGGCAGAGCATCTGCCCTTCAAGATCCCACCGCCTTGTCCACCAGCCCCGCAGTGCCAGGAACTCCAGCCTGCCCACGCCACATCACACACAGCCCCAGACTTCACCGCCCGCAGGGGCTCCACGACACGCACACGCGTGCACACACACTGGCTGTGGTAACCTCTCCACCAGCCAGGGTGCTGGCCGTGGCCTCCGTGTGGAGCCTGGGAGTCTGTGGGGTCCAGAAAGGAGCAGGGGAGAACAGGCGCAAGGAAGCCCAGAAGGCAGGACTGCGGGGCGGGTTTGGGGGGGCAGAGCGGGCGGCCGGAAGGGCACACAGGGTGGGGGGATCAGATGACCCAGGCTTGAGTCCCGTCTCTCAGGGCCTGTGTGACTCTGGGCGAGCCACGTAACGCCTTGAGGTGCCTGCAGTCTGCCTGTCTGCAAAATGGACATAGAGCCTACCTCCCCCGACGGCTTCCTGAGGATCCAGGGAGCCCAGAAGAGTTACTCGCTTACCTCCAATCTCCTCCCCTCTGCAGAAACCCCCTGGGGAGACACACACCCCCCCCCCCCCCCCCCCCGCGCAGAAAGGCTTCACCCGCTGCTTCAACACTGTCACCAGGCAGCTGTTCCCTAATTGAGCCCCACCTGCCCACCTCTAACTTCTACCTGGGCGGCTTGGCCATGGAATCAGCCTGGTGACAGGAGCTCTGCCCCTTCCCATGTCACTCGCTGCTCCACGAATCATGAGCACGTGCACGGGGCCCATGCGCGACGCACACGCCGTGCCTTGCTTAGTGCCCAGCACATGCTGCACTTAATAAAGAGTAGACGATATTTCTTTTCAGTAGCATCATCATCATTACCCTGGCTAAAAGATTCAGTTCTCCCCTCTGGAGCGGTAGAGCGGAGGCCGAATTCCTCTCCCAGGTGCCAGCCTGTCACACGTAGGGAGACAGTGTCAAGTCGCTCGAGCCTCCCTCTCCAAGCAACACACCCCCTTCTCGGCAGCCTGCAGGGCTTTGCCACCCGGCCCAACTCGCCTTCCTGCCCTCCCTGAAACGCAGTGCCCTGAACTGCTACGTCTGAGCCCCTGGCACGTAGTAGGGGCACGGAATCGTTTGGTGACCAAGCACTGGATGAATGAGCCGGACACTCCGCTCCATGGAATCTGAACATTGCAAGTGGCAACAGGCTGGCTGGCTGTGGACGCTCCATCCCCACCAGTGCAGCCTGGTACCACCTCCCTTCACACTGTGACCATCGGAGACAGAGCCCTGAGCGGCACCGGGGCCTGCCCGCTGTCTGACCTCAAGCGCTTCAAACCAAAGCTCCCCGATCAAATTCCTGCCTCTTCTACATCTAAGTAACCCAAGTAAGGACCTGAGCTACAGAGGCAACTGTAAACATCTGCCCACTATCCTTCATCTTGTTAGTTTTTCTCCATCCTTACAGACACTAGTGATTTAAAGCCCCAGTTCTAACATCCAGTATATTGGTAAATTCTCTCAACGTTCAGAAGATCACAGAATTTTTGCCCTAGAATGCACGTAAGAGATGGTCAAATTCAATGCCTTCCATATCCACATGAGGAAACTGAGGCCCAGAAAAGTGATGTAACTTGTCCGAAGACACCTGTAATTTTCTGGCAAAACTGAGCTGTGAGCCCTGGATCCTTCCTCTCAGCCCACATCACTAAGAGTGATGCTACAGCACTTTGGAGTGCTCGCCTTGTGCCAGGATGTTAATATCTGTTTTCTCCAATCCTCATTACGACCCTGCAAGATAAACACTGCTTCCCCATTTGACGGATGAGAGAGCTCAGGTCCTGGACCACACAGACCAGGAGCATGTGGCCAAAGAAGGAAGAGAGGCTGCTCCACCTTACTCCAGATGCGCCCCCCACCCGCCCCCGCCTCCCAAGGTCACTGAGCAGCGGAGCACCTCCAGCCAGACATCCGACAGAAACGCGAGCCCACAGATCTAACTCTAAATTCGTTATCTTCTCTCTCCAACACCTACCTGTTCCTCCCTTGGTATTTTCTACTGTTAATAGCATCACCACCAATGTGGTCACTTAAACTAGAAACCGAGAGAGAGATTCCTCAGACTCTATTACTTTACCTCTTCACCCCACAGATGCAAGCCAGCTCCCAGGGCCTCGAACCCATCCATCTTCCTCTCCTTCATCCCCTTGGCAAGGCTCTTCAACCTCATCCTCCTTCCGAAACCTACACAAGACTATCACCAACACCTCTGCCTGGTTTCTCTCTCCCCATCTCCATCACCTGAGCACTTTTCACGTTTGTCCTCACAATCATCTTTCTAAAATAAGCTGATCTTTCGTTGCCCCAACTTAAAAACTTGGCTGGTTCTATTCCAAATTTCTTTGAAGAGCAGACCAGCTCCTTCAGCACAACCTGGCAGACCTTCCACTTGAACTCCTATGCATCCTGCAAGACCCAACTCAAACCCCATCTGCTCCTCGTCTGGCCCCTGCCCTCCCAACCTCCCTAAGTCAGTCGTTATGACTCAGCCTCCGCGAATGCCTCTGCTCTTCACTGTGTTTCCTCAGCAGGTCTCTCCCCTCTCTTTTGGAGGTGAGCTCCTTGAGGGCAGGAAGGTGGCATTTCTGAATCCCCAGCTCCAACTCACGGATATGCTCATTTACTCATTTGCTAATTTACTCCACCTTGAAAACGCTCAATGAAAATGGTTGAGTAAACTAGCAAATTCATAAAGCAGGGCTCTGTTTATAATTCTATTATAAAAAATAATCTTCTGTTCAATAAAAACCTGTGTCTTGAGTTAAGATCAAATTTATTTCAGAAACATGATGTTAAAATAGTGACTGACAAGGGTCCTTGTAAAAATGCACGAAATTCAAGCTTCCTGGTTGTCAGGCACTCACTTTGGAGGCATCAGTGACAATAAAGAGTAGAAAAATCCAATTTTGAGAAATAAAGAATCTGAGCTATAACAGGTATAACAGATGTGTGACTGTGACCCAAATGAACTAATTTGCTAATTGTTTCCATTTGCTGTCATCTGTAGGAACTCCCAGGTTAGCGCTTTTCATACTGTGGGTGGGTCATTTCTCATTCGTGGGTTATAAAATCAGTTTAGTGGGTCGGGAAGAGTATTTTTTAAAAACTAAAACAAAACAGAAAATACCAGAATGTATCTGACACAGCAGTTTTGCGAAACATTTTTTTCAGGGTGAGCACGCACGTATACACACACACACATGCACACACTGAGTCATAAAGTTTGAGAAACACAGCCTGGGTCTTTCAAGGTGACATGTGTGGCCCACGAGAGTCTCAGAACACGGGCCAGCTGCCCATGAGAATATGTACTTTCTAGGCACGAAATTCAGAGCGAGTTACTTTCTGCAGGGGGCCACCCCAACTGCGGGAAGTACACTTGGATTCACCCTCCGAGATGGAAATGTGCTTAAAAAGGATGCCAACAAGTTACGTGTACCGTGAGAAGACAGTCTTATCCCAGGGAAAATGCGTCCCTGAGTCATGGGATCCAGCAACATCATCTGCTGGACAGAACCCTGGCTGGGAAAGTGGACGCAGGATGCTGGCCTGCAAAACAGGAGATCAGTGCCCACGTCACAGTGAAGCAAAACTTCAAACGGACCATGGATAACATGGACTCTATTCGCGTATTCCTCTTTGATTGCTGAAACAAATCAAAGTTGGTTTAAAAAATGCATGAAGTTAGCTCAGCACAGAATTATACCTTCCTAACCCATTAAACTAGAGAAAACCAATTCTGAACCGAGCCAATATTTTATCCGCTACAAAATCTACTCAGCTGTCTGCCTCATGTGGCTGAAGGAAACACCACCTCCCGCTGGTTCCCCAAAACAGAGGGAGAACATCGGCCCTCGTGCATCCGAAGGCTCTTTGCTGAGGACAGTGGGCTAGGGTCTTGTTTCACTTAAGGCAGGATGCGAGGAATGGTCTTGAAACACAAGGGGAAGCCTCCAGAAGAGAGCTGTTAAGGACAGGGACAGGTGACCGGAGCAGGTGCTCACCACCACCCTGGGCAGGCTGAACCCCACCCCACCTGGAGCCCGGCTGGGCCACGTCGTGTCGGGCATGTAATGCAATGCACCCGGCATGGGATCAGCCCCGTCCCTTCCTTCCTAGATGACTTTGGAAGGTGCCTTCCTGTCTGCGGCATCCCTGGTTCCAGGATGAGAAGCGATGGTGACCATGGCGTTGCCACCAACAATGGGCCCTCCGCCTGGGCCCCACGGCCTATTTCCAGCCCCCGATGGTTCCTGTCTAATGCCAACATCAACTGAGGAATCCAGGGCATCCCGGGCCCAGCATTGTTCAAATCACACATTCCTCTGCTTAAAAAGCTACTGAATAACTCTCATTCCTCCACCTCCCAGGAGAAACCACATCAGAGGACAAGCAACCAGATCCCTGTGTGTGATGGGAACAAAGGGAGACGGCCACAGGGTGTCCCCTGCCCAGCAGCTCCCCGGCAGCAGGGGCAGACCTGCCCAGAAAGCTCACCCTCCCCTTCCAACAGAGCACCTGCCAGAGCCCCTGACCACGGAGCCCCTGCCTCGGAGCCCCTGACCACGGAGCCCCTTCCCACAGAGCCCCTGTCACGGAGTCCCTGCCACGGAGCCCCTTCCCACAGAGCCCCTGCCCGCGGGCCTAACCCACCTCCAGTCACAGCAGCCAAGAGCAGCTGTGAGCAGCCCGGGCCCCACCTGTCTCCTCGGTCCGGACATGCTGCCTCTGAAGTGGCCGTGTCTCTACACCACCTATCTCCCTGGCTCTTTCTGAAAACTGCAACGAAACCCTCGGAGAAGGGAAGACGATTGCTGATTGTTCCAAAAGCCTCACTCTCGGGCACTGGGTGTAGCACTCGGGTGAGAAACCTCCCGATCCCTATGGGTCACCAGATGGAGACGGAAATGCAGATGGAGGGAAAAGGCCACAAGAAATATTACGCTGAGCACTGCAGGGAGGGAAGAGGAAAGGAGGGGAGGAAGGGAAACGGGCAGAAACAAAGAACGATGGAGTCTGCCGTGGGGAGAGGATGACACTGCCCTGTGACCTGGGGCACGAGGTGAAGACCCCGCTGTCTTAACCCGCTCGGAGAGGTCAAGCACGACGCGAGACTTGCTTGCGGCCCACGAGGAGCCCGTCATCTGACGGGAGGCCAGTCAGCGGGCCAGACCCCTTCCCGGGGCAGAGCTCGCAGAGTCCCACACCCCAGGCAGCACCCGCACCATCCTTCCCACCAACCACGTAACCAACCGGTGAGGTGGGTTCTGTGTGAATAACTTCTGCCATGAGGAATTTCACTACTTTGTTTCTTGGCTGTAAGAAACACTTGGAACACGAAAAGTCACGGAAATACAAATTAAAACAGCCAAGCTATCGCCGTTCACCCCCCAGGTTAGTAAAACATATGCATCTGGTTAAGCGAGGCCGTCCGGTGCTGGCCAGAGTGGGGTGCACCTCCTCGGTCCCTCCCAGCCTCCTCTCCGGGAGGCGGCCGGCCATCCTCCTAACACTCAGGCCCGCTCATTTCACTCACCTGCTGAAACACTTCAATGGCTACGATTTTAAGGCGTGTTTGAAGAACAGCCCTGGTGGGTACCTTGGGGCAGACTGGACAGGACTCAGTAGGACCTAAAACACGCACAATTCATGGCCTAGTAGGGGAGGGTGGGCCGGGGTGTGATGAAAAGATGGGACCTGGGGTACCTTTTCCTTGGGATTTTCCCTGACAGTGACCTGACACCCTCTCGCCTGTGACCAGGCCCCAGAAAGGGGTCCAAGTCACTGGATGAAAAGGAAGGAAGCCCTAGTGGTGGTGAAGCTGCTTAGTCAACGGCTTAGTCTCCTTTTAACTAACTTTTCAATTGTGACCAGGCCAAGGGACAAAATACTTTAGTCAAGCAGCAGACACTGACAGAGCATCCTCTGACCCGTGGGGGGCTAGCAGGGAGGAGTGGAGCGTCACCTGGTTGGGGCTGTCCACTGGCCACGCTTACACACACGCCCTCCCTTGGCCACGCTCGGCTTTCTCCGTGAAGCCCGCCTCCCCGATCCCAGGCAAAACCGGACATTCTCTTCTGCACTCGGAGCCCTGGACTAAGGCTCGCGCTGCCTGCCACCCTGCGAGTCTCAGTGCTCAGACGGGGAGGAGGGGCAGCGGGGAGGGCTCCTGTCCTTCCTGGGATCCCAGAACCTAGCACGGCGCCTGGCCCCTAACGGGAAAATGAGCGAACGAATGCATGAACGACCCATCGAACAGACGCACGGCCGGCAGAGAAGGTCCACAGAGGTGGGGTAGACAGATCCAAAGCCCTGGGAGGGCGGGGCTCTAGGCAGCGGGGGTTCCAAGCAGGCAGGGAGCAGGCACGGGGCCAAGCAGAGTGCCGGGCGTCAGCGTGGGTCTGGTTAAGATGCAGTGTGCAGAGTCCCAGAAATCAATGCTCATTTTTAAAACACTGCTGCCTGGAGCCACCCTCCCTGCCTGATTCCAGGCTCGGGTGTTAAGTATCTTTCTATTTATAAAGCGACTCCCCAGAGCGGTGCAATGCCGGTCCCACAGCGGCCACAGGGTGGGGCAACCTGGGCCGAAGCAGAAACTGAGGCCTAAGAACAAGGTGCCGGGAATGCCCTGCGGGTTCCAGCCCGAGAAAGGCTCCCCCGACCCCAAGGTCCTCACCAGCTGGAAGGCGCTGCCCTTCCCTGGGGCCTCCACGACCACTGCCAGGTAGGCCGGGCCTTCCACAGTGAGTTCTCTGAGCGCTGGGGACAGAGCCCAAGGGGACATGAGCACGGGAGCCTGGGTTCCGGAGTCCAGGCTGCTGAACTCGCTGCACCCCATCACACACCTTCCCCGGGGCGGCCATGCTGCAGCTCAAGGGGCGGCCTCCTGGTTCCTTGTCTGTCTCTCCAGGCCCGACACCTCCAGGGGCCTGGACACCCGAGGCCTTCATGCTCGAGGCCAAGGAGGAGCGCCCGACGCCGCCCTCAGGGCGTCTCCCGCCCACTCCTGCTTCAGGCTGAGGACTGTCCTGCTCCCGGGGCCCAGCGCCTGGCTCCTAAGTCCCTCAGGACCAGCACATCACAGAGGACACCCTCCACTCGGCAGGGTGCACCCACAGAGCCCTCGAGAAGTCAGAGGCTGGTCCCACACCGCACATCACACGGGGCACAAAGCTGCGAGCAGGGCCTTGTGAGCACTCCTGGCCAGCTCAGCAAATAAGGAAAGATGAGGGGCCGGGCGGGGGACGCTCGAGACCCGGCAGCGTGCGCACCCCCAAATCAGGAGGCTCCTGAGGTCCCGCTCAGGTTGACAACACGGCCGCACAGCACTGTGCGCTGGGCCTGTCACCAGGCCCCTGGGGAAGGCCCTTGTCGAGGCACGCAAGACACACGCTCTGCGTCTCTAACACAAAACTAGGGAGGTTAGAACTGGAAGGCGACCTAGAAATCACTCGGGTGTGTGCCCGCTTTACACCGGAAAAAAAATGAGCTTCCAGAGGGAAGAATGAATGAATCCAGAGTCATCCAGCAAGGCAGTAACAGAAGCAACACAAACCCCAGGGCTCTCGACTCCATGGTCAGGCCTCTCCGCCAGGGACACCTGGGCCGACCCAGCGGTGAGTCGCACCTGCCGGCCTAGCAGAGGGGGAGGAAGGGCATCCCCGTCCCAGGGGGAGCTGACGGCACAGGCGAGACCCAGAGGCTGGACAAAGGTGACGGGATCACCGCGGGACAAGAAGAGCAGGAGGGCAGGGCTGCAGCCTGTGGGAGCCTCGAGGGTAGGGCTGCAGCCTGTGGGAGCCTCGAGGGCAGGGCTGCAGCCCCACTCAGGGCCCGCGAGGCCGCGCAGAGCCCGGCTCTGCCCCCAGGATGACCGGCGGCCACCGCAGTGAATCCACCCGGGCACGGTGCACATTCCCCCGGCGGCAGGCACAGGCACCGAGGCCCGCGGGCACGGCCGCCCCGGAGCTCGGTGAAGACGGCTTGAGGGGGGCTGGATAGGAAGCTACTCTAGGGTTCAGGCAGGAGCCCCGGAGCATCTGCACTGGGACAGGGGGATGGAGAGACAGAGTGAGGAAGGAGATCACAGAATGTGGATGCAGGGGTCGGGAGAAAAACTGAGAAAGACTCCCAAACGACTAGCAGGGGAGGTGGGGCGGGCAGGGCCGCCCTGCAGGAGACTATCCTTCTCCGCTGATAGATTCCCCTGCCTTTGGTTAGTCACCTCTGGTACCTACACGCCTATGGCAGCTCTGTGCTCCCAATGGCCGCAATCAATACCTGCAGGCAGACGTTGATTACAAGGCAAGCGCGACTCCGAAGATGATGAAATCCAGGCTAAGTGATAGTGCTGATGGATCTAGTGCCAGAGAGGGTCACACAAAGTGGCCCATCCCACCACCTAACCCATCACCCATCTCACTCTTCATGTGTCCCGTCGATGGTCCTGACCAGGAGCACCCCAGCAGGGGCCCAGGAAGGTGAGAGGAAACACCCAAGACTAGCCCCCTGCAATGCTGACTGTGCGCTAGGGCAGGACTCACGAGCTGCTTTTAAATTCCCAGGTGACGCAGACGCTCGCTCCAGACTAAGAACCACTGATTATTAACCCCCTCGTTTTAGAGATAAGCAGGCCTGCAGAGCTAAGCAGTGGTGCACGGCTTTGAATAGAGAACGGCCATGGTCCCATCTGTGCTGGCTTCCCAGGGCCACCCGCAGAGCTGGGCAGGAAGGCAGAGCTGCGGCACCTGCATCCCAGGACCAGTCTGCATCCCTCCTTCCACAGCAGTGTGCTGAGAGCAGGTGGGGATGGGGGAGCTGTGATGGATGGGTCCTGCTTTGCCGGCTGCTGCCAGAGGGCCAGGGAGGAAGAGGAGAAATGAAAAGCAGCCCGGAGATTTTTTCCCTGTGATTTGTGCCGGCCAAGATGTTCTGTAGCAATATTTATCCAGAGGCTCTGTCCCACTTTCATTTATTATCCAGCTTAGCCTGAGTTATCACAACCAGGACAGACCTGTAAACTAGCTACCTGACACCATCGGGACCGTGAAGCATATTTTAAAATCTCAAGGAGCAGCTTCCACTCTCCATGGAAGTTTAAAGGAATAGATGCACTCCTCACCCTCTGGGGGCTGTGGCCACTCTCAAAGCAGACACAGGAGCCCCGTCCCTCCGCCACCTCTCCCAGCGCTGCACCACCCACGCCCCTCCACATCCCACCACCCAGTGCAGACCACCCTCTGCCACTGCCCCTTGTCCAGCCCGTAAGGCACACCTTCTAAAAGCCCAGATCATCTCCAGGGTTGAATTTTAATCATCTGTCAACAGCAATTCATTAAAACATTTGCCAGTAAAGGAATGAAAAATGGGGGCTTCCCTGGTGGCACAGTGGTTGGGAATCCTCCTGCCACTGCAGGGGACACGGGTTCGAGCCCTGGTCTGGGGAGATCCCACATGCCGCAGAGCAACTAAGCCCGTGCATCACAGCTACTGAGCCTGCGCTCTGGAGCCCACAAGCCACAACTACTGAAGCCCGCGCACCTGGAGTCCATGCTCCGCGGCAGGAGAGGCCACTGCAATGAGAAGCCCACGCACCCGCTTGCCACAACTAGAGAAAGCCCGCATGCAGCGGCAAAGACCCAATGCAGCCAAAAATAAATAATTTTTTTTTTAAAAAAAAGGAATGGAAAATGAATTTATTGAGCCTCTTCTATTACACGCTAGGGCTGTGTTGGGCAAAGGGGCTGGGGTGTAAGACCAGGTCCTCAATCATCTTACCTACCAGATCTACCCATACAGAACACAGGGCCGGATAACTAACCATTCAGGAAAGACAGGCGTCTGCCAGGGGGAGGGGACAGGACAGCAGGGAGGCCAGAATGTCCAGGGCAAGGGACCCTCAGGGACTGGCGCTGGCATCAAGGCAAATATGACAAGAGGGTGGACAGTAATTTCCAAACTGACAGCAGTTTCTAAAGATCACAGGTTAGTCGTGCAATCTAGTTACTAGGTTTACGGCATCGCACAAAACCAGAAGGAAAAAAACACCAAAAATCCCTGCCCTCAGATGGCTTACATTCTGATTTGAGGGCAAGGGGGTGACAAAGAAAGACAATTAAGAAAGAACTAAAAAATACGTGTCTGACAAGCTAAGTAGAAAATAAAGAGGGATGGGGGAGACCATGAATATACGGGGTGCGGAGTGGGCAGCTATTATAAATAATGATCAGGGAAGGTCTCTGTGGTACCTTTGAGCAAGGGCAGCGGTAGGGAGACACCTTGGGAAGTTTTATCAAAATCCAAGCAAGAGATGATGGATGTTGGCTCAGATCAGGGCCGTAGCAGTGGAGGGAGTAAGGAAAGCTGGATCCTGGTGCTATAAGGAGGAAATAGGGTAGGGAAGCCAAGGGGGCTGTCAACACATTAAGATGTCTATCGGTCACCTAAGCAGAGAGGCGAACCCACAACTTTACGAGCCAGAGAACTTTAGAAACGGGAGACACTTCACAGAGGACAATCTGAGAGTCCTCGCCCAACAGGTAGTGACGTGCTGGTGGCCCTGGAAGCCTCCCCTGCAGCCCTCCCAGCAGGGGCCGTGGCCATGCTGGCCGCTCTGCTCCACTCTGGGGTCCATGTCAGCATCCCCAGCATTGCTGCTTGGCTCACCGGAGAGGCCTGGTCTCTGCACCCGCCTCATTCTACAGGTGAGCTACTCTGAGGCTGGTAGAGCCAAGTGATGGGGCCGAGGCCACCCCCGCCGGCAGCAGAGGCCGCCTGGGTGAGACCTTCTCTATGCCGCCCACATCCACAAACTAGATTTTGTTTCCAGGTATGTGATTTTGATGACAAGGGAAAGACCTCTGCTTCTAGAAGTTTTCTCATAAAGTTGCTTTTGAATTCGGATTTCTTTCCTATGAACATACATTACATGCAAAATCCACGCTCCCTGATATCTGGAGGCGAACTGGACACAGACAGGCAGGTCTGACACAAGAATATAGGTTATTGGTGTGACATTGGCACAGCTGCAATGTCTGTCTCCACAGAAAGGAAGGAAAATACTGAGCCCTGGCCTGGACCGGTGTGCATGTGTCAAAAGGCTCTGGAATATTCTCAGCAAATGCCACAGACGAGATGGATGGGAGAGAAATTCAGATTTAAGTGACATTTATTGAGCACCTTCTATTTCCAGGCTGTTGTATGGCTTCACTCAATCCTCACAGCGACCCTGTAAGACAGGTATGATGATTCCCAGATGAAGGAAGCGGAACGTAGACAGGTAAGGGACAGGCTCAAGGTCACAGCAGCCAGAAAATGACAGACGGGGGATTTGGGACGCCTCGCCCCCCCACGACACTCTCCTAAATCAGAGCCCTCCCACTGCTACGCAGCTCCCCAAAAGGAGGGCAGAAGGGCCCCCCCGCGCAGGCCCAAGGGGATGGCTCCGTCTGACTCGGGGAGCCGGGGTCTGGGCTCCCTGCATTCTTCACCTCCTCCACCCCCAGGTGGCATCTTGCAGGACCGTTACTTCTGCCACCGTGATGCCTGACCCAGTCTTCTTCCCTCCTCCAAATACTGTTCAAAGCTGCCCCTTTGTCAAGGGCTCCAGGCTCACCGCCATGCTCCAGCCCCTCCAATGAGCTCGGGGACTTGGGAGGACCTCACCAACACCCAGCTCTGAACTGCCTGACCTCGGCCCGAGGATCCACAGCCCTTCCAGCTGCAACTGCTCACGACCCCATCGATACCTAGATACCTGCGGCCTGAGTGTAACGACAACAGCACTTGTTATCAGCAGTGACGTCACAGGACTTCTGCACTGCACTTCTCCCAGGCGGTCACATGGCTAACACACATGGTCCTTCTCACGACCCTGGGTGGTAGGAGGGCAGGCATGCATATCATCATTTGACGTGTGCGGAAACTAAAACGTAGGGGCCAGGGGACCTTTCCAAGGACACCAAACTAATTAATATCTGAACCAGATCTAGAAATCAGAGCTGCTCATTTCGAGGCCAGAGGTCTTTCAGCCAGACCCTACGCACTCCCTCTGTCTGCCCCGACGCCCTGGAGTTGAGTCCTCCCCGTGCCTCCACCACGTCCTCAGAGAGCCCCAGGGCCAATAAGCCTTCCCGACAGCCCATCCCAAACCCCCGGAACGGACGGAGCGCCTTCTGCTCCCTATGGGGAGGGCAGAGCGCTTTACAGAGAGAACGCAGCGAGGGTGAAGGGCCTGCGCCCCTGTCCGATGCTCCAACGGGCATGAGACCCATGAGTGGGTGACAGAGCAGCCGGCGTCCGCTGACTAGCCTCCGTGGAGAGTACTGTCACCGGATCTGGGCCGAGGAGGGAATGACGGAAGACGCAGGTACCCACCCCTCGTGTTCCTGGCTCCATTTAATGCCACATGAGATCACCCCCTTGAATTTCTCCTACCTTCCTCCTGAGTCAGGTCCAAACCTGAGCTTATACATCCGCACGCCAGTCCGGTGCCAGCCAGAGAGGGGGCGGGCGGGTGGCCACGCACCACCTCCCATCCAGTCATTTGCTCCTCAGGTGCTTTGCTGACGGCGGGGGCGGTGGGGGGAGGTTGCCTTGGCTTCCCGAGGGACGGGGGGCCTGGGAGAGGAGCTGAGATTCACCCAATCCTCCCCACCCACACCCTGTTCTTCCCCGATCCCTCCAACCTCTCTGGAGACATCTGTCCGCAGAGAGACGGGATGCAGGCGTCATGAGTGAGTAATAATGCTTCCCAGACGGAAAGAGACCGGGAGGCAGGGGGATGGGCGGGGGTGGGGAAGAGGCAGGAAGTGAGTACACGCCTCTGCCGGGACCCCCCCCAGTCCTCGTTACTCTCACACCCGGTCCCGCACGCATTACTAGTGTCCACACACCCTGCTCTTCATGCTACACGCTGGGCAACTTCGGGGGGGTCGGAGGTTTGCCCACCCAGCGCCCCCGAGCACTTGGCGCCCCCAGAGCACCTGGCGCGCATGCACTGGGGACACACGCGTGCTGCCCCCCCTCTTGGTTTTGAAGTGAAGGAGGCATAGAGAAGAGAGGGCAGAGAGGCAAGTTCACGAAGGCCTCATCAACCAGAAGGTTTGAAGCATGTGGAAGGAGTTGGTGTAGCAGAGAGAGACGAGATTTTTCTGATGATAAAGAAGAGAGGACAGTTTTTGCTGAGGACAGTTGCAGGGCCCCTCGCAGGGAGCTGAGCTGAAAGGTGTGCGGCATCTGAGCTTCTACAGTAAGTTCTGGTGCATTATTTCTGACAGATGGCTGCCCCGGGGCTGCTCTTCCCCTGTAGCCTGGGGGCTGCCCAAGGCCCTACACCGGGAATCACCCCGGCCGCGCCTTCATCAACAAAGACCTGCAGCCGGTGCCGACTTTACTCCCTCCCAGGGCATCTGTCCACAGCCTGACCCTGCAGAATCAGGCCTAGAGCTCCCAAAGGAGCCAGAGGATGGGCCCAGCAAGCACACTGCCCCAGACAGGGACTCTGCAGGTCCAGCGTAAGGTACTCCCAGCCCCTGTGCCGGCCAAGGACCCTGGAGGAGACCCACCGCCTTGGCCCCTGCATTCCAGGTGAAGGTCCACATCTGTCGCCCACAGCTCCCAGCTCCTGCCATCCCAAGCTTGCAGAGGGACCACGGGGGGCTGTGCTCACAGCGCTTAGCCAGCAGCTGGCAGAGCAAGAGCCACATCTGAGAGGCCTGTACACACCTTGAATCCAGCCCAACCCGGGCTCTGTAACCCACACCCTCGCAGCACCCCCCATCGTGCCTCTCCAGCTGAACCTTGAGTCTCTGCCGTCCCCTGTCTTCACCGAGCATTATCCTCACCACCAAAGGGGAGGCAGGTGCCAAAGGACACAAGCCACAGCCCTAGCCTCAAGGCACTTGCAGCCGTTTCTATTCTAAACTTGGAGCTCTATGTTTACTTATCATCCCTGAAATATGTCTTCTTCTCTCTGGGTCCTCCTTGGCGGGCAGAGAGTAACTTCCTTGATGATGGAAGAGCTAAAAACCCCAGTCTGTGCTCAAAACCCCATTTCTAGGTCTCAGTGTCACCGGTCATCAGAGAAATCAAATAGAAGCTGCAGTGAGGGCTTCCCTGGTGGCGCAGTGGTTGAGAGTCCGCCTGCCGATGCAGGGGACGCACATTCGTGCCCCGGTCCGGGAAGATCCCGCATGCCGCAGAGCGGCTGGGCCCGTGAGCCATGGCCGCTGAGCCTGCGCGTCCGGAGCCTGTGCTCCGCAACGGGAGAGGCCCGCGTACAGCAAAAAAAAAAAAAAAAAAAAAAAAGCTGCAGTGAGATACCACTACACACCCCCCAGAAGGCTAAAACAAAAACAACAGAGAACATCACACGCTGGCACAGACACGGGCCCTCCAGAACCCTCACACACCGCTGCTGGGAGCAAAGGTCAAAACCACCACTTTCGAAAAGTGGTCACGTCTACAGAATTGGAATTTACCCATATTCCACGTCCCAGCAGTTCCGATCTTTGCTATAAACCAATAGAAATGGGTTTCGATGAAAAGAAGATGCATAGAAGTACGACTTAAAAATAACCAAAATCCGGAGGGAAAACGTTGACGAAAAGGAGTCAGACACAAAGGAGCACATACTGTACGATCCCAGCGATGCCAAGTTCAAAACTATTCTGTGCTATCAGATGTCAGGACAGCGGTTACACCGACCAGGGTAGCGGCTGGAGGGGCAGAAAGGGGGCTCGGGAGGGCTAGTAATGTTCGGTTTCTTGATCTGGGCTCTGGTCACTTTATAAAGGTCCTCTGAACGCTACCTCTTTGTATATGTAAGTTATACTTCAATCAGAAGTTAGGAATTTTCCCATTTCTCTCCACTTATGCAGCCCTGCAGCCCTTTCATACTGGAAGGACAAAGCTGCTCGTGGAAAAGGAGTCGCTGATCGTGTGCGAGCACATGTAATAACCTAGTGTTTTTCCATCTCCAAAATGAAGGCTGCGAGACGATCTCTAAGGAACCCTCCAGCTCTAGACAGTATGATGCTTTGATCCTATTCTTAGTAAAAAAACCTCATTAATCAGTAATAAGAAATCATTCTCAAATTAATGAAAAGTAAAAAATATGCAGCATTTGTTTAAAGACGACAGGGTGACGGCTTTCAAGAACTAAGCATATTACAAATTAAAATGTAAATGTCCACTAAATTGAAGTTAATGAAAAAAATGGCAATATACATTAGACTTAACACTACTTGAATATTATTAAAATTCTGTGTCTTGCTCACGTGAGATCCTTATTTCAACCATTTTAATCGAGAGGAGGCATGAATGCCAAATGACTGCATCTGCTGTAAGACAAGTGACCAAATCAGAGCGTCCTGAGGGTAACACAGGTGCAGACATCACTGACTCCCAAGCCTGGCCCTTCGCTTCCTGGCATGAGACCCTCCCGCACCTGGGAGAAGCCGAGCCCGGTCTGAGCCCCGAGCTGACCCCCTCCTTGAGGACCGTCCTCTGCATCAGGCTGCCTTCAAACACGGATTACTTGGGAGACTTAAGACGCCCCCGGGAGCTGGACAGCACCAGTGATGGTCACAGATTCACGCAGGCAGCAGGACAGGGATTCGAGGCGTCCTCATAAATAAAACCTCTGCACGGTGGCCAATCTCCCGGGCACCTCGCAAGTACACGAACAGATCCACGAAGGTCCGCAGCCTCGAGAGCTTCCGCCCGAGGCTCCTGCCCACCTCCGCCGCCTGCACAACCACAGCATTGCAGGTCCCTCCCCCCAGGGCCTCGGTGTCTCCCTCCGCACGACGGGGGACACCCGCTCTGTGCCCCTCGCCCTGCTTTGCAGACACAGGAACTGATGCGCTTGGAATGTTTCTGGGCTCCCTCAGCACCCAAGGGAGCAGGGGGAACACAGCTCAAAAGAAGTCACTTCCTGGGGCCACGATGGGACTCAGAAGGGCAGGTCTGCCCAGGGAATTACACCTGAAGGAAGTCCCCTGAACAGAGGGCGGGTGGACCTGGACCCCCAGCCAACGCACCATGGTCAGCTCTCCTTCCCCACCAGCCGAGGGTGAACCACGGGATGGGGGCCAAGTACTTAACTCACGGGGTTCAGCTCCTCTGCCAAGATCTAACCACACTGAGGACCCGGCCTGAAGACCTTCAGTCCATCAGAAGGAAGGGCAGCTGAGCTGGGGCTCCCTTTCCCCGGCCCTGGAGCGGCCAGCGAACTCCCCCTCCTCTGGGCTCCACCACCTGTCTCTGGACCAAATTCGGATCACAGAGAGGCATTTCCTGAGCTCTGCAAGCCTGCTGACCCCGGAGGTTAATCCGACCCCTCCACGGCCAGGCCGCGTGGTGACGAGGGCCCCCTCCCCAGGCAAGGGAACCGCAGAATACTAGCGTTTCAGGGACCTGAGGCATCGCTGTGTTCCAAACGCAGAAAACTCTGCTTGTGTGTCAAATCGACTCTTCATTACCAAGTGCCCACTATTTGTCTATGGGACAAACGTGCGTGAAACACCCACTGTGTGCAAGGGACGGTGTGGCTTCCTACCCAACCGACATCCCAGGCATGGAAGCCCGCCTGACCCTGCCACTACCCCTTCTCTCTGCAGACCTGGGCCTGAAGACAGAGCTAAAAACAGCTCCCAGGATTGCTGTGAGACTCAAACCTGGAAATCCACGTGAAAGGACGTCCCTTAGGAAACAGAAAGCCCGTCAGCACCGATGGTCAGATTGCTCCCTCCCTCCCTTTTCTCTCTTAGGGACAAGGTGCCCATCCAGCCCGGCGTCCCTAAGGCCCTCCTCAGCTCAGCGCCCCAAGGGGCTTCTCCATCCCTGCTGCGGCCTCTTGCCCCACTCACCCCACCTTCCAGGTGAGGACTGTGGGGGGAGGCGGGGTTCCCACAAAGACGAGAGAACAGAGAGGGCAGCCCCATGGACAGGAGGGAGGAGGCCTGCAGCAGCAGGTAAGTTCCTAACATCCAAGGCAGCAGCTCACTCAGAGGTTTTCTGTATCCTCCAAGGCAGAGCAAGGATTATCACTGATGTGTTATCTGCTCCAATTCTTCCTGCCAGGAGTCAAGTATAATACCGCAGTAATGCGGCCGCCCGGATGGTCTCCACACAGAGATATGTAAATTACACACAACGGACGGACGGCGCGACGCACGCACGCACGCATGCCGCCGTCTGTCTTCCGCAAATCCTTCCTCCTCCAGGATGTGAGGCCCGGAAAAATCCTCGGGGCAGCATGAATCCACAGGCAGGACAGGAGCCTGGGGGGCAAGGCCCAGCCCCAGTAACCCGAGGCCCAGACACTGTGACTTGAGCAGACTGTTGAGTGGCAAACTCTGCAAAACCCCGCGCTGGGTGTGGCGGAGAGGGAACGAGCGGACACGCGGGAAAATACAGAATGAGAAAGCACGGCCCCCACGCCACGCCCTGTGTTCCACTTCCGGGGTGAAGACGTACAAGCAAATATTTTACCACAGGACAGAGTGTGGCAAGTGGCAAAACAGAGGTAGAAACATAAAGAAGGGAAGGCTCGGAAGGGAAGAGATCATCATATCCAACAAGGGGGCAAGAAGGGGTGGCAGGGCTTTATGGACAAGATCTTCAACCCGGACTCTGAACAGAGACGCCAAAGGGCGATGGGGAAGGAGAGAGAGGACAGCTTGCGATCCAGGTGGAAAAGCACGCGTTCACCCATCTGCTCATATCCAACAACTGTCTGTAGCACCAGGCAGCTCGCCGTGCCGCAGACGCGAGGTGAGCAGGACAAACGAGCCCGGGAGGGGTCTGCGTGACCCCAGCAGGGACCATGGAAGAGGATGGGAAGAGCCTGGGAAAGAGAGTTGGGGGTCTGCTGGAGAGATTCGCCTCCCCATCCCAATCTGTCAACAGTGGGAGGAAGGAGAAGCCCTGAGCCCTCTGAGGGCCCCACTGCCCTCCACCCAGCAGGCTGCCCAGTACCTGGCCGTCTGACCCAGCTCTCACGGTGGGGGAGATGGAGCTTTGAGCCTTGGCCCAGGAGGCCTGGGGAGAAAAGGGGGACACATAGCCTAGAGTCTGGTATAACCACAACTTGTCTCACTAACTCCCCTTAAATCCACCCGGGGGACCTATAAGAGCTGCTGAAACAAGTGTTGAGGGGGAAGAAAATGGTCCTTGCCTGGCCTGAATGCAGAGTTGGATTAAAGGAGCCAAAGAGCTGAAAATGCCCTCTTTCTTTTTTTCACCAAACATCCATCACCTCTGGTCTCAGTTGTCACTGTCATCTCCTTCCCAGCTTGAGGACGGGCCTGCCAGGGTCCCATCACCTGGACTCCGGTAGCAGCAAGCTGATGACTCCTCGGCTGTTGGTTCCAGTGGGTCTCATGAGGCAAGGACAGCCTTGCGATGACGGCAGCCCCCAGCCTCCACCATCACAGAATCAATGATTTAGCACCCAGCTGCGCACAACACTATTCTGGAAGTTGTTAAGAGCAAGTTAAACACACAAAGAATGATAAAATCTCAACACAAAAGACTGTCCAGGACTTTCCCGGAGGTCCAGTGGTTAAGACTCTGTGCTTCCACTGCAGGGGGCGCGGGTTCAATCCCTGGTCGGGGAACTAGGATCCTGCATGCCACACAGCACAGCCAAAAAAAAAAAAAAAAGATTGTCCAGCAGGGGCTGGAGGCTGCATGTGGGTGCTGGTGCCCAGAGCATTTTCCCTGGGCCGGTCTCCACACTCCCCAGATGGCAGCCTGCCCCAAATGAACCTTAAGATCCCATCCATTTCAACAAACTGTGCTGGATATCCACAAACCCACCCACACACACACAATGAAGCTGGACCCCTACCTCACACCACATGCAAAAGCTAACTCAAAAGGCATCATGGCTATACATGGAAGAGCTGAAACCATAAAACTCTTAGAAGAAAACAGGAGTAAATCTTGGGTTAGGCAATGGTTTCTTAGATATGACACCAAAAGCAAAAGTAATACAAGAACAATTAGATAACCTGGGCTTCATCAGTGTTATAAACTTTTATGCTGCAGCTGACACCACCCAGAAAATGAAAATGAAAAGACAACGCTTAGAATATGAGAAAATATTTGCAGATCATATATCTGATAAGGGGATATATATGAAGGACTCCTACAACTCAGTAATTAAAAGACAACTCATTTTAAAAATAGACAGTATATTAATAGATATTTCTATACAAATGGCAAATAAGTACATGAACAGATGCTCAACATTATTAGTCCTCAGAGAAATGCAAACCGAAACCACAATGAGATACCATTTCACACCCACTAGGAGGGCTACAAAAAGACAATAACAAGTGTTGACAACGGTGTGGAGAAACTAGAATCCTCTGTGTGCTGCTGGTGGGAATGTAAAATGGTGCAGCCACTGTGGATAACAGTATGGTGGTTCCGCAAAAATGTTCGACCTAGGGTTACCACATGACCCAGCAATTCCTCTCCAAGGTACATAACCACGAGAAATGATAACATGTCCTCACAGGAGCTCGCACACAAATGTTCACTGTGGCATTATTCATAACAGCCAAAAAAATGGAATGACGCAAATATCCATCAAGTGACGAATGGATAAACGAAATGTGGCATACACACACCATGAAACTTCGTTGAGCAGTAAAGAGGAATGGAGCACCGCTACACGCTGCAACGCGGATGAACCCTGAACCATCATGCTAAGCAAAAGAAGCCAGTCACAAAAGACCCCACTTATAAGAAATGTCCAGAATAGACAAGTCCACAGAGATAGAACATCGATTAGTGGTCACCCAGGGCTGGGGGTGGAGTAAGGGCTGCGGAGAAATGAGGAGTGACCACTGGTGGGTACGGGCGCTCTTTAGGGGGTGATAAAATGCTCAGAAATAGATAGTGGTCATGGTTAAACAACTGTGAACATACTAAACCACTGAGCTGTACATGAAACGGTTGGGTTACTTTGTTCGTGCAGCAATAACCAAGTACTACAGGCTGGGTGGCTTGAACAACAGAAATGTGTTTTCTCCTGATTCTGGAGCCTAGAAATCCAAGACCAGGGTGGTGGCGGGTTCGGGTTCATTCTGAGGCCCCTCTCCTTGGCTTGTAGATGGCCGTCTTCTCCCTGTCTTCACATGGTCCTTCCTCTGTGTGTGTCTGTGTCCCAATCGCCTTTCAAAGGACGCCAACTGTACTGGCTCATGACCTCCTTAAACTTAGTTACCTCTTTAAAGATCCTATTTCCAAATACAGTCACATTTTGAGGTCCAAGAGGTTAGGACTTTGACATAAGAACTTGGAAGGGCCACAGCGCAGTCCAAAACAACGGGAGAATTTTATGGTACGTGAATTGTATCTCAATAGAAGTATCTTTAAAAATCCCACCACGGGCTTCCCTCGTGGTGCAGTGGTTGGGAGTCCGCCTGCTGATGCAGGGGACACGGGTTCGTGCCCCGGTCCGGGAAGATCCCACATGCCGCGGAGCGGCTGAGCCCGTGAGCCATGGCCGCTGAGCCTGCGCGTCCACAGCCTGTGCTCCGCAACGGGAGAGGCCACAACAGTGAGAGGCCCGCGTACCGCAAAAAAAAAAAAAAAAAAAAAAAAAAAAATCCCACCACAAAGCCCAGAGACCGGCTAATCCAACCCCTTGTTTTACAAATGGGGAACTGGGTCCCAGAGAAGGGGAGCTACTTGCCCTGAATCCCAGAGGCCGAGCGGGCAACAGAACACACGGCTCCTGCCCCAAGTCTAGGGCTCGTTCCACCAAACCCTCCTGCCGTCCTAGCCTCCGGGACTCGTAAATTGAACAACGATGGGGAAAGTACGAAAACTTTAAACTTAAAAAGAAAAATGCCCAAGAAGTTAGATCATGTGCAGTCAAGGAGTAAACACGCTCCACGGCTTGTGGGAAAAGGGGACAGACAGCAAAGCTCCGAGGAGGCCCTGGAAGAGACCTGCGGAGGCCATGAGTGAGTTCGACATTCATTCCATGTCTGTTGTGTGCCAGGTGAAACAGGGGCATGTTCCTGAGAAAGAGGTCGTTTCCAGAAGAGTTGGCACATCAGCTAATCCTTGAAACATGGCCCTGATTCCACGGGGCTGAGGGCTTTACCAGCCAAAGGAACTGCGTGACCAAAGGCAGGTAATTTCCAGACCTGCTCAGGAAACAGCCAACTGCAGAGCGGTGGAAGCGTGTGCTTTGTACCAGGAGCAGCGGGGACACCCAGCAAAGGTACGCTGAGGTCAGCTTCCGGACAGCCCTGCACGCTATGCTCAGAAGCACAGACCTGAGCTGGTGACAGAGCTGCGGAAGGTTCTGGGGCAGGGGTGGGACATCACCTGAGCCGGGCTAGGGCAAGGGGGCTCACCCACGGCCAGAGGACGGCTGGGGCCCGCCTCACGAGCCCTTGCATGAGGCATTCACAGGATGGGGGAGGAGGGTTCGAAGAGAGCCGAAGGAAAGACCCAAGGGGAGCCAGAACTGGGGCGCTCCTGCCTCTAGGGGCGCTCTCAGATTTATCTTAATTAAACTCAGGAAAGCGAGAAGTTGAGGGGACTCTCTGCAGGCACTGAAAAGCCGCCAACTCCTGGAGCCCGTGTTGTGATCCGGTGCTGACAGCCCTTCACCTTTTCCATTTCTTTTATTTTTTTAGGAGGTAAAGGGAGGGGAGGGGAAGGGGAGAGAGACACAATGGAGTTGCTTGGTGAACAAAAGCCCCGGTACGTTTCTGTTCGTTTTCATCCGAGTGCGCTGCTCTGTCAGCACCCTATAATCAGAGCCAAGCAGGGACACAGCCCGTAACTTACAATTCAGGCATCAAGGCAGCCTGGACGGCGCGGGGCCTGCCTGCCGACGTCTACCAAGCCTCCATCTCGTCAGGGATGGGGAAGGAAGGGCCGGGGACTCAGAGAACCGGAGGACATGGCGTAAGAGGTCGGAAGAGCTTGGTTCAAGTCCTGGCTGCTCCCTCACCAGCTCTGCAACCTTGAGAAGACAAGACCTCTCCAGACCTCCACTTCTTGGTCCACACCAATGACATCTGCAACTACTATTAGTTATTCAGAGTCTACTCTGTGCCAGGGACGAGTTTAGGTGTTTAGCCTCTACAAAGCACCCTATGAGGGAAGTATTAGTCTCCTCATTTCACAGATGGAGAAACAGAGGTCCAGAGATTAAATCGTTAATCAAGGTCAGAAAACTAGTCGACCAGCTTCAAAACCCACATTCTTAAACTATACCACACTGATGTGAGTTGAGTGGAAATAACCCTGCTCTCCCCTCCCTCACCTGCTTGCTGTGAGGCTCAGTGGGGAGAACTCGCACCAATACTGCAGCGTATAGCCTTTATCAACACCATCGGCCTTCAGTATCTGCAGGATTCAGTCAACTGCGAGCCAAAAATATTCAAGAAAGAACTCCAGAGAGTTCCAAAAAGCAAAACTTGAATTTGCCGTACGCCGGCAATGATTTACATAACATTGACATTGTATCAAGCATTGTAAGTAACCTAGAGCTGATTTAAAGTATGTGGGGAAAAAAAGTATACGGGAAGAGGTGCATAGGTTATATGCAAATACTACGCCATTCTGTATGAGGGACTCGAGCATCTGCGGATTTTGGTGTCTCTGGGGGTCCTGGAACCCATCCCCTGGAACCCATCAATCAGCTACACCCCCCCTCAACTGGGGCTCCAGAAAGCGCTCCCAGCTGGTCCAGCCCTCGCTCCACTGCTGACCCACGGTCACGTCCCCGTCATGCTCTTGGTCCCTGGATTCCACGGGACTCTTAGAAGCAAAGCCCATCTCACCCCGATTCCAAACTCCAGGAGTCCGTCCTCTCCGGAGACGGCGGGCATCTCCATCAGCACCCATTCCTGACCACTGTCCCCGACCCCGTCCTGGGGGGCATCATGTGAGAGGGTGCAGAGTCCCGGCACAGTGCCAAGCACTGGGTCCACAGCAGGCTCTGGGCCCAGCCACCAACTCCACAGCCTGACTCTCGTCCTCCTGGGGGTCACCCCCGACAGAGGAGCACCCAGACACATCGAGAGCTCCCGACACAGTGGGAAGGACACCGACCTGCTATTAATACAGGAAAACTGGACCTGACACTGTCAGTGATCTGAAACCTCCCAGCTGAGGGAAGCTTTGTTTTTTCAATAAATGATGAATAACACAGGGTGTTTATTTCCCCAGCAAGTCGTATTTCTTAAGTATCACTAGGCTCGTACGTCAGGGCTGTCATCTGGGGAAAGCAGGGACGATGCGGCGTCTTCAAGCCCTTCTCCTTCCTGAGGAGTTCAAAGCACCTCACGGAGAACCCCCTCTGTGGTCCCTGAGGCTCTCAGCGGGGCTGGGGCCAGCAATCTGCCTGCGGAGGACACCCGCTGACAAGTCCTCCCTGCCCAGCTGGGAAATGCAGGGGCGGGGGGTCCCCCAGAATCCACCTGGTCTGATCCCCAGTGCCCACTCTGCGGCCGACCAGGGGCCTGGAAGCAAAGATGTGGTCTCTTGCTCAAGACAGACAGACAGACAGACATCTCCGTCTCATCACACACCAGACAGTGTACAGAGAATATGTCCTTCAAGACAGCTCGGTTAGTTCTAACCCCAGGAGCGGCCTCCTCAGGACGACCGCCTACCCCCTCAGGACAGGACTGTCGTCCCCGCCAGGCACGTTCAGAACGGCGTGTCTCTGTCTCACGCGTGTCACCGATCACAAGGATGCTTCCTGTGTTGTGTTCTGTGTGCAAGTTGCTGCCCTCCCCATGATTTGTGGTCATGTTATAGCTTTATGCTCCTGGTATCCCTGCAAGGTGCCCAGCGTAACAAACGGCCCAGACACAACACAGAAAGCAGGGGCCACAAACCAGCACCCTAACCACAGATACATTCCGTTCCGTCTGCATCATGTTTTAAATATTTTAAACTAGTTGCCAACAGATAAAGCTCAGGAGGTTTTACCCCCAAATCAGGGGTTCGAGCTTCCCTTGGAGAATGGAGGCTCCAGCAACACCAGGCTATTTCTGGCGTGGCAGCAGTCGGCAGGCCCTGAACAGCAGGTGCATCCCCAAACGGGGCGTGGCCTGTCTCACGCACCTGAGTCTGCAGCTCTGTGTCCAGCTCGGCTGACGTAATCGAAGGTGCACTGTGCTCGCTTCAGGCCATGAGCTCCCTGAGGGTGAGCCCTGGATCTACTTCTCTTGCTGTGAATGGGGTCAGGTGAGGCAGTGCCCTAACGGATCGCTCAAACAGTTAAACACACACAGTGGAAACCTATGCACCCTGGCCAGTGGCTCCAACAACAAGCCTTTAAAACAGGGACTCTGCCTCCTAACTCACTGCCCAAGGCCACACGCTTAGACGAAGATCTGAGTCCTGTGGCTGCCCTCGGGCACCTGACTTCGGGTCGGCACTTCACAACCCAGAACGAGCTCCCCCATTACTCTAGGAAAGAGTGCCTGGCTGCGCGACTCGTCCTGAGAAATAATACAAAAGGCGGAGAAAGAAAGGGAGAAGGAAAGGAGAGACAGAGTGAAGAAAGACAGAGAGAAAGGAAGGACAGACACACACACACACACACAGACACACATACAATATTAACATACCTATGCATATTAATGCAGTTTTATTTAGAAGTAGTATTAATGCATTATTATTTAGATCTGTTAAAACCTGAACAAACTAAATTTCCAACAATGGAAAAATTGATAAAAACTCAATGACTACTATGTAGCCATTTAAAAGTCTAATTGTGATGATTATGTAGCTTGTGGGAGAATATTAAAGCAAACAGAATGCAAAAGTCTACCTGCAGGGGCTGCCCTGGTAGCACAGTGGTTGAGAGTCCGCCTGCCGATGCAGGGGACACGGGTTCGTGCCCCGGTCCGGGAAGATCCCACATGCCACGGAGCGGCTGGGCCCGTGAGCCATGGCCGCTGAGCCTGTGCGTCCGGAGCCTGTGCTCCGCAGCGGGAGAGGCCACAGCAGTGAGAGGCCCGCGTACTGCAAAAAAAAAAAAAAAAAAAAAAAAAAAGTCTACCTGCATTATGACTATAACCACGTAAAAATTATGTCTGCAAGGAAGTACAGACTGAGGGCATCGTGGAAAATGGAACGTTGATTTGTCGTGGTGGCGGGTCTGTGAGGCCCTTTTTTTCGCTACTCCTTTGATTCATACTCTTTCTTCCTGCACAGCATTATTTCCGTAAGTATGTTTTTAATACCCAGCCCGGTCCTGTCCCCAAATTAAGTGCACGCAACTCAACCAGACAGCGATGAGGTCAGGCAGGCGCGGCTCCTTAGCCCGCGAGTCCCTCGGGGGCGGTGGTCAGGCACCAGGTCCAGGTGCGCATAGCTGGGGGCTTCAAAGCAGGCTCCCCCCGACCCCCCCTACGCACTGTAAAGGGGAGTTCAGCTCTCCTGGCCCAGCAGACACCTCGGGGCCCGCCCTTTGTGTGGCTGGCCCTCTGCTGCTCTGTCACCTGGTCAGTGGCTTCAGGGTCTGTCTCTGATGCCACATGAGGAAAGGAGAAGCCCTGGGGCCTCCAGGCAGGACGTGGCCACGCCAGCGACCTGTCCGTCAGTCGCTCTTTTCTTTCCAATACACATTTCATCGTGTCCCTCTCTGGAGACTCAGGAACCAGGTCTAGGGAGGGGGCTGCCTGTCAGAGGACGGGAGACACCCAAGCACCTTCTAGAAGGTGGGGCTAACAGGGCAACAGGCCAGACACCCCGGGGAGCCGCCAGGCGAGGGCAGGGCTGAGGGTCCAGCCGCGTGGACACCAGAAGAGCTGGCCCCGCGGTGGCCCGGGGGGCGGGTGCTGCGGGCTGGAGTGGCAGCTGCCTCATTGTTTGTTAACTGTGACAGAGAGCCGGGGCCTCGGAAAACAGAGACATTTCCTTACATGCACGGTCCAAACGATCACACTCCCCAGGGAGAGATTTCCTGCTCTGAATTCCCCATGGGACTGAGAGCCGGAGAAGAAAAAACCTCCTCAGCTGAGCCGGGCCCCAAATCACACCCACATCCAGCAGGGCGCCCCACGTGCAGGGAAATTCACTGAAACTCGACTGTCGGGCTTCTACTTCTCAATTCCTGAGACTGGCTTCATTTAAATTTAAAAAAAGAAAGAAAAAAAAGGAAAGGAAAGAAGGAAGGAAGGGAGGAGGGAGGGGAGGAGGGAGGGGCGGAAGGAGACTTCCCTCACTGCCGCCCTATTCTGTCCAGCACCTGGGGTTGGCAGGGCAAGTCCCCAGGGATGGGGCCACAGTCCCGACAAGCGAGGGTGGGAAAAGGGCAGCCAGCTGGTCAGGTCATTGAGCCCACGGACGGGCACTGGCAACCCTGGTGCCTGCCCAGCTGGTGGCATCTGCCCGGAGGGGAGGTGGTGAGGATGGACTGGAGAGGCCCGGAGGACCAAGTGTGAGGCTGGTGGCAGGCGGCCCGCCCCTTCTGTAAGCAATCCCCCACGGGGTTATTTCCAGGCACTTTTTCCTGTGAGAAAAGAATGGGAGGAATGCAGCCCAGCCGTTACCCAAATCCACCCTCCTTGGCTCCGAGCCCATGACACACAGAGGGGGCCCCCAGCGCCTGTAATCAGCAAATCCGTTTCAGAAACTCCAACTGGCAGCAGAGACCAGGGACATAGGCAACGCCAGCTGAGGGCGTCCCGGAGGGAAACGCAGGCCACGCCGAGAGGGGCCAGAAACACTCCTGGACGCTTATAGCTCCTCGGGGACCTGAGCTCCAGGAAATGCTAGCAATTGCAATCCAACTGTGTCCCTGGCCAGAGGAGCCGACTGGAGACTGAGACTGTGCACAGGCAGGAAGAACTTCATTGGGAAAAAATGTTGACCGAGTTTAATGTGAGCGGAAGGACAAAGGCTTGGATGCAGGAGCCTTCCTGAGAAACGAGCACCGAGCGCTCCAGCAATTTGCACGGGGCTGTGCAGGGAGTATTGGGTTCAAAGGCCCGGGCCGGGGGCTGGACTCCCCTGGGCAGGGCCAGGCCCACGGCGAGGAAGGGGTGGCAGGTGCTCCCCTGCAGTGCCTGAACTTGGCACCCTGAACCCCGCCCTGCAGTGGAAACTTGCTCCAGGCCACCCCCCCGCTGGAAGGAGGGCTCAGAAAACTGAGGCCAAAAAAATACAGTGTCCTCACTCGAGACCAAATAAAATGGTGGAGAAGAAACCCCAGCATCTCCTGAGCCCCTGGCATGGACCAAGCACACGGCCCCTCTAGGTCTAAGAACCCGCAGTAGGTGGGTACGTCATTCTCATACTACAGGCAAGAACCTGGGAGTCCTGGAGATGGACCCTCGGCGCGTGGCTGGAACCAAGCCCGACGCCTCGTCTGCATGCATCTCCAGGGTCCAGAGAGACCACAGTCCACCTGGGGCTGCACAATGCAGTTTCTCCTAAAGGAAACCTGGCCCACTCCAGACGCCACCTTCAACAACCAGCGTGTAAGCGAGCTCACTGGGCGGCCTCAGTCAAGCCCCTTGGTCCCTGGGGGCCTCAGAACAGGGGCGACCGAGGTCCCTTCCTGTTCAATAGGTGCAGGAAGGGTGCGTAAGCCTCTAACTCTGGCCAGGAACCCAACGAGACTAAGGGAGCTCCATGGGATTCTGCTGCATCTCTCTGCCCAGAGCCTCTGGCACCCGGCAGACACTGGGGCAGTGTCGGCGGGCCGAGCGGATGGCTCCGTGAATGGACGCATGAAGAAGTGTCCTGAAAGTCAGGCCCACCTCGGAAGGAAGCACTGGGAATATCTGTTCACCAGACTTCTCCCCAAAGGCGGAAGAGTTGGACCTTCCCAAACCTCACTTTGCATTGAGATCATCTGGAAAGCTTGTCAAAATACAGATTCCTGCCCCACTGACGAGTGTCAGACCCAGAAGCTCTGGGCTGGGGGCCCAGGAGTCTGAATTATTCAAAAGGTCCCCAGATGTCTTTAACTCAAGGCCAGGTCTAGAATCACTGATGTATATTACTTGGCTAACAGCCGTTCGGTCCTGTGCTGGGACCAGATGAAGGTAAGAAATCAAAACAAAATAAGTGACTCTCTCCTAGAGCCTTTTTTCCAAAGAGCTCAAATCGTTTTATGCCAAGATGCTGTTACCTGTTGGAATGAAACAGGGTGGCAATTCTTCTCCCCATTCTGTAGGTTGGCAAACTGAGGTCTGCCCAAGAAAGAGTACTAAGTCTGCTTTTCACCGCTGCCTTTAGCTCCTGAAGAAGGCAGGGTATTAGACCTATATTAGGGTATTAGGGACTCAGCTAAATTTCATAAAAAAGAGAGGGCTTCCCCGGTGGCGCACCGGTGAGAGTCCGCCTGCTGATGCAGGGGACACGGGTTCGTGCCCCGGTCCGGGAAGATCCCACATGCCCCGGGGCGGTTGGGCCTGTGAGCCATGGCCGCTGAGCCTGCACGTCCGGAGCCTGTGCTCCACAATGGGAGAGGCCACAACGAGAGGCCTGCGTACCGCAAAAAAAAAAAAAAAAAAGAGAGAGACCAAGGCCAGGCACGTGTTTGGCTGCTGCAGGAGGTGCTGATGTCAGGAATGACACCTCTCCTCCTCCTGCGCACACTTGGAGGACAAAGCACACTTGTTTCTTGATGGCTCACACACCCCAAACACAGAGTCCCACCAACGTCAAACCGTCAGGCCAGAAGGAAGGAGACCTGCCCCCTTCGTCTCAGGCGTGCGCCCATCTCCCCGTCCTGGAGGTGATGGGGGTCGTTCACTGATTCATTCATGAAAATGACAGCAAAGTAAGCAGTGCTGAGCACAGCAGGAGAGCTAGGAAGGCTCGAGTCCCCATGGGCGTGAAGCAAGAATTAACTTTTCCTCTTCTTTTCAATTAAAGAGCGGCCCTGCTGGAGGGACGAAAGCTGAGCCACCCACAGCCCGCAGCTTACCCAGGAGTGGAGTGGGCGGGGGGGGGGGGGGGGGATACCCTCCCAGGTCCCTCCGTCCCTCCCTCAGCAGCTGGAGACACTGCTCAGAGGCAGGGGCAGAGTCGCCTCGGCCGGACACGCCCAAGAGGCCCCCTCTGCCCCCAGCCCTGGATGAGATTGATGGAGCTGAAGCAGCTGCAGCAGTGCGGGGGGCAGGGGGGAACAGCAGCTGGACAGAGGGAGGGCCCTCCCCCCCGCCTGGGCAGAGTCCAGCCGGAGCTGGAGAGCGAGGAGAGAGACGGGCCTCGTCCAGGAGCAGAACGAGGGCCTTCGGCCCCCTCCCGCCGTGAACCCTCCCCCACCATCCAGGTGGGTAGCTGTCCCCAGATCCCCCAGGAGCAGAGCTGCTCAGCAGTGGGGTCACACACCCGGGGCCCTGGGTCAGGCGGCCCACGCTGCCCCAGCCGTGCTCCCTACAAACCTACCGCACGCCCCACCCGCGTGGGACATGAGGCCCCACCTCCACCGGCTGCCCCACAGGCCACCGTGCCGCAGGAAGACGCCCGGGTCCTACCCCACCCAGCACGCGGGAGGGCGACATGATGACCCGGGGCACGGAGGGCTGGTCTGACGATCAGTGGACGGGGGTTCTGTCATAAACGAAGCATGTGACTCCTGACAGACTTGGGGTCCATCTCGGTTCCACCAAAAACCTTCGTGACTCTGACTCCTGGTCGTCTGTCTGCAAAATGAGGATGATACTATCTACTCTATAGGGTAGTCCTTAGATGGAAAGGAACCATATCGTGGCCCATGATAGGTACCTGATATATGCTGGGCCTCACTTTCCACATGGGCGAAAGGAGCAAGCTAGACTTGATGGTCTATGGGTCTCCTCCAGCTCCTATGAAACTCACTCAGCCCTTTGCCCAATAACCCTGGGAGGTATCTCCTTCGTCCCTTTCCTCTAAAGAGAATGGCTGCTCAGAATACCTTCCCTAGTCCTGCTGTGTCTCCCAGATAAATGGGGCCTTTGAGATGTTTCCCCTCCAAGCCCCCCTTCAGAGCCTACAACTCCATCCCCACAGGTGTCCACATCAGACTCCCCAGGGCCACCCTTCACCTGCCAAGCTGTGCCCCCCACACGTGTAGCCCACCCACACAGCTCGGGAGCTTCTTACCAAGAGCACATCGCCCACTCACAGCACACCTCACACACCAAAGGCGACCCCCCCGGGGGGGGCAACACTGCAAGTGGAAACTGTCGGTGTAGCACCGTCCTGTCCAACATGTGGCCACTTGAATTTAAATTTCAGCTACTGAAAACTAAATAAATGTAAAAATTCAGTTCCTCGGGTGCACCAGCCGCATTTCAAACGCTCAGCAGCCGCGTGTAGCCGGTGAGTGCGCCCTGGGCAAAGCACTGCTCTAGAAGATGTTCTCCCCTCCCGGGCAGAACAGGCCCAGCTGGCTCAGACTGAACCTGAAGGAGACAGGGAGCGCGAGGGAGGGCAAGCCTAGAGGGAGAGGGGCCGTTTCCCACTGCTTCGGCTGGAGACACCACCAGGATGGGGTTGCAACAGACCCACCAACTCGGCAAGGGTCTCCCTGGCCCCGGCACCCGGCAATAGGCAGCTGTTACCCACGCTTCATTTGGGAGATGCACGGGACGCCTGTCATTCTCTCCAGGCCCTGGCGGACTCCTGGCCTTCCTAGCTCAAGATCTGCACCTTGCCCCAGAGCAGAGGCACCCTCCTGCCATCGTCCTGCTGCCCAGCTTCAGCTGAAGAATGGCCTGCAGAGGACTGGGGCCCCTCTGCTTCCACCCCAGACTCAAAAATATCTGGCTGCAAACCCAAACGGAGGAGAGGAAGGGGCAAAAGCTAGTTTTAATCAAGCACCTACTATACCCAAGGTACCACCGAGATACTTTCACTTGCATTTTCCCATTTGATCCCCCAAAACTGCTGCAAGGTAATGGTTGGTAAACCCATTTTCCAGATGAGGAAGCTGAGGCTCAGAGAAGGTAAGCACTCATGCGAGTTTGTAAGGGTCACAGTCTGAACACAAACCCAGAATGTCTGACTCCAAAGCCTATGAGCTATTACCCTTCAGAGGTTATGGGGTCCATGACAACAGATGCAGGAGGAGGGGGCCCCGCCACTCTCCTCCCCCAGGGAAGTCCCCGGACACATAAGCACGAAGGTCAAGACCTAGGGTTTCTTGAGTTTCTGGCCTGAGAGAGCCCAGAATCTCTGGAAGGTCTTGGCTTTGGAGAGATGAAGAAAGCCATAGAGCCATAGAGGACATAGAGGACAAGGAAGGGGAAGAAGGAGAGTGGAGGGAACAGAAAAGTAAAGTCAGGAAGAGAGGCAGGGCATATAGAGGCATCTGAAATTATTCCCAGTGTCACTATTTCTGTGACTGTTTGTCTAATGACTATCTTCCTCAGTTAGACCTCAGGTCCTGAGAGCAATGGCCTCACCTTGTTCACAGCTGTATTCCCAGCACTAGCACAGAGCCTGGCACACAGTAGGTGCTCAATAAGTACCTGCAGGAAAGACAGATGGGTGGATGGAATGATAAACAGAATGTCCAGGGACTACAGAGAGAGAAAAGTCCTCTTTTCTGCCTTTTCAGAGGCCACTTCCTCCAAGAAGTCCTCCTGACTGCCGGGCCAGCTCAGCTCTGAGGGCTGAGACTTCGGGTGGGGAGGAGCTGTCCTCCTCTATCCTGGGCCGTGTCCGCCCCTCTGCATCAGCCCCAACCCTGTCACCACTCTCTGGGCGCAGAGACCTCAAATATCATCTGGTCCACTGTTCCCATGTTACGGATGAAGAGACTGAGACCCAAGCAGGGGAACTGTCCTGCCCGGGGGCACAGCTTCTAAGTAGAGAAAGTTCCTCGTGCCCATGCCAGCAGGAGCTTGATAACAGAAGCTCACGCTAAGCCCCGAGGGCCTGCAGCTCGCCTGCGGGGCCAGGCCTGGTGCCTGCGGCCCATCTGTCTCTCCAGCCTGCCAAGAGGCCTTCCTTCCCCTTGTGCCAGTGTGGATGACACCTACCGCAGGTGACTTCAGAACATTGCACCATGGGGAGGTGTTGCTGGCCGTAGCACCAGGCCTTTAATTTCCGATTGCCCAGCCTGACACCCCTGATGTCCGAGCCCTCTCTGCTCTGAGCCCCATGTGGTCATACAGCACTTTGGCTGGTGCCAGCCATGCCTCCCCCCAGCCATCTGGACACAAAAATGAGGAAAGAGCAGGACAGGATGATCTTGGCAGAGGACAGATGGGAAGCTAAAGACACCTGGTCCCTACCCTTCCTAACCTCGCTATACACGTGCCCTGGGGCCGCGGGGTGGTGGGCGTGGTTCTCTTTTCCCGGGACTCAGTTTCCCCATAAGCAGTGGGGAATCTTCAGCCCCAACCTCAGCAAGATGTGTTGAGATGGGAGTTCCCCTACCCCCAGATGTAAAGAAGGAGAAAATCCAAGACAAACCCGAGTCGGGCACCTTCCGGCTGCGTTCGCTCTCAGTCAAGATCAGTGAGTCAAAAGAAGTTCACGCAAAAAGGTAAGTTCCCGAATGAGACACTGCCAGGTGAAGGCCCCAGGGCAAGGGCACGGTTAGGGGAGACACGGCACGACTGAAAGACGGGTGTGACCTCAAGCAAGAGACAGGGGTTGCTGAGCCCACTGTGAGCGGGGTCCGTCCTGCAGGTCCTTGCTGTCCACGCAGTGAACACACACGCCATCCGCCCCGGCAGCCCAGGGCCACTGCCGTGCACTGCGCCCACGCCGGGGACGGGGAGTAAAGGCGCCTTCAGGATGCACTTGACGTGAGGAAACAAGGAGGAACATTTCCCGGGAGGTGACCTTGAGCTACATGAGGAAGCAAAGGAAGACAAGACAGACTTTAGGTCAAATTAGACGCTAAGAAACACAATTTGACAGTCAGACTCTCCTTGTAACATAAATGCTCTGGGTACAGGGGGAAGGGACAAGTACCATCACCAGATATTGTTCAAAATCCAAACGCTTTGGGTCTTAATGTAGCCAAAACACAAACTTCACTGAAGAGGGCGCCCTGACTGTGGCTGACGTGCTGACGAAACCTGCGCTTTTTACCTGGGTGACAGGGGGCACCCAGGGGTGGGAGAGGAGGACCAAGCAAGGAGCCATCCACATCTCAGCAGAGGCTGGAAAGCAACACCCACCGGAAATGCCGCTGCATGAGTACCCGAGGCTGGTACAGCCAAGCACCACGAACTGGGGGCTTCAAACATCAGATGTGTATCGACTCTCGTCCTGGAGGCTGGAAGTCTGAATCAAGGCACGAGCAGGGCTGTGATCCCTCTGAGGGCTCTGGGGAGCATCCTTCCGTGCCCCTGCATGGTCCCAGCGGCTGCGGGCAGCCCTCAGCTCCTGAGCGCGCGGCACCCTCACTCCTATCCCGTTGTCACGTGGTGCTCTCCCTATATTTCTATATCCAAATTTCCCTCTTCTTATCCTTCTTTCTTATCCTGCTTATAAGGATATCATCATCAGATTGGGGCTCACCCTAATCCAATATGACCTCATCGTAACACGATTACACGTGCAAAGACCCTATTTCTGAACAAGGTCACGTTCACAGGTTAGGGTAGACACGCATCTGGGGGGAGGCGCTAATCAACAGAGATGCTTGTCGCAGTGGAGAGGCATTACCTGGAGACATTACTTAACAGTCTTGAGTTCTAACCCCAAATCCACCTCTGACTAGGCAGGTCATCTCAGCGGGAATGCCAACCCTCTCAAAGACTCTGTCCTTGAGGGGAGAATTTGGATGTGATTCCCCAGGTTCCTTCCAGCCCCCAAACTGTCAAGTTAAAAGCAAATGAAAATCCATACAAACTCATGATTTTTAAAATCAGACACAAATAAACCTAGCTATGTATGTACATAGATTTCCCAGCTATGCTCTCTCTAAGGACTTAGCAGCAGTGATTCTCCACTAGCAACAAACACACTCAGTGCCTAGATCCTGGTCTCTAAACACCATTCTCCAGCAAGGGACCCAGAGCTCCTGAGACAAGTGATTGATTCCTGTCCAGGGCTGAGACAGGAAAAAGATAACATGAGTCTGGAGTATCTTGTGGTGCCGGGAAGTAAGAAAGTGCTCAAAAAACAAAGAGGAGGGCCTCGCAAAAGGGCACAGGAGCCAACCTGCAAGAGCTTCCAGAGGAGCAGTTTCAGCAACAAAACAATGGTGTCAAATTATAACTCTAATCCGCAGGATAGAATACATACCCGTGACCTCTATTCTATAACACATATCCATGCATTTATTATATATTATATATTTTATAAAATAAAATTTGTGACTCCAATGATAAAAATTACTAAGTAAGTAAGCAAATAAGGAAGGAAGGAAGGAAGGAAGGAGAAGGGCCAGCTCTTCCTTCCAAGAGAATTCCAATTAACAAATGCAGAGGAAATGAGGGAAACAGAAAATGACCGTTAGGCAAACACCACAATAATAACTACTGCAGGAAAGAACCACTGATGGATGCTAAAATTAGTGAGTAAATGTTTGAGGGGGACTTCCTTGGTGGCGCAGTGGTTAAGAATCCGCCTGCCAATGCAGGGAACACGGGTTCGAGCCCTGGTCCAGGAAGGTCCCACATGCCGCGGAGCCACTAAGCCCGTGCGCCACAACTACTGAGCCTGCGCTCTTGAGCCCGCGAGCCACAACTACTGCAGCCTGCACGCCTAGAGCCTGTGCTCTGCAACAAAGAGAAGCTACCGCGTACACCGCAACAAAGAGTAGCCCCCGCTCACCGCAACTAGAGAAAGCCCGCGCACAGCAGCGAAGACCCAACGCAGCCGAAAAAATAAATAAATTTATTTTAAAAAGAAAAAAAAGTTTGAAGGAAAACAGGATATTTGTACAGTCTCAGAGTACCCCCCCCCCAAGACATCTATTCATTACCAAGAGAAAAAGAGTAACTTCATAGAGGAGATACCCGGCCAGCATCACCTTCTCCAAGCACTGAGGCTGACATACTGATGCCATTTACCCCGTGACACAAGCGCCGAGGACGCAGCACCATATCTGTGGCATCCTTGCCAAAAATGCATAACTTCACCCCAATCACAAAGAAATGCTGGCATCCTACAAAGTGACTGATTTGTCCTCCTCAGCACCGTCAAGGCCACAAAAGGCAAAGAAAAACCAGGTAATCTTCACAGGTTGGAGGAGCCTAAAGAGACAGGACAACTAAATGCAAGGTGGGGGCTTGGAACAGAAAAAGGACGCTAGTGGGAAAATCCAAAGAAAGCCTGCAGCTGAGTTAATAACACCATACCAATCTGAATTTCTCGGCTTCCACAGTACACTATGGTTACATAAGATGTTTACAACAACCCAAAAAAACCAAAAGAAAAAGGGTGTTGGTGTGTGCGTAGGGCACACCACGGGTGCAGGAGTGCCAGCAAGTGTGCAGGGGTGGGGGGGGGAGGGGGGGGAGGGGGGGGAGGGAGGGGAAACAGGCTCCTGCTGTTTGAGGCACCGGGCTGAGCATGGGGTCTGATTCACACAAAAGGATTACCAGATTACATTCTTTACTGCAGGCAGCTGTCCCTGTCAAACAAATAATCATCGCCTTACACGTATATATCACCTCTCACCCTGCAGCCCTCTCCTAGGCAGGGACCAGCCTGGGGACCCACTCAGCCCTGCCCAGGGAAGGGGGGAAGAGAGGAGTGGGGGAGGGGGCCAGCCCACCCAGAGGAGCCCAATCTGAACCCCACCTGGCTTCCAAGAAACGGGGGGTCGGGACCCCCGTCAGAGAAGAAGGGAAACTCAGCTGTTAAGAGGAGAGGACGGTGTGGGCGGGAGGGTGGGTGGGATGCTCCATGAAAGGGTGGGCAAGGGACAGAGCAGCAGGTGGCAGGCTCCCGAGAAGGGCACGCGGCGGAGCAGTGTCAACCCAGGGGCAGGGGGCGGAGCGGTCACCAGCCCTCAGCCTCCAGGATGCGTGTGCCGTCGGGCACGCCCTCATCCGCGAAGCACGTCTATGACGGGATCCTGGAAGCAGCCACCCGCGTTAAGCACTCAGCATGACCTCTGACACCGCATCTTGCTATTCACCTGCCAGCCACGTGGCCAGGGCCAGAGCAAGGGCCAGATGGAGAAAGTGGGCGTCAGCCGTGGTGGGAAATACGGGGGGAACCGCTGGTCCCAAGGAGAGAGGCCATGAGTCCCCCAAGGGGCTGACTGTCAGAAGCCCCGCGGAGCAGCAGGGGCGGGGCCCCTGGGTCCGAGCTGCTGCGCAGGTGACTTGTTCGCGTGCAGGGCTGTCCCTCCGAGAGCTGCCCCGTAAGGTCCGCAGAGCAGGCCTGGGCCAGGCTGGAGAGGAAGAGGGGCGTGTGAGGGGTGGGCCCCCAACTCAGAGAGACACCTTCAGACCGGGGGCCTGTGTCTCCCAAGCACCTAAAACACGCACACACGGGAAAGTCAGGTCAGAACATCTGCCGGGCAGGCCAAGGGCAGGAGAGGGGACCGGAGGACACGCCACGGGCACCTGGGGAGGGCGAGGTCACAAAGGCTTCCTCGAAGAAGCAGGGCTCCTGTTGGACCCTGAAAGATGTGTGGGACCCCAAGGAGTCGAGACGGGGCAGGAGAAGGGGAGACTGGCACAGACACCAGAACAGGCACAGCATGCTCCCCGGGCAGGCAGGGCATCCTCACCGCCGCGGTGGAGGGCCCGGTGGGCTGGGAAAGCCATTTGAAAAGGGCCAGGGCGGGTGCTCTGAGCTAAGCCCCCCTGTGAGCCCCCTCGGCATGGGCACGGCTGCCTTTGCGCTGAGAGAGCTGGAGAGGCTGGGCCAGGGAAGCTTTTGGCGCCAAGGAGCAAGTTTTCAGGGGACACGTCGAAAGAGTTTCAAAACTTTCTCATGACACAGGATACTTGTGAGCTGCCGGAGCCTGGGGAAGCCTGGGCCATCCTGTGTAACACAAAACCCAGATGTCGCCTTTGGCAAGGAACCCAGGACCCCTTGGTCCCCATCAACGGAGTCGCATGGCCCCCCTCGGCCTCCCGCACAGCATCCCAAACCCCCCGGCCTCTCCTATGAAGCCCGACACCCCCAGGGCCCTCTCCCCAGCGCTTCCCTTTGGCCTTCTCCAGCCTGAAACTCCCTCAGTCCTTACCAACACACATCCAAATTTCCTTCTTGTCTCCTGAATAAAACCCCAAATTTCTCTTCCGCTGTTCCACGAAGCACCTCCAAACTTCCACAGGCCCACACGACTAAACCCATTGCTCTCTCTGTCCTTTCCAGGAACCAGTATTTTCTTGTGTCGTCACCCATGAAACCTCAAGGCGGTCATCCTCCCTCTCACCCACCCCGACCCCAAACTATCCCCACATCCTCCCAGTGCAAACCCCACACTACCCGCTAACTTCCCATGCCTACAACCTTCCTCGTTCAAATTCCCCCCAGAAATCCTGAACTTCCCTTGAGTCGTCATCATCAAACCCCAAACTTTTCTCAACTTCCCATACCAAGTCTAATTCTGTAGCTTCTCCCAAGAAACCCCCGAAGTTTCCTTCTCGGGACTCTTTGGTGGTGACAAGTGCCAGGCCTTTGACTTCCAGTCCATCCTGGGCCCACGGGTGGTGCTGCTCTGGGGGACGATTCTGCCTTTCACCCCGGGGGAACTGCCTGGAGATTCGAGCAGCGTCCCAACTGGCCGACACCCTGTTCAAAGAGACAAGTCCTTCAGCTTCAACGAAAAGTCCCAAAGAGTTTGCATGCTTCCAGCCACGAGAATCCAAGACTCACCTCGCGCTTCCCTAGGAAACACCACACTACCCTGAGGCGTCACGGCCAGTCAAATCACTGCGAACATTGCTAAATGCTGACTTTCCATTTCCGTACCCGCCTCGTCATCATGAGCGCTGGCCCACGGGCCACACTTTAAGTAGCACTAGCCTAAACCCTCTTAGACTGTCCAGTGACTGCCCTGAGACGCCCTTCCGTGGCCCAACAAGTCACCTCCCCAGGTACGGATAACCAAGAGGGGCAGGTGGTGCAGATGCCCACGGGACCAGCTGGAAGCTACTGTCCCCTTGCTTCTGGGGGATGTGGGCAGAACGGTCTGAGCCCCGGGGGGTCGGCGGCGAGGCTGGAGGTTCACCCCCTGCAGATGGAGAGCAAATCCACCCGGGACTGTGCCAGGGCCCCCGAGGCTGCAGACCCTGTCGAGGATGTCAAGGGGGGCAGGCCAGAGAGAGTCCACTGTCCCCAGGTTGTCCCACTACCAAAGCCAGGCCCCTGGGGAGGAAGCCCCTCCTCAGCAGGATGGCTGAGCAGAGAAGGGAAGGTGTGAACAGAGAAGGGAAATCTAATGACAACTGGTTCCTGCCCAGACACCTGCCAGAAACCAAGACTTGGATGGAAGGATCCCGGACAACAACACGGCCCAAGAGTCTCTCCACTGCCAGCGTAGGGAGGGAAGGACCAGACGAGCCTCCTCTGCCCTGAGCCCCCAGGAAAGGGACTCGTGGAGCTGAAACCCGAGCAGATGCCAAGGGGCAGCAGGAGGCGATGGGCCCCAGGGAGGGCGGGGCCCAAATGCACGTGTGCATGGGGGAGGGGCGCAGAGGCCCCAGGGAGGGCTGAGGGCCTGCAGGGCTGGTGGATCCGGGGCCAGCAGCCGAGGGCAACGCAAAGCAAAGGGAAGGAGGCAGACGGAGCAAAGCCGAAGGAGAAGCCAGGAGGGGCGAACCCAAGGAGGGGCCCACCCAAGGGGGGGCCCACGGGAGCGCTGCGCAGGCCATAAGCCGGGGGCTCTGCCTTCCAGCCCACCCACCCCTAGACTGGCTCCTGCCTCTAAGCCCCGAGGCTGCAGGAGGCGCCGAGTGGGAACCAGCCACGGATCAAAGCTGCCTTCCCTTCTTGGCCCTGCACCTCCGCCCCGGGGCAGGGCCTGGTCTTCCTCGACCCCGACAGGGGTGCCAGCCTCCAGGCTCCTGGCGCACCAGCCCACGCGCCCCAGGTGGAAGGGGCGGCTCGGGGCGGCAGCAGCACGGGAAATTCACTCTATCGAGCCCGCGCGCTCAGGACAGAGTCTGCACTCCAGAGGGGGAAGGGCGGGCACTGCCCCCCGCACCGCTGAGATGGCAGGTGTACCCAGAGAGGGGGAGGGCCGAACCCACGTCACACAGCAGTGGGGTAAGCCAGGCCCCAGACACCTGACGCCCAGCTGCACGCTCTCCCCACTCCCAGCACTGCCTTCCTCTGGGCCCCAGTTCAAGGAAACCAGTCGGCCCTGTCTCTAGAGCATCAAGGGGGTGGGATGGGAAGCAAGGGGCAAATCAAGCCCCCTAGAGAACTGAACGCAGAAATCCGTGTGACGGGGGTGGAATTACTTCCCCTGGAAAAAATTAATACAAGGCCCTCCCTTAGCAGACCCCAGGGGTACTTGGCGGGAAGCTGACATAATGTGGAGAGGCGAGCGCCACCCACCCCAGCAAGCCGCTGCCAGGAGCACAACAGGGAGGCTGCAGCTGGCGCTGGGGGCCCGGAGAGGTCATGCCGAGCAGGATGCTGGAGCCCAAGACACGGTCCTCGGCGGGCGGCTGGCTGGGAAGCAGAAGCCTCTGGTCTGGCAATCGGGGGGACAGTGCTCCCTCGGGGCCCAAATCCAGGCATCAAGGGAGCTGTGTCTCCTGGCAGAACCCGCTGGGTGTGAAGCCAGGTGGGAGGGAGGAGGCAGAGCTCTGGAGAGAGGGACAGTCGGGACAGCGCCTCAGGTCCTCCCGGGAGGAGCGGTGGGGCCCCTGGCAGCCCGGGGCAGGGGCCTATCTCCCCATCCGCGCCCATCACTCAGCTGCTGCAGTTCTGACAAAGTCAACCTGGCCGTAACGGGCCCTGCACCCGCACCCGCACCCGGAGAGGCTGAGGACCAGGATGGCGAGAAGACCCAACCTGGAGACGGGAAAAGACGAGGAGCCCAGGAGCGGCCCCCACTGCGGCCCCGAGCTCGGCAGGCGCTGCACCAGAGAGGGTCCGACTGGAAAGGGGGTCCCAGCAAGGCCCCCGGCTTCAGATGAGCTCAGAGCAATGCCGAGAGCTCGCAAGGCCAACCGGAAGCCGATTCCAGCGCAAGAACACCCCCACCTGGCCCAGGCCTTCATGGCACGACGGCCAGTTGAGGTTCCGGCAGCTCCACAGTGCAAAGTGGGAGTTGGGGCAGCGTCCCAGGCCAGCCTGCCCTCCACCCCGCCCCCTGCTCGGGGTACACGATGGGGGGATGCTGGGAGGAGGGGGCAGGGCACAGCGGCCAGGCAGCCACCGTCCCATCTCATCTGCCCTCTCCCTTCTCCGGTCCCTGTTCCTTTAGAGGCTGGGCTGCCAAGGCACCTGCACACCCTTCCCTCTCAGAGGGGTGCCGGCTGGTACTGTAAAGTTACAGCACAGGGGTTCTAACAGTCACCCTGATCCCGGACGGAGCGAGTGCTTCTCCCAACCCCACCCACCTCCCCCCACCACCAGCATACAAACTGCTTCACTCCCAAGAGAGAGGCAACACGGTGTGGGCAGAAACAGAAAAAGCCCCCGGCCTTGGAAGCTACTGTGCGGGGCCAGTATCCTGCCCCTGAAGTGTGGGACACACCTTTCCTTTCTCTGGGCCTCAGCCTCTCGCCTGTGAAAGGGGGCCGTCCCCAACACAGGGTCACTGGGAAGACCGAGGGGGGCCATGGGAGAGAAGAAGAACCCGTAAACTGCAGGGCGTACTGTTGAGCGATGTGCAAGGTGAACGGCCACCATCAGTGGCGTGTGACTCACACCAGAGCCAGCCTCGGAGTCACGGTCTGGCCCAAACGCCCGCACGCTGCCAGCCGCCTGTGAGGAAAGGGTTCTGGCCGGGAGAAGGGGAGCAATCCCCGCTCCAGGAGCGCTTTGTATGGACCACTGTTCATGTGGCACATGTCCTGGCCTGTGCTGTGTCCCCACCATCACCACCACCGCATCCATTCATATGAGCACAGGTGCCACGCTGGGAACCCCGCCAGGAGCAGGTGGACGTCCTCAGGGACACTGGGTCTCAGCTTCTGGTCCCTCTAAGGCACAAACCCTCAGCCTGGGACATAGGGTAAGACCTTCTCAGTAGCAGGAGCAGTGCTGAAAGAGTCTGGGCCACACTGAGGGCTCCTGAAAAGCCTCCTCCAAGCACAGGACTGTCCAAGCTGATACAGTCACTTCTCAAGGACGTTGCGGGAGAGTCGGACGCTAGGCTTCATCCCAGCCTTTCCTCACACCCATCCCGGAACCAGTGAGACCTGGAATTTGAGAGTCCCTGTGCCATCCAAGAAGCGACGCTGATCCAGCCCAGAGCAAAGGGCTTGATCTAAAATCCACGCGGAAGAGAAATTGACAAGTTTCCTGCTGCCATCTAGTGGCCGATACAAATAAGAGCAGGCAATGAGCCAGAAGGCCTCCAGCAGGCCTCGGTGACCAGTGGTCAGCCTTGCCTGCCTGGACCAGAGTGAGCGACCAGCTATGTGAGGCAGAACCTAGCAGAAAGGACTGGGGAAGGACTAGGGTTCACTCATCCAGCTACTGGTCGCATCTACAGAGCTGCATGGCCAAACCACATCTCAGAGCCCCAAATGCTTCTCGCTTTCCCTCTTGGAAGACGCAGGGCCCCAAACCTGGAGGCCAAGCCCCAGGGCCACTATCCCTAGATCTCCCTCCAACCCTCCAAAAGGCCCATCTGTCTGCTGGCCTGTCCATGAGCCTCCTGCCACAGGGGACCCTCCACCACGAAGCAGCAACCCTGAACAGAGGCGGGCAGGCCCTCCCACATACTGGGCTGGGTGTTCCCGTCGGATGGGCAGAGCACCAGACAGAATCAGGAGACCTGGGCTCCAGCCTCAACTGGCCCCTAACTGGCTGCAGGACGCTCCTGGCAAGCTTCTTCCTTCCCCATCTGTATCATGAAGGATCAGTTCTTGGGTCCCTTTCAGGTCAAAAAACTCTATGACACTAATTCACACTAATGTGTCAATGACCAGTAACAGCTAACTGTGTGACTGTTCCCACGAGACCCTCACCCTGAGAGGGGGAAGCCTCAGCCTGTCACCCATTCATTCATACGTGACCGCCGCCCAAGCACTGGTGCTGGGATCACTATTTTTAGCTCTGCGACCTGCTTAGCTCTGCTCTGGCCACAGGCAGAAAGGCCGAGGAGGGAGGTCAAGGGCCGACGCTGAGCTGACACAGGCAAAGCGGAGGAAGGAAAGCGGTCCCCGAGCCTGACACACAGCAGGGACCGACAGCCAAACCCTCCACCGCACCTTACGCAGGCCCCGTTGCAGGACTCACCCCTCACTACAAGCTAGGAGTTGACTGTTTTATAATTGGTGAAACTGGGGCTCAAGGAGCTTCAGTAACCTACACTCGCCCAAAGGGACACAGGCAGTAAGTGTGGAGCCAGGACGGGCCCCAGGCAGCTGTCTAGCTCTGACTCTGTGCACCAGTGGCCGACATATGTGGCAGGCCCCTGTCCTGCCCTCGGTCCATCTGTTTTCAGGGCGTCTGCCTCCCAACATCCTCCACCTCCTCACGCAAGGTTTTCCTTCCCTCTTATCCTCATTCAAGTCCCACCTGGGGAGGAAAACTCCACCTGCTGTCCACCTCTTAAGAAGCATCATTCTAGGGGCCTCCCTGGTGGCGCAGTGGTTGAGAGTCCGCCTGCCGATGCAGGGGACACGGGTTTGTGCCCCGGTCCGGGAAGATCCCACGTGCCGCGGAGCGGCTGGGCCCGTGAGCCACGGCCGCTGAGCCTGTGCGTCCGGAGCCTGTGCTCCGCAACGGGAGAGGCCACAGCAGTGAGAGGCCCGTGTACCGCAAAAAAAAAAAAAAAAAGAAGCATCATTCTAGAGAACATCCGAACCCATTTTGCTTGATACACTCAGCCTAATGGTGTTATTTATTTTGGAGCTGCCCTTAGATGAGAAAAATGAATGCACCGGGATGAAAGGCCTGGAAGGATCCAGAACCCATAGCAAGTTTTACCTGCAGTTTCCCCCTTTAAGGGCACTGGGGGAGGGGAGGGGTATGGAGGCGGGGTCTCTCACATTTACTCTATTACTTTGATGTTATTTTATTTTCTGCAGCAACCTAATTTTCATATAATAATCGAGTCATCATTTTAAAGTAAACACCGTACGCGGACGGATCCATTGCATACGACCACACCCTGCCCTTGCGAGAAAAGTGCCCGGCGAGGCAGGCCGGGTCTCACCAGCCGGGGCCCGGGAGCAGGAAATGAGCCCAGTCTTTTTCCAGGATGGGTGGGGTCTCTCACTCAGAGGCAGATGCTGGAGTGGTTTCTGGAGCACAGAGAGACGAACTCTCTGCCCCCCAAAATACCCTATCCATCTGCTCATTCATGCCTGAAATTCCATCCCTGAGGAGCAGTCTTTGATTCCTCGGTCAGAAATAGGCCTGAAACCGTAAACCCACCCCGGAGACGCAAAACGGCGCCTTCAAGTCACACTTGGAGGGAGCGAGGTTACCGGACTTGAGGAAGCAAGGCTCTCTGACGAGGCTCTCAGAATAGTCCTGCGGACGAGACGGGGACACTGAGGCTGGAGGTGATTAGTCGCTGCCCGCAGGTGAGACGGATCATTTCTGGGCCCGCCTGTCCTCACCCTGACCAGGCGGGAAGAGAGAGCCGGCGGGCCAGGAGTGGGAAGCACAAGGCTGAAACAGCTGTGACCGCCTGGGAGGAAAGGGTCGGAATCTGAGGAGCCCCAGGAGCCAGAGCAAAGGATGGCGCCGTCCAGAGGACACCGGGGAGAGAAAGCAGCGGATCTGGAAAGAGTGAAGTGGGCTCACCACACCAGGTGCGTCCCAGCCCAGCTGGAGGCCCGCCCTGGGATCTAAGCATTTTGAACAGGGCCTAGACAAATGAGGCCACGTTTCGAAAACCATGAATAGAATGGTGGAAGACCTGAGAACTGGGTCAAGAGAAAGTGGGACGGTTAAAACCAAAGGAGAAAGTTCGATGTCACTTGTCATCAGGAAAATGCAAATCGAAAGCGCAACGAACTACCGCCTCGCATCCACTAGGACGGTCAGAATTTTTTTTTTTTAATGTAAAATAACAGGTGTTGGCAAGGATGTGGAGAAATTGGAGCCCTCATACATTGCTGGTGGGGATATAAAACGGTGCAGCCTCTATGGAATAGAGTTTGGCAGTTCCTCAAAATGTTAAACATAGAATTACCAGATGATCCAGCAATTCCACTCCTAGGTATATACCCAAAGGAATGGAAAGCAGGTGTCCAAACAAAAGCTGTGCATGTACGTTCATAGCAGCTCTATGCACAACAGTCAGAAGGTGGAAACAACCCAAACGTCCATCAGCAGATGAACGGATAAACAAAATATGGTATATACATACCACGGAATATTATTTAAGCCGTAAAAAGGAATGAAATACTGATACATGCTACCACGTGGAGGAACCTTGAAAATATTATGCTAAGTACTGAAATGAGCCAGACACAAAAGGCCATATACTATCTGATTTTATTTATACAAAACATCCAGAATGGGCAAATCCATAGACAGAAATCAGATTAGTGGTTGCCAGGGGCTGGGTTTTGGGGGGACAGGCGGTGACGCCTAAGGGGTACAGGGTGTCTACTGGAGGGCAACGAAGAAGTCGAGGGACTAGGTAAGGGTGACGGTTGCACGATGATGTGCATGTCCTGAACGCCAATGAACTGTACACTTCAGAACGGTTAAAATGGCAAATTTTATGTTGTGTGTATTTTACTGCAATTTTTTAAAAAAGGTTTAAAAAATGGAGAGGACTTGGGGAGGGACAGGATACCTGATATCAAATACCCAAGGGCCCGTGCAGAAGTGGTCATAAGGCTTGCTCTGTGGGTTCCCAGAGTCAGGCCCCTCAGGACGTCCACCTCCGACAGGGGCTCACATTCCCTGCACATCCACCACACACCAGGCCCACGGCTTCACCAGCACCCGACGTTACTGTCATCCCCATTTCCAGGTGGACAAACTGAGGCCCCCAGCCTCACAGTGAGTGGGGAGCGGGGCACCTGTGCTGTGGCCACCAACGCAGAGAGTGTACTGTAGCTTCACAGAGTCCAGCCTTAATCAAGCACCACTGGCCCCTTCTCGTGTGTGACCTTTGGCCATTTACTCAGCCTGGCTGTGCCTCAGTTTCCTGCCCTGTGAAAACGCATAACACCATCACCAGGCTCCAAGCCTGTTGGGTCGAGGAAGTGAAACCAGGAATGTGCCTGGCGGCTCCTGGCACAGGGCACTCCACACAATTGAGCTCCTTTTTCCCCCCAAAGTGGAAAAAATTACAAAGACAGAGGGAACTATGTCAGCAGGGAGAGAGCTCTGGGTCAGAGGAGGTGAGGAAAAGCAAAGGTACCACTCAGCCAGGACACGTATCAGACGGGGACGGGCCCAGATGCCCTTGAAGCTTCCACCCCTGAACCCTGGCAGGGCTCCCCAGAGTGGGCTCCGCCAGAGGAGAGAAGGGGACAATTCAAGGACGCAGGGATCTTGGGGGGATCGGGGCTGCCCCAAAAAGAAAAGGTGGAGAGAAACGAATGGCTAGGAACAGCAAAAATAAAGTTTGCCAATAAAAATAGCAGTAACTGGGGCTTCCCTGGTGGTGCAGTGGTTGAGAGTCTGCCTGCCGATGCAGGGGACACGGGTTTGTGTCCCGGTCCGGGAGGATCCCACATGCCGCAGAGCGGCTGGGCCCGTGAGCCATGGCCGCTGAGCCTGTGCGTCGGGAGCCTGTGCTCCACAACGGGAGAGGCCACAACAGTGAGAGGCCCGCGTACCGCAAAAAAAAAAAAAAAAAAAAAATAGCAGTAACTTACTCTTTTAGAGCATCCGCACGTGTGCCAGACGCTACGCTAAGCGTTTCACGCAGATTATCTCACTGAGGCCCCACATCTCTGCAGGCAGACGCTCTTATTATCTCGTCTCACTGATGAGAAAGCTGATGCTCGGGTCAAGGAGCGTGCTCAAGGTCACACAGGTGCCGCCGAGCCACGGGCCAGTCCTGAGAGCCGGGCCAGAGAGGCCCGTCACCTGACCGGAGGCGTGACCGCCTTTGGACGCCACGTGCCGGCTCCTGCCCTCTGCTTTCAAGCAGAAGTCCTCCAGAGTCGAAAATCAGCAAGGAGCCCAGAACCTTCTCCCCGCCTCCCCACGGCCAGAAAGCTGAAGCCAGAAGCTGATGTAAGAAGAAATTGTGAGAGGAGGCTGTAAATATTTAAGACATTTTTGTTAAGCAGAGGAAAAATAAAAAGAGGAACTTCTGTTTTCACCAGCTCCATCAGCTTTAGGAGAACACAGGCTGAATCACGTGGCTGCCGAGCGCTCAGCACCCCCCGTGGCTGCCCAGCAGGACTCAGGCTTCCCAGGCGGGCCACAGGCCCACAGCTGACGTGCTCCTCGGCGGCCTGGGGAAGTGAGCCTCCGGCCACCACCGCAGCACAGCCTGCAGGAGCCCAAGAGTTGGCGTGGTGCCCAAGGCCTCCCCTCATGTCCGAGTCCACCCCTAGGACCAGCGGCCCCTCAGGAAAGAGGCTGAGGGGAAGGTGTCCAAGACGACCAGGGACCACCTGAGTGGAGGAGGAGGCGGGTGTGGGGAGACAGTTAGGGACCAGCAGAAAGTGGGCTCCCGCTCTACCTGGTTCTGCACGGTCCCCCCCTCCAACCTTTGGGATGCCGGTCCGCAGCAGGGGACCCATCCATCTCAGCCTAAAGCCACCTCTCGAGGAAACTGAAGACGAAAGAGGCAAATTCTGAAAGGGGTGTTGAGATCATACTGTTTTCTTAAGCTAACATTTAAGGGCTTAGAACGCATCAGAGATGGTGCTAAGCCCTCAACATGGATTATCTCGTTTAACTTTCCTAACGGCCCTACGAGGCGGATACCCCATTGTCACCACTTCAGCGCGGACAAGCTGCGTGCCGAAGGGTAAAGTGACACATCAGTGAGGCTGGAATCAGGATGCAGCCACGCTGTCTGACCTCAGAGCCCACACTCTAAACCACGAGCCTCTACCACTTCCTAAATCAGACTCCCAGGCCCATTCAACCTAGTTCCCGGCCTCAGAGCGTGTCCAGGCTGACGAGGGAAAAGGATAAACGGATCCAATGCACAGGAAAATGACCTGTGACTCTATGTGCACCCATCATTTCAACGGTACCCTGTGTGCATGTGTGTGTGTGTGTGTGAGCATGTGTGTGTGTGTGAGCATGTGTGTGTGTGAGCATGTGTGTGTGAGCATGTGTGTGTGAGCGTGTGTGTGTGAGCGTGTGTGTGTGAGCGTGTGTGTGTGTGAGCATGTGTGTGTGAGCATGTGTGTGAGCATGTGTGTGTGTGAGCATGTGTGTGTGTGAGCATGTGTGTGAGCATGTGTGTGTGCATGTGTGTGTGTAAGCATGTGTGTGTGTGTGTGAGCATGTGTGTGTGTGAGCATGTGTGAGCCTGCATGCACATGCACTGGAGAACCACTGGAATGACTGGGAAGGGGGATGGTGGGAATTTAATGTTAAAATATGATGATGCACAGTAACCAAAAGGTGGAAACAACCCAAATGTCCATCAGCAGATTAACTGGATACACAAAATGTGGTCTATCCAGACAACAGAATACATTATTCAGCCACAAAAGCAAAGGAAGTTCTGACACACACTAAGACAAGTATGAACCTTGAGGACATGATGCTAAGTTACAAAGCCAGTCACAAAAGGACAAATACAATGATTCCACTTATGTGAGGTTCCTAGAGGAGTCATAGCCATAGAAACAGAAAGTGGAAAGGTGCTACCAGGGGCTGGGGGGAGGGATGCAGGGAAGGCATCCAGGAAGACCAGGGACCTCCCGAACGCAGGGGACAGTTAGGGACCAGCAGTAAGCGGGCTCCCACTCTGCCCTGTTCTGCACGGCTTCCCCCTCTGACCCTTGGGACTCCAATCCACAGCGGGACTGGAGGGGGAGTTAGTGTTTAAGGGGTACAGAGCTCCAGTTTCGAATGATGAGAAAGTTCTAGAAATGGCTAGTGGTGAAGGTTGCACAAGAATGTGGAGGTACTAAATGCCACCGGTGAAGGTAAATTTTATGGGTCAACTTGATTGGCCGTGAGGTGCCCTGATTAAACCCTAGTTCTGCACGAGGGTGTTTTGAATGAGATTATCAGGTGAACTGGTGGACTCGGTAAAGCAGACGGTCCTCCCCGATGTGGATGGGCATCACCCAACCCACTGAGGGTCTGAATAGGACAAAACGCGGAGGAAGGAGGGATTCGCCCCTCTTTTTTTCCCTCAATATTTGAGCTGGGCCATCCCATCTCATCTTCTCCTGTCCTTGGAGTAGGATTTACACCACCGGCTCCCTTGGTTCTCAGGCCTTTGGACTCGGACCGAATTTCACCACCTGGGTCTCCAGCTTGCAGATGGCAGATGGTGGGACCTCTCAGCCCCCATAATCACGTGAACCAACTACTTGTAATCGATAAATATATATGTCATACATAGACATAAGTCACCATGCCGGTGGCCAGGATCTGAATCTCTCTGATCCAAAATCTACTTTCTTAACTGCTGCAGGAGACCATCCTCTCTGTACACCTGAATACAACTTCACAGGAAGTCGCACTGGTGAGAGCAAATGTTGCCGTGAAGGCCAGTGTTTATCCAAACAACATGGGTGGGGCCTTAAGTGCCACGTGACATGCCTCGTCCCGACCAATATCCACAAAACACAAACACAAAGGTTGCTCTGAGTCAGGATCACAGGTGTCACAGGTGTTCTCTGGGCTCGCATGGGGGTCAATTTCAATCGTATCATCTACCACAAAACGCTGTCCGAACTGCAACCTTCGCCCTCTCAACTCCTGTGTGCCACGGGGCTGGACCGCTACTACCTAACAGGCCGTGGCAATGCAGCATCATTTTAAATTGGGCTTTCAGAGGCCATTTAAGGCAGGAGCAGAAAATTCATCTATCTGACAAAGCCCATCTAAACTACAGAGAAGAAAAATCAATTTGGATCGCGTGAGTGCAAAGGAACTTCAATTAGGGTTTTCTTTTAATTTAGAGGGAGAAGTAGAAAATGCCTCCTGTCAGGGTGCTCAGGAAATGCGACTGATAAAAATAATACATATTTTTTAAATCATTCTTCAGTTAGAAATTTATAGCCAATTAAGGGAGAAAACTGGAGGGGCAGAGTGTGACCGAGAAGGAAGGAAGAGGGACCCAGGGTAGAGGCCCCGCCCTTGGGGCCCATCGCTGTCCTTGGGAAAGTGCTGGAGATCTTGGGTCCCAGGGCAGGTGAGTCCTATCCATGCAATACGCACCCCACAGTCCCCAGACACTCGAGACTTTTTTATTGTTGTTACTGTTGGTCACTAAAGAAATTTTAGAAATCACAGAAGAACATAAAACAGAAAATAAAAATCACTAATAATCACTACCATTATTAGCATTTGGGGTATATTTCCTCTTGTCTTTTTTCTTCACACTGCAAAAAAATTGGAATTTAGAATATATACACTTTTACATCTTACAGCATTTGCTTGATATTTTTCCATAAACATGATCTAGAATCATTATATATAATTTTTGAAGATATGATTTTTTTAAAGGCTATACAGTTTGCTGTCCTATAACCGTATCAAGATTTACATAACTAATCATCTATTGTTGGGCATTTGGTATGTTTCCAATTTTTAACTATTGTAAGTAATGTTACAGTGAAGATATATATGTATATACACATATGTATCTATGTCTGTACATATATACATATATATGACTAGTTCCTTAGTATAAATTCTAAGGAACAGGGACTTCCCTGGTGGCGCAGTGGTTAAGAATCCACCTGCCAATGCAGGGGACATGGGTTCGAACCCTGGTCCGGGAAGATCCCACATGCCGCGGAGCAACTAAGCCCATGCGCCACAACTACTGAGCCTGCACTCTAGAGCCCGGGAGCCACAACTACTGAAGCCCGCATGCCTAGAGCCCGTGCTCCGCAACAAGAGAAGCCACCGCAATGAGAAGCCCGTGCGCTGCAACGAAGAGTAGTCCCCACTCGCCGCAACTGGAGAAAGTCCGCTCGCAGCAGTGAAGACCCAACATAGCCAAAAATAAATAGATAGATAGATAGATAAATTTATATTTAAAAAAATTCTAAGGAACAGAACTACTGAGTCAGAGAGAATGAATATTTCTCAGGCTACTGATACCAATTTCCAAATGACTACTGAAAATAATTCTAAGCAACACTGCCTTTTCGCAACTCTAGACATGAATGGCACTTATACCTGTGTTTTCTACGTGGACCAGTTTCAACCGTGCTGACGGCTGAATCAGTCCTATGGGCCAGGAACGTCCCACTTCGGTTTTGAAGTGTCTCATCTGCTACTTGCTCATATGCCAGCTGAAATGTGGTCCCAGATCACTCTGGCAGCCCCACCGTTAGCACCAATCACACTGTGTCTCGCATCCGAATTGGCTGCTAACGTGTCTGCTCCTCCACTCTGCTGTAAACTCCAGGAACGGGGCCCTGCTCACCTCTGAATTTTTGGGGCGGCCGCGCCTCGCGACTTGCAGGATCTTAGTTCCCCGACCAGGGCCTGAACCCACCCCCTTGGCAGTGAAAGTGCCAAGTCCTAACCACTGGACCGCCAGGGAAGTGTCACCACCTTTGCATCCGCCCTGCAGAGCTCCCTTCAAATGTGCATCAATGGTTCTCAGGCTGTTCTTTCACATCCCTCCCTAGGAAGTCATACGTCACAGCACTTTCATGTGAGGAGGATCTGAGGTCTTGGGCAAGCCCCTTGCCCTCTGGGGCCTCGGATGCCTCATTTGTAAAACGGGGGTAATGATACCTCCCTCAGAGAGTCACTGGAAGGATTAAGTTGGATAAGTCATGAAAAGTGCTACTAAGCAAGCATGACAGGAACCTAAAAAACACTCAAAAAAACGATAGCTTCTGTTTTAAAAAAAATCATAATACACAACAACAAACCCACCAAGAAATTGCTTAATCCTCTACCCACTGGAGGAGATTAAAGAATCTTACAGCTGTCTTTCTCATCTGAAGCTCATCCAGGTCCTGGATGCCTGGGTAGAGACTCAGGACCCCAGGGACTACACCAAACCCACAGAACCTCAAACCAAGGGTGAAGGAGGTCTGGCAAAGCTGGACTTGGAAAGGCAGGCGGGCAGCTGGTCAGCACGGAGCCACAGAAGCTCTGCACCAGCTGTGCACAAAGAAGAAGGGAGGACAAGCTACTGGGAAACCAAAGAGCAACAGCCTAAGGCCACCCCAAGCCGGACAGGACCCTGGGACACCAAGACCCAGCAGGGCAACGGTTCCCTCCCAAGTTGGAGCCTGGAAGCCGGTGACCGGCACAGGGCCGCTCCCTAGCTGACCCTGACAAATCTGCTATTGTCCATTGAGGGCGGTGGGAGTTGAGTCACCACAGCATTGTCCGACCGCTCTATCAGGAGGAAACAGCTGGACAGACCGACACCAAGTGCAGGAAACCTCCACCTCCACCAGGGCTCCCCTCGGGGGCCCCGCCCTGCTTGGGAGGCCCAGCATCCTGCCTGCCTGTCCCCCCCAACCCCAGGGGCCCCTGGCCAATCCCCACGCACCCACAGCCTGAGCAGACATCTCTATTCCCGACCCCCCTTGCCTGGGGCAAAATACAAGCTCTTTGTGCGGCATCTTGGCAACACTTGTGGGGGGGCGGGGGGGCGAGCGGGGAGGTGGGTCTCCCAGGTTCCACCTGCCAGTAAACAGAAGGCAAGGTGCAGGCAGACGGGCAGTAGACAAACAACAATCAGGCGAATTTGACAAGGACACACCTTGCGGCAGGGAGATGGCTTCTCTCTGGACTGAATGTGAGCAAGCGGACACCAGCTCACCACCACGGCCCAGGACACGGCTGGGGACGAATGTCCCAGCAAAGGGGAATTCTTGCCAACTTCCTCATCTAGAGGCCTGACCGGGGGGCTTCTAGCTCCAGCAGAGGAGCCCAGAATCCCTGCCAGGTTTGCAAATAGCTGGGAAAAGCAGCTGGGTGGTTCAGGGTTGACAGTCAGAGAGCCAAGCCTACATCCTGCCCCTCACACTGCATAGCTGTTGACCTAAGGTGTGAGTTACAGCACGTCCTTAAAGCAAGGTTTGCAAACTCAAACCTGCAGAGGCAGGTAGGACGTGTAAATGAGCAGCTCTGGCCAGACACACAGGCACGTCCCCTGCTGTCAAGACTGGGGGGCGGCGGGGGGGAGGGAGGGAGGGCTCGGGAATGCACAGGTCCCACCCAAAGGTGATGCCTGACACTCAAGCAGCCAGGGGTTGCCCCCTGGCTGGTGTGGGCTCCAGGCAACTAGTCCTCCTCTAATCTCTAAAAAGCCAGAAATCTCTAAGATTGTGAAATCTCTTCACTGTTTAAACGTTGGCTCTAACAAACAACAACATCAACGGGGCAAACAAAATACAACTGCGGCCGGATGTGACCCAGGCGCCAGACTGTAACCTTGGCTCCAACGTTAGCATGTGTAAAGTGGAGGCAAGAGCCCGGCGTGGGGAGGACCAGATGGGGTTAGGCCTGCCCCCTGCCCCGTGACCCCCAGAAAGCACCTGACAAATAGCGGTTGTCCAGCAGCCAGAGCTGGAAGGGCCTTCAGGAAGAACCACCCCAATCTGCTCCGTCTCCTAAAGAGGAAACCTCCAGAGGCCCTGGGGCCGAGCCAAGATCCACAAACACACCAGCGGCAAGAGCCGGGCTGGCCCCGACGCTCGGGCTCTCGCCTACGTCCCACAGACCCCAGCAGCCTCTCCCGGCTCCACTCGGTGTGTCCCAGGTGTCTCCATAACTGTCCCTCACGGGTGTGGCCTCACCAACTGTGATGGGCAGCTCCCCCCAGGTAAGCACGCTGTGCACTCAGCCTCACGCAGGTCAGGGGCCCGGTCACTGTGCCCCGACCAGGTGACCGGTGGCCATGCTGCTTCCCCTCCCCTGCACTGCCGCTCACACTGAGCGGGCTCCGCGGGCTGGCCCCGCGCCAGGCGCTGCCCCTGACCCACCCCAGCCCGAGCTGGGGGGTAAGGGAGGAGGGCACCAAAGGATGGGGTGCCGTCAGCAGGTAGAAAGGCTGAGGCTCAGGTGAGGCGTAAGCACAGAGGAAGGCAGGCCAGAGGCCAGGAGCGCGCCCGGGGCCAGAGCTGGGGCCGGGGCAATGGGAGGAGAGAGGACAAGTGGAAGGAGCGGGTGCCTGGGCTCTGCACCAGCTGGGTTTCTGCCACACCAGGGCACTAACTGGGCAGCTTGTAACCAGCCAGCTTTAACTAGCCGGGTCCCAAAGCACTTGCTGTGTTTGCTGAGGTGAACCAGGGTTGCATCCTGTCCCCGGGCCCTGGGGGTATCCTGTCTGAAGTTGAACTTCCCGGCCCTGATGTCCAGGGGAATGGTCCGGACCATCTCCACGGCACACACGGGAGCTTTCCAACCATCAGCAGCAGAGAAGCACACCTTAGCCTTAAAGAGGCAGTGGGGAAGGAGAGCGGAGGGGCCTGGGCTCCGGGCTCCCTAACAGAGGTTCCAAAGAGGGGAACTGGGAGGGCTGAGGGGGGTTGAGGGGCCACCCGGGACAGACGCCTCACGTGGCAGCCAGCACCAGGCCGTGCCCTTTGGAGGCTCCCCGACTCCCTGCATCTTCCCAGCTGGGAACCCCACATTCACCTCCCCAAGGGTCCCGGAAAATCATAACAAAGCCCAAGGTCATCCTTGCAGCTCAGTCTCTCTCACCTGCTGCGGCTCCCTCTTCTCTCCAAGTCTCAGGGGGCAGGGAGAGAGGGCGGGGAGGCAGGGGACTTGTGGTTAAACACCAGCCAGCGAGGTGAGGGGTGGGAGGGGCGGCAGAAAAGAGAGCACACAAACATCACGTGTTGAGAGATTTCACAACGACGGTCCAGAAAGTCAGAGAGATTCGGGAACTCCACCTCTGGCTTTCCCCACCTGGAAAGAACACAGACTTTGGAATGCCCCAGATGGGCATTTAAATCCCTCCTCTGGCATATTCCACCGTGTGACCTCGGGGTGGGGGAGGCTCATGAGCCCCTGGGGGCCTTGTTTTCCTCATTTCACACAGCAGCTGCCTGGTGCACGAAGGGAAAGCAGCGAGCCTCCTCCTACCGGTAAAGCCTCCTCCGCCCCTTTGTAAGCATCCTGAGGGCAGAAAGCACAGTCCAGTCTGGGGTCAGAGAATGAGCACCTCTGTGCTCGCTGAGAACATTCGTCCGTGACCAACTTTCTCAACGACATCTCACCTGCTCCAGTGTGGACGAGACCACCGAGCTCAGCTCCACTTCCAGACCACGCGGACCCCCGAGGCTCGGCCCTGGGCCCCCAGCTCTCCCACACCGTCAACCAAGATTCTGTCCTCCTAACCGCTTGCCTCGCTTACTAAATGCCACCTGATACCGTTCACACCGTGGAGGCGCTGGCACAAGGAAAGGGAGGGGTGAACGTCTTCCCACAGGTTACAGATGAGGAAACGAGGGCAAGGAAACCAGACTGTCTGCTGCCACCTGGCAATCGGACCAAGGCTGGCTCTCACCGCGATGGCAGGAGGGGGGAGTGAGTGGGCACTAAGGAACCTGAGGGCAAACGCGGTGGGGTTGAGCTGAGGCCAACGTTTTCCCATATTTGTCAATAAATACAGATGATGGGCCCTGTTCTATAAAAAAAAAGAAAAAAAAAGGAGGAATCAGGTAATACCATAGGAAAGGTCGGCGAGCATCCTCATCGCCGCCACTAACAGCTGCAGTGCTTTCCATCCGCTTTCTAGACGCTTGACCTGTGTTAACTCACTTAATATTTATAATAACCTTGTGAAGCACGTCCTTTATTATCCCATTTTACAGAAGAGAAAAGGTCTTAAAGAGCCTGCCCAAGGTCGCACGACTGCGGAGGGGCGGCCAGGGTGTGAACCAGGATGCACACAGCCCTAACCGTCTCCTGTGGTACCTCTCAGCACACAGGCCCACCCCACTAACCGCCCAAGCCCTGAGCTGCCCCACCGGCAGCCGGCCTGCAGGCCCCGAGGTTCCTGTACCTGCAGCAGCTGCCCCCAGGCTGCTCCCTCCAGCGGCAGGAGCCGGGACTCATATCTGCAGCATGGGCTTCCCTGCTGCCTCTGCTTCCAGGCAGGGATGAGACCCAGGAGAAGCCAGGGGCCAGGATGCTACCCGGATATTCTGTTCCCACTGACTCAGAATCCCAGGAGAACAGACAGACGGGGGAATTTCTGAATGAGTAACTAACCACAGAAGAATACAGTTATGTCATTCAGTCAGGAACATAGTTAGGGATGGGCTTTCAAACAACCAGGCCCGGGGAGTGGGAAATGCTGCCTCATTGCTGCCGCCCAGGGCAGAGCTGGGCCACCTGTGGGTTTCCAGACGCCGCTGATTACATAACTGCAAGGTCTGTACCCCATGGGCAGCAGCAGAGGGACTGATGGACACATGTGGGTTCCTCCCACCAAGAGAAGAGAGACGTCTTAGAATACAAAAATCAGACGGACAAATGATGGAGCGCTGATTCCTCTCCCTTCCCGTGTTGTTTTTGCTGAATTGCTTTTATCATTGGGCTTTGATCACCATCTCCCTCCAGCAGCTTACAAAACCAAGCCCAAGAAGTGTATCAATGGCTCTGCCCCGTTAGGACAGACGTGGTGACAGGAGAGGTGACAGTGGGGAAAACTCAAACTCCCCAATCACAAACCCTTTGGGCAGAGCGAGCTGCCCTGTGACACCCATCAGGGAGCCAGATGCTGTAGGTGGCCAGGGCTGCCTTCCTGGACGGAGCTTGGAAAGCGGGATGGGGAGACCGGGCAGGCTTTGGCTGGAATTTTATTTTTTCCATAATTTAGAATGAAGTTATCTTTCCCGCTCGAGCACTTCCTCCCATAAAACCGTCCTCGCGGGAAAGGTGAAGCTCTGTCACCCTCTAGGCTTACAATTCATTCTGGCACTGAGTGTGTGGATCTCCAACGGGGAAGGCTCGGGCCAGGCCAGGAAACAACAAACGGCTGGGATGCGGCCAAAGGCGGCCACGGGGCGGTGGGGTCTAGGGATGGAGTTATCGGCGGGACAGCTGGTAGAACTGGAGAGGGGACGGAGGGTAGCTGTCGTCCGATGCTCCCGCCTTGCCATGAGGACGAGGCGGCAGGCTCGTCCTCGGCTCTGCCGGCAGAGGCATGGCCATAGCATGGCTCCAGAAAGGCAGGGATGAAGACCAGACTGCCAAGCTGTGGGCTGGGGTGAGGGGTACTCATCCCTGTCCCAGCAGAGGCTGGAATCCACCAGACCGGAGCCCAGTGCGAGGCGTGAGTGGGGAGGATGACATGTGAGGACCTCCCCCTCCTCTGAGTGTCCCTGTGGTTACCTGGCAACAACCGTGCACCCTGAGGAGCTGCGTGGCCTCAGGAAGGGCAGGTTCTGTTTCCCGGGTTTTATTATTACCATTTATTAAGTGCCTGGGATTATGCTCTGCACTGCACGTGCATCGCCCTGTTTAATCTCCACCATAACCCTGAAGACAGATGCTATGCCTGCCACACAGTAGGTGCCCAGTAAATATCTACTGAATGAATGATGAATGAGTGAATCCTTTTCCCCAACGAGAAAACTGGAGCCTAAAGAGGATAGGCATCTTGTCAAGGGTCCAGCAGCCGGGCAGCAGCAGAGCTGTCAGTGAAGCCTGGCTGAGCCCCCAGGGTCTGCATCCTGAGCCACTGCACTGTTCCCTGCGGCCCCTGCCTCGGTCTTCAGAGACCCTTAAAGAGTTGGTAGCTGTGACCAAATGTGACAAGTGCATCACTAAGAGGCATCGGGTTTTGTTTTCCAAATACGCTGTAATAAGCATGCATTGCTTTTACAAAAGAAAATAACAAAACTTATCAAAATGTTCCTGTTCAGCCCACAATCTCACAACCAAAGGTGGTGTGTCCATTTAAGAACTAGTTGGCCAGTCAAAAAGAAAGTTAAAAAAATGTTCAAAAAATGCAAATAGAGTTGTCTGTGAGGACGGGGGAAATTGGAACGCCCGCACATGGCTGGTGGGAGTTGTCTGTGAGGACGGGGGAAATTGGAACGCCCGCACATGGCTGGTGGGAGCTGTCTGTGAGGACGGGGGAAACTGGAACGCCCGCACATGGCTGGTGGGAGTGTGAATTGGTGCAGCTGCTTTGGAAAACAGTCTTGTGGTTCCTTAAGACGTTCAGCATTCAGTCACCATGTGATCCAGCAATTCTACTCCTAGGTGTTTCCCCAAGAGAAATGAACACACATGTCCACACACACACAAAATTGTATATGCATGTTCATAGCAGCATTATTCATAACTATCAAAAGTGGAAACAACCCAAACGTCTGTCAACTGATGAACAGATAAGGACAATCAAAATGTGGTATGTCCGTGCAGCAGAATATGATTCGGCCTTAAAAAGGAATGAAATTCTGATACGTGCCATCACATGGATGAACCTTGAAAATCCCACGCTACGTGAAAGAAGCTAGTTACAAAAGACCACATAGAGTACGATTCCATTTCTATGAAGTGTCCAGAATAGGCAACTCTATAGAGACAAAAAGGACATTAATGATTGTCTAGGGCTGGGGAGCGGGTAGAAACTGGGGGGAAGAGGAGAGATGCTAATGGGTACAGAGTTTATTCTGGGGGTGTTAAAATGTTCTAAGATTGATGGTGATGATGGTCACACGATTGAGAATCTGCTGAAAGCCACTGAACTGTACACTTTAAATGGGTGAATTTTATGGTAGTGAATTATGTGTCAATAAAGCTGGGGTTTTAAAATATTTATTTATTTATTTCGCTGCACTGGGTCTTAGTTGTGGCACGCGGGATCTTTAGTTCTGGCATGTGGGATCTTTTAGTTGCGGCATGAGGGATCTAGTTCCCTGACCAGAGATCGGACCCGAGCCTCCTGCACTGGGAGCGTGGAGTCTTACCCGCTGGACCACCAGGGAAGTCCCTAAAGCTGTTCTTTTAAAAAAAAAAGAACCAGTTGCCTATCTTCCTTAATTTTAACAGATTACAAGGAATCTGATAAGGGGTAGAGATCATGACGTTAACTGACTGGAAGGCCACAGCTCGTAATCTCACTACCTCTTGCCCACGGCCAAGATTTCATTCAGTCATTCAACAAACATCTATCAGTCAGTCATTGAACAAACATCTATCGAGAACCTACTATACGCCATGCATCAGGCTACATCGGAGGTCAATAAACTGCAGCCCACAGGCTGAATCCAGCCTTCGCCTGTTTTTCTACAGCCTGCAAACCAAGAACAACTATAGCATTTTTATGAGGTTGGAAAAAAATCAAACGTCAGATAATATTTCCCAACATGTAGAAATTATGTGAAATTCAAATTTCAGTGTCCATAAATAAATTTTATTGGAACGCAGCCACTCTCACTCGTGTTCGTGTAGTCTCTGGCCACTTCAGAGCTAAAGGGCAGAGGTGAGCAGCTGCAGCAAAGACAAGATGGTCTGCAGAGCCTAAAGTATTTACAACCAGGTCCTTTACAGACACTATTTACCAGCCCCTGCGCAGATGCTGGAGATCTAGGGGAGAGAAGAGAGGAGCAGTCACGGTCAGGGCCTCTGTTCTTGTCTGTCCATGGCCCCAACAGCCAGACAGCCGGGCTCTGAGGACCACACACTGAGTGCGTGCGGTGAGCACAGAACAAGGCGGCCGACCAGGCCTGCTGCAGGCAGGCTTTCCTGGGAAGGACTGGCCTCTGAGACCAAGAGGAGCAGGAGAAGTGGCGTGTGCAAGGCCCTGGGGCAGGGGCACGCAGCCCACCGAGGGTCCAGACGAAGGCCGCTAAGGCTGGGCGCCGAGTGGAGGGCAGGGCCTGCAGGCAGCACCAGAGTCTGTGCTCCCCGAGGTCCATCTCCTCCCGCCCCTTCTCCCCTCCCTGCTCCTCCTCTCCCCTCTCTCCCTCTGGCGCCTCTTCCTTTCTCCCCCTCCTTGCCCCCTCGCGCCCCAGGCATTCCCTAAGCCGTTACCTGGCTTAGCTTTCTCCGTGGCACTTAACTCTACCTGCTACGCATGCATCTGCTTGTTCACCAACCAGTTCTTACACTAGAATCCGAGCTTTATGAGGACAGGAACTTTGTTGTTTTTTTTTCACTGCTGCATTTCCAGCACCATGACCTGACCTAGAGTCGGCTCTCATATAAATATTTGCAGAATAAATGCAAACACACAACTCTTAAAGAAAATTTAAGGGCTAAATTCCTTGATTTGCAACCTTGGGCAAGCTATTTCTTTAGGGCTCGGTCTCCTGGTCTGTAAGATAAAAATAATAAAGGTATCTACTTCACGGTAAATAAGGTAATGCACATAAATGTTGATTATTACTGTCATTATCGTCCTCTTGTGTTACTTGTCTATTTTGTGTCACACGTTAAAGGGGGAGTTTTTAAAACCTATCTCATTTAATTCTCATATAAGCCCCATGAGATAACTTCTATTACAAATTCCCTCTGGACAGATGAGGAAACTAAAGCTCTAAGACACTAGGTCAGCGGTCCAAGGTCACACAGTAAGCCACAGAATTAATATTCAAACTAGCACCATCGGGCTTCCAGGGCTATGCCCCTTCCTCTATACCCAGCTGCAAAGTGAAAATGCCCGAGGAGGCTGGGGAAAGGGAGCCGGCATGTCCTGGAACAGCTGGGGAGCCCTCATGAAGGAAGCACCCTGTTCTGAAGGACTAAAAGGACGCACATGAGCAGAAGAGTGGGTGAAAGTCATTCTAGGTCAAAAAACAGAAAAGGCGGTGGGGGCAGTTCTTTTCAACAAGAAGCGTACACTGTCCACTGTCGTAATACAAACAGGAGAGGACAATGGTGGCCTCACAGGGCTGGCACTTGGGTGAAACCTTAGATGCATCTGGTCGGACCGCTTGTTTCACAGAATGAGAAACAAAGGCGCGGTGAGTTGGGGACGCCGTGAAAGCTGTGCCCACGCTGACACTTCATCCTTATTCCTACTCGTCTCTTCCCTTCAAAAATCACAGGAGTACACGCTCACTACAGCCGGAGAAACACTCCAAACAAGAAAAGTGTTCCCTGTGTCCCCACCACCAGCCACAGCTATGTCAGTTTCACATCCACCAGGCTCAGGGTCACAGGGATCAGCTCGCATCTCAGAACAGAAGGGAACCTGCGTGAACTGTGCTTCTGTTTCCATTTCTGTTACCAAGTCTGTCTGCAGTTCGTCCATTTGCTCACTCATTCACTCAGCCGGCGATTACTGAGGGTCTCACACAGACCCGGCCCAGTTCCAGTTACTGGGATTCTGCAATGGACACACACGATAAAATAATCTTTCATTCCTTCCCCACGAAGGCTGAAGACACTGGTTTGTTAAAAACAAGTGGGGGCGGGACTTCCCTGGTGGCGCAGTGGTTAAGAATCCGCCTGCCAATGTAGGGGACACGGGTTCAAGCCCTGGTCTGGGAAGATCCCACATGCCACGGAGCAGCTAAGCCCGTGCACCACAACTACTGAGCCTGCGCTCTAGAGCCTGCGAGCCACGACTACTGAGCCCGCGTGCCACAACTACTGGGCCCGTGAGCCACAACTACTGAAGCCCACACGTCTAAAGTCCATGCTCTGCAACAAGAGAAGCCACCGCAGTGAGAAGCCCACGCACCGCAAGGAAGAGTAGCTCCCGCTTGCCGCAACTAGAGAAAGCCCACGCGCAGCAACGAAGACCCAACGCAGCCAAAAATAAATAAATAAACAAACAAACAAACCAGGAGGCCTGATGAAAAGTCTGCTTTGGGAGACCTCCCTGGCGGTCCAGTGGTTAGGACTTCGCGCTTCTACTGCAGGGGGCACGGGCTCGATCCCTGGTCAGGGAACTAAGATCCCACAAGCCGCGCAACATGGCCAAAAAAAAAGTCTGCTTTAGAAAGAGCTCCCCCCGCCCAGATCTCCTCTCCCACACCATCTGGCAGGTGACCGTGGCCGTGCCGCCCCACCCCGGGGGGGTATTCTTTGCAGGGGCAAAGGCAGAAGGTCTGTGGACTGGGGACACCCAGCACAAGGCATTACGTTGAAAACAGGGGATTCAGCTGAAGCGCAGAAGGCCGAGATCCCTGCCCTCTTTCCATTAGTTCCCAGGTAGGTTAGAATATTCTTCTCTAGGGAATCTAACAGCTCAGGAGAAAATACCGAAGATGTTAACTTACTGGGTTCCTAAATGAAACAGGCCAACCAGGTTACCCTACGTGAGGCCCAGAGTCCACAGGATCCTCCTGCCACAGACACACACACAGACACAGACACAGACACACACACACACACACAGATGTGCACGCACACACACATACACGCACACACATGCATACATACACACATGTATACACACGCGCACACATGCACACAGATGCACGCATGCATACACATGCGTGCACACATAGATACACATACACATGTGCACGCACACATGCACGCACACCTTAATGCCCCATTAAGGTACGCACAGACACACATACACACACACACACACACACACACACACACACACCTTAATGCCCCACACACATGTAACCAGACTACAAGGATCACCAGACTTCAGGAGAAAGCCTGTCACAGGAAAGACAGAGAAAAAGCACACACACACTTTATAAGAAATGGTGAGGAAGAATCCTCCCATTTAGTCTTTTTTTTTTTTTTTTTTTGCGTTACGCGGGCCTCTCACTGTTGTGGCCTCTCCCGTTGCGGAGCACAGGCTCCGGACGCGCAGGCTCAGTGGCCATGGCTCACGGGCCCAGCCACTCCACGGCATGTGGGATCTTCCCGGACCGGGGCACGAACCCGCGTCCCCTGCATCGGCAGGCGGACTCTCAACCACTGCACCACCAGGGAAGCCCTCCCATTTAGTTTTAATGAATAAAAGTATCATTAATAGCCTCAGAGAAGTAAGAGGCGATGCTGCATCCATGAAAACAAAACAAGATGCTATAAAAACAAAAAATGTATATTTAGAAAATATAAGAACTCTTAGACATTAAAAATATACTAATTAACATGAAACCCTCAACAGAAGCCTAGAAGATAAAGCTGAAGAAATCTCCCAGACTTCCCTGGTGGTGCAGTGGTTAAGAATCCACCTGCCAAGGCAGGGGACACGGGTTCGATTCCTGGTCTGGGAAGATCCCACAAGCCATGGAGCAACAATGCCCATGGGCTACAACTACTGAGCCCACGTGCCACAGCTACTGAAGCCCACATGCCTAGAGCCCATGCTCCGCAGCAAAAGAAGCCACCACAATGAGAAGCCTACGCATACTCTTGTAACGAAGCGTAGCCCCCGCTGGCCGCAACTAGAGAAAGCCCACGCGCAGCAACAAAGACACAATGCAGCCAAAAAGCAAAAAAAGCAATCTCCCAGATTTCGCAGGGGTTGGGGGGAGTGCAAGTAAGGAGAAAGAGAAAGACAATAAAATTGTAAGACTAATCCAGGAGATTCAATATCCAAATTCTAGGAGCTCCAGAGGAAAGAAGAGAGAAAACGAAAGGAGCAAATCAATGAAGTCATTTAAGAAAATTTCTCAGCACTAAATAATGGGTGTTTCAAGACTGACAGGTTCCAGGGAGCCCTGGATGGAAACATATCCACACTGAGTCATGTTACTTCTGAAGTTTCAGAACAGCAGCCAAAGCGGAGACTTTTACACGCAGAACACTAGAGATTCCAGAGAGAAAAACTGTGTCACCTGCCAAAGATTAAAACTGGAACATTAGACAGTAACCTTGGAACTTAAGCAATGATTTGCACACAAAAAAGATCCCTAGCCTAGAACCCTACAGCAAGCCACAGGATCAGTAACACGCAAGCGTGGAAGGAATATTTTCTCAGATCCGTGAGGCCAACGAAGGTTCGCAGAGCACCTCCTGCGCAGTGCATGCCTTTCCCTTGCGGTGCACGCACTGGATTACCACCGGCCCATCCCCTAGACGAGAGCCCAGAGGCTGTGTCTTATTCCTCCCCGTAGCCTCAGCACAAGATGTTATGGGGTTACCCAAGAAAGGGGAGGTGGGGGGCACTTAGCGAAGGGAAGTGACCCTAAACGGAATCCTCGGGGATAAGGACCCACAGCACCATGCGGTCCGGGCAGCAAGAACACAAGCCGGGGCTGGGGACCCGTCACAACCCATCAGCTTGCTGGCCACAGACAAGAGTTCTAGCTGGCAGGGGAAACTCAAGCCAGGAATGAACAAATCCACGCGCAAGTAGCGCTGGTGATGTTACCAGGTATCTGGGTTTGTTTTAATCAGCTTTTCTGGAACAAGGTGATATATGAGTCGATGAGATACAACCAATCTGAGCATGAAGAATGGGGACAGTGAGGCAGAAGCCTGGCTCCGGGTGTGACCTAAGGGTCCCTGGAGCAGTCTGGCAGCCCCACAGGGCACAGGCCACCAGGACACCAGTGTCTGAAACACAAAGGGGAAGTTGGACCTTACAACAAGCACACGGAAGCCCCGGAGGGAGGGCACCTGGGCCTGGGGGCTGCCCTGGGCCAAGGAGGCCCTCTCTCCTCACCCCTGCCCGTGAAAGCCAGAGCTCGGAGGCTCAGAAACATCCAGGCCCAGAGACTGGGAACGGAGGCCCGGCCACCTGGCTGGTCCGCCCAGCCAGCTGGGAATCCAAGCCCCGTCTCCAGGCCCCTCCCACCCCTTCAGTCCCGCCTGGCCAAGCGCAGGTTCTCACGAGGATGTTCCCTTGCTGGATTTCCAGGTGGGAAGAAGCCGCCATGGAGGAGCCGCAGCCTGGCACCTGCTCCAGGCGGCTCTTGGGAGAGGCCCCCTCCCCCATGCCCGCCCCGAAGGAGGCGCTGGAGCCTCAGTGGATTCCCACGGCCCCTCGACGCTTTCCTGCTCTGCAGCAGTGGCGGCTCTGAAATAGAAGTAAAGTCAGGGGCCTGCCTGCTTGGCTTCTGAGGCTGGTAACCCGCTGGGATCCGAGCAGCCAACAAGGAGCCTTTCCTTCCTGAAACAGCCCCGGCCCCGAAAGGGCGCTGAACAGGGCGCCCTCCTCCCAGCCCCACCGAGGTCTGGCTCTGCCAAAGGCGTACGTTCAAGGTGAGGGACTGGGGGGTACATGCAGGGGGCCCGGCGGAGGGGCCGTCTCCTCCCCGTCCAGAGTCTCCCCTCTTCCCACGGCCAGTCCCCTCCTGGCTGGTTCTACAGGGCCTGTTACTCATCACAGACACAGCACCTCCCAGCTGAGGCGTCCCCTCTGTCTCTCCAAGGTGAACTCGAGGCACGAGTGGAGAAGGCGAAGGGCTGGGGCTGTGAGGACCCGCTGCTGTCACAAACTCTCCTGCCAGATCACCTGCAGCTGGGGTCCAGCCGCTGACGTGCGCTGTGGGCAAGCACGTGAGCAGGCATGCAGGCGCGTACAGAGCACGAGTGTGAACCAGCACGTGAGTAAGCCGTATGCAAGCGTGCGCGTGCATGCTCCGTGTGCGTGTGCATGCGGGGGAGGGTGCAGACAGTGAGTGTGTGAGAACAGGAGACGTGCGTGCACGGGGACCTGTGCAGAGAGCGGGCCCCGAGTCCCCGAGGCGCCGCTAGGTAAGGGCAGGGCGTCCCACCCCAGCCCCCCTCCCCCAGGTTCAGACACCGAAGCGCAGGGTAAACGCAAAAGGAGCGGCCTTCCCCCAGTCCAGAAGCCCCCGTTTCCCACCAGCTCACCTATGCCCTCGCCCCTCCTCGAGGCCAGCTGCACCCGGCCTGGGCCTCTGGGTTCCCTCTTCTGCTCCCACACCAGCTTTACTCTCTGACCCCGATTTTCCACCCTGCAGCATATTTTTTTTAAAAACAAGGAAAAATCCCCCTCGCTTCCTTCAGGAGCAGTAAATTAGAGGATTACAGAAGTGACATTCTGCAAGTGATCTGAACTACCCGGAAGACGAGGTGGATAAAATACAGGGCATTTTGGCCCAGATTCACTCAGAAAGAGAGGGAGGGTCTGCCTCCAGGGAGGGGGGACCATCTGCAGTGGCCGCCCGCCAGCCTCGGGCTGAGCCCTGATCGGCAGCAGAAAGCCCAGGCCTCTAAGTCACAGGGCTTATCTAACATGCCAAACACAAGACACGGGGTCCCTGCGGGCCCAGAGAGGCTGCTGTCTAGAGTCGGGGCACAGACGCCACTCCCCAAGCTGCCTTCCCTCATCTAGAAGCAATCTGTCCCACCCTCCAGCAAACACTGAGGTAAAGGGGAGAGCCTGCCCCACACCCCTGCTGGCTGGCCAGCTGAACAGCTGAGAGCGGCCAGAGAACAGGCACAGGGCAGCCTGACCCTGACCCCAGACGCTTGTGCCGTCCTCCTAAGCAACCTGTCCCTTCGCCCCTGAAAACCGGACAACAGTCGAGAGCACAAGCTTTGGAATCAGGCTGTCCCCAGCTGGCAGCTGCTCCAGCAGCCGGCTCTTGGTTTCCTCCTAAGGAAGATGCAGGTAACGTCGGTCGTCGGAAGGATCCAATGGGACGTGCACGCCCGGGGTCTGCCTGGTGCCCAGCACACAACACGCACTGGATAGACAACAGTTACTGCTGTTCCTTCTGCTGCGCGCTCAGCTGACTACACAACAGCCACCACGGTCCTTCCGAAATGAAACGCAGGTCCGTCTCCTTGATCTAATTCCTCCAAAGGCGCCCACCTTGCCCACCATAAAAGCGACAGCCCTCAGAATGGCCCTCAAGCCCCTGTAGGGTCTGAGTCCTGTGACCTTTCCCTTGCTCCCTTCACTCAGCTGTACTGGGCTCCAACAAGCCTCACACGCTCCTGCCGCAGGGCCTTTGCACCTCCTGTTCTCTCGGCCCTGGGATGCACCTCCCCCAGATATCTCCAGGACTCACCCACCTCTTCTTCCCTCTCTGATGAAATGTCACCTCCTCAGGAACGCCTTTCCTAAGGACACTGTTTAACCCATAATACCTGCCCCCCGCCCCTTCCTCCCACCCCCTTCCCTATCTCACTCTGACCCATAACATTTGTCACTATAGATGTTAGTTATTTGCTTATTGTTTGTCTCCCCCTCCAAAACATAAGCTCTTGGGGTCATGGATTTTTCTTCACTCCTGCATCCCCAGAGCCTAAACAGTGCTGGCCCCCAAACATTTGTGGGATGAATGAGTCTCAGGACATTTAGGACAGCCCCACTCGGGGGCTGCCAGTCCTTTAAGGCTTAGTGGCCTCCTCTAGAAAAAAAACATGCTCGTTCTAGCCACTTCTCAAGGTCGTTGTCAGGAGGAAACGACAGGTAAGGTGATTTCTGGGAATATTCTTTGGTGCTTTCACAGTGGGGCGCCCTATAGAAATGGAAGACCCCCAAATTATTTATCCAGCACCAACTGAATAATTACTTATTCAGTCCCGGGGTGGGGACCCTGAGTGCTAACAGGACACCACAGAGAGGGGTTTACACAGACAGTCCTTGCCTCCAAGGACCAGTGTGAGGCCCTCGGACCCGCGGGCACGCGTGGTGCTGTTCACCACAGAATCCCTTGCGCACGGCAGGTGCCCAGTAAATGCCTGGCAGAGCATAAATGAGAAAGTCCCACATGGATAACCACACAGAGAATAGAAAGATCAACCACACAAAAATCCTCAGTAAAATATCTGTTGACCTAAAGCAGCACGTAGACAACAGCTACCACAGATAAGACTGACAGAAATACTGAATACATTTTTATTATCTTCACAGCAGAGGCAAATGTGTTCCAAGGCAGAAGTCAGGAATTGATGCAAAAAGCCACGGGGAATGGACAACAAGTTCGGGAAACTTCTTTCTAGTGAGTGCATTTCAAGAAGGAGGCCAAAATCCTGCAGACCATGACAGAATGCGCTCCATCCATATTAGCTGTGGTTACGCCATTGCTTGTTTTTTTGCTTTTGTTTTTTATATACCATTGCTTTTATTATGGTCCTGGCACCCTCCAATGGAACAAGCAGGAAACGAGACAGAACACTCAGGTTTCCCATCGAACAGTGAGAGGCCCGGGCGCACCGCTTCCCGCTGAAGCACCTCTGGAGTGCAGCGCGGCCCAGCCATGGGGATGAAGGGCCGACTCCATTCGGTCATCAAGGGCTCCTGAGTGCCTGCTTTGTGCCAGACGCCGTCTGGGCACTGGACAGACAGAACGCACACAGAGTGATGCACCTCCTCTCCCTGGGCCCCCTTTCCAGGGCGCGCGGGCTTTGTGAGCCCGAACGCAGGCAGGTGCCAGCCCTCCAGGTACACCGGTCTCCAAAGAACATTCCCTCTCCGTTAAGGGAGAAAGGATGCTCATTCACAAAGGGTTCTGAGCACTGGCTGAGGAGGAGGCCAAGCCCACACTGCTCGGGTTGGTGAAAGCTGCTCTGGGGACCCAGCAGCCTCGGACACGAAAGAAAGTCCTGCAAACGGGCCATCCTCCAGCTCCCCGGAGAGCCACTGTTCCTCCCATCTCGCAAAGTAAGAAACGGAGCCTCCTGCAGGTCAAACTGGTCTGGAGGCCAAGGCTAAGAGGGCCAGAAAGTCCCCAGTTCAAGAGCGCTCCTTATGCCCATGGTGGTGCCTGGCTCGCCCGGTGGGGGAAGGGAGCGGTGCACCAGGAGAGAGGCTCCCGGAGCTCAGGCCTCTCACTCGGGGCACAGCCCAGCACTCGGCTGCCAGGAAGATCTCTCTTTCTTTCTTTTAAGAACTCTCTTTCTGCAAAGCCCTTGCCCCAGAGCCTGCCCAGCTGTGACCGCTTACAAGCGACCTGACCGGGCTCCTTCCGTACAGAGGTGGGACAACAGCCTCGGGGAAGCAGGAGACAGGCCCTTGGCTTAGGACCCCTTCTGAGCTGTCCCCCTCCCCTCCCCCAAAGCCACCAAGCCGCAGCCCCGCCCGTCCTTCCTGGGCTGCATCCTTAGAAAGGGGAAAAGGCAGGTGCTTGAGGATTCCCTTGAGAATCTGCCAGGACCACCGTTAAACAGGCCTCCCCAGCATCTTCAACCTGGGGGTGAAACCTCCCGGGCACTTCCAGTCCAGGGAGGAGAGGCCCCACGGAGGAAGAGACCCAAGACCCAGAGCAACAAGCCAACGAGCAGGCAAGAGCGGAGGTGCCTGTGCAGAGCCACGTTCGCCAGCACGGGAAGGGCTGCAGCAAGGCCGCCAGGCTTCACTGCGCGGGAGGCTCACAGTCACCCTGCCTCAAAGGCACTGTGTGTCCAGACACAGGAGACAATGGGACGAGGCGCTGACACAGGGCCGGCCCGGATCAATGCGGTGCCAGGCAGGCTGAAGGGGGATGACGGGGCCCAGCACCGGCAGCGGGAGGCCACTTCCGCAGGGGCCCCAGACGAGGCCCGGCGATGGAGGCTGCAAGGAGTTTCACAAGAGTAGTAAGGAGCATGTTTCAGGTGTGTTTTCTGAACACGCTTGCACAGGTGCGTACATGCGTGCGTGCGTGCGTGTGTGTGTGCGTGGGATGCAGAGTTGCGAGGGCGGATGAATCAGGGGCTCAAAAGGAGGAGTAACATTTAACCTCATTGAGTAGAAAAGTATCTTAGAGAGTATCTCGTGTAACACTGTACCTACTCTTCATCCCAACAAAATCCCGGGTCACTATCAGTCTTTGCTTAAACCCCAGCAGTGATGGGGAGCTCACTACCTCCCAAGGTAGCCCATTCCTCCTCTGCCGGATGGCTCCAGCTGTTAGGAAGTTCTTCCTGGAGCTGGGCCCACGTCTGACCTCCCTGAATCCCCTCCCCCATGGGTCCTAGGCACCTGGGTATTTAGGCTTTGAAGCCACAGGACATGTTTACACCCTCCTGTCCACATCAATCCTGCCCACGTCAGGAGGCCATTACTGTGCATCCCCTCCCTTCCCATAACACTCCATAAAAATAGCTTCCAGACAAAAGGAACATTCCCAAACCCTTCACCCAGTCCCCATGTGGTGTAGTTTCCACCATCTTAGTCACCGTCCTCTGATGAATTCAGAGTTGCCAGTATCCCAACCAGAATTAACAAAACCCAGATGCAGATGTGCTATAAGTCGCACAGAGCACGAAGTGTGAACCTCATGCCCAGGGCAGCATTGTTTTCCTTAGCAACCACGCGGCACAATTAGCTTATAGTTTCTTCCGATTTATTCATTTGGTCCACAAACAGGAGCTGTCTCCTATGTGCCGGGCACTGGGCTAGGTACAAAGGATGTTAAGGGAAATACCGTATCACCTTTGTGCTCAGGGAGACAGCCTGTGTGGAGAGATAAAAAAACAAACCAGATGAAACACGGGGGAAAGAACACACAGCTAATGGGGTTTTTCCCGTAGGAAGGCTGACTAGAGACACCTGCCCCAGAGGGTAACGATGCCCAAGGTGAGTGTTCCAGTAATGCAAGCCTCAGATTACAGCCACGGTGAAGTGACAGGGACTGGCTTCACCCCTGCCCCTTAAACGACTAAAGAGCTGGACAGAAGGCACGAAACAGATGCTTCAGACACTGGACAGCAGGCAGCACTAGACTGTAATCCGTGAGAGAAGGAAACACAAGAGGGAGTCCCACGAGGGCCAAGCTTACTGCCCGGAGGCAGCATCCACACAGCAGCTGAGGACAAGGAATCCACACGGGGTCCAGTGGTCCCACCGAGTTGAGGAGACAGAAATTGGAGTTCACAGAGATAGAATTTTTAGGGCAGAACTTTGGAGAGAAGGGGACTGCACAGAGAGGGTGCTCCGGAGAAGAGTCCCCTGGCATCTCCAGCTGACCTACACAAGTGTAGGGTAAAACACCACAAGCCTGGGAACAGAACCAACAGAAAGCAACGGGCCAGCCAATCTGCGGAGCTCACTCAGGGCCACATTCCTACCAACGAGAGCAGAAGAGCTCACGACACACAAGGCACTGGGTAGAGTCCTCAGAGGGTGGTGCCTCGGTAGTGAAGCTACATTAGCCCTAGCCCGAAGGCTGGACGCACCCTAACAAAGCTTACAAGCAAGCCTCGGACATATTAAACCAATCCCAAGCGGCTAAGATGCATGCCAGAATAAAGGCCAATACTATTTGAAGGAATGTAACAAAATCCAGCAACGCTCCATTGACAACGTCTGGCATCCAATCAAAACTTAGCAGGCATTCACAGAAGTCGAAAACTATGAGCCATAACCAGGAGGAAAAGCAGTCAATGGGACAGACGCAAACATGACAGATGATGAAACCAGTAAACAAGGGTGAAAAAATAGGACAGACGCAAACATGACAGATGATGAAACCAGTAAACAAGGGTGAAAAAATAGGACAGACGCAAACATGACAGATGATGAAACCAGTAAACAAGGGTGAAAAAACAGGACAGACGCAAACATGACAGATGATGAAACCAGTAAACAAGGGTGAAAAGAAACAGGAATTGTATGTTCCATAAGCACAAGAATGCAGAGGAAAACATAAGCTTGGTGTGAAGAGAAATGAAAGATATAAAAAAAGACTCGAATGGAACTTCCAGAGATGAAAAACCCAATATCTGAAATGAAAAATACACTGGATGGGACTTATTAACATTGGATTAGACACTGCGGAAGAAAAGATAATTGTACTTGAAGATATTAACTCTAGAAACTATCCAAGACGAAGCACAGAAAGAAAAAAGATGGAAAAAAATGAATGGAACTTCAGCAACCTACAGGACAACATCAAACAGTCTAATATACACATAGTGGAAGTTCTAGAAAGAGAGGAGAGAGAAGGGGGAACAGAAAAATACTTGAAGAGGGAATTCCCTGGCAGTCCAGTGGTTAGGACTCTGGGCTTCCACCCAGGGGCCCAGGTTAGATCCCTGGTTGGGGAACTAAGATCCCGCAAGCCGTGCAGCACGGCCCAAAAAAAAAAAAAATTCTTGAAGAAATCATGGCTGACTGAGTTTTCAGATTTGGTAAAACAATGCTCATAAGAGAAAAAACCATGCAGGATAGGAGGGGAGTTCCAAGCCAGGCAGACAATGACAAGGACAATGGGAAATGAGAACCCGTGTGGAGGGCGTTACACAGACAAACGGGACATAGTGGCCCCAAGTGGGTAGCAGTGAGGCTGGACACTGCTCCAGGTCACTGCAGACTCTGCAAGCCTCACTCAGCCCCTCGGACCTCATCTTGTAGGCCAAGGGGCAACCACCTCAACCTGGACAAGGGCAACTATTTTCTTAAACCTAAAGTCTGACTTTGCACAAGCAGGAGGGTCCAGAGAACAGAAGAGAGGTTTGAGGCCCAGCTGTGACATCTGAGCCCTGAGCCTGTCCCCATGGGGATGACTCAGCTGAGATGTCCACCCTTGGACCACCCCTTTGGAACAAAGAGCGGAGGCAACAAAAACATCCCACCCGTCTGAGAAGGGTCTTCCTCCCCGCGACTCCTGGAACCAGGTAACTCTCAAGCCAGAAGGGACTTGGGGATCACAGACTCCTCACTTTACACACGAAAAACCCAGAGAAGTGACGTGACTGATCCAGGGCCAGCCAGGTGTCCTGACTCCCCGGGGCTGCTCTTTCCACTGACCACTCACCTGCTATGATCCCCACCGCCCTTCCAGCACCACGGACGGCTCCGGATGGCATCATGGGTCAGTGCACATCTACACGGGTCTCTACACACCCATGCCGGCTCCTCCAGGGCAGAGGCAGATGCCTGGCATCACTGTGCTCCTGACCTGCTACCGGATGGGTGCTCAGTACGCGCCCCCTTCACGCGCACTGAGCAAAAGGGTCTCTGGGCCTGGCTCTGGGGAAGGGAGGGAGAGATGAGGCTCCCCAGGGTGCAAGGCCAGAGCTGCCCCGAGCTGCCTAGGTCCAAGGGGGACAGAGAAACAGAGCAGAGAGGTCAGAGAGAGGGCTGCACTGACCTGGCCAGTGGGTGCTACCAGGCGACCCCCGAGACGCAGGGACGAGCTGGTGTGGGAGGGACACTCCTCTGGCTCCTTATCAGACTGGCCCCGAACCAGCCCTGAGCTCCCACCTGCTCCTGCCCGGAAGAGGAGACTGTCTGAAACCTTCCTCCTCTTCCCCTACCCTTTCCAGCACCTCCTTCAGCCCCAGCCTTGCTGTGGGCTCTGGGCTGAGCGGCACCTCTTTACAGGGGTCACAAATGAGCAAATTCTTGAGCTATTCCTGGGGCCTCGATTTTTATCATCCTTCCATTCTGGTCAATTCTGAGAGGCCAACGGCCAGGAATGCCAGAGAGATCCGAGCCCGGCCCACCAAACCCAAAATAACCCCACACGTGCCTCTCTCAAGTCCTCAGGGATTTGGCCATTTTGGGTGCATGTTTTCCTACAAAGCTGCCCCCCTGGCCCTGTGAGGTTACCTCTGAGGCACCCCTGGGGGAGCTGAGGAAGGTGGGAGCAGGGGAGGGAAGGGGCGGGGGATAAGAGAGGCAGAATCCAGGCTTGGGATCTGCAAAGGCTGGCTCCAGCCTCGACTGCCTGGAGCTCCTGGGGAAGCCAGCCTCAGTTTCCTCATCGTGAAACCTCCAAGCAGCGGCCTCCTCTTGCCCAAGACTTCCTGTCCGCCCCTTCGGGAAAGGCAGCGATAAGGCCCCCTCCCTGAGCTGCAGACGCCTTAATAAGAAGCTCCTGGTTTGAGAGTCCTGCGCCCTCCCCAGAGACATCTGCCACCCCTGCAACTGTGAAGATGGGGCAGTTTTACATCAGGCAAGTGCTCCAAGTGTCCAGGGAAATGGGTAGGATGGGGGACACATTTCTTTTCACGTCGCAAATGCAGTATTCATGCATTCAAAAACGATCGGCGTGCCCACCAAGTGTTGGACAATGAGAAAACAGGCAGAGCATCAACGGAGGGGAAAATCCAGGCCTCTGCTCTTCAGCAGAAGTAGAGACAGAGATTGAGGCGAGTGGTCAGAAGTGCCCCTGCCTGGCAGAAAGCCAATGCCCAGAGGCTGCACGAGTCCTGAGTCGTCTGAGTCCTCTGGCTGCACGAACACTGCACTGCTCAGACTGCAGGGCTGGCGGAGGGGGAGGCTGCAGGGTCTCAGAAACACCGGGGTCGGTGGAGACCGGCCCCCGGTCCCCTGCACCGCCAGGTTTAGGGTGTGCAGCACCGAATGCTTTAGTTCCTGACATGAATCAGGAATGTTAAAGAGACTTGGTTTAAAACAACCACCATCATAAGATAGATGCACCCTCTTAGGTATTTCTTTAAAGCTGCACCGCCCCTCCAGTGAATGCCCTTGAGGACTTTTCGGCAAAATGAAGATTTAGCACTCTCTGGTGGGGGTCCCAAGGAGAAAGGGCCCACAGTCTAAGGAATCACCTCCCCTTTGCCCCAGAGTCAGGGTGGGGCTCACCTCCCCAGCCTAGCATCCTCCCTCACCCCGGCCCACAGACAGAGCGTCAGGTCCCCCCACTTCGCTCACAGGCACGGCACCATCAACCATCTGGAGAAGCAGTGATGAAAGTGGATGATGAAACAGAGGTAACATCGCTTTTCATTCCAGATTAGGTGTGACTGTCAGGCATGAGGCTTCAGCTGGTCAGGCTGGCTTCTCTTCCAAGCCCTACACTGAGGGCTCTGGCTACAGCAATCCCATCCCTTCCTACTCGGCCTCCAGAGCCCATGCCCGGGTGCCACAGACGCTGCGGGGCCGAACCTCAGGGGGAAATGGGAGAACACGATGAAATCGAGAAGGCCTTTGGTAGCTTAGAACAGAAAAGGTGTGGGACTCACCTAAGCCAACATTGGCTGGAGCTCTTACCACACAGAGCACCAGGGCTCAAAGATGCCTCGGACCCTCGCAGAGTCAGAGTGGCCAGTAGTGGGACTTCCCTGGCGGTCCAGTGGTTAAGACTCCACACTTCCAGGCTTCCCTGGTGGCGCAGTGGTTGAGAATCTGCCTGCCAATGCAGGGGACGCGAGTTCGAGCGCTGGTCCGGGAAGATCCCACATGCCGCGGAGCAACGAAGCCCGTGCGCCACAACTACTGAGCCTGAGCTCTACAGCCCACGAGCCACAACTACTGAGCCTGTGTGTCACAACTACTGAAGCCTGGACGCCTAGAGCCCGTGCTCCACAACAAAGAGAAGCCAGTGCAATGAGAAGCCCACACACCGCAACGAAGAGTAGCCCCGGCTCACCACAACTAGAGGAAGCCTGCATGCAGCAATGAAGACCCAACGCAGCCAAAAATACATAAATAAAATAAATAAATTTATACCAAAAAAAAAAAAAAGACTCTGCGCTTCCACTGCAGGGGGCATGGGTTCGATTCCTGGTCGAGGAACTAAGATCCCGCATGCCAAAAAAGAAAAAAGAAAAAATCTCCTGTTCCTTTCCTAGACTGTGCTTCTCGCCCAAGGAGTTAGACATAAAGCGAAGTGGTCACTCACTTGCTGATGAAGTGATATTATAACTCTTGATGATATGGAAGTAAGAATTATCCTCGCAGCCACAGGGAACCAGAACTGGGGGGTGGAGGCATGGGCAGGGAAGTCAGGAGTCAGAGACAGGCCTCTTGGGTCTCCGCTGATGGACAGTTTACCTACCATCCGCCTCAAAGCAGCAAACGCTCAGTTGGCACAGGCTGCGGACCTCCGTTTAGTTTTTCCAATTCCTTGGCCAAAAGGAGCGGCTGAGGTTTCTTGTCTTGCTTGTGATGCCAGATTTCTCCGAGGTCTGCAGCGTCAGCTCTGCACGTTCTCCTCAACACTAAGCGCCGGGATACACTAAGCCCGTGAGCTGATCAGATATCATGCACCCTGCCACGGTAGCATGACGCCGGCGCCCCCGGCACCCAGGGAAGCAGCAGGGCAGCTGCAGCTGCTGGCTGCCTCCCATCCTCCAGTCCCCACCAAGCCCTGTCGCTGAGCCGGGTCCATTCTCTCCCAGCACAGCCAAGGAGGAGAATGGCCAAGAGGCTGAGCTGTGCAGCGTGGACTGTTTCACAGTGAACCTTTCGGCCACAAAACATTTCTTTTCCAAGAGGGGCAGAGAGAAAATAAAACACCAAGGGGTTTTCAAATGTGAAAGCCCTCTCAGCCTTTGTTCTAGTTTGATGAATGCACAAACCACCAGGCAGTTGACAGGCAAAAGAACACGGGGCGGGCGTGTGAGGAAAGCGCAGTTCATCAAGGCCAGCCTGGGGGCTCCAGGGAGAGGGGAGTTTGATGGATGTGAGTCCCAGGGAGGACTTCTCCCCCAGCGGCTCCGTGGAAGCATCCTCCTTGAAACTGGAAGTGGCACTCCTTAATGACCCGGAGCTGGCTCTCCCCGCCCCAGTGTTTCCTCCTGTCTCTGTCATTTGAGGCATTTCCCAGGAAAGAAGAGCTACCACGCATGGCAGGTGATGAGAAAACTATACAAACGAATACGTCACAGGGAGTCAGAATGTTAAGTCCATTGTGAGTTGTCTGGGAAGTGAAGTCTGATCCTGCAGGCTGGGTCTTCTCACTCCACCTCTGAGGGTAGGAGGGGATGGGGAGAAAGGCTGGAGCACAGGAGGTGCCCTGTTTGCTGGGCAAATGAATGAATGAGTTCCCAGCAGAGGCCTGAGTCTACAGTGACTGGCTGGCTTCACTCACTGACGCACATTCTTCGGAGATGCCATGAAAATTAGCAGCAGGTACCGAGCAGCGGAGCTGCCAGCAGCTTCCAGAGGGCAGGCAGGCTCCCCTCTGCTTCCACAGCCCGCGGGCCGGAGAAGCCGTCCGTTACGAGGCCTGTGCTCTAGCTCACTCTCACCTCCGGCCAGACAAGCCCCTCACACACATCCACACAGAATCCACCTGGAACGACACCTCTAAGCCAGCAGGAGGATGAAGCATCCCGCCTTGCCAGTTTCCCTGGGTGACCCATCCGGTCAGAGGGGGCTGAGAAGGGACCGAGCCTGGGCTGTCTTCCAAAGGTCCGTGGCGTCTAGCCCCCAACATTCTAATCCTCCTGCTTCTGGGCCCGTGCAGGGGCTGCACACCCCTGCCCTCCCACCGCTGCACACACTTGCCCTTGACGTGCCTTTGCCAGTCCTCCCATCAAGAGGCGGCGTCTTTGCCCCAGCCCTGGAGTTCCAGCGGGTGCGGTGACTTGCTCTGGCCAAGCGGCAGGTGGATATACATTGTGAGACCTCAGAGCCTGCATCTCAAGGGGTCTTGGAGATTCTGTTTTCACTTAAAAGGCCAGTTCCCTTGAGAATGAGAAATCATGTGGGGAAGAGAGGCCCAGCCAAGAGCCAACACCAGCCCAACACGTGCCCAAGGGGCTCCTGGACCATCCAGGCCCTGCAGAGCCACCAGGTGGCTGCCACCGCGTTCACAAGCTCAGGTGATGGGACCAGCTGAGCCCCGCCCAGTGCTATGGGCACGGCTGCGGGAGGACGGCTAAAGAAGTTTCCAGTTAGTGAAACACAATGCTATTTACGGAAATTGATAAGATAATAGGTAGACAGCTGGATACTAGTCTATCATTAAAATACCCACAAGGAATATAAGTCAAAGTGCTAACAGCGATTGTCCCTGAGGAGCAGGATTACAGGAGGCGCTCCTTTTCTACCAGTTCTGGAACGCTTGACGGTTATAAGGAGTTTGTATTATTTTTGCAACAACAACAACAAAAAAGTACTTTAAAAAAATTCACCTTGGGGCTTCCCTGGTGGTGCAGTGGTTGGGAGTCCGCCTGCCGATGCAGGGGACACGGGTTCGTGCCCCGGTCCGGGAAGATCCCACATGCCGCGGAGCGGCTGGGCCCGTGAGCCATGGCCGCTGAGCCTGCGCGTCCGGAGCCTGTGCTCCGCAACGGGAGAGGCCACAACAGTGAGAGGCCCGCGTAACACACACACACACAAAAAAAACTGGATTCCGTGACAAGCTTATTTTTCCGAAAAATTTGTTTTCATCCTGTCATTCCCCTGTCCAGGGACCAACACCAGCTCCCCACTGCTAGTCTGCTGAGGTCAGTCTCCTCTGGGGAACATTTCAGGTACCCCAGAGTGAAGAGGCCCCGCCTTGACAGCTTGCTCCTCCCCCTTCCAGCCCAATCACCAGGCCACGCCCAGCTTGCCATCCACCCCTGCATCCCCCTCCCTCAAGGCCCAGCCCCATCTCCCCTGCGTTCCTCCGCCGGTCCTCAGAGAGCGGTCCACCCAACCCTGTCCTTGATGGGCCAGTGTCCTGTATTAGTCTCCCTGCACTGTGGGGAATGACTGCCCCTCATAGAAGACATTCACCCACACAGGCCAGCCAGCCACCGCCAGCTCCAGCTTCTCAGTCTGCAGTAGGCAGGGGGCAGAGCCCAGACGGTGGTTCCACCCCGACTCCCTCTCTGCTGTCCACAGCCTGCACGGTGGGGGGTGGCCCTGAACCGGCACTTCCTCCCCACCCGGCCCATCTCAGCGGCAAGCACTGGGAGCCCCTTTGCCATGGCTGCTAATGCAGAGTGACTCTGGCCTGGGGGTGCTCCGAGAGATTCCCCTCCCCCCGCTCCGGTCCCACGTGCTGCAGAGCTGAACTCTGGCTTCAAACCGACCTGCCTCCCTGGGGGACCCAACGCTCTTCCTCACGCAGGACTCTGCCATCTGCGTGTCCGATTGTAAACAAAGCTGTTTAGAATCTTCCAGGATGGGACGAGTGGAAAATTGCAAGCCCAGACCTCTACCTCACTTTCTCTGAAGCAACATGTGTCATTCTACGTGTGCCCATCCCCCCACTCCCACCCAGCCGCACGCTGCTCCTCTGAGCCCTTCTACAGGGTGGGGACTCGCTGGGGCAGGATGTACCCTCTCTGCCCCGCACGCCCCCGGGCTTGCTGGCGAGCGTTGGGCCGAAGCCTCAGCCTCCGCCCTGGGGCAGGCGGCCAGGATCTGTGCTCGTTTCACACTCCCCTCCAAGGAGGGGCATTCACGACACAGGTATATACTGACCCGTTGAAAGGGCCCAGGTGGGCCTCTTAGCTGAGAACAATGTGGGAGAACTCCCCCCTACACAAAATTGCTAGGACAAGCACACACACACTCACCGCCACACACACGCGCTAGTGCACGGCCACACCCTGTCCCAACCTCGCTCTGAGCATCCCCGAGACCGCTCCCCTCATCTGTCCGTCCACTGTTCTCAGAGGCCCGTTCCTACCCCTGGCCCTCTCCCTGACTCTGAACCTGACACCCTTTCCTCCCTGGGGGTGCGAGGAGCACAGGATGTGCTGGGATGCAGCACAGGTACTGGGCCGCCGCCCGCCAGGGCTCTAGAAGGCCGGCCCAGGCGGAGTGGCACGTTGTTCAGGCTTTACAATAATTTGCTCGCTCTAATTTTTCTTGTTCACCTGAGGAAGGGCATTTTTGGACTCCGCACAAAGGTGCTGTGAGGGTCGGCAGCGGCCCTGAGCCGCCAAGGCCAAGGCCAGGAACACACCAAGATCCTACACAGGAGGCTGCGGGACCCTCGGCCTCCCTGCAGTGACAGCCAAGCCTCCCCAACAAGGGGGAGGTTCCAGGAGACTGGCTGAGCTGCCTGACTCTCCAGGCACCCTGGATGGTCCTCCACCCCCATCCTTTCCTGTTTCCAGCACAAGGTCAGATATTTTAACAAATGCTGACGCTGGGTGTAGAAATGATCACGAGGCTCTTGGAAAGTAAGCAAGTATTCAAAGTGCAATAAATTTCCAGGCACTGGAAGGGGAGTGGGGAGGAAGGCAGAGCGGGGAGCGGGTGGTAAACTCAAAAGCACAGGTAGTATTAAACAACAGACACTCAAAAACCATCTACACGTGGCTGCCGAGTGGGGCCCAAAGTGCCGCGCTGACCGGTGAGCCCCCCAGACATGTTCCTTCCGGCCGCCCCTTCCGGGAGCCCGGCCACTGCGGGCTGAGTTTGGGTTGTGTTTTTTGGTTCGAGGGGAGGGCGGGTGGAAGCTGGCCTCCACCAGGCAGATATTCTCATTTCACCAGGCTGGGGCTGTGACGGAAGCTGAAATTATGAACTCGTTGGGCTCGGGTCCAGCGATGGGGCCTCTCACTCCCAAGTGCGTGGGGCTGGGGCAGGAGGCAGGCCAAATGAAAGGGGCGGCAGAGACCCTGCCGCTAACCAGACCGGCGCGCACCTCTGTGGACAATCTCCGCCCCCCCGCCCGGCTTCCATCAGGACCCAGATCACCTGTTCACTCATGAACCTCACCCCTCCCTCCTCCGTGCACCTCGAGGCCAGGGGCAGAGGAGGTTCTTGTGAGAGGAGGGCGGTGGGGAGGCCCCCAGACTGGAAGCGGAGACCCAGGCAGGCCTTCGGCCACTCAGAAACCACGTTCACCAGCGCGAGAAGGCATCTGAGCGAAGGCGGGGAGGAGACCGGCCTGAAGAACCAACCAGCCCGTCACAGGGGACCTAACCAGGAGAGGTGGGACGAGAAGCTCCACCGGGAGCTGGTCACCATCCCACAGGCGCAAGCGCAGGACAAGAAACGGCCAAACGAAAGGCTGTGAAGGCCAAGGCCTTCGGAGAGGATAAGCTTCCTGTCCGGAAAGGCCTTCACGCAGGTCTCCCTCACTTTGCCTTCAAACAGACGCAGAGGAGGACAGTCGTCTGCCTAGAAAGGGCTGGTGACGCAGGCCCATCTGTCTCCTCCCTTGAGGCCCCCCAGGGCGGGCCCCGTGGGTCTCTGTGACGGGGTGGGGCGTGCCATGAGCCGCGAGGACCCTCACCCACTTGTCCTCAAGTTCCTCCTCCCTGCCACCTGATTCTCAGCAGACTGGTTTCCCTCGTCCTGGCCTCGCGCCTGGCTGCACAGCCAGTCCTCCCGTAGGCGGTGCCCCAAATCCCAGGGCAGCAAGATTGAAAGCAGACACCCCCCAAGCCCCGGGGGGAGGGGGGAAGACTTAAAATGGGAGCCCTGCATCCCAGCTGCAACAGACTCCAGACTCCAGGAGGGATGGGAAGCAGATTCCTTGCCGCAGGTCTGCTGCGAAGGGCAGGGGCAGTGGGAATCAGATGGCCTGGGTGTGAGCCGCTGCTCTCCTGGCACTAAGGAGGTGGTCTTAGGCAAGTCTCTGACCTGCACTCCACCTCAGCCGCTGCCGCTGTGAAACGGGGGGAAATGATAGCTACCTCACAGGACTCTCATGAAAGCTAAATGAGAGTTAAATTAAGATTTAATACGATTTAAATTAAATTAGTTGTGGACATATGTAAAGAGTCTGAAACTGTGGCCAATGATGACAATGACAAATATGAATCCCGGCATCTGAGTATCATGTGCAAGGCACGGGCAGGCCAGCCACAGGTCCGCAGCCACTCCCGGGACTCCAATTAATCTCCGCTGGGACTCAAAGAGGAGGGAACCTTTGGCAAGAAAAGCTACCAGCCAGCACCCTCCTTCTCACCACACCACCCCACCACCACGCAGCGGGGTTCTTGGAAGGTAAGAGGTTTACAGATCACCCCCCAGGAGGAAGCCACAGGATAATACACACATCAATTAAAACATTAAAAGACCCAGGTCTGGGCTTCCCTGGTGGTGCAGTGGTTAAGAATCCGCCTGCCAATGCAGGGGACAGGGGTTCGAGCCCTGGTCTGGGAAGATCCCACTTGCCACGGAGCAACTGGGCCCATGAGCCACAACTACTGAGCCTGTGCTCTAGAGCCTGTGCTCCACAATGGGAGCCGTGACAGTGAGACGTCCGCACACTGCGATGAAGATTGGCCCCTGCTCGCCGCAACTGGAGAAAGCCCTCGCACAGAAACGAAGACCCAACACAGCCAAAAATAAATAAATAAATTTAAAAAGACCCAGGTCCGTACGCAGCACCCCCGGAACGTGAATCGGCACCATCCACACCAGCGACCTGGGTAGCTCCTGCCCAGCTCCAGCTCCGCAGGGGCCTCGGCGCACAGGTGCTAGGAACGATGAAGCTACCAGCAAGACCCCTGGAGCCTGCAGGAGCAGAGACGAGGACCCCCAGTGAGCATCCTGGCAGAGGGTGCCCACCACCGGAGGGCCGGGGCATTCCTGCAGCAGCCAGGATAGAGGAACAGACACAGGTGGGATTGGTCTGATTCCCACAGATTCTTTTCTGGCCGGCTGGTGGGAGGAGACAGGAAGCAGGAAGTTACAGGCCTCTCCTGCTTCCCTAGGCTCCCTCCCTACAATAAGGGTGGTCAAGAAAGAAATTAAGAATACTGCCGGCCACCATTCAGAAACAGTGGGGAGGAGGGAAATCTCTCCCGGCTCCCAAAGCCCCATTTAAGGAGCTCATCAATTCAACGTCGAGAGCTGGGGCAGAGAGACAGCTAGAAGATGTCAACATCCCACTCTATCCTCCCTCCCCAAGCCACAGTGAAAGGGCAAGAGAGACTCTGGCTTTAGACAGTTTATAACACGTAGACTTTCAGAGGTCCCAGCACACAGAGGACCCAGACCAGCACTGACCTGTTTTCCTTGAATTTCCTGCGAACACCTTGGCTGCTGACAGATCAGAGAAGATCCCAGGATATTCCTGCAGGAAAATAAATGAAACATTAGGTCATCATTTCGCTGTGAAGCCACTCCAGGGTGAATTCTGTCCAGCAATGGCCACTCTTCGGGCTGCAGTCTCCCATCGAGAACCCAATCATTCAACAGCTGGAGAAGGCCAGAAAGAGCAAATGGATTCCAGCCGCTGTGCAGGCCACTCAGCTGGTGGGGGGTGCTGAAGCATGATGACAGAGACCAAGCCCTGGCTCGATGGGAAAGACAGCCATGATCAACTAGTGATGTCTGCAACGGGTCATTCTAACGGTAAGTGTATCCGTGCCAGGTATTTGCCATCTCTGGGGTGGCCCCTTGGCATCCAGGGATTTAACATTTGTAATTTTGACCACTCACAAGTGAGACGAAGTTTCAAGATACTGAAAAGTGTGTAACTTTACTGAGATGTGAGTTTGATTCACACAAATCAAAGGAATAGACAACTGAGGCTGAGGTAAAGGAATAGACAACTCTCTTGTTTCCATCTCTGCCACATCTAAAGTTACTCTTGAGGAGCAATAAAAACTTGGTGGGAAATGGCCATCAAGTGAGAGATAAAATTGTAGCCGAAGTTGAAAGGGTAGTTAATTTGGGGTGTGAAGATATATACAGGAAACATTTGGCTCTCTGCGGAAACATGACTCCAGAGACAGCCAGGCCAGTGTACAAACACTGCCGTGGATGCAAACTTGGGATTCTAGAAGGTGCAAGATTCAGTTGTGTCTTTTTTTGGGGGGGGGCAAATGGGCACTTTTTAAATTGTGATGTAACTGGCATCTCACAAATTCGTTTCAACATAAGGATTGGCTGTTTGTACATATTTTTGCAAAATGACCACAAGTCTAGTTAACATCCATCACCACACAGTTACAAAATGTCTTTCTTGTGATGAGAACTTTTACAATCTGACTATCTCAGCAACTTTTTTTTTTAATATATTTATTTTTGGCTGCATTGGGTCTTTGTTGCTGTGCACGGGCTTCGTCTAGTTGCAGCGAGCGGGGGCTGCTCTTCATCGCAGTGCGCCGGCTTCTCATTGCGGTGTCTTCTCTTGTCACAGAGCACAGGCTCTAGGCACGCAGGCTTCAGTAGTTGTGGCTCGCGGGCTCTAGAGCGCAGGGTCAGTAGTTGTGGCTCGCGGGCTTAGTTGTTCCACTGCATGCGGGATCTTCCCGGACCAGGGCTCGAACCCGTGTCCCCTGCATTGGCAGGTAGATTCTTAACCACTGCGCCACCGGGGAAGGCCTCAGGAACTTTCAATTTATAACACAGTCTGATTGTTAACTCCAGTCACCACGCTGTATGTTACGTCCCCATGACAAGATGCGTTTCTTGCGGGCTTCCCTGGTGGCGCAGTGGTTGAGAATCCTCCTGCCAATGCAGGGGACACAGGCTCGAGCCCTGGTCCGGGAAGATCCCACATGCTGCGGAGCAACTAAGCCCGTGCACCGCAGCTACTGAGCCTGCACTCTAGAGCCCACGAGCCACAACTACTGAGCTCACGTGCCACAACTACTGAAGCCCGCGCGCCTAGAGCCCGTGCTCCACAACAAGAGAAGCCACCGCAATGAGAAGCCCGTGCAGCAACAAAGACCCAACACAGCCAAAAATAAATAAATAAAATAAATAAATTTTAAAAATAAAATAAATTGTCAATTAAAAAAAAAAAAAGATGCATTTCTTGAGAACATCCGGGTCCACGCTGAGCCTATTCTGTGCCCCTCGGAGGTGAGTGAGGGGCCGAGGAGAACACAGGGGCAAAGAAAATCTATGCCCTGAGGGGCTTCCAATCTAGTTGGAGGAGCGATGATGCCACCCTGAAAAGAGCAAATGGCCCTGCATCCTCACCATCACCCAGCCCAGAATCCCCTCCAGTCCCCCTGCATCGTTTCCTCTCCACCCCATCCCGTCAATCCATTGATGGTCTCAATCCTACTTCCAAAATGTCTCAGGTTTGTTCCTCACAGCTGCCCAGCCACTCTCCCCACCATGATTTCCTCTCTTCACAGACCCCATACTCGCCCTCCACAGGCCTAGCCCTGCTTCTGCGACCCCTACTCAAAAACCGGCAAGGTTCCCAGGCCCCCCAAGGTTAACTGCAGTCCCCCCAGCACCAGCAGGCAGCGCATGGGAGACACTTAATTTCAATGCATGGATGGAGGAAATTCCTTGGCTGGACATTTGAAGCCACCCATAATATGGCCACTGTCTACCTGTCCAGCCTTTTGTCTCTCTGGTTCCTCCCACACAACCCACTCTTGGCCCGACTGAGCTATTCCAAACCCCAGCACTTTCTTAATGCCATTCCTCAGGCTGACCTTTCTTCCCTTCTGTAGAAATGCAAGCCACACTTCAAAGTTCGCATCCAACACCACCTGCTGCATGAGGTGGTCCTCTAGCATCAGGGTGATTTATCCCTCTGTTTGAAACCACATTCTACTCTCATAAGCTATTCACCTTATATTTTTAATTGTCTTTTTTTGGGGGGGGGGGCCACACCACGTGGCATGCGGGATCTTAGTTCCCTGACCAGGGATCAAACCCGTGTGCCTTGCAGTGGAAGTGCAGATTCTTAACCAGTGGACCACCAGGGAAGTCCCTGAATTGTCATTTTTTGAAGCCCTTTCTTAACCCTTTACTGCGTTTTATGCCCCATGGAGACAAGGACATTTACCATTTTCATTTTTGCATCATCAGAACTCAGCGCAGACTCTTGTACTAAGATATACACACTAAAGGATCTGGACCCCAGGCAGTGTAGAAAAGCCAGGAGAGATGAAGACATAAAATGCCAAAGGGGTTCCAAGGAAAAGGAGGTTCTTTGGGGATGGGTGGCCAGGGAAGGCTCCAAGAAGGAGCTCAGACATGAGTAGGATCTTCAAAAGAGGGGAAGGAGGGAGTGGGGAGGAGCATTTCAGGAAGGTGGAACAGTATGAACTAAGGGACAAGGAAGGAACAAGTGAAGCATGCTCGGAGATGAGTCTGGCTGGCACCGGGGGTCCCTGGGGGAAGGGGAGTGGGAGGTAAGGCTAGACAGGCCGGCCGGGATGGGTAGGGAGGCTGTGCAGCGCCAGGCTAAGGCACCTGGATGAGACCCATTCCCTCAGTCCGTGGGATGCCCACCGCAGCAGGCCTGGGCCTTGATGGCAGAAGAAGCCCTATCCTCTCTTGTTAGTCTAGCCTCCTCAGCTAGGTTATAAATAACAGGCACCGTTGACTGAACACCTGCTGTGTCTGAGGCCCTAGCTACGTGCTTCACATACATTATCTCACTGCTCCTTCCAACAGCCTTGAGAGCGCAGTATTGTTATCCTTGTTTTGCAAGCAGGAAGCGAAAGCTCCAAGAGGTGAAGGCCTTGCCCAGGCCTCAGCTGCTCACTCTTTTTTTCTTTTAAGTAATAAAAACTTTAATTAGCATTTATTATCTTCTAAAATCCATGGTCAGTTTCTTGCATATACTAACTAATTTAATCCTTATCTCTCTATAAAGTATGTACCACAATATGTACATTTTACAGTCTGGGAAATTGAGATGTAGAGAAGTTAAGTAACTTAACCAAAGCCATCGTCTAATAAATGGTGAGATCAGAATCTAAAGGAAAGCATCCTGCTGTTTGCAACTCATGACCACTGCCTAGTCTCACCTGCTCACTCTTTTACTGAACAATACGGCCGGTGCTAGAGGGCCCGTGCCGGAGTTACATTCTCAGAGATGACGACTGGCACTCTGGCCAGCTACCCAGACGCGCCTTACTCACTCCTCAAGGGCAACATTAATTAAGGACATAGCAGGAGCTTCATAAAGCACACTAAGTAGAATGGAGGTTGCCAGGGGCTGGGGGGAGGGGGCCATGGGGAGTTGTTTAATGGGTGTACAGTTTCAGTTTCGCAGACGAAAAAATTCTGGAGCTCTGTTGCAGAACAATGTGAATATACTTCATGCAACGGAACTGTACATTTAAAAATGGTTACGATGGTCATTTGTGTCATGTGTTTCTTTGCCACAATTAAAAATAACAAATAGGAATTCCCTGTGGCGCAGTGGTTAAGAATCCACCTGCCAATGCAGGGGACACGGGTTCGAGCCCTGGTCCGGGAAGATCCCATATGCCGCAGAGCAACTAAGCCCATGCACCACAACTACTGAGCCTGCGCTCTAGAGTCCATGAGCCACAACTACTGAGCCGGCGTGCCACAACTACTGAAACCTGTGCACCTAAAGTCCATGCTCTGCAACAAGAGAAGCCACCACAGTGAGAAGCCCGTGCCCCACAATGAAGAGTAGCCCCCGCCCGCCGCAACTAGAGAAAGCCCACGCACAGTAACAAAGACCTAATGCAGCAAAAAAATAAATAGATAAATTTATTTTTAAAAAATAACAAATAAATAAAGCACACTTATTAACTGACTGATTGGCTGCTGATAGCATTGCACACTGTTAAGATATCCAATGCTGAAAGAGACTCTAGAAATTTTTTTTTCCTTGCGGTACGCAGGCCTCTCACTGTTGTGGCCTCTCCCGTTGCGGAGCACAGGCTCTGGACGCGCAGGCTCAGCGGCCATGGCTCACGGGCCCAGCCGCTCCGCGGCATGTGGGATCTTCCCAGACCAGGGCACGAACCCGTGTCCCCTGCATCGGCAGGCGGACTCCCAACCACTGTGCCACCAGGGAAGCCCCTAGAAATATTATAACCCAATAACCCTCCAAAACAGAGAGCTGGTGAGGGGAGGTAACTTGCCCAGGGTTAGGTGATGTTAGGACTAAGTTCGGAGCCTAGGTCTCCCAAGCTCAGCAGTAAAGAATGGCAGAGGCAGCTGGGCGTAGTAGAAAACACAGCAGAAGAGGTCAGAAGCCATGGGTTCAAGTTCTGCTTCTTTTTTTTGTGGTACGCGGGCCTCTCACTGTTGTGGCCTCTCCCGTTGCGGAGCACAGGCTCCGGACGCGCAGGCTCAGTGGCCATGGCTCACGGGCCCAGCCGCTCCACAGCATGTGGGATCCTCCCTGACCGGGACACGAACCCGTGTCCCCTGCATCGGCAGGCCGGACTCTCAACCACTGCGCCACCAGAGAAGCCCAAGTTCTGCTTCTTCCACTTATGAGTTCTGTGACCTCAGAGAAGTCATTTATTCTTTCTTAGCTTCACTTTCCTAAACTATACGGAGACAATTAAAAATAACACATGCGTTACAACATTATGTGCGAATCAAAGAAAATTATATACAGCTAATGTGCAGAGAAAGCACTCGGCCAACTACAAATTACTTTATTTATTTATTCTCTTTGGCTGCACAGCACAGCTTGTGGGACCTTAGTTCCCCCTCCAGGGATCCAACCCACGCCCTCAGCAATGAAAGCACGGAGTCATAACCACTGGACCACCGGGAGATCCCCTACAAATTACTTTATAAACACTAGTTACTGTTCTTCATATTAACTATCACTTTATAGATTGAAAGATTAAAATCTGAATAAGTCAGACCAAAAAAAACTCCCTCTCCATTCTGGTCCACTCTCAGCCGTTCCAGGCCTTGCACACAGCAAGTCTTCAATGAGTGAGTGTAGGACTGAATTACCCTTCAAGTTGTACCCACCTCAACCCTCTTCCTTCCCTCACCCCACAACCCACAGCTCAGCTGCAACAGCCCTGCCAGGACCAGGCGGAGGGTAGGAAGCCAGTGTGAACCTCTGCCTCCCTGGCTGCATTCCTTAGCTAAATATAAATGATTTGTCCAGTCCATCCTTTGAAATTGTCCATAATACCTCTCCTCCCCTTCCCATTACTTAGGGTGACAAGCTGACTGCACATCTTTATAGCAGAACATACATACAAAACATTCTCTATGGCTATTTTCAGTAAAGAGAGGGAAGCTGGCTGGTATACAGGGATCAGAGCATGAGTCCTCAGTTTTCTCCACTAGTCCAGGAAAGCTTCCTGGAGGAGGATACCTGAGTCACCCCAGGCAAGGGGACAGCTGCCTGTCAGAAGGGCATCCTCGCATAGTGAGTTTGGTTCTCGGAACCAAAGAAAGGTGAACTGCTGCGGTCTTATCCTTGTTTGGGGGATGGGGAGAAAAGATCTACCCAGCCCAGGGGATTCCATACTACCCCAGTGCTTCAAACCTCGCCAGACACTACAGGCATTTGGGAAAGAGGTTGAGAAGGGACCAGTATCTTTTTCAAAAACAGGCGATCCAAGACTCCAGTTCTGAAATACACGAGTACAAACACTGCTCTCAGTAAGAAGCCAGTTTCTTGTTTGGACTTTTTCTTTTTTTTTTAACCACAACAAAGTTTTTTAAAGTCCCAAACTTGGACAGATGGACTACATCTCGGACCTCGGGGCGTGCCAAAGCCCTGTCACTCTGAGTACCGATCTGCCAGCGGTGGCGCAAGGAGTGGTCGGGGTGCCGGGGGGCTGCAGTTAGTATCCCAGCCCTGCCCGAGCCCCCGGCCCTGCCTGGGGGCGCTGTATGGACCTCCCCCAGCCGGTCCACTGGGTCACACAGTCAGAAACCCTTGACAGCTCCGGGGCTCCCCCTTTCTGCTGCATCCTACAGACCCCCATCCCTTCGCCTGGGATTCCGCCGTCCACTCCCGCAGCCGCATTTCCAAAAGGTCTTCCTCGAAACCTCTCCCCTTGCAGACTCCTCTTCGCCTAGCTACCGGGAGCCGCGCACACCGTCCCCTTCGGGCCTCCCGCCCCCTCACAGGGCGCTGACCCCACCCCTCCCACAGTTCGCCCACTGCCGCCCCCCGACACCCCTCCCAGGGGCGCCCCGGGCCGCTCGCCCCTCCGGGGACCGGGTCGGGGGCTTGTGGGCCCGCCTCCAGCCGGCCGGGGCCCGTAACCCGGCACGATCCCGAGCCTCCGGCTCGCGGCCCGCCGCCCCACCCGCCCCGGGCCGCACTCACCGAGCTCCCAGGAATGCGGGGTCCAGCTCTCTCGCGCTCGCGCGTCGCCGCCGCCACAGCAGCAGCCAGCGGAAACAGGGGGCGGGGCCTACCCTGGACCGCGAGGCCGCGGGGCGGGGCGAGGCCGCGGGGCGGGGCCGGACGAGGGGGCGGGCCGGACGAGGGGCGGGGCCTGGCGAGGGGGCGGGGCCGGCCCGGGAACTGGAAGGCCGTGGGGGCCCGATCCGCCGCGCGAGGGGTGGGGGCGGGGACTAAAGCCGGGAGCTGGCGTGGGCACTGCGGGCGGGACAGCGGGTACGGAAGGGGTGTGCGAGGCTGAGCACGGGGACTGGGGCCGGGGGCCTCCAGCAACCCCTGGCCGGATCCCCAGCGTTGGAGCTGGAGGAACCCGCGGGCAGGACAGGGCCGTGTTGGGCGCGGGCGTCCCGGGCCAGATGTGGCTGCCCTCCGGGAGTCTTCCTCCCTCCCCGCCGCCTGGATCGGCCGCTCCTCCCGGGCGCTGGTACGACCCCTTCCCCAGGGGCTAGAGCCGCAGCAGGACCAGAGTGTCTGGGGTGGTCAGGGCCTGGGAGTTCGCGCCTCTGCTCTCGGCGACCAGACACCGGCCCAAAGCCGTCCGGTCCCGGCCAGGGTCGCAGCCTTGCCTCTGTGGCCTCCCGCCTGCCCGCACACCTAGGCAGGCCTTCCCTGGCTGTGTATTAGGGACCGCCTCCCCGGAGAGGCTATTGGAGGACCCGCTGTCCACCTCCCCAGGAGTAACAGCCTCCGAGTTCTGGTAAAGGGCACCGTGCGTCCGGAGGACCTGAACTGCAGTGGGACAAACGCAGGTTACGCGTATCCCGCCCAGGGCTTCCTATAGGCCTTCCTTTCTGGGCCTGGACTCCCTTCCAAAGTGACCACTGCACAGCCACCTCTCCTCTGCTTCATTACTGTCATGCAAATGTATTTTGTGCTTCCCACCTGCACCATCCTGCACTAAGTATGATTTGAGACAAAGGTTTTTAACCTGACTAATCACCAGGGTCCCCTTGGCCTTTCCTAGCTGGATGGCACTTTCTGCTCATCTCTTGGGCCCCCTCCTCTCATACACACACAATCTTGTTTTTGTCTATTAGACTTAACCCAATAATCCACCCCCCTGACTCCTCTTTCTTTCCTTCCAACCCTTGTTCAATGCCCCCCATAAAGTCTTTCCAGGCTGACCCCTAAGCCCCATTCTCTCCAGTCACTGTGGAGCCATTACTACATGCAACTAACCCTGCCCAGCTTGCAGAAGAGGAAAGTGAGACCCAGAGAGGGGAAGGGATTTGCCTGTGATGTCCGCTGCGGGAGTCATCTTACTGTAAAAACACTGGGAGGCAGCCTCACGTGGTAGGACAGGGCTTTGGAGCCAGCCAGACCCGGGACTGAACTCTGGCTCTGCCTCTTATGGGCTGTGACCTCTCTAGGCCTCAGTTTCCTCACCTGTGAAATGGGGTTTCATAATACCAATCCCACAGGGTTGATGGGATGGCCAAGATGACTGAGGCAAAAGCACAACATTTGATGCATGGTGGGTGCAAACATTAGCCTCTCTCTGCCCTTTAATGGGAGATAAGCAAATCTGAAATAATAGGACAATGGAGCCTTAGGGTTGGAAGAAACCTTAAAAGAATCCCCTCAATAGAGCCACAGATGTAGAAAACACACTTATGGTTACCAGGCGAAAAGGTGGGGGGAGAGGGATAAATTGGGAGATTGGGACTGACATATACACACTACTATATATAAAATAGATAATCAACAAGGACCTACCGTATAGCACAGGGAACTCTACTCAGTACTCCGTAATGACCTATATGGGAAAGAATCTAAAAAAGAGTGGATATATGTAAATGTATAACTGAATCACTTTGTTGTAGAACTGAAACTAACACAACACTGTAAATTAACTATATTTCAAGAAAATTTTTTAAAAAAGAAGAAGAATCCCCTCAGCAATAACCCAGAAAGTGGCCACACAGCTCACCCTCCTTCGACACATCCAGAGATGGAGGGCTTGTGCCTCTGAAGGGGTTTACAGCTGGGAGAAAAGCCATAGAGGATAAGGAAATATTCAACATAGAGAAGGGCAAGGTGCCTCGAGGTCTGTGGGGCAGACACACTCCCACCGTGTCCACCGAGGACAAACTCAAACAAATGACCTGACAAGGAGGCAGGACACTCTTAGGGCAGAAAGACACCTGTGGGAGTTAAGACACCCCCCTAAGCACAATGTCACAGTTTACTGTACTGGGCTCCTTGGGAGTTTCTGTCCTGAGGATTCTGAAAATGATGAGGAAAACCCCCCATAGATGGGGTGTCCATGTCCAGGATCTTGGGGTACATCCCATGTACTCCTCTTGTCCTGGCACCGTTATTAACGGCCCCCCTTTCACTCTCAAAATACCTTGGTTTGGACAATAAATTACGTGTCGCATTAACTCTGGACAAGGGCAGCACTCCAAAGAGCTTCTTCCAGCCCTGGACGTCAGCAATTCTTCTGGAATTTCTGGATCCCCAGATACTTCAAGAGATAGTGTGTTAGTTTATATCCCCTTGAAATCACCAAATCAAATCAAAAATGATAATAAGCAAAAAGTCAAGCTAAGGGACAGGCAGGACCTGCTGAATTGCGACCCCTAGTGGGGAGACTTCACACTGCTGCTGGCTGGGTTTGGGGGACACTCCATGTTTGGCCGTTGGTCTCTTCAAGTCAGCTGGTAAAGCAAAGAACAACAGCTAACATTCGCCAAGTGCTGTGTGCCGGGCACGGTTCTAAGTCCTTCACGTGTTCTGATTCGTTGAATCCTCATAACAGATCCATGATGTAGGGGCTGCCGTCAACCTTCCACTTTACAGAGGAGGAAAGTGAGGCTCAGAAGGGTTAGGTAATGTCTTCCAGGTCATTTAGCTAGGAAATGGGCACAGGACTGTCTCCTCATCCAGTTTCCATCAGCTAGATGCTAATTCAGAGGCATCTCCCATCTAAGATGACTTCAACCACCCCTCTGACATGGAGATGATACAAAGGGACAGTAAGAGACAGAGTGTAGGGATTTCCCTGGCAGTCAGTGGTTAAGACTTCGCCTTCCAATGCAGGGGGTACGGGTTCGATCCCTGGTCAGGGAGCTAAGATCCCACATGCCTCGAGGCCAAAAAACCAAAACATAAAACAGAAGCAACATTGTAAAAAATTCAATAAAGACTTTAAAAAAAAAAAAAAGAGGCAGAGTGTACCAGGAGGTCTATTTCCACATCTACCAGGAAAGAGTGGTAGTTTCTGCATCTACCAGGGATTAAAATCAGGGCATTAAACCGGACAACAAGAAAATGTATAAACTATCCATTAAATGCACAGTGGAGCTGCTCATTTAAAGAAACACTTTCCAGCATGAAAAATGAAACAGCTCCATCCCTCCCCATCCCCTTCAACAACATTTGCTCATGAAATGTGAAGAGTGGTTGCTGGTCACTGCAGCCTGCCAGCTGCCCCCAGGGGACCCAAACCCAAACCTCCCAAAGTTCTTACAGTGAGGAAGGAAGAAGTGACCAACGACTTTCTTCTGCTTCCTTTTCACGCTCTCTCTTGTAAAGGACGCAGGTCATCCCCAGGGCACCTCCTTCCTTCAAACTTCTTTCTCTTCCAAAGCTAAGGTGAGGCAGGGGTGGCAGGGCTGAGGGAGCCTTAGACCACAGGCGTCTTGTACAAGCCTTTGTTAGAAGGTTGCCAGGTGATATTTGGGACATGCTTATTCTAAATGAAATATTCATCACTTATCTGAAATTTCGTTGTTTATCTGAGTGTCCTGTATTTTTAACGGCTGAATCTGGCAACTCTACTTTGTTATTGATGGTTGCTGACGCAGTTAGAAGACGTAGACAGTCAGAGGTCTGCGAACTTCTTCTGTAAAGGGCCAGCTACTAAATATTTTAGGTTTTGCAGGCCGTACGGTCTCTGCTGCAAGTACCCAACTCTTCCACCGTAGTACGAGACTCAGCCGTCGACAACACAGAGTGAGCGAGCATTCAGTGTCCCCCTATAGCTTTATTTACAAAAACAGGCATCAGGCCACAGTTTGCCAACCCTTGGACCAAATTAGGGCCTTCAGACTCCGGGCTACCTTCAGATGTGTTGTAGGGGCGAGAGTGGCTTGTATCCGAGTTCTCAGGCATGAAAAACTAAAAGAGACTGACCAAAATCACTAGCGTAAAACAGACACATAACTCGGAGTGGGTGTGCACACGGGCATGTGTGAGCCAAGGTGGGTCGGTGCCTGCAGAAAGCATGCACTTCTAGAGCAGGGTTGGTCTGGAGCTGCCTAGGTTCTGTGAAGTCTCAGTCAGCCCCTGTGTGAAGAAGTGCAGCTTCTCTGCTGGAATTCCTGGTGGTCAGCACGCACTCTGTAAAGACGGAAAGGCACAGGCAACACTGTGAAATCAGACAGAAGGCACAGAGGCCAAGAAAAGCAGATCACCCCTGCAGAAGGCCTTCAGGTGAGCTAAAGCTCTTTGCATTTGCCCACCTGATGTGGCGCACTGAGAAGCACATGGTAACTGTCCGCCAGTGTGTGTGTGTGTGTGTGTGTGTGTGTGTGTGTGTGTGCGCACGCGTGCCACATGGACACCAGCTATCTGAACAGTGTGAGGAGCACCTGAGGAATTTGCTGGTTTGTTGGAATCAGTAAATGTAACAGTAGTAGCCATACATTTGTATGGCCGCATTTGTATCAACTTTCTTAATGCTCTTTGAATCGTTCTGTGTGCTTTCCAAGGGCAATTCCACGATTTAAAACCACACTTGAAATTCTGCCCTGCAGACCACAATCACATGTGAAAGGACCGTCCAGTTAAAAGCATTAAACCCAAACGGGAATTGGCCACAGCACAGGAAATGTAATGTGTCTGGGGCGAGGGAGTTGTGGAGGTCACAGTGCAGGGTTAGGGCAAAGCATCACACAGGCAGCAGACTATGCTGGGTCACGCGAAGGATTTTGACGTGCAGGTATGTCCGAAGATAAGTAAGTCATCATTGGAGCCTTTCAGACAGGATCCGATTTGCATTGTGAGACTTTCCCTCTGGCTGGAGGGGAGCAAGAGGCTTTAGCAGTGGTCTAGGCACGAGGTGAAGTTAGCTTGGTCCAGTTGGTGGTGGTAACAAAGGGGGATGTGGAGAGACTTGAGAGAGACCTTGAGAGAGGCAGAAAGCGACATGCACAGAGTGGATCTGAAGGACTGGGGGCGGGCGGGGCGGAAGCTGTCGAGAATGACTGTCAGGTTTCTGGCCAGCCTCACAGGACGGTTGGCGGAGCCATTACGGAGATGGGCAAGAGGGGAAGAGGACTAGACTGACGGGGCAGACGGTGAGTTCAAGGAAGATGAGGGTTAACAAGCATCCAGCAGGGACTTCCCTGGCGGCCCAGTGGTTAGTACTTGGCGTTTTCACTGCCACGGCCCGGGTTCGATCCCTAGTCGGGGAACAAAGATCTCACACACTGTGTGATGCAGCCAAAAAAACCCAAAATATACCCATCAGCTCTAGTGAGTTTAAGGTCCCTGGGGGTCTTGGCAACAGCCATTTCTTTGCAATAACGAGGCAGAAGCTGTGCTGGGGAGAGTTGAGAATGGGATGGAGGCTGACAGAGGGAGATAGTGAGACAATTCTTCCCAAAATAGGCTTCTTCCCACAGGGAAGAGACACAGGGCAGGTGACTGAAGGAGGTTGTAGAGCTTGGGAGGGTTTGGGGAATTTAACGGGAGAATGGAGCCTCTGTAAAACCTTGCGGGAAGAGTCCTACTTCTGGTGTAAAAGAATCAGGTCCTAATAGAGCAAACCTCCCACAAGTAATATCTATACACCCTGGACAACATACAAAAAAACAAAGCCAAAAAAAACCCCACAAAAAACGCAACAAACAAAACCCAAACAACACCCGCCGCCCCCAAACCCAACTACCTGAAGGCTCTGGAAAGGGAACCCAAGCAGGGAGATTTTGGAGGGGATTCAAACGTGGATGAAGCAACTGGCATGAGGTGATTTCTCAGTAAAATAAATTTTTTTACCTGTGCTGGCCACAGTCACTCTGCAGCATAAGATGGATAAAGTTGCAACAGAAAACCCACTGTCTTTCTGGCAGGAGGAACCAGAGGATGGAGCCCAGAGCAATTAAGGTTGCTGAAGAGTGAGGGGTGAGTCCTGGGAAGGAGAGAGCCAGAGAAGAGGAATCCAGAATTCCCTGTATAACAAACTCTGCCCAAGTCTCCCGACTCATGCCTGAACCACATCTGAGCAGGAAAAACGAAAGGAATCCCGGCAAAGATAAGAGAACCAAACTGAGACTTGAGTAGTTGCCTGCTACAAGGAAGACAATGTTTGTAGTTGACAATACCCAAGTTAATTACCTGTCAAAGGAAAACAGCAATGCTTTTCTAAGGGATAAAATAGAATCCAGGGCCTCCTCAAAATAACCTTCAAAATATAACCCAAAATTCTCGGCATACAAAGAACCAGGGAAATGTAACCCATTCTCAAGGGAAAAACAGAGGCCAATCCCAAGATAACTCAGATGCTGGAATTATTAGACGAGGATTTTAAAGTAGCTATTATAACTGTGTTCAAGGGTATAAAGAAAAATGCATTTATAATAAAAGAACAGATAGGAAACCACAGCAGAAAACCAAAGTAGAAAATATAAAAGGGAACCAAATGGAAGTTTTAGAACTAAATACCTGGAATAAAAATATTTCACTGCGTGGGCTTAATGACTAAATGAAGATCCAGGGGAAAGAGAACATGAACTAGAAGATAGATCAATAGAAAGTAATGAATCTGAAAGAAAGGGGAAAAAATCAGAAAGGAAAAAGATGACAGAGTGACAGGAATCTGTGGGATAATATCAAAATGTCTAATATATGGGTAATCGGAGTCCCAGAAGGAGAAGAAAGGGAAAAATGGGACAGAAAATACATATACATATATATTTAAAAGCTTACGGGGGTGGGCTTCCCTGGTGGCGCAGTGGTTAAGAATCTGCCTGCCAATGCAGGGGACACAGGTTCGAGCCCAGCTCTGGGAAGATCCCACATGCCGCGAAGCAACAAAGCCCGTGCGCCACAACTACGGAGCCTGCACTCTAGAGCCCGCGAGCCACAACTACTGAGCCCACGTGCCACAACTACTGAAGCCCATGCGCCTAGAGCCCGTGCTCTGCAACAAGAGAAGCCACCGCAGTGGGAAGCCCGTGCACCGCAACTAGGGAAAACCCCGCGGGCAGCAACAAAAGACCCAACTCAGCCAAACATAAATAAATAGATAGATAAATAAATTTAAAAGTTTTTAAAAAAAGCTTACGGGGGGGATCCAGTTGAGACAAAGAGCTTGAACCTATGGGAAAGATAAGCGACCACAACTAGTAGATGTTTCCATAGAAGGAGGGAAGGAATTATAGAAGTATAGAAACTTGGTCTCTTCATTAGAAGCAAGTCACAGGTGCGTGCGCTCAAGGGGAGGCGTGAACACCAGGAGTCAGGGATTGGGGGACACCTTGGGGTCTGTCCTCCCAGAAGGGAAGGGGATTCGGGGCGTTGGCTGGGCACTGCGGTGCAGTGTGCTGGATGGAGGTGGCCGCTGGGTGAAGGCAAAGTGGCGAGCACTGGAGGGCAAGGGTCTGGCTGGGGATGGATGGGGTGTTGGGGAGAGGGGCTTAGACTTTGATGGAAATTGTGTTCTCTGCCTTCTTCCATCATACGCACTATGAAGAAGAAATCTGCTTACCTACAAAAATATCTTGTGTCAAACAGGTTAACTTTGTTAAGTATGTATTGATTTTTATTTCCTCCCAAAGGCTGACCTCCTTAAAAAGCAGATGGTTGAGGCGCACACCCTGAGACAACCTGAGAGAGGAGTCTTGAAGATAACAGGGAGAAAGAAAATGACAGCCCATCTCCAGCATAAAAGGCCGAGGAGAGCCAGAAGGCAAAGGAGAAAGGAGAGCGTCCCAGCTGATGCTTTGAAATTGGAACCCAGCCTAGTGAATTCCATAAGGTTGCAAGAGATGAAATTGTGTGACTGTCAATAAAATGCCCAGAGGACGGCGGCTGATAAGACAGGAGGATCGTACAAGTGAAGGGGGCCCTAGCCAGGACGTCCAGGATCCAAGCTGATGTACATCCATATGTGACATGAAAAACTTCATTATATTAGAATTAAAATATGTATAGCATGACATGAAAGAAGCAGCAGCAGCTGGTCGCTAAAAGCTGGAATTTAAAGGGGGGGATCAAATGAGAAGCTCTCACATTTAAAGTATATTTTCTAAAGGACAGAGCAAGGTTGGAGGTTATTGGACACATCCATGTGAACTCACTTTCCGGCTCTCTCACTGGAGTGGACTGGGAATGGAGAGTCCTCCCTCCGTTCTCACACGGATAACGCGATCTGCACCACGAGTGCCCAGATATCGGTCACTTATAACATTCACCGCTTAAAGAAACCAGGCCGCCCCGGAGAGCAGCAGGTTCCACGCCTCGGGGCAGAAAGGTCAAAGCAGGCCTAAGTCTGCTAGATGAGGCCAGAGCACAGCATTTCAAAGGACACGTGAGGTAGTGTGAAAAGGAAAAGGGACACAGCAAAACAAGGCAAAGCGGACGATCTGAGTATCAGAAAGGAATCAAAACTTACAAAAAGCCCGAGTCCCTAATGATACCGAATCCAGATTGCACTAAAAAAAGGTGTATGTGAGTTCCCAAAAATGTCAACTATTCCAGCAATGTGCACACCATAGCCAAGGGCTGGTTAATAATTAAGCTGTGAATTTCTTGTGCTGTTATCCAGGCAGTGAGACACCCAGGGATGAAGGAGGCACTGGGGTGTCTTTTTTTTTTTTTTTAAGGTGAGGGTTTTAGGAATTTTGTTATCGTGGCAGGCAAAATTTGACTGCAAGAAGCCACTCCCACAGATAACTGCCAGGCTGGGTGACGTCCAGACCCCTCTCCCAGCCTCGCCCGGTCTCCAGGTGGGCGAGTCTCCGTATCTGTAACAGTATGGCAGCTCCAAACACGGAGTGTAAAGTGTAACCGAGTCCTAACCCTTCACCGCAGTCACCTCAGCACACCTGTGAGGCTGGTTCTACTCGTCTTGCTTAGATAGAGGCTTGACAATAAATATAAATGTGACACAAATATATATTAAAACTTTTGTGATGGGTTTAGGGATGTAACAGTTCATTATCGTAACCATTAGGGTAATTTAATTTATATTTTATCTGGGTTTGGAGAGTAAGTTGAAAAATATAATTTATTTTTTGTTGCGGTTGGTTGGCTGTGGGATCTTAGTTCCCCAGCCAGGGGCTGAACCCACGCCCTCGGCAGTGAAAGCATGGAGCCTTAACCCCTGGAGCACCAGGGAATTCCCTAAAAATATAATTTAAAATTTAAATGCTTTTAAAAAATTCACATAACATGAAATTAACCATTTTAAAGTGAACAATTTTTACCTGCTGTTTACAGTGTTGGAAAAGTATAGAAGTATGTGATATATTCGACTTGTGATGCTAGTTTAATACGGAGGTGGATTAAGTGTGAAGGTTAAACACCTAAATAAATCTGATGAGATCTTAAGTTGAGACTTGTTACGTTTCGTGAACAGTGTTTAAGTTCTTAGTGTTAAATGCTTAGTGGCTAAGATTTTGTTAGATTTATAAGTCTGCCTTGTTAGATATTTGAAGCGCTTAATTATAGTTTAAATAGTCTAAGCTAATTTAATTAATCCAGTTTGTGAGAGTAAATGTTTAGAGAATTTGTAAGGTAACCGAACATTAATGAAACAAAAAGATATTTAACCAAAAAATGACTAGCCTTCTGAACCAAACGGCAAGATTTACAAGTTGAACTTAATAAGATCAGGCTTTAAATTTTACAACTTTAATCAATTAAAAAAAACTTAAAATACACAAATAACATGAAGTATTCTTTTCCATGCATAAAAGTTCCGCTCAGACATTAAAAACTCCATTGATAGTGACTTAGTAGTTTATAAACTAATACAAAGGTATAGAATATTTATTTGTTGAAATTTTGACAGTTGAAAATATCACGTCAAATGAAAAGGAAGCACCCTGTTTTGAAGTTAGTTTTTAAGTTCTATTTTTATTGATATTATTTTTTTTATAGTAACTAAATCAAACAATGATGAGTGTGTTGCTCAGATGCATACCTTTGCCAGGGGAGGAAGCCCATCACCTGCTCCACCTCCGAGAAGGAGGAATGATCACAGATTGGTCCCAGTTGGGGGGCGTAGCTTTTCTCTGCACCTGGTCAAAAAGCCTAGCCTGTTGCTTCTCGCACTTTGCTGTGCATAGGAATCACCTGCAGATTTTGATTCCAGTAGGACGGGTGTGTGGGGTGAGAGCCCCTGGGTTCCGGGGATGCAACAGAACCACACTTTGAGCCAGGAGGGCATGCTTTCTCCATGTGAGCACATGTGGACATGGCTCTTTTCCAGGGTCCCAGTTACCAAAGGCCAACGCTGCTCCTTCAGCCGGATGGGCCACGTCTATCTCTCTGTGGATGGGACAAGCGGTCTTGCTGTCATACGGTCGCGGGAGAGGGGAGCCACTGTCTCCTCTAAGGAGACATGGAGGCAAATGCCCTCCGTTGCCCTTGACTCTCGCACTCCCCGATTCACAGAGATCGTACCCTAGACTGTCTGGGTACGGCTGTGGTGGGAGAGGGGATAAGCAGAACAGGAGGCCTGACGCAGTTTTGTTTATTTGTCGTGTGATTCCCCCACTACTGTGTAAGCTCTCCCAGGACGTGGACTTTGATTCTATTCACTGCTGCATCCCCAGGAGCCAGAACCGTGCCGGACACATCCTAGGTGCTCAGCAATTATTTATGGGATAAATGAGGCCTGTTTGGGTAGTAGGCGTTCAGGCCAACCCTTCTAGAATTCGACACTGGGGTCCGAGTCTCACCTGATAAAGACAGTGGTACGTGCCTGGCTGAGCCTCTTGCAGGCATCTCTCTCCCTCGAGGGGGAAGAACTGTGACCGAGAGAAGGATCTGGGTCTTCTTAGGCCCCTGGCCACAGTGCTATCTGAAGGCCGCTTCCATCTCCGGCCCAGGCCGGGGGCAGGGCACGCCTCACTCAAGACCGAGAGAGGACACAGACCAGAGGCAGGAACAGGGCACGGGGTGAACGAGAAAACCCGAGGCCCAAAAAGCTACAAGGGGAATGTGATGAGTTGCCAAGTCTGAGGCAGCAGCAGCAAATATCAAAGCCAGGGACCACGGCCAGGAATCCAAGATTCAGTGAGACGAAGGGGAAGGGCAAGTGGGCCTGTGGTACGTGGGGAGGGGCCGGGCCGTTCCCTGGAGCAGGCATGTGAGGCTCGCTTTAATGTGCCTCCAGCAGTGGGGCTGGGGAGGGTCTGGGCTTCCCTGGTGGCGCAGTGGTTAAGAACCCGCCTGCCAATGCAGGGGACACGGGTTCGAGCCCTGGTCCGGGAAGATCCCACATGCCGCGGAGCAGCTAAGCCCGTGCGCCACAACTACTGAGCCTGCGCTCTAGAGCCCACGAGCCACAACTACTGAGCCCACGCGCCACAACTACTGAAGCCCGCACGCCTAGAACCTGTGCTCTGCAACAAGAGAAGCCACTGCAGTGAGAAGCCCGCGCACCGCAATGAAGAGTAGCCCCCACTCGCCGCAACTAGAGAAAGCCCATGCGTAGCAACCAAGACCCAACGCAGCCAAAAAATTCAATAAGTAAAATAAATAAATTAAAAAAAAAAAAGATTAAAGGGGGCCCTGTGTGGGACGGACAGAACGGCAGTTCCCGGGGGCTCTTGGTTTTCTAGGAGGCAGTGTGTGGTCTTACAAGTCCCAAGGCTGGCTTCAAGTTCCAGCTTGCACTTCCCTACATAACCTCAAGCAAGTCACTCAAAGTCATCTCAACTTCGCAAACCCTTAGGAAGGTGCAACCCATAATCAGCTTAAAGTCTGTATCTCCCCAACAATCGCCAAACGATCAGAGGCATACACCCGCCACAAAGGGTCTACATCAGGATCAGTGGGGATTTAGAGAGAGAAATTGGAAAGAAGTCAGCAAAGTAATGACCGAAGAGGAAAAGCAGAAGGAGAGAAGCGTGCCCAACTTCAAAAGTGCTGGGCTCGGCCTCTGGAAGGGAGGCTGCAAAGAGAAGCAGATCCCCTTTGATACCGAGAAAACATTTCCACAGTCAGAGGACGCTCCGCAGACTCTTGCTCTGAACGTCTGACTGCTACCCAAGTACTTCCAAAATGGGATCGCTCGCCTGCCAGCTGGCAAACACATTTCCCTCCAGTGTTGGTGGCTGTCTGATCTTTACTTCTCTAATTATCCAGCACAGTCTCCACCCCTGTGGAAATAGACACATTTTCCCCGAGAAGTGAGAAAGCTTTCATTGCTGCCCTTGAAGGCCAGTGTCTCCCGGGGCCTTCGGGGCCAGCTCCCAGCTCTCTGCCCAGCACCAGGCAAGCTCTGGGGCAGAACCTCCTACACATTCACAACCCACTGTCCACCTACGGTCACCAGCACCGAGGAGGGACCAGAGAATCCAGGTCGAAGTACACGATCTGCGATGTAGTAACCAGGCGACACGAGTGATTTCTCTGCGCCTCAGTTCCTTCATCTAGGAAGAAAATGTCTACAGCATCACAGAGCAGCTGCAAACGTCAAGCAAGACAGCGGGTTTGAAAGTGCTCTGGAAACTGAAAAGTGCTATAAAGAGTCAGGGGTGGGATTATTCCTGTTGTTGTTGTTACAGCTGTTCATGCTTCAGACACTCTGCCTCTGTGTTTATCACCAGATCCCAGGAGGTATCGATGAGAAATAAGTTTGGCTGCGAATTACAAAAAAAAACCCACAAAATACAAGTGACTTAAAGAAGATAGTTTATTTCTCTCTCATATAAAATCTGTCCAGAGCTGTAATGGTGGTCCGTGGAATCAAAGACCCAAGAGCCTTTTATCTCGTTGCGTTACCACGGGTAACTTCCATTCTTAAGGTCATCTCAGAGTCCAAAATGGCTGCAGGAAATCCAGCCATCACATCACACCCCAGTCAACTGAAAAGAAGGAGAGGTGAAGAAGAGTGTGCCCTCTCCCTGTTAGGACACTTCTGGAAACTGCAGCTCTGTTTATCTCCATTGGTCAAACTTAGTCACAAAGCCACGTCTAGCTGCAAGGGAGACTAGGAAATATGGCTTTTATTCTGAGTGACCATGTGCCCAGCTAAAAATGGGGGATCCGATTACTCAGGAAGAAGGGGAAACCAGGGCGTATCTGTCACAAGTGGTAATTTCTCTGTCTTCACCTTAATCTACGCGCCAGTAGCATTTCACCGCTGCCCTGGAAATGCTTTCTTCTCCACTACTGAGAAGAAAACCACTCTCTCCTGGTTTCCCCTCTCCTCTCCTCTCCTCTCTTCTCCCCTTCAACATTGGAGGGACTCAGGGCAGTCCTGGGGACACCTCCTCTCCTCCTAAGTGCTCTCATCTAGTCTCAAGACTTAAAATACCAATCCAGGCGCCCGTGAATCCTAGACCGAGCCCTGACCTCTCCCCTTCATTCCAGAATCACACAGGCAGCTGCTACGGAAGCCTCCAGTCAGAGGTCTAACAGGGATCTCAACTCAGCTCTGATCTCCACCCACATACTTGCTCCTCCCCAAGCCTCTCCCACCACAGTAAACATGTGACTTGAGCCAGGAAACATGGAGTTAATCTTGCTTCCCCACCTTCCTGCCCTCCCTGCACCCAAAAGCCTCAGGAAGTCATAGTGACAATCTTCAAAACACATCTCAAGGTCACTGGCTTCCTTTCCTCTCCATCACTAACCCGCGTCCAGGGCACGTCGCCTCCCTCCTTGACTTTGCAGTGACCTCCTAACTGGGTCTCCCTGCTGCCACTCACCCCTGCCCCTCCCCTTTTCCATCACAGCCAGAGCGACACTTCAAATAAGTGAGTCAGGACAAAGGTGGTGGATTCAACACATACATCTATTTTGATCCCTCTTGAAACCCTTCTAAGATGACCACATAAGGATTTTTTTAAAGCTATAAATCCTAAAGGACAAAGAGAACAGGAGGATAGGAACAAAAATTCGGAAAACAGAAGGATGGGTGCCAGCTGACTTAGCACACCAAGAGAGCTGAACCTTACCCCAGGGACAGCCAGAAAGAAACATAGTTTCTACCAACGAACTCGCCCAGAGTCAAGAGCTGACAGCACTGGGCGTCTCTGGAAGCGGAGGTGGGGACGGGAGGGCGGCTCCGAAGGAGGTGACGCTCTAAATCCTCTCCTGACTCCACACGCAGCTGGGGGGTGCCCCTCCCTACGCAGGCAGAAGCTGAGAGTCCTTTCCCTTGGAGAGGATGATACAGAGTGTCCCCAGGGTGGGGGACACCGGGTCCAGGGGAACACAAGAGCCCCGTGCAGAACAGGGGTTCCGTACTGAACACTGGGGGTGGGGGGGCAGCACTTTTCTCCCACGTGGTTCCCAGGATGCTGGTAGCCGGATTGTTCTCCACAGCAAGAAACTGGGGGAGCCCTTTCCATGGACTCTGACCCGGCCAGGAAGCCCTGCCCTAAAGAAATCTGCATTCTAACACGAGAGCCCTGCCAGGTGGCCATGGATGCAGCCGGCCTCCCAAACCTGCCCACCTGCTCTGAGTCTCCCATGAGCGTCAGTGCCAGTCTTAAGTAGAGACGGACGACCGAGGGTGACCTTCTGAGCAAAGGCTCTGGCGCAAACGACAAAGGCCAAAACAGACCCAGAGGAAACAGATCAGGTTGGGAGGAGAACCACGTCCCTGAAACCATTGCTACCCGCAGGCCAAGCAATGAAGATGTGGCCCATGAGATAGGGATGGGACGTTACCCCAGCTGCACCCCGGTCCCTCCTGCCCCTATTCCCACCTCAGCGCCCTCAAAGTGGAGGCTCGCTTCCCTGGGTCGTCTCGTGGCTACTCTTGCTGTCACCTCGAAGAGGCCTTCGATGGCCACCCGCTCCGAGGAAGCCCCCCCGCCCCTCCCGCGTCACTCCCTGACTCAGGAGTCCGGGAGCTTTTCCTGGAAAGGGCCACCATGAGCCAAGAGTGGTTTCCGCTGCCACCTCCCAGCCCTACATCGTAGCTCGAAAGCTGCCACGGACCCCGGGTCACAGTGACCATGACCTGCTCCAGTGACACTCGATTTACCGACACTGCGACTGGAACCGCAGACCACTGTCACAGGTCACAGTGCTAGTCTCCTTTGGATTTTTTTTTCAACCACTTAAAAACATAAAAAGCATTCTTAGCTCCCAGACTCTACAAAATACCAATTTTGTATTGGCCTACAAAAGCAGGCCCGCTATGGCCAAACCCTGTTCTAAGACATCCTCCTGTTTTCCCTTCATCAAAGCGCTAACTGCTTCCTGCTCACTTCTTTTTTCTTGTTGCTTACTGTTCATCAGTCTCTCGGACCAGAACGGAAATTCCGTGAGAGCAAAGACCCCTGCACACCCCTGGTCCCACCTGCCATGCTCACACCCAGAGCCGTGCCTGGCATACAGTCTGTGCTCAATAAATGCTCGCCGTGGGCCACACCAGCCGCCCCGCACCCGCGGGACAAGCTCTGGGGGACAGCCGGGCACTCCCAGCCCGGCTCGCCCCTCACCCCCTCCTTTCCCAGTCCTTCCCTCTCTCCATCCCACACCCTAAGCCCCTCGGTGATGCCAGGGCTACCCACGAACCTGAGCGCCACGAAAAGCCCACGGTCAGCGCTGTCCCTACAGCTCCCTGGCCTGAGGGGAGGGCGTAGTGTCAGGTGGCTGGCAGCCGCCACCTTTGGGATGAGACTGGTAGAGCAAGGCCCCCGTGGGCACCACTCAGAGGGAGAGAGCTGGGGGGATTTGCTCCGGGCTAAACAGGGACGCACAACGATCCCCTATGAACCCACAACCAGTGAGGATGAACGGAAGTGCTCGTTAGGGTCTGCGGGATCCCACTGGCCGAATGCTCACAGGCATCATAGCTTCTCAGCACCACGTGCTGGGACTCGTGGTGACGGAAGAGGGGCCACCTCTCACCCAGAGAAAAGGACCCGTCGATCCTCGGATGGGAGGATTCAGGCGCCCAAGGTGCAGACAGGGCCTCACACTCACCACTGCTGGCACTCGGTCCTTCGAGGTCACTCACGTCCCCGCTTGCACAGACTCACCAGCCACCGTCTGCGGGTGACCTGGCTTCCTGGAGAGGAAGGGCCCCCAGGAGGAGGGCAGGTGCTGACACACGTGCCCTGGGTCTGCTCAGGCGAACTGGTAAAGTGGGTTTGGGCCCATCAGTCCGCTGCAACTCGCAGTTCTGATTCTGGCTAGCCAGTGCCGTGGGCCCACTCACTCCCGGGTCAAGGGCTAAAATCAAGTTCCTAGGAGGCCAAAGTAGGGACGACACCCTGCCAGGCGCGGCCCGGACCTCCTGCTTTCGTGGCTCTTCAAATCCGGGGGGTTGAGTCCAGTTGTTGCTTATTAAGCACCTAACGCTCTGCGTCTGAAACTGCGGCGCTCACAGAACCCGGAGCCTCGCAGGAGCTGGGAGGCGACTGACTGGCTCGGATGGCAGCCAAGGCACATCCTTCCAAGGGCTCGGACGGGCTGGGACGTCACCCCGCGCGCGGCCCCTTCTCCTGTCCTCTCGGGAGGGGCCGTCAGCTGGTGGGCGGCTCTGAGACGCTGCTCCCCCTGGCCTGGTCCAGACTGGACGGCTCTGCAGCGGCTGCCTTGTGCTCTACCAACAGCGCCTGGGGCTCCTTCATTTCCATACAAAGAAATCACTCGCACAAAGGCCTTGGTGTGTGGAGCAGACTTTACTGAAGATGTGGAGACAAAGGGGGTTTACAGAGCAGAATACAAAAAACTTAAAGTTGAATCAGACATCCATGAGCTCAGAGACACGGTTTTCTCCCGCTGGGCTCCAGCCTTCCGCGAAGGTGCGTGCCCACCACACCCGTCCTGTCTCAGGAAGTAACACAGAAACCAAACTCGGGACAGTTTCTTATTCGGAGTGGCTTGGCCCTCCCTTTCGAGAGTTATTTTCTCAATGAAGAACACCTGCTCCCCTGTTTCTGACCCCAAAGTGAGGAGGAAAGTCTGCCCGACCCGGAGCCCCGAGGCCTCCTCTCTGCCTTTCGAGGGGCATCGGAGCAGAGCTTTTGCCTAACGATGAGCGTGTGTGTGTGTGTGTGTGTGTGTGTGTGTGTGTATACATCTGTGTGGTGAGTGTGTGTGTACGTCTATGTGGTGTGTGTGTAGGTGTGGTATACGCATGTGTGTGCGTGATGAGTGTATGAATGTGTGTAAGCGTGTGTGTATTCACTGTGTGTGTAGGTATGTGTGTATACAGCGAGTAGGTATGTGGTGAGTGTGTGTAGGTGTATATAGTGCGTAGGAGTGTGTGTGCGCGTATTCAGCGTGAGTGCTGTGTGAACACGTGAGCGTCCGTGGCCGGGGTGGGATGGTCCTCTTCGCCCGACTCCGCGGGCCAGCTGTGGACCCGCCCCCTCACAGGTGTGGACCCCTCCCCTCACAGGTGTAGGCCCGCCCCTCACAGGTGTGGACCTCTCCCCTCACAGGTGTGGGCCCGCCCCTCACAGGTGTGGACCTGCCCCCTCACAGGTGCGGTCACCTTCTTCCTCCCCACAGTGAGCCCACTTTATTCCCATTTCACACACGAGGTTACAAAGGTTCCCGGAGGGTAAGTCACTCGCCCAAGGTCACACGACTTGTAAGAAGCCAACTCAGTCCTGGAGCAGCCTGGCTCCGGGGCTTCCGTTCTCAAGAACAACTTATCCGGAGTTACCTTCTCGTTTCCTGCCTTGGGCAGTAATGTCAGAAGGGGTCAAACGCGGTGACCTCTGGGATGAGGGGGAAAATCAAGCCCGCCCCCGCTCCAGCTCGAGTCCCTCCTCCAGGCAGGTGCAGCCCAGGTGTGCACTGGTGGCCCGGTCCCTGTGGGGCTCCCTGCTGTCGCCACCCCTGCTAACAAGGGACACCCGGGCCCTGCTCCACCCCACTGCCCTCCGAGCCCCGTGGGCGGGCCAGGAAGCAGGGGCCCCAAGCTGGTACACACAGCCCCGCGCTCCTCAGCCTGGCTCCGGTCCCAGAAGGGCGGGGCCGCGTCACACGCGCCTCCCAAACTCCTGTCGCATGCAGAAGGTCACCCACCCTATGGAAGGTCACTGGTGGTCACTGGGGCACTGTCTGCTGGGCCATCGGACCCCATGGGTCAGGCACCCATCCTGTTTCCACATCCCCGCCTGCTGACTCCTGATGTCAGCAGAGTCCTATCCCGCAGGCTCGGGGACACCCACCCATCACCCCTCCCAGGCCCAAAAGGCACGGGTCACACCCTTGCACACGGGCACCCTTCAAACGTTCATCAGGCACCTGCTGTGTTCCAGACGTGGGTTCAGGTTACAGAAAGTGACAGAGCAGGGCAGCTACGGTCTCCCCAGCCAGATGCTGAGTCCAGGGGGCGAGGCTGACTCGGAAACCAGGACGCGCACTGCTCTGTGGTCCACGGCCACCAGTGCTGCTTCCCAAAAATCACACCGACAGTCTTACTCCCTTGCTTAAAACACGTCCAGGACCTCCCATCACACGCGGAAAAGCCGAAGCCCTTCCCGAGCGGGGCAGGGCCTGGGCGGGATCTGGGCCTGCATCTCTGGGTTCCTGCTGTGGCTTCCCTGCTGTCCCCGGGACACGCGTCACGCCCGCCCCCCAGGCCGCGGCCTCGGCGCCCTCTCCTGTCAGCACCCGTCAGTCTGCACGTCCTTCACCCGCTCACTTTGTCTTCCCTCCTCAGTAAAACGCAAGCTCCCAGGGACCCCGTCTGTCCCGGCCATCAGTACGTCCCGCGCCTGGCACGAAGCAGAAGTTAAATAAACGTGTGTTAAGCGAGTGGATAAACGCATTCAGCCTCAGGCGAGTCAGCCGGCCTCTCCAGACCCCACCTTCCTCATCTTTAAAATGGGGAGAGCACAGCGCCCCCGGGTGAGGGTGGAAGAGGTGACACAGGCCCTCTGTCCAGGGACGCGTGGCAGGTGCTCTGACGGGTTGTGAATGGAACGCTTTCTCCACGCCAGGACAGGAGCAACAGGCCCTTCTGCGGGAGAAGACGTGGCTCCACGCTGGCTCTTGAAGAATGAGTGACAGTTCTCCAGGGCCAGAGCCGAAAGGCGGGAGGGGCGCAGGGGGGTGTCAGATGAGGCTGCAGGAGAGGCGGGGCCGGGTCGGGTCTCCCATTTGCGGGCCCCGAGGGCCGCGGTCTGCACGACACCGCGGGGAGAGGCGCCTGCACCTGTGTTCTCCGTGGCTGTGACCGGTTTGGACTTTCCAGCTCTAAGTAGGTTAGTGTCCCTTAGGCTACTGAGGTCAGTTCCTAAAGAGAAGGGAAGACTCACAGCCAACACGTGGACCCGACAGCTGCACTGGCAGCCCTCACCCACGATACAAAACAAGGGACCTAGTGTGTGCATCCGTCCCAGGGCCCAGAGGCTGCTCACACACGCTTCTCAAGCCCTTGCTGGAAGGTTCAGTCGTGCTGGGAGGGCAGGCGTCACGAGCTCCCCTTATTCTGACAGCCCCGGAAACAGGGGCTGGGAGGGGGGAGGGCGGGAGAGCCTAGCAGACACTAAACAGAGGAGGACGTGTGAGTGCTTCTCAGGGACCCCAAGGCCCCCTCCACGTCACATCATCCACAAGGGGGAGCTGGATCCCCGCACGCACGAGGGTCACACAACTTGGCATGGAGCCTAGCAGCCGTCCACAGGCTGCTTACCTAGACGTTGCCCCTCTTTCAAGGGGCAGCCCCTCTCAATTTCCCACTCATCCCCGAACCTTCCACACCCTGCCCCCTCCCACCTCTGAACTCCAGCTGCTCTGAGGACCGCTCACCCCACTTAAGAGTTTTCCAGGTTGACTTCCCAGCTTGCAAGGAGTCAGATGCTGTGAATAATAACGCGTGTGTATCGAACACGCTGTGTGCTCGGCACCGTGCTAGGCGCTCTGCATACACGAGGTAGGTACTGTTGTTATACCCATTTTACAGACGGGGAAACTGAGGCACAGTGAAATTAGGTAGCGTGCCCCAAGGCCACACAGCTAGTCTAGCTGAGCACCAGGATTCCAATCCTAGCAGCCTGACTCCAGAGCCCTTGCTCCTAACTGCTCCGTAACACCTCCTCAACGTCGTCTTACTCGCTTCTTATCCCCATACATCTCCCTGAGTGCTGGGCACACACACCACCTGCAGGTTGAATCTTGTTCCCCTTCGGCCCCAGGCTCCTGGAATTGCGGTTCCCCACTAGAGAAGGTGATGCCAAATGGCCGCTAGATGGCAGCAAAGAGCCGGGCCCCGAGAGCCCCGAGGGCAGGGATAAGGGGATGATGATAATGTTTACCGTATCTGGTGCATCTTGCACCAGGCCCTTTACCGACGTGATCTTTCCTCCTCACTGCGCCCATCCCCCTTTACAGGGAGGAAGGACACTCACGCTGAGACAGCTCGGGCAGCAGGGAACACGAGGACTGAGGCCAGTTCCCAGGAGAAACAGACCAGGGAAATCCCTCCGCGGGTCCCCTCCGGGCGCAGCGGGAGCGGCGCACAGAACCTGACCTTTGGGTAGGGAGTGGACTTAGGGAGGGCGTGGACGGCCTGGGCTGCTCCAAGGCGGCACCCGGCAGGCTTCTTGGCTGGGAGGGGTTTGCGCTGAGACTCACAGACCATGCAGACTGCGTGGTCTCAAACCACTGGTCCACCGCAGACCTCTGACCAACTGTCTTGGCCTTCCCACCACAGAGGAGGCCGCGTGACTCCGGCCTCACCGCCCACACTCAAAAGCTGGCTGTACCACTGCACTCCCACACTCGCTGTCTCGGGCTCCCCTGACCTGGGACCCACCCCACCCCGGGCAGCCAGCGTGGCCACGGAGCCCCTGCCTGGAGACGGATGAAAGCTACCTAAAGAGCTCTGACTGCGTCCACTTCCAACCTCCCGAGAGTTCAGTCACCTCCACACCTGAAACCCACCCCCCCGGGACTGGGCCGCGCCTCCCTGCCGGCTGTCCTGGGGCAGCAGCAGCAGAGGTGGCCAGGGCGGATGCATCCGTCACTCCCAGCTGGCCGCGGACCCACGCCCCCCTCAGGCCTCCCAGCGTGGCCGGCAGCGGCTCCAGTGCAGCGCAGGGGCTGACCCGTCTTGAGCTTCAGCGTCTGGACGGTCCTGGCCGAGTCCACTGGGGCCTTGGCTTCAGGACGGCACCCCGGCGCTGCTTCCGGCCCGTTTCCCAGCCAGCCGCCTGCTCCCTCAGCCCCTCCCGGGGCTCACACAGCCAGACGGGGCCTCCGAAGGTGCCCAGGTCTTGCGTTTATTGGGCTTAGGCACTGCGGGGTCACGTTCCTGGTAGAAGAGTCATGACCTCAACTCTCCTGGCGCTCGGGGGGGCTGCCCCCGCGGGTCTCCACCCCGCGTCCCTGCGCACACGATGTCTTGCCCCCCTCCCTGCTCCCCGGTCTCTTATTCCTTCACCAGCCGGTAGATGTGGTGCTGAGCCCCGTGCTCGCTGGCCGACACCTCGAAGACGTACGCGACGCACAGCAGCGTCTCCTGCGTGTCTCTGTTGGTGACCACCTGCAGGGGTGAGGGGAGGAGGGGGTCGGGCCCAGGAGACAGCATGCCACCTTCCCTGCCCACCGCCCGCTCTCACCCCCACCCCTGCGCACACCCCCGCGCGCACCCCTGCGCACACCCCTGCGCGCGCACACCTGCACACACCCCTGCGCGCACCCCTGCACACACCCCTGCGCACACACCCCCGCGCGCACACCTGCAGGATGGTGAAGTTCTCCAGCACGCTGTTCATCATGTACTTCTCGGGCAGGTGCTTCAGCTTATGAATGAAGTTGATCATGTACTCGCAGAGCGGCGAGCGGTGGATGCGGTAGGAGTAGTGGCCGTTCTCGTAGCGCGCGTACTCAGTCTGCGGGGCCCGGGGACAGTGGGGCTTAGGAGGCCGCCGCCCAAGGCCAACCTGGCCGGCCCCGTGAGGAAGCTCTACCACCCGCCCGGCCTTAAGTGGGAAGGACGGGCAGAGCCCAGGGAGCCCTCGAGACAGAGCACCCCCCACCCCGTGACCCACACGCCGGGTATTGGAGGAAGGAGCTTCAAGACGTGGAGACGAAGACGGAATGACAGCTCAATCCCGGCCGCACATGGGGGACGGGCCACAGGGACCTTGTGGCCACGGAACCGTCACGTATGGGTAGCTACACATCTGGGCGCACACACACAGGCATGCACACAAGTGAGTGCGTGTAAACGGACGGAATCTGACTCGGGTTGGTGGGCTACGTCGGTGTCAACAGCCAGGTTACTAATGGTCCACTCTAGGTATGTAAGATGCTGCCATCGGGGCAACTAGGGAAGGGATTACCACTGCACGTGGAGCCACAGCGACCTCAGAATTAAAATTTCGCTAGAAATAACTAACTCAAAGAGCTTCTCAGAGACCGCTGCTGCCCGCAACCACCCGAGAGGTCGTGGGTTAAGAGCTGTAGGGGAGCTCAGCTCTGGGGCGCTGGAACGGCTCCCTGTGACCTGACGGGCAACAGGTGAGGCCCACCAGGATGGGGAGGGGGGGCAGGTGCTCTGCTTGTGTTGGACGGGAGGTGGGTTGTCAATGAAGAGGCACGGCGAGGGTCAGACTGCATCATTCAGACATATCTGGGCACAGAGGTGAGAAGCCCGGGCCGCAGGGGCGCGACGGTCTGGCGCCCAGGCGGGCGAGCAGCGGCGCGTGCTCACCTCCAGTTTCTCCACCACCTGCTTGCCAAAGGAGCAGACCTTGGTGGAGCAGGTGATGGTCATGTTCTCAGGACTCTCGTACTGGCTGGACACCCCGTAGAAGGAGCTGCCTTCGTCCTCGATGTTGGTGTTGAGGTCTGCCTGGAGGGAGACAAGGGGAGACCAAGGAGGGGCGGTAACTCAGAGGGGCCCTGTTGGGGGCGGCACCGAGGAGGCCTCTGGGGCCACAGCCCAGGCCCCAGGGCCAGGACGCCATCAGGGGGCTCAGAAAACACGGGGACGCAGGACCTCGGAAAGCTCCCTCGTCCATCCACACGCAGGCCTGGTGCAAAGTCAGGCCGTGTGCCCTGAACAATGGCAAGAACCTGGGCCTGCATCAGCTCCCGGCCCTGCTGCCCACCGGGTACCAACAGCCCAGCAGGCGGGGCCCCAAATCGGTCTTTAGAACATTAGGGCCCTGCCAGTGTCCCTTCCGCAGTGGCTCTGGGGGCCTGGCCTCCCGCCATCTCTGGGGCACCGCGAGCCCGGCCACCCTTGACCTTCTGCATCTCTGTTCTGCCTCCGGACCAATCTCCCCAACACCGGCCTCCTTCCGCTGGGCTCCTCTGCAATTGCTCTGAGAGCTCTGTGCCCGACAGAAGTCTGGTTAGCACCCTCTCATCGAGCCCATTTGCCAAAGGGAACCCCTCCCCAGCCTGGCGTGGGAGCCCCCGGGCCTCTGATCAGCTTCGCACCTGAAGGCAGGGTCCAGGACGCCTCCTGCTGCGTGTTGGGGTGATTTGAAGTTGCCCCCCCAAGGAAAGGTGGGTAATAAGACTCATGACTTCACACCCACTCCCTGCGAGGGGGACAAGGCAGGACGGGGGCCTCAGTCTGATCTCAGGCTCCCCGACCGCGGGCCTTGCCCAAGGCCACAGAGCGGATGAGTCACGGGTCCTGGGTCCTCAGGCTCCGGCTCCGCTGCTTCTCCCGCCCAGCCGAGAGACGCTGGGTGAGGCTGCTCGGTGCCTCGGCGAAGCCCCCAACCACTGAGGGGTCCCCACTCCGGAACCTGGGCTCCACAGCCAATCACCCCGTTTGAGGTGCTAACAGAGCGGCTTCAGACTCAGAAGCAGTGTGCAAACATCACAAATGGCTTACTCTTAGGGGGAAGCCTCTCCTCCCATCCACGCAACTCGTCCCAGATCACTGCCCAGCGGGACCCAGAGTACAGCCCCACAAACGCAGGGGAGCTCCTGACCGCGGTAAGGATTCTGACCCCAAGGACTCTTCTGCACAAAGTTACAGGGAGCCCCAGAACCCTGGGAAGTTTCCAGCAGGATTCAGAGCCGGGCCCCGGGCTGCTCTGCCCCTGGCCATCAAAGTCGTTACTTTTCTCTCCTTTGGGGAAAGAAGTTTTCCAAGAGCAAGAAGACCCTCTAGACTGGCAGGGGGGCAACTGTCTTGGGCACAGCAGAAATATTACAGAGCCACACACCGTGTCGACAGGGACCTGTATTTACTATTGTGAACTGACTACAACATAATGTTGAGCAGAAAGAAAGAAAAAAGCAGGTCATAAAGCAGAACGAGGATGTGTTACTTTTTTTTGTTTTTTTGCTGTATGTGGGCCTCTCACTGTTGTGGCCTCTCCCGTTGCGGAGCACAGGCTCCAGATGCGCAGGCCCAGCGGCCATGGCTCACGGGCCCAGCCGCTCCGCGGCATGTGGGATCTTCCCAGACTGGGGCACAAACCCGCGTCCCCTGCATCGGCAGGTGGACTCTCAACCACTGCGCCACCAGAGAAGCCCCGAGGATGTGTTACCTTTATGATGAAAATAAAGGCTGCTTCCGTGTTGACCTAGATGGCATACATTTCAGTGTGCCCAGCAAGGGCTTTCATGGGGCCGTTAGGAAGAAAGAAGAAAATGAATTACAGGGACGTCCCTGGCCGCCCAGGGGTTAGGACTCTGACTGGCACTGCTGGGGGCCTGGGTTCAATCCCTGGTTGGGGAACAAAGATCCCGCAAGCTGCACGGCGTGGCCAAAAGAAAGAAAAGGAGAAAAACCAAACTCCAAAATGAGCAGCAGTCTCCCGTATCTGTGGTGGGCGTGGGGCGGGGCAGGGACGCCCAGGGGCCTGCGGAGGTGGGCCAGGCCTGCGGTGGGCTGGGAATTAATTGCTGCTGTGACGGGCTGTGCAGTTAAACCTGGCCCCGGGGACAGCACCAGCTCTCTGTCTCCTGTTCTCTCTACTGAGTCACACGCTTCTCCTCGGAGACCGGGTTCGTCGGACGTCCTCAAAAAGGCCTGGGGGACAGTTCGTGTGTGCTTGAGACACATGAGCGCAGGGCAGGAACGTGGACCGTGCCTGGAAAAGAGCTGGCAGGGAGCCCGGCTCCTGGGGAGGGCAGGCGCCCGGACGAGGGGGCGAGGCCAGGACGTGAACTGATGTCTCCCGGATGCAGCCACTGCCGTCCTCCCCCTGATTGATGCTATTCACGTCCCACTCTCCACACGCCCCACTCCGCCCCTAACGGTTTCTTTCAAATCAACTCATTCTTATTCTAAGCAGTCATATGCGTGACATCAGGGATTCTGTTTCTCCTAATAGACATGAAAACAGTCACCTAACTGTTAATGAGGAAATGTGAATCCGTGCACTGTGCCCCGGGCTTGGGCAGGGCTGGCATGGCCCCTCCAGGCTCTCCCCAGCGCCCAGCGGGGATGGGACGTGCCCGTCACCACCCTGTGCTGGCAGGGCCTGGCCTTGCCCCTTCCAGACGGTAAGCACGCTCGAGGCGGGAACCAAGCTCCCCCAGGGCTCAGGCCCGGCACGCGGCGTGCCTTCCAGAGTGACACGGGGCTGTTGGAACTCTCCCCTGTCGGCGGCTCTGCGTGCGGAGCGGTCCTGTGCTCACAAGGGGGGCCTCCACCCCCTGCACCCCTGCCAGTCCTCGGAGCCCCGCCCCGGCTCAAAGACACTCCAGGGGCTCCTGGCATCGCCTCCCACTCGCCTGGTCCTTCCAGTCGCTCCGTTGCCCGTTTATCCTGCCTGGCCCAGCATGGCCGGGACAGGGGGCGCCCAAAGAGGCTGCAGTGTTGTCTCTGCTCTCATGGAGTGTGTGACTTTTGGGGGAGCAGGTAGAACAGGTGAGCTGGTGCTTGAGAGAGAGAGAGAGAGAGAAGGAGATGGGGCGGAGATGAAAGTCTCAGACGCCTCATCTGTCTCAGACGTTGGCGGTCCAATGTCTGCCCCAGAACCGACCCTGTGGTCCCACTGCTTGGTCCCGGGGGACCCCGGCCAGCGAGAAACGCACACCCCGCAGCACCTCACCATCCTCAGTGCCATCCTAATTACGACCCAGCACCTCCTGCAGCCCCACCGCGTACCCCCCCCCAATCTGAGAACCTCCCCGCACACGCTCAGCGTCTCTGCCTTCTCAGCCTGAGAGCAAAGCTGCCCCCCACGTTACCCTGAGAGTGCCCCCGCGGCCCCCGGCCCTCCACCCTATTCATAGCTACGGTGCGGTGGCAGCTCCCAGGCTGGGCCTGGAACAGGTGCAGCGGATCGGGTGGCTGACAGATGAGCCGGGACAGCCGGGCCTGGGGGCCAGGGGGCTCAGCTTCATTGTTATGGGCTGGTATGTGCCTGGGAGAAATGTCAGGGCCCTTCGACGGAGGAAGGTCTGGGGTACTGTCCTCCCTGCCCGGCCTCGGCCCAGCTCTGCCCGGCATTTTCAATCTGCAGACTGGAGTTCACGGCCATCAGCGTGTAAGAGTCCCCTCTCTCACTGCCTAAGGACAGAGGTGGCCTCTGCTGGTCTCACATGTCCTGGGGGAGTTGGGAGCTTCTCAGCCCCTGCATCTCACATCCGCGGAGCACAGCCTGACACCCAACCCCTCCTGCCCCCAATGCCACCGCCAGCTGGAACCGATGAGTCCCGGCGGCCCACGAGCCGGCCACTTACTACCCATCCCCACCAAAGAGAACAGTACCATCGGCAGGAGGGGGACAGGAGGCCGAGCTGGGACATCAAAGTCCTCCTCCCACTCCAAGTGGGCTCTGACCCACTCCTCAGCCTGCGTGCCCAGGGCCTGGGGCCGGACGAGAAAACCGCCAGGCTTTGGGGTGGGGCGAGGGGGGTGTGTGGCGACACTGTCCTCTCCTGGCAGCATCCCTTCCTAATTGTGTGGTCAGTCTCACACCAGCTACAGGCCAGGGCGCAGGAGAGGAGGGTTCCAGATGGCTAGGGCGCCGGGGCTGCCTGGGAGGACCCCAAGTCCCGTGGTTAGCACGCAGGAGACCTTCCTCTCCCACATCCCAGGTCTGTCCTTCCCTGGCGCCTCTACCTTCCCCACGCAGGAGGAGAGGGACTGGACGACAGCCAAGGTGCCCTGGCCGCCCACGTGCCCACCGTCCCACCCCCAGCCGACCCCACTCATCAGGGTCCTCAGACACAAGCCCCTCGCAGGCCCTCCGGAACAAAGTACTGACTTTTCAGGTGGAGAAACAGGGCCCACAGGAGCCGAGACTCCCTCGGGACACAGCTCTCCAGCTGGGCAGAGGGCCCAGAGGCAGAGGGCTGCCTGCCTCACTCTCCTGACACGCTGGGAGGGCTCACTGGCAGCCCACCCCCTCCCACACAGAGCAGGCGGGACCTGCTCTGATTCTCCCACTCGGAACGCAAGCTCCTATCAGGTCCGCACGGCACGGGCTGTGTGCGCAGCCTGTGGACGGAGCACAGCGGCCCGGCATGGAACCTGCCCAATCACACTGCCCAGCACCACCGTCTCCACCTTCTCTCCTCCCCTCACCCCCACCTGCAGCCTCCCCAGACTCAGGAGGAAGGAGAGGACGAGGGCCGCGAGCCAGGTAGGAGAAGGATCCTCTGATCCTCCTTTCCACCTGCCAGCTCTGATCTCTAGGCAGGACAGCCCTGCCCATCTCCTGGAAGGGAAGCCTGGGCTCTAGAAGCCCCAAGAAGCCCCAGTGCCGGCTCGACACTGAATGCACAGCTGAGACTGCTCTCTCCCTGCCCCCACTAGCTGCCCTTCCTCGGGGGCGCAGGGCCCTTCTTAGGCTACCCAGAGCCTTCTCCCCCAGAAGCAGGGGGAGCACGGGGCCGCACGGGGGACCCCAGCCACCCGGCAAGGCAGAATGGTGTGGGGTGACGGTTCCGAGCACACTCCCAGAGCGGGGCTGGCTGGCACTGATCCTGCTTCTGTCACTGCGGACTGGGCTGCCCGGCACATGCTTTCACCTCTCTGTGCCTCACCTTCCCCTGTACGGAACGAGGCTGTCAGCTGCACCTCCCTTCAGAGGTGTGGCAAGGATGAAACGCGCTAGTACAAGTCAGGCTATGAACAGTGCCTGGGGTGACCTGCCGCCGACTGCCTCGATCTACCTCGGCGTGTGCCTCACAAGAGGGACTACAGGAGCAAGGCTTGCCCAGGCTGGGGGTCTCAGAGCCAGACCCTTGCTTACTCCATGCCTCAGTCTCCCCATCTGTGAAATGGGGGCCTGGGATGGCTCTCATCTGGAATGGTGGCTAGAAGAATACAGAATACTGTCACCCCAGTATGCTATCTGCCACGACCAGGGTGGTGTCCCCATACGCCTCCTGCCAGCCAGGCCTCCCTGGTCAGGGGTCGCCTTAAATTGAACCCTCAGGTAGCTGAGCCAAGGGCGTACTTCCTGTTCCTGGACAGGCTCGGGGGGTGGGGGAAGGAGTGGGCGACAGAGGGCGGAGGCTCTCCTAAGGAAAGGCCAGGCACCTCCCTGGACACACACAGGAGGTGGGAGTCGCCACCGCTGGCCGGATGGTGCCCGTGCTAGTTGGCTGCTGTGGTTCCAACTCCCACGCTCAGGGCTGGAAGGGAGAAGAGGGAGAAGGAAAAGGGAAGTGAGATGGTTTAAGCCCTTCCTGAGAAAAGGAGCCTGGCATCCTGCCTCGCACATCAGACTCTAACGCCAGCCTCTCCACTGAGGCCCTAAGGAGGCTGAGGTCTCTCTCTCGGCCTGTATTGCAGCTGTCAGTCTGGATGGCTAATGCATGTAACCAAGCACAGCTCTGGCCATGCCCCGTTCAACAACCTTCAAGGACTCCTCATCACCTAAACAACGCACACTACCCTCCCCTGCTGCACCCATGGCAGACATTACCAGTCAATCCAGGAAGGGCTCCCTCCAGATTTTCCTCGACCCAGCGCTCCAAACAACTGCTACCGATCCATTAGCGGTGGCCCTCGTGGACCTCTGGTTAAAATGGGAGACTGGGGCTTCCCTGGTGGCGCAGTGGTTGAGAGTCCGCCTGCCGATGCAGGGGACGCGGGTTCGTGCCCCGGTCCGGGAAGATCCCGCATGCCGCGGAGCAGCTGGGCCCGTGAGCCATGGCCGCTGAGCCTGCGCGTCCGGAGCCTGTGCTCCGCAACGGGAGAGGCCGCAGCAGTGAGAGGCTCGCGTACCTCAAAAAAAAAAAAAAAAAAAAAAAACGGAGACTGACCCTACAAGTTCACATTTCCCCGTCCAGAGAGCCAGCAGGATGAGCGCAAAGACCTTTTTTAATGCGTTGTACCACACACACGAAGAAACAGAGGAAGACCAAACGGACAGGAGAATTCAACGAATTCCAGGGGACTGACAGCTGATCTGAGCTAGGATGGCTTCTGCGGGGAAACGGACGCAAGAAGAGTTACAGCCTGAAAGTGCCTCAGAGGGGTGCCGGGTGGGAGTCAGCACCACCCTCGGGACGACAGGGGCCCGGACAGTGATGGCCAGGGGGGCGCAGGATATGACACAAGGAACCGGCTGAAAGGCTGTACACCGGGTGGTCAGGCCTCCGGGCCCCCACTCTTCACACATCAGGAGAAGAAATTACACAGGAGGGCGTCAGGTCTTCGGGCCCCCAGGCATGTCAGGAGAGGGGGTGGGAGCCAGGGCATGAGGTGAACGCTGCCTAAGAAACGGTCGGCTCCCCTAGCCCTCGCCCTGCCCCACTGCTAGAATGTTCGTTTGTCCCTGCCAAGGGGTGGGGGGACAGTAGGAGTCTTCTTTGGAGAAACTGAACCACTTCAGGCAAGGAAAAGGTCCAGTAAATATGCTGACATTTACTAGCGTCCTCGATAAAGCAGCTGGTTCCCCAACCCCGACCACCTGAAAGAGAAGCCCAGCAGGTAGCAAGGCCCACACCTTGTCCACAGAGTTCCCAGTCACTGGACATGGACAAAAGGCCCGAACAACAAAAGGAAGGATACACTGGACCTCATCAAAATGGAAAAGGTTGTGCTTCAAAGGACACTGTCAAGAATGCAAAAAGAGGGGACCTGCCTGGTGGCTCAGCGGTTAAGAATCTGCCTGCCAATGCCGGGGGCACAGGTTCAAGCCCTGGTCCGGGAAGATCCCACATGCCGCAGAGCAATTAAGCCCGTGCACCACAGCTACTGAGCCTGTGCTCTAGAGCCCGCAAGCCACAACTACTGAAGCCCACGTGCTTAGAGCCTGTGCTCTGCAACAAGAGAAGCCACCGCAATGAGGAGCCCACGCACCGCAAAGAGTAGCCCCCACTCGCCGCAACTAGAGAAAGCCTGCACAGCAACGAAGACCCAATGCAGCCAAAAATAAATAAATACATAGTGCATATGATCCGGCAATTCCATGCCTAAGTATCTACCCAAGAGAGATGAAAAGCTATGTCCACACAAAGACCTGTGTATTAAGTTCATAGCAGCATTATTCACAATGGCCCAAAGGTGGAAACAACCCAAATGCCCATCACTGACGGATGAATGGATAAACAAAATGTGGTCTGCCCAGACAGTGGGATATTACCCAACCATAAAAAGGAATGAAGTCCTGATATGTGCTATAATACGACTAAACCTTAAAAACTTAACATTAAGTGAAAGAAGCCAGTCACAAAAGACTATATATTGTAAGATTCCATTTATGTGAAATATCTAAAAATGCTATAAAGACAGAAAGCAGATTAGGGTTGCCTAAGGCTGGGGGTGGAGGTGATAACTAATGGGTTTGGGGTTTATTTGGGGGTGATGAAAATGTTCTAAAATTAACTGGTCGCACAACTCTGTGAATACACTAAAAATACTGAATTGTACACTTTAAGTAGGTGAATTATATGGTAAGTGAATTACATAGCAATAAAGCTGTCAAAAAAATAAGGACCAAAAAATCTGGCCAAGAATTATAGACATTTGAGAAAATCCTCCAACTTGAAAGACAAAGACCCAGACAGAAAATGGGACGAAAAGGAAACAAAGGGAGCAGAAGAAAAGTTAAAAAAAATAGACATGAAACAAGATCAGGATGCAATCAAAGAAGAAGAAGGAGCTCTTAAAAATTAAAAACGTCATGGTCAAAATTAAATATTCGATACAAGGGGCGGGGTGGGGGTGGGCAGAGAATGCCACCATATTCCGTTAATCTATTTCACCACTAAATGTACAATGCACCAAGATTTTACAAACAATTAAGAAAAAAATGCCATCAGTTAAACTACGACACATCAACAATTGAAAGAGTCGTTCATTTTCTGTAGTAACAGAACCCTGATTTTATTCAGAATGGCAACTTACTGAACTAAAAGAGTACATTTCCCTGGCTCCTTTGCAGCCACCTGTAAACAAACAACTAATTGAGAATTGTGTGGGACTTCCAGGAAGGCTCCTTAAAGGTAACTAAGTTGGCTTTCCCCCTTCCTGATGCCTGAAAAATGGATGTGATGGCTGGAACCCCAGCAGCCTTGACCTTAAGGACAGAAGCCACACACTGAGGATGGCAGATAGAGAAGAGTAGGGTCTCTGGTAATTTCACGGAGCTGCTGGACCAGACCTGGACACTCTATCTCCAGACTTACTTTACATGAAAGAAGAACTATTCATTCATGCCAATGTTACTTTGGGTTTTATGGAATATTCACTCAGATTCACTCTTAAATTAGAAGATAAAGTTAAGAAAGTCTCTAAGAAAATGAATTGGAAAATAAATAAATGGTAAAAAATCAGAGAGGATAGGTCCGGGATATCCAACATCAGACTAACAGGGGTTCCTGGAAAAGAACACAGAGAAAACAAAGAAAAAGAAATAATATAAGTAAAGTTACCGAATTGAGAGATTCTCATCTCACTGCCTACCAAGTACCTGGCTCAAAAATAGGAAGAAAAACAACACAGATCCCAAAGGTCATCAATGTGAAATTTAACGAAAGGAACAGAGAGGAAACGCAAAGCTCCTAGAGGCTAAAAACAACCGAGTTACATAACAAAGAACAGAGAATTAGAATACTACCGGACTACTCTCGTAAGACATCGGAGCAACCAAAAAATGATTCTTGAAAAGCACTTCTAGGGAAAATCATTTACGATGGAGATTCTGTACCCAAACTATGAATCAAGTACTGAAAAGAAATGACATTTCAAACAGGTAGACTTAGAACACTTATCTACCATGCACCTTTTCTTAGGAAGGGACTAGAGAATGTATTCCAGCAAAATGAGGGGGGAACACCAAAAAAGAGAGAAATAGGAGATCTAGGAAACTGTAGATTCAAAACAGAGGAGCAGTAAACAGAGGTCTCGGGACAGCTGTTGAGCAGGCCTGGAGGAAAACCGGTTCAAATTGGAGCAGAACAGAGGCATCCAGAAGGAGAAAGGGACAAAGGATAAATTCTCTGAGAGGCCTGAGCACTGCGTGAAAAACAAGTTTTTTAAATTTTATATGTTGGTTATGATAGAACAATTTGTAAAATTTTAATAGTAGGTTTTTTAGAAATGTGCAAGCGAAAGTACCATTTATTTTTAGGAAAAAACAAAAAGTTGCACAAGAAATGACACGTGCTCCTCACACACTCTGGTGGTCAATCTACGCTGTCACAAAGTCTAAACGCTTTGTTGCGTTGACTAAATTACATAACTTACTGGGACGATGAGGGGGAAAGTGCTGTAACATAGCCAGTGTTTTTCTACCATAAATACACAACACACAGTCGTGATAGCAAAGTGTAGCAATATAAGCAGATATTTAGAACCAAGGAGATAAAACCCAGAATAAACAGTGACATTTTACAGTGACTGCCTCTCGGGACTGGGCTTGGGGTTGGGAGGAGGCGGACGACAACCTGACGGTTTTCATTTCTAAGCCTCTTGGTATTAATAACAATGAACGTGCACTGATTTAAAAATAAGATAAAGTAAAAGAAACTATTACCTATTTTTCATCCCAGCATAGAGTCAAATCCAGACCCTTGTAGGATCAGGACCTTCCAGGATCAGACTCACCTCTCCCGTTTTACTTTCTGCGGTTCCCTCTCTTACATGTTTACCCATGACTAGCCCCCCTGGAGGCCCTTCCCCTTTTCCGCCTAACTCTGCCCATCCCTGAAGGCCCAGGACCAACCTCCATCGGCTCGCAGAGCAAGCTGTCCTGCAAGGGCAAACACTGAGCCTCCTCGGGATCCGGGCCCTGGGTCTCCGTTCCTGCCTTTTCTGTAGACAGCCAGCCCCACAGATTCAGTTGCAGATGAAGGCTAGGCTAAGAGCTCCTAGCCAGGGACCAGTAAGCCACCTGGAACTGCGTGTACGCTTTCGTGTGAATACGCCCACTTCTAGGAAAAGCACAGCTTTCAGGTTATCAAAGTCCGAGACCAAACAAAGGCCCAGCTTCCGGGCTCTGAGACGGTTCGGAGGCTCTGATCACCAGCCAGGATTTCCTGCACTTCCTCCCGCTGGCTTCTCCTGCCCTGTCCCTCTTCCCGGCATCCCTTTTCTCTGGGTGCTGGGCCCCTGGAAGAGGTCCTATGCCTCCTGGTCTTGGAGGAGGTTTCCAAAGAAGGAGGCTCTACCCACACAGCACCCATGCAGGGGTGAGCTGGGGAGGGCGGCGGAGGCCGAGCTACAGGCTGAGCTCTTGGAGAAGCTCGGTGTTTCTTTGGGGATGACCCAGCCTAAGCCTACCGTCCACTTCTCCAAGCCCCACCCAGCCCAACGGCTGCCCCGCTGCGGGCCCGGAAACCTTGGCATTGAAAGCCTTGGGTGACTACCCCTCAGGTCTCCTGTAGGTCCTCTCTGGTACTACAGACCCCTTGAGGCCGCACTTCTGCCTGGGCGTGACCATCACCTGCCATCAGGAGGGGGCCTTGCTCTGCGGCACCAATGGCCCCATCTGGTCTGAGCTCCCGGCACCAGAGGGCCGCTCTGTGCTGGCCCTTCGCTCTTGTCCTGCGTGTCCCAGGTCCCGCCGCCGCCAAGGCCCACCCCTCCTCCTTTCTCCCTGCGGTCATCGACGTGCTGGGGTGGGAAGGAGGAGGTCATCCAAGGCTTACCCAGAACTTCACGAGGAAAAAGGCGTTGGAGGGTCCCCGTTCAAAGAGCTCCTTGAGACCACCCTTCCTCTCGGGGAACTTGTCGTAAATCTGGCGGATGTCCACGGCTTCGAGGTAGGGGTCGCTGTAGCTGGGGCTCGACTGGCCGATGTGCACGAACAGGTGCTTATTGTACTGTGGACAGAGAAGAACTGGTCTGAGGGGCCACGGGGGCGGCGGGGCAGACAGACCAGACAGACCGGGGCTCGGAGCCCGGCCAGTGGCCCAGAGCAGGGACGCCACGGCGGGGGCCTGTTTCCCCTCTGGTAAAGCGGAGCCGACAGAGGGGCTGAGTGCACAGCAGAGTCGGCGGGTGCCCAGCACCTGGGGCAGGGCGACCCCTGCAGGCGCCTGGCACTTTCTGGTCGCTACTTGTACTGAGTCTTGACTCTGTCGCCAACATCCTTAGGCGACTCACTTAGACCCGTGATCTCGTCTGTGATGGAAGACCAGCGGCCCATACGAGGGGTGCTCCCCCCCGAGGCGGCGGCTGCGGCCCCTCGCTGCGGCTAAAGAAGAGCCGCTTCTTTCGTGGTCCACGCTGGGTTCCTCATCTAAACCATAAGCTTGAACACGTCAAAGTGAAATGGTCAGTGAAGTCCCCACGACTCTGGCATCCTGTCCACCTGGCCAGGTGCTCCTCTGAACTTTGCAGGTGACGCCGGTCACCCAGGACGGAGACACTGAAGGGGGCGGGATGGGGGTGGGCTGCTGCTCCTGCTGGCGTCCCCGAGGACACGGGGCAGACAGGAGACTCCTCAGAGCCACAGGGCCTGCGGGCAGGACTGGGACCAGTGCCTTCAGACGGAGAGGTGGCCGGACCGGGAAGAAGGCGAACATGGTGGGAGCAGGAAAGGGACAGAGCCTCGGGGCACCGGGATGGTACGCAGGAATCGAGAGAGGGCTTGGGGTGGGGAGCAGAAACAGAGCCAGGGACAGAGGGAAGGTCCAGTGAGAAGGAAGCGGGGAGGGAGAGGATGGAAGGATAAGGGGGGATGGAAAGCAACAAGGACCCTAAGCTCGGCCCCAAGGTGGAGCGGGGCAGAGAGCAGGGCGAGAAAGCCAGAGCCAGAGGAAGAGGAGCTGGGGGAAGCAGGGGAGCCACCGCCCCAGGAATGAGCACCGGGCGGGAGAGCGGCCAGAGGGAGGCCAGGACCTACCGTTTCAGGGTCTTGCTGCCGCTCCAGGAAGGCAGAGAACTCCAGCATCCAGAGCTTGGGGCTGGCCACGCTGCGGCCCTGCCACGGGGGTGCTGGGGGCGCGGAGGGCGACGGGGAGGCTCCTGCGGGAGACTCGAACCCTGCACACAGTGGAAGGCACATGGGAGCCGGTCCACAGGGCCTCCCTGCCGCACCCTCCGCCAGGCCCCCAGACTGTCTGCCTTACCGGGGTCTCCCAGCCGGGGGGGTGGGCAGGCAGAGCACTGGCCAGCGGTCCAGGGGCAGCCCTGGCGGGGAGCTCAGCCTGGAACAGCTCAGCCCCCTCGGGCCCCTGCACGGAACTGCGTTCAAGGGGGACTGGATGCTGGCTGGGGTTGGGGGGTGGGATGGCTGCTGGACCCAGGGCTTCCAGGGCAGCCTCCGCTTGGTTCTTGCCCTGGAGGAACTCCTGGTCCAGCCAGGGAGACGACCGGACCAACTATCACAATGACATGAGTGTCTGCTGTCCAGCCCCTGGGACAGCGCCCGGCCCAGAATAAGCACTGGCTGCTGGCTGGCGAGTAAGCGAAGCAATGAACGTGAGGAAAACAGACAGGAAGGCGCCCAGCACAGCAGGGGAGCGGGCCCCCTGGTCCACCTTGAAGAGCGTCAGAAAAGGCCACCCGAAGGTAATGCTGAAAAAGGTTGCGGGGTAAGAGTGGGAGGAAGCAGGTGCAGACAGGGGAAGGGGGCTCCAGGCAGAGGGCACGGGGCCGCGAGATGCACCGTGAGCTCGGAGGCTCCGTCTGGCAGACGTGACGGGGAGGGCGGGTTTGCGCTGGGGCTGGAAACGAGGCTGAAGAGACGGGCCCTGGCTGCTAGGTAAGGGGTCCAGGATTCAGCCTGAGCTCAGGAGGGCAATGGGAGGATTTTAGGCGGGGCCGAGGAGCGACCGGCTGTGCGTTTCTGAAGATCCTGTTCCGAGTGGGGGAAGGACTGGGCTGGGGCAAGGTGGACGAGAGGCGCAGGCCTTGTGGGTTCTTCCCAAGTGGGAAAATGAAGAGGGCAGTGGAGTGAAGAGAAGGGGACACAGGAGGGACACGGAGGGAGCAAGACCCCGGGGCTTGGTGGCGGACGGGACGAGGGCAGTGAGGCAGGTACATCAGAAGCCCGGGGAGGAAAGAGACAAGGGACGGCGGGGGGCGGGCGGAGGACCATGCTGGGCACACCAGCTGGCATTTGACGGGTGAGCCGAATCACTCGTTCATTTATTCAAGTGTGGCGTGCACACCGGATGTGACCCGACGCACAGAAGACAGACACAGACACCAGCCCCAGACACTGCCCAGGGCACACAGAGTGACAGTTAAGCTTAGATTGTGTCCTGAAGGCACCAGGGAGCCACTAACAGATTCTAAGCTGGAAGCAGCACGGTGAGATTGATGCTTTAAAAAGATGATGGATGGACTTCCCTGGCGGTCCAGTGGTTAAGAATCCACCTTCCAATGCAGGGGACGCGGGTTCGATCCCTGGTCGAACACGCCGCGGGGCAACTAAGCCCACGCACCACAACTAAGACCCGACGCAGTCAAATAAATAAATATTAAAAAAAAGATGACAGGTGAGTTACAGAGGCTAAGAGTGGGGATGTGACTGCAGACGGGGTGGGGGAGCCGTGAGGGGAGAGCACGGACTAGAAGGGTGGAAGGCCCCCAAGCAACCGTCGGGAACCTAAGGAGGGTGGCAGGGCCCGCTCTCAGAGCAGGAAAAGCCAGGCCACCGGGCAGGCAGGAGCCATTCCCAAGCCAGGAAAGGAGGGTGAGGGCGAGGATCCTATCTCGCCCTGCAGAGCGGAAGGTGGAGGGACCTTCCTGAGAAAGAGGCAGGGACAGAGCGGGTCATGTGAGCGGGGAGGGCGGGAGCTCCGTGCTGCCCAGCTGGACCTCCATCTGCCTCATGCCAGGAGCCTTCCCTCTGCTAACCAGGGGCTCCGGGCTGGAAAGCCATGCTCTGCTGGACCCCCGCCTTGAAGGAGAGGATTACAGTGTCACAGAGGGAAGCCATCCCAGAAGCCAAGCAGGACAGGGCACACATGCTGGTGGAGTGGCCACCCCGGGGCGCAGGCACTGCCCCTTGAGCTGTGCGCACCCTGCCAGCCTTGAGCCTCGCTGGGGAGGGGCTTGGGGAGGACGGGCAGCCCTGGGGGCGCAGGGGGCTTGGCTCCTGGAAGAGGATCGAGGTGGAGCTGGGAGCTGGGGTGCACGGTGCGAGCACGTGCCAGGGCAGCATCTAAGGGGACTGCTAGGGGCGTCTAGCAGTCAGGGCCCGGGACCCGGAGCAGGAACCACAGGGGTGTGGTGCACGAGGGAGGCAGAGCTGCTGACCCACCTGGCAGAGGCAGTGACGGCTGGACAGTGTAGGTTTGCTGAGAGAAAGGTTTCACACTGTGGGAGACGAGAGAGGACGCGTGGGCCTGGGGGCAGGTGGCAGCCTAGAGCCTCGGTCAGGCTCCAACGCTGTCTTCAGTGAGGCAGGCCCGGGTGGTCAGTGGCTCTGGCCTCCCGCTCCCTCGGGATTCTGGCCGACCCACAGAAGCAGCGGGTCTGTTTGGAAAACCCACCCCTCCTCCCTCCCTCCCAGGCCAGCCACAGGGCTGGTTCCTAGCCTGCTCCCCTCGGGGTCCTGAGCTCGGGTTCTGCTACGCCCCGGATAGACTGGGGCTTCAGCAAACGCCACCCCAGGGTGCCCGAGAGCAGGAGAGCCTCATCCGTAAGCGCAGGGCCATCCGGAAAGGCTGACCCCAGACTGCGGCTCTCCCACCCTCAGGCCTGGGTCAGCGGCACGCGTTCACGGGCTCAAGCACAGCCCAGGGAGCACCGGGGCAGCACGGGGGCCATACTCACTCGTGGGACGTTCCGGCGTGGCCCGGCAAAGCTCCTTGCCAAAACTGAGGAGACAAAAGCACAGAGTCAGCAGAGCCCAGTGTGCGCGGCCAGCGGCGTCGAGAGAGAGACCGGGCAGGGGCTCAGCTGGAGGGCGAGGCCAGGGCCTGGGCCTGGGCAGGGTGCCTGCCTGGAGCCAGGCGGCACGGCGTCCCCGCGAGCGCTGCAAGGACCTCCAGCCTCTGGAACGCCTGCCGATAAGGGGCTCCCAAGAGAAGCCCCCAGGCTTGCAAACACGGCACTCGTCCCCTTCCTCGGGGACAGATGCCTGCTGACAGTGGCACGCAGGACTCTCAAGAGATCTGGAGTCAGGCACCCTACTGAGACTTGAGTGCCCAAGTCACGTGCGCACTCGTTTGTCCCGTCGTCCTGTCCACTCAACGCCCTTCCGGACTAGCGGCCTCTGGACACACTCGGAAAAATGCTGGACGAGAGCCTCCCCGGACACAGGGTCTGGGGCGGTGCGTCAGTCCCAACAGCCTACAACACCCAGGGAGGACTCAGCCCCGGGGAGGAGGGGCGTCTCTGGACTGTTCTTAGAGCGGGACCCACGTGGCCACGGCCAAGAGACCCATTCTCAGTTTAAAATTCGAGAGGACTTTGTTCCTGGACATCAGCCCTTTACCTGGAAGGAGCCCCTGAGGGCGGAGGGGGGACGAGGCTGAGCCGGGGGCGGGGCAGAGCGGCTCCTCAGAACATGCCGGCGCCGCCCCAAAGCCCGGCCTCAGCCTCCTCTTCTGTAAACGGGGCCAACTCTGCAGAGCCCCCAGGTGGCCGTGTGACGGGGCGGCTGCACCCTTGTCACTGCCGAGGCCCCCAGGAGGGCGGTCCCAGCGACTGCATGGCCCCTCGGTCCTTGGTCTCTCCTTCCCCGGCTCTCCTGGCCCGAGAGGACTCAAGTGAGGACTCTGGTGTGGCCAGTGCCTTGGAAGGGGGAGGAGTGAGAAGGACGGGGCAGTCCAGCCTCCGACTCCAGGCAGCCCCACTTACCCCTGAGACCGCCGGGTAGCCTGGGCCCCGGGTGAGGGCCATTTTACTGTGGAAGGCTGTGGCAGAGATGATCTGGGCGGACGACATGGCAGCCATGCTCTGCAGGGCCTTGTCCTTAGCTGCCTGATCCTGGGGAGACATCGAGGGAGGCCTCAGTGTGGGCACCGTGGCAGGTCGGGAGAGGCGGGTCCAGCTGGTGACAGGGAAGTCAGACCCTGGACTCGGCCCTGGGGACCAGGCTCCCGTTCCTGCAGGGCTGGGAACCGGTCCTGTGACTTGAGGAAGTCACTCGGTGGCTCTGATCACCCTCCTCATCCGTCCAAGGGGCACATCGCTCGCCCTGCCAGTCTCATGAGGGTTTAAAGAGACTTGGAGGCCACCTGCCAGACCATGGCGCTCCTGTTGCCAACCTCAGGGACACAGGGACCACCCAGGTCGTGCTCACCAGGGGTGGCTGGGGCCTCACCTGGCCCTCGGGAGACGGTGCATGAGTATCTGTTGGGCAGGGGTCATCCTCGGTCACATGGACGGTGACAAGGGATGGTCCCCCGCGGCCCCCGTCTTAGCCCTGGCCTGTGGGTCTCTACTGTACCACGGGCAGCCATGGCTCCCGGACCTGTTATGTGTCAGGATGCGAATACCAACCATCTGCCCTCTATGGGTCCCCTCTATGGTCCAAAGACCCCCTCCAGAATGGGTTCACCCTGCAGAGGCTCTGAACAAATCAGCAGTATGACCTGCTTATAATAACAACAGTAATAATACTTGGTTACTACTTGTATTAGCCAGTGGTCCCCCATCCTGAGCTCTCCAATCCCAAAGGTCTTCAAAACCAATAAGACAACATACTGTGTGTCAGAAAGCCTAGTGGGTCCAAAAGAAGACCACACATCCAGACTGAACAGCAAGTATTATTCAGTATGGGTAGCATTACTGGAGACAAAAGGTTGGTTTATGTCAACTCGGGAGCTCTGATTAGAAATTCTGTATCTTTATGATGAATTACTTTTTAAAAGGGAAAAATAAGTGGGCCCTTTATTTAATAATCAGATTGGTGGACCCAAATCTGTCCTGAGTAATAAGCAAGCTAATTGCTGAGGGAGGTCCTTTCAGCCCACAGCTGGTTTTGCGTATGACTTCACTCGCCCGGTGGGTAGCATCACCACGGCGTCAGGCCCGAAGGGTCCAGGTGGTGCGCCCGGCATCCTGCGCGATGAGGTCTGGGGCCAGGCCCTTCCACTCGGCTTCTCAGGGACCCCTTACGCTCATGGGGCACACACGAGACGGCCCCCGGAAGGCAAAGAACGCTGTCTCACTTTGGTTCTGAACATCTCAGCACCCCCGTGAGGCTGGCAGGACTCGTAGGCTCCCCATTCTAAGATGAAGAAACAGGCTCAGAGGACTTAGGGGCTTGGGTGTTGACAGGGGTCACGTGACAGTAGGCCCTTAAGGTCCGTCTGGGATGGCGCATCCGTGACCTCTGACCTCTGCAGGCCCGGGGGGCTGAGCGAACCAAGGAGGGGGCACGTCAGGATCTGCCAGCACCCATCCTCAGCACAGAGGGCCCGGGAGGCCGCGCTGAGTGGTGGGACTCCCCAGCCCACTGTCCTTTTGGGGCCAAACTCGGGCCTTGCTCTGAGGCTGTCTCTGATAACCAAAGCATCAGGCTGTCTCTCCCCAAGGGCTCTGCTGATGTCGGGAGGGAGATGCCATACATGCCCAGGCCCGCTCCCTCCAGGACACGAATGGGGTGGCAGGCCACGCCCCAGGAGGCCCACAAACCTCTGTTAACAACTGCAGTGGTGGGAGGGCAGAGAGCTCCAGCCCTGTGTCGGCAGCCTGAGTCCCTTCCTCCCGATGGCCAGGGACCAGCGAGTGGGACAGGAATCGGGTGGGAGTGCGGGGTGACAGCAGTGACCAGGCTACTGAATTTTGCGGCTGGAGGGGACCTCAGATACCACCTTGCTCAACCCTGTCATTTTACAGGCGGGGAAGCTGGATGGAGCTCGAGGCAGGTGGGTGACATGGCAGAGGGCCCACGGCCCAGGGCAGAGCCAGGCCAGACCAGACTTCTACCTAACCTTGCCATCCACCAGGGAGCTTAACTACATTGGGCCCCAGACCCTCTGGAGAATATGACAAAATCCTCAGACCCATCTTCTCCGAGAAATGCACATACGTGAAAACGTGCATGTTATTGAAGGGGTCCGTGGCTCCCCTCGCAGCCTGTCCGGCGGTCCAGAGGCTGTTCCCAGCCCCACGTTAGAGCCTGTGGACAGGGACAGGTTCCGTTCCTCGAGCACACATGAGCCGTACAGCCAGCCCCCACGGGAATGCAAAGCTCCCCTCGATGGCTCTAAACAGAACCCTGGACATTCGGCTCTCCACCCGGTCCCCTACCAGGCCCTGGCGAGTCACAGGCTGACCAGAGCGGGGAGTGAGGGGCAAGTGGGCTGCAGGGCCGGGGATGTCCGGGCACACATGTGCTGGCCTGAGAGGGAGAGACCAGCAGCTGCGGCCCAGCCAGCTGTCCCGGGGACAAAGGAGCGAGGGCTGGGCCACAGCTGTGAGGGGCGGGGGACAGCTGGGCTGATGCAGGAGGAATGGAACCTCCTGGGAGTTCCCACCCACGCCATCAGAGCCTCCAGTGTCAGGGTCACGGACAACGGGGCCAGAAGGGGCCTCCATGGTCCTCTAGTCCAGGGGCTTTTAAACTGGGTTCTGGGATGCTTTCGGGTTCAAGAGTCATGGGGGCTGAGAGGTGACTAGCATGAAGGGTCCCTACCCCGCTTCTCGCCAACCTAGCTTTGACCAGAGTAGCTCCTCTGATAACGGATCGGGGTGATATTTAATTTGGGAGAAAAACGAAAGGGCTTCCACCGCTTTAAAAAATGTTTGTGGGGAATTTCCTGGCGGTCCAGCAGTTAGGACTCCGCGCTTTGACTGCCGAGGGCCCGGGTTCAATCCCTGGTCGGGGAACTGAGATCCCTCAAGCCGCATAGTGCGGCCAAAACATAAAAATAAAAATAAAATTAAAATGCCTGTGATTTACTGGTCTCAGCCCCGAGTGCTGGCTCCTCCTGCCAAGCAGCCAGACTCTTCTGTTACACCCACCGTGATGGGTGGCCTGCTCCCTCCCGGGGTCCAGCCAAGGGCCCCTGGGTCCAGGGTCCAGGAGGCCCGAGTCCCGCGGCGAGGGGACTCCCACCAGCGGCTGGCCCCCCGTGTAGCAGTCGCCTGTGGGCAGACAGGCCTGCAAGGTGGGGCTGATCCAGGGAGCCCCTCCAGCCCTTCCCCCAGCGTGGACCCCACCCTGCAGGCCTGCCACCCACGGGATCTGGGTGACGGCAGTAAGGGGCCACACGGTCCGCAAGAAACGGGGTCTGGAGGGCAGTCCTGCTGCTCTAACCATGGGACTCAGGGTGTGCCCGGTTCCTCTGGGCTGCAGGGGGCAGGGAGCACAGCAGGAGACCGGCCTGTATCTCCCAGGATGCTGTGAGCCCGGCCATTCACACACAGACACATAGACACGGCCCGCAGTCAACGTCCTCTGTGCAGGTGGGAGAAAGGTGACAGGCTGAACCCCACTTTCCTCAGCACTGAGAAGCTCACGGCTCCACACATAAGCAGTCAGCCCCCACACCCAAGGGACGACCTTTCCTCCTGGGAGAAGGGCCCCAGCCCCGGGAGGCTGGCCCACCCGAGCCCTCCCGCTGCGGCCCTGGCCTTACCTTCAGCTTGGCCTGGATCTCACGGGCTTTGCGCCGAGCCAGAACCTGGATGTGGCTGGACACCTGTGGCGGGAAGAGGGGTTCCTGTCTCCCCGACGGCCGGCTCCCCTGACCCTCGGCCCTCCACAGCCCCCCATCCCATCACAGACTGAATGGACGAACGAATGAATGAAAGGCTCAGTCACTGATGGGACCTCGGGCCCACCTCTCCCAGTTAAATACAAGTGCAGTCGGATGGGGAGGGGTCTCCTCCCAGGCGATGGCAGAAGGGACCCCAAGGAAACTGACCATCTGTGGCACACCCAGCAGAGGACCCCTCCCAAGCTGGCCCCCAGAGCCCACACCCAGTCCTGCGGAGAGCCGGGCCCACCCTGGGAGCCGACCAGTGCCAGGGTACCTGCCCCAGGGCCCACCTGCTTCCTGGTGCGGGTCTTCCCTGTCCGCAGCTTGATGTAGCGGGCGATCAACTCATTCCGACCTGCAGAGACGCCAACATCCACTCAGCGGGAGGACCAGGATAAAGACAGGCGAGCTCAAGGGACCCTCACCGGCCTTCCCCAACCTGAGCGGCACTTGGGGTGAGGATTCTGCGGGGCCCCTCCCGCCCTCCTGAGAGCCCAGGGATCTCCCAGCAGCAAGAGGAGGCCGAGGCCTCGCTGGGGGACTGCTAACCTGAGAGCAGGGTGACAGGGCTGTGGATCTCTGGCCGGTGGGCGCACAGCTCGGAAAGCCCCCTCAGAGCCTCCCCCGCCGCAGCCTAGCAGCCTCCTCCTTGGCCCTTCCCCCGGGCAGCTCCCACGGTCCCCACCACCTCCATTAATGAGCAGGACCTGACAGGACGTCTGCCCTGTCTGTGGGCAGCAAGGGGGACGGGGGACGCAGGTGCCAAGACACAGAGTGTCTCCAGAGAGGAACCCGTGGCCCTAACCCGGACACAGGGAACCCAGCCAAGCACAGCTCCACGGCTCCAGCTAGACCGTCAACGGGTCACACGAGTGCTTGCTGTGGGCCCAGCCTCCTAGAGGTGATGCTGCAAGATCCCCCAGGACGAACAGGCCCCATGTCCTCCCTTACTGTAAATGAGATCAGGACAAGGGGTTCTCTGCTTTCCAGAGCTCACCCCCCCGGTGGAGGAGAGAAGTGTGCCCACATGACGGCCCTGCGGGACCATGCCACGTGCTCAGAGGAGGGGCCCGCTCAGGCTGGGCGGCCAGGTGAGCCTTGAGCTGCATTGACCACGGGTAGGATTAGACCATAAAGAGGGCGCTGGTGGGGAGAGGCAGAGCAAGAGGGTTTGAGCGGGAGTTACTACCTCCTTTTTCCACCTCCGGGAACTGCCCTGTCCTGCTGGGCATGGCTGAGCCCAGAGGGCCGCAGCAGTGGGAGTGAGGGAGCTGCTGATGCAGGGAAGAGGCGAGACAAGTGGGCTGTCAGCCACCTGGGCTGTAACCAGAGAGCACGGCCAAGGCCACATGGGGCCCCCAGCTGACCTCTCCCCACTGCCAAGGCTGAATCAAGAGGCCACCCTCAGAAATCCTGGTTCAAGATGGCGGAGTAGAAGGACGTGCGCTCACTCCCTCTTGCGAAAGCACCGGCATCACAACTAACTGCTGAATCATCATCGACAGGAAGACACTGGAACTCACCAAAAAAGATACCCCACATCCAAAGACAAAGGAGAAGCCTCAGTGAGATGGTAGGAGGGGCGCAATCACAATAAAATCAAATCCCGTAACTGGTGGGTGGGTGACTTACAAACTGGAAAACACTTACACCATAGAAGTCCACCCACTGGAGTGAAGAGTGAAAGTTGTGAGCCCACATCAGGCTTCCCAACCTGGGGGTCCAGCAACAGGAGGAGGAATTCCTAGAGAATCAGACTTTGAAGGCTAGCAGGATTTGACTGCAGGACTTCGACAGGACTGGGGGAAACAGAGACTCCACTCTTGCAGGGCACACACAAAGTAGTGTGCGCATCGGGACCCGGGGGAAGGAGCAATGACCCCATAGGAGACTGAACCAGACGTGCCTGCTAGTGTTGGAGGGTCTCCTGCAGAGGCAGGGGGTGGCTGTGTCTCACCTTGAGGACAAGGACACTGGCAGCAGAAGTTCTGGGAAGTACTCCTTGGCATGAGCCCTCCCAGAATCCGCCATTAGCCCCACCAAAGAGCCTGTAGCCTCCAGTGCTGGGTCACCTCAGGCCAAACAACCAACAGGGAGGGAACCCAGACCCACCCATCAGCAGACAAGGGGATTAAAGTTTTACTGAGCTCTGCCCACCAGAGCAACACCCAGCTCTACCCACCACTAGTCCCTCCCATCAGGAAACTTGCACAAGCCTCTTAGATAGCCTCATCCACCAGAGGGCAGACAGCAGAAGCAAGAAGAACTACAATCCTGCAGCCTGTGGAAGGAAAACCACATTCACAGAAAGACAGACAAGATGAAAAGGCAGAGGGCTATGTACCAGATGAAGGAACAAGATAAACCCCCAGAAAAACAACTAAATGAAGTGGAGATAGGCAACCTTCCAGAAAAAGAATTCAGAATAACGATAGTGAAGATGATCCAGGAGCTCGGAAAAAGAATGGAGGCAAAGATCAAGAAGGTGCAAGAAATGTTTACCAAAGACCTAGAAGAATAAAAGAACAAACAAAGAGAGATGAACAATACAATAACTGAAATGAAAAATACACTAGAAGGAATCAATAGCAGAATAACTGAGGCAGAAGAACGGATAAGTGACCTGGAAGATAGAATGGTGGAATTCACTGCTGTGGAACAAAATAAAGAAAAAAGAATGAAAAGAAATGAAGACACCCTAAGGGATGTCTGGGACAACATTAAATGCACCAACAGTCGCATTATAGGGGTCCCAGAAGGAGAAGAGAGAGAGAAAGGACCCAAGAAAATATTTGAAGAGATTATAGTTGAAAACCTCCCTAACACGGGAAAGGAAATAGCCACCCAAGTCCAGGAAGCGCAGAGAGTCCCAGGCAGGAGAAACCCAAGGAGAAACACACCGAGACACATAGTTATCAAATTGACAAAAATTAAAGACAAAGAAAAATTATTAAAAGCAACAAGGGAAAAATGACAAATAACATACAAGGGAACTCCCATAAGGTTAACAGCTGATTTCTCAGCAGAAACTCTACAAGCCAGTAGGGAGTGGCATGACATATTTAAAGTGATGAAAGTGAAGCACCTACAACCAAGATTACTCTACCCGGCAAGGATCTCATTCAGATTCAACAGAGAAATCAAAAGCTTTACAGACAAGCAAAAGCTAAGAGAATTCAGCACCACCAAACCAGCTCTACAACAAATGCTAAAGGAACTTCTCTAAGTGGGAAACACAAGAGACGAAAAGGACCTACAAAAACAAACCCAAAACAATTAAGAAAATGGCAATAGGAACATACATATCAATAATTAACTTAACTGTGAATGGATTAAATGCCCCAACCAAAAGACACAGGCTTGCTAAATGGATACAAAAACAAAGACTCGTATATATGCTGTCTACAAGAGACCCACTTCAGACCTAGGGACACATACAGACTGAAAGTGAGGGGATGGAAAAAGATACTCCATGCAAATGGAAATCAAAGCTGGAGTAGCAATTCTCATATCAGACAAAATAGACTTTAAAATAATGTTATAAGAGACAAGGAAGGACACCACATAATGATTAAGAGATCAATCCAAGAAGAAGATATAACAATTTTAAATATTTATGCACCCAACATAGGAGCACCTCAATATGTAAGGCAAATGGTAACAGCTATAAAAGAGGAAATTGAGGGGCTTCCCTGGTAGCACAGTGGTTAAGAATCCACCTGCCAATGCAGGGGACACGGGTTCTTGCCTGGTCCATGAAGATCCCACATGCTGCGGAGCAACTAAGCCCGTGTGCCACAACTACTGAGCCTGCACTCTAAAGCCCGCGAGCCACAACTACTGAAGCCTGCGTGCCTAGAGCCTGTGCTCCGCAACAAGAGAAGCCACCGCAATGAGAAGCCTGCGCACCACAACGATGACTTGCCCCCACTCGCCACAACTGAAGAAAGCCCTCGCACAGAAACGAAGACCCAACACAGCCAAAAATAAATTAATTAATTAAAAATAAATAAACAAACAGTTTTGGGAATTCCCTGGCAGTCCAGTGGTTAGGACTCAGCGCTTTCACTACTAGGGCCTGGGTTCGATCCCTGGTCAGGGAACTAAGATCCCACAAGGCATGTGGTGCAGCTGAATAAATAAATAAGAGTTTAAAAAAATATAAAAGAAAAAGTTTAGGCGCCTGGAAGGGGCCCACGCAGGTGAGGGGCCCCGAAGTGTGAGCCTCACTGACGTCACAGGAAATCCGACCTCCCCCACAGAAGGGCAGGCAGGTGGAGAAACTGAGCCCAGAAAATCCCACTCGGATGGGCCACCGGCAGACCTAGGGCTAACACCCGGGTCTGAGTCCTGGCCCAGCCACTTGGAAGTGGCACAGGGCCTGGCGGAGAAGGTGATCGGTCCGCAGGAAGTCCACTCCCAGTCCGGGCGGGCCTCCTGGCTGGACGCAGTGGCGTGTCCTCTGTAGCACCCATTAAACAGCAGCTGGGAGGCCCCCGCCCAGCCCCGGCTGAGACCCTTACTCCACATGTCACAGATGACCCCCATGTCACGAGGACGGAGCCCCGCCCAGCCCCGGCACCACCTCTGCCTCTGCCACAGGGTCCAGGAGCTCTGCCTACAGACAGGCCCTAGGCACGGCCCGGGCCCTAGGCACGAGGCCAGCAGTGGGGTCACAGGAGCCAGACCCAGGGTCCCAGCCTGGCTCGGCTGTCTTTGTACGTTGGAAGTTGTGCTTCTCTCCTCTCGGGAGAGGCCTCCTCCTCTCCCTTGCAGGCCCCTCGGACCGTATTCCAGCCAGGCCCGGCCTGCTGCTCAGCAGTGGAGGATCACCTGGGTGGGAGTGGAGCCCTGGGTTTCTCTGCGTGTCTGCAGCCAAGGGGGGCAAACAGCTCCCTTCCTACCCCCTGAGGTCCTCCCGAGGTCGACCCGGCCATTCAACTGCCTGCAAACCAGCTGGCCTCTAATCCAGGCCTTATACAGACACAGGGAACTGCTGCAGTTTCTTTCACTCTCGTGATAACAGTAACAATAACGACCGTCTGTGGAGCACGCACAGGCACCCGTACAAACACAGAGTGAACACGGTAGGCTTTACGTGTGCGCACACATGCGTCCTCACAACAGCTCGTGCAGCTGCTCTCATCTTCAGTCTATCCGCAGCGTGGTCCTAGAGTCTATCTCCTAACTTCTCTTTAACACAGGATGGAGGGGATGGACCAGGGGGCGCCAGGGGTCCTAGCTAGCCTAAGCGAGAAGAAACTGAGGCCCAGAGAGGGAAAGTGATTTATTCAAAGTCACATGGTTTATTACTGTCCCAAGGCCACAGGAACCTCCGTTTCTAAGGCCACACCCAGGGCTTCACAATGGCTGCTTTTTCCCCACGGATGTCTCCCCTGGCTGGGCTGGGAGTTTCTTCTGCCAGAGACCATTCTGCTCCGCCTCTCTGGACCATCCACACCCCTCCCACCCCTGGCCGATTCCCTGGGTCTCTGCGTGAAGTAAGTCCTTAGTGATGTCTCACTGCTCCTGGCCCTGACCTGGCCCTGGCCCAGGTCCTGCAGGGAGAGCCAACTATTTGGACCAAGAGCCGGTCCACCTGTTTTTGTTTTAATATTTTTTTTAATTTATCTGTCTATCTATCTATCTGTCTGTCTATCTATCTATCTATTTATTTATTTAGGCTGCATCTATCTATCTATCTATCTATTTATTTATTTAGGCTGCACCAGGTCTTAGTTGTAGCATGCATGCGGGATCTAGTTCCCCGGCCGGCCAGGGATCGAACCCAGGCCCCCTGCATTGGGAGCGCGGAGTCTTACTCACTGGACCGCCAGGGAAGTCCCAATGCCCATGTGTTTTCACTCTCTCCTGGACAGCGGTACTCAGAGCCATAGGAGCCAAAGTGCCCTGGATGACTGAGACGCCAGGAGGCTCCCAGAGCTGGAGGAGAAGCAGAGAGATGTAAGGAGTGTGCAGAGCCGTAAAGCCACAGTGAAGGCAGCAAAGAGCAATGGCAGGGGAGCTCCCTGGTGGCCCAGTGGTTAGGATTCCGGGCTTTCACTGCCATGGCCCAGGTTCAATCCCTGATCAGGGAATGGAGATCCCGCAAGCCACACGGCGTGGCCAAAAAGAAAAAGAGCAACAGCAGGAGGAAACGAGTAGAAAATCCAGGTGAGCTGGTGGGAAGGCAAGAGCTGCATCCTCGTCCCAGCTCTGCCACCAGCTGCGTAACCCCGGGCCTCCCACCCTCTGGAGGGTGAGATCCCGGACCGGGGCAGGAGGCCAACCTGGACCACGTGGAGGCCAGCTGGGCATTGCAGTGTGGCAGGTGGCCTTGGCCAACCCCAGAGAGGGCCTGGGTGGGACTGGAAAGCACACCCCACCAGACTGTGGCCCATCTGTCAGAGGACATGTGTCCAAAGTCCCCAGCTCACACCCACAGCCCCACCCACCATGGGCTGAAGGCGGGGCACTCCCAATGCAGGGTCCACACAGAGTGACGACCACCCTTCTCCAAACCCCACACCCAGGGTCACACGTGTCCTGCCAGCCACCCCAGGCTCTTTCTTCCTCAGTCACACAGGAGCACGAAAACCCCATCTGCTAAATCCTGTCTGGGACAGGCCTCTTCTGTGTCTCATTTCCTCCCTGTACCAGCCCTACCCCAGGGCCGTAAACATATTCAGGGTTTATGCCCTTTAAGAAGGGTCATCAGAGACAGTTCTTTTGCTAATATTGTTGATAAGGTCCTATTAAACTAAAGCTATTAGTTTTCAAAGTTGAAAAGGGCATGAGCCTCCCGCAGGTAGACAGATCTTCGCTTCAGCAGAGGCCTCACGGGGTGCCTTTACTGCAGCTGACATCTCACCCCTGCAGGCAGGGCTGGGGAGGAGGCCAGGCCCGCCAATGCCCACGGCCTGGCCTGGGGGCGCCCTGGCTAGGGATCAACTGAAGCTATAAACACCTGCAGCTGGAGGAGAAGGCTATTTGTGGAGAAGAAACTTTTCAGGCCTGACACCCGAGCTGTTACCACCATTGTCCCTGGAGGGCTCTGAGGCTTCTGGTGAAATCCTACGCCATCTTCAAGGCCACTCCCGCCTCCAGCCCTGGTGCACAGGGTCTGTGCCTCCCTGGGCTCAAGTCATTTGAACTCCTTAAGGGCAGGAAGAGGTCCCCTCCAGCTCTGCAGCCCCACGCTGTTCACTGGTACCGCTGTCCCAGGAGCTACACTGAAGATGGTGTCTTCTTTCAATTAGTACATGAAAAGATGCTCGACATCACTAACCTTAGGGAAATGCAAATCGAACCATGAGATACCACCTCACACCCGCTAGAATGTCTACTGAAAAAAATAAATAACAAGCGTTGGTGAGGATGTAAAGAAATTAGAACACTTGTACGTTGCTCGCAGAATGTAAAATGGTGCAGCCACTTGTGGGAGGTAGTCTGGTAGTTCCTCAAAAAGTTAAACAGAATCACCATATGATCCAGCAATTCCACCTCTAGGTATATACCCCAAACAACTGAAAGCAGGGCCTCAAAGAGATATTCGTATACCCAGGTTCACAGCAGCGTCATTCACAACAGCCAAAAGATGGAAACACCCACATATACATCAATAGATAAATGGATCAACAAAACGTGGTCCATCCACACAATGGAATATCGTTCAGCGATTGAAAAGAAGAATGAAGTTCTGACAGAGGCTACAACATGGATGAGCCTTGAAGACATTGTCCCAAGAGAAATAATCTAGACGCAGAAGGGCAAGTACTATATGATTCCACTCCTGTGATGTACCCAGAACAGGCAAATTCATGATCTACAGAAAGTAGATCAGAGGCCACCAGGGCCTGCGGGGAAGGGGGAACGGGGAGTTATTGTTTAATGGGTACAGTTTCTGTTGGGAAGAATGAAAAAGTTCTGGAGATGACGGTGGTGACGGCCGCACAACAGTGTAAGTGTACTTGATGCCGCTGAGCTGTGCACTTACAAAGGGTCATATGGTGCATTTTAAGTTCTTCATATTTTCCCACAAAATATATAAGTTGGGCTTCCCTGCTGGCGCAGTGGTTAAGAATCTGCCTGCCAATGCAGGGGGACACAGGTTCGAGCCCTGGTCCAGGAAGATCCCATATGCTGCGGAGCAACGAAGCCAGTGTGCCACAACTACTGAGCCTGCGCTTTAGAGCCCGCGAGCCACAACTACCGAGCCCACGCGCCACAACTACTGAAGCCCATGTGCCTAGAGCCCGTGCTCCACAAGAAGAGGAGTCACTGCAATGAGAAGCCCGCACACTTCAATGAAGAGTAGCACCCGCTCACCGCAACTAGAGGAAGCCCGTGCACAGCAGCAAAGACCCAACACAGTCAAAAATAAATAAATAAATTTATTTAAAAATATATATATATATAAGTAATAAATAAATAAAACCAAAACCCCGCAAAAGGTAGTATCATTATTATCCCCATTTTTCAAATGGGGACATTGAAGCTGAGAAGAGGTAAACAACCTGCCCAACTGGCCACTGGACAGAGTGGATGTGAACAGAGGCGCCCATCGTCAGGCCTCCAGGGCTCCAGGCCAGAAGAGAGGGACACGAAGCACAGGGCGGCGGAGGGCCGAGGACCACGGTGAGGAAGGGGCAGCAGAAGCTCGGATGAGGCTCCGTGACCTGTCCCATCGCCTCAGTGACCAAAGCCCGACCTGGTCCAGCCCCTGCTCAGCCTCTCGTTATCTAGTGACTCACCTCTGATGGTCCCTTATCACAACATTTGCCCAGATCCCCACGGGGACCCCCAAACCCAGCAGGCAAAGCCCCACCTCTGGACCAAGGCTCACTCCCCCCCGCCTTCCTCTGCCTGGCCAAGCTCCACTTCCTCCCACAAAACTTCCAAGATAAGCCAGCCCTCTGCTGACTGGCTCCATACAACTTAAGGGCCCTCAGTTTACTTTCCAAAGATGTTCCTCCTGTCTCTCCTTCAACCACAGAGAGCAGAGACCACGGCCCCAGCCCGGCCTGGTCCAGAGTGGTGGGGCCCTCGATGAGAACCGCCCAGCGGCTAACAGGAAACGAGGCGCCAGGGAGACAAGGGAGAAAGGAGAGGGCAGAGACTTAGGAGATTCAGAGCAACCTCCAGGAGAGCCAGGGCCCTGGCGGGCAGAGGCGAGGAACGCCCAGAGCAAGACAGAGCCAGCCCCGGGCCGCGGCAGCCGGAGGGGGAGCCAGGCCGCCCGGGCCAGACGGGAGCCACGCTCACCTCCCGCCACCTGCCAGGGGGGCAGAGCCAGGCTGGGCGACGAGGTCAGAGAGACCGGCAGTGCCAGGGCGAGGGTCACACCGTGACGGGGCAAAACCGAAGGCTGCCATGAGCCGGGGAAGGGGCAGCCTTGGCCCGGGAGCCGGTCCACGGGCGGGGAGGCTCAGTGCGGATCTGTCCTGCGCCTGCGTGTCACCTGCATGTCTGCTTGGCCCTGGTGGGTGACCCTGATCTGGGTGTGTGGGGGCCGAGCTGGGGGCAGGACTGACCCCTTGTCCTCAGAGACTCTGGGGCTCAAATCCTCCTCTGGGCAGTTTGCTCTTCCTGCCTGAGGCCAGCTGCCCACCTGGAAACCAGCTGAGGCCTCTGGATGTGGGGCGCAGGGGAGGGTAAGGACCAGGGCTCTCGGGGCACAGAGGATGGCAAGGGTGGGTCCCCGAGAGAAGCAGGGGTGGCGAGCAGCCTGAGGGAGACCAAGTCTGAGCCAGCTTGGCGGCTGGTCCCTCGACCGCCCCTCCCCCGCCCGTCCCACACCCGGGCTGAGCTCAGAGCTATATATACCCCCCAGCAGGGCTGCTCCGCTCTGCCGAGCCCCCATCCACTCCGGCAAGGCCCTGCCTTGGCTCTGCCCCTGAGCCGGTAAGACGAGACGGGGCTAAGCCAGCGTCTGGACCCCAGCGGGACGTGTACTCACAGAGGACAGGTGCCATGGGGGCTGGGTTGGTCGCCAGACTCCGCGGGGCGCCCCCTGGTCCCCCTGTCCGGAGCCTGACCCACCTGAGCTGGGGCCAAGCAGGAGGCAGGCTGGCTTCGCAGAGCTCACCAGGGCCACTCGGGGTAATGGGGAGCGCTGACCACTGCCCCACCCGGCCCCCACTCCCACTTACTACCTGAGCGACTCTGGGAGAAGCTCTGGGCTTCTCTGAGCTTCTCTCTCTGCATCTGCACAGGCTGTCACCCCTCCCCCGTCACTAAGAGGCTCCTGGCCTCGGCCCCTCCCCCGTCTCTCAGCACAGGGAAGGAGAGCCGCAAAGGACGCCGGCAAGGCCAGGACGGTTTGCCAAACACTGTTTTCATCTTGCTTCCCTCACTCAACGGCTCCCCTCCTGCCACACACAGTTCCACCCCAAGGCCTGCTGGAAGTGCACAGCCTTGCCTGTCCCAAACCCTGCTTCAGTCACAATCGCCAGGGGCCCCAAGATCAAGTCTCTTAACCCTATACCCTCCTATGTGAATACGGATAGAAGTATCCACCCTTAACGACTGAAACAAGCAAAGCCACCCAGATGTCCATCAACTGGGTGAACCGATGAACACCATGGGGTCCATCATACGACGGAATGTGACTCAGTCTTCAAAAGGAAGGGCTTCTGGGCTTCCCTGGTGGCGCAGTGGTTGAGAGTCCGCCTGCCGATGCAGGGGACACGGGTTCGTGCCCCGGTCCAGGAAGATCCCACATGCCGCGGAGCGGCTGGGCCCGTGAGCCGTGGCCACTGAGCCCGCGCGTCTGGAGCCTGTGCTCCGCAACGGGAGAGGCCACAACAGTGAGAGGCCTGCGTACCGCAAAAAAAAAAAAAACCAAAAAAAAAAAGGAAGGACTTCTGACACCTGCTATGACACGGAGGAACCTTGAGGACGTGATGCTCAGTGAAACAAGCTGGACACAGAAGGACAAACACTGAGTGACTCCACTTACGTGAGGTCCGTAGAGGAATCACAGCCATAGAGACAGAAAGTGGATGGTGGGCACCAGGGGCTGGGGGAGGGGGGAGTGAGGGTTTAATGGGGACGGAGTTTCAGTTCGGGAGGATGAGAAAATTCTAGAAACGGACGGTGACGATGGTCTCACAACAACGTGAATGTACTTCATGCCACTGAACCGTACACTGAAGAATGGTTCCCACCACGCACAGAGAAACAGCTGGCCACGGCGTCGCTCAACACTGTCTGCTGGCTCTCCACGGTCAGCGCCTCCTGGGCCTTCCCCACACGGCAGCACCCTTGGCTTTCTCCCTATGCTGAGCGCCTCTTGCCCACTTGTGTTTGCCAGACCATTTGTCCCCTTAAAGCAGGAAGAGGAACCCTGAGAGGCGCCCGGCCACTGATCACCGCCCCACCCAGGGACAGGACAGCTCTCCAGCCACACCCGGGACCCGCCCTACCCACCCCTCCCCCTCACACCTCAGCTCCTGACCAGCACGCACCCCACTCCCCACCAAGGCGGCGGGAAGAGCCCAGGATACCAGCCCCGCCTGCCCAGCTCCATCAGCAGCCCCACCCCGGACACACAGGCGCTCCGTACACGGCGGCTCTCTCCTCCACGAAGCTTCCGTAGGGACCAAAAGTAAGAAGCAAACATTAGAGCAGGAAGTAGTTAAGCAGGGAGGCCTGGGGGGCCCGACCCGGGGCGTGGAGGCCCACAGAAGTGGGGCCCCAGCAGAGCCACAGCAGAGGGGCTGGTAAGGAAGGATGAGAGCTTTAACTGCTGACCAAGGGGCAGACCCAGGGTCTAGCTCGAGAGGACCCTGCTTCCCCAACAAGCAGGAGAGAAGGAATCCCTTGGCCCTGCAGGGAAGGGGTAGGTAAAGGATGAAGTGGGCGGGGCTGTGCAGCTCCACCGACTCCCCAGACCAGTAGCTAAGCAGATTTGAGTTTGGTCCATTGAATTGTGCTGCTGTCCCCCCAACATTCACGTCCACCCAGAACCTCACAACGTGGCCTTATCTGGAAACAGGGTCTTCACAGACGTAATGAGTTAAGATGAGGTCATACTGGATTAAGGTGGGCCCTAAATCCAATGAGTGGTAACCTCGTACAGGTGTCGTGCAAGAGGAGGACACAGAGACACAGAGAGGATGGCTATGTGACAGCAGGGTCGGAGATGGGAGTGATGCAGCTACGAGCCATGGACACCAAGGGCTGCCACCCGCCACCAGAAGCCAGGACGCAGGCACGGAACGGATCCTCCACGAGGAACCAACCCCAGGGACCCCTTGAGTTCAGACTTCTGGCCTCCTGACCCACGAGGATACATTTCTGTTGTCCAAGGCACCCCTTAAATTTGTGGCAATTCTTACAGCAGCCCTCGGAGGTGAGCTGGGTCAACCCCCATGGGCCCCCCACACAGCTGACAAAGCATCTGTGCTGGGGGAGGGGCACCCGTGAACGGGTGGTCGCCTGGCCTGGAGCCATCTCATGGGGGGGCAGGGCGAGACCCTCTGCTGTCAGGGACTTCAGCCAGTCAGAGACCCCCTCAGCTGCCCAAGACCCACTTTTCAAGCTGAGGGTCCCGGCGGGCTTTCCAGTGTCAATGGGGGCTGACCTGAGCCTCTCAACAGCCGGTTCAGTGTTCGTTTTGCTCCCCCCAGATACCCTCTCTTCCATCCAAAAGTCCACACAGCCCCGGGCAGACCACTCAGTCCTTCCCACGGGGCTGCTGGACATTGTGTCTCTGTATGTTCCCATCCTCAGCGGCTCAGGAAGACTTCGCCTTACCTAATGGCTCTCGGCTGGAGAGGACCGTCCCTGAGGGAAGGGTCCTCAGCCTCTCCAGGGACACGCCTGTCTGCCTTGTGTACAGTTACGTGTGCTCACCCTCACCGAGCTGTGAGCAGGGTCTAGATCTGCCCCACCCTGCCTGACACACAGTAGGCTCCTGCATGGGGAAGGGAGGGAGGGAGTGAGCCAGGACAGCCTTCCTAACCGCCTACACAGCCAAGGTGGGAAGCTGGGAGATGAGGCATTTGCCTGGGGGATGGCTGGAGGGACTTACCCAGCCTGCCCCGGGGGGGATGTTCTACCAGTCTTCCAGTACCACATTCTCACCATCCTCCACATCCACCCAAAGGCGTCTCCTCCGAGGCCCTCCCATTCCTTGGGAGCCCAGGACAGAGTAAAGCAGCGTCCACCTGGGAGGAGCGCCAAGAAGTCACCCCGCTCCGTCACTTGGCAGGAGCGTGGTTGCTGTGCTGAGCCTGTTGCCAGGCCTGGACCGTGAGCTGGGGGGCGCTGCTGGCCAGGCCCGACAGCCTCCTTACCATACATCTTGCCTTCATCTGAGAGGATGATCTTGCGCCGACCGCAGGGCGGGTAGATGGCCAGGGCCTCCTGGAAGCTCTGCTCGATGTCGGGGCTCCACACGCCCTCCGCGTCATTGTCGATGGGCTTGTCCAAGGCCTGGCTGCCCCCAGAGACGTTGCTCCCCTCAGGGGAGTTGGGAGAGCTCCACTCGTTGGAGGTAATGGTGCCGGCCGTGCCCTCCAAGGCTCCGCTTGGAGGAGCGCCCGTTGGACCTGTTTGGGCAGAAACCACGGCATTGGTGGGTGAATTTGTGGACCGGGGTCAGCGGGGGGAACCCAGGCAGCACCACCCCCAAACGAGGTGCTCCTCCTTTCCTGGCGATCAGGGCACAGGACCTCAAAGGGAAAGGCCGGGGATCCCAGGGAACGAAGAGTGAGGTGGAAGATTTGGGGTGTCAAGGGCAGGTTATCTCCCATCCATAGACCTCAGCTTCCCACCCTGTCCAAGGAGCTCGATGACGAGGCTCCCTCTGATCGTGGCTCTAAGAACCCAGACGGAGCTGAGAAGTTGGAGACGAGGACCAAGTGCCAGGGATGCTCTACGTTAAATCCAAAAGGGGCAAAAGGATGCAAATACTGTGCACCGTTGGTGGGAACAGAAAATGGGGCAACCACTAGGGAAAACAGTATGGAGGTCCCTCAAAAACATCCAAATAAGAGCTCCCATATGATCCAGCGATTCCACTTCTGGGTATACACCCAGAAGAACCAAAAGCAGGGTCTCAAAGAGATTATTTATACACCCATGTTCACAGCAGCACTATTCACAATAGCCAAGAGACAGAAGCAGCCCAAGTGTCCACGGATGAATGAAAGCATAAACCAAATGCAGTATCTCTATACAGTGGAGTATTATTCAACCTTAAAAAGGAAGGTTGAATAACATGGTTGGACATGTTATAACATGGATGGACTTTGAGGACATTATCCTAAGTGACATAAGCCAGTCACAAAAGACAAATACTGTGGGATTCCACTTATATGACATCCTTAGGGTACTCAAAGTGATAGAGGCAGAAAGTAGAACGGTGGTTACCCCGGGCTGGGGGAGGAGGAGGTGGGGAGTTGCTGTTTAAGGGGTATAGGGTTTCGGTTTTGCAAGATGAAAAAGTTCCGGAGATGTGTTGCACAGCAACGTGAATATACTTTTTTTTTTCTGTTTTAAGTTGACTTTTTATGTTTTATTTTAATTTTTATGGAAGTACAGTTGATTTACAATGTTGTGTTAGTTTCAGGTGTATAGCAATGTGATTAGTTATACATATACATATATCCACTTGTGCATATACTTTTAACATTACTGAACTATACACTTTAAAATGGTTAAGATGGGGCTTCCCTGGTGGCACAGTGGTTAAGAATCCGCCTGCCAGTGCAGGCGACACAGGTTCGAGCCCTGGTCTGGGAAGATCCCACATGCCGTGGAGCAACTAAACCTGAGTGCCACAACCACTGAACCTACACTCTAGAGACCACAAACCGCAACTACTGAGCTCACGCGCCACAACTACTGAAGCCCACGCGCCTAGAGCCCATGCTCTGCAACAAGAGAAACCACCGCAATAAGAAGCCCACGCACCACAACAAAGAGTAGCCCCCGCTCGCTGCAACTAGAGAGAGCCTGAGCGCAGCAACGAAGACCCAACGCAGCCAAAAATAAATAATTTTATTATTTTTTAAATGGTTAAGATGATAAATTTTGCACCATAAAATTATGGTTTAATTTCAACCATAATTAAAATATGAAACATGCAGAGTAAAATTCAGGTCACCATTCTCTTGCTCCATCCCAGCTCAGGCTCTTTTCAGAGGAAGATTCTAGCCCCGGCAGATTCTCACATGTTGGGGATATGGCAAGGTTGAATGGCTGGTACCTCCAGAAGGTGACAACACAACCTTATTCTAGTCACTAGCATGAGACAAACCCAGTGATCTCTTGGCTCCAACTGTCCAAGCTGTGGATTTCTGGACATGATTCTCAGGAGTTTGGGAAGAAGCAGTACATACGAGTACTCTTAAGGCAGCTTTTGGATTATGAGTACCAGGTGGGTACCATTTGCCTCCCAAAGCCCTCCCAAGGTCCCAGCATCCCTCCTCTCCCAGCCACCAAGCGCATCTGCAAAGGAGGACCCCCTCCCCATCACACATGTCACCCCCTCCCCCATTAGCCCTGAGGAGCAGTGTGGTCCAGCAGCCCAAACCCAGGGCCAGGAGTTGAAACAGGAGCTCCCTCCTACTTGCCTCCAGGACCCTCCGAGATAAGACCTCCCCAGAGCACCCCTCACTTTCTCTCCCTTCCCCAGGCCTGTCAGGGGTACACACTGTTCACGGATAGGTGGGTATGAGGGTGAGCATGGTCAAGTGCACAAGGAGGAGCTAAGTGGGGGGCAGCACGCCCTGGGAGGGGCTGGAGGTTCCAAGAAGCTTGTCCTGGCTGCTGGCACAGACATGCAGTCGGAAGGAGGTTAGAACCACTGAAATGCAAAGTATGAATCCTCTCAGCTTGAGGATGGGGACACTGAGACCAGAAAGGCCTAGGGACGTGCCCGAGGTCATGCAGCAAATCAGTAGTGTCGCTGGGTCTGGATCTGCGCCCTCCAGGGTCCCGGGTCTTTTAGCCTAACAAATGTCAACTTCCTCTCTGTGGCCAGTTAAAATAAGTTGTTCCTGAAGTGTGTCTGAGGGGGTCACTTGATCTGGAAGAAACTAGCTTATTCTCTACCAGAAATTCTGGTCTTGATCCTATTGTGAATGTTGAAACATTTTTCTGTACCTTCCAAAACAAACTTCTTTAAAGAGTTCCTAACTTTAGTTTCTGGCAATACGGTAGATAAGATGGTTTTTAAAACTCACTCTGTAAAAGAAATCTAGAAACGATAAAACATAAGAAATACACTTTTAAATACATAGCTGACTTCAGAAGAAAGTAAAGAGGCCCCAAATGAGACAACTCAAACCTATAACAATAGGCAAATGAGCTGTTACTACAACCCCAGGAAGCAGAGGATGAAGCTGATCTTAGTCATGAAGACACTGGGTTTTAGTGGCCATCCAGAGACCTTACACCTGAGAGATACAGGGAGGTTGGAACTGCGAACAATACCTCAATCCTCAGAGAAAAGGTAGCCTATTCACAAAATAGACTAGGAAGATTGCCTGTCTTGGCCTAAGCCCTAGGTATAAAAAAGAATTTTATTTCCTAAGAATTTGTAGCCAAGGGCCTGCCTTTAAGTGGATTTGAGATTTGTATTTTATATTACGCAGGAACCCCCAGCCAATTCACAAAACTAAATAGTGATCCCAGGCTGAAAATCTCTGAGAAGACAATCTTAACTCAGACTGCAGAGATCCAAAGACTCGCTCAAGAATCTCAAAATCCAAAATTACAAATTATAAGAGGAAACAGTCCACCATGATTAAGATTTGATGGGATTAGATCCCCCAAGAACTATAGATAATTGAACAATCAGATAAAACTATTATATAATTGTATTTAAAGTGATTATTGACTTAAGGAATTGGAAAGATGAGAATTAGACACTATCAAAAAGTACAAAGCAGACTGGGAAAAGAACCAAATAGAATATTTAGAAATAAACATTTTAGCCACTGAAGTTAAAAACTCAACGACTGAGAGTAACAGCAAATTAGACACAGCTAGAGAAAGAATTAACAACCTGGAAGATATATCTGAGGACATTATTCATAAACGCGTTAAAAAGAATGAAGATAAAGAGCAAGAAGAACACAATAAGGCAGTTCAACATACCTTCAATTAACACTTGAGAAAGAGTATAGAAAATGAAATAGAACAACATTTGAAAATATAATGGCAAGGAATTTTCCAGGATTAATGAAATACATGAATCCTCCAATTCAGGAACCATACTAAATCCTAACCAGGATAAATTCAAATAAAATGAACAGATATTATAGAGACACTGAAGAATACCAAAAACAAAGAGTAGATCTTAAAAGCATCCAGAGTGAAGGGGCAGATTACCTACAAGGGAAAGATTATCATACTGATTGTATATATTGATAGTGAACTTGTCAACTGGAAAACCCATGATAACATCTCCAAATTATGGAGAGAAAAATAACTGTCAACCTAGAATTAGAAACCCAACCTAAATATCATTCAAGAATGAACATTAGGGCTTCCCTGGTGGCGCAGTGGTTGAGAATCTGCCTGCCAATGCAGGGGACGCGGGTTCGAGCCCTGGTCCAGGAAGATCCCACATGCTGCAAAGCAACAAAGCCTGTGCACCACAACTACTGAGTCCGCATGCCACAACTACTGAAGTCTGCGTGCCTAGAGCCCGTGCTCTGCAACAAGAGAAGCCACCGCAATGAGAAGCCCGAGCACCACAACGAAGAGTAGCTCCCCCCTCGCTGCAGCTAGAGAAAGCCTGCCCACAGCAACGAAGACCCAATGCAGCCAAAAATAAATTAATTTTAAAAAAGAAAAGAAAGAAAAAGAATGCACATTAAATAAAAGCATTTTCAGACAAAGATGGAGGGAATTTAGTAGTAACAGACCCTCACTGGAAAAACCCAAAAAACCAACAGTTTTGTTTCCTTTAAGAGGTATCTTTAAAAAAAAAAAAAAAAAGGAACTGGTATGAAAAGATATTACATACATGGATGAATAGTGAGCAAGGTGACTGGTAAAAATGAGTGAATCTAAACCGTACTAACTACATAAAAACAATAACACCAGGGGCTTCCCTGGTGGCGCAGTGGTTGAGAGTCCGCCTGCAGATGCAGGGGACACGGGTTCGTGCCCCGGTCCGGGAAGATCCCACATGCCGCGGAGCGGCTGGGCCCGTGAGCCATGGCCGCTGAGCCTGCGCGTCCGGAGCCTGTGCTCTGCAACGGGAGAGGCCACAACAGTGAGAGGCCTGTGTACCGCAAAAAAAAAAAAAAACAATAACAACACTGAGGATCACTAAGTTTGGCCCCACAATACATACGCACATGCGAATGCAGAAAAACCGTATTTCTGAACCATAAGCTCAGAAGACGCATTTGATACAAGACCCATTCACAGTAAAAACTCCTAGCAAACTGCAGAAACAAAAGGAACTTCCTTAATCTAACAGATTTCTTCCCAAAACCTATTGTGATATTTTGATTTATAAGAAGAAGTACACATCTGGTCTTCGTCCTGTTTCTGACACAGAGCCCCCAAAATCCTTGAAATTTCCTAAGTGCTGAGAGCCATAAAGGTATCTTTTGTTACGGGAATGAGGTGCACCTGAGGATGGGGGCTGGTGGCCAGGAGAACCACCCAAGTGATTAGAGGGTGGAATTTCAGCCCCACCCACCCGACCTCTGGGGAGGGGAGAGAGGCAAGAGTTGAATTAATCGCCAACAGCCAACGATGTAATCAACCATACCTCAACAGTGAAGCCTCCATAAAAACACCAAAGGGGAAGGTTCTGAGAGATTCTGAGTTGGTGACCATGTGCAGATATGGGGAGAGTGACTGCCAACAGGAAGGGCATGGAAGTTCCACGCCCTTTCCCTACGCCATACGCATCTCTTCCATCAGGCTGTTCCTGAGTTACATCCTTTTACAGTAAACTGGTAGTCTGGTAAGTAACATGTTTCTCTGAGTTCTGTAAACCACTCAAGCAAGTTAACTGAACCCAAGGGAGGGATTTATTGGACCCTCCAATGTATAGTCGGTGATAACCTGAACTTGCAGGGGTTCAGTCTTGTGGGACTGAGCCCTTAACCTGTGGGATCTCACGCTACCTCCCGGTAGATAATGTTAGAACTGAGTTGAATTGTTAGGACACCCAGCTGGTTGGTGAGGGGAAAAAAACCCATTCACAGGTTGAAATTGGTGACCAAAACTTTTAATGATTAAACACTAAAAGCATTACATTTAAAGTCAGGAATAAGATAAAGAATGCTGAGTTTCAACACTGAACACTCACACTGTAATAGAAGTCCTAGCCAACACAGTAGAACAGAAAAAGAATTGTGAAGATTGGAAAGGAAGTAAAAGTGTCATTACGCTAAGGAAGGATGATAGAAGATTGAAAAGATGCTACGGACAAATCATTAAAAAGTTCAGCAAGACCAACATATCAAAACCAATTCCATTCTTTTATGCCAGAAATAAGGTATTAGACAACATAATTTTTTGTATTCCAGATACCCCATTTGGAAACCAAAGCCATAATTTATCTAGTAGTGATCACAAAGATTTGTCACTTTACAGAGAAAATGGTAATTTCTTTGAAAGACGTACAATCCCTACATAAACGGAAAGGAAACTGTGTGTTTGTGCATGGGAAAACCCATCACCAAGAGGTTGAACCTCTCCAGATAAAGCATAAATTCAATGAGATCAGGAATAAAAATCTCACAAGGTTTTCCACAAAACTTAACACTGATTCTCAAAACACACGGATGCCCAAGACGGTTGTCAAGTCATCTAACGGAGCGCCTTCACCTTGGGTCAGACCCTTCCCATACATGTCTCCCATGGTTCCGACCTGACCTCTCCTCTTTAAACCCTGAACACACCCCTTGGGTGGGGGCGGGGGGGTCCTCACCCATGGCTTACCCCTCACTATGATCCCCAAACCTGAATCTTCCCTGGGTTTGGACTGCATAGCAACCAGTCACCGATTCCCAGACGTCTCCAAAGCTCTTCCGACTCAACACGGCCAAAGTCCCGTCCTTCCACTTGTGGCTGAATCTTCCTCCTGCCCCGTCTCTCAGGAACAGACACAACCGTCCACCCAGAAGCCAAAAAACCCGAGGAGTGCGTTTTGACTTTTCCCTCTCCTCTCCCATCAGCGATTCACGACCACACCCCGTCTTTCTCTCTTGGAGCGCTAACCCAGAGCTTCCCCAGGGCTCACCTGGACGACCAGCCAAGCCCCGTCCAGACTCCAGAATCTCTTCACTGCAGCCAGCGACGCTTCTACCGCACACGATCCTTCCACTTAAAACCTTCCCAGGGCTCTTAAATAATGGGATTTTACAGGCCCTTTATCCGCCGATTGCGGCTCTCCATCCATACCTTCCATCCGTCTGCACCACTCTCTCTCCTCCCTCTTCTTTGCACCCCCCTCCCAAGCCCCAAACTCAGTTGCCCAAATGATACCCCAAAATGCCAAGCTCTTCCCCCGCACAGGGCAGAGCTGCCGGTGACCTTCCTCCCCAACCCCCTTCCCCCGGCCAACTCCTACCCATCCTTAAGGTCCAGCCAAAATCTTTTCTTTTTTTTTTTAATTGAATAGCTGATTTACAATACTGTGTTCGTTTCAGGGGTACAGCTGTTTCAGCTAAAATCCCCCTTCCCCTGGGAGGATGACCCCAAGCTCAGTCTGGGTGAGGCGCCCTCCGCGCTCCGGCAGGTCCCCATGCTTTGGGCACCTCAGCGCCAGCTCCCAGGGTGACTGGTCCCCCTTAGCACACTGCAGACCCCACGAGGGCAGGGCTGGCCGTCTTTCTCAACTAAATCCTCCACACGCTGCACACGCTGGGGACAAAAGGGTGAACAAATCAATGGCTATTTGGTGTGCGTCTGTGAAGTAATGATTTCTCTGTGGGGAGTATGCACTGTTCTGTGTTTAGTGTTAGGAAACAGAAGGAAATCTCAGTAAATGTCTGGACTTGGGCACACCAGAGGGAGAGCTTGAGTTGTATGTAAATCCCTTCGGGGTTTATTCTGGAGGCTGGTAAATGAGAAGGTGACGTCTGGGAATCAAGACGCCGTTTCTGGCTCCAGGTCTACAAGCCGCTGTGACCGTGGACGAGTCCCTCCGTTTCTCTGGGCCTCAGCCAGATCACCTGTGAATTCTGTCCCTGGCAGGTCCCTCCTGCGCTGGCAGTGCCTGCGGCTCGCAGCCCAACCCCCTACTCTCCCAAGCGGCCTCTAAACATACCTTGCGGACTCTCGCCTGCGGCTTTGCTCAGAGGAGGCTGGAAACCGATCTGCCTTGGAGAGGCGTCCATGCGACGGTCGGTAAGACCAGATGTCAACTGCACGGGGCCTGACCCAGAGCCCGTGCTCGGGAAGAGCTACTCACGTCACCCTCACTATTACTAAGCTGCACGTAAAGCCTAGAGCCCTAAACAGACCAGTTAGAGACATACACCTTAAACTCTAAAGCCTAATAATAATTAATACTAGCTAGTTAATAATATGAATACCTACGGCGTCGTGTCTCTTGGCTTCACCTAGATTTTCTTCTGGGATCTGACACTAAACACAGAAGGTGCCCCAGAGGCCAGAAAGTTAGGAGATGAAAAGGAGGGTGCCCCAACTTCCCTGACTCCACGTGGGCCCCTCGGAGAGCTGGGCCTGTGCTCCCTGGGCCCTTCCTTCCCCCGAGCTGGGAGCTGGGCTGAGCTGGGAGCTGGGCTGGGCTGAGCTGGGAGCTGGGCTGGGCTGAGCTGGGAGCTGGGCTGGGCTGGGAGCTGGGCTGGGAGCTGGGCTGGGAGCTGGGCTGGGAACTGAGCTGGGAGCTGGGCTGAGCTGGGAGCTGGGCTGGGAGCTGGGAGCTGGGCTGGGCTGGGCTGGGCTGGGAGCTGAGCTGGGAGCTGGGCTGAGCTGGGCTGAGCTGAGAGCTGGGCTGAGCTGAGAGCTGGGCTGAGCTGGGAGCTGGGCTGGGCTGGGCTGGGCTGGGAGCTGAGCTGGGAGCTGGGCTGAGCTGGGCTGAGCTGAGAGCTGGCCTGAGCTGGGAGCTGGGCTGGGAGCTGGGCTGGGAGCTGAGCTGGGAGCTGAGCTGGGAGCTGGGCTGGGCTGGGAGCTGGGCTGAGCTGGGAATTGGGCTGGGCTGGGAGCTGGGCTAAGCTGGGCTGAGCTGGGCTGGGAGCTGGGCTGAGCTGGGAGCTGGGCTGAGCTGGGAGCTGGGCTGAGCTGGGCTGGGAGCTGAGCTAAGCAGGGAGCTGGGTTGCGAGCTGGGCTGAGCTGGGAGCTGGGCTGGGAGCTGGGCTGAGCTGGGAGCTGGGCTGGGAGCTGAGCTGGGCTGGGAGCTGAGCTGGGAGCTGGGCTGAGCTGGGAATTGGGCTGGGCTGCGAGCTGGGAATTGGGCTGGGCTGCGAGCTGGGCTGGGCCGGGAGCTGAGCTGGGCTGAGCTGGGAGCTGGGCTTCGTGGGCAGGGGGAAGCCGGGCCCAGACCCTGCCCCAGGAGGCAGGTTTGCTGAGGCCCCCGGACTGGGTCCGCCCGGAGGAGAGCTGGGCAGAGGGTCACCCGAGGCCCTGGGCCACGGGATCCATTACCGAAATGGAGCTGCTCCCAGCTCCGTGTGGCCTGCCATTCCCAGCCCACAGCCCTGCCCGCCTGTCCTGTCCACAACCCCCGCTCCGCCACCCCCGCCTGCCCACAGCCGGGCCTGGCAGGTGCTTCCCTCCCCAGGCAAAGCTCCCACGCACGCGGCCTCTGCCGCGGCTAGAAGGGATGGCGGGTAGGGTAAGCCAACAGCAGCCCAGTGAAGGGTCCCTCTGCGCCTCCTCCTGGTCCCCCAGCGACCCTCGGGGGCCCTGCCAGGAGGGGCTGGAGGGGACAGATGGCATCGCTGAGCCCGGGCCAGGTGCCACGAGCAGAGGAACAAAAATAATCCCTGACTTGGCTCCAGGGCTTGCCCTGGAGGCCTCCTGCTCTGCCCCACCCCACCTAAAAGCCCACCCAAGGCCACACAACACTCAGCTCCATCCTAGGGACCGCTGATGCCAGTTACTCAGGACTTTTCCAAAGAATTGGGAACTTACCCTGGCTTTTATCAAGATCTTTCTAATAATGAGAATAATAAGCTTCTCAAAAACACCTTCAGGGGCTTCCCTGGTGGTGCAGTGGTTGAGAGTCCGCCTGCCGATGCAGGGGACACGGGTTCGTGCCCCGGTCCGGGAAGATCCCACATGCCGCGGAGCGGCTGGGCCCGTGAGCCATGGCTGCTGAGCCTGCGCATCCGGAGCCTGTGCTCCCCAACGGGAGAGGCAAAAAAAAAAAAAAAACACCTTCAGGACAGGAAGGGAACTGTGATCCCCAGGTTATAAATGGAGAACCCAAGTCTCAAGGAGGACCAATATCTCACCCTGAGAGAGTGACCTCAGATCTAGTCCCCTGCCTGGTCCACTGTGGTGTCCTCAAGACTTGTCTCCTGCTCTCAAAGCCCACCCCTTTCAGTAGCCCTCCACGGCCATCGGTGATCACTCAGCCCCCCCAACTCCCCCTAACGCCTGGAGCCCCCAACATGCCACTCAGAACACGGCAACACCTGGTCCTGGAAAAGTGATGGCACCTGTGCCCACCTGTTTCCCCTGCTGGCTGTGAGCTACTTGAGGACGTGATTTTCTCCTACATCCGTGTCCCCCACCACTCCTGGCTCCAAGTTGGGGACTCAGCAGCACACGGCATCCTCAATTAAGGAGTCAATTCTTCCACTGATCCCCTTTCCTCGGTCAAGGACAAATCTACTACTCGTTTCCGTTTTATCACAACATCTCTGACTCGTTGGGCGTCAACACATGTTATAACCTCCTCCCCATGGCCCTGCCCCCAGACTGGAAGTGATGGAGACTGGAAGGAGCTAGGGAAGTTTATGGGACTTGCCTGGCGTCATCCAGAAAGTTAGGGAGGGACAATGAGGACGGGGCCTGAGGCTCCCGCCCAGTTACAAGATCAAGAGCTCGGGCATCCAGGCTAAAGGTTCCAGCCACACAGGACCCTTGGGACGGGGTTCTCACGTCCTGCCCACAGAGGCCTCAGCTCTTAACGCTGAGGGTCCTCTCCTGGAGGCCTTTGGAAGAACCACCTTCTTCATCCCAACAACCCCTATAACTGAGAAGCTGTAAGGAAAAGAAAACTTGGGGTTTCCTTCCAGGAACCCGTCCCAATCTTCCAGATACATGAAGATGTGGGATATGGGATATGGTTGGGGGGGCGGGGCGTGGAGACTAAGTAATCTGGGAGGAAGGGAGTGGGTCCCCTTCCGCCTCAACCCCAGAACGGGGATCCTTCAGGCTGCAGGACTCATCTATGAGGTCCGGTTATCAGGGCAGGTGGGGTCTAGTTTCTGAACCCCAGGTGCTTCGCCCAACCTGACTTAGCTGTTACAGAACCCACAGAGCACTGCACTGGACAGTGTGGATTTTCCTCATCCAACAGACTTCAGAGCTGGGACAAAAATGGCTCTCCCATCATTACCCTGGCTAGTCTCACCGGACCAGGCTCTGGAGATTGGATCCAGCTCTACAAGGACCACAAAATACTGCACACGCTGAAGCAGACAGAGGCCCCTGGGGTGCCAGGGTGGGGGGGGCAGGGCGGTCATCTCCGAGCCTTCGCTGGCCGGACCTCATTCCTTAGACAAGAACAGGAAGGGAGATCAGGAACAGTGGGCCCCAGCCTCCCTCCAGCCCCGTCCCCCTCTTCCCTCCAGCCTCTGAGTTCACGCACATTGTTTTCCGGCTGAGGCCAGGCCTCTGTACTTAATTCCCGACACCAGTCCAACCACAAACATCTACGGAGGGCGGAGGGAAATGGAAGAGGTCCGTAAAAGGGAACAAAAAAGTTCAGCTCTAAGAATAAGGTCTGAGGACTTCCCTGGCGATCCAGTGGTTGGGACTCCACGCTTCCGCTGCAGGGGGCACATGTTCGATCCCTGGTCAGGAACTAAGATCCCACGTGCCACGCTGGGAGGGAGAGAGGGAGAGAGAGAGAGGGAGAGGGAGAGAGAGAGAGAGAGAGAGAGAAAGAAGGGTCTGAGGTCTAATGTCTCACATGGTGACTACAGTTGCTGAATGTTCTCCCACACACACACAAAAGAAAAACATGTGAGATGAGAGATGTGCTAATTAACTAGATGGAGGGAACCCTTTCACAATGTATACGCACGTCAAATCACCAGACCCTTGAAGTATCTTATAGTTCTAGATGTCAGTTACGCCTCAGGAAAGCTGAAATTACCTACTATATGCCAGGCTCGGGGTATGAGGTCACTAGGACACGGTTCTGCCCTCAACATACTTCAGTCTATGGGTCCAGGGGCCCCTGCAACGATGCAAGTACAGTCTACCCCTTATTATCCACAAAACCGTCACAGATTCCGTATTTGCAAATTCGTTCACTCACTAGAATCCGTAACCCAAACTGACACTGGCGGTGCTTCCCGGTCACTCGGACGTGTCCCTGCGCTGAGCGGCCATCACCCGTGGTCCACCTGAGGTCAAGCCAGCCCACCCTGCCTTCCAGTTTCAGCTCAGACCCCAAACAAGCGTCCGTCCTTTTCCCGGTCTATTTAGTGCCATGCTTTTCCCATTTTTGTCTTTGTGTTGTTGATCTCACTGTTTAAAATGGCCCCCAAGTGCAGTGCTGGGGGGCTGCCTGGTGTCCCCAAGTGCAAGGAGGTCGTGATGTGCCTTATGGAGAAAATACACGGTTAGATAAGCCTTGTCCAGGCGGGAGTGATGGTGCTGTTGGTCGTGAGCTCAATGTTTATGAATCAACAATCTATTTAAATTAGGTGTCTCTGAACAGAAACACACATTAAGCAAGATTACGAATTAAACGGATGACAAAAATGTTGCGACCAGAGCCTCACAGGAACCTAACCCGTGTCTGCCCTCAGAACACTGGTTCAGTACCTGCTAATTCACGTTCTCAGTGACTTTATAGGAATCAGGAATGACAAGAATCCAGTGCACCAGGGAGAGTAACACGTTAAACCATTACAGGCAAACACCTTGGGGGGAGGGGGAGGATTTCAATAGACACTGAGCTCAAGACCCTGGGAAAATCACACCTGGTGGAGAAAGACATGCCCCAAGGCAGCCAAAAGGTGGAGACAACCCAAATGTCCTTCAACAGACTAAGGAATAAACAAAAGGTCATCTATCCATACAGTGAACTATTACTCAGCTTTAAAAAGGAATGGGGGAGGGCTTCCCTGGTGGCGCAGTGGTTGGGAGTCCACCTGCCGATGCAGGGGACACGGGTTCGTGCCCCGGTCCGGGAGGATCCCACATGCTGCGGAGCGGCTGGGCCCGTGAGCCATGGCCACTGAGCCTGCGCGTCCGGAGCCTGTGCTCCGCGGCGGGAGAGGTCACAGCAGTGAGAGGCCCGCGTACCGCAAAAAAAAAAAAAAAAAAAAAAGGTACATTTTATGTTGTGCTTGTTCTACCACAGTTTTTTAAAAGGGTCACCAGGAGATAGAAGGGAAAAAGAAATGGATGGAGGTGGGAGAGGGGGTCACTCCAGGAGTCTGGAGCCCAGCATACAGGAGAGAAAGGAAGGTGGCCTACGTATAACCAGAAATGCAGAGAGAGAAGGCGGGCAAAGCCCCGGGATGGAAGGAAGGAGGGGAAGGTTAGAAACAACCCACAGGTAGTGGATGGGCTGGGCAGGGCCCGGCAGCCAGCTGGAGAAAGCTGGCCCCCGTGTGACTCAGAAGGCCAGCCAGGGCTTGCTAGAGGCCAAGTAACGAAACCACCCAGAACCTGAGGTCATGAGGCCCAAACGCCCCACCGTCCTTCGCGCCGGGCAGCGCCCCTTCCTCTCCGAAGGCACACAGCTCTGGGAAAGCCGGGCGTCAGGCTGTCTGGTCTATCGTGAAGAAGTTCAGGGTCACAGGGTTTTGTTGTTTGTTTGTTTAAATATTTATTTATTTGGCTGCGCCGGGTCTTCGTCGCAGCACGTGGGCTCAGTAGTTGCGGCACGCGGGATCTTTAGTTGCGGCATTCGGGATCTACTTCCCTGACCAGGGATCGAACCCAGGCCCCCTGCACTGGGAGCGCGGAGTCTTAACCACTGGACCGCCAGGGACGTCCCAGGACCTGGGTTAACGTCTGCCTCTGAGCCGCTACACATTCACCTCCCGAAGCTCCTGTTTCCTCATACCTCAAACTGGGAGCAGACACCCTTTGCGGAGCGATGATGGAGGACCAGTGTGATGAAACAGGCAAAGCTCTGGAGGGCAGCAGCGCGTCCCTCCCTCCCCTTTCAGTGGGGACGTTGATCATACCTCTCGACAGGACAGGATGGGGAGGAGGTGAAAGCGAAGAAGGCAAAAGGAGGGGACCCGCAGTCCTTCCCAGTGTGAGCGCCTGTGGGAACCAAAGCCACAGGGAGCCGGGGCAGCCGGGAGGGTGGCGCTGTGCAGCCCGGCGCCAGAGGCCTGGCTGGGCCTCACACAGGCCGGGCCATTCCACTCTCTGGGGCTGTGTCCTTGAAGACACACCGCAGAGGGGATAAGGTCTCTCCTCCTCACGGGGCTATCTTGAGCATCAGGATCGATCCTGGCCGGCACAGAGGCGGCTCCTTGCAGGATGATGGAGGGATGACAGAGGGGTGATGGAGGGATGAGGGAGGGGGACAAGGACAGTGTGAAGCATCCTCCCCTGGACAGTGGGGAGGTGAACAGCAGGAAGAGTGAGGGGCACAGAAAGGAGGAAATCGGTGAAGAGGGAAGCAGGCCAGAGGGACAGGTCAACAGGGAGCGGCAGAGCGCGCCTCAGAGAAGTAGGGGGAGATTAGATTCCTGAGCAGATACAGGCCCCCAGCCCACCCCTCAGACACCCACCCCAGAGGGGGGCGGGGGGTTAATGAGGGCGGGGCTCCAGCGCCCACCCCCCTCAGCTCTGCGAACGGCCAGCCATCCTCCCACTCCCAGCCCAGCGGCCAGGGCTGTGGGTGTCTGTGGGCCTAGCCCTAAGGCATCCAGGAAGTGCCTGTCCAAGGCCCTCCACCTCTGCCCCACCCACTGGGGCCACAGAAGCCCCTCTGATCTCACAAGGAGAAGAAATCAGGTCCCACGTTCAGCCTTGCCATGATTTGTGGGGACACCTTCCCTCTCTGGACCTCGGTGTCCCCACTTACAAAGAGAAAAGGCGGGGAAAGGGGAAGCTCATTCACGATGAAAAAGAAATGAGCTCTCAAGTCGGGGAAACCTGAGGAAACTTAGAGGCATATCCCTAAGTGAAGCCCATCTGAAGCCACACGTGGAAAGGCTGCAGACTGTACGACAAAGACCACACAGCATTCGGAGAAGGTGACACCATGGGGACAACAGAGCAGGTGGGACACAGGAGTCCCAGGGCAGTGAAGCCATTCCGTCTGGGGCTGAAATGCCACCATTACATGTGACGAGACATGTGTCCAAACCCACAGAACACACCACTCACACAGCAGACCCTAATATAAACTGTGGACTTTAGTTAATAACATATCAATCCTGGCCCAGCAAGGTAACAAATATGCCACACAGGGCAAGGAGAAAGCGGGGAGGAGGGAGGGTATTCTGTGTAATTTCTGCTCAACTTTTATGTAAACCCAAAACCTCTCAAAGTAATAATAACAACAAACTGACTTAAAAAAAAGGTGGAAAAGACTGTATATATGTATAACTGAATCACTTTGCTGTACAGCAGAAATTAACACAACATTGTAAATCAACTCTACTCCAATAAAATACATTTAAAAAATAATAATAAAGTAGGCAGTTCCCTGGCAGTCCAGTGGTTAGGACTTGGTGCTCTCACTGCCAAGGGCCCGGGTTCAATCCCTAGTCGGGGAACTAAGACCCCACAAGCCGCACAGGGCGGCCAAAAATAAATAAATAAAGATAAATATGCATTTGGGGAAGCTGGAAGAAAAAAAAAAGATGGGAGGAGTAAGCCTTGCATTTATTTCTCCTCTGGGCCCTTCCCAGGATTCTAAAATAAAACAAAAGTCACAAAAGTACTGGAGGCCAAGGGACCGCACCAACCCGCTGGGCTCCCTCTGGGCAGGCCTGTCCTGTGGAATCCAGATCTCACAAGACATCAAGGACCTGGAGCCTTGGAAACTCCTCACAAGGCGAATCCCCAGGCACGGCCTGAGCAAGCTGGGCCTCCCCTACACCGCTGCACCCACAGAGGGCAGGACCGTGCCCACGTGCCAGGACTGGGGCTGTGCCCGCACCGGTGCCCCTGCAGCTCAGCCCCCCCCCGCCCCCGCCAGGGAGGAGCTCTCCGGGGCCCAGGGCATCAGGGAGCCACGGCGGGGCGAGGGCTCGGGGGAGCCCCAGGGAGCAGCACGCAAGCCCCATCCTCAGCTCTGCCCGCTCTCTAATCACCTCTGGGAAAGGGCTGCCCAGGAGAGAATGAAGACCCCTGCATCTGGTAGCACCATGGCCCCCAGGACACAGGCGAGGGCCAGGCTGGACGGAGGTTAACAGAGAGGCAGCACCCACCCCACCCTGGGTCATTTTCATAGGAATGTCCTTCTGTCTCAGAGCCACCCTGCCTGCACCGGGGTAGAAGTTCCAATGGCGCAGGGCCCTCAGACCCCAGGCTGAGGTCACACCAGCGAAGACCCACCCTGACCCAGAAACCCACCCCACCGATTCCGCTCTGCACCAGCCACACCCCCGCCCAGCCCTTACTCCGGCCACCCGGCCAAGTCCCCGCCTCCAATTCCAGCCTCCAATTCCAGAATGCACGCTTGCCCAATTTGGAAACAAGGCCACGGAAGCGGCTGATACCCAGGCTGTGCACAAGCACTCGCTGTTCTCATGGGCCTGGCCAGTCTGGCCCGCGAGACACCACCGCGGCCTCCTGTTCTGAAGCAGCTGCTGCGCCCGGAAGACCCGGTCCCTTCATCTCTTCCGTAGGTCTTTCTCTAGGGGACCCCCATGTCCCACCTCAACCCGGTCCCACCTTTGCCCTGAAGAAAGGCCAAGGCTTAGGACACCAAACTCTTAGCCCACACCTAGCATCTTCTTTTGGAGATTTTCTCCTTAAGTGAACTTCCCCCCAATTTGTAAATCACACGTCTGACAGGGGACTTGTATCCAGAATATTAAAGAACTCTCATAACAGAACAATCGAACGAAAAAAACAGGCAAAGGATTTGGACATACCTCTCACCAAAGAAGTTGTATGAATGGCAAATAAGCACCCGAAAGGACGTTCCACGTGGTAGCCGTTAAGGAAATGCACATTAAAACCTCAAGGAGATTCTACGACACACCTCCGCGGATGGCGCAAACGGGACAGAAAGGAACCTGACAGCACCAGCGCTGCTGAAGACACCGAGTGACGGAGCCCTGACGCTCTGCCGGGAGGAGGGCCGAACGGTGCGCGTGGGAGAACGGCTCGGCGGTTCCTTAAAGCTTAAAACATACACGCATCGCGTGACCCAGCAATCCCACTCCTAGGGATTTATCCAAGAGAAATGGAGACCTGTGTTGGCACAAAAACCTGCACACCAGCGACGACAGCAGCTTTACAAAATCATCAAGGTCTGGAAACCAGGCCAAAGTCCTTCAACCAGCAAACGGCCAAGCACAGTGTGGGACGCCATATAACGGGGTCCTTTATTTTGTATTTTTTGTTTTTGGGCCACATCACACGGCATGCAGGATCTCAGTTCCCCGACCAGGAATCGAACCTGTGTCCCATGAAGTGGAAGCTCGGAGTCCTAACCACCGGACCGCCATAAAATTCCCTATGACGGGGCCCTTGTGACTCAGCAATGAAAGGGAACTAACTTCTGACCCACACACCACCTGGTCGAAGGGGGCATCCAGCTGAGTGACGTCAGCAGAGCCCAAAGCTACACGCTGTATGATTCCACCTTACGTTCTAGAAGAGGCAAGACCACAGCAGTGAGAACAGATCGGGGAGGGCAGAGTGGGCATGGGGTGAAGGGGCTGCAGCGCTGAGGAGCCGTCTGGGGAGATGGTCGGTTGTGGACCCTGACCGTGGTGACGACCGCCCAACTCCGTGCATATGTCAAAGCTCATAGGACTACACATCCCAAGGGGTAAACTCGGCTGCATGTAAATTAAAAACGAAACTTTTAACAAGTCCTCCTTATTCTACCCAGAGTACCCGGAAAATGGACCGTGTTCATAAAGTCCCTCCTCTAGTCATTTCATGCCCACAGCCCTGAAATCACTACTTTTTCTGTCTTCTCACAGATAGTTCTCCTGCCCTCTTCCTTCCTCCCTCTCTCCTTCTCTCTGTCCCTCTTACACATGTACACACTCAGCTGTCAAAAACCTACCCATCCTTCAAAGCCAGCGCAAGTGGCTCCTCTTCCATGAAGCCCTCCCTGACTGCTCCCAGCCCCTTCAGGATGAATCCTCTTTACCAGGCATCCCCTCTGCACTTGCCTGTGCTGCTGCTTCTTTCCTTCTTTCTTTCTTTCTTTCTTTCTTGGACGCACCATGTAGCACGCGGGATCTTAGTTCCCCAACCAGGGATGGATCCCTTGCCCCCCACAGTGGAAGTGCGGAGCCCTAACCCCTGGACCGCCAGGGAAGTCCCTTGTCTGTGCTTCTCATTGGCCCTTCAAGCACCCCGCAGGCTCTCAGCGTTCGTTACTCAGTCTGTCTCCCCTGCTGGATCGCACGCTCCTTGAGCACCTGCCACGTGCCCCCCGCTGCACCTGGCACAGGCCGGGCACACCGTGGGTGCTCTGTGACCACTGAGGGCAGGTGCAAGCGGAGGAGGCTGATGCCAAGGAGAGCTGGCGCTGCTGCGGCTGGCGGAGCTCCGCGGGGGGTGTCGGAAGCACTCAAACCTCCAAGTCGACACGAGGTCACGCGATTTTCCAGGACGCTTTTCTTCCTCCTTGCCACGAAGCACAGCTCCGAGCCCCGAGGAGACAGAGGCTCAGGACACACCTGTTGAGGGACGGGACCCTGTGCCATCATCGGGGGCTGGCATTTCTCTCCCAGGAGGTGACCCTCTGTGCAGCAACAACTGACCAGCCCATCTGATCTGAATCCATTTCACTCTGTAGAACTACGGGCACCGGCAGGGAAGCCCAGGGACCACGGGGCCCCTCTATGGCTGGGCTTTCCCAAGCACAGCACTGCCTCTCCAGGGGTTAAGGACCAGTTGTAGGTCATTTACCTGATAAACACTTATACAGTGTTTAACATGTGCCCGGCAAAGAAACCAAGCACTTTACAGATATTGCCTAATTCAACCTTCACATCAACCGTATGGGGGTGGCACTGTCATTAGTATTGTCCCCATTAATAAGCGGGGAAAATAAGGGACTTCCCTGGCGGTCCAGTGGTTAGGACTCCACGCTTCCACTGCAGGGGGCACGGGTTGGATCCCTGGTCGGGAACTAAGATCCCGCAAACCACGTGGCTCGGCCAAAAAAAAAAAAAGTTGGGGGGGGGTGGGAATAAGACACACTGCAGCCTGGAAACTTGCCCAGGGCCACATAGCTGAAGAGCAGCAGGTAGGGGCTTCAAACCCAGGCAGGCAGGCTGGCTGTGAAGCTATACTGCCCAACCACTGGCCACGGCTAGTGGGCACTTGAAGCGTGGCCGGTGCAACAGAGACGTGCCGTTGAGTGTAAAACACGGGCTGGATCCCAACCCTTTTTACGAAAAACAATGTCAACTATCTCATTAATGTTGTTTTACTATTGATTACACATTAAGCGATAATATTTTAGACACTGTAGTTTAATAGAAAATATTATTAAAATTCATTTCACTAGGGAAGGGTGGGGGAAGGGACAGTTAGGGAGTTTGGGATCGACACGTACACACAGCTGTATTTAAAATGGATAACCAACAAGGACCTACTGTATAGCACAGGGAACTCTGCTCACTATTATGTTAACAACCTAATGGGAAAATGTATAACTGAATCACTGTGCTGTACACCTGAAACTACTACAACATTGTTAATCAACTCTACTCCAATGCAAAATAAAAAGTTAACAAAAAAATTCATTTGACTAGCTTCTTTGCGCCTCTTAAATGTGGCTCCCAGCTCACATACAATTTCACATTCCCAGCGGACAGCACCGGCTCCGGAGTCTGTGCTCGCAGCCGCTACCCGACGCCGTGGCATCTTCCCCTGACCCTGACGCCCGTCCACTCAGCTTGCACAAGGGTGAGGCGGGCCAGGCAACGCCGCCCACACCTCCCCGTGCTGCATCCTCCACCCGCTGGGACACTGCTCCTTCCCCCACATCTCTCAACCTCGCCTCCGGCAGGATGGATCTCCCCGAGGGCCAAAGTGGGAAAACACCTCCCTCCTCGCCTAGTGGGGTCCCCACCTGCCACATGTGGAGAAACTGAGGCCAGGGCCATAAGGGGGAGGCAGAGGCCCCAGAGGTCATCTGATCCCACCTCCCATCCAGCGCAGAGATGTCCGGCGAAGCATCCCTAACCAGTTCTGCACAGAAACAGAAATTCTGTGTAGTTCCACCTGGTCCTGCCTCCTGAGATCACGGATGGATCTGCTGTCCCTGCAAGGAGGGCTGCCTCCTGGGAGAGAAATGCCAACACCCACCCCCGCTCCAAACTCGGCTGAGATGCTCGAAGCTCAGTGCTTCCTAGGTCCGGTGTGTCCAACCTCCAAAACCAGAGGAGGCTCCCAGTGTGGCCGGAGCACTGCACTGGACTCAAGCCTTTCTGACGCAGGCTCCGCACACCACAGGGCCCAAAGGGAAGCGCGTGATGGACCCGGGTACAAACTTAAACCCCGCATTAATCTCTGTGTAGCTTCTTCCTCCTCTGTAAAGGAGAGGTTCAAAAAATAGTAACAAACCCCATCTCGCAGGGCTGCTGTGAAGATTAAAAGAGAGATGTCGAGAGAGATGTTTAGAATAACACCTGGCATCCAGTAGGCACTTAATAAATGCTCATTTCCCTTCCCCTTCCTTCATCAACCAAAAACCCCAAGGTTTTTTTTTTTCCCCACAAGAATGGACAGTAAGTTCCTATTCTATATAATTGATATTCTGAACTTAAATGCAGGATTTTACACATAAACTTTTTAGGTTTCATCTTGAGATATGAAGACATGTTTAATATCGCTAGATGTCAAGTTATTTTGAATGGCTAAAAATTGAAAACAATTTTTTTAAAAGTCCAGTACAGCACAGTTAAATAAGGTATTGTCATATGATGTAATATTATTCAGATCCTTAAAATTATGGTTTTCAATAATTTATATACTCTATAGTATAGAGTAGTTAAAAAAACAGAATAGAGTATAATTGCAATTATGTTAAAATATATAGACTTGCATGAACACAAGTTTGGAGGGACATATACCAAAATATTAACGGTACTCATCCCTGAGTTGTGGCACTGTGTACCATTTTATTTTCTCCTTTATATATTTCTTTATTTTCCTGGTGTTCTATAATGAGCATGCATTAATCTTAACTGAAAATTTATTTTAATTTCAGGGTTCTGCTTAATCTCAGCATTTTAGTCAATTGAAAGGATTTTGAATCCTGGTTCTGTCACCCTATAGGCTTGTTATCCTAAACATGCACAGAACTGATAGAGGACAAAGCCAGAAAAGATGTGACATACATCACTAGAGACCTCGCCCCAGGGTGACGTGAGCTCAGTACCCAGGGTGGTCTTTCAACTGGTCACAAATCCATCTTAACGGCTGCCGTCAGCCAGAACACACTCAATTCTCCTGAACTCAAATTAGGTTATTTTCCCACGACTTGGTAGAGTGAGCCCATGTTGGCCACTAGTTACCTCAACTTCATTTCTGATGTCCCCACAGACTGTATGTTCAAATATCTGACCTGGAATTTGGCCAGGGATGGATAAGAAGCTTACCAGCTGGCCATTTCAGGACCCCGGTCTTGCCCCCTTGAAGAGATGAACCAGGACAGCATTTGCTATCCTGCCGTCCTCACCTCCTCCCAGACCCCAGAAGCTTCTCTCAGGTCCCCAAAACGCGATCTGTGAGAATCTGGCCACCTGAGCTCAGGAAACGCGACTCAAGTGTGGTCCAACGGACTCGCCCAAGGTTGGCCTTCGCCCCTCTCACAGGTCTGCTCTACTCTGACAAAGATGAGGGCGTGGTAAGGGCGCTTCACCTGGGAGAGCATTCCGCCACCTGCCCCCCAGCCTGTCCCGGTTATCCTCCTGTTCTGACTGTAGCTCAGAAAAATCCCTTTCTGTTGTCCAGCTGACCCAGGCCGGCTGTTTCCCCACCTGGAGCTCTGCCCACGGCCCAGTCAACTATTACTCAACGCTCAACGCCAAGATGGCCATCAGCCGGGGAGGAACACGAGCGGTCTTTTATCCTGGGGGGTTCACGGGACAATGCACGCAAACATCTCGGGGGCTTGAGGGAACGCAGCGCATGGCAGGGGTGGGCCAGGCCAGCAGACACTGGGACACCTCGGCTGAGAAGGCAAAGCAGAGGGTTCAGCCAGAGGATGGGCTTCAGCAGCTCAGGCTTCTCTGAGTCAACAGGGCCCCTGCAGAGGAGAGGCCCACCCTGTGTGTCACCGGCCCCTCCCCAGTGCCCTTCGCACTGCCCCCAACACCCTGCCTTTCCTTCAGGCCGGATATGCATCCCCTCCCCCACGAGGGTCACCCAGCCTCCGCACAGCTCCCATTTCCTGCCCCTGGTGACTCCTCTGAAGTCTATTGTTCGAGTGAAGTTTGGGTCAAAGGAAGCCGAGTCCCCACCCATGGGGGCCCGCCCACCCTCCGCAGTCCGCACTGCAGGGAGCCGGGCCCATCCTCCTGATGTATTGAAGGCCGGAGGATGTTGGGCAAGGCCCTTGGGGGCTGGGATTCTGGTGGAAATGCTCCCAAAGGGCCAGTCGCTACAGCGGAGGGCTCCCAGCCCATATCCCTAATATCTACATGGAAAAACCAAAAGCGTGCGAAGAACTGTCACTTCAGAAGCCGTCCAGGCAAAGCTGGAATGAGAGCCTAGGAGCTGGAGACTATGCCTGGCTACACAGCCCTGCCCCACCTCCACCTGGGCCCCTGAACTGGCCACACCCTATGGGGAAGGGGGGGCCCCCCCAGACAGCAGCTGTTCAGCTACAGTTTCAGAGCCTTAAAGGGAGCTGTGGTCCCAACTCCTGCCAGCAAAGGGTCACAGGGGGCAAAGGAAGGCAGGAGGCACAGTGCGCCAGCCTCCACGCCTGTTAGACGAAGGTGGCCAGGAGTCTGGGCATTGGGACCCACAGAGCAGGAGACGGCGCAGGAGACAGAGTGGACCAGAATGGACCAGGGTGGACTCCAGTCCCAGCTGTGCCACTCACCAGCTGTGTGACCTTAAGCAAGCTACTGTCCCACTAGGGCTTCAGTTTCCCATCTTTATTTTTATTATTTTTAAAATTTTTATTGAAATATTGTTGACTTACAACATTGTATTAGTTTCAGGTGTACAGCAAAGTGATTCAGTTATTTTGTGTGTGTATGTATATATATTCTTTTTTAGATTCTTTTCCATTATAGGTTACTCCAAGACACTGAATATAGTTCCCTGTGCTATACAGTAGGTCCTGTTGTTTATCTATTTTATATAGAGCGTGTATATCTGCTAATCCCAAACTCTTAATTTATCCCGCCCCCACCCCCTTCCCCTTTGGTAAGGGTAAGTTTGTTTTCTATGTCTGTGAGTCTATTCCTGTTTTGTAAATAAGTTCTTTTGTACCATTTTTTAGATTCCACATATAAGTGATATCATATGGTATTTGTCTTTCTCTGTCTGACTTACTTCACTTAGCATGATAATCTCTAGGTCCATCCATGTTGCTGCAAATGGCATTATTTCATTCTTTTTCATGGCTGAGTAGTATTCCACTGTATATATGCACCACATCTTCTTTATACATTCATCTGTCAATGGACATTTAAGTTGCTTCCATGTCTTGGCTATTGTAAATAGTGCTGCTATGAACACTGGGGTACATGTATCATTTCGAATTACAGTTTTCTCTGGATATATGCCAGGAATGGGATTGCTGGACCATATATTTTTAGTTTTTTAAGGAAGCTCCATGCTGTTCTCTGTAGTGGCTGCTCCTCACCTCTAAAATGAGCGAGTGGGCTTCCCTGGTGGCACAGTGGTTGGGAGTCCACCTGCCGATGCAGGGGACACGGGTTCGTGCCCCGGTCCGGGAGGATCCCACATGCCGCGGAGCGGCTGGGCCCGTGAGCCATGGCCGCTGAGCCTGCGCGTCCGGAGCCTGTGCTCCACAATGGGAGAGGCCACAGCAGTGAGAGGCCCACGTACCACAAAAAAATAATAAATAAATAAAAATAAAATGAGCGAGTTAGGTGCTGACATTAGAGTTCACTAATGTTCAGCGAGTTCACCCTGGGGTCAAGGCAAAACAGTAATTAGAACATAGGAGCTGGAGACCCTGTGCTCTGCGGTGACAAAGCCAGGCTCCCACCTCCACCTGGGCCACTAGCGACCCTGGTTCCTAAGTCTGAGGGAAGAAGCCTGTAGGGCCTGGCGTACAGCAAACGCTCAAGCCATTTGGCTAAACAAACATGAATGGCAGGGCAGGGTTTAGCAAAGGGTGTTCAGAGAAGTTCGCAGGAAAAAAGGGGTTCTAGGCTGAAACAGGCTTAGGAAACACTGGCTGCTGCGCCTCTGGCTGTGCCAGGCACGGTGCGAGGTGCTCTGCAAACACTGAATTTTCACCACCAACTTTTCCGATAGATACTAATGAACTCCTCCCATATTACTCATCAGGAAACCAAGCCTGAAGCCTTAAAGGTAGCGAGTAACTGTCAGGATTTATACCCTGGTACGTGTGACCCCAAACCTGAACCCGCTCTACTCCATCTTTAGACCAGACGCCCTCGAAGCCCCACCCACACATGGCCTGAGCCGGTGAGGGGGTAGGTGGCCCCCAGCAGCACACCTGTGTCCTCAGGGTGCGTGGAGGAGGGGCGGCGAGTCCCCACCCCTTGGCAGTGTCTGGTCCCTTCCTTTCAAGAAGCCATAAACATTATGCCCACAGCATGTGGCTGTGAGAATGAAGAAAGAACTCAATAAGGGGTCGGCCTGCGTTCACCCCGCCCATCCCCACCACGCGCTGTCAATCTCACACTGCGGCCAATCTCCTGGGCATTGTGGCTCTCGCCCTACCCAGCTCCCTCCTCTAAAATGTTTCACATGGTGAAACCCCAATGGAGATAAAACTGAAAGCAAAGCAGAAAGGAAGAGATGGGGAAACAGAGATACCCCACTAGGTTCTCCTCACAGGTCAACCGGCAAATCAGAGGCAGCCTTCCCTTCCAGGCTGGCACGAAAGCATCTCTGCAATGCTCAGGACAGTGCCTCCTGGTCTAGCAAGTCTCCAGGGAGGAGGATTCTTCCTTTTGACTGCCCCGGCAGCTCTAAGGAGAGCTGGACCAGGAGAAAGTAGTTCGATTCCTCCTTGTTCTTGGGGCCAAATTTAAAAGCACTGTCTAGACAAATACTGTGTGATATCACTTACGTGTGGAACTTAAACAACAGACTAGTGAATATAACAAAGAAGAGGACTCACAGATATAGATATGAACAAACTGGTGGTTGCCAGTGGGGAGGGGGCGGGGCAATTTAGGGGCGGGGGAGGGGAGGTACAAACTATTGAGTGTACCACAGGCTACAAGGATGTGTTGTACAACACAGAGAATATAGCCCATATTTTGTTGTAACTGGAAATGGAAAGTTACCTCTAAAAACTGCATAACATTTTTTAAAAGTTAAAAATAAATAAGTAAAGTAAAGCCCTGTTTACACAAATCTCAAGATTCGAAATGGTCTCTTTCTGGGGGGTCCAACCCCACAAACATCCCCAAATCTCACTACCGTCACGAAAGGCAAGAATCTCAACTTCCCTTAACTTTCTGCCTAGGCGGAACAAAACCGACCTCCCTAGAAAGACAGCTGCCTGGAAGAGGCAGGTGTGGACAGCTTTCCTTCCAGCTCCGCGGGTCCAGGGCGAGTGGAGCCTGGGGGCCACACCCACAGCCAACTACTCCCGTACACACACCACCAGCGACACTGTCTCCTGCCCCCGCTTCGGCAGGGAGCAAGGACAGTCTCGCCCAGGAACAGCATCCTCGCGGGGAAAACGCACGCTGAGAGACGTGGCATCTCGCAAGTGCTCAGAAACACTCAGCTCTCAGCACTCTTCTCGAGTGGAAACGCGCTCCCGTTCAACACAAACAAATCCGCCTCCTGGAAGCCAGGTGAGTCATCTGTGAGCCGGTGTCACCCTCACATACACTCGAAGCTAAGGAGGCAGGACAGCCAGACGCCACATGAACTCATCACTTACCCTCCGGGTCTGGCCCGAACCCCCTGACACACGAGTACACGGAGGCGCGAGTCCCGGGTCGGCCCACCCGCCGGGGAAATATCCGCTTCGGGGTCTGGGAGCTCTGCTCCCCAGACTCGCTGGTCCCCAGCGTAGAACGCACCAGGCTCCTCAAGCGCTGGGGAGCGGGGACCTTTTGCCGAGGTCCCCTCCGCTGTCGCAAAGCCTCGGCACTGCAAACCGCCAAGGCACCCACCTCCAGGGCTCTTCTTCCGAGCCCGAGAGGCGCCCAGCAGAAAAGAGGCGCGGGTGCCGGGTCTCTCCTGCCGCCGGCGTCCTCGGCTCCGCCTCCGGTCCTTTCGGCTCCGCGCGCTCCCCTTCCCCGCCCCCCGGCCCTCTCGCCCACCACGGCCCTGCGGTCCGCGCGCCTCCACGTGCCCGACTCGCCACCTAGTCCGGTCCCGGGTGAGAGCTCCTCCCGCGCCGCCGCCTTACCGGTCCCAGGGTGCGGGGAGGTGGGCGGGCGCGCGGGGCCAGTCCCGCGGAGTCCGCCCCGGCGCCGCTCTTCCAGCCGCGGCTCCGCTGAGGTCCCGGGAGGCCGGCGAGGGCGCTGCAGGGACAACGGGGGGTCAGCGACCGGAGACCCGGGCTCCGGAACCGGGGCCGATCGGCTGGGCGGGGAGGAAGGCGGGTCGCGGGACGGAGCCGACCCCGCGCCGCCCCGAGCCCAGGTCGTCGCGCCGGCGCGCGGTACTCGGTGCGCGGTGCCCGGTGCACGGTAGTCGGTGCGCGGGGTCCGGCGCGCGGTGGCCGGTGCGCGGAGCCGGGCGGAGCGGGGCTCGCGGAGGGAGGAGTTTTCCCAGAAGGGGACTGACGGGAAAGCACGGGCGATCCCTATTCCTGGCGGGGTGAGTCAACGGGAGAGGAAGGGAGCCGGGGGAACCGAGCGCGCGCAGGAGGGCGGAAGGGAGGGAAGTCGGAGGGGGGGCAAGGCGGGCCCGGAGCGCAGGTCCAAGGCCGGAAGAAGAGAGCGCCAGGGGAGCGGCAGAGGGGCGCGGCGCCGGGGCCACTCACCTGGGGGACGCGGCCGCACGGCGGAGCCGGGAGCTGCGGGCCCTCCCCGCCCCCGGCCTGGGGTTTGAAAGGAGGAAGCCTGGAATGTGAGGAATGAGGGCTGGAATGAGATGCGCGCGGCCGAGGGCGGGAGCTGGAGGGAGTGGCGGCCCGGCCCCGAGCCCTCGGGGAGGAGACTGGGACGCGGGGAGGGGCCGCGGGCGCGGGGCGGGCGGCGCCGGCGGGGGGCGGCCGCGGGGACTAGGCTGCGACCTCGGCGTCCTGCTCCAGCTTCGGCCGCCGCCCCGCACACGTGCTTCCCCTTTGATCTCGGCCCAGACTCTCTTCCTCCTCCCCTGGCCCGGCTTCCCGCCGGTCCTGGCCAGCCCCCCGCTCTCGGCCGAGGCCGGAACCCTTCCCCCTGACCCGCGGGCCGGCCTCTGGCCTCGCGCCCGGCCGCCAGCACGCCTCTCTCTCCGCGCCGGCCCCAAAAGGACGGTCGAGGGCGGACGTCCGGCGCGCGGGCAGCTGCTCCCTTCCCCGCGGTGCCCACCGGGGACCCCGCTCCCGGGCCCAGGACGCAGGAGCTCCGCGCACACATGCGTGCCCTCCCCGCACGTTCCTTTCAGCCGTTCCCTTCCGCCCCGCGCGGACCTGCGACGCTGTCACCGCGGAGAGCGGCGCACGTGGGGAGAGGATGCCCGAAGTGACGGGCGTGTGGCGCGGCAGGAGACGCGTCTAACACTTATCCCACATCTGTTATGCGCCCACCAGACACTGTGAAAATAGTGAAGGAGAAGACCTCAGCACCTGCCCTTCCAGAGCTTTCCATTTAGCTGGGAAAACTCGGTCTGTGGAGGAGCATCGCCAGAAAGTGGGGAGTCCGGGTCTTAAACACGCCAGGTGGGTTTAGTCTCGTGATGGATTACAACAGCGGTGCCAGTTGTGGAGATCACTGTATCGCATTTGGGCTGTATCACTGGGCTTCTGTTTGGAAGTCTTCAGAACACACTGGCTTAATGCAGGGTGTAAACACATACCCCTGTCAATCCACCTTGTTGGGAAGTTGAAACCAAAGGACTTCTGCCCTTTTCCAAAAATCAGATCCAACCTCAGCCTTATCACTTAACCCTGTATTGTCCTGGGGTCCAGATCTTATCTCCCTTACCAAACAGAAACTTCCTTGGAGACACAGTAAATGTCCAATTTATCTTATCTTTCACCCAGCTCCAGCTTGGTGCCTGGGATAGATAAATGCGTAATAAATGTTAAGTTAAAACCAAAAAAAAAACAGAAACCTACTACCACAGAGGATCTTGAAGTGCTATAAGTGCTGAAGTTGTTTCCAAGAGAGGCGTTCCAAAGGTGTTTTGAGTGATCACAGCATCACTGGACAAAGTATCCAATCTCTTAAGGTGAAGACTGAAGGAAGCAGGTCTCATTTGGATATAAATTCTGGTCTGCTTGTTAAATGATGGGTCTCGTCAGGGCTTGGTCACACCTCCTCCACATGAAAAGTCTGCAGCGCAGGACAGTGTGCAGGCACCGAATGACACACAAACGGTAAGCACTGGCTACTTAGCGTAACAACCATTTGTTGTGTCCGTGAGCTTTGAGCACCATAGAGGAACCCCAGGAAATGCACAGTGAAATCCAGGTTGCAGAGGCGACGTACTCTAGCTCTTGAAGGATAAATGAGAGTTCGCTGAATTGAGTCTGGAAGACTCACTAAGGCTGGTAGCCTGTACACTAGGGGAGTTTAGGAAAAGTCTAGGAAGCTGGTGTGGCTGGAGAACAGGAGGCGGGGAGGATGGATTACAGCAGCAGTGCCAGCTGTGAAGATCACTGTATCCCATGCTGAAGAGGGGGCATCCAAAGGGCCCTTGGGACACAAGTGTGACAAAATCGGCACCTCCATCAGAAAGACCCCCCTCGACTGGACTGCAGGTGTTAGGGCTGGATTGGAGAGTCAGGGTAGTGGTCCTGAGGCTGAGGATGAGGGAAGGGGTCCAGGAAATAGTCCAGAAGCAAAGTCAACAGAAATGGTGACTAAGTTGGCTGTGAGGTGAGAGAGGAGACAAAAATCACAGAACTTTGACAGCTGAACGACTGGGGGTACCATTAGCAAAGATAAGAACTCAAAGAAAGACAGGACTATGTTGGATTGGAGGGTCAGTCCAGCTGGGCTCAGAGGGGCGGGAGGAAGGTAGGACGGAGTCCCTTGGAGACAGGAAAGCAGCACACACTGCTGAGAGGGTATCTGGAGATCAGACCGGCTTATTCCCCCAGACCCTAACTATCCAAGACCATAAAGGGTCAGAACCTCAGCCTCCCACAGGCTTCTAGAGAGCTCTGTGCCTTTAGGTATCTCCCGTTCCCAAGCTGTGGAGGTCACTCTGGATAAAGGAAACTTCTCAGAAGTCCCGAAGGTGAAAGACAGACAGTGATCTTACACACGTGCCTGCCCTTTCAGGGATATTTCCATTTCTCAAGAGACAGGACTCATTTGTTGACCTTCAGGAATGAATCTCTTGGTGGAAATATTTCATGTCTGGATAGAGCTAGAGAGATGCACATGGCTCCCCTCAAATTACACCATAAAATCCACACCTCACCTCACCTCACTTCCTCGTGATCCCAGCCACTTTACCCAGACCCACAAATGGATCCTGGTCGAGCTTCACGAAAGTTGTGCAGAAAGAAGACGGCACGGGTGTGGTCAGAGCTGGGTTTGATGTGTGGAAGCTATTTGTGTTGTTTATTCTCCAAAATCAAAGTCAAAAATCGTATTAATTACTTTTATCATGTGTCGTTTGGTATTATTTCCATTCCTTTAATAAATTTTTTTCAACCCACATCATCATAGTTAAATTATCCATATGATACCCTATTAAACAAATTCAGCCACATCCACGTGATAGAATTCTTTAGAGTGATTAATAAGATTTTAAAAAATAAACCAGACAAGTGTGCATGACATAATAGGTGGAAAAGCAGATTTTAAAAACAGTGTAGGGCTTCCCTGGTGGCGCAGTGGTTGAGAGTCCGCCTGCCAATGCAGGGGACACGGGTTCGTGCCCCGGTCCGGGAAGATCCCACATGCCGCGGAGCGGCTGGGCCCGTGAGCCATGGCCGCTGAGCCTGCGCGTCCGGAGCCTGTGCTCCGCAACGGGAGAGGCCACAGCAGTGAGAGGCCCCGTACCGCAAAAATAAATAAATAAATATAAATAAATAAAAATAAAAAATGTATACAGGATGATCCTGTTTTATTTATTTATTTAGGCCACACCGTGCGGCATGTGGGATCTTAGTTCCCCCACCGGGGACCGAACCCATGCCCCCTGCAGTGGAAGCACGGAGTTCTAACCACGGAACGGCTAGAGAAGTCCCAATCCTGTTTTGTTTTTTTTTTAATTTTTATTTTATATTAGAGTATAGCTGATTTACAATGCTGTGTCCTGCTTTTGAAAATTAAATGGAAAAGAATCTTACAGTGAGTATCTCTGACAGGTTGAAGATTAAGGGGCCTTCTTTCTCATTTTTTAAAAATTAATTTTAAAAAATTAATTAAATTTATTTATTTTTGGCTGCGTTGGGTCTTCGTTGCTGCGCACAGGCTTTCTCTAGTTGCTGCGAGAGGGGGCTACTATTCGTTGCGGTGCGCGGGCTTCTCATTGCGGTGGCTTCTCTTGTTGCGGAGCACGGGCTCTAGGCGTCCGGGCTTCAGTAGTTGTGGCACGCGGGCTCAGTAGTTGTGGCTCACGGGCTCTAGAGCGCAGGCTCAGTAGCTGTGGCGCACGGGCTCAGTTGGTCCGCGGCATGTGGGATCTTCCCGGACCAGGGCTCGAAACCGCGTCCCCTGTGTTGGCAGGCGGATTCTTAACCACTGCGCCACCAGGGAAGCTCCTCTTGCTCATTTTTTTGTTCTCTATTTTCTATAACAAACTTGTACTTCTTTTATAATTGGGTGGGGGGGTAAGGGGTGGGATGTGACTGGAACTATATATCTAACCCTGCCCTACTTTTTCCACATCTTAAAAAAAAAAACCAACACCCACAACTGGATTTGATAGCCTAATAAGAAGTTAACAAGGGCAGAATCCAGGAAGGGTTATTTCCTAGGCTTTAGGTAAAAGGAAATATATTGCTCTTGAAATATCCCCAAAGCATGCCCCCTCTTCCTGGGCTTCAGAAATAGGATGCAGCTGACTCGGTGCTGGGGTATGGTCACTGTAACTCCAGGTCCTGTTCTTTTCAACCCACGCACGCTGTACTTCTTTCCTTCTTTCTTTCTTTTTCTGGCTGTGCCACACGGCTTGCTGACCAGGGATGGAACCCACGTCCTGGGCAGTGAAAGTGCAGTCCTAAGAACTGGACCGCCATGGAATTCCCTCTATTTGCTTTTTTTTCCTTAAGAAGACTCTTCACTCCATACCATCTGAACTGCATCTTGTGTTTTGAACGACAACACAGACCAACCTTTATCAAAGCTGGAGTCTTTCATTTCATCTATAGAATAAAAGCAGTCTGTGACTTGAAAAGCACCGTATTAATTGTTGTCTCTTCATCTAAGAGAAATGTGGACAAGAATAGACTCCAGGCCTACCCTCTAGGGGGCAGTGTGTGCCGGGGCTGACCTGTCCTCCTCACCCCACCCCCCAATGCCTTATGGTGAAGCCCTAATCCCCAGTACCTCAGAATGTGACAGGATCTGCAGATGTATTAAAGGGGTGATTAAGTTAAATTGAGGTCTTTAGGATGGGCCCTAATCCAATCTGCCTAGATTAGGGTCCACCCTAATCCTCCTTATAAAAGAGATTAGGACACAGACTTCTCGCAGAGGACACAGGGAGAGGATGGCCATCTGTAGGCCACAGAGAGAGGCCTCAGGAGAAACCAAACCTGCCTACACCTTGATCTTGGACTTCTAGCCTCCAGAACTGTGAGAAATAAATTTCTGTTCAAGCCACCCAGTCTGTGGTACTTTGTTATGGCAGCCTGAGCAAACTAATTCAGTGTATTTCCAGACTGACACAAAACTCTTGGTTTCTGGAGCCCAGAGGGTGAAGGCTTCTCCGTACAGTTCTCAGAATTTCTCTGAGCGTCCCAGGGGGTCTTTAGGATCTGGATATCCAGGAGCTTCCTGGAAAAAATCAAAAGGGGGGAAAGGCTTCCTCCAGTCTAATCGTTAAAAGTTTCATTTTCAGTGACTCTGACACAAAATTTTGAAAATGGAAGTTAACAAAAGTCACATATTATGTCCTTACTGGGGAATTAAACTAACCCAGGTTCAAACAACAGCTCGGCCGATACTAATTACGACCTTGGGGACCCTTAGAGTCTGGGCCTCAGTCTCCTATCACTCATGTTTCCATCTCACGTTGACTGAACATGTGTGATGTCCTTGGCACTGCGCCAGGTAGGTAGGCACTAGGGATGAACAGAAACGTCACAGCCCTGCCCCCAAGCTACTGACATTCTGATGGGGAAGTGGGACGAGCACAACTTCCCCAGGGAATGACACCTGGTGAGAAGAGGGTTACATTTTTGGAACCCAAAGTTGAGATTTCTGTGGACCCACATTCTCCGACAGAACATTCTGGAATGATGAAGTGTTCTTTATCCGTGCTGTCCAGTATGGTAGGCATGAGCCACATATGGCTTCTGAGACCTTGAAATGCAGCTAGTTGACTGAATTTTAATTAATAGTTCCATGTGACTAGCGGCGATGGTGTTGGAGAGCACAGCTGTCGACCATCCAAAAGGAGATGCTTGGCAGGCAGGCAGATAACACCTGCGAAGGGGCAAACTGAGGACTGTGGAGACACCAATCATAAAGGTGTGGGCATTCCCTGGCGGCCCAGTGGTTAAGACTCGTGCTTCCACTGCAGGGGTGGGGGCTTCACCCCTGGTCGGGAAACCAAGATCCCACGTGCCACATGGCACAGCCAAAGGAACAAAAAAAAAAGCAAGCTACTGAACCAAGTATATAGTATGCTACCTTTTGTGCACAAAGAGTGGGAAATTAGAAATACATTTTTGCATAGAGAAATACTGGAAAGATACATTGGAAACGAAAAGTGGTCAACTCTAAGAGTACAGGGCAAGGGAAACAAGAAGGGGACAGATACGGGAGGAGGCTTTAATTGTATAATCTTAAAAAGTGTTTTAAATAATATGAAATTATTACTATTTAAAATCTGTATCTCTCTCTCTCTCTGATACAGAATCACAGGAGACTGACCAAAGGCAAAATCAGGACGTATTTTTAGGGACATCCTTCTATCTTACCCTGATGGAGTCTGTCCTGAGCATGCATCAGTACCCTAAAAATTGCATTTAAACCCACTCTTAAAATCTTGATCTAACTGCCAGCCTCCCTCTGCCTGTCACCCTCCTTTCGCCTCAGACCGTCCTTCCTTCCTGACCTTCCTGCCCCCAGACTATGGCAGAAAGAGAACTACTGATTATTCTTGGAGGCCTTGAGAATCACAAGGGACGGAATCTGGGTAGATAGTGCTTAACCAGATGTTAAAACCCTGAGGCTTGAGAAGCACTATATTATACCAAAATGTGTAATAAAAGGTTGGAACAGACCAGGAAAAGTCCCACTGCCACCCTGGCCCACCAGCTCTACCGTCTACGTGGCACACTCTTATTGCACCTGGCCTCCCGGGCCTCAGCCTTGCCCTGTGCAGAGGAGCTTGGGCCTGATGGACCAAAGGACCTGGCAGAGCCAGAGAAAACCATGGAGGCCCCTTTCATATTTGGAATATTTCAGAAACTTCCATTAACATCAGGGCTACTTTTCTTGTTGTTTTGCTTTGTTTGTTTGTTTTGCCTAGGCTGTCCCTTCAAGTAGGAAAGGAGAGATGGGTACAAAGTAAGGAAGGTGAGGTAGGCTCAGGCCTGAGACCAGAACGCAGGGTATGTTTAGTTACCCAGTAAAGCTATGCTGTTCTTCTTTCCTCTCACCAGAGTCCCTGGAAAACCACCTTAAATTGCTTTATGAGCACTTATAAACCATTTTGCATAACTGTATGGCTAAAAAAGTCAACCAAAATGCATTATCCCATCTTAAAACATTAATAAAAATAATATTGATATTTGCCCCTCTCCTACACCAAATGCCTAGGCATTTGGGGCCAGAGCCCACGCGTTCTGCCTGGAATTCCTCCACTTTCTACACTCCACAAATACTACTGTTCCCAGACCTTCAAGAGAGTCATGACAACAGGGGCCACTGTGAAGTCGCCTCATCTGGGTTGCAGAACCTGCGCTCATCGTGTTAATGCACTTGTAATGTGCCCCTTGGGTCAGTAGGTGGTGCCAGGGAGCTGCCCGCGGTTTTGGGAGAGCTTGCCTGAAAACCGCACTGACCGCGGCATCCCCATGCCCGCACCCCGGTTTTTGGAGAGGGAAGAGTTGTAGGACCTGTGAAGGGTACACACTGACTACAATAGCTAGGAGACCGAAGCGGCGAGAGGGGCAAAACTAGCCCACATGCACCTGGCCAAGAAATGTGTGAGGGGCGGGGCAGAATCTAACCAGTCCTGGGCGAGCCCCCGGCGGGGATCTACGTGGGGAAGTTTAGGAGGACCACGCTGGAGGCGTGGCACACGTGGCGCGAGCACACAGGCAGGAGCCACTCTGCGGAGGGGGCAGCTCGCAACGCCCCCAAGTTTTCTCTGTGGAGCAAGATGCAGCCTGCGGTTGGGAGGGGCGGCTTCCTCAGCGCGGCCACGCCCTCCCCCGGGGCGCGCTCCCGCCATTCCAGTCTCCCCTCTCTAGGCCCTTGGCTCCAGCCTCCAGGGGCTCCTCCCCAGGCCTCTCCAGCTACGAACAGCACGTAGCTGTCCAGGAGAGAAGCAGAGACCTCGATTCAAAACACACTCGGGGGGCTTCTCTGGTGGTGCAGTGGTTGGGAGTCCGCCTGCCGATGAAGGGGACACGGGTTCGTGCCCCGGTTCGGGAAGATCCCACGTGCCGCGGAGCAGCTGGGCCCGTGAGCCATGGCCGCTGAGCCTGCGCTTCCAGAGCCTGTGCTCCGCAACGGGAGAGGCCACAACAGTGAGAGGCCAGCGTACCGCAAAAAAACAAACAAACAAAAAAAACCAACACACTCGGGAATTCCGGGTGGCTGCCAGCACTCTTATCACTCAGGAACAGGAGATCAGGTAACTCAAAACCTCTCCATCTACAGAGGGCGCACGTTGGCAAATCACTGGCAGGAAAAGGGCCAGAACCCAGGGACTCTGAGTTGAACCGTCACTTTATCTCTGCACCCATGCTGCTGTCTAAAGGAAGGGATATTGGGAATTCCCTGGCGGTCCAGTGATTAGGGCCCCGCACTCCCAATGCAGGGGGCATGGGTTCGATCCCTGACTGGGGAACTAACATCCCACAAGCCAAAAAAGAGAAAGAAACAGAAAGGAAGGGAACTGATTCTCATTCATTCCTTTTTCTCACCTACTAACCTTCTAATCAAAAAGAGCTTTTTGCAGTCCTGTTGCTTAGACGTTGAAACACCACTTGCTGGTGTCTTTCGTATCAACGACCATTGATAAAACTGTGTTGCAAATAACCTGTCTGGCCATAAAGAATCACGTGGAAGAGAAGCCAAGCCACAGAAATGAGACCGACTCCGGCTCTCGTCCTGCCCTTTGGGCTCTTCCCGCTTCCTTCCACGCCACTCGTCCATCCCCGTGACACCGAGAGCAGGAAGGCCTCAGCAAGACTTGTGAACACACTTTTCTCGACTTGTCCGTATAGGGAAGCTTTAAATGTGAACACTTAGAGGTAAGACGTGGGGTCTCTGTCACTATCAGGTATTTAATTTGCTCTGCGGCTGAATCAGGAAGCAACACCAATGCAGCTGACCCAGGAGGCTGACCGGTGCAGGAGGCTGCCCTCTGGCACCCCTGCTCAGCCTCAGCTCCGGCACCTGCCCAGGACACTCTCAGCGTCGCACACACGTGAGTCTACAGTCTCCAGGACGCAGATCCCTGAGTCTGCAGACCCTGCTTACCTGGATGAAAACTTCGGTGACACCCACTTGGCTTCAAAGAACTGACTGGTTCGCTGCTGCCAAGCGATGGAATTATTGTGACAGAACAGGACGGTAGGAGGCATGCGAGGGACAGGAGTCTGAAAGAAGAATGGCAACACTCATGTTTTTATATAAATCCCTTTTATTTCTGTAGTGTACAAAAGGTATAAATATGATTCATGTGAAACCGGTCACCTGCACGATCAAGCAAGAAGGATGTGAAGCCGGGGTGTGTGTCTGCACCAGAGCGGGCAGGAGGAAGCAGGGCCAGATCCAGTCCCCCCCGGCCCCCCTTCCCCAGACACTGCATATTCTCCAACAGGAGACGAGTGAACAGCCTTCCATTTTCAGTGTCAGGCCGGTGGTCCCGCGCGCCTGGCAGGCACCTGATGAGTGAGGCACTTGAGGGGAAGCAGCCGTGTCAGGGCAGAGCGGGTGGGACTTACCCGTGGGGTGAGCCGCGGGTCTGCTCATCCCCCGGGTCTCTCTCCTTCCCGCTGCTATTTGATGTGGAGCAGGGATAGGAAGCAGGGACAGAAAGGAAGTCCACAGAAGGGACGGGACGAAGCGCAAGGCGCCGATGCCTGGCCCCAGGCTGGCAGACAGCTTGGCTGGCCACGAGGCCTGGGAGGTGACCGACGCCAATGCAGAGCTCGCGGTGTTCCTGGATCCTCAGGACTCGGATGCACGCGGAGGCCGGGAGCTAGCAGCAGAGCCGTGTGATTTGTGGGGAGAGGCTAACAATCGGAACGACTTAGCAAAACTCTTACAGTCTGTGAGGAAAAGTGACAGGACGTGATCCGCCAAGGATGAACCAGGCCTCAGGGGCTGATGACACTTAAGCCAAGAAGAGAGGCCCGAGCTCTGCCAGCCAGGCCCGGTCCTCACCGCTCCGGGCAGCGACAATGGCAAGTTCTCTCCCCTCCCACGCGGGCTGCAGGTGAGTCTGCACTAACGGCTCCACAGTAACCAGCGGGGACGCACTCCTGGGCTGGAGGTGGTGAGGCCTCTGTCAAGTCCCTCAGTCGTAAGCAGACTGGCCACCTCTAGAGGTTGTGCTTGCAGGCCACCCTGCGACTAAGACAAGCACGTAAACTGCTCGCATCACTGATCACAAACTGGGCCAGAGCCACTCTGAGCCTGCAGACAGCCAGCCGGCCCTCAGGGAAGGGGGACCGTGACACGGTGCCTCCCGAGCTGAGGGACGGTGGCTGGCTCTGGGGAACGGGCACCACACTCCCCCACAGAGACGGCAGAGAGGAGCGCTTCTCCCAGGGCCCCCCCCCACCACGGGTGAGGAATGATCACCAACGGTAAATGACACTCTGGAAACCACCGTGGCCAAAGCAAAGACAAGGCTACGTCACAGCGCATGAGGCCGGGTGCCGCTTCAGATCCGACCTACAGGCCTGCACTTCCTGGAGGCACCGTCCCCACTCAGGTGCTCTCACGACACGGCCGTTCTGGAAGATGGCCAAGCCCACAGGGGGCAGAGATACCCTACAGCCGGGACCGGCCTGCCGCCCACTTACAGAAAAACTCTGCACACCTGGAGCCTAAAGGTAATTCAGGGAACGTCCCTCTCTGAAAAGTTCTGCAAAAAAAGCGACCCAAGTACTGAAGTGTGAGAAGCTGCCTCTGGCTGCAAGTCTCCAAGCACAGGATTCTGACCGCTGGGCGGCGCCTTCACAGTCACCGTGAGCTCTGGACAGGCTCTCACCCGAGTCAAGCTGTGACCCCGACCAGGGCCGTGAGACCCCGAGAAGGGTGTGTGTGTACAGATATGTGTACACACATGTATGTGCATCCGTGCACGTGTACATACATACTCTCAGGGACCATTCCAAAAGGGGGGCCTGTCACTCTCCGTGTCCTGGGCAAGCGCAAGAGCGGCGGCTGCGTGCTCCAGAAGCCCTGCAGAGAGGAGGCCCAGCGCCTGCTCGGCCGTCATTCACAGGCCAGCTTGCTGTCGAAGCTGGAGAGCCCGATGGCAAAGGCCTGGAGCGCGCACAGCGGGTAGCTGTAGTCCAGGGTGAACACGTCGTCGGCCACACGTCCAAACTGCATGACTATGTAGTCAGCTAGAGGCAGAGAGAGATCGGGACGTCAGGAGGTAAGGAAGACATCCTCCAAATAGGTCTCTTTAAAATGGGAAACCCTTAGAAAGATGGAAAAAGGCCTGACCGAGAGTGCCTACCGAGCACGACCAAGGCTCTACTGCGACTCCACTCGGCTCCCTGCACGGACCAGCAGGAAAGGGCAAGTTGGGGGGCAGCGCAACCTCGGGGGGGGGGCCGGAAGGGCAAGGAGGGGCAGCACAAGCTCGGGGGAGCCGGAAGGGCAAGGGGGGGCAGCGCAAACTCAGGTGGGGGGCCGGAAGGGCATGAACCTTTCCTGAGGAAGGGCCTCTGCCTCTGCCCCCCCGAGCAGCACCCCCAGGACTCCTCCGGTTGCCACAAGAGACCTCACACGCTCCTGCCCTCAACTCAGCGGCTCAGACGGCTGACTGCAAGACTGCAGCTCTGTCTTTCCGAGGAGGTCATTTCTTCCTTAAATCATGCTCTCCTGAGTATAACTTCCTACCAATGAAAGGCAATGCTCATTTCCGAATCCTGTCAGAACACCTCTCTTCCTGGGGCTTACGGTCATTTTCGTGGACTATCTGGAAGTTCTTCACAGAGGCCTGAGTGACCCGGCCGTGGAAGTTCAGGACGTAGGACTGGGTGTCATCGTTCCAGACGGGGGACTTGTTGTGCAGCTCGATCAAGTTCTCCATGGCTTTGTCCTGCCACTTTGAAAGCAGGCTCTCGCGGTCCTGTAGGAGAGGGGTGTGTGCTGAGGACCATCGCAAAGCGCTCACCCTCAAGGCTGCTGAGGCGGGAAGCAGAGCAGGGGCCTACTTCCTCCGTTTCAGCAAGTAAAACAGAAACAGAGCCCAAACTAAGCCAGCTTTGTTGGATTCTTATAGAATAACTAGCGTTTCTCTTTGCAGACCCAGTGCTTGCAAATCAACCACGTCAGCAACAGCACCTACCCCGAGGTCTGGAGGGCTGGCTCTCCTGAGGAAGAGTGGCCACTCCAGGCTGGGCTCGGGAGGAATCAACACTGTTTTCTATTCATCTTGCCTGTGTCGCAGTCTTGTTGTTACAGTCCTCTGTTGATGAAATATGCTCTTACTTACATTTCGTGGCTGAAATGGGATTCGTTCATGATTCATATTCATCCCTGGGATGATCACAGACATTTTCCTCGGGCCTTTAAATCCGAGTACATTTGTTTCCTGGAAGAGAGGGAAATAAACAGGAACTTGAAACAGAAATGAAGATGAGGCCTCATTCTTTTTTCTTAATACCATGCATTGCCTTTCTATCGATCTACCTCTCTATCTATTTATGGCTGCGTCTATCTATCTGTCTATCTATCTATCTATTTATGGCTGCGTCTATCTATCTATCTATCTATCTGTCTATTTATGGCTGCACTGGGTCTTCGTTGCTGTGCGTGGCTAGTGGGGGCTAGTGGCGGCTACTCTTTGTCGTGGTGCGTGGGCTTCTCATGGCGGTGGCTTCTCTTGTGGAGCACAGGCTGTAGGCACACGGGCTTCAGTAGTTGTGGCACAAGGGCTCAGCAGTTGTGGCTCGCAGGCTCTACAGTGCAGGCTCAGTAGTTGCAGCGCATGGGCTCAGTAGTTGTGGCTCGCAGGCTCTAGAGCACAGGCTCAGTAGTTGTGGCACATGGGCTTAGTTGCTCCGTGGCATGTGGGATCTTCGCGGACCAGGGATCGAACCTGTGTCCCCTGCGCTGGCAGGCGGATTCTTAACCACTACGCCATCAGGGAGGCACACAAGACCTCATTCTTAACGCAAGGCCCTCCTGGGCACGTAAAACGGGGACAATATGGAGAGCGCTCAACACTATTCTATTACTTCACTGTAGTTAAACAAAGAGAGACGGAGAATCAAGCCCAGGAAAATAAGACTGTTTCCTCTTTTTAAACCTAATTTGAACATTTGAATTTAAAACACTCTCTAGGCTTGAAACCCTACTCTTACTCTTTAGCTTTAAGTGAAATTTCAGAAAATTATAAGCAAACTGTCCAATTTTGTCATCTTCAATAAATATATATTTCCCAGTGAGGACACGGCACTATATGATATAGAGTGAGAATTACAGTTTAAATTAAATAGGACCTGTATCTGGAGATAAAAAAAATCAAATGCCCGTCAAACCAGGCAGATTATATATGAATAAAATAACTACATTAAATACATGGATATATGTGTATTCATATACATACACACAAAGTCATGCAAAGGTAAAATATTTAATTGATTCTGAAGCTAAGAGAAAACATCTGTACATTATAAAGTGTTAAGTCAAATGATTCTCAGTCACTTAGATAAAATCTCATGGGAATCAAGTGATGAGATTAATTCCAACCGATGGAAAGCTGAGACTTTGGGATCAAAGGAACAACTGAGTCGGGTTAATTCCTTCTTGCTTCTTTGACTCCACAACTTCACATGCCCACTACGCGCCAGGTCCGTGTTCACGTGGACAGCAGTGAATGGGACTTTACGAACTGGTAGAGAAGGATGGTGCTGAAGAAGCAGTCTGGGGCACTAGAGAAAGCGCGGGGAACCGAGGGGAGCATCAAGCACATCTAGTGTCGGGAGAGACCCCTCTGCTGACGCTGGTGGACAGGCAGAGGCAAGGAGGGGCAGGGCAGGCTCTCAGGTGGGGCGCAGGGACGAGAGGAGCCGCTAGAATGACGGGAACGCACAGGAAGCGTGCCCCCGGGGAGCCGGAAGGGAAAGGTGCAGTGTCCAGGCTTGATTCTGGACTCAAGGGGCAGCCTGAGAGGATTTGGAGCAGGACAAGAGCAGCACGAGCTGGAGCTGGACCGCTCAGCAGCGGCTGTACAGGATGAACCAGGTCGAGAGGGCAGAAAGCAGAGACCGGCTTCCAATTTACGGTAACCGCGAGCCAACGGGTGAGGGGTAGCAAAGGCCTGCGTTAACATGGCGGCATTGGGAAAAGAGAAGAGGAGATGAGTGAGGGCCGGCTGAAACAGTAAATACAGCTAAACCTGGCAATTCGTAAATAACTCGAGTATACAGAAACAAGCTTGGGAGGGGGACTGCAAGCCCAGGGCTGGGACGCCAGGAGGCTGAGGAAACGGGAGGCGGCACTCACGTAGCAGACGGCGGCCAGCTCCTGCCGCACACAGGCCTTTTCTACCAGACCCTGGGCCTTGGCCGGGCTGACACCATGGTCATAAACTGTAAACTTGGTCCCCATGAGGTTGGACCTAGAATCAAGAGAAAAAGCCACCACAATGATCTGTATTTTTCTCCCTTACAAACACAAGCTAGGAGAGGTATGGGACAGCCTCTCGGCCCACTCTCCAAAGGTCAAGGGGTCATCATCGCTTTCTCAAAGATCTAGCCTTAAAACAAGGAAGGGCCTTAGACTTTCTATTAACTTTATTTTTTTAGATGACATCGACCGGCTCATTGTAAAACCGATATGGACTGTTCTGAAACTACAGGAGTCAAACCATCAGAGGAGCAGGACAGGATGCAAGGCTGCTCTCACCTGAGTTTGCCAACATAACTTTCCCCCTCACGAGACAGATCTGTTGGGTCAGTGGAGATGAGGTAGTTGGATGTTTTGCTCTTTTTCCGCTTTCTACCTGCAAGAAGAAATATCTAGAAAAGGAAAAAAATTTTCAGTAAAAAATGCACTCAAGAGAACTGCCATGTTTGTCCTACCTATTTAGTTAGCAAATATTTAGCAACTGCCTATCATGTACCAAGCAGTCCATCTCTGGGTCTTGTTTTTTAAAAAAACAGGTTTAATTCACTTTGACTTTTCTTGCAGAAAAACGATGTGGTGGCCACAGCTGGAGCCTGGGTCTCCCGCACGCAGACTTGGTGTGGGTCATTACAGGATGCTCAGTGAACCCGTGACAGGGACAGTCAGTGCACATGGTCTCCCTCCAGAGCTCGGGGGTGAGGCAGCCTAGGTCTTGGAGACAGCACAGAGGTGGCCTTGGCAAAGCTGCCCTGGCCAAGGTGCAGCATCGTCCACGCCGGCCAGCACCAGCTTCTCAGGCACAGCGGCTGGGATGACGCCGGTGTCCAAGGGCAGGATGAGAGGCACCGGCCCAGAGCCACAGTGGCCGGTCAGCCTGCAGGGATGGTCTGGGGCTGGCCGATCCTGTTCCCCCAGTAGCCTCACCACACGAGGACTACAGAGAACTTGGCCAGAACGATGGCCTCACGATGGCAGTGGTGATCTCCTTGAAGCACTGAACACCCAGACCAGCATCTGTCCACTGCAATCCCCAATAGCAACAAATGCCTTGACCCTGGGCCGCAGGGCAGAAGGGGTTATGCTCGCATCATTGTCAAAACCTCATCCTTGAAGGAGGGATGCTTCCAGGGAAGAGTCAGTCGTCTCGGATTCCCGGATGGATGAGCAGAAGAGAAGGGTCTCCTCCAGAGCCCTGACCAGGCGGCCCAGATGGGTGAGGGGTAGCCAATCCTTGCCCCCGGCCCTGACCCCGCGAGCTCTGTGGCCTCGGGCCCCGGAGGGGCCTCCATGCCCTATCGTAGCACCAGTGTACCTGCCATTTGGGGTTCTCTGGGAGAAGACCAATCTCTGGGTCCTCATCACTTTTTCTAATCCTCATAATGCTTCTCAGAATTCACTATCAAGGTTTCCCTCCTGCACAATTTTTCTAAATTCACTAGCTTGATTCTCCATATCATTATTTACAACTTTATCCCTAAAGCCTCCAGTGACTTTTTTAAAAAGCTTCATCCAATTTCATGAGTAAGAGTCTTTCCACCTTTGGAAGAGGCAGGACCCTGGACCCTGTGCTTCCCATCCTCCCTTCAACGGCTTTCCTGATGCTTCTTGCTGCATTTTGTATGTTGTTGTTCTAAACTCCTGTGACTTCCGTGATATGAGTACTGTCGTATTTATGCATCCTTCCCAGACACTCCTAGACTTGGACGATAATAAGGAAGCAGGAGAGGGCGGTTACTAAGGGGAGGGGGCACTTTGGAATCCAACAGATACAGGTTTCAATCTGGCTCTGCCACTTCTTAGTGTGTTCTGGGGCATTCCCTAAGCTGCGATGAGAAATCCTACCCTACAGCGTTGTCATAGGGTTGTCGGTAATAGTATACAGAAAGCATTTAGCACACACCTGGTAACCGTAAACACTCAGTAGATAGTGGTTATAGCAACATTAATATCTACTATCATCATCTCATTTCTAGGCTCTTTTTTTTTTTTTTTTTTTGCGGTACGCGGGCCTCTCACTGCTGTGGCCTCTCCCGTTGCGGAGCACAGGCTCCGGACGCGCAGGCTCAGCGGCCATGGCTCACGGGCCCAGCCGCTCCGCGGCATGTGGGATCTTCCCAGACCGGGGCACGAACCTGTGTCCCCTCCATCGGCAGGCAGACTCTCAACCACTGCGCCACCAGGGAAGCCCACATTTCTAGGCTCTTAAAATCATCCACTTAGACCTGGTATTATAAAATACATTGTTCATTAGCAAGTATTAACTGCCTCAAATTTATGTATAAAGTAAATTAGAATTTCTAGGATGAAAAACAAGACATTCCACTTGCATGTTTTCTGTTTTTCCAATTCCTCCTATTCCCTAAACCCTTCTTTCTTCCACACTGTCATAATCAAAATCAAAATCAAAGAGCACATGGGAAACTCCCCCACCCCAAAAAAGGGATGGAGGTAAAAATAATTACATTCAAATAGTCTCTTCCATCTTCTTACCTTCTGGATAAAACTTTCTCTTTGCGGGGTGGGTAGGTTTTGACTATTAGACTATGACCTCTTTGAAGACAGTGAGAACACAGCACTTGGGAACTAGTAAGTACAACCTAGTTCCTGTCGAATACCGGTGCTCCCCCATCCCCACCCCCCATCGTAAGACCATCAACGACCCAGCCCACAGAACTCTTCCCTCCATCTCAAGATCTGTCTTAAGAACCACTTCTCAGGACTTCCCTGGTGGTCCAGTGGTTGCGAATCCACCTTCCAATGCAGGGGACGCAGGTTCGATCCCTGGTCGGGGAACTAAGATCCCACATGCCTCGGGGCAACTAAGCCCAGTGCCTCAACTACTGAGCCCACACACCCTGGAGCCCACGTGCCACAACTAAGACCTGACACAGCCCAAAAAAAAAAAAAAAAAAAAAAAAGACCCACTTCTCATACCTTCCGATTTTCATCCTTTTCCAAGTGCATATAGTAGGTAGGGAAAAGCCCCCGATCCATTCCTTTTTTATCCCGAGTTATCCGACACTTCACTGTGACACCTCGAGGGGCAGGACTGTATGCGAAGCCCTCTAAATTCTCTATTTCTCCCAGCTGATTATCAGTGTGCTGGGCTGCAGTTCCGGAAGCTCCTGTATCCTGAAAGAACAGCCACATGTGAGCAGTAGGCGGCTGGGTCAGGAAACCTCATATTCTCTTTGAGAAACACTTAAAGGACAAAATAGCTTACTGATTCACCCATATGTCTCAGTCTTCTGACAAGGTAGGAAAGAACTCTGAGAAGTTAAATAGGTATACGAATACTGGAAGTAATGAAGCAGCAAAGTATGAAAATGGGATACGGCTTCACAGAAGCTGGTTCAAGACACAAGAAATTAGGGAGTCGTGTACTTTAAGTGTAACTTCCAGCTTAACTCTTTGAAGCAGCCTTCATCCAGTAATGGCATTTAAATTCCGGAGATGTTTAGGAAGCAGTGAAATTAGCTCAGAGGAGGAAGTTTCAGAGCTACATACTGTGGCTGGCTTCTGGCTGGATGCAGAACTGGGTCTCTCTGCCTCTGAAGAGGATGAATGAGATCTTAGTTTTTTCCCTTCTCCTTCCTCCCCATCAGTCTCCTCCTCATCAAAGTTCAAACTCCCTGAGATCCCTGGCAGAAAGGGAGAAACTGTCAAAAAGGGCCAGAGACCTTTGAACCAAATATAATTTTAACTTCCTTGCTTAAAAATTCCAAGCTGTTCTGACTTAAAACATGGCTATTTAATCCAAATTTTGACAATTCTTCCTTCATATTCTCACCTAGATCCATCCCTTGTTTTCCCTTCCTGCTGTTCCCTTCCCTAATTTATCCTCTTTTGCAAATCATATATCTGATAAACAATTAATATCCAGAATATATAACTCAACAGCAACAAAAACAAACCCAATTCAAAAATGGGGGAAGAGGGCTTCCCTGGTGGCACAGTGGTTAAGAATCCGCCTGCCAATGCAGGGGACACGGGTTCGAGCCCTAGTCCGGGAAGATCCCACATGCCGCGGAGCAACTAAGCCTGAGTGCCACAACTACTGAGCCTGCGCTCTAGAGCCCGCAAACCGCAACTACTGAGCCTGCGTGCCATAACTACTGAAGCCCGCGCTCCGCAACAAGAGAAGCCACCACAGTGAGAAGCCTGCACACCACAGCGAAGAGTGGGCCCCGCTCGCCACAACTAGAGAAAGCCTGTGCACAGCAACAAAGACCCAACGCAGCCAAAAATAAATAAAAATAAATAATTTTTTTTAAAAAATGGGTAAAGGACTTGAACAGACATTTCTCCAAAGAAGATACATAAATGGCCAATAAGCACATGAAAAGATGCTCAACATCACTAGTCATTAGGGAAATGCAAATCAAAATCACAGTGAGAAACCAACTGACAATCACTGGGATGATTATTATAAAAAACAAATTCCAAAAAACAGAAAGTAAGTGTTGGTGAGGATGTGGAGAAACTGCTGGTGGCAAATGCAAAATTATGCAGCCACTGTAGAAAACAACATAGTGGTTCCTAAAAATATATATACAGAATTACCATATAATCCAGGAATTCCATTTCTGGGTGTACACCCAAAAGAACTGAAAGCAGAGGCTCAGACAGACACTTGAACAACCAATGTTCACAGCAGCATTATTCACAGTTTTCAAAAGGTGGAAACAACCCAAATACCCACCAACTGATGAATAAACAAACTGTTGTATATACATAAATAGAATGTTATTCAGCCTTAAAAAGGAATGCAATTCTGACACAGGCTACAACATGAATGAATCTTAAAGACATTATGCTAAGTGAAGTAAGCTAGACACAGAAAGGACAAATACCTTATGATTCTACTTCTATGAGGCCTAGAATAGTCAAATTCATGGAGACAGAAAGTATAACAGAGGTTGCCAGGAGCTGGGGGTGGGGCGGGGGACGGGGAGTTGGTGTTTGATGGGGACAGAGTCTCAGTCTGGGAAGATGAGAAGGTTCTGGAGATGACGGTGGTGATGGCTGCACAACAACGTGAATGTACCTAATGCCACTGAGCTGTGCACTTACAAACGGTTAAAATGGTCAACGCTACACACACTTTCCCGCGATAGATGTCTCTATCAGTCACTTCTTTGTTTTCCTACATCTTTTTCATGGGTAGTCTTGTGAACTAATTTGAGTTGGGAATGTTGTTGTTGTTGTTGTTGTTTTGCGGTACGCGGGCCTCTCACTGCTGTGGCCTCTCCCGTTGCGGAGCACAGGCTCTGGACGCGCAGGCTCAGTGGCCGTGGCTCACGGGCCCAGCCGCTCCGCGGCATGTGGGATCTTCCCGGACCGGGGCACGAACCGGTGTTCCCTGAATCGGCAGGCGGACTCTCAACCACTGCGCCACCAGGGAAGCCCCTGAGTTGGGAATGTTTGAAGTACTACCACCTTGGACCTTTTAAAGAAAACTTCAAACTATCTGATTAAAAACTATTTTTTCATTTTATCCTCACATTTATATGAGTTTGAGGAGGAGGGACTGGCAAGTCGTATTTTTTGTTTTGTCTCTTGCTTGTTTATGGGACACAAAGTGTGCTGTGTGTTATAAAAGAAGCACGACACTCAGATTTACACGTGCGAGGATGATGCTCCAGGAGAAGCACTTCTGCCCAGGAGAAAGGGGCAGAGCTATGGGCGAGGCCCACCTCGCTGTTCTCTGTGGTCTACAAGGTAAAGCCACCCCTCATACAATAGCTGGAAGAGCCCCCAAGTCACACATGAAGGAGACTGAACAACAAGCAGTGCTGCCCACATTCATCCACCTCAGAGGAGGGACAATGATGGTCTGTTTTACATAGTTCACAAAATAAATGGTATCAAGTTTTTCCCAAGGACACCCAAGGATAAGACTAAGGCTAGTTAAAAAATTAATCTCAAGTGAAAACATATGTCCATACAAAAACTTATGCGTAACTATTTATAGCAGCATTATTCATAATAGCCAGAGTGGGAACAACCCAAATGCCCATCAACTGGAGGAACAAAACGTGGCTTATCCATACAAGGGACTGTGATCCAACGACAGAAAAGAATGAAGCACTGACACAGGCTACAACGTGGATGAACTCTGAAAACATGACGCTAAGTGAAAGCCAGGCATAAAGGGCCACACAGTGTATGACTGATTCTGTTTATACGAAACACCAGAATAGGCAAATCTGCAGACAGAAAGTAGACTGGCGGCTGCCCAGGGATGGGGAGTTGGAGGGAAATGGGAAGTGACTGCTAACAGGTATGTAGTTTCTCTGGCGTCAGACAACATTCTAAAATTGATTGTGCTGATGGCTGCAGACCTCTGTGAATATACTAACGAACCAATCAATTGTTCACTTTACATGGGTGAATTGTACGGTGTGTGAATTATACCTCAATAAAGCTATTATTTTAAAAATTCTTTGGTTTGTGAAGGATATTTCTTTCTTTCTTTTTTCTTTCCTAAAACGTTAACTTTTGGGGACGGGTAGCAAAACGCATAAAACTCTAGGGATCTCACTCTCATATGGATACTCAGTCCTACGTTTTCTTCTTTTTTTTTTTAAATTGAAGTATAGGTGATTTACAATGTTAGTACTATGCTTTCAAATGCCATATTTGTACCAAGAACTCAGTTCATGTGAATACATGTTTTAAGATGGAGATCAAGGGTTTCTCCCAAACTTGTAAGACAAGCAAACTGGATCCCCACTTGAGGAACGTTATCTTCCAAACTGACACTTCTTAAGTCTTAGTCAAGAGAGCACTTCATGGCTTCTATGGTCCAGATGCAACTTGTTCAGACTCAAAAAGGCATTAACCCATCTGGTCCTGAAAGGCCAATTCTGAGAAAGAACACAGCGGTCATTTAACAGGGCAGAGTACAAGGGACAGCTTGGTATTTACAGTAAGGGATCAGGAGCTAGACTAAGACTCAGAAAATCTAGGTCTGCCGCTATTCAGCTCAATGACCTGGGGTAAGTAATCTAGCTTTTGGTTAAACTGAGAGTTCTCCTTGCTCTGGCTCCTCCACATCTTTCACTGTCTCTTGTTATAATAACGATAGGAAAGTAACAGAATTACCACGGCCACATTCATGTTACAGACAGGGAAACTGAGGCAGAGAAAAGTTGTGCTGCTTTCCCCTTTACCAGCCAGAGGTGGCAGAGCTGAGACTCCAAACCACGCTGGCTGGCCCCAGAGCTGAGCTCTAAAGCACGCCACACCCTGCCCCAGTTTCCGCAAATACATCATGCTCTATACACCTGATGCCTCTGCTAACGTCATTTCTTCTGCCCAAGTTTGCCACCTAACCAACTAGCGGTGTGATCTAGAACGAATTACTTAGCCTTTCTGAGAGCCAATTTTCTTACATGTGAAAAGGAGAGGCTGACACGTGTAACCCCTCACAGTACTGTCACAAATACTGAGATAAGGTATGTCAAGTGCCTGACAAGCAAAAGACATTCACAGTGTCAGTCTCCAGCCACTCCTGGGCTGACAGCTGTGCACAGGAGCACACGCACCCCTCACGCCTCAGCTTAGTCGCCACCTCCTTCCATGTGGTTCTTGTCCCTCTCACTGCCCCGCAGTGGAGTTGTATTTCTCCTGCTTTCTACTCTATACACCAAAATACAGCTCGAGATCAGGCCATCAGCCAAACTATCTCATTAGCCTTCCTGCTTCCAGACTTGCCCACTCCAATTCATTCTTCATAGTGCAGATTAATTTTTCTACAGCCCAAATCTGCTATCATTCCACCTTAAAATCCCACATAGGTTCCTGTTACTCTTCACAGGAAGTCCACACCCTAGCTCGGCCTGTAACACCCAGTGTAATCGGAGCCCGCCCACCCCTCCAGCCCACGTCTCTCCAGGCCCCTTCCCACCTGTGACCTCGCGCTCCGCACTCCAGCCCTCCTGAGCTGCCGGCTCGTCTTCCCGCATCACACTCTGGCTTAGATGTCACCTCTGGATCAACTCTGGGTGGGCGCCCCTCTCCACACTCCCTTGGCCATTTAGGTCCATGAAGCCTCAATCAGAATAATTGCTCCATGAGGGCAGGAACCTCGTTCACAATTGTATCCTAAGTGCCTAGAACAAGGCCTGATATATAGCGTATCCTCAATCGTGTTTTCTAAATGAATGAATATACGAATCCATTTGAATGTGCATCTATCCTGCCAGTCTGTGGTAGAACCTCCTGACTCACATATCCCAGTACCCAGCAATGCCTATGACAAAGCAGGTTCCCAGCAAACATCCAGGCATTACTGGCCGTCAGTCTTCTCATCTGAAAAGGGGATGCTTAATTCCTTCTCGCTATAAAATTAGTTTTCTAGGAAGGAGAAGACTACAGAGGACCTCTGAAACGTACAGGAATATTTATGAGAATAACTCCAACTGGCAGAAAGCAGGCTCTCATGGAAAAAGTATTATTAGTTTAAGGATATTCTGATCCAATTTGTGTTTCCACTAAGCTGGCTATTTATCTCTCCCTTATCACTAGAGGAATATAAACCGTGAAACAGAGGCAGGGTAGGGTGCTGAGGGGCAACTCAAAGGAACAGGGTGGGGATGACAAAAATAAAATGTCAAAAGGAAGGAAATAGCCGTAATAGTAGCTAATGCTGCTGACATTACACACACGCACACACACACACACACACACACACACACATTTATATATGTATTTTGGCTGCATCGTGCAGCTTGTGGGATCTTAGCTCCCCGACCAGGGATCAAACCTGGGCCCTTGGCAGTGAAAGCGCAGAGTCCTAACCACTGGACTGCCAGAGAATTCCCTGTTTTATATTTTATGTAACTAACTCACTGCCTGAAAACTGTCAGCAATGCTCACCATGTTTCTGGAGAATCTCCTGGAGATCTGGCTTGGAAGCAGGGTCCCAGGTGCCATCTCCATCAGCACCTCCTTCAGCATCCTCCTCCGCGGCAGGAGATCCTACTGAGAGGACGTGAGGTCTGGTCTCCACGTCCTGAGCATCTGGCTTCAGGAAGGCAGCGGGACCATCAATGCCTAGGGGCCCAACAGAAAGAAGAAAGAAGAAAGCGTTGTCCACTATTTGGCCGGATGGTTTTGGTGTATGTGATCTAAGAAGCGCCAAACCGTTTCACTCCTTCTTTAACATCCACGAGGACATCTGTTAACAGCGGAATCCATTCTACGATCTGGTGGTCATTTTATCAACACGCCCTGACTGCCACTAAAGTAAATGTACCTGATGCTGTGCTTTAGAAACTTAAGAATGAGACTGAAAGCCAAGTAGGTCCTCCGAAGTCCATCCAGATCTCGTCCAAACCAGGAGCCGAGGGGGCTAGTTTTAGAGTTGTTTAACCTGGTTCCTCCTTTACCCCATCGCTGACTCAGATGTCCCTCTGAGTCCGGCTACTGGAAGAATGCGTGCTCTCTACCTGCTCCTGGCTTCATGGTTAACTCTGCCAGGAGGCAACAGTCGAGCCTGGAAGCTCCTCAAGTGGGCAGTTCCGGACACTTTCATTTTGCATCTAAAACAACAGTTCCAGGACGGCTGTGAACTTTAAGGTATCCTCCACTGATCAGACCACTGCTTTTATTCCAAGTCAAAGGCCCTGAATGGGATTATAAAGATAAACGAAGGTACCTGGTAACGATGCTAATATTGTCCCTTTGGTCCACCTGAGAGTCCTCCTGCCTCCCCCAGGTTTGTGAAAACCACGCAGCAGCAGGCAGAGATGCTGCCTGAGTACACACCGTGCAGGATGACGCCGCTGCGCGGGGCCTGAGGCTCCACCAGCGGAGCGCGCTCCTCGCTTCCCCTCGGCTTTGACCGACGTGGCCGGGCTTCTGGGTTCGGCTGCACCATGAGTGGCTCCAGGCGCTTCTTTCTCTGCTTCTTCTCCAGCAGCGCTCTCTGGGGAGAGTTGTGATGGTACAGCCAGGAGGGTGATGATGAGATCTAGCTACTTCAACACATACAGTCTTTCGTGGATCCTTACAAAACCTCTTGTAAATTAAATTTTCCCACTTAAGAAATGGGAAAATTGAGACCCAGAGAGAGGTAAGGATTCATTCACTTCATTTAATAAATATTTACTAAACACCTATAAAAGATCTAAAATTATACAAATGTATTTCTAGCAAAGCTGAGACCATGATCTAAGTATATTCAAAAGATATAGTAATTAGCATATTATGATCAAAGCACAATCAAGTTTAAAATATATGAACACATATGAATAGGAGAAAAGATGAAGGAATGGTGATTTCTCTGGGTGGTAGAATATGGATGATCATTTTTCCTTTTCCTAGTTTTCTAAATTTTCTTACTTTTGTAACTGGAAGAAAAAGATAAAACTTGTTATCAAAAACAAAAAAAACTTGTTATCCACCGGGTGTGGAGAAAAGGGGACCCTCCTGCACCGTTGATGGGAATGTAAATTGGTGCAGCCACTATGGAGAACAGTATGGAGGTTCCTTAAAAAATTAAAAATAGAATTACCATATGATCCTGCAATCCCACTCCTGGGCATATATTTGGAGAAAAACGTGGCTCGAAAGAATACATGCACCTCAATGTTCATTGCAGCGCTGTTTACAATAGCTAAGACATGGAAGCAACCTAAGTGTCCATCGACAGATGAATGGGTAAAGAAGATGTGGCACATATATACAGTGGAATATTACTCAGCCATAAAAAGAATGAAATAATGCCATTTACAGCAACATGGATGGACCTAGAGATTATCATACTAAGTGAAGTCAGAGCAAGACAAGCAACATATGATATCGCTTGTATGTGGAATCTAAAAAACAATGATACAAATGAACTTATTTACAAAACAGAAATAGACTCACAGAGAATGAACTTGTGGTTACCAAAGGGGAAGGACTGGGGTTGGGGGAAAGGATAGAATGGGAGTTTGGGATTGACATATACACACTACTCATATTTAAAATAGATAACCAACAAGGACCTACTGTATAGCACAGGGAACTCTGCTCAATATTCTGTTATAACCTAAATGGGAAAAGAATTTGAAAAAGAATAGACACATGTATATGTATAACTTAATCATTTTGCTGTACACCTTAAACTAACACAACATTATTAATTGACTATACTCCAATATAAAATTAAAAATTAAAAAAAACTTATTATCCTCTAAACCCCAAACTATTTTCATGTTTTTGTTTTTGTTTTTTTTGCGGTACGCGGGCCTCTCACTGCTGTGGCCTCTCCCATTGCCGAGCACAGGCTCCGGACGCGCAGGCTCAGCAGCCATGGCTCACGGGCCTAGCCGCTCCGCGGCATGTGGGATCTTCCTGGACCGAGGCACGAACCCATGTCCCCTGCATCGGCAGGTGGACTCTCAACCACTGCGCCACCAGGGAAGCCCTATTTTCATGTTTTAATCAGCTAAAAAGCAGTAAGTTTTGCTTTCTTGCTCATTTTTACATAATTAATAATCCAAAAAATTAGTGCCAAGGATAAGATGGGAAAAAAATGGCAGTTGGAAAATTCCAATTAAAAAACCATCAACTCTATGAATGAAAGCAAGAAAGAAGAGTAGGGTAGCAGGAAGTCAGGAAAAAAGCATGAGAGACTATCAGAAAAAAATCCAATGAGATGAAAAGGAAGGTACCAGCATATATATTATTTTTAAGCCTTGGCAAATAAGAGCTTATAATACATAGAAATTAACTATGGATCTGGGACGTCTCAGAACAGGAGAGTGTCAAGCCCCAAGCTAAAAAATTAAGCCATGATTTAAAAGCAAAGATATATAACCTACTTTACTGTTTCTCAGGCAAAAAGCCAACTGTTTACTTTTTTCATTGATACTGCTTTTAAAAAGTGCCACTAGGAAGAAGAGTTAATCTAAGGGGTGAGACTATTAGTAGGAAAGGAACCATTTTTTTCCAGAACTGGCCTGATGAATGCTTGCAGATAAATTCAGAAGACAAGAAATATACCTATTCTTTTTTACCCAACCTTGTGCATAAGGAAAAAGACTAGGGATGCTAAAATAATATGCCAAAGGGACTATACTGTCAAGAATGAAAAGAGAGCTTAGAGCAAGTTGGGAAAGAATAATTGGGGTTTTTGAGGTTATTTTGAGATCCATAAATTAATACGCACAGGTGGACCTTAATGTCCCAGGAACACTAAATACACAGGAGGTTATAACGAGGTTCTCCCCCTGGAACTTGCTGATAAGATTCTTCTAGCAACTAAGAAGTCTGTATAATGGATAAGAAGTAAATTAACTGCCTCAAAGAGATGGTAAACATGAAGTATAAAGACATGAGAAACTGTCGCATATTATCCATGTGGCCACAGCTATTTAGTCTCAAATAGTCTCATAACTGTGAAACAACTGGGACTTCCCTGGCGGTCCAGTGGTTAACACTCCGCTCTCCCACTGCAGGGGCACAGGTTTGATCCCTGGTCCAGAAACTAAGATCCTGTATGCCGCGTGGTACGGCCAAAAAAGTGAAATAAAATAACTGTGAAACAACTGATGAAACAAGAACACGAGCTACAGCGAATCCACTTTATTAAGATATGTAAAGAAAAAACTGTTGTACAGAAAAGGAGCATTCTGCTTGTGGTCTAGAAAAAAGCGGCCAAAGAGCAAGAATCTGACAGAATATGTCCATCGTGTCCGAGAAAGAGAGATACCGACTCTGGCAGACAAGCGCACCCTATCTACTGGGAAAGCTCCCTCTCTCTGAGGACAGGAAGCTATCCAAGGCTTCTTCATGGTCTTGTTGAGCGAGCCCTCAGGACTATCTCCTTCTCTTTCCTCTGACTCCTTGCTTACCAATCAGCCTTCTCACTTTCAGTCTAACTTCTTGTTCTTCCCAAGAACAGAGCATCATAAACAGTAGCAATGGATACACACTGCACAAGTACAGAGTCCTCACTGTAAATGAGTAAACTGGCATCTGGCTTCATGACTGAGTGTTGTAAGTTTGACTGGTGTGCATCTGTTCCAGAGGACGATGCTGCCTGTGGTCTAGAAAAGGGGAACCAAAGAGCTAGATGTTACATCTGGGCTCACTGACAAAACCAGGTTCTGAGACCTGCAAAGGGTAGACTAGATCTGTGGCCACAGTGATCCTATTAAGGTGTCTGGTGAAGCCCTTCTCTATCCAAGTCAATGCTAGTCACACCCATTCAGATCAACAACTTAAGAAAAAACAACTCTAGATTCAAACTGTGAACCTCAGGGACACAGCTGCTATATTACTGCACTGAACACACCCTCCTATTGTCCAAGTTTGTAAATAAGAAAAAACCCCACAAAAGGGCCAACTGCCATCTTGGTCAAAGCTGCCACCTCACTTAGCATTCTAATCAGCCTCACGTAACTCGGTCGGAGGAGGAGAGATGTGGTTGAGTTTCAATGTAATGGTGTCAACTTATTTATGCTTTACCCTCCCTGAAAAGCTAAGAGTGCTTTAGATGAGGCTATGTAAACAAAGGACTCCCTACCTTTGTAAGGGGAAGGTCAGGGCAGTCAGAAAAAGAGCCAAAGGTGACTGTTTGATGCCTAAATACAATGAAAAATGTTGACTTCAGGACTTTTAAGTATCACATAAACTAAACCTTTAAATTTCCCAGCTCCCTGGAAACTGAGCAATAACTCAAAGAATCCATCTTCTCCAGAATCTGGTGGTAGGTCCTACTATCATTCCCTGAAGCAAAATATTGAATGGTAATACCAAAATAAATGAGGAAATAAAGGAGATTATCTTCGGGGGGGGGGGTTCCATCAAAGGATTCTCTATCCAATAAAATAATAAATCCCATGCAAGCCTCAAATTAATGATAGCTTGAGACTCCACTGATTCTCAATTTTCTAAGGACTCCCAGAGATAATGGGTTGGTTACTTTATGACATTCTTGGAATGGACTGCGTAACCACAGGTACAACCACCAAGATCACAATGGTTGCCAGAGGTCTATCGGTTTGGCTAAAAATAATCAACCTTCCTGGCACACAAACAGAGATCATGGGAGGATGAAACTAAAAGTTTAAAATTGGACTTTTTTTTTTTTCCTGTTGCGGAGCACAGGCCCCGGACGCGCAGGCTCAGCGGCCATGGCTCACGGGTCCAGCCGCTCCGCGGCATGTGGGATCTTCCTGGACCGGGGCACGAACCTGCGTCCCCCGCATCGGCAGGCAGACTCCCAACCAGTGCGCCACCAGGGAAGCCCAAAATTTGACTTTTTTTTTGGCCACACCAAACGGCTCTGGGTATCCTAGTTCCCTGACCAGGGGTGGAACCCGGGCCCCTGCAGTAGAAGAGCCGAGTCCTAACGCCCGGACCGCCAGGAGTCCCTGCATCAGACTTCTTCAAGGACCGATTTGACGCACTGATGGCTGCCTCCCTTCGAAGGGTACTGTCCATAGATGGGGACCCAGCCCGAAGGGACTGCGCTACACTCTGATCCTCTGACTGCCAGACGGCGTAAACATCCTCCACCTAATGTGCATTCCTGTCTGAGCAGCATCCCGGAAACAATCTGAAACTCGTTACACTCTGGAGGTAGCTAAGGTGTCACATAGCCCGAAAATATGAGTATCTAGTGACAGTAGTAAAAATAAAAGAAAATATACTCAGTGGGAATAAATAGTGGTGGGACAACTGGATATCCACGTGCAAAAGAGTGATTTTGGACCCTGCCTCATACCATATAAAAAGATTAACTCAAAACAGATCATGGCAAGTGTAAAACTCTTAGAAAACAACACAGGAGCAAGTCTTTGTAACCTCGTTTAGGCAATGGTTTCTTAGATGACACTCCAAGTGCAAGTGACAAAAGAAAAAATAGATAAAACTTTTGGGCTGAAGATGATACCATCAAAAAAGTAAAAAGACAACCCTCAGAATTGGAGAAAATGTTTACAAATAATATTTCTGATAAAGAACTTGGATCTACACTATATAAAGAACTCTTACAACTCAAAACCAAAAAGAAAGTAACCCAGTTTAAAAACGGGCGAAGGATCTGGATGGACATTTCTCCAAAGAGAACATACAGATGGCCACTAAAAATGCTCAACATCACTCGTCAGTAGGGAAACGCAAATCAAGACTATAATGAGACTCTACTTCAGACTCACTAAAATGGCTCTAATCAAAGACAGACAATAATAAGTACTGGCAGGAAAGTGGGGAAACTGGAAGCCTTATACACTGCTGGTGGGAGTGTAAAATGGTCAGTGACTGTGGAAAACAGTCTGGCGGTCCCTTGAAATGTTCAACACAGAGTTACCATATGACCTGCAAAGCCACTCCTGTTACCCAAGGCATATTAGGTATATCTTGGTATACCTATACTTGGGTAGATCACCCAAGAGAAATGAAAACACTTCCACACAAAAACTTGTACACAGATGCTCAGAGAAGCATAATTTGTAATGTGGAAACATCCCAGATGTCCATCAACTGATGAATGGAGAAACATGGTCTGTCCACAAAACAGAATGTATTCAATAGTAAAAAGGAATGAATTCCTGATACATGCTACAACATGGGTGAGCCCTTTGCTAAGCCAAAGAAGCCAGGCACAAAAGACTGTATATTGTATGGTTCCACTTACACAAGATTTAAAAATCATTTGTACACTGTAACTGAGCATTAATAATATGTGAATTACATTTCAATAAATCTGTTCAAAAATCTGTATAGGACAAAAACAGCCATGTGTAAATTATCTGAAAGTCTAGGGTTTTTAAACATTCAATTCTAAGATGAACTATCAGAAAAACAGCATAGATATGAAGGAAGTGAATTTAATCAAATCAATAACACTGTAGTGGATGATAAAAGAATACACTGAGAGAAGGGAAGTGGTCTCTGTGGAAATAAGGTAAGTAGAACTGAAGAACAGGATTCACCCTGAGTCTCTAGTACGAATGATCCAAGGCAGGGAGTGTCCTGGCCAGATATCATGTATCTCATTCTGGGCAGGTACATCCCTTTAGTAGAGGTGAATTAATTACACCATCACACAATGATATTTACAATAAAGCTCATTTTACAAACTCCACTTGCTCTGATTTCGAACTCACCAGACTCTTCTAATGGGAAACCGATGACCTGATGATTCTGGTATATGGTTCACTAGCAATTAATAAATTAATCCCGACTTAGATTCACTGCTTATGATACTGGTTAGTATGAACCAATCCTCACGAGACTGATTAACTCTGGTTGCTCTCAGCAAACTACTTCTCAAGCTCAGACCAGTAACTCTCAACCACAGGGACATTCCCACAGCAGAATTCCCACACCGCAGGCGGGGTGGGGAGAGGGAGGGTCCCCAGCCCCTCCCAACTCCACTGACACTCACTGTCACGGATGGGAATGCCCCGTACCCCTCAGAGGTGGGGGGGTGGGGGGTGGGGACTGGCATGCCCTGGACTGTGAGCCTCCCACCAAGAGGCTGCCAGCCTGGAGGCCACAGTGAGAGCTACCGAGCCCTCCTCAAGGCACCGCCATCCACCCCAGCCCTAACTCCCACACTCTAAGATCCTCCCCAACAACCTGTTATTTTACCCAGTCTGACCTCGCTCCACACACGAAATAACTGGGGTTCACAGAGTTTGAGGACCTTCCTTAAAATCACACAGCTAATTAAAGGCACAGCTAGAACGGGAACCAAAGTCTGCTTCCGGGCCCAGCGCTGTATTCAGTATGTGGCGCTGCCTTTCCTGCTATAGGCTGTCTGACGGTGAAGTCCCTGACCCCCTGCTCTTCTGTTCACGGCAGCATTTCAGGGCTCTCATAGGATTCTCATACACTATTTAGCAACAAAATGTATACATCAGGTCCAAAGAGATCGCTTTGAATCTTTAAAAATTCCCATAAAATTTTATGTCTTTATATTCACTGACTATCTCTGGTAAAGAACTAGCCAAGTAGAGGGAGAAAGACTTTTCACCAAATACCTTTTTTGTATTATTTGAATTCTTATTATTTTTTTATTTTTTTGGCCATGCAGCAGGCGGGATCCTAGTTCCCCGACCAGGGGTAGAACCTGTGCCCCCTGCAGTGGAAGCACTGAGTCCTAACCACTGGACGGCAGGGAAGTCCTTCATATGCTTTTATTAACTACGTAAAGCCATAACTTAAAAATGTTTGTACTACAGAAAGGCTCACAAAATCCCCAAATCCCAAAACACCACACACATACCACACCACATGCAGCATTCTCACTGAAAAGAATAAAAATTACAAAATAGCTGGGCCGTCTTTTTAAAAATCCAGAAAATTTACCTATACACAAAACTCAAAAACTACACAAAATTTAAATCTTACGTCTTATTTCATTACTTGGTAGATGACCCTAGATTTCATTTCACGTTAGTAAGGGATGTACCCCTGAGCCTTATAAAAATAAATCAAAGATCTAAACAAAAATCTAAAATCTGTGGTGTGTCTCCCTAAATACAGTCTGCCATGCAACGGAATGTAAAAGACAAAGGGCTCATCGAAATTACTCTGCTCTTGGGCAGGGGCGCCCCCCCCCCCCCCCCCCCGCTGATAAATCTCTATCTAATCAGGATCTCCCTCACGATCCCAGATTCATTTCCTTCCTGTGTTTATCTGTTTTCTCAGTACTAGGAAGAACTGTTTGTTGCACAGGCTCGGCCGCAGTTTGACGCAATCAGGTGCACAACCCGAGCTGGCTCCTCCGCTTGGAGGCCACACGCCCTGCGCAGGGAGATGCAGGCAGCCTCCTGCAACTGCTGAGACGTTTGTGGCCGCTTCCTACCCTGCTGTGCAACGCCAGATTTGCTTAAAATGTGCCCCGGTCTCCTTAAAGGATGCCAGCAGTGGTTGTGAGGGAGCCTGCCTGTCCGTGAAGCTGCTACTGCCGGGCTCCCTGGGCCAGGACACCTGGAGGTGGGCAGGGCGAACAGCGCGCACCACCACCGAGCCTCGTCCAGAGGCGGTGAGGCTGAGGCCATGATCCAGGCCCGGGAGGCCGAGCCCAGCCAGGGAGGAGGGCAGTGGGCAGAGCAGGGTGAGTGGTGCTGACCACCAAGGCGACTGCCGTCACCTTGAAGCGGAGGGTCCCTGAAGACCACTGGGCCACGCTCCGTTCCAGGCGCACATGAGAAGGCCTCCCAGGTGGTGGCCTGAGAGGCGGTGGACTTGGTGACAGGCCCCACAGAGGCACCATGGACACCAAGGGCTTGGGAGGGGCCCTGGAGGCCAGATGGTCCCAGGCGCGTCCCCGTGGAGACCTCATAACTAGTTTGTAGTGATTCCACCTTTAAAGTAATTTACTACACTCCAAGTCCTGTTACGAGGTCCAACAGCAACATAAAAAAGCAAGACAAAACTTTGGAGGTATTTTTAGTCACCCACCACTCTAGACACTGACTGTTAAGGATCCTGCATCACAGCCTGGACCTACGGAATTTCCTGAATTAGAAAACATTCATATGGAAGTAATATATGTTGGGTGTAGGTTTTAAACTGACTAATCATTATGATCACATCATGTAACAGTACAAAACTGTTTATTTATTCCTTCCTTCATTCAAACATTTAATGAAGGATTACTATGGGCCCAGCCCTAGGCCAGGAACTTCTGATACAATGGTCATCATTAACAGACTCAGTTCCTGTTCTCATGGAGCTTAGTCTAATGGAGGAAATGAACATAAGTCAAATCAGTGCAAAAAAAAGATAATAATAATGCGTAAGTGAAAAGTGGGACCAGTGCTGTGAAGAAAAGTATTCTGTAGACAACAGAGGCTTTTAAGCAGCACAGTACCATTTTCAGATTTGCACTTTAAGATAAGGAAAAGGTCTTGTAGCTACATGAAATTACAGTGCAGAGAGGTGTTTAAGGCAGCAGGATCAAATTAACTACACAGAAATACAACACTAACGTTTTCCTAATTCTTATGACAGCTGCCAAGGGAGCTTCAGTGATTGTAAATCCAAGGCCAGTTTTAATGCTGATGTCCTCAAGGCATGTGGGTCTGGCCAGAGCCCGAAGTCCAGACCATCAGCTTCATGGTCAGTATAGCTGTCCTCGCCTTTCAAGAGAGGAGACTCTGCTCACCTGATTATCCAGTTTCAGCTGCCGAAGCTTCATGGTCTCATCCTCAAAGGCACTGTTAAAAAAAACATGAAAAAAAAGCATGTAAAGAGAAAATCCTTATAAAACCATGTCAATCTCATCTTTTCCATGTATCTAGTCCTTTGGGCTATTTGGAACCAATTAATTCTACCTTAGGGAAAGCACAGGTTTCTAGATGCTGCCCACACTGACTGCAGGTGGACATGCCATCCTTAATGCCACACATAGTCCACAGAGGACCTGAGGAGACTGAAATACCCAAAGGATAAGAAAAAGGCAGAGCACAGACCCCCATGCATGCGGGGATTTTTTTTTTTCTCTTTAAAACCATATACTGGGGACTTGCCACAACTACTGAGCCTGAGCTCTAGAGCCCGCGAGCCACAACTACTGAGGCCCGCATGCCTAGAACCCATGCTCCACAACAAGAGAAGCCACCACAATGAGAAACCCGTGCACTGCAAGGAAGAGTAGCCCCCGCTCGCCGCAACTAGAGAAAGCCCGTGTGCAGCAATGAAGACCCAATGTGACCAAAAAATAAATAAATGAATAATCTATAAACAACAAATGCTGGAGAGGGTGTGGAGAAAAGGGAACCCTCTTGCACTGTTGGTGGGAATGTAAATTGATACAGCCACTATGGAGAACAGTATGGAGGTTCCTTAAAAAACTAAAAATAGAATTACCATATGACCCAGCAATCCCACTACTGGGTATATACCCAGAGAAAACCATAATTCAAAAAGACACACGCACCCCAATGTTCACTGCAGCACTATTTACAATAGCCAGGTCATGGAAGCAACCTAAATGCCCATCAACAGATGAATAAAGAAGTTGTGGTACATATATACAGTGGAATATTAGCCATAAAAAGGAATAAAATTGAGTCATTTGTTGAGACGTGGATGGATCTAGAGACTGTCATACAGAGTGAAGTCAGAAAGAGAAAAGCAAATATCGTATATTAACGCATGTATGTGGAACCTAGAAAAATAGTACAGATGAACCGGTTTGCAGGGCAGAAGTTGAGACACAGGTGTAGAGAACAACGTATGGACAGCAAGGGGGGAAAGCGGTGGGGGGTGGGGATGGTGGTGTGCTGAATCGGGTGATTGGGATTGACATGTATACACTGATGTGTATAAAACTGATGACTAATAAGAACCTGCTGCATAAATAAATAAATTAAATTATTTAAAAAAGATATAAGCAACAAGGATATATTGTATAGCACAGGGAATTATAGTCATTATCTTGTAATAACTAATGTAATATTGTAAATCAACTATACTTCAATAAAAAAGGAATATTAAAAGTTAAAAACATTTGCTAATTTGATAGGTAAATTGGCCTCTTGATTTAATTTATGGTTTTGATGACTTTAAACAATTTCTAAATAATTTTTCATGTTTATTAATTACTTAATATAGTGAGTTTAAACAATTTTTCATATTTATTAATTACTTAATAAAGTGTAGTTAAATAGGGACTACATTAGTCTTGCATTTTCAGAAATAATGCTGAAGGGAATTCAGCACTATCTAGCCTCAATCTTTCATTTCATAGATAAGGACTAGTAGTTAGTCCAGGGAGGTTATATGGTTTGACCAAAGGTAAGACAGAATTATCACTGATTAAAAAAAAAAAAAAAACTTAGCACTGTGTCTGGAATATAATGAGTTTTCAGTATATGTTTTTTTTTTCCTAATTATTTATTTATTTATTTATTTTTGGCTGCGTTGGGTCTTTGTTGCTGTGCACGGGCTTTCTCTAGCTACGGCGAGCACGGGCTACTCTTCATTGTAGTGCGCAGGCTTCTCATTGCAGTGGCTTCTCTTGTTGCAGAGCACGGGCTCTAGGCACGCGGGCTTCAGTAGTTGTGGCACACGGGCTTAGTTGCTCCGTGGCATGTGGGATCTTCCCAGACCAGGGATCGAACCCATGTCCCCTGCATTGGCAGGTGGATTCTTATCCACTGCGCCACCAGGGAAGTCCCAGTGCTAAGTATTTTTAATGTATTATTTTATTTATTCCTCAAAACAGTCCTATGAATTAGGTACTATTATCTTTCACACTTTGAAGATAAAGAAACAGACCTGGAGAGCCATGCAGAAGCAGACACTAATCCTGGTCCCTTTGCAAAGTCTAAATTACACCTAAAAATCAAATATATTCTACTTCTTTTTTGAAGCTAGCTCTAGGAGACAGAAAGTTAGATAGTCTATAGCATCTTACTAAGGCCACTGACTTCCTTTAGATCTAGCAAGTCATTTAACTTCCTCTTCAATAAAAGAATTAATAAAACACTATGCCAGGGAATTCCCTGGTGGTCCAGTGGTTAGGACTCCACACTTCCACTGATGGGGGGGCAGGGGGGGCCGTGTTCGATCCCTGGTTGGGGAACTAAGATCCCGCAAGCTGCGTGGCCCAGCCAAAAACAAAACAAAACAATACAAAACTCTATGCCAGTCATCACAGTAGACTGCAAGTACGGATGAACAGACAAGATTTAATACCGTCAGGAGACAGATTTGCTTGACTGACGGAAGTCCACAAAAATGGAATCAAATGACTGTCTTCAACTGATAAACCAAACCCTTCTGAATGTCTTTAAGCTCTCTCTAAAGTCTTTTCTATTTCTGACAATTTCCTAATTTAAGATTTTGTGACTCTTCATTCTTAGAAACAGTAAAGTATAAAACAAGGCAGAAGTGGTTCTCAATTATTTGTACTATAAATTTTTTACTAGGAGTTGATTGCCAGAAAAAAACTATAAATACAAAATCTTATTTAATAAGACAAATTCCATGGCTACAAAGGGAAGAATGGCTTTCCAGCATTTGTGGTAAACACCCCAAAGCACTTTCGTTTAACGGTTAACCACCACATTCCTACGTTTTAGAGGTTTTATGCATTTTAATAATGCATTGCAACCTGGAATTTGTATACGACGTCCAAGGCTCTTCCTGACTACTAACGTGTAAGCAGATTTAATAACCCCTTAGATATAGATGTGGAGGTGCATTCTGGTTCTCTGACAGTCCCCTCTATTAATTCCTTTATAACCTTTACGTTTTAGAATAACAACAACATGGGCTTCCCTGGTGGCGCAGTGGTTAAGAATCCGCCAGCCAATGCAGGGGACACGGGTTCAAGCCCTGGTCCAGGAAGATCCCACATGTCACAGAGCAACTAAGCCCATGTGCCACAACTACTGAGGCTGCGCTCTAGAGCCCATGAGCCACAACTACTGAGCCCGCGTTTCACAACTACTGAAGCCCGTGCGCCTACAGCCCATGCTCCTCAACAAGAGAAGCCACTGCAATGAGAAGCCCGCGCACCGCAACGACGGGTAGCCCCCACTTGCCATAACTAGAGAAAAGCTCACGTGCAGCAACAAAGACCCAACGCAGCCAAAAGTAAAATAAATAATAAATTTTTTAAAAAAAGAATAGCAACAACAACATTGAGTGTTAAATAAATCTTCTCGTTTTTCTCCCTAATTTAAAAGACTGACAAACGACAAAAATATCAGATATGTTATGTTTCGCCTCGACTTTGTGGGCCCCTATCTAGATATGCTCCGGATTTACTTACTGTTTTTAATCCTCATTCACGTATTTTTAAACCAAGCTTTATGTATACAGTGATAGATTATTAGTATCCAGTGAACATTAGTATACACTTGAAAAAGTCCTACATAAAATAACTAAGACAAAAAGTAAACTCACTGTAATGGATTAGTATTTTCAACAGCTACTGCTATGAATCTGCTTTTCCTCCAACTCACTTGGTCCTCTTCACTAAACCAGAACTGTGAGACCCTCTAGCATGGAAAAAAAAATCATTCTATCCCCCCTTAAAATGCTAAAACCTCTTCAATAACTCTAAAATCTGAAACACAACTGAAGTCCTCAAACATTTCTCTTAAGACCTCTAACAGTGAAGAAAACAGGTGTTTCTTTAATGCCTTATCCTGACACCACTAATTCCTTTCATCAAGCCTGGGCAAGATGAACAGTTTACATAAACAGGGTGGTACAATCAAAGCATCTGACCGGAACAGAAGAGGCACTAAAAAGATGCTATATAACTGTTGCACTTAGGTACCTCCTCTAGATCAAAAGTTATACTTTCTCTGTGCTCTAGTTTTAAATTATAACTTAGCAGAAATAATAAAGATATTTTATGTACTTATAATAAATCTGAACTAGCATTTCTAGTCAGACTGGAATATGATCTTACTAAACTTGCATTTTTTCCTCTAATAGTGTCTTTCCTTCATTTGAAACGAAGTTGTTGAATAGCAAGCCTAAACAAGCCTGGTTAGTAAATCCACACAAAACAAAAAGCAGTCCTATAGAGTAAAAGAAATGAAATTACTGTTTTTCCTCCCACTTTTCTCATGGAAAATTTCCTGTTTAATTGGTACAGGAAAAACCTTAAACATGTATCTTTGAGGAACACAGATCTATCACACAAGTGTGGCCCATGGGAATGCCCACAGAACACCATTCTCTTGGACTGCTCTCCAGTTGCTGATTAGCCACAGTCTAAACTGAAGATACCCACAAGGCTCTGCTGCAGAATACACACAGAGAAGTTTCTGAGAACGTGCTCGACCTGCCCAACTTTGTTTATGGGCACCAACCTCAAAATGGATCAAAGACCAAAACGTAAGAGCTACAACTATAAAACTTAGAAGAAAACATAAGAATAAGTCTTCATGGGACTTCCCTGGTGGTGCAGTGGTTAAGGATCCGCCTGCCAATGCAGGGGACACGGGTTCAAGCCCTGGCCGGGGAAGATCCCACATGCCGCGGAGCAACTAAGCCCGTGCGCCACAACTACTGAGCCCACGTGCCACAACTACTGAAGCCCGCGCGCCTAGAGCCCGTGCACCGCAACAAGAGAAGCCATCGCCATGAGAAGCCCGCGCACCGCAACGAAGAGTAGCCCCTGCTCACCACAACTAGAGAAAGCCCGCGCACAGCAACAAAGACCTAATGCAGCCAAAAATTAATAATTAATTTTTTTAAAAGGCAATGAATCTACGTGAAGGGCACAGGTTATCAACTGTACTTTTCTTGCAACTTTCCAGAGTATTTAAATTTTTTCAAAATAAGAAATTAGAGGAAAAAAAGAAAACAGACATTTTGCTAGACGTCTATTTCACAGTCATGTACTGAGTACACTTAAAATCCACACGTCCTTTATTCTAGCACCTAAATTACATATGCAGTATTTCTAAGGAAGGCGGATGATATGAAACAATAAAGAAATGTGCCCAAGATCAAATATGTGAGAAACTCAGAGCCTACCTTAAAACATTACTCATTCGATTGCCGGTCCACAGCTGTACCTAACAGACCATGCTGCCAAACAATTTGAAGCATTTAGTAATGTATCAGTGACCTGCTAGATTCCACGATTATCCTACACTTTTAACATTCCTGTCAAGTTCTCTCAGCCTGCAAAAAATAAATAAATTTTTCTAGCGGCCAATAACAACATTCATTGCTGCTCTACAGTCAAGGAGTACTTCTTGCTGTATCCTACACTGTGCCAGATAATAGGGATGCTGTAACCAGCACCTAGCTGCAATCTGGCCCCTGATGCGGGGAGCTGAACAGGCTTCTTCTGTGGTTCTGCAGGAAGTCAACACTAATCCTGCCAGGAGTGCAGCAGGAAAAGACTTGCCAGATGAAGGCTGTGCGCAGCCCATGGCTTTCCTAACAGCAGCTTGAGTGAACACTTCTTTCGCTGACTATAATATTGCTTCACAACATGACAAATGATACTTTTCAGTCTCAGAAACTAGTTACAAGAACTTCCCTGGTGGTCCAGTAGCTAAGACTCTGCGCTCCCAATGCAGGGAGCCTGGGTTCGATCCCTGGTCAGGGAACTAGATCCCACATGCCGCAACTAAAGATCCCACGTGCTGCAACTTAGACCCGGTGCAGCCAAATAAATAAATATTAAAACACTTCTAATACTCAAAAGAAAAGCAAAATTACCAAAGAAACTTACAAACCTCAGCACTTTCTAACGTCACCAACATTACTAAGGGTGTGTGGTGCCTAGAATGTGGAGGATGTAAAATAAATGTCTGATGGATGAACTTTATAAATTATTTATTTATTATTTATTTTTGGCTGCATTGGGTCTTCGTTGCTGCGCGCGTGCTTTCTCAAGCTGCGGCGAGCGGGGGCTACTCTGCATTGCAGTGTGTGGACTTCTCATTGTGGTGGCTTCTCCTGTTGTGGAGCACAGGCTCTAGGTGCACAGGCTTCAGTAGCTGTGGCACACGGGCTCAGGAGTTGTGGCTCACGGGCTCTAGAGCGCAGGCTCAGTAGTTGTGGCACACGGGCTTAGTTGCTCCATGGCATGTGAGATCCTCCTGGACCAGGGCTCAAACCCGTGTTCCCAGCACTGGCAGGCAGATTCTTAACCACTGCATCACCAGAGAAGTCCCGTGATGAATGAATTTTAAAGGTACATGAAAAACATTCCTCTTACTTATGACTTAATGAAATACTCTAACTAATCATCCCTTGATTTGACTTTGAAGTAGGTAAAAGATATTATCATCCCCATTTTATAGCTGTATGACTATGGAAAATAATTAATAAAATTTTAAAGAATAACCCGTTACCTTGCCTAATTATGAGAAATAATTTCAACAGTGGTTACTGTAAGCCTAAAATGATTTTTTTAAAGGAAAAAACTGTTACTGTTATTTAGTTTTAAGCCTCAAATGAACCTTTCACAGATTTAATAAAATAGAACCTACGCTACTGGCTGAACACATACCGTAGTCTACTATCAGAAAGGTAAATCTCTTAGAGGCACAATCAATCCAGTTGCTGGGATGATAGAGCCTTCTGCTCTGTTCTTTTGTTTTCTCATTTATTTTCCTCTGTCAGTTATGTGTTTCATTGGGACAAAGTTTCAAACTATACTGTAGTATTGGTTATATCATATAACAGACCTTTAGTCTGTTTGCTGGCCAGAAATAGTCAGTCTGAGATCATTATTCTATATGACAAAAGCTGGCAGCAATGATTTTTAAACACATCCTCAAATTTGAACTCACTGCACTGTTCATTTCTTTATCAAAATGCATTTGAGAGCCAAATGATTAATAATTGTAGCACCTCCAAGGTGGCATATCGTCCCATTACACATTCAACTATATTTTTCTAACCAGATCTCTTGCACTTGTCAATCAAAATTTATTTTATTATATACTTCTGATAAAGTTTTTGTGGCAACTCCCTATTACAATTGCCAGAAAATCTTGGACTCAACAAACAATAAGCTTTGTTTCATCTACAAAGAATGATGCTCTGTTTGCTACATAATCTTGGCTACCATTGTTCCTACTTTGATACATCAATTTGCTGTTAGCTGTTGAATACTGCTTTGACCCTTGAAGGATGTGAGGGTTAGGGGTGTCGAACCTCCTCAAGTCAAAAATCAGTCCCAAATCTGACTACAACCTTACAGCCGGCCCTCTGTATCTGAGGTTCCCCATCCTAGGATTCAGCTGACCAACCAACCACAGATCGTGTAGTATTGCAGTACATATTTATTGAAAAAAAGTCTGCAAGTAAGTGGACCCACTCAGTTCAAACCCATGTTGTTCAAGGGTCAACTGTATATTCTTGCCTTACCTGATCAGCTTAAATTGACTCTGATCCAAATTGCAAATAGCCCCTCCGTTTTACACTCATCTTTATCACCTGTAAATATTTACTAGGCGCCTACCGTGCACTAATTTTGTACATACAAGGGACTGAGCAACAAGAATGGACAATTGCTCCACTTCAAAATGGGCATTCATCATCTGTTAAAGAAAAACTTTATAACCTTTTTGGAGGGAAATTTAGCAGCCTTAACCAAAATTTAAACTCTGCATCTCCAAACGTACTAAATTTACAAAATACTCGGCCAAACATACAAAGATACAGGTATCAACAAAGATACATATAACAAGCATTACTGTCTGTTTTCAAAAGGAAAAAACTGAACATGATATTCATGTCTGTCAACAGGTGAGCAATTAATAAGATACATTTATGAAAAATGATACTTTGTGGTCATTAAAAAGAATAAGATGAATCTAAAGTACTGAGTTGTAAAGCAATCTATGACACTTTGGTTTAAAAATAGGCTCAGGCAGGGCTTCCCTGGTGGCGCAGTGGTTGGGAGTCCACCTGCCGATGCCGGGGACGCGGGTTCGTGCCCCGGTCCGGGAAGATCCCACATGCCGCGGAGCGGCTGGGCCCGTGAGCCATGGCCACCGCTGAGCCTCCGTGCCCGGAACCTGTGCTCTGCAACCGGAGAGGCCACAACAGTGAGAGGCCCGCGTACCGGAAAAAAAAAAAAAAAAAAAAAAAAGGCTCAGGCAGAGACGCGGAGTGAGGAGCCCTCAGCGACTCCAGTCCAATCTCGGCCCGGGGTACCCTGGAGGCGGGTCGAAGGCTGGCCGAGGACTCTGCCCACCGCTGGCGCGGGGAGGAGAGCGAGAACCGACTGAGCCGGGTGTACTTTTCGCACCCTGCGTTCCCAGGCTGGCCCTCAGCCCGCAGCGCTGAAAAAGGGGCAGGGGATCAGAGTTGGAGGGGAGATCCAGGTGAAGCAGGTTCCTCTGCAGATCCAGCGCTGTTAAACCCTGCCAACGCACACTTTTTAAAACATGCAGAAATTAAGGCTTAGGGAACTAGACAGTCACCTGCAACAAGTGGATGGATTCGAAAAGTCCAAGCTCCTTCTAGAACAGCATCCAACCAGGCCGCACATTGCAGCATGTATGCTCTATACAATTCATAACACACATGATGACATTGAAAATAAAGTGGTTGCAGATCTAGGATGTGGCTGTGGAGTGCTTAGCATCGGAACTGCAATGCTGGGAGCAGGGTTGTGTGTTGGATTTGACATAGATGAAGATGCACTGGAAATATTTAATAGGAATGTAGAAGAGCCTGAGTTAACAAATGTTGACATGGTTCAGTGTGATGTGTGCTCATTATCTAACAGAATGTCCAAGTCATTCGATACAGTAATTATGAATCCTCCCTTCGGGACCAAAAATAATAAAGGGACAGATATGGCCTTTCTGAAGACTGCTTTGGAAATGGCAAGAACAGCAGTATATTCTTTACACAAATCCTCACTAGAGAACATATTCAAAAGAAAGTTGCAGAACAGAAAATCAAGATAGATATTATTGCGGAGCTAAGATATGACCTGCTGGCATCATACAAGTTTCATAAAAGAAAATCGGTGGACATTGAAGTGGACCTAATTTGGTTTTCTTTTTAAAAGCCTCCAAAGAGAGAAGCAGCTTAAAATCTAATTAAAATGTTTACTAAAAAAAAAAGGCTCAACAGTTTTTCAACAAACAATCCTAGGGCAACTGGATATCCACATGCAGAAGGATGAATCTGGACCTCTACCTCACAGCATACATAAAAATTAACTCAAAATGGATCAAAGACCTAAATATAAGAGCTACAACTTTGAAACCCTTAGAACACAGGAGTAAATCTTTGTAGGCTTGGGCTAGGCACTGACTTCTTAGACACGACACCAAAAGCAAAAGGAATAAAGAGAAAAATTAACTAATTGGACTACGTGTACATCAAAATAAAAAACATTCACATGTCAAATGACACTATCAGCAATTGAAAATACTATCTATAGATGAGATAATATTTGCAAAACGTTTATCTGATAGGCACTTGCATCCAGAATATATATAGAACTCTTACAATTAAGTAATAAAAAGACAAATAACCCAATTAAAACTGGGCGAAGTAAATGAATAAACATTTCTCTAAAGATACAGGAGTGACCAATAAACACATGAAAAAAATGCTTCATAGGGACTTCCCTGGTGGTGCAGTGGTTGAGAGTCCGCCTGCCGATGCAGGGGACGCGGGTTCGTGCCCCAGTCCGGGAAGATCCCACATGCCGCGGAGCGGCTGGGCCCGTGAGCCTTGGCCGCTGAGCCTGCACGTCCGGAGCCTGTGTTCCGCAGTGGGAGAGGCCACAGCAGTGAGAGGCCCGCATACGGCAAAAAAAAAAAAAAAAAAAAAAGAATCCGCCTGACAATGCAGGGGACACGGGTTCGAGCCCTGGTCCGGGAAGATCCCACAAGCCACGGAGCCCGTGCGCAACAACTACTGAGCCTGCGCTCTAGAGCCCGCGAGCCACTACTGAGCCCGCCTGCCACAACTACTGCGGCCCGCACGCCTAGAGCCCAAGCCCTGCAGCAGGAGAAGCTGCCGCAATGAGAAGCCCGCGCACAGCAAGGAAGAGTAGCCTCCACTCGCCGCAACGAGAAAGCCTGCGCAGCCACGAAGACCCAACGCAACAAAAATAAATAAATAAATAATAAAAAACCCTTCATATTATTCATCGTTAGGGAAACAAATCAAAACCACAATGAGATGCTATTTCACATCCACTAGGACAACAATAATGAAAAAGACAGACAATAACAAGCATTGGTGAGGATGCAGAGAAACTTGGTGGTAGTCCCATAAACTGCCGCAGCCATTCTGGAAAGCAGTCTGATAGTTCCTCAAGCTGTACAACAGTCACCACATGACCCGACAGCCCTACTTGGATGTATACGCAAGAGAAGTGAGAATACATATTCTCACAAAGACCTGGACACGAGTGGTCATATAGCAGTATTACTCGGTATAGCCAAAAAGTGGCAACAACTCAAATGCCCATCAATTAACTGAATGAATAAACAAAACGTGGCGTAGCCATACAAGAGAATATTATTCAGCAATAAAAAGGAATGAAGTACTGATATATGCAGCACATGATAGCATGAATGAACCGCAGAAACATTTTGCTAAGTCACAGTCACAGGATCCAGTCACAAAATACCACGTATCGTACAATTCCACTTATATGAAATGTCCAGAGGAGGCCAGTCCGTAGAGGTAGAAAGTAGATTAGTGGCTGTCTTGGGCTAGGAGTAGGGGAGGGGACAAGGGAATGACTGTAAATGGGCAGGTTTCTTTGGTGGGGGGGTGTGTATGATGGGAACGTTCTAAGATTAGATTTTGGTAATAGTTGCAAAACTCTGCAAACACGCTAAGAACTACTGAATTGCATACTTAAAATGGGTGTATTTTTCAGTATGTAAATTATACCTCAATATAGCTATTAAAAATAAGGTACAGTAATATATACTGTATTTTCAGTATATAAAGATTATATTTTTCCAAGTGGGGGAAAAAAAAAAAAAGATGTGTGTGATGTCCACAGGCACAGAACTCCAGGATATACACAAACTGTCAACAAGTCACCTCAAAGGTAGGGTATCAAAAAACCCTTCTTTTCCAAACCAGACATTTTTGAGAGTAAAAGAGTATGAGTAATTATACATTTATAATTATAATTAGTAATTACAACAGCAGCTGTAATCAGAGACAAGAGTAGTGAAACAGGAAAGCTTTCCATACCCCACGTTTTACTTCTGTGATTTCACAGAACCAGTCACTAGTCATTACTTCCCTCCAACTTATGGACATATAAATAGCCTTTAAAGTCTAATTGTATATCTAATAACCTATTATTGGCACACTGATGTTTATGTCGCTTTGTTCAGGCAATATTTCCATCAAAGTGCCTCTAACAGCCGAAGAGAGTGATTTCATAGGGAAAGGAGGGGAAGTATAGCCCAAAGAAACCATCTACAATACTCTATCTTTAGAACCTCAAGTTTTACCCTGAAAATTAATTTAACTTTGCATTCTACATTACATTATTACTGGCTCTATTTTAACAAAAACCCCACTTCTGTCTTATAATAATATTCATAATATGAATAAATATGACTGTCCAGGAAGAAACATCCTTATCTTGTGACTCAGCACAGGGGTCTGCAAACTACAGCCTCTGGGCCAAATTCGGCCCACTGCTTATGTCCGTATTGCCCGTAAGCTAAGAATGTTTTTTTCATTTTTAAAAGGTTAAAAAAAAATCAGAATAATAATATTTTATGACATGCACAAGTTATATCAAATTCAATTTTACTGTCTATAGCTAAAGCCTTTCTGAAACAGCCATACCCTTTCATTTACTGCACATTCCTTTATGTATTCCCTACAGCTGCTTTTACCCTAGAACAGCAAAGCTGAGTAGCTGGGACAGAGACCGTATGGCCCACAAAGGACAAAATATTTATCATTTGGTTCCTTACAGGATAGGTTTGCTGACCCCTGGCGCAGACCAAACGAAAGGGTCAAATTCCCCATTTAGGGAAGCACGGGTCTGTGGTTAGAGTGGTTTCTAACACAACTTAACCTCATCTACAAAATGAGGATAACTGAGCACTAAATCAGAAAGTTACTGTGAAGATTAAATGAGATTTAGCCCATATAAGTACTCAATAAATGCAACGACTGCTATCAATAAGATTTTTGCTCTACAACTTTTTTTTTTTTTTTTTTTTTTTTTAGCCACACCACATGGCATGCAGGATCTTAGTTCCCTGACCAAGGATCCAACCCGTGTCCCCTGCTGTGAAAGCGCAGAGTCTTAACCACTGCACCGCCAGGGAAGTCCCTACATTACAACTTTTTTAAGCCTACAAACAAATGTATTACCTTAATCTTGTTTTCACTGACAGGGCTTTAAATAATTTCACCATGATATTACCACCTCTTTAAAACTTCTTCATAGCCTTTCTAATGCTGGAAACCTAAACATTTCTAGATTTCTCCTTGTATTAAATAAATCTTCAAAATTTTGAATTTTTATTGATATTGAAACATTAATACGTTGTCACATTGCCAGGTGCAGTACAGTTCCATTTAGTAAAGAACTACTGCGTGCCAGAAACTACATTAAAAACTCTACATACCGTCTCATCTAATTCTCACAATAAACCTACAATCCCATTTCACAGGTACCAAACTCAGAGCGGAAGCTATCTGCTCAAGGTCAGACAGCAGATGAGTGGAAGAGCTAGACTTCAACCACAAGTCCCAGTGCCACCCGCCTCAGCCTGCAGACCTGCACCTCTGGACCACAAATATTCAAATGGTCAGCAGAGAGTCTGGGATTTCATTATTATGGTATTTCAGTAAGTCTACCAAAAATCTTTTCAGTCAAAATGCCAGTTCACTGGTATTCCCCCCCACACACACTGGTATTTTTAGGCAGCAGAATTTCGAAGCTAGTGAATGGATTTTTTTTTTTTTTTTTTAGTGAATGGATTTTGAAGAAGCCCTTGGAAGCAGTTGATTACAGTATAAATACTATTGGAAAAGAGTCATCAGATTTCATTGTGTCTGAACTGATTACAGTGTCAGGTAGTTGGGTCAATAGCTATTAATAAAGGAACTTTCTCTAAGTCAACTGACAAATAGATTCACCTTGTCCAAATCCCAAATGTCAATATAGGAGGCCATATTTTCACATGCACTGAGACTTAAGAGCACATCTGGCTGGAACAAAACATTGCTTCTGGGAAAAGGCACATAAAGATCAATTAGAACTGCCAGAAAGACTCATTAGAAATCTAACCTCCCGCATCAGCAGAGAATTGTTAATATTCTAGGCTCAGCTGTCTTCTACTTGAATGACTGCCACAATCTGGAGCTAACTTAATTGAAGCTAGAGAATGAAGATCCATTTCCGAAGAAGCCCATTCAGTAGAGACAATCAGAGAGAAGGGAGAATTGCTTGGGGAGAGAGAGGCAATGAGAAGGAAAACTTGGCAACCGATCAGATGATTCATTTGGCCCCAGAGAATGCAGCAAGGAAAACTGCTTTACATGAAGCCCTCTCCATTTTGCATGTCCCACGGAGCAAAAGCAAAAAGCATTCTTTTAAGCGAGCCAAACAGAAAGGTTATTTAAAATGAATGACTTGATCCAGAAGTTCAAGAACCCATTTATTCTTTTTTTTTTCTTTTTGGCTGTGTTGGGTCTTCGTTGCTGCGCGTGGGCTTTCTCTAGTTGTAGCGAGTGAGGGCTACTCTTCGTTGCAGTGCGCAGGCTTCTCACGGCGGTGGCTTCTCATTGCAGGCTCTAGGCGTGCGGGCTCAGTAGTTGTGGCACGTGGGCTCAGTAGTTGTGGCACACGGGCTTAGTTGCTCCACGGCATGTGGGATCTTCCCGGACCAGGGCTCAAACCCATGTTCCCTGCATTAGCAGGTGGATTTTTAACCACCGAACCACCAGGGAAGTCCCCCCATTTATTCTTTATAGATTTAAAAAAGGACATTACTCAGAATCACAGTGCACTCCACCTTTTGCTGGATTCTCCTTTCCTCAGGGGTTATAGTTTCTCTCCAGTAATGTTACTTATTTCCCTTCTCTCTTGTGTAAAGATGAAAGTACACTTTTTTGCCTAACAACACCAAATAAATATTTCCACTCCCATTCCATTGGATGAAATTAATACTCATTTGTACTTTGCTAAAATGTCCAATTTCTTCAACTGTTTGCCCTAAAAATAATTACTAGGATGTAATCAGTATCAGTTGTTAGCATTTATGTGCACGAATGGCATCCAGAAATATCTGGAACACATTTTGATAATAATTGAGAAAAAGAAGAGAGGAGACTAGAAGTCAAAAGCCCAGTTTTACTTCTAGATTTTAGTTTTGATTACATCATTTACTTGTCTTGTAACTTAGCTATATCACACCCTTTCCCAGCCTTAATTTCCCTATCTATAAAACAAAGATAACAACAGGGGCCGTGCTCTCTTCAGAGTTGTGCAGCTCAGAAGAGATCATGTACATGAAAGCTCTAGGAACACTGCAAAGGATACACAAATGTAAGCCATCATTATTGATCGTTTCATCTTGACAGAGCTCCCTTTGTAAAAGCACAGCTTGCCAACTGCACTCAGTCAAAACATCTCCTTCTACTTTGCCCCTGGCTTATATGACATATCAAATTGCCTTAACAAAATTACACTGAATTTCAATTGGAAAACAAGTCAACCCTCTATAAACTTGCTTCATTCTAAAACCTAAAATCAAAGGCAAACTATATATTTATTAACATTTCTTCCAGCAAATCTAAGAAGCAATGATTTATTTTTCAGGAAGGTTGGCTGAAAAATAATTCTTGTTTTCTTCCTACAAGGCTTATTTTCTACACATTAATTATCACAGAAAAAAAAACCTGAAGGAACTATAGTTCACAGTCTAAAAATATATCTTGCCCATGACGAATGCAGATATCAGAGTTTAGATTATCGTATTCTACCCTAAAACTCAAAATCATCACTTTTTTTTTTCCCCGGTACGCGGGCCTCTCACTGTTGTGGCCTCTCCCGTTGCGGAGCACAGGCTCCGGACGCGCAGGCTCAGCGGCCATGGCTCACAGGCCCAGCCGCTCCGCGGCATGTGGGATCTTCCTAGACCAGGGCTCGAACCTGTGTCCCCTGATTTGGCAGGCGGACTCTCAACCACTGCGCCACCAGGGAAGCCCTCAAAATCATCACGTTTTAAGAAGAGGAAAGGAAAATGAAGAGATTACTTAATATACAGAATACCTTTGGAAGATCCCCCTAAGAAACCTGCCAACGAACGAAGTGACACAAAGACAATGAGAAAAGACATACTTTCCACTGAATATCATTTTGTACCTTTTGATATCTGAGCTATGTGCAGTTAAAAATATGTTATTTTATTAATTCAGTATAAATCATGGAGGGAATCTGAAGAAGCCCTATTATTCCAGAGGAGAAAACTGAAGCCAAAGAAGTAGATGAGTGCTTCAACATCGCACTGCTGGACAGTGGAAAAGCTGGGACGAGAGCTCAGGAACCCAGTGGAAGCCTCCAGCGCTTCCCCCTCGCCACAATGCCTTGTGGTAAAACAGCAAGGGACCTGATAAACAACTCAAGTACTAATGCAATCCCCTTCAGAACTGTGGCCTCCCAGGGGTCCTCGCGACTTCTATGATACAACGATAATCATTAATGTTGTCACAGAAGTTCTACAGCAAAGGGTCAGAGATGCCAATCCTCATTACCAAGACTCATAACAAGTACTAAGAGTTAATAAAGACAGCACAGCCATCGCAATGTGGACAGTGTTCTCTTCTCAGGCATCAGCAGATTCAAGCTCTAACCGGACAGGAAAATGGCGCAGCCTTTACTAACAGTAAGAAAGTCTGATGAGGCAGCACAGATTTAGTACAAAGAGCTTCTTCCTAGCGAACTGCCTCAGAGGAAGTAAAAGCAGACCACAGGAAATTTTAGCTGGAAAGAAGCCTTAACAATTCCACTGAGAACTACTCTTGAATAGAACTAAGGATTATCAAGGCCCCTTCCAGTCCTAAAATCCTCAAACACGGAGAAGCAAGGCAGCTTCAGCTCCTCTTCTGAGTAACTCAAGCATGCTTTTCCTCTTGGGAAGAAGAAATGTTAACTTCTTCTTTCAGTGGGCACAAAGGCAGGGAAAACAGCAGCATTTCCATAGGAAAGAATAAGAGAAGCCAGAAATGAAAAGTATTCCAAAAACGTCTGAGTCTGTCTGCATGGAAAGGAAATTTATTACAGGGATTCTTCTTTCCTTCCTAGGTCTCTATGTAGCCTTCATATTTGAAGAAATACATGCATGTTAGACGTTATTAGGCTTTTACTGTAGCTTTTGATATCTGCCAAACATACTGTAGTCACGTATTAGTTAATCTAAGTATTTTTAAGCACTGGGTAAGTCTGTCTGCCAACAATTAGTTCATCTGATGAAGCCTTTGAAAGAGAGAGAACTTGAGAGAGGATAACAAGCCTGGCCAAGACATAACCTCCAGCCATCACTGCTGTTTGTGTTTCTGAAGAAAAATCATAGCATATGGACAAACCATACACTAGGACTTTCTCAGTCAACCCTGGGTCACAAGGTCACATCACGCGGAGAAGTCTCTCTCATCACATCTTCAATCCTGTATCAGGAACAGAAGGCCAGAGAGGCTCAAGTTCCGGCAACTAGCCGACCACTGTCATCTCCAGGGGAATCTACAATGCAAGCACCTAACCTCAGCAAGCATCTGAGAGTGCTGTTTCAAATTCCATCTCCAATTTCCACTAAATATTTCAGATACAGGAAGAAGGTCTGAAGTAGTGTTTGTTCATAATTTTTCTACTTTGTTGAAAATAACTCTGCCTCATGGGAAAATGGTCTCATCATTCAAAGAAGAAAAAAAAAAAAAGTCACGGGAAACTTGAAAGTCAGATGCTATCCTTCACACTGAAAGGTACTAATACCAAAAACTCTATTCATGTATTTCATCAAAAACGTCCTAAACACACAACCGGAAGCCAAAAAAGTCAGAGACATTAATTCCACTCCCTCTCGGCAACAAGTCAGTTAACCAGTGACTGAACCTACAGCAGAAGAAACACTTGGTGACTCACACATTCCCCTTTGAGGTCCATTTTAAAATTAAAGAGCAGGTTTCTTTGGGAAGAAAAAGAGGGACAAACTTTAAAATTATCCATTGAAACTTCAGGTCCAAAAACTTAAAAACCTCTTTGCCTCCTGGTCTCAATTTCAAAGTCAATTCCATTTTTCCTTCCAAAAATCATGAGTCACACCATACATCTGGTAGCCGGGAAATTTACTGCCTTAAATTCACTCACTTAAGACTGACCGAATGCCCACAAGTGAGCGAGCACCATCCGAATTCAACGAGGATGCTGAATTTTAACGGGATCTCCTCCTGGCGCTTCCATATTTATACCTGGAAACGCAGATTCTTCTTCTCTTGACTTCAGGGAAAAGAAAAAAAAAAAAAGCAGTAAACCAACTTCACAGAGCGCTGCTCTCACGTAAATAAAACCCGATGAAAGAGAAAAACGGGTCTTGTCCGCGGCAAGGCCACCTGGGCGACAAGCTTTAGAGTGGTTTTCAGCTGCTGACCCGCGACCAGGCGGTACCGGGCAGCAGGCGGGCGTGGGCGGCGTGTACGGGCTCGGGTCCAGGCGAAGCCGTGATTCCACCCCACCCGCCCGCATCCACGCTTCGGGATCCCGGCCGAACCTACAGGCCCGGCCCGGCCCGCGCTCACCCCTCCGGAGCACCGGCCCTGGGGCGGGATGCCGCCACCACCACGGCCGCTCCGCTGGCCCCCGGAACCACCCTGCACCCCCGGCCCAGGCGGAGCAGCCCCTGACGGACACGTTCTGACGAGGCCGGACCCACCGCGCGGGTGACGGCGCGACTGGACACGAGCCGGCCCTCGACGCGGGCGGCCGCCTGCCCGCACGCCGCCCCCACTCGTCTCCCGCCGCCCAGCCGCCCGCACTCCCCTCGGCTCCCAGCCCGGACCGCCACGGCCCCCTTCAGCCTCCGCTCGTCGCCACCGCTCCTGACCTGTCCCCGCGGGGCGCCGGGTAGCGGCGCGACGCCTCCATCCCGCTGCCCCGAGAGCAGCGACCTTGTCCACACCCTCGCGGCGGCCGCTGGGGGCTAGCCTGGCGCAGCGGCCCAGCCCCGCAACAGCACTTCGCACTGTCGCCGCCGCCCATTGGCCATCGCGCTCCCGCCGCTCCGCATCCATTGGTCCGCGCGCCCGCTGCTCCCCCCCGCCCCCGCGGGTGGGTTGCTAGGGGCGGTGGCGGCGCCGCGGGAGGGTTGCTACGGACGGGTTGCTGCGCGCTGCTTGCTGCGCGCTGCTTGCTACGCGCAGCTGGGTTGGAGGAGCCGCCCAGCCCCCAGTAACCGCCGCGCGCCCAGGCTGCCCTCACCCAGCGGTCCACACCCGGAGGCCTCCCAGGGCGCTTCGTGGGGGCCGCCCCCTCCCGACCCCGAGGACTTCCCGGAACCACACTTGCTCGCCCGGCAGCCCTTCCCAACCAAGTGCGTGTGCGCCCCCTCCCCTAGTCCAGCCCAAGCTTTTAGGGCGTCCCCGGACCTGTCCTGCACACCCGCCTGACGACCTTTTCCGTCTACCGCCCTCGGCAGCCTACCGGCCGTCTTCGAGCATCAGTATCTCATAAAGAGATCCGCTGTCGGATCCAGTAAATCTTGTCCCCAACTTATATGCAGCATTACAGTCCCTACAGAACATCCCGTCAAAACTCATCGCGTGTTGACTTTGCGGCGTTCCATTCCGAGGCCAAAGTTGTCCCCACACTGGTTTTGAGCCTCTAAAAGGCAGAAAATTTGGCACAAGCTAGGAGAGCCGAGCACTGCTTTCTCTGGTCAGCCTCCACTCACTGCGTGACCCCGAACACGGTTATCTGTGTTTCAAATCCCCATCTTTAAAATAATCCCTGCTTGTCTAGCTCGGGCTGGACCTGACACAGACTAGGTTCTGAAGGCTGACGAATGGAGTTGAATGAGATGCTGCTTATATGGGTGGAAGGAAAATTGAGATATTTTGTTGACCAGGCAGTCCTTCTACATGAATTCCAATAAAAAGTAGTATTTGAAAAGATTATATATTTATTTACATACATTTTAAACAGTTACAAGAAATCGTTTTCCCACCCTATTTAATATTTACAGATTACTACAGTTGGAAACAAAAATTCAAAACATAGTAACCCTAAGTAACCTATGTCCCCTTTATCTCCCTTGGTCCCACTGACTCATTAAAACAGGCTTGCTGCCCTTTCTTCATCCAGCCCTCTCAGCAGATGAGCCAAGATTGCAGAGACAGCAGCTCAACTACAAAAAGTCACAGTTTGCTTCGAGTTTTTCCGTGCATCTGGTCACAGAGGAAGCGGTCACTGAGTCGGTACTCAGACATGTGGAATGAATTAGTTTGAATGAAGTGTTTAAAAGGATGAATAAGCAGTGGTTAAAGGGAACAATTAAGAAAGACCATTTGTAGAGGGGGCAGTACTGCTGCATTAGTGACAGAAGCAGGGTTCTCTAAAAACTTCCTGCAGCCATTTATTTACAGACTTTTTAAACAGTTACAAGATATTTAAAATTTTTTAACAGCTAATACAAGGAAAATACAAAGTGAACTGTTTATGACACTAAAACTGTTTATGACACAAGATATTTTAAAAAGCAAATCTGGGAATTCAATTCCCTTTTGACTCCAGCAATCAATTTCTTGAGACCACGGATGTCCGAGAAACCCAGTCAGTTTTTCACAAGGAACTGGTTTCTGCTCAGCTTCCCCCTCTCCCTGAGGTAAGTGAACAGGTGTCGCCGCCTCCTCCATGTGACCTTTATCCCGTACTTCTCCTCAGGAGTGTCTTTAACCAGAACAGGCCCGGGCTCTGGGCTCTTGGGCGTGCTTGTGTGAAGGGAGCAGCTGGGAAGGCTGTTTTCCCTCTGCACCGAGGGAATGGGCCCTCCCTGCCCTGAGGACTCTGGGCTCTGGATATCCGGTGGAATGAAGACATAAGGGAAGTTCTGAAGTGCATGTGCTGACAGCTCCCCGCAGCTTTGGGGGCTGAGCATGGGAACCAAGGGCCTTCCAGAAATGTCCTTTTCTGGTTGACCGGGACAGTCCCTGATTAGGGGGATCCCAGGTCTGGCTGAACTGGCAGAAGGCTGTGGACTCTCAAATGTTAGGTGTGGAAACCTGGAGCTGGTAGACTGTCGACTTGAACGCCTTGCCTGGTCTCGGCAATGACGTTTCCTGTTGACCGGGAACCAGCCTTCTGCTGTTGTATCAAACTGAGGTGATACCTAAGGATTCCAAAAGAAAAAAAAAAAAAAGTGAAGAGCGCCAACTACCAAATACAAACCTAAGGAAACTGCATCCCATGACCAGAATCCTAAATGGGGGCCCATAACAGCAATGGACACAAAACAAAAGCAGCTGTCTATTTGGATAACAGTATCCAAGGGATACGGGCTTTGGGCAAGTTACTCAATCTCCCTGGCTTTCAGTTCCCTCCTGTGCACGAACGGGGACAATGCCTCTTTCGCTTCATCATACCATACGGCTGCAACACGCTTAACTGTCTATGTTTCAACTCTGAGAGCGGGCCCAGCAGTCTTATTCACCATCGATCCCCAGCCCTAGCAGAGCACCTGGCACCAAGAAGGCCCCAGTGAAGGACGAAGGGCTGAAGGAAAGAACGGGGAGTGAGATCAGGCACGGAAAGCAAATAGCAGGGGGCGTGGCACAGTGAGGACTCGATACATGTTCACATGTTCATTCCTCCTCATCAACAGGGTTCTAACATGTATGTTTCTTCCCCAGTCCTGAAGCCAGGGCTCTGGTTCTCCCCAGCAATCGTGGGCAAAGCACACTTACTAAGCTCTCTTAGGCTTTTGTCTGGCTCTTCTGCTACACTACTTCCCTGACATGCGGTAGCTGTGTTCTCTTCCCAGGGCTTTTAAACTGTCAAAATAGAACATATGCCATTTCTGAGGATTCTTCTTCAACGTTTGGTCATTTAAACAGTAAATAGAGTACTTAGCTAAAAACTCCACGTCTCACGGGAAGCTCAGGGAACAATCTCATTTTTTACTCATTCTGACATTTCTCTGGCTTTCTCACCCAGCTACTGGATAGTGAAACTTTTATACTGAACTCTTACAGAGGAATGTGGGGCACGGGAAAGAATCCAATTCCAATCAACCCACGCCTCAGTCTGAACTCAGGAAAAAAGGTAAACCAGAGAACATGGCTGAGGACAGACAGAAGGAGTACACCATCTCCTTGTCCCTGCGCCCACGAGTCTCCACATGGCAGCGTGAGAAGCCTGGTAGAGGAAAAGTCAAGGCAAGAATCCCATGGCCTACCCAGGAAGTGATGGTGCTGTCGTCAACGGGCTTGCTGGGCACCTGTCTAGTGTGGGTGATAGGAAGCTGGGGAGACCCATAGCAGTGTTTGGGGCCCTCCAGTGGTTGTTGGCAGAATAGCAGCTGGGGTTTCTGGGAAATTTGGCGGCGTTTTTTCCTGGGAGGCATCAATGGGTGAGGGTAGGGCAGTTAGTAACTGCATGATGCTGGTTGTGGTCAGGTCCAGGGAGAGACTCCACTTCCAACCCATGCCTGTGGAGAAGAAACAAAAGCTGGGAGAAAAAAATCTGCTGATTCCCCAGCTCTTCCTCACACTCTGCCAGCCGAGTCTGCTAGCAGCCAGCAGCCCTACCCCAAGATTGTGGGGTGGTACACCTACACCACCAAGGCAATACACACTAGTTTCACACTCAACGACATTCGTTCAATGAACACTTATCGAGCACGTGTTAAGCACCATGCTGGGTGTTGGGAGTTTAAAGATGAATAACCAACCACTTATCCCATGATCATTTACTGGGTGCCAAGCACTTGTAGAGACACAGACTGCCCGTCTTCAAAGAGCTGAGAGGCTAACAGAGGGAGACAGACAATTACAATAATGAGAGCAGTGCTCCCTTGCACTCCCCCCAGGGGAGGCCTTCTGGAGAGGGTGATACCTGATCTAGGTATAGAAGGGCTAGGAAAAGCCAAAGAATGGGGAGTGGGGGGGGGGGGGCGTTCCAGGCTGAGCAGCAGCACACACCAGGGCAGAGACAGGAAGGAGCACTGCGAATCCAGGCACTCAGCCTCCACGGAGCTGGACACAGGCATGAAAAGACAAAAGGCAAGACCTGAGGAGCGACGTGGTGTCAGGCTCAGGGCAGAAAACCAGGCGGACCATCTGAGTTTGGACTTTGGCCTAAGTAGTCACTGAAGATTTTCCAGCGGACGGATATGACCAGACTTGGATTTTTTTTTTTAACTTTTACCCCAGATAATTTCGAACATACAAAAAAATAGTTAATAATATAATGAGCTCCCACGTGCCCATCACCCAGCTACAACCATCAACCCACGACCGATCACATCCCATCCACACCCCATCCACTTCCCCCACCCCTTTATTATTTTGAAAATACTCTGTTCCCAGTCATGATATCATTCCTAGTAACACAACTAACATATATAAATATACATATTTATATAATATACATTAATATATATTTATATGTGTAAATTCCTTAAATAGTAAATATCAAATATTCAGGGTTGAATTTTCAGTTGTCTCCTAGGTGCCATGCTTGGCTTTTGTTTGCTTTTGTCTTTTAGACAGGACATCCAGGCAACAGTGTGGAAGGTGAGATCAAGTGCCCCGGAAGCAGGGGGACCAGTGAGAAGGTAACTGTGTTGCCTGAGAGCCGATGAAGCCGTAACCTGGGCAGTGTCAGCAGAGGTGGGAGGCGGGAGGCAGAGGCAGGGCCAACAGGACCCACAAAGGAATAACAAGTCTGAGAACGCATCCAGTGGGTCTAGCCCCCAGATCAGTTTTAATAAGGGTTCTGTCAGTGGGTTGGTGGGACGGAAGTTTGAGTCGAGAGGTGAACGGGTGGTGCCGGCATGCTGGAGGGAGAGGCACAGCAGGGCAGACTGGTTCCGTTATACAGCGTGATTCCTTCATTCAGTCAACAGCAGCAAAGCAACATACTCTGATTTATGTCACTGGGCAGTGGAGATACATGTAAAGAGAAATCAGGACGAGGTCTCTACCCTCAAGGAACAAACATTTTAGGGAGAACACAGGTAATGAATACATCCATTTGTTCATTCATTCATTCAGCAAATATTTACTGAGTGCCCACTGTGTTTTGGGCACCGTTACAGGTGCTAGAAATATATAGCAGATTACAAAATTAAATCCCTGACCTCATGGCGCTTACATCTAGTTGGGAAGTGATTAGAGGTACAGAGAAAAGTGAAGCAGTGTAAGGGGTTGAGCTGACCCAGTGCTACTTCAGACAGGGTCGTCGGGGAAGGCCTATCTGAAAAATGATATTTGAGCAAAGACCTGAATGAAGAAAGGAGAACAAGCAGACAAGAGAAAGATGTGAGAAAGAATGTTCCAGACTGAGAGAACAGTTAAGTGCAAAGACCACAAGATGGGAATGTGTCTGACTTGTTCAAGAAGCAGTAGGGTCAGCATGGCTGAACTGGAGAGTGGTAGGAGGTGAAGCCAGTTCACGTGACACAGGGTTAAGGCAAGGGTAAGGACTGGGCTGAATTATGCTTAGTGCAAGAGGAAGTCACCGCAGGGCTCTGGACAGGGAAGTAACACAGTCCGATTTATACTTTTCAAAGATAGCTCTAGGTGCTTTGTAGGAAAGGTGGGTTGGGAAGAGGGGGGACAGAGAAAGGAGGCAGAGAAGCGAGTTGGGAGGCTCTTGCAGGAGCCCAGCGGGGAGATGACAGTGGTAACAACCGCTCCAGGGAGAAGTGCCGAAGTTCACGCCTTGCTCAAAGTCCCCAGCCTCTTGGGGACACCACATTGTTCAGCAGTCCTACTGTGTCCTTGATCAACTCATTTTCCACAAAGGTTATCTTAAAACTTTCCCACTGTCTTAAAACTTCGGAACTCTTCTTCTCTCCAAACCAACCGCCTTACTTCCTACTTCACAAAGAACACAGGAGCCATCAAAGGAAACACTCTCATCTTCCAGAAGGCGAGCTCACAAACCTCAGTACATCTGCATCCATCCTCTTCCTTTCTGCTGTAACTAGAGGTCAGTCCCTTTTGCTACTGTGGCCTCTCCCTCTGGCTGGGCTTTGGAGCCTTCCTCACTCCACACGCCTTTCCCAGGCAATCGTCTGCTGACATGTCAATAACCACCTGGAAGTACACGAGTCAAGCATTTCTATATTTGGCTTAGAATTCTCCACACTCAGGACCCAAACATTCCACTGCCTACGCGATAGCAACTAGATGTCTCAAATGCACCTCAAACTCAAAGCATTTACACCCGAATTCATGCTCGTTTCCCCTGCACCCCCCTCCGTAAAAGTGATCATCTTCCAGGGCCCTTGCTCAGGAAATGGTATCATCATTCATCCAGCTATGCCACCAAAAACCTTGACATTTACCTTTTCCCTCTACCATCCAACCCAACATCAAGCCCTGTCAATCCTATCTCTTAAACATGTCTTCAAAAATACCCCTCTCTTGGGCTTCCCTGGTGGCGCAGTGGTTGAGAGTCGCCTGCCGATGCAGGGGACACGGGTTCGTGCCCCGGTCCGGGAAGATCCCACATGCCGCGGAGTGGCTGGGCCCGTGAGCCATGGCCGCTGAGCCTGCGCTCCGCAACGGGAGAGGCCACAACAGTGAGAGGCCCGCATACGGCAAAACAAAAACACAAACAAAAAAAAATACCCTCTCTCGAGGAGGGCAGTTGGGGGGAGTTCGCAAAATGGATGAAGGGAGTCAAGAGGTACAAACTTCCAGTTGAGAAATAAATACGTCATGGGATGTAATGTACAGTGTGGTCACTATAGTCAATATTGTATTTCAAATTTGAAAGTTGCCAAGAGAATCTTAAAAGTTCTCATCACAAGAAAAAAAAGGTTTTTGTCACTCTGTATGGTGACAGATGGTAACTAGACTTACTGTGATCATTTTGAGGTGTAAATAGGTAATCATTATGTTGTACATCTGATACTAACATAATGTGTTATGTCAATTATACTTTGGGGGGAAAAACAGATTTGTGGGTTTTAGCGACAGTTCAGTATTAAATGTGGGATCAGAATCAGTGGCAATTTTTGAGACTTATTCAACTCAAAATTTGATAAAAGCATTCCTTTGTGAAAAATAATAATCTTACCCTACCCCTCTTTCCCTCTCTCTCCACCACCCTTCAAGTCCCAACAGTTCTGACCCAGGGGTAATGCAATAGCCTAACTGGTCTACCCTAACCTCTGGCACCCCCTGCAGGGGGACCTTTTTAAATTGCAAATCTGATCTTGACTCACACTCCTGCTTAAAATTTTTGAGTTTTGGGTAAGGACCAAACTCCTAGTGGTGGCTGAGGTCCTGTGGCTCTGGTTCCAGCTTCATCTCACACGCCCTCCAGTGCAGGTCTCTTAGCTCAAATCCCTCAGATATTCTTCAGCCTTTGTGCCGCCCACGCTTCCTCCTGCGGCTTGGCCCGGCACACCTCATTCCCTTGGCTTGGAGGGTCTCCCTCCCGTGTTTGCATAAAGGCCTCAGATCTCAGACGAAGCTTTAGTTCATCAGAAATGCCTTTCTCTTGGGAATTCCCTGGTGGCGCAGTGGTTCAGAATCCGTCTGCCAGTGCAGCGGACATGGGTTCGAGCCCTGGTCCAGGAAGAGCCCACATGCCGCGGAACAGCTATAAGCCCGTGTGCCACAACTACCGAGCCTGGCTCTAGAGACCGCAAGCCACTACTGCTGAGGCCATGCGCCTAGAGCCCGCGCTCCGCAAAAAGAGAAGCCACGGCAATGAGAAGCTCCCGCACCGAACCGGAGACTCCGTAGCCTTTGCTCGCCCCAGCTAGAGAAAATGCCCCAACGCAGCCAGATTAATGAAATGCCTCTCTCACCTACCATAAGGCAAGATCCCCTTATTTACTAAGCAATTCGCTGCGAATCTGCTCCCATCAGACCGTAAGAGCAGAAGAAAGACCCCGTCTTCCACTGCATCCCAGCGCGGCCCGGCACACGGTAGGTGCTCAACTAAACGTGTTAACTAAGTTAGTAGATAAAGTCCTTTACTACAAAGAAAAGACTGCGGGGGGCGGGAGGAGATCAAAACTCGAAGATGCAGGGTGGAGGCGGGGTTCACCGTGTGCGAATAATTTTTCAGGAGGGAACCTGAACGAGGTCGTAACTGCGCTCCAGGAGCCCTCAGGCCGCTCGGGGGCCCGCGGGCCCGCGACGGTCGCTGGTCGGAGGTCAACGGAGGACAGTGCCCCCAGCGAGGGGGGAAGAGCCCGGGGCGGCGGGCGCATCGCAGCCGGGCGGGGCGGCCCGGGGTCCCCACTGTCCCTGGGGTCCCCCGCGCCCCGCCGCCCTCCTGCGCTCTCCCCACGAGCCGCCCGCCTCGTCCGCCTCACCCGCCCGCCCGCCCGCCAGGCCCGCACGCCGCTCTGTCTGCCTCACCCGCCGCAGACCAGCCCGCCCGGCTCGCACGCTGCTCCGCCCGCCTCACCCGCCCAACGAGGCCGCCGTTCCGCCCGCCTCACCCGCCCGGCTGGGCTGCCTCGCCAGCCGTTCCGCCCGCCTCACCCGCCCGGCTGGGCTGCCTCGCCAGCCGTTCCGTCCGCCTCAATCGCCCGGTCGGGCTGTCTCACCTGCCCTTCCCGCCGCCGCCCCGCCCGCCTCAACAGCCAGGCAGGGCCCACCCGCCCGCCGCCGCCGCCGCCGCCGGCGGCGTCCCGGCTGAACGCGGAGACAGGGCCGGCGCTGATTGGCCACGCCCGTCACGTGACCTCAACGCTCCGCCGGCGCCAATTTCAAACAGCGGAACAAACTGAAAGCCTCAGAGCGGGACCCCACCCCCGGCCCCGGCCCCGGCCCGGGACCCCCCCCTCCCTCCCGGGATCCCGGGATTCCCCGCCCCGCAGCCGGGGTCGCTACCCGGCCTGCCGGTGGGAGCAGCGCGGAGCCGCCCGGAGCCGGCGTGTCCGGCGGTGCAAGCGAGGTGAGTGGGCGGCGTGCGAGAGGCCGGGGCCGGGAGTACGCGGAGAGCTGGCTCCGGACGGGGCTGGCGACGGTGCGCGGCGCTGCTGCATCCAGCCTCCCGGCCCTCCTCACCTCTCCCGCTGAGCGCCCCCGGCCTTCCCCCGGGAGGAGGGGCGGCCCGCTTGCTCTGGCAGACGGCGGCTGGGGTCCCTCTGAGCTTACTGCGCTGGGAGCCGAGGCCGACCTGCTCGCACACTCCCCTGAACCCCGTTGCTCTCACCTCTAGGCCTCCACTCCGCCCTTTCCCAGGACCCTCCTCCGGGTTCCGGAGACCCTCGCAGCCTAGCCCTGGTCTGGATGTGGGTGAGTCCCGGGAGCCGCTCCGGAAGTCTCCGGGCTAGAAAGTGTTGGCAGTGGTAGCAAGAGGCTGGTCAGAGTAGAAGGGAAAATTAAGCTTTAGACCAGGAAGTTATCTTTTGCGGGTGGGGAGCGACTACTAGTATCTACTGGTTGATGGGTGGAGGGAGGGAGGCCGGAAGAGATAGGAGGTGGAAGTAAAACTGAGATTTGAAGGTAGAGGAAACCTAGATATACAGGAAAAGGAGGCAGAGTGGAGAGGGTCTGTGGATTCTAAGCAGATGGCAAATGTCAGGCGAGTGTGACAGTCAGTTTTAGGGAGAAGGCAGATATCCTAAAAAAGGGACAGCACATTCCTCTGTCGCTCAGAGTACCTCTCACTAGAATTTCACAACTTTACACAATGGTAGAGTATTCCACAGATCTGTTAAAATCAAAAAACACAACTTTTAAAAGATAAAACAGTTTTCCTTAACACTACAAAACCACCTTAGCACACTGAAGATAGCACAGTCTGTTAGTCAGAAGACAGGGATAACAGTCTTGGTTCTGGAAGAGAAATTAAGCGATACAGTCACATGCTTAGAAAGTCAAAATATGAATAAGCTCATGCAAGTACTAAAATGTCACTATATAAATAGTTTGCAAACTGTAAAAGAAAAATGTATTTTTTTTTTAAGAAAGGCAAGGATAATAGCCTGTGAAATGATGTCACCCCTTAGCGTTACCCTGGGCCTTGAGTAGAGCAGTTTCCCCCTTATCTGAGGTCTTGTGAGCTGGAAGATGATTTCTTCAGTGGTGTGACAATAATGGTACAATCTGCCTTTTTCCTCTGATTTTGTGGGCTCAGATCCTTTAATTTATAAAGTAAGTTGGTATAAAAAATATGTGGTCTACGCTAGAATGGATTATGGGATCAGAGTCTTGTCAGGATGTCCTATTCCATCATTCCCGTCCCAATAGTCACTGCAAGGGATCTGTGTTACAGTAGGAAATAAGAGACATTTCCACATTTTTGTAGCTTCCCTATTTATTTCTGTAGCTAAACATTCTTTTTTGGCCACACCGCGTGCCATGTGGCATGTGGCATCTTAGTTCCCTGACCAGGGATTGAACCCTCACCCTCAGCAGTGAAAGCACCAAGTCCTAACCACTGGACCGCCAGGGAATTCCCAAAACATTCTTAAGCTCCTAGAGCTTTGACTATGTTGACCTACAGCCAACCTAATCCCACTTTCCCCCTTTGAATTTCTTCTGTTTGCTTCAGTTTTAACTTTTGTCAGTAGAACTCATCTCCTTATTGTCTGTGGTCTTTACAGAGCCCCAAGGAGTATTCACCTGGGCCTGTGGGCTTATGCTCCTGGTCATGTGATGAGGAAGACCCCTCCCTAACAGAACCTCCTTCTCAGCCTAATAAACCTCTGACCTCCTGCTGCCCCTTGTGCTTTCCAGGGTCCATGCTTGTCATTCTCAATGGAGAGTGAAAGCACAGATTCATAATGAAAACCAGCCCCCGTCGGCCATTGATTCTCAAAAGACGGAAGCTGCCCCTTCCTGTTCAGAATGCCCCAGGTGACACATCAGAAGAGGAGCCTAAGAGGCCCCCTGCCCAACAAGAGCCTGCTCAACCGCAGGCCTCCAAGGAGGTGGCCGAGTCCAACCCCTGCAAGTTTCCAGCCGGGATCAAGATGATTAACCACCCGACCATGCCCAACACGCAAGTGGTGGCCGTGCCCAAGAATGCCAACGTCCAGAGCATCATCACAGCGCTGACTGCCAAAGGAAAGGAGAGTGGCAGCAGTGGGCCCAATAAATTCATCCTCATCAGCTGCGGCGGAGCCCCCACTCGCCCTCCAGGACCCCAGCCTCAAGACCAAGCCAGCAATGATCCCAAGAGGACAGAAGTGATCACCGAGGCCCTGGGACCAAAGTCTGCATCCAAGGACGTGAATCTTCCTAGACCAGCTGGAGCCCTTCCCGGGCAGAGATGGGAGAACTGTGGTATGTGGTCTGTAAGGCAAAGGGCTGGGGAGCTAGCCTTCCCTCTCTGGTGGTGAGGACTGCAGTCCGCCACATTGACGCTTAGGACACACAGACGTCTGCCCGAACCGGGGGAAAGTCTTGCCTTTCTTCATCCTAAAACCTTGACCCGGATCCTTTGGGCACTGTCAAAGGGGTTGCAATGTAATTTAGCATTTCTACTCCCTTCTTTACATTGGAAAAGGATTTGTTTATCGTTTCTAGTTATCCCCTGCATTGACCACATAAGGAAATAGGAATCTTTCTCCATCTTAATGAAGGAGAAAGCATAAGGAGGAAAAGTGACTTTCCTTGTTGAGATGCTCAGTCATGCTTTTATAAGGTCGCCTTGACTGAGCTCTAAGGCTCAGTGTGGCTCAGACTGAAATGCAACTTGAACCATGCTCCTGAATTTCTCCCGACATCCTAATGGGGCGGAGTACCCGGGATGTGTTCCCTGTCCCTCAGGGCAGAGGTGATCCCTAACTGCCACCTTCACCGGGCCTGCTGGGCTCGGGATCAGGCAGCTAAGCGGCGTCTTGGGTTGTTTCCCCCGTAGCTGGCGGCGAGGCAGCCGGCTGCACGCTAGACAACAGCTTGACAAACATCCAGTGGCTTGGAAAGATGACCTCCGATGGGCTGGGCTCCTGCAGCATCAAGCAAGAGGCGGAGGAGAAGGAGAATCGTCACCTGGAGCGGAGTCAGGCTAAGGTGAGCTGTCCCGTCACTCACTAGGGCAGTCAGAGCTGGTGCAGGGAATTTCTAAGATGGGAAATCAAGCGGCCTGTGGAGTAGAATTTCCAAGTTCTGATATTAGCACTCACTTAGTGTGACTCTATATAATTTGGAGCTCCCTTTCTACCTGGGATCTTACCCCCCGCCCCCGCACCTCCCTCGCTCCTACCTGTGAAATTTCCTTGAGGGCAGACTCCTGTGGCTCGCTCTGTACCCCGTCAGCACGGGGTTTAGTACTGTGCCCTTAGGAGGTATTGAGTAAGTATTCAGGAAATAATGAAGAGGTGTCAGTTTGGAAAGCCACTTGAACTTTAAAGAGGTATCCCAACAGTATGAAAGGAATACAGCATTTTAAACAAGATTGTTTTATTAGAAGATAACTTAATAGCAAATAAAATGAGTTAGTTGTGAATTTTAAATACCTCTCCAGCAATCAAAATTGATTTGACCCATTTGTGTAGCCTGGGTTTGTTCTTCATGGTTGCCCTTTGTATATACCCTTTAATCCATCATTCAACAATATTTTTTTATCTTTTTATTTTTTCCTTAAATAATTTTTATTTTTTTAACATCTTTATTGGAGTACAGTTGCTTTACAATGATGTGTTAGTTTCTGCTTTATAACAAAGTGAATCAGCTATACATATACGTATATCCCCATATCTCCTCCTTCTTGCGTCTCCCTCCATCCCACCCTCCCTATTCCACCCCTCCAGGGGGTCACAAAGCACCGAGCTGATCTCCCTGTGCTATGTGGCTGCTTGCCACTAGCTATCTGTTTTACGTTTGGTAGTCTATATATGTCCACGCCACTCTCTCACTTCATCCCAGCTTCCCCTTCCCCCTCCCCGTGTCCTCAAGTCCATTCTCTACGTCTGCGTCTTTATTCCTGTCCTGCCCCTGGGTTCTTCAGAACCCTTTTTTTTTTTAGATTCCATATATATGTGTTAGCATACGGTATTTATTTTTCTCTTTCTGACTTACTTCACTCAACAGTTTTTAAAAGGGAGGATTTACGTGGATGTGTACATAGGTGAAAACTGAGCTGTTCACTTAGAACTTGTGTACTTTACAAAGTTATAGCTCAATTTTCTAAAACATGGATGATCAGATCTTTGCCTGCGACTTAGCCAGATGTGTGCCCTGCTGACATTTGTCTGTCCCATACCCTTGGGAATATTTCTCTTGTACAAACATTGAAAGGAGGTGGGTTTATTCACATCACATCAGGAGTAGAAATCAGACTAAGACCTAAGTCCCTCGACGCTCAGGTCTGAAAAATGGGTGTAGTTTTAACATACAGTTGATGCTTTAAGAGTCATAACATGTACCCAGACTTTCCTGAGAGGTTTCAACTGACAAAGACCGGACTTCTAATTATTATTGGGCAATATCTTCAAAAAAATGACTGACGACAGAGAAGTGGTTCTATGTTTGGAGACTGGATTAGATCACCTCTAAGATTCTCCCTAACTCTAAAATTTTATTCCATGGAATAGTGGTCTCAGGTGATTTGTTTCCAGTACAATTCTATGGGATAAAATGTTTCTCTAGGGGATGTTCTTTGGGGTGGGGTGGGGTGGGGCGGGCGAGGTCTTGTGAACTCTCCGTGTCATCGCCTTTTCTCTTTCCCTTTGGCTTCTCAGAACGCTCAGGTTGAGGGGCCCCTGGGAGCATCGGCAACCTGGCCGGATTCCGTGTCTGAGCGGCCACCCTACTCTTACATGGCCATGATACAGTTTGCCATCAACAGTACGGAGAGGAAGCGCATGACCCTGAAAGACATCTACACTTGGATCGAGGACCACTTCCCCTACTTCAAGCACATCGCCAAGCCAGGCTGGAAGGTACCGTGTCCTGTAACAGCCACAGTCAAGGTCAGTCCGGCCCAACAGTTTGTCTACACGGAAGGGCAGTGGTCTGTGTCAGGTGCAGAGGGAGCAGTTAAGTGCCAAGGATGCTAGAAACTTCAACAACCATATCTTTTGGATTGGGACTCGATCCTGCCGAATCCAGACAAAAGCATCACTAACAGCCCTGTAACCACGTCACCTGTCGCTACCCTGGGTTGATGGAGACTCCAGTACAGCACAGAGCCCACTTCTGTGCTACACTGAACAGCAGCTGGAGTGACTAAGTAGCTTTGTGAAAATATATTAATGAAAAAAAAAATCTGTAGGCCTCACGATCCAAAGATTCACCTTCTATAAAGTCACATTTCTTCTCCAGAAGGCGGGGATCTTTTCCTCCCGCGCACGGGAACACAGATGCCTGGGAGCCACAGCTCACACGGGGCTCAGAGCCGCAGCGTAGGTGCCCCAACAGGTGCTCTGTCCCAGGCCAGCGGGCTTTTGTATTTTTTTCCCCACAGCAGGACAGTTAACCTCACACTCACCTCAACTGAATTCCCCAGCAGCATAATTTTTCTTTTTTTTGGCCACGCCACGTGGCTTGTGGGATCTCAGTTCCCCGACCAGGGATTGAACCCGGGCCACAGTAGTGAAAGCCCAGAATCCTAACCACTAGGCCCCCAGGGAGCTCCCTGGCATCGTAATTTCTTCACTCGCCTCTCTGGCTACTGGTTGCCACCCACAGCCTCACTCCTGTTTCCCAGCCCCTGACAGCTGTCCAGGTCTCTGCTTTATCGCCCCCTCAGGAATGGCCCCAGTCTCTGTCCCTACTGGGCAGACGGGTTGATGGCTCCGGTTGCCAGCTCCGCCACGCGGAGTGTCACAGGAGCTGCCAATAGGCACGGTTACGAGGACACAAGGCCTGGGCCTGATTTCCTTGGGGGACGTCGGCGGCGGTGTTTGCAAAGCCAAAGTAGCTGATGAGTGGCATCCTCTACTTTCAGAACTCCATCCGCCACAACCTCTCCCTCCACGACATGTTTGTCCGCGAGACGTCAGCCAACGGCAAGGTCTCCTTCTGGACCATCCACCCCAGTGCCAATCGCTACTTGACGCTGGACCAGGTGTTTAAGGTAAGCATCCAAATAGGCCAGTGTTGGAGGTCATGAGATCCATCGCGAAAGGAAAGAAGTCCTCTTGGGACGAGCTCATCCGATCAGGGTAGAGTTAAAGGCCAGCCAGCCCGTAAGGGATGGTACACTTCTCTGCTAGACCAGGCCACAGAGAGGACTCTCTGATCCAAACACGGGACCTCCTGGGGCAGTGTTGCCCTGTGATAAGAACTGCCTGGAACACTTGTTAAAATACAGCCTCCTGGGCCCCTCTCTTGGGGCTTCTGACTCAGTAGGCCTGGGATGGGCCCAGGAATATGTGTTTTTAGCAAGAATCTCAGGTGATTCTTACAGAGGAAGTCTGGGAAACCTGGTTTTTAAAAAGCCCTTCTTTAGGCCGGAGAGCAGAAACGAAGCCCCCTGAATCTCTCATCAGAAGCGACTGCTTTGGAGTTTCAGAGCGCCCACAAGGGCGCCGCTAGCTGCCCTCGTCCTCCCGGGAGGGACCGTTGTTGAGGGTGGCCCTCGGCGTCCATCAGGAATAGGTTTACCCGGTCTGGTCAGCTTGACTGCACTGGTGGTAACTCCGTCTTGTTTCTCTCCCACGATGCCTGACCACCATCAGCCACTGGACCCAGGGTCTCCACAATCGCCCGAGCACTTGGAATCAGTAAGATTCTTTCCCTCCCGCTCGGGGCTCGGCCTTGCCTCCTTTCCACGCTCAGCATGGCTTCGGTGACAGGGACAAGACATTAGCAGGAAAGGGAGCCTGTGGCTGTGTGCCTGCCAGCCCTGAACGCAGGGCACCTGAGCTGCTGGGTGTTCAGGACACGTGACCTCCACCTCCTTCTGCTCCCGTGGGCTCATCACGGTGCCCCAAGCAGCGCGGCGCGTGGCAGGAGAACCCGCCATAGTCTCCCTGCAAGATGGTGACCACGGTGCATGGCACGGGCCTGGAGGGCGGCCGTCTTTGCTCTCACTTCTCTACCTGGCTTTTCTCTGCCCCTCATAGAGCTCCGTGCTTTGCATCCCGGGGGTGAGGACACCTGGATGAGGTGGTAGGACCGCCCACTGCCATGTGTCTGTGCCACCACCTGCCCAGGGCCAGGCGGTCGGTTCGCTCCATGCCCGGTACCGGAGCAGCTGGTGGGGTCGCCTGCCTCGTCCCCCTGCGTCTCTGACCTGGTCTCTTTCTCCCCCTCTCTGCCCCAAACAGCAGCAGAAACGACCCAACCCTGAGCTCCGCCGGAACGTGGCCATCAAAACCGAACTCCCCCTGGGCGCACGTTAGTATGGGGGAGCCTGGTCCCGGGGGGCGCACCTGTAGGGAGCAGACTCGGGGGTCCCAGCCCAGGGAAGGAGAGCAAAGATCCCGTAGCCTGGAAGGGGCCTGTCCCTGGGTCCTGCTCCTGACCCCTCCCGGTCCCCCCCAGGGCGGAAGATGAAGCCTCTGCTGCCGCGGGTCAGCTCGTACCTGGTGCCCATCCAGTTCCCAGTGAACCAGTCCCTGGTGCTGCAGCCCTCGGTCAAGGTGCCGTTGCCCCTGGCAGCCTCACTCATGAGCTCAGAGCTCGCCCGCCACAGCAAGCGAGTCCGCATCGCCCCCAAGGTCAGTGCCTCGGGTTCTCTCTGAGCAGAGAGTCCAGTCAATTAGAGATTCTGCCAAGTGTCCCTTGAGAAGCTTATACGTCTAGTTGGGACAAGGCACCGGCGCATAGGAAAGTGCAACAGCATCATAAGAGCTAACAAGGAACCTGCCGTAGGACGTAAGGGATGTTGGAGGGCCCACCCATGCCTGATGAGTTTACAAGAGCTCAGACAAGGGTGATTATAACAGATGGGCTGGGACGGTTCAGGAGGAGTTCACAGGGAAGGGGGTTTTACAAAGTAGATTTGGGCAGCAAGCAGGTGTGGAGACGGCCTTTATTTTTTCTTTTTTAAATTTTTATTTATTTATTTTTGGCTGCACCACGCAGCCTGAGGGATCTTAGCTCCCCGACCAGGGATCGAACCCTCACCCGCTGCACTGGAAGCTGGAAGCGCGAAGACTCAACCACTGGACCGCCAGGGAGGTCCCTGGAGAGGGCTTTGTAATGGGCATGCCCTGGAGGCCCCCAGTAACCATGGTCTAGTGATGGGCCAGTCTAGCTCTGGGTTTCTCAGCCTGCATACAGCTGACATTTAGGGCTGGATAATTCTTTGTTGGGGGTGGAGGGGTGCTGCCCTGTGCACTGAAGGGTGTTAGCAGCATCCCTAGTCTCTCCCCACTAGATGTCGGGGGCACCGCCTGGTGTGACAATTAAAATGTCTCCAGGTGTTGTCAGATGTCCCCTGGGGGGAGTTGCTCCTGGTTGAGCATCAGTGGTCTAGCCTCGAGGGCTGAGGACAGTGAGTGAGGACCGTGCCGTGATGCAGAGAAGGATTTGCGAGCAGGAGCTGGCCTGTAACAAGTACAGGAAGGGCCCCTGTGCTCCTTTCTCTGAGATGGAAGTAGCGGGGGCTCCAGATAAAGAGCCTTGGGTTTGCTCTTGTTTTTTGTTTTCGTTTTGTTCTGTTGTTTTTGGTTTTTTGGTTTTGGGGTTTTTTTGGCCGTACCACACAGCATGCGGGATCTTAGTTGCCGGACCAGGGATCAGACGCCTGCCCCCTGCAGCGGAAGCATGGAGCCTTAACCACTAGACCGCCAGGGAAGTCCCTGTTTTTGCTTTTGTTTTTTTAATTTAAAAAATATCATTTTAGGGCTTCCTTGGTGGCGCAGTGGTTGAGAGTCCGCCTGCCGATGCAGGGGACACGGGCTCGTGCCCCGGTCCGGGAAGATCCCACATGCCGCGGAGCGGCTGGGCCCGTGAGCCATGGCCACTGAGCCTGCGCGTCTGGAGCCTGTGCTCCGCACCAGGAGAGGCCACAACAGTGAGAGGCCCGCATAACGCAAAAAATATATATATGTATCATTTTAATATACATAAAAGTATACCTACGAGCATAGATAATTTTACATAAATGCATTCCTGTGGTTGTAGCATGTACACTGTTTTCGTTTCAATGCAGTCTTTTCCATCTCCTTTTCTTCTTTTTGCTTCCCCTCGCCTCACCTTCACCCATGTCGCCCCTGCTCCCCGTGATAAGCCATGTTGACAGTTTAACATGCTTTCTCCCACTTGTTCATGCTCTTAGTATACTCTGCATACACCGATCGCCACAGCCATGTTATACACGCACACACCACACACAGCGTTGAAAATGGGATCGTATTACACTTTTTTTTTTTTTAATTTATTTTTGGCTGTGTTGTCTTTGCTGCTGTGTGCAGGCTTTCTCTAGTTGCGGCGAACGGCGGCTACTCTTCGTTGTGGTGCGCGGGCTTCTCATTGCAGTGGCTTCTCTTGTTGCAGAGCACGGGCTCTAGGCGCGCGGGCTTCAGTAGTTGTGGCTCACGGGCTCTAGAGCTCAGACTCAGTAGTTGTGGCGCACAGGCTTAGTTGCTCCGCGGCACGTGGGATCTTCCCGGACCAGGGCTCGAACCTGTATCCCCTGCATTGTCAGGCGGATTCTTAACCACTATGCCACCAGGGAGGCCCTACACACACTTTCTGCCCCAGGGAAATTCTCCCAAGTCACTTGGCATCACTTTAATTTATTGTTTTTTGTTTTTTACTTTTTTGAGGGGTTTTTTTGTTTTTTAATTTTATTTTTTGGCCGTGGCAGGCAGCATGTGGGATCTCAGTTCCCCAACCAGGGATAGAACCCGTGCCCCCTGCAGTGGAAGCGCAGAGTCTCAACCACTGGACCACCAGGGAACTCCCTAATGCATTTTTTTAAAATTTATTTATTTTATTTATTTATTTTTGGCTGCATTGGGTCTTTGTTGCTGCACGCGGGCTTTCTCTAGTTGCGGCGAGCAGGGGCTACTCTTCGTTGCGGTGCGTGGGCTTCTCACAGTGGTGGCTTCTCTTGTTGCGGAGCTCGGGCTCTAGGTGCGTGGGCTTCAGTAGTTGTAGTACACCGGCTCAGTAGTTGTGGCTTGCAGGCTCTAGAGCACAGGCTCAGTAGTTGTGGCGCATGGACTTAGTTGTTCCGCGGCATGTGGGATCTTCCCGGACCAGGGCTTGAACCCGCGTCCCCTGCACTGTCAGGCGGATTCTTAACCACTGCACCACCAGGGAAGCCCTGCATTGTTTTTTAATGGCTACATAATATTCCATGGTGTGGCTCTGCTGTACGTTTTCCAACCATTCCGCTTTCACGGGCACATTATGTTTCTAGGTCTTTTTGCCCTATGGCGAACATTGCAATAAATATCTTTGCAAGTATCTTTCTTACTAGTGTTTTTATTTCTGTGGGAGAACCAGACATGAGATTGCTGAGTGAACAGTTATTTTAAAGTTTATTAAATATTGCAAGATTGGCTTCCAGAAAAATCTGTGATAATTCACACATCCACCAACAAGACCTATGTTTGCCAGCCATGGGTGTTATCAGTCTTTTTAATATTTGCCCCTCTGTGGTGTATGAAGGACAGCTCCTTGTTTCATTCTATCATCCTTTGCTTATCGGTAAGTCAGCACCTGCTCACTGCGTTTGGTCACTGGGAATTTTTCACTGTGAGACGATTATTTATGGACATGGCCCATCTTCCTATAGGGTTTTGCTAATAATTTGTGATTTCTTTGTTATTAAAATATTAACCTGTCTTTTAAGATTTTTTTTTTTTTTCTGTACGTGGCCTCTCACTGTTGTGGCCTCTCCCGTTGCGGAGCACAGGCTCCGGACGTGCAGGCTCAGCGGCCATGGCTCACGGGCCCAGCCGCTCCGCGGCATGTGGGATTCTCCCGGACCGGGGCACGAACCCACGTCCCCTGCATCGGCAGGCGGACTCTCAACCACTGTGCCATCAGGGAAGCCCAGGAAACGCTCTGTCTTTTACCCCCAGAATTGAACTACCACCTTCATCATCTAGTCTCATGTCTAATAGTCTTGAAGACTTTAGAAAGACAAAAGAGGATGAGTACCCGCATGTCACTTGTCTTAGTCATGTACTTGTGTCCCACCCGCTGCCTGGTTGAATCTCCAGACCTGGCTTTCACCTTAACCTGCTTCCCTTCCAGGTGCTGCTCGCGGACGAGGGCGTCGCCCCTCTGCCCACGGCAGGACCAGTGAAAGAGGAGAAGCTCCTCCTTGGAGAAGGGCTGTCTCCTCTGCTTCCAGTCCAGTCCATCAAGGAGGAAGAAGTGCAGCCTGGGGAGGAAACGCCACACTTAGGGAGACCCATCAAAGTCGAGAGCCCGCCCCTGGAAGAGTGGCCCTCGCCCTGCCCATCTGTCAAGGAGGAATCGTCCCCCTCCTGGGAGGATTCGTCCCACTCCCCCATCCCCAGGCCCAAGAAGTCCTACAGCGGGCCCAAGTCCCCAGCCCGCTGCGTCTCTGACCTGCTTGTCATCAAACGCAGGGAGAGGAGGGAGATGAGCCGGTCTCGAAGGAAACAGCACCTCCTGCCCCCCTGTCTGGACGAGCCGGAGCTGCTCTTCTCCGAGGGCCCCGGGACTTCCCGTCGAGCCACAGCAGGGTCCTCGCAGCCTGCCTCCCAGCTTGGCTCCTCCCAGGAGGAGGGCGGGCCTTTCAAGACACCCATCAAGGAGATGCTGCCCATCTCCTCCACCCCGAGCAAATCTGCCCTCCCCGTGACCCCCGAATCCTGGAGGCTCACACCCCCGGCCAAAGTTGGGGGGCTCGATTTCAGCCCCGTACGAACCCCCCAGGGTGCCTTTGGGCCCCTGCCGGACTCGCTGGAGCTGGCGGATCTCAGCGCCACCCCGCTGAAAAGCGTCCCCCTCTTTGACTCCCCCCGAGAGCTCCTCAATTCCGAGCCCTTTGACATCACTGCTGACCCCTTCAGCGGCTGTCCCTCCTCAGATATGGAGGTCCCCAAGCCAGGCTCCTCCGAGCCGCAGGTTGCCGGCCTCTCGGCCAACCGTTCTCTAACAGAAGGCTTGGTCCTGGACACGATGAATGACAGCCTCAGCAAGATACTGCTGGACATCAGCTTCCCCGGCCTGGAGGAGGACCTGCTGGGCTCCGACGACGTCGGCTGGGCTCAGTTCATCCCCGAGCTGCGGTAGAGACAGGACCGCACCGCTCAAGCCGGCGGCTCTCCGGGCGCTCTGCGCCAGGACAGCAGGCGGGGGCCGTCTGCTCCTCCAGCCCACCTGGCCTGGTGACGCCAAGGCAGGCGTCACGCCAGAGCCGCCACTGGGCCTTCTGCAAGCCGCGAGGTCCTGGTGACCAGTCTCCGTGCCACCCACTCCCCAAGAGAATCTGATTCCTCCCTCCCTACTAGGAGCTGCGGGTGGGAACAGCAAAAACAAGGGTGAAAAGAGATGAGGAGCCCCCCCCCCGCCCCCGACTGTTTGTGCCTGTGCCCAGCCACCCCCCACCTTCCCTGCTGCGGGCAGGGTGGCCCTTGTAAATGGTGTATATGTTCCTAATTATCCTCTAATTATAAACGTAAACCTATCTCCTTAGATCATTATCTAGAGACTGCCAGAAGGGGGTCACAATAACCAGGAGGTTCAGTTCGCTTCTGTTACTTGCTTTTGGTTCCTGCAGTAGGAAGGGCTGCAGTGCACAGTTCCTCCCAGGTCCCTCCCTCAAGGGTTCCTCACTGTAGGTGCCCCGATACGCGAGTCAGCCTGCCAGGATCCCTCCTACTGCCACTGCCTCCCACCTGCCCACGTTTCCAAGTCAGCTTTCCTGCAAAAAGAAATCCTGGTGAAAGGGTCTCTTATTATGGGTCAAGAGTGGGGCGGGGGCAGGGAGGCACCTGGAGCAGAGTGGGTGCCCAGATGTGCCCGAGAGACGTTTCTCTGATAAGGTCCCTGATCATGCCAGAGAGACGAGTTAGGAGGCGGAGGCCGGCTGGCCTGTCTGCCTGCCTGTCTGCGCTGGTGCCGCAGCTTTGCAGAGAACCCAGCTTTGCAGAGAGCCGCCCTGGGCCCCAGCTGACCGCGTGCACAGCCCCCAGCTCCAAAACACTACTGTAACTACCTACTCAATAAAGCCCAGGGGCACATGCTGGTCTGTGGCGCGCTGGTGTCTGGTCCCTACGGTGTGAGGGGGTTGGGAAGGAAAGTGGGTGACGATGAAAATGGTTGTGACAGGGAGATGCAAGGCTTGAAGCCAACACGGAGCCCTGGAAGGAGAGTGCAAAGGGCTGTGGCCCGGTCACCTCCCTCCTCCGCCCTGGCACGTCCTCCCAGCTCAGCAGTCAATTGGCAGTTTTCCCAGTGCCGGGCCTGCACAGCCAGCCTCTTTGGGGGACCTCTGAACCTGCTGGGTCACTTAGGCCTTCCAGGGCTCCCTGAAGAAAGGCCTACCCAGGGGCACGCGCCCACCAACATTAGGGAAGGATGGGCCCAGTTACAGGCGCCTCATGACCACCTCCACCCCCAACCGGAGGCCTGGGAGCCAGCCCGCCCTGCTTTTCTGCCTCCCACCTCGAAGCAGCTCCTGTTACGAGCCCTATTCCCCACCTGCCTCACCTGAAAGGCAGCCAGGGCCCGAGGGACTGGTGAGCCCTCCCAGGGAGAGGTAAGGGCCTCCTCCCTGCGTCTCCACCCAGGAAGCATCACCATAGCAACCCCAGCAGCAAACAATGCTGGCAAGAAGGTCTTCCCTACAAAGCTGCCCCTCCTGCAGGGAAGCCCAGGAAAATGGCCAGCAACCGGCAGAAATCGCCCAGGGGGCAGCGTGACCCGCCCGCATCAGAGAACCTTTCCTGAAGGCGGTGGGCGGGGCCGCATCTCTGCAGCTGCCTTTCTGTACCACACTGGGTGAGGGGCTGTCCCCAGCCCCACCCCCCGCCTGCCCCCTGCCCGCCCTGGGGTGGGCCATGCTTTCTCCCCTCCGGGTCCGTGAACCCTTGTCCTATGACCCTGTGAACACGGAGCTCAGGGCAGAGGAGAGGAAATGTCTGGTTATGACATCCAGACCCACCCCTGCGGTGTGCGTGTAGACATGACTAAGGGGACTGGGCCCAAGCAACAGGTGAGTTTTGGGGATCAGAAAAGTCCTAGCGGCTTCCCTGGTGGCGCAGTGGTTGGGAGTCCGCCTGCCGATGCAGGGGACACGGGTTCGTGCCCCGGTCCGGGAAGATCCCACGTGCCGCGGAGCGGCTGGGCCCGTGAGCCATGGCCGCTGAGCCTGCGCGTCTGGAGCCTGTGCTCCGCAATGGGAGAGGCCACAACAGTGGGAGGCCCGCGTACCACAAAAAAAAAAAAAAAAACAAGAAAGGAAAAGAAAAGTCCTAGTGGGACGCAGAGGCATTTGGAGGAGCCTGGTGTCCTGAGTGGCACAGACTCAGTGCCGGCTCTGCTGCCCTCACTCTGTGCCGTGGGCAAGTTATTTACCCTCACGTGCCTTGCTTCTTGCATCTTTGAGATGCAACAAGAACACTTACTCGCAAGGTGTGAGGGTTAAATGAGATGAGGATAAGTATTTCGCAAAGTGTCAAGTATATATCTGCCACTGTTTATTTCACGGGGGGTGGAGGGGCGCCAGAAAGGAAAGGAACCCACATCTGGATGCTTCCTACACGAGGGGGATGCACCAATGACAGAGCAGCGGGGGACGGGAGGGGCGGGGCAGAAAAGCTCCAGCCCCATTCCCTGGAGAATGGTTTCCCTTCTGCACTCTGCTTGGAAGGGGCGTTTTCCCTCACACTACCTCAGGTCCAGTGTGCCTGGAGAGGAGCGCCAGACCCCAGGCAGGAACGGGGGCCCCAGGATGGGGGGATGGTGAAGGCAGAGTGAGGAAAGAGAAAATGTCAGCTGAGGAAAGAGCCTGGGAAAACACAACCTGATAGATGGACAGAGGACAGTCTATGAGGATGCGTGCAAATCATACCAAGCGGCCACGCGCTCTAGGCAAGAACCGAGAAAACGTCCCGTCCTGTCCCAACCCCCCTGCCCCTGGCCACCCGGTCCCGATGAGAATCTGGGTCTGGAGACCGCGGGCAGCTTGTCCGCTCCAGCCGAGGAGAGGCAGAGGGCTCCCAGGCTCCCTTGTCTCTCCCTAGATGGTCCACGCCCATGAGACCCTCCCGACGCCCCACACGTGGGCTCAACGCGAGTTCGTCCTCCCCAGGGAGTCCTCAGAGCTGCCCGGCCTCACCTGGCAAGCCTACCACCAGCTGGCCCTGAAGCTGCCACCCTGCGTGGAAATGAAGGCCAAGGTGCGTCATCGACTGGCCTGCCCCGGAAGGATGCGGCCCAGCACACCTGGGGCTTCCACACGTGGCTGCATGTGGGACGTCTGCCGGCCACCTTCCCCGCCAGGCCTGACAGGCCCTATGACAGCAACGTCTGGCACTGGTTGACGGATTCCAGGGCCCACCGCCACCCCCGGCAGAGCCCCCGGTGCCCCCTCCGTCCTGGATGGGTCAAAACAGCTTTCTGACCTTCATCTCCTGTGCTCCTCTCTTTCTGGACGCACAGAGGAGGCAGCAGGTGATTCTCAGGACAGTGAAGGAGCTGAGAGAGGTGGGGAAGCTCACGCTGAGGAGTGAGGTCAGGGCACCCCTGCTCGATGCCAACGGCAATGTCCTGCACCCGAAGAACTTCAAGAAGTAAGAGGAGCTCCCTCCTCGGGGAGCCCACCCAACCCACCCGTGCCCAGGGGACCCCTCCCTCTTTCCGATTCCTGTTTCTGACGTCTTACCGTCCCTCCTCTGGTCACCTGAAAACTCAACTCTGTCCAAACGTAGCTGGAGGGACCGGGTAGAGGCCAGGGAATGACAGCCAGGGGCGGGGCTTGATTACTTAACGAAAATGTAGGGGAGACAGCTGTGTATTGATACGTGATGCCTGCCAGGCCCCAGGGATACAGAGAAATGTCATTCAGTCCCTGCCCTCAAGGAGCTTCTGAAAGGCGGCTACCAACACACGTGCATGGAAAGACAGCTCTCAACACCAGCCCACGTGTGCCAAGTACCCAAAGCGTGAGACAGACAACGGGTGTTGTGAGGACGTCAATTATTAATAGAAAGAGCCGAGAGCCCGAGGCAGAAGCTTGGATTAAACTCCAGACTGTGTCACTTTGGCAAATGGCTTAGTTCTTCCAGACTCAGTTCCACGGTTGCTGAAAGATGGGTGGGGAAGGGGGGAGTGGTGAGTGCCATGCCCACCTCACTGCGTGAAGATAAAGTGGGTGAACGGGCACATTAAGTCACCATAGCAAACACAGACGTTATTACAGAAATTCAGAAGGGGGGGGTGTCGTCTGGAGCACCGCCCCAGGAAGGCTTCGTGAGGCGGGCTAGAGGGGTAGAGGCTGGGAGGGGAGGAAGGCTTCGGAAGCGTCGAGAGGAGGGGTGGCTGGTGTGAGCAGAGGCAGGAGTGTGGAGGGACTGTCCCTCCCTGCCCATCGTGGGCATGCACGGGGCATCTCCACTCCGCTGCCCTCTAGGCTCTGGGCATGGGTGGCAGGAAACAGGGAGAGGAATGCAAAGCGTGTCTCAAACTCCAATCCCATTGACAGAAGCCCCAAGGGACTGGAGTGGGAGGCTGCGGAGGTGTTTAATCTTTAAAAGAAAAAGCCAACAGTTGGTGATTTTGAGAGACGATTACTAGGACCTCGACTTCTCTCTGCTGTCTCGCAACGCTGACCACTGACGGCTACTCCGTACTAACTCTGGACACACGGACGTGGGGAAGACTCAGATCGCTGCTCAAACACCTCACAGCCAAATGGTTCTAATCACTTTACTATATTACTTAATCCTCCCACTACTCCCTGAATAGAAACTACTATTATCAACCCCCTTTTACAGATGGGGCATCTGAAACACAGAGAGGTCAAGTATCTTGCCCAAGTTTGCACAGCCAGTAAGAGCAGAGCTGGGATTTGAACCCAGAGAGCACAGCTCCAGGGCTTCATTCTTTTATTCTTTTTTTTTTTTTGCCGTACGCGGGCCTCTCACTGCTGTGACCTCTCCCGTTGCGGAGCACAGGCTCCGGACACGCAGGCTCAGCGGCCATGGCTCACGGGCCCAGCTGCTCCGCGGCATGTGGGATCTTCCCGGACCGGGGCACGAATCCGTGTCCCCTGCATCGGCAGGCGGACTCCCAACCACTGTGCCACCAGGGATCCAGGGCTTCATTCTTAACCACCACGCTCCACCTCCCCTCCTGTCGGACCCAGGAATCAGACAAGTTCACAGCCAACATAATGCTCTATAAAGGTAGCAGGAGAGAAATACAGTAGCATCCACAGAGAGCTCGGCCCAGTGCTCTGTGCACAGGGAATGTGTGTGTATGCTGGCAGAAGCGGCCAGGCCCTGGGAGTCGAACAGAACTAGGCTGGAATCTACCATCGCAAACTTGCGACACAACGTCAACATTCTTAAATTCCTTGAGCTTCACTTTCCCCAGGTGTGTATTGGAGATGTACCTGGTACCTTTCGGGGTATGGCGTCTGGCAGGGAGAAGGGGCTCAATAAATCATCTCTGTGTGAGAAGGGTCCTGGTTTCGCTGGCTTGCTGCTGTAGCCCGCCCCTGGAGCAGGAATAAAGGAGGAGGTGGCATTGGAGCTGCACCTTGAAGGGCATGTGAAGTCCACCAGGTGGCAGCAAGAGAGAGTGAGAGGGGAGGCCCGCCCAGTCTTGTGGCCCCTGCGGAGCAGCTCTGGAGGGGCTTCAGATGAACCCCGTCTAGGAGATGAAACAGCACATTCTGAGCAAGAGGACCACACAAGGCTTCCAGACGCCCATGATCATGGGGAAGCAGGACATTTACCTGCAAACCCTGCCTCCCTCCAGTCCGACAGTATGTTAGAATCACCGGGCCCACTTCAGAAAAATGTTGAGGTTTGAGCCCCACCCGGGAGAGTCTAACTTGCTTGGCCTGGGGGAGAGTCCAGGCACCGGTGTTTCTAAAAAGCTCCCCAGGGTGATTCTAACAGGCAGTCAAACCTGCGAACCTCTGATCAGCAAACGGGAGGATACCTGCTGGGCCAGGGCAAAGCACGTTGAACGATCTGCCAATATTCAACCCTGTTGTATTGAACCAAATACCGCAGGTCTGCAGAAGAGTGAGCCATGAGACCGGTGTCGCAGGGCAGCAGGGCAGAGTGGGAAGGGCTCCTGGACTGCGTTTGTGGAGAAGGTGGAGCTTGGAGGACAACTGGAATCTGGACGACCCCCTTACAGGCTACGTGTCCGAAGGATGGAAGATTGACCCACCAGATAACATGATTTCACCAGCCTAACGCCAAAACGCACACACAGGGTGCAGGCCATTGGGCACAGGTCAGTATCCAGGTGGGGAGAGAGCTAGAAGGGGCCTCCACAGTCTGATGGCTGACAGCTGGCGGAAGGCAGCATCTCCTCCTCTTCTGCCCCCTCCATCATGCCCAGGTCTCTCCTTTGACCTCTGTCCTCTCCACACCCCTTCCCCCCCACAGGTACCGGCACATCTCAGCTGGTGGAAGGTGTGAGCCTGGAGGCCTCCAGCTCATGCCCAACCCACTTCCCAGTGATTTCGCCAGGAGCTGGCCCTGCCCAAACCCGCTGCCTCATTACCGGGAGAAGACGGTCAAGTTGGCCTTGCTGCCCAGGGCGCCTCTGAGTCAGGACCTGGTGAGGAGTCACCAGACCCTGCTAGTGGACCGGGTGGTCTTGCCCCTCCATTATCTCTCCAGGGCCCATCCTGGCAAAACCTTAGCGAGAAGGAGAAAACCTGGACACATCTAGAAGAGTCTCCAGATGGGTGGAGACTGCAGTGGGCATACAGACCCCCAAGCCCTTGTGTTCTCAACCAATGTACCTTCAGCAAGAAGGCTTGGGTGGCTGAAGGGTGCAGGCTTCTGCAGAACCGAGCCCCTGCACCATCCTCCCAACTTCATCTGTACCCTAGGCTCCTGAAGATTCTACTGAAATTCTAATTTGTTCTGTCACCCTCAGAGGACCCCTCGCGGCAGGTAGGAGCACGGGTGTGGTGGGGAGAGCAGAGGGGGATCCAGTTCCTGCAGACTGCCGAGGAGTGGGGAGGGAGAAGGGGTGTGTGTGTGTGGGGGGGGGATCCAGTTCCTGCAGACTGCCGAGGAGTGGGGAGGGAGAAGGGGTGTGTGTGTGTGTGTGCGCGCGTACGTGAGTAGGTGTGGAGGGGGAGAGGTGCTGTAAGACATGTGGCTCTCGTAACCCATTTGGAATAAGACTGGGATTGGTCAGGATACAGAAAGCTTCTCCCTGGACAACTTGACGCCTGGACAAATCTCAGAAGCAAGTCTGCTGGGCTGCAGGTCCCACACAGGGTTTGGGGGAGCAGAGGTCAGGCCAAAGCTGTGCTGGAGGATGGAGAGTCAGGTCTGAGGAAGGCTGACCAGGCTTCGGTGGAGGGACAGGAGCAAAGTGGGGACTCAAGGTAACGGTGGGAGCAGTCACCCCAGAGCATCATCTTGGGCCTGGGCCCGTGCTGCTGACCCCTCGTGCCACAGCTTTTGCACTGGGGGGTAGCGGCAGAGACACGTGGCCTCAAGTGGAGGCAGGTAAAGCGCGTGGGTCCGCAGGGTGCTGGCCGGCTGGGGCAGAGAGTGGAGGGGGAGGGGCAGCGGGGAGTGGCCAGAGAGGGAGAAGCTGCAGGTGGGGCCCACCTCACCTCCCCTGGCCCCTGGCCCACGCCATGTCGGTGACCTTCCCCATCGGGGCTGCTCTTGGCTTCTGCTCACTGCCCTCTTTGCCCACTTTCCTCAAGCTGTCAGCACCTGGGAATCAAACACCACTGGGGTTCCAGCCCTGGCATAACCACTAACCAGCTGTGTGCCCTTTGGGAGGGTCCTTTTTCCCCTCAAGCTCTCAGCTTCCTCCTCTGCACAGCGGGAGCCACTAGGGCGAAAATAAATGGAATAAATAAAAGAAACAAGTGACGCACCTGCAAAGTGCCTGGCACAGCGTTGGCCCTCCGTACCTGCAGCTGTCAATCATTACCTGTAGAATAAAAGTAATAAGTGGGTGGGACACGATTCAGCCTTATGGAGGAGTGAAGCACTGACACACGCAAAAATGTGGAAGAACCTCGAAAACATGAGTGGACGACTCCAGACACAAAAGGGTGCATATCGTACGATTGCATTTCCAGGAAGAGTCCAGAGGAGGCGAATCCCTAGAGACAGAAGGTGAATCGGTGGTGGCCAGGTGCTGGGGAGGGGGATGGGGGCTGAGTGCTTCATGGGTACAGGGTTTTCTCTTGGGGCGGATGAAAATATTTTGGAACTAGAGAGAAGTGCTGCTGCACAACATCATGAGTGAACAAGATGCCACTGGATTGTACAATTTAACATGGTAAATGCTGGGCTTCCCTGGCGGCCCAGCGGTTAAGACGCCATGCTTCCAATGCAGAGGACGCGGGTTCGATCCCTGGTCAGGCAACTAAGATCCCACGTGCCACAGGGCAACTAAGCCCATGGGCCACAACTAGAGAGAAGCCTGTGCACTGCAACAAAGGACCCCACGTTGCCACAACTAAGACCCAATGTAGCCAAACATAAATGAATAAATATTTTTAAAAGGTAAAAAGATGGTAAATGTTATGTGAATTTCATCTCGATTAAAAATAATTATATAGGACTTCCCTGGTGGCGCAGTGGTTGAGAGTCCGCCTGCCAATGCAGGGGACAAGTGTTCGTGTCCCTGTCCGGGAAGATCCCACATGCCGCGGAGCGGCTGGGCCCGTGAGCCATGGCCGCTGAGCCTGCGCGTCCGGAGGCTGTGCTCCGCAACGGGAGAGGCCACAGCAGTGAGAGGCCTGCGTACCGCAAAAAAAAAAAAAAAAAATATATATATATATATATATATATATATGGTATGTATAGAGAATTTCCAAAATTCCTTCTAGTTCCAAATCTACAATTCCACCATGGTCCTTCTCCTGGCCGCCTCTCCCTGTGGTGGGGTGGCCCAAAGCCAAGGGAGGAAGGAGAGTTTCCGGAGCTCTCTAGGGGAGGGTGGGGCTCGGGGAACGGCCGTTCTCCCCGCTCTGGATCAGGAGTGACGGTGGAAAGGAGGAGGTCCCTTGACTCTGATCCTGGCATGTCAGAGCGGGGAAGGCCTCTGGGAAACAAGCGTTTGCATGGTAAACCGAGGCCCAAGGCCGAGGCGATTTGCTCCGGGCCACAAAGCCGGGTTGTCCTTGCCCTCCTGGTACAGCCAGACCTCCAGGGCCTGTGCTGTCATCCTGCTTCTCAGCCTACTTGCCCATCATGCCTGGGTTTCGTCACCTCCAGCAAGAGAAGCCCAGGGCACACTTAGAGGGTTAATCGGAAGTTCTGGGGAGTGAGACGGAGGAGAAAGCCTCCCACTGTCCAGCCCGGAGCCGGGAGGGAGGGCAGAGGGGTGAGCTGTGCTTCCACAGACGCCCGCCTTGCAGACCCAGACCCCCTCCCCCAGGCTGCCGGCCTCGCGAGGGACTTCCACCCCCGCCTCCACCTCGGCTCTGCTCTCTGGGTGGCGGCCTCCTTCCTGCTGGCAGCACTGCCAGGGGTCCCTTGTCCATCACCAGCCAGAGATGCAGAAGCAGGATTCCTGGAATTCCTGAACTCCACCAGGCCATGGAGCTCTGGGGACAACGGCCTCCGTAGATCCTCCTGGGCCTGGGGACTCTTCAAGGCAACCCTCAGCCCAGCCTGCCCGCAGCCATGGGTATCACCCCTCCCCCACGCTCCCCCATCTGCTCAGTATGGAGTCCTCGGAAGCCTCTGCGGGGGTCTGGGGGACCCCTGCAGCCTGGGCCCACCTTCAGGACCTACTCTCTCACTGCAGCTTTCTCAAGCAGATCTGAGAGGGAAGCAGGGCTGGAGCCCGCTTGCCCCATACCTCGCACCCCTCCCCAGGGCACCCCGTGCTCTGCTGAACGACGCCAGCTTCAGGACGCGAATTGGTCCCAGCACAGAGGTTTCAGAGCCGCTTCTGGGTCCTCCCCTCCCCTCCGCAGCCTGCCTCTCCCTCAGCCGGGCTCCAGCAGAGTGGGCAACTGAGACCAGGTCAGGTTGCTGAGCCACTAGGGCCTCAGGAAGGGCTGGGGCCCATAAGGCTGGAAGCTGGGGGGCTGGGGGCCCCTGGGGGAGACGCAGAGCCAGCCAGTCTCCATCTCACCTGCCCAACTGCAAGGCTGTCCCATCTAATTGCCCTGCCTCAGAAAGCCCTGCCACTGGGGACTTCCCTGGTGGTCCAGCAGTTAAGACTCTGTGCTCCCAATGCAGGGGAGCCGGGTCTGATCCCTGGTGGGAGAACTAGATCCCGCGTGCTGCAACTAAAGGCCTGCATGCCGCAACTAAAGACCCGGCACAGCCAAATAAATAGGAAGGAAGGAAGGAAGGAAGGAAGGAAGGAAGGAAGGAAGGAAGGAAGGAAGGAAGGAAAGGAAGGGAGGGAGGAAGGGAGGGAGGGAGGGAGGGAGGGAGGGAGGAAGGAAGGAAGGAAGGAAGGAAGGGAGTCCCGCCGCTGCTCCGCGACGACAAGTCAGAGCACGATTCCCTGCCCAGGCCGCCCAGACCCACCTCTGGCCTCCCCGGGACGCGCTGGCCTTTTGTTTCCACCCCGCGCTGACCCACCTGCTCAAGCCCTTTGCCTTGTTGCGTCTCTTCCACCGCTGAGCTTCTGCTGGTCGTGCTGTCCCCTGAGCCACGTCACTTACTCTTTTCATTACACAGTATACATAATTGCTGTTTCCGGTTTATCGTTATATTTAGTGGTTCCTGTGGCTCTTCACGGAGTTGCCCATCTCATGTTAGTCTCAAGCCAACACACTGTCTGTGGGTCCCAGGGCAGAACCTCCCAAAGGCCCACCTGGAAGACACAGCTGCTGCATCCTGGCATTGTTCAAATCCCAAGGCAGGGTTTGGATGTGTGGCTTCCCCTAGGCCACCATGGTTTCCACTGGACGGTCACTGAGCACTGACATGAGACAGCATGACAGGCTTCCCGGACAACAGTCAGTGGCTTCTTCAGCAGGAGTATCACTAGAGAGCGGTGCCAGGGGTGCCCAGGGCAGGCCCGGAGCTTAGGCCAGGAGGAAACGGAGGTAAATGGAAGCAGGAAAGAAAGTCGCTAAACACAAGGCGGGGGGAGAGAAATGCTGAGGCCAGAGGGAGGGCGAAGCAGGATCCCCGCTGGCACTCGACGTTCAGGATGTCTGGAAGCAGGTGGGCAGCTTGCCAGATTCCCGAGGATCAAGATTTGGGTGCATGGCCCAGGGGTGGGGGCTGGCAAATGAGTCCCATGGGTACCAGGGAAAGGGGAGGAGTAGAAAGGGATCTGGAGTGACCGCCTGTGCTGTCAGCCGGATCCTGGAAAGATCAGGTGGGCGCTCACCAAGCTGGTCTAGTGTCTCAACACCTGAGTCGTTGGTGGTAACAGCGCGTTTCCTCTTGTGTCCTGGAGTCCTGCTGGACAATTCAGCCAACGAACTTTGTGTATAAGAAGAGAGAGAAGGGAGCAAAAACAAGCAAACAAACAAGACCCTGCCCTTATAAAGCCTAAGACCTGGTGGGAAGATGGACAAGTAAACAATTTTAAATAGTGTGAGAAGTAAGGTGAGAGGTGCCTGACCCGGCTGTACTATGAGAGCAGAGGGGAGAGGCAGCTAGGGCAGAGCCTGTGTGTGTGTATGTGTGTGTGCGCGCATGTGCACACGCTCACGCAAGAACACTCCTGTGTACGTGAATGTCAGCTCCCAGATAACAGCAGGCAGGTACCCGGGACTCACTGTGTGCTGGGCAAGGGGTTGCAAGCTCTGCATGAACCAGCCCGCCTAATCCTCCCAACACGATGAGGCCCCACGTGCTCTCCATTTTAAAGACGAGTCAACTAAGGCCCCCAGAGCTCTTAACCAGTTTGCTGTTGGGCTTCTCATTCATACTTCACAGAGATTCTGCAGATGACACGTTATTTCAGTTTTACAGATGAGAAAGTGGATTCCAAACGATTAAGCACTCCACCCAAAGTCACCCAGCTAGTAAGTGAGCTGGGAAACGTGACCAAGCTTGTCCGAATTCAACATCCTGTGCCTCGTCTGCTTTCATCAATAGCGACAAGTGCTCCTCCACCTTTCTGTGTCTTGGTGTTGTGTTTTGTTCTGTTTTTTGGTCACGCCACGCGGCTTAAGGGATCTCCTTTCCCTGACCAGGGATTGAACCCGGGTTACAGCAGTGAAAGCCCGGAATCCTAACCACTAAGCCACCAGAGAACGCCCTGTGCCTTGGTTTTGCCACCCATGAAATAGGAGCAAAGCATCCTAGTCTCAAATGTAAAAAGTGGTCCTAGCCCAGGGCTTCCCTGGTGGCGCAGTGGTTGAGAGTCCGCCTGCCGATGCAGGGGACACGGGTTCGTGCCCCAGTCCGGGAAGATCCCACGTGCCGCGGAGCGGCTGGGCCCGTGAGCCATGGCCGCTGAGCCTGTGCGTCCGGAGCCTGTGCTCCGCAACGGGAGAGGCCACAACAGTGAGAGGCCCGCGTACCACAAGAAAAAAAAAAAAAGTGGTCCTAGCCTGGCAGTCTTTGGAAGATCTACCTCTTTGGGGTGGAGGTAGGGTGAAAAATTTCAAAACTGGCCCTGGCCTTCTAGGACCCTTGCTGGAGAATTGTGGAAAACAGCTTCATTCCTGTCTTAAGCAGATCTGACAAGGCCAGAGGAGAAAGCCTGAAATAGAGCTGGCTGGCCTCACCCTCCGTGGGATCAAGGGTGCTGCTTGTCTAGCTCTGAATAACCCACTCTATGGGGAATATCCTGGGAATTTCCTTATGTGGTAGGGCTGGATGATTTCACTACATCAGATGAACTCTCCTCTCCGTCCCTAATATCAGTGACGAGAAATGGCACAATTTCACTTTCTTCTTAAAAAGAAAATGTAAAAGATATTTAAAGGCATGGAAGGTTATTACAAGGAAAGTGGGAACCAGTTCATCTCCATCTGTACTGAGGTTTGGACAAGAGGGCAGGGATTTTGAATACAGCGACAGGGGTTTAGATTAGACATAAAGAAGAACTTCCTGATGAGGTGGAGGGATGCTGGAATAGCTTATGCCAGGTTCCAGGGAGCAAGCTGTGAATCTATTTAGACCAGTGCTGTCCAAGAGAAATATAATGGAGCCATGCATGCAAGTTTAAATTTTTTAGTTGCCATATTAAGAAAGTAAAATTAAACAGGTGATGTTAATTTTTATAACACATTTTCCCAAAAAAAAAGAAAAAGGGACTTCCCTGGTGGTCCAGTGGTTAAGAAAGACTCTGCGCCACCCATGCGGGGGGCACGGGTTCGATCCCTGGCCAGGGAGCTAAGATCCTGCATGTCACTGCCACACGGCATGGCCAAAACAAAAAACAAAAACAAAACAAGCAAAGAACCAAACAAAACAAAAAGCACGTTTTACTGAACCCAACAGATCCGAAATATTATCAATATAAATAACGTAATCAACATAAAAATAATGAATGAGATATTTCACGTTGCTTTTGGTATTGTTTTCAAAATCCAGTCCGTATTTTACACCTATAGGACATCTCAGTTCAGACCGGCCACATTGCCACTGCTCAATGACCATGTGTGGCCAGTAGCCATGGCATCAGTCAGCACGTCAGGAATCACTGATGACTGACACCCCATGGCAGATATGAGATGTAGTCTGGTTTTACCTCAAGGCAGAAGGTTCTCCAGAAGACCTGAGGGCCTATGAGGGTGAAGGCCAAGATAGCGGTATCTCCTGGAGCCCTCTCAGCCTTCCTCGTTGCTGGAAACACAAAGACCCATCGCCCTCTGCCAGTTCCGAGAACCCACTAGGCAGGGCTCTGGGTTCCCTTTCAGTAGAGGAGCCCCTGACCCCCTGTCAGATGCAGGCTTTGGTGACTTGGTAACGCCAGTGAGTTAACGCTGTCCGGGAGAGCAAGGAAAAGGGTTCCGTCCTGGGTGGGTGAGTAGCTCTGCTCTTTCCACGTCTTGCTGGTGTGAATGACTAGTCATGGGGTGCGGGGGAGCCGGGCCGGACAGGGGGGATGGAGATCTACCCCGTCTGGGGTACAGTGTGGGAACGTCAGCCCAGGCCCAGGCTAGCCCATCTTGCCCCCGTCCGCGGCATCTCCTCCAGGTACCAGCATGGCCCTCCACCTCACCTTGTTCTCATCCTGCACGATGTCATCTGTCCCCTCCCCCGGCACTGCTCTCCCCTGCTCTGTCCCCCGGCACTCAGCACTACCCAACATCATAAATGGTCTAGAGTCTGCCTTTCTGTTTTGGATGTGAACTCCATGGGGGCAGGGGCTCCGTCCGACTCCCCACTGTACCCCCAGGGCCTCGCTCAGTGCCTGACACACACAGTAGGGGCTCCAAAAATATTTTTTGACTGAGTGAAAGGAAAACTTGTTATAATTCAGAGGAGGACCAAAGCAGCGAGGGAGCCGTATCCCACACTTCCATTTTTTTCTCACAAAATTTCTCACTTTGGATCCATTCTCTTCAACATGGACGTGAACCGCAAGATGAAATAAATGAGAAAAGTTACAGATATTTCCCAAGCGTCTCGGAAAGGAAAACCTCCAGTCCTTCTCGTCCTAAGAATGCAGATGGTTTAATCTTCCTGAATACTGTCCTGGGGAGTTTTCTCCCTGCGTTTCACGATCAGAGCTCAGTGTAGTTATTCCTTGTGAACGAATCGGTTTGTTGAACTACACAACGGTTAGGTTAGAAAACGATGAGGGGAAGGAAGAGAGGTGAGTTATTGGCAAAGACACAGACAGTCCAGCCGAGGATGTAAATGGGCCACAAAACATTCCCAGGCATTCTGACAAAGAAGAGGTCAGAGCTCTGTATTGCCAGAACGTTCCCCTCGCAAGAGCTCCCTGCAACCTGGGGGAAAGCACAGATTAACAAAGGAAGCAGCCAAGGAACACAAAAAGCAAGAGTCTCCTTACCCCTGAGCGTGTGGGATGATGAGACAGCAAGCGAGACAATATTAGTCTGAGTCACAGACACGGGGACCAGCTGGGCCTCTTCTGCAGCTGCGTTCCAGAGGATGGCATTTCCTGAGCACGGCTGGTTCCCAGGCCTTCTCAAACCCACTGGAAAAGAGGTGATGCTGTCCCCAAGCTCACCCCATCCAAACCGCAAACACCCAGGTCTCCCTTCTACACCGCAGGAGCACCTGCTCTCCCCTTGGGTGCAGTCCACGTGCTGGGACACCCATCCAGGTGGTCAGCCCGGCCCGAGGCAACGTGGCTAAGGGCCCAAGAGTTGCCTCATTCTTGTTCACCGACAGCGGCACTCCTCCAGAGAGTGCATTAATAAAGGACTCTTGAAGATCTTGAAGACTTTTCAAACCCAAGGAATGGCTGGCTGAGAATAAGGTTGGAGGAGATGCCTTTGGGCATGGGGCCTGCCCGGCATCCTGGTACGCAGGGCACTGGCTGATCGGTCCACGCACGTGGTTAATCCTACTGAAACAACCAGGGAACCCAGTACATGGCAGTGGGTCCTCTTCGACCTCTATCCCAGGCAAATATGCAGGTAATAGGTGTCAAGGCACAGGGGTGGAAGGCAGCTGGAATATTCCACTGAAACTGACTCTAAAGGAAGCCAGGACCAGGGGGTGCTGAGCTCGGTCAGTGGAATCACACTAGTGTTTGGTTTTCAGTCCACGTTTACCTTCTACATCGTGCTCTCGCTTCGGCATAACGGAGACCGAGCAGGACTCGGGAGACAGAACCGGAGGCTTTGATTCCTAGCTCTGCCACCCGACACCTGAATCTGGGGCGAGTTTTCTAAGTCTTGGGGTATTCGCTTCCTGGGGCCGCTGTAAGAAACCACCGCAACCTTGGCTGCTTAAACAAGACAGATGTGTTGTCTCACAGCTCCGGAAGCTGGAAGCCCAAGATCACGGTGAGGGCCGTGAGGGCAGGATCTGTTCCAGGCCTCTCTCCCGGCTGCTGGTGGCTTGCTGGTGACCTCTGACCTTCCTCGTCTTGAGAGGCACGGCCCCATCTTCAGCTTTCATGCTCACATGCTACTCTTCCTGCGTGCATCTCTCTCTGGGTCCAGATTTCCCCTTTTAATAGGGACACAGTCGTGCTGGAGTAGGGCTACCCTGATGACCTCATCTTAACTTGATTATCTCTGTAAAGACCCCATGTCCAGATAAGGTCACATTCTGAGGTCCTGGTGGTTGGGACGTTAACATATGAATTTGGGGGGACCACAACTGAACCCCTACCACTTAGCTAGTTTCCTCTTCTGTAAATAGGGATCATAATACAGTTGCAGTGGTTGTAAAATGCCTCAAGAAGGCATGGGGTCCGCAGGAGGCCAGTGGATGTCTGCCTTGTCTGACTGAATGTGCAGGGGCCTCCGAGCCTCCTGGATCAGACCACGCCCCGGGGAGCAGGGCTCAGGTCAGGACTCACCCTGTGAGTGTCCAACACATGTCAGCAGAACCGTGGCCAGTGCTCGCTGATGATGGTGAAGACGAAAGGCTGGAGTGGAAAATCTGATGGCAGACATGCCAGGGCTATGAAAATCTGATACCGAGTGTTGGCGAGGACATGGGGCTGAGGACCCCTGGACGCTGCTGCTGGAGTGCACATTAGTACAAACACTTCACAGGGCAAGTTGTGTTGAAAGGAAGAAGGTGCATACCCGATGCCCCAGCAATCCCACTCCTAGGTATACACTCTCGAGGAATGCTTACACGTGCGCCCCAGGAGATGGGTGCCAAAATGTTCACAGCAGCATTGTCTGTAAGAACAAAGCATGAAAAAGAACCCAAATTTCCTAACTGTGTTGTATTCACTGGAGAAATACTATATTGCATCAAAGTGAACTAACTCGAGCTATGCGTAGCTCACGGGTGAATCTCACTAACAAAATATTGAGCAAAAAAGAGCAAATTGCAGGAGAACCTCTACAATGGGGCATGCAAGACGAAACGACACACTGCATAGAATACACACATATGTATGTGCATAAAGAGAGGTATGAGGGAATTCTCTGGCGGTCCAGTGGTTAGGACTCTGAACTCTCACTGCTGAGGGCGCGGGGTCCATCCCTGGCTGGGGAACTGAAATCCCACAAGCCAAGCGGTGAGGCCAAAAAGAAAAAAAAAAAAAAAGAAAAAGATGTGAGAAATACCAGATTCAGGAGGGGATGTTAGCTGGGGAGGAGGGGTCCACAAGGAGCTTCAGTTATATTTGTAGCAGTTTTTTTTTTCTTTTCTAATGAAAAGAGAAAAAAAAGTTATAACTTTCTGCATGCTTGAATTATAACTTTTTAAAAAGGAGCCAGGACTCAATGAGCCTTACGTAAAGGAGAGGAGGAAGCTGGGGCCCTAACTGCGGGGAGATTCAGAGCTGTTCTTAGCCAGCCCTGGAAGCCAGAACCCAGCGTAAAGAAGCAAAGGATGCTGAAAGGTTGAGGCCCAGGAAGGGAGGAGGCTCCTGCTGAGAGGGAGGAGAGGAGCGGGGACACTGTGATGCTGCCCCTCTCTGTTCTGAACCTAGTGTTGGCCTGTGTCCCAGCCCCGGGGCTGCGGAGAACCCCAGGTGGAGAGCACGGCGGGGCAGCCCAGGAGACACGCGCACAGAGATATGCGCCCTGCATCCCACACACGCCCCGAGCACGCGGGCTGCCACCGCCGCACACTGACACACACTCCCTCTCTAACAACCTGGCACGGACACCTTGACAGTTTACAGCACAGATACACCCACCCTCTCAGCCACACACACACACACACACACACACACACACACACGCACTCCGCGGCCGCCCACTCCGGCCAGGACCCAGGGGCTGGCGAGGCTGCAGAGCCTACCAGCTGCAGCCCTGCCAGCGCCCCCTCTCCTCCAGGGCTGGGTTTTTCCAGCCGGAGCCCCGCTCCCTCTACTGCAAGCTCTGGAAATTGGTGTCTGACGTCGCCGCTCCTGCACGTTATTTATTTACTTCCTCTTTTCTTCCCTCCGCTGAGGCCCTCCGGTTGGGAGAGCTGCAGGCAGAAAGCTGCCGGGTGGAGGAAGCAGAGAGGACGGTGGGCAAGACCGCTCAGGAGCCCCCGGCCTGCCCGCGGGGGTCATGAGCGTCCGGCCGGACGCCCCGAGGGAGGAGGGAGATGCCGGGGACAGGGGACAGGAGGCAGAGCTGCGGGGCCGAGCCAGCAGCCGGCAGCGCCAGCGCAGACAGGCCACCCGGTTCCTGCACAAGGACTCGGCCGACCTGCTCCCCCTGGACGGCCTCAAGAGGCTCGGCACCTCCAAAGACTGGGTGAGGCTGCCCTCCCCCCTCCCCACCCCCGGGGGGCCGGGGTCCCTTCTCTCCTCTGCCGGAGGGTGCAGACCCCAGCCTCCAGCTGCCCCTCCCTGCCCGCGGGGAGGGGAGAGGCAGCCCTGACCTGTGGGTTCACCTTGACCGTTCCCGGCTCTTCACTGGCGTGTTCCCACGGCTTGGTGGCTCTGGGGGACCCTATCTATTGCTCAGCTTCCCCAAAGAGCCCCAGGCTTGTCTTAGGGGGGCAGAGAGGAGCACTTGTTAGAGCAGAGGTTTGTGGGGCCCGGGAGCCCCTGGAGCAGTCGTTTGCCGCTGGGCCCGGCGGGTTCAAGGTCGCGATTCCCTCCTCTGCCTACGCCACAGGTCCCCTCACACTGGGACTGGACCTTCGGTGCCCCCCGCCCCACCCTCGCCAGAACACCAGGGCTTCCCGCGGCTTTTGCCTGGGCGTCGGGCTCCTGAGGGCCCCCTTGCTCCCTGCAGGTGCAGTGGCCCTTCCAGCCTCCTTTCCTTCCACCCCCCTGCAGCAGCGTGGCCTCCCAAGGGAACGGGGTCAGGGAGCGACACCGAGGGGTGGGTGAGTCAGGGGACAGCTGCATATACTCACTCCCCTCTGACAGAGGGAGGGGCCGAGAGAGTGGCCTTCCTCGGAGCCGGGATGCTTGGGTTCAGATCCTGGTTCTGGCACTTAGCAACTCAGCCAAGTCTCTTTATGTCTCTGAGCCTCAGTTTCTTCATATGTTACATGAGGATCAAATTAACAGGATGTACCTCACAGGGATGTAAGAGTTACATGAGCTAATACCTGTGAAGGACTTAGCAGAGTGCCTGGGTAATTGGGAGCTCTGCCTAAAGGCTGTTGTCCCTCCAGCTACTCTTACTGTTCCATTTAGCCTGAGAGAGAAAGTAAGACCCACAAGGTCCGGAGAAGATGCCATGGCTCCGGCCTCCGGCTCACAGAGGACGAGAGGGCTTCTGTAGAAAGGCTGCGGTACTCTGTCCTCTCTCATCTCTTGGGCAGGGAGTCTGAGAGGAGAGACTCCTGCAACCTGAGGTGTATGGGGCCATTTCCAGGCTACTCTGGCAGCCCCTTCTCCCCGGAAACCTGGAGCCAGATGCAGCCCCTCACTGCATTTCCTGAAAGAGCCCTACCTTTCCACATTCCTCCCAGCCAAATGTTTACCCTCCAGGAGCCCGGCCCAGCAGCGCCACAAGGGGAAAGGCGACCAGACTGAGACTTCAATTCAGAGAACCTCCTTGCAAAGAGCCAGCAGAGCTGAGACACAGAGGGAGCAGGGAAGCAGGCTCTTTGGCTCTCAGTGGCTAGGAAATCACAGCCTCTGCCCTCTGCGGCCCATCCCTCATCTGTTCGGCCCTGGCGAAGAGGCTCTATTGACACTGCCGCCCCAGCGTGGCAGGTCCAGCCTTCTGCCCTCAGGACCTCCCGGACCGACACGGAGCAGTTACCTTGCATGGCTTTGGGAGTGAAGACACAGCATTTGGGGGCCTGAGCCTGCATCCCTCGTGGGACAGGTGGGAGGAGAGCTGGAAGCCACAGAGCTGCCCTTCCCAGCCGCTCCCAGAGCTCGCTGCTGCCCTTTTCCCAGAGCTAGGTCTCCTGCTGGCAGCCTGTTGGCGGGAGCAGCCTCAAGGGCCTCATTAAGCGAAGGGTAGGAAAACAATCCCAGGCTCCCAAGGAGAGAGGGCAGGTGGGGAAGCAAGTGTGGAGCCCGGAGGGACACAGTCATTTCCCGGTGAGCATTTAGGGAATGCCTACTGTATGCTGAGCTGAGCCCTGTGATGCAAAGAGGAATGAGATACAGACCTGACCTCAAGGGCAGATAACAGCTTTGAGACGCGTGACAAAGGGGGCCATGGGACAGGACGCTGCCCCTGCCTGGTGTGTGGAGGGAAGAGTGGGAAGAAGTCAGGCAGGGCTTCTTGGAGGAGGTGGACCCTGCGTGAATTACAGCATGCCCTTGGAACCCCAGACATAAAATAAAAGCCTCTGTCCAAATAAAGAGTAGTTCCTGAGCCAGTGGCCCAGTCTGGCCTAGAGAAGGGTGAGCAGAGGAGTTTCAGAAGGAGGGGCGTGCAGGAGCAGAGGCATGGAGGTTACGGGCAGCCTGGTCCAGGTGGCCAGAGGGGGCGCTGGGGCCGATGAGCACAGCGGGGTGGGGGGTGGGGGGAGATGAGGCAGTGGCCGGGTCACCTGGGCTGTCACCGCCACGTAAGCACGGCGGGGAGGGGAGGGCTCTGATGGATTTTAGGCAGGGGAGTGACAGGCTTAGTTTGACATGTCGCTTTGTGCTTCTCAAACCTTACTGTGCACACAGGTCATCTGGGCATCTTGTTAAAACAAGGCTCCAGTTCAGTAGGTCCCGATTCTGCACTTCTAGGAGCTTTCTAGTGGTGGTAAAGCTGCTGATCTGAGGACGGCACTTGGAGTAGCAAGAGTTTCAGAGACTCCCAGGCTTTGAGCAGGTGGATTTGAGAGACACGTCCTTACGGACTTAGGGAGGCGTCCCAGGGACTCAGGAGAGCCGTGCTGAGGTGTGAACGAAGCAGTAACAGAAAGAGAGGTGGACCGTGAATACAGGAGGCGAAGCTGGCAGAATCTAGACGTGACTGGACGTGGCGGGGTGGCTTCAGGTGAAGGACAGTGAGGATGACGCCCAGCTTCCTAGGCTGTTTGTTTGGCCACGCCTCACAGCTTGCAGGATCTTAGACCACTGACCAGGGATGGGACCTGGGCCCCGGCAGTGAGAGCACCAAGTCTTAGCCACTGGACCACCAGCGAACTCCCCCAGCTTCCTAGTTTAGATTTGGACTTTTTTCTTTTTTGTTTGTTCTTGCTACTTTGACTTCTTTTCATCACACCATCAACTCTGGGATCTGCGTCCCACAGAAGGATGAGGTCAGAGGAAGAAAAAAAGAAAAAGTGTCCCCAAGAATATGTGTTGTAGACTTGAGACAGAATTCCCCCCCAGCATCACGCGAGTGCCTGAAATGTCCCGTCCGTCTAACCGAGGAGAGACCCTTCCCCCCTCCTCATCTCTCCATTACTGAGCAATACACTGGGGTCCTGGAGAACGGCATGATTTGATACTGGGACTAGCTCTGCTCTAATGATCTGACTGCTGGGATCCTTGGGGAAGCTCTCACCCCTTCTCACTCCCAGGAGACTCAGGAGCGGGGTGGGGCTGGGGAGAACGGCCTGGGATTTGTAAAGTGAGGGAACTGAGCATCTGCACGTTTTGTGATGGAAGCAGCAACCGCACAACGTGATCCAGAGGCGTCTGGTGGAGGGGAACCCGAGCCGGCCTCAGGGGGAGCACCCCTTGGTGCAGGCCGCGATCCACGGCCAGGAGACCAGGAGGAAGACCAGCAAGACAGAGAGGCCAGCTCTTCTGGTCAACTGCAAGGTGAGACCCCCCTCCCGGGCCTGCTCCCCTCACCCACTCTCCCTTCTGCCCCAGTGGTGAGGGAGGGATGGGGGAGCCCTCTTCCCAGGCTGGGCCATAGACTGGGATCCTCCATGTCCTTTGCTTCCCGCCCCTCGCCGCCCCGTCTTTCCGAGGTGTACACGACTCCCTTTCCTTGAGCAAAGTATCACCTTTAAATGTGAGTGTGCTCCACACACACACGGTGCGCACGTGTGGGTAACGCAGCTCTCCCGCGAAAGCGCACGTGCTCCGGATCACAGCCTTGTCATCCCCAGAGCCAACGCCGAGCCGTTCCTTCCCTTCCGCCCATCCTTGCTCCATGCTTCCTCTGCCTGTCATCCTAGGTCCACGTTCTCCGATCCTTCCAGCCTCAGCTGTCACTGCCTCCGGGAAAGCCCCCCTGACTTTCCCGATGGAAGAGCCTTTCCTCCGGCTCAACATCTAAGGCTCTAGACTCACAACCCACAGCCTTAACACTCTCCGTGCACTGGTGCCCCTCCACTCTCCTGTATCCTGGGGCGCAGCCTCCCCTGCTGCCCCTTCCACGTGCCCACGCACAGCAGACCTCAGCAAACCGTGTGGAAGGAGAAAACAATATGTTTTGCGGTATCCAAGTGCAAACCCAAACGTCTGTTTTTATCTAAAAGGAAGCGACCTTGTCTTCCTTCGCCTGCAGTGGCGAATCTGATCCCCACATCTAATTTCCTAACCAGGTATCCCTCCTCATCCCCACCCCCGATTCCTCTAACGGGAGGCCCTCGGCACCACTGTCAACAAGCACAGGCACAGACCTACACTTCGGGGCGAATCCTCCCCAAAGTACACTCTCACCGCCTGCGGCTTGACTTCCTTTCTTGATTCCGTATCTGACCCATTTCTGCTCAACTGTATGAGTCCCATAAAAAACACCCTTAACTCACTTTTTGTGGGCCGGAGGCCGCACTCAGCGGCTTGTGGGATGTCAGTTCCCCGACCAGGGATTGAACCCGTGCCCTTGGCAGTGAAAGCATGGAGTCCTAACCACTGGACCGCCAGGGAATTCCCAGCCCTTCGCTCATTTCTGAAAGGGACCCATCAGGGGCTGGGAAAGGTGACAGAACCAGTCTCAACCCTTTCTCCCCCCTACCCCCTGGGGACTCACGGAGTCCCCTCCCCTCCCCCTTTTCTCAGTGCCAGGACCAGGTTCTTCAGGTGGCCGTGGACACGGGCACCCACTACAATCAGATCTCCGCTGGATGCCTCAGCCGCCTGGGGTAAGACGGGGGCCCAAAAGAATGGGTAGGGAGGGGGCTTCTTCTTGGGGTGATGAAAATATTCTGAAATTAGTGATGGTTGCAGAACTCTGTTGTCTACTTTATTTTTATTTATTTATTTTTGGCTGCGTTGGGTCTTCGTTGCTGCGTGTGGGCTGTTTCTATTTGCGGGGGCTACTCTTCGTTGTGGTGCGCGGGCTTCTCATTGCGGTGGCTTCTCTTGTTGCAGAGCACGGGCTGTAGGCGTGCGGGCTTCAGTAGTTGTGGCACGTGGGCTCAGTAGCTGTGGCTTGTGGGCTCTAGAGCGCAGGCTCAGTAGTTGTGGCGCACGGGCTTAGTTGCTCCGCGGCGTGTGGGATCTTCCCAGTCCAGGGCTCAAACCCATGTCCCCTGCATTGGCAGGCGGATTCTTAACCACTGCGCCACCAGGGAAGTCCCTCTGTTGTCTACTTTAAAAGGGTGACTTTTGGGAGTTCCCTGCTGGTCTAGTGGTTAGGATTCAGAGCGTTCACTGCCGTGTCCTAGGTTCAATCCCTGGTCCAGGAACTGAGATCCCACAGGCCACGTGGCACAGACAAAAAAGAAGAAAAAGGGTGTCTTTCACAGTATATGAACTGTATGTCAATAAAGCTGTTACTTTTTAAAAAAAAATTATTTTAATTTATTTATTTTTGGCTGTGTTGGGTCTTTGTTGCTGCGCACAGGCTTTCTCTAGTTGCGGCAAGGGCTACTCTTCATTGCAGTGTGCGGGCTTCTCATTGCGGTGGCTTCTTTTGTTGCAGAACACAGGCTCTAGGCACGTGGGCTTCAGTAGTTGTGGCTCGTGGGCTCTAGAGCGCAGGCTCAGTAGCTGTTGCACACGGGCTTAGTTGCTCCACGGCATGTGGGATCCTCCCAGACCAGGGCTTGAACCCGTGTCCCCTGCATTGGCACGTGGATTCTTAATCACTGCACCACCAGGGAAGTCCCAAGCTGTTACTTCTTTGAAAAGAGGTGACAGGGGCTCTGGCAGAGAAAACAGGATTTAGACCCCACGTGGGTCCAGGGTTGGCTGAGAACCCAAAGCGTGGCGGGGAGGGACACTAGCGGACTAGCGGCATGGGGGGCTGTGGTGGCCATAAGCCTTGCTTCCCAACCACAGGTTAGGGAAGAGGGTCCTAAAAGCCCCATCTGGGGACCTGGCGCCTGGGTCCCCAGCCCAGGTGGAGCAGCTGGAACTACAGCTGGGCCAGGCAACTGTGGCGTGCTCGGCCCAGGTGGTAGGTAAGTCCCCTCTCCGTCAGCATCCCCGCGTCTCTGCTCTTGCAGCTCTCCCTCCTGGGCGGGGCGAAGGCAGAGCCTGTCAGCTCCTGCCAGCACAGACAAGGTACCCCCAAAGATGCTCTGATTATCCCCAAGGTTCTCTGGCCTCGGGTGGTGGGGGGAGCAGAGAAGGGGCGAGTGCTGACAGGAGGACAGCAGCATTCTCAAACGGTTCCCGCAGATGTGGAGAGTCCTGAACTCTGCCTTGGCCTGCAGACTCTGCTCTCTCTCAAGGTAAGGAGGATGCTCGTGCTGACACCCACACCCAGGGCCTGACCCCGAGCGCTGGGAAAAAGAAGTAGGGGGCACGGGTGTGGAAGCATGGGCCAGGCTCCGATGAGACGGACTTGGAGATGTGGAATTTCACCCTCGATGCTTAGAGGTTCCTTATTTGTGAAAAATATGGAGAACTGGGTCCCTCCATGATAGCGGTCCAGGTGAATGGAAACAGGGAGGAGAAAAGAGCAGGGTGCTGTGGGAAGGCGGAGGGGAACAAAGCAGCGCGGCTGGGAGAGGGGTTACCTGCCCAGGTGAGCTCACCGTCCCCCAACCCCACAGTGCTGCATTGACCTGGAGCATCGCGTGCTGCGGCTGAAAGCCCCCCTCCCTGAGCTGCCCTTCCTGCCTTTGCACCAAGAGCCGGACCAGTGACCGCTGCCCCAGATGGTCCCCAGGGGAAAGCTCCTTGCCTGAAGGGAAGAGCCATGGGGGGATGGGGCATGACTAGAGCCAGGTAGCTGGGACAGCTGGGGCTGTCCCTCTTGTCACCACCTTGGCCCCTTTCCCGTTTCCCAGTCGGCCACACTCCTCTGCTTCTCAGCACCTGCCCCATCCCCCAGGAGGAATGTTCCCTGGAGAGGGCCCGCGATCTCAGGGTGCTGGTTTCCCCGTCCTCTCTCATCCCCGCTGTCCCAAGAAGAGCAGAGCTAAGTCAGGACTGCAGAAAAGGACATCAGCAGAGCGGGGTCCTGGCTGGGCCCCTGGCACAGCATGGGGTGGCCCGAGTCCAAGGCTACAGCCTGCTGCTGGCCCCTGCCTGCCCCGTCCACCCCGCACACCGTCGAGGCCTTGACTCCGCGTGGCTCGCCTCACAACTAGCCTGCCCCCCTCCCCGGCCCGGGCCCCTGGCCCTGCTGTGTCCACTTCTCTGATCTGCGCATAGCTGAGCGGGAGAGAAATGGTCACCACAACAGTAGAGAAATGCCTAGCCCATGAGGGCCGGGGGTTCCTTCATCGGCTGCCTCTTCTGGGGCTGCAAACGTCTGAAGCCAATTATTAGTCGATGCCCTGCGCAAACCTTGGGTAAACCTCTACTATTTACTCCAGATACGTACCCTCCACCTGCTTCCTCACCCACTGGGCATGTGTGGACAGCCCTGTGGGGAACTGCCCCCCAAGGCAGACAGGAATGGTGACGTTGCCAGGACCCAGACTTAACCTGACCAATATTCCTTCTTATTTCTAGAACTATCCACTTCATTAGACCTTCTTCCCACCCCTCATCTCTGGCCTCCTGAGCTTGAGCTGGTTTTTTCTGGCATCAGTGGCTACCCAACCCCCCCACCCCGGCCCTGAGTCCAGCAAAGACACAAGGCGGCTTTGCTACCTTCCCTGTGAAGAGCCCAAACCTCAAAGGGCCAGGCCCCCGGGTGCCTCTCTGGCTGGTTTGAGTCTCTCATATGTTGGATTACGGGAGAGGAAGACAGTGGTGTAACTAACCCGACCAGGGGACTAGGACACTCAGCTCGGAGTCAAAACCCTGACCCTGGAGTAGATTAGATCTGAGCAGAACCAGGATCTGCCGTGAGCCCTGGCCATACCTTTCTCAGCTGAGTCCTCTGCACCCAGAGGAGAGGAGAGGGGCTCACTGGCACAGGTGTGAGAGTGCGCTGGCCCCTCTGGCCCTGCTCCTCGACCCCTGCTCTCCCGGGCCTCTCCCTGTCCCCCTCCCTTCCGCCTCCTTTGCTTCTGCAATTGCAGACCCAGGCCCAAGGAGGCCCTCAGCTCAGTGGCTTCCCCATTTGAATAAACACCTGTTTGTCCTAGCTAGTGTCCTTCTCTGCTTCTCAGACACTGATCACTCTGCCCTTGTTCCCTTACAGAAGGAAATGTGAAGGGGGACATTCCCTCGGGCTGACCCCTCTGGCTGGGGTCACTATAACTGACAGCAGTGGCTTTCCAACTCCTCTGAATACAACTCAGCAGGAAGTGTATTCTACGTTGCACTCACTACACACACGTGCACGGACACACACAAGTACAACAAAACAATCCTTCCCTACACGTGAGCAACATACTCCCATATTTTTGGTCCTACTTAGTCTACTCTATCTCATTTATTTAAAAAAATTGCCGACCACAACCCAACAAAGGATCGCAACCTACAAGTCGAAGACCACTGATTCAGAGCACAGGAAGCAAGAGAAGAAGGGATATACGTGGCCCAGGGTATCGTTCTGATCGTGGCCTGCCTGGACTGCAAACCCGCATCAGACTTTAAAATCATGAGGGTGAACAACCAATACACTGACAACCATCCTGTTTCTCACTTCCAGTGCAGTGTCCAGTTTATTAGGTGAGATATCCCTCACTTTACTATAAAGCAGGCTTCGCGTTAGGTGACCTTGCCCAGCTAGAGGCTGATGTAAGTGTTCTGAGCACGTTTGTCACAGGGTAGGCTAAGCTGTGGCGTTCGGTAGGTGAGGTGTGGGAAATGCATTTTCAGTTTACAATATTTTCAACTTACGATGGATTTATGAGAGTGAAACCCATCGTAAGTCAAAGATCTGTGGTTCGCCATTCGTGTAACAATCACTGACGTCAGTGACCTGGAGCCGTGCCACAAAAGATGGAACTTGGGGGTGGGGCCTCACTGCCATCGCGCCACTGGCCCCAAAGTCTGGCTGGGGAGCAGTAAGAGATCTGTAGTCCCTCCTCACAAACAAGTCTGTTTCCCACACAACAAGAGTGGGGAGCTCTGGGGAGGGGGCAGTGCCTACCGGTGTGATGGGCCAGGCACACGAGGAAAGGGGCAGAGGAGCAACTCGTCTCCTCCTTCACCAGAAAGACCATGAGGTCTACAGTTCCCAGTCCCCCGAGGGTTGCCGCCATCCCTCCTCTATAATGTGCGCTCCCTGTCCTGCAAACACCGTGGACAGCTTGCGGGGTGGGGAGGTTCAGAAGGGTCCCGTTTAGCCAAGATGGTGGTCCAGCTAGGAGGCATCGCGGAGGCCTGGGGGGGCACGCTGTGGCGGCCCATCGGGATGGTAGAGGGTTTGGTGAAGCAGGGCCCGGGCGGCGGGGAGGTCGTCAGGGTCTGCGGGCAAGAGGGGCTGGTGGGTCTGCTGGGACCTGGCCTCCCGCAGCAGCCCCGCCCCCAGGACTCCCCCACCCCAGCTCCCGCAGCAGCCCCGCCCCCAGGACTCACCCACCCCCAGCTCCCGCAGCAGGCCGCAGAACTCCGGCTCAGCCTCTAGCACTTTGAGCAGGTTGGTGGACTCCATCCGCTCCAGCTGCACCTCCCAGTACACGTAGATCTTCTGATTGAAGGTGACGTACACGAGGCAGGGGCTGTTGCAGCCCCCTTTGCAGGCGTAGAGGCCTGGGGGAGGGGTGGCGGGGGTAGGAGAAAAAGGTCGGGGAGGTTTATGCCCGGCGCGGGCGGCATTCGTGTCAGCAGTTTCTATCCACCCGTGGACGCCAAGCAGAAAACTAAAGGCCCTCTTTCTATTTCTTCCTTGCTGGGAACTCAGTAAAGCAGGTAAAACGTAAAATATCTGGCCCATTCCAGATACGGAGAACCACAGTAACAAAGCCCAGGCAGGACAGTGTCCTAGGAGGTGACACGTGCTGGTTTCCCATCTCAGTGACAGCCCCAGGGTAACGCGGGGCGGCTTCTCCTGGGTGGTGATCCCTCTTCCCAGGTCACTGCAATGTGGCACCAGCGCGTCGTTCAAGTGTTACCATTTCAGTGACCAGAGACACCCCCAACGGAGTTAACGCTGCTTCCCAAGGTCCCCGATTTGGAACTAAGAGAATGGAACTTGGAGAACAGTCTTCAGAGTCCTGACATGTTCAGATGGGGAGGAACTTTCCCATATCTCCACACAGCAGGCAGACAAGAACTCATCCGACTCTTTCTTTTTCTGAACAACCCGCCCCCCATATCTGATCCTTTAAAATATCCAAAGATAGACACCTCACTGTCTTTCATCTCCTCTTAGTTAAAACCATAAAGATGGCAATCTGGTGTCCACTCACACCCTCTAACCGAAGAGCTGAAGAACTCGTTTGTTTACGAAGACTTGTGTCAGGGGCCGCAGTGAGAGTGGAAGCAAGGGGGACAGGTGTGCTTAGCAAGGGGCGCAGGGCAGGGTCCCACCTGCACAGAAGGCGCGGACGTTCTCGTCCACCTGGAAGCGCACGACGGTGCGGTTGTGATCAATGATGTACGTCTGTCCATCCCAGGCACAGGCGACCACCTCCTCGTGCCCGTTGCCCTGAAAAAGGCCAGAGACAGGGATGCAGGGGTGGCCAGGAACCGTTTTATTTTATTTTTATTTTTTCAATTTATTTATTTTTCGCTGCATTGTGTTTTTGTTGCTGCGCGCGTGCTTTCTCTCTAGTTGCGGCCAGCGGGGGCTACTCTTCATTGCGGCGCGCGGGCTTCTCATTTTGGTGGCTTCTCTTGTTGTGGAGCACAGGCTCTAGGCGCGCGGGCTTAAGTAGCTGTGGCTCGCGCGCTCTAGAGCGCAGGCTCAGTAGCTGTGGCGCATGGGCTTAGCTGCTCCACGGCACATGGGATCTTCCCAGACCAGGGCTCGAACCTGTGTCGCCGGCTTTGGCAGGCGGATTTCTAACCACTGCGCCACCAGGGAAGTCCCCAGGAGCTGTTTTAGAAAGGCTTCCTGACCGGGTGGATGAAATTACGGGAGCTGTGGACTCTGGCTCCGGGTGACAAACAGCTGGGAAGGCAAACCCCCTGCGTTTCTCACCGAACATGTCCCGGCACCCGGCACCAGAGGGGGCTGCTGAATGAGCCGCCCCCCGAGAGTGCTCGCGACAACCCTAAGTAGTAGAGGTGATGCCACTCCCATTTTATATTGAGGAAGTGACGTCACTCCCATTTTATATTGAGGAAGTGATGTCACTCCCATGTTATATTGAGGAAGCGCCAGCTTACAGAAACAAGCTCACTCACCCAAGGCCACCTGGCCGGGAGGTGGCAGAACTGGACTCAGAGCCGGGCTTGTCCTGACCTGACCTCAGAGCCTCACGCCTCTTCTCCTAGACCCTCAAGCAGGCACAACGGCCGCATCAGCGCAGCCCCACCTGCCGACCCAGGGGCCACAGCTCTGGTGAACACGTGAACACACACTCGTGTGCGGACATCTGCAGATGGGCGAGCAACTCAGTTCTGGACCCTAAGAACAAGTTGCTTCTCTTTGGAGCCATCGGCTCTGCTGAAATGGGAGCTTCCCCAGCGGCACAGAGAACAGCGCTGAGCCCGTGGAGTGGGCGGAGCTCGGGGGCCAGGCCTGTCTAGGGAGCCTTGAGGGAAAGGCGGAGTCGGCGGAGAAGGGAGAATGGCCCCAAGGGCCCCCACTCACCGTGACGTCCAGTTTCTCGAGGGCGAAGAGCTGGTGGTCCACCTGCACCGACCACAGCAGCTTGTCCGCCTCCTCCGTGAGCTTCAGCGTCCCTGCGGGGAGAGGCGGCCAGGCTGGGGGCAGAACCCTGCGCAGACCCCGGGCACACCCCTGCCCACCCTGCACGGCCCATGGCTGACCCGAGGGACTCACCATCCAGGGTGCAGAGGGCAAAGAGGCCCGAGGCGCCGCTCTTGGGGCTGCGGCCTGCGGACGCAGAGGGAGGGGCGGTAGAAGGACCGGAAGAAGGAAAGGCGAAAGGCAAGGCTGTACCTCCCCTCCCCCCTCACCTCTGCACCTCCCGCCCCGCCCCTCCCCGCCCCACCTCGCTTGATGTTGCCGATGAGGTGAGTGGAGACGTTCTTGTTGTGGATGCGGCCGGACGTCTGGTGCAGCACAACGTCTCGGGCAGCGGGGGTCTCCCTGTGGTGGGGGACGGTGGCTAAGTGGGAGCCCAACAGAGCTGGGCTCTCCGGACCCGCGTGGGCCCCATCTCTGTGCGAGTTTCCAGGACGTGAATCAGCTGGGAGACCTATCGCCCACCCCACCTGGGCCAGTGGGCAAGTCGAGAGAGAGGGACGGAGCTGCCAGGCTGGAATCTCAGAACCTCTTCCAGTTGCTGCGTCAGGGTCAGGATTCCCTGGGTCCCGAAATAATCTTCCTTAATGGGGCAGAGGTGCTTGTGTCGGGACCCAGCTGAAGCTGCTCCAACCACAGACCCATCCACGACTGTGGGCGCCCACCTCGCTGCCAGGCACCCCACCATCCACAGGCCCGCCCCCCCTTACCTAGTACCCTCCTCGGGCCCCTCAGAGGTGGGAGGCGGCCCAGGGTCTGTGTTCCAGGTACACAGCAGAATCGCGTAAGCACAGCCTGGCTGAGATACCATTAGCTCAGGAAGACCCATGGGCCCTGGAGTCACCGAGAGACTGTCCACCTGCACCAGAGAATGGGGGCTTAAGGGAACTGCTGGCGAGAGAAAGGGAAAAGCCTGCAGAGGACGGGGGTGGGCAGGGGCCCTGGGACATGTCCTCAGCCTTCCAGGGCAGCATCAGGGGGACGTGCAGCGTCCACGGGGCTCCTGCTGGTGCCACCCTCTCCACAGGGAGCACCTGCGCTCCCGCAGCACGGATCCCGACGCGACACACCCACCATCACATCCCTAATTCTTAGCACAATGTTCCTTCCTGTCGGCCTGTTAGTGGCCATCTCCCCTAAGACCCTGATTCGAAGTGATCTCCTCTGGGTCTCTGTCAACAAGGTGGTTTTCCCTCCTTCCCACCCTGAGCCCCAGCCCCCGCCTGTTCTCCCACAAGCCCCCTCCAGGAGGGAGGCCCGTTCTGCTCCTGGGCTGTGGCCCCCATGCTCAGCCTCTCACCTGACCCTCCAGCATCCACTTCTTGAGTGACACCAGCTGCCCTGTCAGATGCTCGGTACCATCACCCAGGTCCTCCCAGCGGAAAGCCCGGACTACGCGGTCTGTGTAACCCACCACCAGCTCGCAACAGCCATCGCCATCTGTGGATCCAGAAAATGAGACGAGTTTGGAGCCAAACCTGTCTTCGCCAGCTGCAGTCCTACAAGCACGCCCTCCTCCCCGCCCCTCTAGCACCACCGCCACTGGCACTTGTTATCAGGTTCGACCTCAGGCCCACCTGCCGACCTGCCACATCACCCCTTGAGCCAGGCACCCGCTCCCCTGCCTGCTCTTGCACCCAGAGCCACACAGCTGCCTCGCAGGGCCTGTCGCTTCTTCCCCCGGGTACACGACTCGAGTGCCCTGGTGCACCCATATCCCTACCAGCACCTTTGAGACAGCCTCTGGCCCAAGTACCAGCCCCATATCCAAGCGGCTGTACCAGGTACAGCCTCTGGCCCACGTACCAGCCCCGTATCCAAGCGGCTCACTCTTGCAACCTGGAGCTGTTGATCAGCTGTCCCCTTCTCGGCAGGGACTCCCCGACAACTCCACTTAGAACAGCCAACTCGACCTCAACGCCCTCCAGCCCCTTTCCGTGGGCGATCTCCTCCACGGCACTCACTACTTTCGAATATACTATTTAATTTTCTTACCACATTGCTAGTGTTTATTTTCTGTCCCTTCCTAGTAAAGGTCCAAGAGGGCAGTCACTTTTGTCTGTTTTATTCACTATTGCAATCCCAGTGCCTGGAACGATGCCTGGTTTATAACGGGAGCTCAGCAGCCTGGCGTTAAATGCATGACAACTGCCCAAACAAACACTGACGAGACCCCTGGCTCCCTCGAGATCTGCTCTACTGCCCCTTGACTCCTATTCCCTGGCTGCCTGCAAGACAGCCATGCCCACCGATGTCGCTGATCAGCATGACCTTGGTGTTGGCGGGGATGTGCTGCTTGAAGACTGGGCGCTGCTCCTCCCCGCCGAGGGTCTCGTGGTGCCCAGAAGCATCCGGGGCCTTAGTGGGCGTAAGGTCACACAAGTGAAACCAGCCCTCGGCACTCACGGCCACCACCAGGTTCTGGGAGAGACAGAGGTAGAGGAGGGGGCTGGTCGTCAGAGCACAGGAGTCGGGGATGGACCGAGGGAAACCCGCAGCACCCTGGGCTTCCTACCTTTCCTTTATTACACACATCTCCAACCCCGACGCACGTGAGCTGCAAAAGAAGAGAGAGGGGCTCAGGGGGACACGCTAAGGGTCCCCAGTGCTCCCTAACCTCTGTGAAGCACGGAGCGGGCTTCTCATCACCGTCATTCACTGAAAACTCCTGCGCACGCCCCACGTCGAGAGGCCGGGCTAATCCCGTTACTGTGCTCTGGGTCCAGTTCACCAGACAGCAGTGTAAGGACCTGGGGTAGTGAAGACAAGTTGGGCTTAAACAAAACAAAAACTACATCAATAGAGCCAGACTATCATACTTCTAGACGTATTCAAATGACTGCCCCCATGTTCTACTACACTTCGTACGATCAGACAACCTCAGCAGATCCACGAAGAACTAAGGGAGTCATTGCACCACATAAAATGAAAACCAGCCCAGCTGTGTGTGCGCATGACATCTGGGAAGCCTGGGGGCTTCCCTCCGATTCAAATGGACCCTTAACCAGTAGCTGGCGACCTCGGACACGCTGGGGAGCTCATGCGTGCGGCCCAGCCTCGACAGTCCCTGGGCAGGAGGGGTCCCTTCCCCCTGGAGACCCAGGGAGCTGAATACTGACCATTCCCTGGCAGGAGCAGGTGAGCCACGGCCGGCTGTCATCGTTCTTATACACGGACAGCTTTCCACTGGTGTCTCCCACCACCAGTTCATTTAACTTCAAATGGAGAGAGAAGAGAGGGTTAAGCTGGGGTCCTGCTGAGCCACTCAAGCCCTTCTCGACTGGGCCCACTCCGCGGAAGTCACAAGACCTCAACCTGCATCTTCAGCAACTTTATTAGCAAGATTTCGAGACCAACACAGTCACAGTCTCCCAGGTTCTTTACCTCCAGTTAGGGGTATGTGTGTGTTGAGGGCAGGGCAGGTTAGAGACGGGCCAATACAGAATCTGTGCTCCGTCTCAGAAAAGTCTGACATCTGAACAGCTCAATGCCCCACACGCCTGCTTTCGGCGCTTCTAATTTGTCCTTACGCATGGGATACGTTAGGAAAATGACCCCAAATACGTAACCTTTGGAGAATTTAACTTCAGAGCTCATATTTAATCAGGGACCAAATAAAGACAACGTCAGCTCTGGGGTCCTCCCTCCCCTGGCAAGGCCTTTCGACGTTGGTGCGTCTGAGTGAACACGGTTGGTGGAGGTGCCGGAGGGGCAGCATCCCAGCTCTGGGCCTCTGGTGCCCCCTAGTGGTGGCTAAGCTCCCAGGAGGGTCTGGAGCCTCTTCGCCGTTTACATGTGGGCTCCCCATTTCCCAGCGGTTCCTCAAAGGCTGGCCGCCCTTTCAAGGGGATAACGATGATAGCCAGCTGGCTCCAAATGCCATTTCCAGAAATACTTTCATGATTCCTTCTTGGGGGGGGCATCTAACACCCTTTCCTGTCCTCAGAGTGAATATTAGATTCTCAAGAGATTTAATTTTAAAGGCAACAAAAACATAACAGATCAACAGTAAGAAAAAATGAGAAACAAATTGGGGTTTATTAATAATGATTTGAAGCTTACATTTATTATATTTTAATAGTTATGGCAGTTTCTGGTGGGGACATTAGATAATAGAACCATAAAACAAGTTTATCTATTTACATCAAACCCTCTGCACCCTGGAGGACTTCTGCAGACACACAGGAGAAAGGCTGAATAGCGCAGAGCCTCCGAGCGCAGCTGCCTGAATTTGAATCCAGTCCTCTATGCCTGAATCTTTTCATCTATAAAACGAGGATCACAAGACTATCCACCTCATAAGGTTGCCGTGAGAACAGAGCTAACGGAGGGAAGCATCTAGAAAGGTGACTGACAAATAGCAAGAATAACGGGGGTTTTCAGCTTCCAGTTAAATGCCTCCAAGGCTTGGGGATCTTAGCATCTTTCACACAATTCACTCTTTTTCTATACATTCATTCAATAAATGCCAAAGTCCATGGTAGGCCCTCGATAAATGTTTACTTAATGACAAATTAAAGATTTTTTTTTTAACAAAGAAAAATCAGAATGAAAGAGAATGCCCAGTCAACGCTTGAGTTTTCAGGGAAAGCTGAACAACCCGTTAGGGGCCCAAAGACAAATGCCACAGATCCACAGTTGTACAGCTGCTGAGAAGGACCTCAGTTTAACAAGGGCACAGACGAAGGAATAAAACTGTAAAACAGTGTGGTGAGTGCGGTGAGTGAGTAGATACAACTCAGTAGGCGACCTGGATGAGCACGATTCCGGGGTCGCCCATCTGCTCCCCAGCACTTCTGCTCCTCTGTGGTCCATCCTGGCTCTGGCCTCTGGAGGTTACTCAGTGACACTAAAGAACACCTTCAGTCAGAAATGCTACCAGAGAAAGGAAGTGTGCTCTTTCTGTGACCTGCGTCCCCCTTCTAGACACCGTCTCCCCACTGGTTCTGTGGGGTTCTCGAGGGTGTGTATTCTATCCCTGGCTTCTCCCTCTGACTTAGCAGGAAATAAATTACTCGCAAATAACTTTAGGTTACTGGTTTAATGGGATGAAATAAGTATTTTTCCTGCCCCAAATCTCCAAAGGCTGGCCTGGAGAATCAGTACCAAATTTCTATCCATACTCATGCAGGCTGAGTGTACCACACCTGATTAGTAGCCAACTACCTCACCTACTTGCCTTTCTTTCAATTATATTTATTAATAACAGGCAAAACCCTTCAAACTGCTTTGAGATACATAATGACATTTGCCTTTAATAACAACCCTCATTTATTCAACAAACACTTACTGAGTGCCTACTATGTCCCAGGCACTATCCTAAGTATTGGGAATACAGCAGTGAAAAAAAGTTTTAAAAATTCCTATCCTTACAGAGCTTACAATGCTTACAACTAAGGTTTAAAAAAAAAAGAGGTAGGGAATTCCCTGGCGGTCCAGTGGTTAGGACTCCATGCTCTCACTGCCGAGGCCCAGGTTCAATCCCTGGTCGGGGAGCTAAGATCCCACAAGCTGCACGGCACCCCCACGCCTCCCCTCCCCCCCAAAAAAAAGTAGTGTGATATACCTAATATTGCAGAACTGAGTGTGCAATTCACTCAGAAAAGTACAATTGCCAAAAAAAGCTGACACTGTGAAGCTAGGGAAAAAAGGCACATGTGCCCTTTTAAACAATCAGGTAAAATAGAAAATAATGCACATCTAACGTCACTCTGTTAATGTACTATTTAAAATGCCTCCCTTGATTGTCTCATAAAATTATACTGCTGAGCATATGAAGAAACGAGAGAGCCCAGAAAACATAACACAAATTTATGGGAATAACTTTTTCCTCCCTAGACAGGATAGAGCCAAGAGGCCTCATAAAATACTTTTTCCATCACAGCGCAAAGGAGGCTGGGGGCGGGGTTGGGGGTGAGTGATGGGGACGTTTTAGCCCGAATTTTTTTCCCTGGGAAGAGAGCACAGACAAGTTAGGGAGGTGAGGATGAGATGTGAGGGAGGCAGAGAAGCGACGGGGTCAGAGGGTAGGAGAGGAGAGCAACCATGTGCTTTGCATACACACCCTCGAGGACCCCACGGAAGCCTGGCGACACCAGTGGGGAGACAGTCTCTAGAAGGCGGACGCAGGGCACAGAAAGCGCACTTCCTTTCTGTCAGCTTTTCATATGAAACTGAGATTATGGAAAAAAGTGTCCTACACCATCAATGGCCACCGTTCCCTTGGATGCTTCACCCCAGAACCCTCTACATCTTGTAATCAATGGGCCTCACTACATTTCCCTATTCTTCTATCACCCTTCCCCCTCCCCACGCTGAGCTACCTGCGGGCTGGGGCTTTTGAATTCCCAGAACGCAGCAGAGCCCTCGGCCCATAATCAAACGCTACCGACGACGCTAACGCGTCCTGAGCGTTAACCGAATGCCAGACACAGTTCCACCTGCTCTACCTGTATTAAGTCACTTAACCGACGGGAAAAGGAAGGACCGCTGGGGGAGGAAAGGGACATGGACACTGAGCCAGTAACTCAACCGAGGTGGGCCCGCCGGGCGGAGACGCCCCGGCCAAGCGCCGAGAGCAGTCCGGTGGGCCGGGCCGAGCCGGGCGGTGCGGAAGGTGCTCCCGCAAGAGCCGCACGCGCGCTCTTAGCCTACTTCCGACGCTCTGAAAGGGAAGGCGGCCCCGGAGGAGCTGGGAACTCGGCCATCACAGTTCACAGACTCCTCTTGGGAACAAGTGACTGACCAGGCAGTGCACCCGGTACGCGAGTCCCTAGAAGGACACTGGAGCAGGGCTCCGGACCAATCCAGCCAGGATGCCGGGTACCCCAGCCGCCCACACAGCCCTTCCCGATCCAGCTCTCAGCGCCGTGCCCGCACCGCCCGCCGTGCAACGCACGCCGTCCACGCCCACACCGTACGCACTCGCAGCACGCACACGCCGCCGCGGGCGGCCTCCGCCGCTCCGCCCCACCCCGCCCCACCCCGCGGTCGCAGACGGGCTGCGTCTCTCCAGTGCGCATGCACTGACCGTGTCGTTATCGACGTCTCCGAGGCAGATGGCGTGTGGGAAGAGGCTTCCGCTGAACTCCAGGGCCACGCGCTGTACGTAGCTAACCGACCTCATCGCAGTTCCCAGGGCTCAGGGACCGGGGAGCCCCGCTAAGTGTTCCCCGAGCCCCTCCCGACGGCCGCCCGAGCGGAAACCCACCCACAGCGGGAGCTTACGTCACCCCCTGCGCCTCCAATCGCTGCCTTCCTCGCTTAACCTGAGAGGAGGCGGGCCTTCCGGGCGCGCCTGGCGTGGGGGCGGGGCTGAGTGACAGGGCCTCGGGCCATTCCTCTTCTCCGCAGGCTCTGCGCGCCCAGGTCCGCCGACGCTGGCCTGGCCGAGCCGTTTCCTTGGCAACAGGGCTTTCGCGGCCTTGACCTAATAACCTTGACCTTGTCCTTTGTTGCCCTGGCAGTGAAGATTCCCAGCCGTCAGACCATCCCTGAGAATCATAATAATCGTAATAACCGATGAGTGTGTGGTTTCCAACAGTGTTTTAAAAAAAACTGCGTAGCTCCCCATTATGAGTCTTGAAATGAGGGTAGTGAATCGGACCAGCTTTTTAAAAACCGAAATAGAATAGAAAATGCAGGGCTTCCCTAGTGGCACTGTGGTTGAGAGTCCGCGTGCCAATGCAGGGTACACGGGTTCGTGCCCCGATCCGGGAGGATACCACATGCCTCGTAGTGGCTGGGCCCGTGAGCCATGGCCGCTGAGCCTGCGCGTCCGGAGCCTGTGCTCCGCAACGGGAGAGGCCACAAGCAGTGAGAGGCCCGCGTACCGCAAAAAAAAAAAAAAAAAAAAAAAGAGAAAATGCCAAGTAATCTCGAGTAGTTAAGGTAAGTATTATTTTTGTGAAACCTTTGTTTCAATTGTATATATTTATACGTGTATATACCGGCTTATCAAAAAAATACTTTTTTTGTCCCACGGTGGGTGTGCTCTGTGGGTAAAAGTTTGAAACTCACTTGTAAAGCACATTGCACAATTATTGTTTCATGTAAATAGTGCAACCACCCTGTGACCTTGTCTCCTTATTCCAGTTTTTTGGATGAATAAACGGGTTCAGCAAGATAAAGCAACAAGGCAGAAAGTGATGGAGGTGGGGCTCAGACCATAATTATTCGAGCCAAAACCCCACGTCCTTTCTGTCATTGACTGCCAGAGTTCCTAGCAAAGTCCTCAGGCTAGAAATCGGGGTCGCTGGGATTCTGGGTCTGCTCTGGCCCCCCCAGCACAAAACTCTTGCTTCCCTCCCTCGGGGGCCCCCCTCCGTAGCGTAAATGGGACATCGCCATCAAGGCTGGCCTCGGGGAAACCTTCCATATTGAATCCAGTGCAGCCTTGCTTTGGGCCTCATCAATCAGGATATCAAAAGTATTATTTGTGAGATTCTACAGGTGTTCGGTATATTTTTAGGTTTAGGTTTGCAGGCCCAGACTGATCTACACGTTGGTCTTTCAGGGGTCAACATTGTAAAAATAAGGACGTCTACCTCACCTGGGGATGTTGGATCAGGGCTGGCCTACTTTCTACATCTGAACATAGTGGGAGAAGGCCCTGGAGGGCAGGACCTTTTTGTCTGGGACCGGGGAGGGGACCGGAGGGGACCGTGATTTCTAGCCTCAGGACTTTGCTAGGAACTCTGGCAGTCAATGACAGAAAGGACGTGGGGTTTTGGCTCAAACAATTCTGGTTTGAGTCCCACCTCCATCATTTTCTGCCTTGTTGCTTTATCTTGCCGAACCCGTTTATTCATCCAAAAAACTGGAATAAGGAGACAAGGTCACAGGGTGGTTGCACTAATTGCATGAAATAATATATGTGCAACATGCTTTACAAGTGATAGCTAGGGAGGGGATGGCCCCTAGAGATCCTGTGGCTCTTATGGCCAGATAAGATGGGAACAGGAAGCAGCAGGTCGGAACGGCAAAGAGGAGATAGTCTGGACAGACGCTGGGGACTGTAGGTACCCTTAGGTTTCTGTTTCTTGTGGTGTATTGTGGGGCTGGCCAGGTCCATTCCAAGGCTCTGGGTCCCATGTGTGTACCTGGTGCTTTAAATCCATCTGCGTACGGAGGAGTTGCATGCTGCTTTGTACCGCACTACCACGTGTTCTCTCATCCTGGCTCAAACCCTAAGCTTCACACTAGGGTTAAGGGTGGAAAAACAATAAATTTTAAAATGTTTCCCTCTAATAAGTGTAAACTTATTTAGTTCTGAATTGTTTCTTTTCACTGTATGTATGACTCCATTGTTTTCTCTTTTCCCAGCCCTGTGAATGAAATAGTAAAATAAAATAATTAATAATCCAGGGCAAAATAGATGAGGATCACCTTGCTCCTGTCTCCCAGGGCCCTGGCCTGCCCCAGCTCTCTGAAATGGGACCCTGACCCGGCGCCCACCGTGCCTTGATTTATAACTTGGGCTTCTTGTTCTTGACCTTCCTGTGCCAGGGTGCCTGTTTTTGTTTGCTCTGTGTTTGTCATTTCATGAAGGTCATGTCATTATGACTGCAACTTGGATACAGTGCCTTTTGGCTTTTGTCAAGAGGGCCAAACAAAGTTAGAAAGGAAGGAAAGATAGGTCTCCCAGAAACATGGCGAGAATCAAGCCTCCCTGCCCCATGCCTCTCCCCGCTGCGCCAGTTACTTTAACTGCAGTGAGTGTTACGGTCCCAGTGAGTGGAACACAGGCCCAGGCATGGCAGGGCCAGGCAGACAGAGCCCTGGCTCCGCAAGGAGACCCCTGTTGTCGGCCCTTTTTAGTGAGATGGTTGGCGGGTCTCCAGCGGCACTATCTAGAGCTCGTCTCATTTAGGCCAAGCGCTCTCTCAGCGTGGATTTTGGCTTCCTCCCCAGCACTGCCTAACCAGGCGGTCTTCCTGGTGAGATGACTTGGATACGGTGTTTGTGTGGGCGTAGCCGAACAATAGCTTCAGTAGAAACGTGCGAATGGCAGGGGAAGGGGAGGTGTGTTAAGCAGAAAGCGTTTCTAGGGAGCTTCTTCGTCCCCCTCTTTCTGCACGAGTAGACGGGGTGGGCCTGTTCAGGGTGTCGGCCTAGGGTGCCCAGAGGGGAGACAGGACCTTGAAATGAATCTCTTTCTGCATGTGAGGCCCAGAGCCACTCACCATCCTGAGGGTGGGGCCAGAGCTTCCAGTGGGCTCAGAGTGAGACTTCCACAAGTGTGGTTCACAGTGCACCTTAGCATGCTGAAGGTTCTAGAGGTCGCGAGGCGCAGAAAGCTGTCCTCACACTTGCCTTACCCGGCCGTCAGGCAGAACAGCAGTGTGGGCCCTGCTCTGAGCGAGATGGTCATTCAGAGCCCACTGCACTTGCGTGGCGTTTCCCCCGCCCGCCCCCATCAGAACCCGTCAGAGCTGTTGCCTGTTCAGGACTCTACTGGCCATTAACTGAAGCATGGACAGTCGTTCTTGTCACCGAAGCCCAAACATCAGGACATGGGCTTGAAACGTGAAGGGCGGTAAAATGTTTCAGGAGCGGCTAGAGGTGGTGCTTGTGCAACATTGTAACCGGACTAAAGGCCACGGAATTGTTCGCTTTAAATGGTTAAAACCATGTGAATTTCACCTCAATAAAAAAAAAAAATACAAACGTAACCATTTTATGTGTGAGGCACTTCTAACCGTGGAACTGGAGACTGGAGATCTGAAGGGAACGTGCTTGTCTTCGGTTGGGGGACAGGGTATGGCTGGTCCTCTCTTCTAGGCAAGGAACTCTCAGTTCACTAAGGCACTGCTTTTTCTTGATCATTCGTCCCTAGAACCACTTTGTGAGTCTTTCACGTTCTCACTTTGCCCCCCACAGTGGTATATTGAGCGTTCATTACGTGCTAAATAAGGTTTTGTTGTGTTTTACAATTAAGGATAGTTGGTGCATCCGTTATCCGAGGTTGGCGAGCAGCTGGGGAACTGCAGCCGTAAAGTCAGCAATAACGATTTCCAGAAAGAGGACAAGAATGTCTTCTCACACTTGCATTGGCTTTTTTTCAGCACTGCCCTAAGCCCACTGTCCGTTCAACCTAAGGGTTACAAGGCTTTGAGGAGTGCTGGTTTGGGACCGGGAAGGTTGGTCTTTAAGACTGTTTCTCTATTTCCAAGCAATAGTTTCCTAAAAAGGGACTACCTGGTACTAGTCCTGGCTAAAATGTCTTCCACGTGTTATTTCTCCAACTGAAATGAGATTCACAATTCACCCTCTCACTCAGACTGGTGTGGCTGGTGGAGTCCAGTGCACCGATGCTGGGACGGCAGGCTGGCCCAGGCCCGCGGGGTGTGACCTGCAGCCCAAACGGGCTGGGAAGGCGCGGTCAGTGCCTAAGCGGTCGGAGGGAGTCGACTGGGACGCAGCACACGGTGACCCGCAGGGGCGCACACGGGAATGCGGGGGAGCCTTTCACAGGACAGGCGTATGGGGTCGGGGCACGTGGGGGTGCTGGGAAAGGGCTGCTGGAACGGGGACTGCAAATACCCGGGAGATAAAAATCTATAGAACTTGACGTTTGGACCAGCACTAGGACAAGATAAACCTCATTTAAGATCTTCCAGAGACCACGTGGTAGTCTGCAGGAACAGCTCAGTTCTGGTTGCCACTGGTTCTCTTTACTCCACACATTCTCTGCATATGGAAAGATTTAAGGGTTGGTGAGGAGGGTGTGACTGACTGGGAAATAGAGTTGCACCCGACCCAGAGCAGAGTGGAGTAGCTAGTGCATTTATTTTTAACCTTAAAGACTTCTGGCCACTGTACTAAAACTTTTTTTCTTTTTAAATGAATATGTTGAAGTCCTAACTCTTAATTTTTGCTGTATTGTGTCTTCGTTTCTGTGCGAGGGCTTTCTCTAGCTGTGGCAAGCGGGGGCCACTCTTCATCGCGGCGCACGGACCTCTCTTGTTGTGGAGCACAGGCTCCAGACGCGCAGGCTCAGTAGTTGTGGCTCACGGGCCTAGTTGCTCCGCGGCACGTGGGATCCTCCCAGACCAGGGCTCGAACCCGTGTCCCCTGCACGAGCAGGCAGATTCTCAACCACTGTGCCACCAGGGAAGCCCAGAAGACAGTTTTAATGGTACATAAACCAAGGCTTGTCCAGTTTCCAGGGTTCTACAGATGTGCAGTTATGGTTTGGGGTTTTTTTTTCCGCTCTGTTTCAAATTCTTGGAATCCTACAGAAGCATCCAGAGGGGAGGGAATCTCAGGCATGCTTTTTGTCTCCATTTTTGCAGATGAGCAAAGAGGCTCAACTCGCCTAAGGTCACATGAACCTCAGGGCAGTTTGGATTTGTTCAAGAGGTCATCTCACATTCCAGGCAGATCATCTTTCCATTTAAGTTCTGACCCTTGGTTTCCTCATCTGTAATATGGGGCAATACCTTTTTTGTAGGATAGTTACAAGATTAAGATTAAGTTAATCTGTGTGAGGCTGGGCTTACATCAGAAGTGCTCAGTGAGGGTTAGCTATTTTCATGGGCTGCAGGGGCAAGTCTAATCCTGAAATACCAGAAACCCAGACACAAACCCTAAGCCCAGGGCTATGATGTGAACCCAGCAGAGAGCAAGCAGTGGCACTGGGAGAAAAGAACACCCACATTTTAGTTCTGGCTCTAGCACCAGCCATGCTGTACGACTTGAACTTTTTCACAGAAATTCATCTTCCACAGTGAAAGTATAGAGAAATTTCTTCTGGAAGGAACTGTACAGGCATGTGGTGGGCAGGCTAACCATATCACCGAGCAGAAAGGACTAGACAGCCCCCACAGACGAGGGAGAAGGGCACAGACACAGGCTCTGGCCTGCAGTCAAGACCATCCGAGGTGCAGCGTGATTCACTCACGCCCCTTGGCTTCTCTCCCAGGGCCCCGGAATGCTATAGAAGCCAGGGGTCAAAGCGCGGTGAGGAAGAAGCATAAGCTTGTCCCCACTAAGGCCAAGGCGCAAGCTGGACAGTGGGCCTGCGGGGCTGCCGGTGCTGCCGGGCTTGACGACTGTTCTTCCCTCTTCCCTTGTGTAAAGGGCGACAGGCGTGGGTCACACCAGGGCTTTCACTGTTAGGAAACCAAGACAGCTTGAACTCTCCACTGGATCAGTTGGGCAGAAGTAGACAAATCTAACCTCAAAGCAAACTCAGTCGCTTGGTCCCAATGTAGTTTAGATGTTTATATATTTTCCTCTTCCCAAGTGTCAGGGAAGAAAAACCAGAGCTACTAAAAACCTGCCAGGCTGCTGGGGGGTGGAGTGTGGGAGACCCACGGGCAGGCTTTGAGCGCAGGCCCCGCTACAGCCCGTGTGGTGCGCAGGAGGCCCTGCTCGGGGTGGGCGACTCTCTTAGTTCTGCCCCCTGGTGTAGCCGCCCACGCCCCCCACTCCGAGGCCAAACACAAAGGGCTGCCCAACACCCAGGTTTTATTGTTTCCACTTTATTGCTCAAGCACAGAACTTGAGGCGAGCCTGTACCTTCAGCAAGTGCAGGGAAGAGGCTGAGGGGGTGGGACACGCCTGGCTGAGGAGGGACACTGACGGGAGGGGGCACAGGGGTGGTCACCACACCAGCCACACCACCTGGGGCGAGGAAAGGGGAGGTAACGGGCACAGCAGTGCTTCCCATGCCCCTAGCACCCACGTCCGCGAGGAGGAACTGGGGGGGAAGGGGCTGTCCAGGGGTCCCCCCTCCACCCCGCCTTCTCATCAGACCTCACATCCCTACCGCATGCCCCCTTCTACCACCTGAAAGACGGACAGAGAAGACAGAGGAAGCAAAATAAATAACGTTCTCGTGAGTGTGCGTGTGGAGGGACATTCGTTCACGTGGAATGGGGGAAGGGAAGGGGGTGACACCACCTAAAATGACCCCCCCGACCTCAATCCCCCAGCCTGCTCCTTTCCCCCTTCCCCCAAAGCCACCATCGAACCCGATAGAAAAATAAAGGTCTAATTCACTCAAAGTTCTTCAGTTTTTACAAAACTAACAGGGTGGAGGAGGGTAGGGAGGAGGGGGCAGGCAGCCGGGAGCAGGGCTGGGCGGGGCTAAGCTTCCGCCTCCACCTGAGGCTGGCCCCCTGCCACATCGTTCTTCTGCTCGTCCTTCATCTCCGTGTCAGCGGGCTGGTTTCCTGCAGCCGTGGCCTTGGCCTGCGAGAAGGGAGAGGGGGAAGGGGGTGAATTCCAGTTCTCATTTGCCCCCTGACGGTAAAGGTGACTCTTACCCACATCCCTACTCTCACCTGCCTGCACCCAAGTGATCACCTAGCACACACTGACACCAGGTGTCGTCTGTACCCAGAAATACTCGTGCCCAAGTTAATAAAAAAATACTAACTGCTAACAGAATTATAGGGACACAGCAATTCCCTTTCCATGTACGACTTAAAGATACACCTGCTCATGTACAAAATTAATGAATTCACTTGATGGCAACACTGTATAAAAGTCTACTTGTCCACGGCAGCTACTACCATATGTGCCTACTGAACACTTTAAATACAGATAGTTCAAAACAATTTAAGTATAAAATACACATTGGATTTTGAAGGCTTAATCTGAAAAAAATGCAATTAAAACAATTACACGTTGCAATATTTAGATACCTTGGGTGAATGAAATATTAAAATTAATTTCACCTATTTTATTTTTTTTAAAACACAGCTATTAGAAAATTTTAAATTCCAAATATAATTTGCATTCTATTTCTATCAGTGCAGGTTTAGAACACTGGGAGACTAAGAACTAGGGACCTGGGTAAGGAAGATACGGTGCATCCACACAGTGGAAGACTGCGTGAGCCTAAGAGCGAACGTAAAGCTTCACACGCTGATGTAAAATAAGCTTCCAGGTATGAAGAGAGCACGATGCACAAAGCGGCAGGCAGAGCCCGCTGCCTGTCGCCAGGGATCACTGTCTGTCCCGCTGGCACACTGGGTGGGGGAGGGAGCCTTTCCACTACACCTGTGCAGTCTGAATTTAACCATGTACGTGTGTTACCTATTTAAACCTCAGTTTCTGAAACCTGAGTTTTAAACAGGCAGAGAACGTAGGCTGGAAAGACCATCAGAGTAGCCAACTCCTGACACAGGGGGCCAGACGCGGGGGCGGGGGGGGAGACCCGGGCTGCTGCTCCAGGCTTCCAGGGTCGGCACAGGCCCAAAGGGCCCGCCCGGGCTGTGCTGGGGACGAAGGGATGCCTCTGTCCCTGTCCCCCCTAACCGCTCCCGTCCCCAGCCTCACCTTGCTCTCCTCCCCAGCCAGCCTCTCAAACATGTTGGCGTAGAGCTTCTTCTCCCGCTCGAGCTGCTTGCGGATCCGCTGCTGGCAGATAGCCAGCTGGGCCTTGGCTGCTTTATTGCTGGGGTAGAGCTGCAGGAGCTTCTGGAAATCAGCCCGTGCCAAGTCAAAGTCGTTCACCGCCAGGTGGGCCTCTCCCCGGCGGAAAAGGCCCTTCTCGTTGTTGCTGTCCAGTTCCAGGGCCTGAGACACAGGGAGCACACAGCAGCGAGACCTCAGATCCTGCAGCTTCTCTGGCCAGCACTGGTTCCCGAGGCAGCCCTCAGCGGGATGAGGCCCCACCCCAGGAAGAACGAGCCTTGGGCACCACACGGAAAGGACCAAGGGCTAGGAAGGCACCTCGTTTAGTCCAAGAGACAGACAGGGAAGACAGGTCGTTAGATGAAACAGAAGAACCTGTGACATTTCCACGCTCTTTTTTTTTTTTTTGGCCGTGCCATGTGGCTTAGTCCCCCGATCAGGGATGGAACCTGTGCCCCCTGCAGCGGAAGCACAGTCTTAACCATTGGACCGCCAGGAAAGTCCATCTCTTTAGACTAAAGTGGGTGCATAGGAGGGAGAGGCAAAGAGCCGGGGAGGAGAGAACGCGGAGCCAGTCCTTCCATCCAGTGTTTCTGCCCACCGCTGCGCCACTGCCTCCGACCACTAAGGCCAAACCACTTGCTTCCCACAGCCCTGCCTCTGGGCCCAGCACCTGAGAGCCCCACGGCTCCGTCCTGCTACCTCTGCCCTAGTCACTGCGGGCAAGTTCCAGACACGCCGGCAGCTCGCCCAAGCCTGCCCGTGAACACTGCCCTCGCTCTCTCACCTTATTGCAGTTCTCAATGGCAGCTGAGAAGGCTTGCAGCTTCAGGTGACACATGGCCAGGTTGAGGTGGGAGGCCAGCCGAAGGGCCTGCGCCTTCTGTGCGTCCTCGTTAGAGAAACTCGACTCGAATTCCAGCCAGGACACAATCTTCTTGTACTGCAGCAGAGCCTGCTTGTACTTGCCTTCCTGGAACGGGAGGGAGGCTCAGGCACCCAGCACAGCTTCGGTGGCCCCCAGCTGTCGTACCCTGTGGACACCGGTGGCCCACAGGCGTGAGAAAGCCCCGCCCCGCCCAACCCCTACCGCCGGCCTGACCAGGCGGCTCGGGTCCACTTGGGGACAGGTCCTCGGGAGCGTGCTCAGGGCCACGCGGCAGGCTCACCTTGAAGTACATGGTGCCCCGCTCCTTCACTATAGTGCTCTGCTCCAGCTTCTCCTCTGAACTCATCTCCCAGGACTCCTTGGCCTGCCGTACCCCAAGGGAGAAACAAAGTTGTCAGCCACCCCAGGGAGTCACGTCCAGGGTGGGACCTGACTTCAGGGTAGGGAAGACCTTGAACAAACTCACCTTCTCAAAACTCTTGAGCTGTACTTCATACTTCAGCTCAGCATTTGGTGGGATCTGGAACTTTTCCTTCCCAACGCTGCCAAAAGCATAGCTGTGGGGCAGGAAAACGCTAGGTCATCTCAGCAGCACTTAACCTGCTCCACACTGAAAGGGCTTCCTGTTTCCTGCAAAGTACCTCCTCATCGCTTCGGTCTTGGTTCAGATGTTTCCTGCTTGGCAAAACCTTCCCTGACCCCTTCACACAATTCCTTGGGCTCTCACTTAGCATGTTACAAATCTTTCTAATAACTCACATGACACACAGGCACGATTACTAATTTAAATGGTAGCCCACAGAGCAATGAGTCACTAGAAGGTGGCAACAGTGTCTCTGAATAACTAAGGATTTTCAGCACTGTGTCCGGCACACAGTAGGTGTGTTTCAGTAAATACAGTTAATGACTGAATGAACAGAAGATGAAAATCTTGATGTCACTAGAAAAGGGAAGCTGTAGCAGCATGACTGAAAACATCAGGTTTGGATTCAAGGAGATCGTGATGGCGTGCGTGCAGGGTGCCCAGAGCCCAGTGACCGCACGCAGGGGAGGCGTACAAAGGGCCGGTTACACAACTCAGTGTGGACGAGTAGATCTGACCTTGGCCCACCCACCTGTTCTACAGACTGCCACACCTGGGCCAAAGTGTACCTCACCTGGGCTTGAGATACACGATGGAATGTTCTCCTTTTTCCATGCGCTGAATGGCTTTCTCCAGCCCACAAGGCAGATCCACGCTCTCCCCCTCGCCGACCTCAAAGCGGAGCTCCCGGCGGTCAAAGATCTGGTCCTTGTAGTACCCTTCCAGCGCAACTGGCGTGAAAGCAGGCAGGAGACTGAGGAAGGATGCCGCCACAGCCGCCCCCATTGCCTCGTCACTTCCTGCTCCCCAAACGCCCTTCGGCCTTCTCACACGTGCGGGAGTGTCAGGAGGATGTGGTTCAGCCCCTCGCTTCACAGAGGAGGGTACTACAAGGACAGGCGACCCGGGGCGTGCACACCAGAACCCGACCGAAACCCCCCCTGCCCCGCCTCACCCTCCACGAGGGCGCCATCGTTGGGCTTGGCGTGGCCTTCCCCCCGAGCCCGGATTCTCCTGATGATCCCGCCGTCTTCTTCGTCCGTCAGGTCCTCTCCCTTGAACTCAAACAACTCCACCTGTGGGACAGGGTGCAAGGGGTCACAGCTCCTCTCTCGCTCGGAAGAGTCCCTAGTAAATGCCAGAGCAGGTCTGACCACGAGGGCAGCAACAGCGGGAGTGGCCCAAGTGGCAGTTCTGCGAGGTTCCCGGGAGCTGCCCTGGCTCAGCTTAGGCAGACGCGGGCAGGCCGCAGGGCTTCACTCCACCTCAGGAGATCACTCTGTGCGCTCGCTACTCCCGTAACAGTGTGCTCTCCAGACAGCCCCAACCCAGCTACTGGACAAGCTCGGCCCGACGGGCGTCAGCAGCCACCCAACGCCTCTCGCCAGCCTTCCCAACGTTCTCCCGGCATCCACTCGGTGGGGCTCAACCACCTTCAAGTGTGAACACTGTCACGTTCCAGCTCCTCGGCAAAGGTTCTCCTCCCCGCCCCACACAGCGGGCATCTCTCCCCTCCTATCATCCCCCGACCCACGCGGCGGGCGTCTCTCCCCTCCTATCGTCCCCCGACCCACGCGGCGGGCGTCTCTCCCCTCCTATCGTCCCCCGACCCACGCGGCGGGCGTCTCTCCCCTCCTATCGTCCCCCGACCCACGCGGCGGGCGTCTCTCCCCTCCTATCGTCCCCCGACCCACGCGGCGGGCGTCTCTCCCCTCCTATCGTCCCCCGACCCACGCGGCGGGCGTCTCTCCCCTCCTATCGTCCCCCGACCCACGCGGCGGGCCTCTCTCCCCTCCTATTATCTCCGGACCCACGCAGCGGGCATCTCTCCCCTCCTATCGTCTCCGGAGCTCCAATATTCTCTGCTGTCAGTCACCACTCTATGTAGATAATGACCTCCTGATTCCTTTCAGTTAGGACCCATCGCCTCTGGGCACCGCCCCAGAGATAAACAGGCCTCAAGCCCTCACCCTGCTGCTTCAAGTCTGAAAAGGGGTGCGTGGCTACCTCTTCCCACCTGAACCCTCCTCATCACTGACCACTTTCTGGCAGCAGCAGGTTACATGCATGGCAAAGCTAGCCGCTCTCTCCATTCCTCCCCTTCCCCCGAGGGCAGGCCCTCAGCCTTCGCTACATTGTCTCCGAGAGGCAGGAAGCGCTGGAGGGCAGCCAGGCCCTGGGCTGAGACAAGGCTGGCTCTTTGCCTTGCTCTCTGTGGCCACTCACCTCGAACACAAGCGTGGCGTTGGGAGGGATCTTGGGAGGGCTGCCCGCCGAACCGTAGGCGTATTCTGGCTTGCAGGTGATGTGGCACACTTCCCCCACCTTCATGGTCGCTACAGCAATATCCCAAGCCTTGATGACCTCCCCTGTAGGTACAGAAAACAAATAGATCGAGACTTCTCTGGTGGCGTAGTGATTAAGAATCCGCCTGCCAATGCAGGAGACACGGGTTCAAGCCCTGGTCCAGGAAGATCCCACATGTCGTGGAGCAACTAAGCCCGTGTACCACAATTACTGAGCCCGTGCTCTAGAGCCCACGAGACACAACTACTGAGCCCACGTGCCACAACTACTGAAGCCTGTGCTTTGCAACAAGAGAAGCCACAACAAGAAGTACATGCACCACAACGAAGAGTAGCCCCCGCTCGCCGCAACTAGAGAAAGCCCGTGTGCAGCAACAAAATCCCAACACAGTGAAAAATAAATAAATAAATATATTTAAAAAAAAAAAAAAAGGAAGAAAACAAACAGGTTCTCCTTGGCAGGGATCTGACTCTGAGTTCAAACAGTGGCCTCAGAGACTTACTGTCCCATGCCCAAGGGGAAGCTGGACACTCTTTAGAAATGGGACCAGGAAGGTAGAAAACCTGCTTGCAGACCACTTTAAAAAAAAACAAAAAAAAACAAACCACTCAACTCTGGAACAAAGGGGTTCAAGAAAACAAGGCAGTCCATCCTTGAAGAGGAAGCAAGGCGTTCAGAGGTGATCAGGGGAATGAGAGATAAAAATCAATACAGTTCCAGGACCTCCCTGGTGGCGCAGTGGTTAAGACTCGGCGCTCCCAATTCTGGGGGCCTGGGTTCGATCCCTGGTCCTCGAACTAGATCCCACACGCATGTCGCAACTAAGAGTTCGCATGCCACAACTAAAGAGCCGGTGAGCTGCAACTAAGGAGCCTGCCTGCCACAACTAAGCTCTGACGCAACAAGGAAATAAATAAAAATTTTAAAAAATCAACATCGGGGCTTCCCTGGTGGCGCAGTGGTTGAGAGTCCACCTGCCGATGCAGGGGACACGGGTTCGTGCCCCGGTCTGGGAAGATCCCACATGCCGTGGAGCGGCTGGGCCCACGAGCCATGGCCGCTGAGCCTGCGCGTCCGGAGCCTGTGCTCCGCAACGGGTGAGGCCACAACAGTGAGAGACCCGCGTGCCAAAAAAAAAAAAAAAAAAAAAATCAACATCGTTTCAGGACAGTGGAAACAAAAAAAAAGAAAAAAATTAAGATTGTAACAAAGCCTTCCTTTTTGAACTCCTGAGAATACTGTTTCTGCTTGTGACAGCTCACACACCCCCATCCCACCAGCCCGCTAACCATGCCCACCTTTCCCCAGGTCGAAGGAGAATCTGTCCTCGCGGTCCAGGCTGGAGTCAAACTTGGTGCCATCCATCAGCCAGCCCGTGTAGTGGACAGAGACTCGGTCCCCGATCATGGGCATCTCCGTGCCCGTGCCCTCTCGCTTGATGACCTGGAGGAAGGGGAGAAGGTGAGCACCTGGGCATGGACACAGAGGCACCACGACTACCCGCACGCCTCTGACCAGAACGTAAACACTCTCCTGCCTCCTTGTAAGTAACTCGACGAGCCCGTCATCAAATGACTGCTGTGGAGCTTGGTTAGAACCAACTGACCTCCCTGTCTTCCACTACGACGTGACTTGGTGTGAAACACTGGAGACAAAACAACACCTGAGTTCAAGTTTTTGCGGTATGCTCTTGTACAAGTCACTTTCACTCTCCAGACCTTATTTGTAAAGTAGTAATCATAATCCCTATCAGAGTTGTTACAGGACTAAACCGGTGAAAGACTGAATAATTATCAGCAGCAAAGGGAAAAGTATTTATGCTACATTTCCTCATTCTTCCTAAACATCAGTCATCAGCTCAGGATCTAGTTTAGAGAGAAAAGAGGAATATGAATAACGAAAAGAACAGGAGCAGTCCGGGAGAGGTAAAAGCAATCAGCAGGTCACAGGTGAGCCCGGGCGCGCAACCAGGCCCTAAGCTCTGACTTGGGAATTGAGCATTCGTGACTGGCAGGCTACTGAAGTCCTTGGTTTCAGGGCTAGAGCATTTCCCAGGAACTTCTAAGACTCCTGCTTCTCTTCTTTACCATTTATAAAATTTGGTGGCTCTGTGGGCTCCCTGGTACGTGTGTGGTCACCCTCTAAGGGAAAGCTTCCACGATGGAATGGATGTGGACTTAAATAGCAATAGAAAAGGAAAAGGGAAGGAACGGAGAATCAAAGAGAAAGAGTCTCCCGGAAAGCCGCGTCCCCACCGCGTCCCCACTGCAGAGCAGCCAGGTGCGTTCTGCACCAGCTAAGAGCGCCCCGAGGTCTCGAGCTCGCCCAGGGCACACGCGCACGTGGGGCTGAGCAGTGGGAAGCCAGGAGGGGAGACGCTGGGTGAGGACTCGGCACGAATCCGGGCTAGGATTTCGCTATCCTGGACAGCGCAGAAGCAGCTCCGAACCGCGGCCAGCTGTCCTGACGTGGGTCAAGATGCCCCGCTGCCTGGGTCCCAGACCCCTCCCCTGGCTCCTTGGGCGGTAACACGGTTTCGGGCGCCCAAGCAAAGCACCTCCTCCCAGCCCCGCACCCCGCGCTCAGGAAGGCCCGGGGGGGGGGGGGGTGAACTACAGGTCCCGGCATGCAGCGGGGCGGGGGGGAGGGGGACAGCATGGCCGAGCGGGTGACCTAGCCGGGTCCCAGCCTTTAGAAAAGGGGTGACGAGAAGGCGGAGGGCGCCGGGTCCGCGCGCCAAGTCGCACAAAGGCCGGCAGGCCAGGAAATAACTCCTGGAACCCGCTTCGCGTCCTGGCTAATGTTTAACTGCCAGGGTCGGCGAGCTCCGCACCCCCGAGGCGCAGGCGGCCGGGGGGGGCTCCCCGGCGGCGGTGGCGGCGGCGGCAGGGAAGGAGCCGGCCGCGAGGTCCCGGGTCGCAGAGAGGGGTGGTGCACGCCGCCCGGCCCCCCGCAGCTCACGCGCCCGCTCCCCCGGCGCGCCCCTCCCCGCGCACGCGGCGGCCGGAGCAGGCGCTGCGCTCCCGGGCCTGGGGGACTGGGGAGCACTCAGCCCAGACCTCCTCCTTCCAAGCGTGTGGCCGCCCTCCCGCCCCGAACCGGCGGCCCGACCAGCAAGGCGGTGCGCCCGGCCACGGCTGCACGCCGCGGTCAACGGCCGGCCGGGAGGCTGCAGAGGCGGCCGTCCGAGCCCCGAGCCCCGGCCGGCTACTGAAGCGCGGCGGCGACGGGCTCTCGGCGCCCCCCGCCGCCCCGGGGCGCCCCCGCCCCTTACCTTAAGCACTCCCTCATCCTGCTTGGGACTGATGTCCACCCCCTCGAGGGGCAGCGGCGCCGACTGCGCTCCGCTCTCTGCAGCCTTCGTCTCCTCTGCGGTCATGGTGCCGTTCCTCGGGCAGCGGGCGCCGGTCAGTGCGCGGCTGTGCGGGCGGCCGGCCGTGGCTCGCGCACCTCTGCTCCGGCGCGGGCGGGCGCAGGAGGTGGGTCGTGGGCGGCCGGGGGAGCGATTGGTCCCACCGCCGCGGAGGGAGGGGCTGGGAGGAGCCGGGCGGCCGCGAAGGACGTGGGGGGAGAACTTTCTAGAGACGGCGGCCGGTTCGGGCTCTGGCGCTCAGGGCGCTCCTGCGAAAGGTGGTTTCTGGTTCGTTCCTCCCGCCGGCCGCCTGGCCCCGCCCCGGTCCTGGGACCCTCGGACTCCCAGGCCAGCCCTCGCTCCCGCGGCGCGCTCTCCCGGCCTCCCCCACCCCCCCGTCCCCCCGGTCTAACCGGATTCTTCCAGATCCTTCTCGATCCTCCGCAGCGTCCGACGCCGCGCCGCCGGACGTGGGCGCCGCGCGTGCGTCTCCCCGGCCCGAGACGCGGGCGGCCGGCCTCCCCGCCTGGCTGGGCGCGCGAGCTGAACGCAGAGCGAGCGGAGAGCGTTACCCGGGCGCGCAGGGCCGGGGAGGCGACCGGGTGTCCCCGGAGCGGGGCCGGCGTGCGCCTGGGGCTCGGCGAAGTGCTGCGAGCTGCCCGTTTGCAGGAAATGGCCCGCGTGGTAAAGGGGCCTTCCCCGACAATAATAAAACTGAAAACCTAAAAACTGTTTCAGCTCACGAAGGAAGCCATTCCACCTTACTGAAAGCCCATGGGAAGAAATATTTTCTTAATACTGGGTTCCAGGTGATTCTGGACTTCCTGTGGCAAGCGCGTCTGCGCGGTGGGCCAACGCACCGCAGCGCCTAGATACCCAAACAATAGCCTTTTGACAAAAAGGTCCGTGGAGGGAAGGTTTTGATTTTGCTTTAGCGCTTAACCCCATCATGGCATAGCTCCTGAGGCGTGGTATCAAATAGTTATCGGCTGCATGAATTTGTATTCCAATAAAAATAGAAACTTTTTTTGGAGCCCTCGCTCTGTGCTTGGCGCTGTGCTGTATGCTATGCAAACTGTCCTGTTTAGGTAGGCAACCAAAAGGGCTATTGCAGATGAAATTTTAATACCATAACGTAACTGGGAATTTCATCGTAGTCTTTTCTGTTGGAACTCGGCTGGAAAGGGATGCAGGAGAAAACTGTTTCTTCCAGTGATTTACAGCAAATGTGTTTACCCTTGACTAAGTCTCGTTGGCTGACTGGGGATACCCTCAGAGGACATGGGGGGTTGACTCACTAGAGGCTGTCTATTTCTTTTCTACACCGTCCTTAGCAGGGTGAAAAGTAACAGTGCCAAGGCCTTCCAAAACGCCAGGGGACAGGGATGGCGGGTAAGGTGCTGGCTTGTTGCCTTGGCAGTTATGTTGCTGTTGGCTCCTGCACCTGCGTTTGGCTGGTCTCTGTGTGTGTGCTGGTTTCTTTTGATGCTGGGGCCGTTGGGTATTATCTGACAGAACAAGTTGGGATAGGAAAGGAAAGTTCCCTTTGGAGTAATGCTATTCGGCGTCTTTTTCTTCGTCGGAAGCAAACAGTGTAGGTTATGTCTTTCAGTCTGTCATCACATATTAATTGAGCACTGAAGGTGTGCCTGCTTTTGCACGAACGCATGCTGACAGTAGAAAGAACATATGCTTCAGAGTAAGCAAGGAATTGGGTCGCCCACATGGTAACCGATTTGGGGCAGGTTATGGGGATGGTAACGTCTATCAATGAGGGTAGTTGTGATGGTTACAAAGAGGGAATGTATGTCAGGTATCTAGGCCAGTGCCCACCTTCAAACGGGTGGTTGGTAAATAATGGTCATTATTCTAATGCGATGAGTGTGTATGGTGAGATAGGGACAAAGTGCTAAGAATACAGAGGTCTGTAAGAGGGGAAAACCCTGTGGAGGGGAAAGGGGAAGGACCAGAGGGAAAGGTTTCCAGGGAGGAAGTGCTGTGCTCATTCAGTCAATGAGTGGTTGAGGGGCTGGGAGATGGAAGGGGGTGGGGAGGGGGCAGTAGGCACTGGGTTCTTGGATCCTAGAGCAGGACCTTATTTCTAGAATTTTTTTCTAGTTATTTACATTATATTTTTCAGATTGTAAAACTTACAGTCAATATAGAAAGTATACACAGGTGTTTTGTTCTTTCCCTCCTCTTCCTCCTGCCTTTCCCAGCCCGTTTAAATTAGTGTTCCCATTAAAGATGTTTAACAACGTACAGTAAGCCCCCTACATACGAACGAGTTCTGTTCTGAGAGCACATTTGTAAGTCCAGTTTGTTCGTAAGTCCAACAAAGTTAGCCTAGGTACCCAACTAACACAATCGGCTATATAGTACTGTACTGTGATCGGTTTATAATACTTTTCACACAATACATAAAAAACAAACACACAAAAAAACACATTTTTAATCTTACGGTACAGTACCTTGAAAAGTACAGTAGTCCAGCACGACAGCTGGCACACGGGCTGGCACTGAGTGAACAGGCAGGAAGAGTTACTGACTGGAGGAGGGAGAGGAGGTGGGAGATGGTAGAGCTGAAGGGTCGCCAGCAACAGGAGACGGAGGAAGCTGCAGTTTCACTCACGGCTGGCTGACGTTGGTGGACCGCACCTTCACAGATTGAAGGCTCGTGTGTAGGGGCCTTACTGTAATTCTTTTCAGTGGTATCATCAGTCATTCACAATCCTCCCGGAACTCCCCCTTTGCTAGAGGAAGACAGCACCCCCCCATCAACCACCTTACTCTTACTCTGTAGATGACCCGTGCTGTGGTTAGTTTTGTTATTGCCAGAATGAGCCGGCGGGAACTCACGTGGTACATCTCCCTAACGCCAGGCCCATCCCTCAGACACGAAGACCCTTTTTTTTTATTTTTGGCTGTATTGGGTCTCTGTTGCTGCACGTGGGCTTTCTCTAGTTGCGGTGAGCAGGGACTACTTTTCGTTGCGGTGCACAGGCTTCTCATTGCTGTGGCTTCTCTTGTTGCAGCACGCAGGCTCAGTAGTTGTGGCTCGCGGGCTCTAGAGCGCAGGCTCAGTAGGTGTGGCGCATGGGCTTAGTTGTCCCAAGGCACATGGGATCTTCCTGGACCAGGGATCGAACCCATGTACCCTGCATTGGCAGGCGGATTCTTAACTTCTGTGCCACCAGGGACGTTCCCAGGACCCTTGGTTTTAAACCCCGTGTTTTTAAAGGTGCTGTTTTGACCTTCTTAGACTGACAATCTTCTTAAACATTAAAATAATTATGTGATACTCAAATAATTCAAGAGAATGTGAGATGAGTATGTACATGCACATACACATGTTATGTAACACAGCAGCATAATGAACTCTGGGAATATACCACCCAACCTAAGAATTAGAACATCACCAATATGATGGGTGTAAAAATGTAACACCAGAAATGTTAAGGACACTCATCAATTCTTGCTACTTTTGGTGTCTGTGGACTGAGAAAACAAACTATACTACTGACCAAAACAGCTACTACACGTTTCATAAAACATTTATTTACTTATTTATTTTAGAGATTACAGCTCCATTTTCATGCATTTGAAAAACAGTAGACCGCTATGTGGGGTCTGCACATAGTGGAGACCTGAAGCTTCATCACTGAACACACCATGGGTCACCGGGTGAGTTTTCCTCACCTCTGAGATGGGAATCATGATAGTGTCTATGTCACAGGATTAAATGATAAATTCTTATGTGTGAAGTACTTAACGCAGTGCATCGCACATAGCAAGCAGATGGGTGGTAATGAGTGTGTGTGCCGTGTTTTATTTGTTCAGCCTGTTGATTGCTGGAGTATGGAAATGGAAGACCCCACAGTTCCCAGCGCTCAGGTTGCAAGCTACTGAGTGGTCTGGACAGGGGTTTGAGCCATTGTTTCCAGAGGAGTGCTTCTTCCTGATGTTAAATCACATCTGTATTTTTTTCTCTTTGACCCTCAATGATGAACCTGACTATCTAATATACTAGCTCTGATATCTTGTCATTCCAGCAAGTCTGGGAGCCTTGTGAAGGTAAAGACTTGGTCTTAATATTTCCTTGGGCTCCACTGTTATCTGAGCTCCGTGGGGTGAGGAGGTTGGGGTATTTGGTGGTTGTCCTGCTGAAAGAAAGTCGTTTTTCCCTTCTTTTAAAAAATAAAGTCTAATTTCCTGCTTCAGACTAATATATATTTTTGTTTTGCTCCTCGGGGCCCCAGTCTTCATCCTTCTGCGTTTGTGGATGAACTGAAATTCGGATTTGGCCTCATTCATGGGAGGGTCCAGTAGCCAATTGCCTATTTCAGCATTGTTTTCAGCCTCCCCAAACTTGTGTGTGATCAAAGATCCCATGTTTGTCCGGGTCATCATATCTAATTAGCATAACTAGAACTAGGATTGCCTTTTGGGAAAAATCTTGCCCTGCATCATCCTCAGTGGACAGTAAATGTGTATTTAATATGGTAAATAAATCGTGCTCTGCAGTGACCTCAGGAACAACCCAGCAGCTCTTACTACTGAGACATTAAGAAATTATTGTTCCTTCAGTATAATATCAAACTTCTGTTAAGTGGTCTGCTAGTATTTGTAAACGATTAAATTATAATAATAATAAAAAAACTTGTATGAAAGTTCAGATTTACTCTTGTATCCCAGAAGTCCCTTCTGAGTTGGTAACATCAAGCTTTAGTCAAATATTGACTTTAATATTTACCGTTTCAGCATTTAGCCAAAACGTGTACTCAGAGCACCTCTGAGTTTACCCCTTCCCGTGGGCCCTGCAGGTGGGTTGCTCAGCAGCCCTTCTCTCCAGATCAGCCTCCTCCAGGGGAACTATTCTGGTATTTCCTTGGGCTGACTGCCTCAGCTTTAATTTCCTCCTGGGTTTCTGGAAGCCCTAGCCAGGGTGGGAGTACTCCTCCAGATTCCTGCACAGACCAGACAGAGAGAGTCTCACACACCTTCGTGGAGGGGTAAGGGGTGTCTATTTTTCTTAAAGGGGCTCTGGATTTGCCACGGGCTTCACTGGTCAAGCACTTGACCTCCCAACTATCCCCTTCCTTTCCCGTGGAGAACAGCCCTCAGCCCCTGTCCTCAAGATGTGCGCCCACTGATGCTTGCGGTCATTACTTCCTATAAGTGGCCAGTTGGTGCAAAGCTGTTTATTGAGTGGGTCGGGAGGCTTTGAGACACGGAGTGGGTGGCGGCTGCTGGGGCCATAGGGCATGGGCCGACGTGCTTTGGCCGCAGGCTCTCGGTCCCTTGGGGTCCTGGGGCGGAGAGTCGGGAGCGCACCCGCGCTGGGCACTGAACTCAAGACTGTAGGGCAGTACTGCACTTTCCCTCGGTGACAGCCCTCCCTGTGGCTTCGGATTTGTTCCCAGAGCAGGTGCTGAGTTGAGTGGGCAAGGCCGCCTGCGCGCTGGCGAGGGTCGCCGGGCTCAGGCCCGGGCTGTGGGCGCGGCTGCCCCGAACTCCTGCCCCAGGGACGCGGCCGCAGGCGGCTCTCGGCCCTGGACGGAGGGACGGGGGACTCAGGGACGGAGAGACTCAGGGACGGAGCTCGGTCTCATCAGCCGGAGCGGGGCCTGCGCCTGAGGCTTCTCTGGGGGCTCGGGGCTGGGTCGCCGAGGGCCTTGTGCGCGCCCCGGCCTCCGTGCCCGCTGGTGCCCTCTGGGGGCCCCGGAGCGGCTGCCTGGCACGCGAGAGGGGCTCAGTAGACTCGGGAAGAACACAATTCCGGAAGGACAGTGGCCCGCCCAAGGCCCCGCCCCGGCGAGGTGGCCAGCGAGGCCCGCTCCCCGGCGGCCGGTCTTCGGAGAACTCGTGTTACCGGGTCGCCCGCCCCGAGCGCAGGACACCTTCCCAGCCGGCGGGGAGAGCGCGCGCCCGCGGGGGACGCGCAGCCAGGCGCACACCCGGTTCTCGGCAGTAGGGCCTGCTTTTCCGCCCAACTCCTTGCACCTTAGTTTTTGCTTGTACCTGTGTCATTGGGATAATATCAGCGGCCGGCTTTGGGAGCTTTTATACGTACTGCTCTCGGTCTTCATCCCCCGTCCCCTCCCACCCCCTCCTCGCTTCTCGCCTTCTCCGCCCCCTGGAATCCGGCGTATGGGCACGTGACCTGATGTTTGAACCGCGATTTTGGTTAAGACCGAGCTTGATCAAACGTACCGGGTTCATTTTTATCTAAGAAGAAGAGACATATTGATTGAGCACCTGCGAGGGCGCCGGGTCAGCCCGAGGGACTGTGGGTGCGTCGTCTGTGAGGCTGTCGTAGCCCCTTATGGCATAGACACGGAGAAGTGAGGGCAAAGGAGAGACTGCGGCTGTCGGTCTGCTTCAAAGTGCAGGGCGGTCGGGTGTGTGGCGGGGAAAGTGTTCTGGGAAGGCCTCACAGAGACCCAGAGCTTGAGGAAGCTCTTGAAAATGGATAATATCTTATTTGTTTATTTTTTAAAAAGATATAACATCACGAGTGAAATAATGTCACTTGCAGCAACATGGATGGACCTAGAGATTATCATACTAAGTGAGGTAAGTCAGACAGACAAATATATGATATCACATATGTGGAATCTAAAAAAATGATACAGATGAACTTATCTACAAAATAGAAATAAACTCACAGACATGCAAAACAAATTTAAGGTTACCAAAGGGGAAAGGGGGTGGGAGGGATAAATTAAGAGTTTGGGATTAACAGCTACACACTACTATATAGATAACCAAAAAGAACCTATTGTATAGCACAGGGAACTATCCTCAATATCGTGTAATAACCTATAATGGAAAAGAATCGGAAAAAGAATATATATATATATACACACACATACATCTAACGAATCATTTTGCTGTACCCCTGAAACTAATACAACATGGTAAATCACCTATACTCCAGTAAAAAAAATTTTTTAAATAAAAAATTTAAAAAGATATAACGGGTTTCCCTGGTGGCGCAGTGGTTGAGAGTCCGCCTGCCGATGCAGGGGACACGGGTGCGTGCCCCGGTCCGGGAAGATCCCACATGCCGCGGAGCGACTGGGCCCGTGAGCCATGGCCGCTGAGCCTGCACGTCCGGAGCCTGTGCTCCGCAACACGAGAGGCCACAGCGGTGAGAGGCCCGCGTACTGCAAAAAAAAAAAAAAAAAAAGATATAACAATAAATGTATAGCTTGATAAAGTTTTACATAGGTATGTACCCCCCTAACTACCAGATCAAGAAACAGAACTCGTCAGCACCCCAACAGGCTCCTGCATGGCCCCTCCCGGGCAGTAACCATCCCCAAGAGTAACTGCTATTCTGACCTCTCCCAATAGGTTAGTTTTGTCTGTTTTTGAACATCGTTCAGAAGGAATCATGCAGTATATGCTTTCTGTGACCGGCTTCTTTCATTCCACATGACGTCTGTGAAATTCATCCACCGTCTTGCATATAGGAGTAGTTCATTACCTTCCCTTGCTATATAATACTCGATTGTGTGAATATACCACCGTTTACTTGTCCATTCTGTTGATGATATTGGGGTTGTTTCCAGTTTGGGGCTGTTACGAATAAAGCTTCTTATGCACATTCTTGTACCTGACTTTCGGGGGACATAAATGCTCATTTCAGCTTGGTAGATACCTAATAAATGGAACTGCTGGGTCGCAGGGTTTTTCTTATATTTAGCTTCAGCAGATACTGCCAGTTTTCCAGAATCAGGGTGTCAAGTTACACTCCCACCAAGAGTGTATGAATTCCAAGTTGCTGGACATTCTTACCAAAACATGGTATTGTCAGTACTTTTAATTTTATCCCATCAGGGGGTTGTAGTGCTATGTAATTTATATTCGTTGATAGTTAATGAACACATTTTCATATACTTATTGGCTATCTGGATATAGCCTCATTTGTGAAGTACTTACTCAAGTCTTTCGGCCTATTAAAAAAATTGTATTGTCTATCTTTTTGTTATTAATTTGTGGAATTTCTTTATATATTATAGATAAGATTTGCTTTGACAGATACATTGCAATAATCTGGTCTGTGGCATGGCTTTTCACTCACATAATGGTATATTTTTTTAATGTTTTTTAAATTGAAGTATAGTTGATTTACAATATTGTGTTAATTACTGCTGTATAGCAGAGTGATTCAGTTACGCATATATGTACATTCTTTTTCATATTCTTTTCCATTCACATAATGGTATTTCTTGATGAACATTTTAATTTTAATGGAGTTCAATTTATTAATCTATTTTTTATGGTTAGAGATTTTCTTTAATAGACTTTATTTTTTAGAGCAGTTTTAGGTTCAAAGCAAAACTGAGCAGAGGCACAGAGATTTCCCACATACCCCCTGCCCCCACGCAGGCATAGATCGCCCCCCACACCATTAACAACATCCCTCATCAGAGTGGTACAATGTTACAATCGATGAATCTACTTCCACACATCAAGGGCACCCAAGGTCCCTAGTTTATATTAGGGTTCACTGTTGGTGTGGTACTTTCTGTGTATTTGTACAAATTTATAATGATGTGTATCTATCATTCTAGTATCATGCAGAGTAGTTTTACTGTCCTAAAAATCCTCTGTGTTCTGCCTATTCATCCCTCTCCTCCCTGCTAACCCTGGGAAACCCCTGATCTTTTTACTGTCTATAGTTTTGCCTTTTCCAGAATGTCATGTAGCTGGACTCATACAGTACGTAGCCTTTTCAGACTGGCTTCTTTCACTTAGTAATATGCATTTAAGGTTCCTTCATGTTTTCTCACGGCTTGATAGCTCATTTCTTTTTAGTGCTAAATAATATTACGTTGTCTGGATGTACCCCAGTTTATACATTCACTACGGAACATTTTGGTTACTTCCAAGTTTGGAAATTATGAATAAAGCTGTTTTAAACAGATGTGTGCAGGTTTTTGTGTGGACATAGTTTTTGACTCCTTTGGGTAAATACCAAGGAGTATAATTGCTGGATTTTATGATGAGTATATGTTTAGTTTTGTAAGAAACTGCCGAGCTGTCTTGCAAAGTGTTCGTCTTGCATTTTCCCACCAGCAACAAATAGGAAATCTCCTTCCTGTTGCTCCACATCCTCGTCAGCATTTGGTGTTGTCAGTGTTCTGGATTTTGGCCATTCTAATGGGTGTGTAGTGGTATCTCATGGCTGTTTTCATTTGGTTTTCCCTGATGACATATGATGTGGAGCATCTTTTCATATGCTTATTTGTCACCTGTATATCTTCTCGGTGAGGTGTCAAGATATTTTTTTTAAAAATATATTTATTTATTTATTTATTTATTTTGGCCTCGCTGGGTCTTAGTTGCGGCATGCATGTGGGACCTAGTTCCCCGACCAGGGATTGAACCCCGGCTCCCTGCATTGGGAGCACCGAGTCTTACTCACTGGACCACCAGGGAAGTCCCAAGGTGTCAAGATCTTTGTCCCATTTTTTTGATAAGATTGTTTTTTTTTTACTGTTCTGTCTTTTTTAAAAATAAATTTATTTATTTATGTTTATAATTTTTTTTTTTTTTTTTTTCCGGTACGCGGACCTCTCGCTGTCGTGGCCTCTCCCGTTGCGGAGCACAGGCTCCGGACGCGCAGGCTCAGCGGCCATGACTCACGGGCCCAGCTGCTCCGCGGCATGTGGGATCTTCCCGAACCGGGGCACGAACCCGTGTCCCCTGCATCCGCAGGCGGACTCTCAACCACTGCACCACCAGGGAAGCCCCTATGTTTATAAATTTATTTATTTTATTTTATTGTTTTTGGCTGTGTTGGGTCTTCGTTGCTGCGCACGGGCCTTCCCTAGCTGTGGAGAGCAGGGGCTACTCTTCGTTGCTGTGCACGGGCTTTTCATTGTGGTGGCTTCTCTTGTCGCGGAGCTCGGGCTGTAGGTGTGTAGGCTTCAGTAGTTGTGGCACACGGGCTCAGTAGCTGTGGCTTATGGGTTCAGTAGTTGTGGCTCACGGGCTCAGTAGTTGTGGCACATGGGCTTATTTGCACCACGGCATGTGGGATCTTCCCAGACCAGGGATTGAACCCGTGTCCCCTGCATTGGCAGGCAGATTCTCAACCACTGTGCCACCAGGGAAGTCCCTACTGTTGGGTCTTAAGTGTTCTTTGTATATTTTGGATAACAGTCTTTTATCTGATGTGTCTTTTGCAAATATTTTCCCCCAGTCTTTGGCTTATCTTTTTACTTTCTTGACACTGTCTCTTGTAGAGCAGACTTTTTTTTGAAAGTCTTTATTGAATTTGTTACAATATTGCTTCTGTTTTTTATGTTTTGGTGTTTTGGTGGTGAGGCATGTAGGATCTTAGCTCCCTGACCAGGGATCAAACGCACACCCCCTGAATTGGAAGGTGAAGTCTTAACCACTAGACCACCAGGGAAGTCTCCAACATCTTTAATTTTAATGAAGTCTAGCTTATCAATCCATTTTTTCATGGATTGTGCCTTTGGTGTTGTATCTAAAATATCATTGCCAAATTCAAGTTCATCTAGATTTTCTCCTATGTTATCTTCTAGGAGTTTTATAGTTCGGGATTTTACATTTAGGTCTGTGATCTATTTTGAGTTAATTTTTGTGAAAAGTGTAAGATCTGTCTAGATTCATGTTTTTGCATGTGGATGTCCAGGTAGTTCCAGCACCATTTGTTGAAAAGAGTAGCTTGGCTCCACTGTATTGTCTTTGTCAAAAATCAGTTGACTGTATTTATGTGGGTCTGTTTCTGGCCTCTCTTTTCTGTTCCAATGATCTATTTTTCTGTTCTGTTGTCTTGATTCCTGCCACTTTATACTAAGTCTTAAAGTCAGGTAGTGTTAATCCTCCAGCTTTGCTCTTCTCCTTCAATATTGTGTTGGCTATTCTGGGTCTTCTGCCTCTTCAGATAAACTTTAGAAGTTTGTCAGTATCAACAAAATAACTTGCTGGGATTTTGATTGGGATTGTATTGAATCTATACACCAAGTTTGGAAGAACTGACATCTTGACAGTTTTGAGTCTTCATATCTATGAACGTGAAATATCTCTCCGTTTATTTAGTTCTTTGATTTCCTCCGTCAAAGTTCTGTAGTTTTCCTCATATAGATCCTTGTACATATTTTGTTAGATCTATACCTAAGTATTTCATTTTGCTTTTGGATTTTCTACATAGGTGATCATGTCATCTGTGAACAAAGAGTTTTATTTCTTTCTTCTCAGTCTTGGGTTAGTGATTTTTCATGTGTGTCTTGTTTAAAAAAATCTTTGCTTATTCCATGGTCATGAAGATATTCTCTTTTTTGTTTTTACTTTTCAAAATGGACGCTTTTTTGTTTTACTTTCACATTTAGGTCTATAATCCATCTCAGATTAAAATTTACATATAGAGCCAGGATTGAGGTTTATTTTTTTTCGTACGGATGTACATTGACCCAGTACCATTTATTGAAAGACTATCCTTTCCCCACTGAACTGTGGTGGCTCCTTTGTCGTCTATCATGTGTGACCATATATTTATGCCTGTTGTGGACTCTTTTTTTTAAAATGTTTTTTAACAATTTTTATTTAATTTTTTTGGCTGCGTTGGGTCTTCGTTGCTGCGTGCAGGCTTTCTCTAGCTGCGGAGAGCGGGGGCTACTCTTTATTGTAGTGTGCGGGCTTCTCATTGCAGTGGCTTCTCTTATTGTGGAGCACGGTCTCTAGGCGTGCGGGCTTCAGTAGTTGTGGCACATGGGCTTAGTTGCTCTGCGGCATTTGGGATCTTCCCGGACCGGGGATCAAACCTGTGTCCCCTGCATTGACAGGTGGATTCTTAACCACTGCACCATCAGGGAAGCCCCTGTTGTGGACTCTTCTGTTCCATTGGTCTGTTAATTATCCTTGTGCCAATAACTTGGCGTCTTAGTTGCTGTAGCTTTAAAATAAGTTTTGAAATCCAGTTTTGTCCTTCTGTTTCAAGATTGCCTTGACTCTTCTAGGTTCTTTGATTTTCTGTATACATTTTAGAATCACCTTGTAAATGTCGTTAAAGAAATCTAGGATTCTGATTGGGATTCCATTGAATTTACACATCAAATTAGGGAGATTTGACATCTCAAAATATGGAGACTTCCAGTCCATGAACATGATCTATTCTTCCATTTTTATTGGTATTCTTTCATTTTTTTCCACAATGTTTTATGTTTTATATTTTTCAGTGTAGAGGCTTTGTGCATCTTTTATTAGATTCATTCCTAGGTATTTTTCAGTTTGGGTGCTCTTTTTTTTTTTTTTCTATACTGAAGGTTCTTATTAGTCATCAATGTTATACACATCAGTGTATACATGTCAATCCCAATCGTCCGATTCAGCACACCACCATCCCCACCCCACCACGGTTTTCCCCGCTTGGTATCCATACATTTGTTCTCTACATCTGTGTCTCAGTTTGGGTGCTCTTATAAATGCTATTTCCGAAAGTTTATTTTCTAACTGTTTATTGCCAGCATATAGAATGCACTTGATTTATTTGTTTTTATTTATTTTAATTGTGGTAAAATAGACATAACATAAAATTTATCATTTTAACCATTTTTAGGTGTATAATTCAGGGGTACTAAGTACATTCAAGTTGTTGTACAAACATTCAATTGATTTCTTTTTGGTAACAGCCTTACTGAGATAGAACTCAGACACCGTATAATTCACCCATTTAAAGTGTAGAATTCAGGGAATTCCCTGGTGGTCCAGTGGTTAGGACTCAGCCCTTTCACTGCTAAGGTCTGGGTTCGATCTCTGGTCGGGGAACTAAGATCCCGCAAGCCACACAGTGCAGACAAAAGTGTACAATTCAGTGGCTCTTCGTATATTCACAGAATTGTGCAACCACCACTATAATCCATTGTGGAACATCTTCGTCACCCCGTAAAGAAATCTTGTACCTTTTAGCTATCATCTCCCAACCATCCTCAGCGCCCAGCCCTTGGCGACCACGAATCCACTTTCTGCCCATCTATCCCCCACCCCACTTTTTTAGACTTAATTTTTATTGGACTATAGTTGACTTACAATGTTGTGTTAGTTTCAGGTGTACAGCAAAGTGAGTCAATTATACATATACATATATCTGCTCTTTTTTAGATTCTTTTCCCATATAGGTCATTACAGAGTATTGAGTAGAGTTCCCTGTGCTGTACAGTAGGTTTACCCCCTTCTTAGCTCACAGGTATTTAAGAGTTTGAAAGAATGGCTAGAGCTTCATCTCTAGGCATGAGTAAAGCTTTCAGAATTCCTGCAGACATCTTACCTGCTCCTGGACTTCCATTGGTCTTTTAGACACTAGTATTGTTTTGTTGATCTGCCTGCTTTTTAGCTCTTTTTCTTTCTTCTGTTCTGTTTCTTACTCATGAAAGAAAGAGGTGTATATGTGACACCCGCCACTCTCCCTCTCAGGACCTCAAGGCGAACAAAGCTGCTTCTCCTGTCGGTGGCTTCTTCCAGCCCCATCGCATGTCCTTCTCTGTGGTGTGCCTTTCCCTGGGTCATTCAGCTGCTGCTTGAAAACACCTACCTTTCCCCGTTCCTATTCTCCAATTTTTCTTTCTCTCATGCAAGTGATTTTTAAAATCAGCACTACTGAGGTATAATTTACACGTGCTAAGTCCACCACTTTTAAGCGGATAGTTCAATGAGTTTTGACAAACGCCCATAGCCATGCAACCACGACAACAATCAGGATGTAGAACATTTCCTAAATTTATCCCCCAAAGTTCACTTACGCACCTTCACAGTTAATCCCTAGCAACCCTCCTCCCTGGGCCCTGGCACCCACTAATCCGTCTCTTTTTATAGTTTTGCCTTTTCTAGGATGTCATGTGAAAGAATTATACAGGATGTCTCTTCTGTATCTGGCTTCTCTCACTTAGCATAATGCGTCTGAGTCGTACCTACGTTGCGGTGTGTATGTTGTTGTATGCATGGGTAATTTGCTCTTTGTTTATTACTGAATAGTATTACGTTGTGTGGATGTACCACAGTTTGATGATATATTCACCAGGTGAGGTTTTGGGTTGTTTCCAGTTTGTGGCTACTAGGAACAAAGCTGCTAGAACATTCTTGTACAAATCTTTTTTTGGAGATATGTTTTCATATTGTGTGTATACCTAGGAGCAGGACTGCTAGGTCCCATGGTAACTATATGTTTGACTTCATAAAGAACTGCTAAGCTGTTTTCTAAGTTGGTTGTACCCTTTTGTACTTACACCAGCAATGGATGAGAGTTCCATTTGCCCTGCATCCCTGCCAACACTGACTGGTCTTTTAACCATTCTAGGGGTTATGCAGTAAAATATCATTGTGTTTTTTTTTTTTTTAATTTAATTTAATTTTTTTTTTTTTTTTTTTTGCGGTACGCGGGCCTCTCACTGCTGTGGCCTCTTCCGTCGCGGAGCGCAGGCTTCGGACGCGCTGGCCCAGCGGCCATGGCTCACGGGCCCAGCCGCTCCGCGGCATGTGGGATCTTCCCAGACCGGGGCACGAACCCGTGTCCCCTGCATCGGCAGGCGGACTCTCAACCACTGCGCCACCAGGGAAACCCCCTAATTTAATTTTTAATTGAAGTATAGTTGATTTACAATATTGTGCCAATCTCTGCTGTACAGCAAAGTGACTCAGTCATACACATATATTCTTTTTTTAATATTCTTTTCCATTCTGGTTTATCACAGGATATTGACTATAGTTCCCTGTGCTATACAGTAGGGCCTTGTTGTTTATCCATCCTACATATAATAGTTTACGTCTGCTCATCCCAAACTCCCAGTCCTTCCCTCCCCCACCCTCTCCCCCTTGGCAACCACAAGTCTGATCTCTATGTCTGTGAGTCTGTTTCTGTTTCATAGGTTCATTTGTGCCATATTTTAGTTTTCACATATGAGTGATATCATGTTATTTGTCTTCCTCTTTCTGACTTACTTCCCTTAGTATGATAATCTCCAGCTGCATCCATATTGCTGCAAATGGCATGATTTCATTCTTTTTTATGGCTGAGTAGTATTCCATTGTATGTATGTATGACATTTTCTTTATCCATTCTTTTTTAAAAAAATTTTTTTGAAGTATAGTCGCTTTACAATATTGTGTTAGTTTCTACTGTACAACGAAGTGAATCAGCTCTACTTATACATATATCCCCTCTTTTTTTGATTTCCTTCCCATTTAGGTCACCACAGAGCACTGAGTAGAGTTCCCTGTGCTATACAGTAGGTTCTCATTAGTTATCTATTTTATACATAGTGTCAATAGTGTATATAGGTCAATCCCAATCTCACACCCCCCCTTCCCTCTTGGTGTCCATCTGTTTGTTCTGTACATCTGTGTCTCTATTTCTGCTTTGTAAATATAAGATCATCTATACCAATTTTTTCAGATTCCACATATATGCATTAAAATACCATATTTGTTTTTCTCTTTCTGACTTACTTCACTCTGTACAACAGTCTCTAGGTCCATCCACGTCTCTACAAATGACCCAGTTTCATTCCTTTTTATGGCTTAGTAATATTCCATTGCATATATGTACCACTTCTTCTTTATCTACCCCTCTGTTGATGGACGTTTAGGTTGTTTCCATGTTCTGGCTATTGTAAATAGTGCTGCTATGAATATAGGGGTGCATGTATCTTTTTGAATTATAGTTTTGTCCAGGTATATGTCCAGGAGTGGGGTTGCTGGATCATATGGTAATTCTATTTTTAGTTTTCTGAGGAACCTCCACACTGTTTTCCATAGTGGTTGCCGTAACTTACATTCCCACCCCCAGTGTAGAAGTGTTCCCTTTTATCCACACCCTCTCCAGCATTTGTTATTTGTAGACTCTTTGATGATGGCCATTCTGACCAGTGTGAGGTGGTTCCTCACGATAGTTTTGATTTGCATTTCTCTAATAATTAGTGATGTTGAGCATCTTTTCAGGTGCCTACTGGCCACCTGTATGTCTTCTTTGGAGAAATGTCTATTAAGATCTTCTGCCCATTTTTCGATTGGGCTGTTTGTTTTTGTGTTGTTGAGTTGTATGAGCTGTTTGCATATTTCGGAGATTAAGCCCTTGTGTGTCACATCATTTGCAAATACTTTCTCTCATTGTGGTTTTAATTTGCATTTTCCTAATGGGTAATGATGCTGAGCACCTTTTTGTGTCCTAATTTGCTATTTTGTATATCTTCTTTGGTGTTCATCTCTTTTACCTATATAAAAAAATCAGATTGTTTTCTTATCGATATGTAAGAGGGGTGTGCGTGTGCATGGCACTGTGCTATACTGAATAATGGCCCTCCAAAGATGTTCATGCCCTAATCAGCAGAAGCTATGAATACGGTAGCTTGGACCTTGAGTTGGGGAAATTACCCTGGTGGGTCCAGTGTAACCACAAGTGTCTTTCTGAGATGGAGGCAGGAGGGTCAGCACCAGAGCTGGAGATGTGACAGCAGAAGCAGGAGTGTGTGCTGTGGGCCCACAAGCCAAGGAGCGTGAACAATCTCTAGAAGCTGGAAAAAGCAAGGACACAAATTCTCCCTGGGGCCTCTGGAAGGAGCACAGCTCTGCTGAGACCGTGATTTGAGCCCAGGTGAGACTGATTTTGGACTTCTGACCTCCATAACTGTAAGAAAACTGATTCGTTTTGTTTTCAGCCTCCAAGCTTGTGACAGTTTGTTATAGCAGCGGTAGCAGTATACAGACACTCAGTGTTTATTGAGTGGTTTGGAGCTAGCTTTTCTGCCTCTAAGTCCAGTGTTGCTTGTTTCTGCCATATTGTTCTGAGTGGGGGGGGCAGGGTGCTTCAGGTGGTGGGAGCAATACGAGAAGCTGCCCAAGGTGGACATGAGCGTCTCGGTACAGAAGCAGAGGAGTCTTAGGTGGAGTAGAGCGGGCTGGAGGAATGGGAGATGAGATTATTTAGTGGAGAGCACTAGGTTTTGGAAGCAGAGGAACTTAGGCTTGAGACGGTAAGAAACCACTTAGATGTTGGAGCAGGTAGGCTGTTTGTGAGCCACAGCAGGGGTGGCTGGACGGGTAGGAAACGAGCCTTGGGGAAAACATCTCCCTCCAGCCCTTTCACTCAGTTCTGATGGGAAGACCAACCTGGCATGCTGCTTGTTAGTTTAGAGCAGCGTTCTACAGTTCTTCAAGCAAGGCTGACTCTGTTAATAAGGGGTGGGGAATCTGGGAGGTCAAGGCCACCTCATCCCTTAGAGACCCTCTGGCTCAGCGTGTCCTACCCCTCAATCTCCAAACTGGCGCTGGACTCACTGATAGCATTTTGAGGTGTCCTGGTCAGCCCTTCACTGTATCCCTCTGCACAGGCATGTGATTTGTTGGCATGAAAAGGCAAGGGGTTCGTTGGAGGGGGGCCTTTTGCAAAGGGGGAAAAGCATACTGGTGTCTGGGAGCTGGAAAGGTAAGGTACGTGGCTGTGTTCCTTGCTGCCCCTGCCCTGGCCCAGCTCTCAACAGTGGGCAGGTGGGCTGGCTGGCTGTCTGCTTCACGCCCACGTCTCCCCACCTCTGGAGCTGTGACCGAGATCCCCATCCCTGGGACTCAGGATGCCTCCAGACCCCTGGACAAGGAATTTTCTTCTCTTTGCTACTTCCACCTAGCCTAGGGCAGTTCAAACCCACCCCCCTCCAGGACGCCTTCCCCGAGAACCCTTATTTCCTAACCTGCACATTTTCAGGGCCCAGGGATTGTCAATTTACCGTTTCATTATTCAGTCCCTGGTTCTCTCATCATTCTGGAGCAGCAGGTGTGTCAGGAATTCCCTGACGGTCCAGTGGTTAGGACTTCATGCTCTCACTGTCAAGGCCTTGGGTTCAATCCCTGGTCAGGGAACTAAAATCCCAAAAGCCACGTGGCAAAAAAAAAAAAAAACAAGTGCAGATGGATGCCTTGTCTTCCAGTGAGATTACAGACTTCTTGAGGACAGAGAGCAATCTTTCTTCGTTTGTGTCGTGTCTCACTAAACATATTGTAGACCACTGGAAGACAGTACACTCTTCAGGGAAAGGATGAGTGGACTGGAGCTGAATGGGAGACAAGGAGCACGTCTTTGGAAGCCCAGGAGAGATCCTTTGTTAGTTGAAAAAGGCATGTCCTTTCCAGTGGGGTGGATTCCTAAATTTAGGGCAAACCTATCAGGAAGCTCAAATTTTTTACACTCTAAAAAGATGCGCCTTAGCTCCTTAGTCCCTTTTGCTTTCTTGGTTTCCTCTCATCTCAATATGTCAATGGATGTCATATGTTTGCTGAGTACCTTGTGTGATAAACATGCAGGACCTCAAGATGAACAATAGGTGGCGTTTCTCCGCAGGTGGCCACCTATCTCAGAGCTTGTCACTCACAAGCCTCTGTCTCCCCAGTCCCAAGCTCCTTCCCCAAATCCATTTCTTATGTGGGTGTTGGACCCTTTTCCATGTATGAAAATATACACAATTAGACCTGCAGCCCCAAGGGGAGCTGAGGTCGTGCTTTTTCTTGCCAGGAGGGGCCACAAGATGTCCCATGACTCGTGGAAGGTGGGGACGGGGGCGGGGGAGGGGTTGGGGGGAATCCCAACTGGCTTTTGGATTTTGGCAGAAAGCTGAGAAACCCAAGACATCAAAGCCGACTTGCTACCAGTAGGAAGCTGAGTTAAAATCAGGAGAGGCTAGTGGTCAAATTCAGTCTCTTTTTTTTTTTTTTTTTTTTTTTTTTTTGCGGTACGCGGGCCTCTCACTGTTGTGGCCTCTCCCGTTGCGGAGCACAGGCTCCGGACGCGCAGGCTCAGCGGCCATGGCTCACGGGCCCAGCCGCTCCGCGGCATATGGGATCTTCCCGGACCGGGGCACGAACCCGTGTCCCCTGCATCAGTAGGCGGACTCTCAACCACTGCGCCACCAGGGAAGCCCTCAGTCTCTTTTATACACAAGAACCAAATAGATGTTTTACAACAACGGAGGAAAAAATTAGTGGCCACCTACTAAAATAAATGAAAGCAGCAGTAATAATAAAAACAACAACAACGGCAACAGGACAGACCGAGAAACAAATATGATACAATCCAAAGAGTTTGCAGTTTAGTGGGGGGAGGCCAGCCCACCCTAAAGAATTGACCTCTTTTTTTGTGTGTGATGACATGAAATGTTTTTATTGCGGTATATCTGTGTTCTGCCAGTTTTTTCTTTTTTTTTAAATTAAAGTGTAGTTGATTTACAGTGTTGTGCTAATCTCTGCTGTACAGAAAAGTGGCTCAGTCATACACATATATACGTGCTTTTTAAAAAATACTCTTTTCCATTATGGTTTATCCCAGGAGATTGGATATAGTTCCCTGTGCTCTACGGTAGGGCCTTGTTTTATATCCATTCTAAATATAATAGTTTGCATCTACTAACCCCAAACTCCCAGTCCATCCCTCTCTCCCACCTCTCCCCCTTGGCAACCACAAGTCTGATGTCTGTGCCTGTGAGTCTATTTCTCTTTTGTAGGTAGGTTCATTTGTGCCATTTTTAGATTCCACAGATAAATGATATCATATGGTATTTGTCTTTCTCTTTCTGACTTACTTCACTTAGTATGATAATCTCTAGGCCCACCCATGTTGCTGCAAATGGCATTATTTCATTCATTTTTATGGCTGAGTAGTATTCCATTGTATATACGTACCACATCTTCTTTATCCGTTCATCTGCCGATGGACATTTAGGTTGTTTCCATGCCTTGGCTATTGTGAATAGTGCTGCTATGAACATAAGGATGCATGTATCTTTTTGAATTACAATTTTGTCTGGGCATATGCCCATGAGTGGTATTGCCGGGTCATATGGTAGCTCTATTTTTAGTTTTCTGAGGAACCTCCATACTGTTTTCCGTAGTGACTGCACCAACTAACATTCCCTCCAACAGTGCAGGAGGGTTCCATTTTCTCCACACCCTCTCCAGCATTTGTTATTTGTAGACTTTTTTTTTTTTAGACTTTTTGATGATGGCCATTCTGACCGGTGATAGGTGGTACCTCATTGTGGTTTTGATTTGCATTTCTCTAATAATTAGTGACGTTGAGCATCTTTTCATGTGCCTACTGGCCATCTGTATGTCTTCTTTGGAGAAATGTCTATTAAGATCTTCTGCCCGTTTTTTGATTGGGTTGGTTGTTCTGTTGTTGTTGAGCTGTATGAGCTGTTTGTATATTTTGGAGATTAAGCCCATGTCAGTCACATCATTTGCAAATATTTTTTTCCATTCCATTGGTTGTCTTTTCTTTTCTTTTTTTTTTTTTTGTGGTTTCCTTTGTTGCGCAAAAGTTTGTAAGTTTGATTAGGTCCCATTTGTTTATTTTTGTTTTTATTTCTATTGCCTTGGGAGACTGACCTAAGAGCACATTGGTACGATTCATGTCAGAGAATGTTTTGCCTATGCTTTCTTCTAGGAGTTTTATGGTGTCCTGTCTTATGTTTAAGTCTGTAAGCCATTTGGGTTTATTTCTGTGCATGGTGTGAGGGTGTGTTGTAACTTCATTGATTTACAGACAGCCGTCCAGCTTCCCAGCAGCACTTGTTGAAGAGACAGACCTCCTTTTGAGGCACCGCCCCGGTTCTGCACCCTGGCTTGCACGGACATGGGGACAGTAGGAGCCCACAGGTGTCCCACCAACACGTCAGCCCAATTTGTCTCTTTAGACAGCTCAGCAGCACCCCCAGTCTCCAACTCATTTTTCTGCCTCCCCTTCCTCCTTTTTATCCGGGCGGGGTGTGGGAGGGGAGGGAAGGTGTCTGTGGTCCAGACAGTGCCTCTCATTGGCAGGAGAGGGCAGCAGTCACCTCCCCTTCCCACAGGTGCACCCTCAGCTCGATCTAGGATTGCGTCACTTTTCCAATGGCCACTGAGTGCCCACTAGGTGCCAGGCTCTGCGCTGGGCGCTGGGGATGCCAAGCTGACTCCCCTCTCTGGAGGAGTCCGTGGTCTAAAAGAGTGAGTCAGCCACAGAAACACACGAAGTGCCGAACAGTGGGGTGAGGCGCTCAGGCAGAAGGCTCCCCCGGGAACTCCAGACTCCCAAGGAGGGGTGGGGAGAGAAGGGGCCCTAGGAGAAGCCTCATAGGAGAAGATGCTTGAATGGAGTGTTGCAAGAGGATAGTTTTTTTGCAGGGTACACGGCCTCCAGGAAGAGCATCCCAGGAAGCGGAACTGAAACCGCAGGACTAAGATGGGATTTCAACCCATGGGCCGGGACTCCAACCCAGCCAAGACTCAGACTGGGACTTGAATCCACTGTCTTTTAATTGAAATCGCATACCTGGTCTCAGGACTTAACAAAGCTCAGGTTCTCACGGCAGAAAGAATTCAGTGAGGGACAAAGTGGTAGGTAAGAAGTGGATTTATTTAGAGATGCACATTCCATAGACAGAGTGTGGTCCATCTCAAAAGGCAAGACTGGCCCTGGGAAAAACACAGTCTACAGAGTGTGGGCCACCTCAGAAGGCAAGAGACCCTGAAGTATGGGGTGGCTAGTTTTTATGAGCTGGGTAATTTCATAGGCTAAGAGTGGGAGGATCATTCCAACTATTTTGGGGAAGGGGCGGGGATTTCCAGGAGTTGGGCCACCGCCCACTTTTTGGCCATTTATGGTCGGCCTCAGAACTGTCGTGGTGCTGGTGCGCATGTCATTTAATTGCCAATGTGTTACAATGCGCGTATAATGAGGCTCGAGGTCCACTGGAAGTCTAATCTTCTGCCGTCTTGGGCCTAATCGGTTCTAACCAGTTTATGTCGTCACCTCAATGGCTGTGTCATTCTTTTAAAGGTTGTGCCCTGCCCCCTTCCCTCGTGTTTCAGAACCAGGTGAACCTGACCCTCTATGGCCAGCTTAGCTGGAACAGAGGGTGCTGGGGAGGGTCAGGAAGACTCGGTAACTGGGACCGTGGAGGGGTCCCTGGCTGCCGTGCCGAGGAGCCTGGGCCAGAGTCGTGGCGGAAACAGGAAGCCATCACAGGGCTTTAACCAGGAAAGTAACACAATCAGATAAGCACTTTTAAAAAGTCCACTCTTGGGACTTCCCTGGTGGCCCAGTGGTTAAGGCTCCACGCTAAAAAAAAAAAAAAGGAGATAAAAGTGCCTGTGGGGAAGGGTTGAGGATGGAGGGAAGCTGGCATAGTGGGGAGGCCTTCCAAAGCCCTGGTGGAGGGTTTGAGAGGGGTGGAGGTGGAGGGGTAGGTCAGGGAGAGGAGGCACAGAGCAGGGAGACCACTCATTCATTCATTCGTTCCATTTAATGAATATGGACTGAGAACCTGCTCCAGGCCAGCAGTACAGCAGTGACCAAGATGGGCAAGCCTCCTGAGCTCAGGGGACTTAACGTTTTTTTTGGCCTTGCTGCCAAGCTTCTGGGATCTTAGTTCCCTGACCAGGGATTGAACCCGGGCCCACGGCAGTGAAAGCGCAGAGTCCTAACCACTGGACCGCCAGGGAAGTCCTGGGAGGAGTGGGAGGAGACATACAGTAAACAAATACGATCATTTCAGACAGCGATAAGTGCTACGCAGAAGGGAAAACAGAAGAATGTAACAGATTGTCGGGGACCAGGGTAAACCTCTCAAGAGGTGACATTGACATGTGAGCTGACCGGGAGGTGAGCACCCCGCTCGGGAGAGGACACGGTCAGAGCAAAGGCAAGAGGGTGCGGGGAAGTGTGGATGCCTGGAGGGTGGCGAGCAGGGACAGTGGCTGGGGGCCAGATGGATTCACCGCTCACAAGGTAAGGCAGGGACTCAGTCCACCAGGCCTCCAGTGGGTGGACGGACCCTCTGGCCTGGAGGGGCTGTACGGCTGGAGGAGCCTTCTTAGTCTTTGACAGGTGAGGCTTGGGTTTCTGGAAGGAGCTGGAGCTGGTCTGCGTCTGGATCGGTCGGTCACTGAGGCTCTGGGAAGAGGCTCCAAGCTCCAGGGCAGCAGTTGGTAAACTACAGCCCGGAAGGCCGAGTCCTGTATTCTGAGAGCACAGCCGAGCTGCTTCATTTATGTATTGTCAGTGGTTGCAGTGTCAAGATGGACAGTTGCCACAGAGACCACATGGCCTGCAAAGTCTGAAACGTTTCCTCTCTCTGTGGAAAAGGTTTGGGAAGCCCCGCTGTACGCTGTGGCAGGCAGTTTTCTGGGACGTGGTTCAGGCCTGGCCTGGTCTGTATGTGCTGAGAAGGTAAGGCCGTGCTCCGAAGCCGCATCTCCAAAAGCTAACGTCCATCTCAGGTGCTGGAACTCTGCTTGGTCACGTGTGTGTAGTAGCGCACCATGACCGTGGACTTGTGGTTCCAGTGGTCACGTGAGTGTCTCTTAGCTTTCCTTGATCTACAGCTTTCTGCTTTCATCTCTCTTTTTTTTCTTCCTCGCAATTTATTTATTGAAGAAACTGGGTTGTTTCCCCGTATGTTGGGCTTTGCTAATGAGATCCTGAAGTTTCACGTGTGCCTCTGTTCGCTACTAATTTACTGTAAATCAGCAGCTTGATCTAAAGGCTTCACGGGCTTTAGGTTAGATGGGGAGGGGCAGCAAAGATTATCCCAGGTTCTTCCAACAGGAGGTAAGCAAAGTCTGGGCTGGCTTTTAGTGTGTGTGTGATGTTAGTAGCTGTTAATTAATTATGGATTGAAAAATGGTATTATTACTGTATCATTCCTTCTTCATTTACTAGTTGGCATACTTCTCTAAAGAGATACTGCCCCTTATATAAGCTATTTTGTTACCCTGTGGTACAATTATATAGAAAAGGCTGGATAATTGCTTGATTTGTTCTTTTTATTGACCATTTTTCAAATGAAGAGTTGTTATCCTTCAATGGCAACCCGTTTTTCTTTCTTTTTTTTTTTTTGGCTGCATTGGGTCTTCATTGCTGCGCACAGGCTTTCTCCAGTTGCACTGAGCGGGGACTGCTCTGCGTTGCGGTGCGCGGGCTTCTCATTGCGGTGGCTTCTCTTGTTGTGGCTCGCGGGCTCTAGGCGCGCGGGTTGTGTAGTTGTGGCGCACAGGCTTAGTTGCTCCGTGGCATGTGGGATCTTCCCGGACCAGGGCTCGAACCCGTGTCCCCTGCATTGGCAGACGGATTCTTAACCACTGCGCCACCAGGAAAGTCCCCAACCACTTTTTTTTTTTAACATCTTTATTGGAGTATAATTGCTTTACAGTGTTGTGTTAGTTTCTGCTGTATAACAAAGTGAATCAGCTATACGTATACATATATCCCCTCCCTCTTGGAATCTTGGTGTGGGTTTTGGTTTTTTTTGAATTTAGTGTGAAATTTATGAAGGCACTACTAGTATCAGTAAAATTATATAAATCGTATTTAATTTAGTTCTGGCCCCAAAGTCTTCGTCTTTTTCTTCTTCTTCTCCTCCTTCTCTTCCTTCATCTTCTTTTCCTTTCTTTCTTTCTTTTTTTTTTTCTTGGTATAGATTAAATTTAACTCCTTTCCAGGCTTGGAAATGAGCTGAACCCACTTAGTGCAAGCATCCTGAAATCCTCCCTTCCCATCATATTCCTGAGAGACTGGTGATGTGTTCTTGCCTAATGAAAGTGAATCCATAGTTTGGCATTGGTACTGCTACTTCTTCTCTGCTACTTTGTTCTTATATGTGATTTGTTTTAAAACCGTTTTGCATTATTAGACATTATTTGCAATTATAAAGATAAAAAGAAACATTTCAAGTATTAGCTTATTTGACCTCTTTGAAGTGATCACATTTTCTTCCTCCAAATTCTTTTGGACCCACAGCCGCATTTCATATTGTTTCTACCCTATCCTGGCTGACTGTTCCTTTTCAATCTCACTTACGAAGTCCTCTGGCTCTGCTTCTGCTTTACTCATTTTAAAAATAAATAATTTATTTTTGGTATAGGTACTATTTCCATATATTGCTGACCTTGGAGGGTCTCCTGGGGCAGTGGGGGGGGGCAGCTGTAGCTCTCTCTGGGGTCATAAAAGCTGGTGGCGGAAATCTCAGGCAGTGTTCACCCACCCGAACTCCTGTTGCAGGCAGACATCCTCCTTGGGCACTTAGCACCCTGGGTGTGGTTTAAATTGCTTTTCTTTTTTTATGCAGACCTTGTGATCTGCTGTCATTTTTATATATTGTTGCTGGACTTAGTTTTCTATTTTTAGAAAAGACTTTCACATCTATAGTCATGAGAAAGATTGGCCTTAATTTTCCTTTCTTGTACAATCTTTTTTAAGCTTCAGTATTAAGATTATGCTAATCTCATAAAAATGGGTTGAGGAATGTTCTTTTTTTATTTAATGGAAGAATTTGTGTATAATTGGCATTATGTTTTCTTTAAATGTTTAGTAGAAATTATTGATGAGGGACTTCCCTGGAGGTCCAATGGTTAGGACTCTGCTCTTCCACTGCAGGGGCTCGGGTTTGATTCCTGGTCGGGGAACTAAGATCCCGCATGCTGCGTGGTGTGGCCAAAAAAAAAAAAAAAAAAAAAAGATCAGTATTTATTGAGTTCTTACTATATGCCAGGCACTGTTCTATATATATTGTCTCATGTAATGCTCCTAACGACCCTATGAGGGAGCTTCTACTGCTGCTGCTGCTGCTGTGAGTACAGTGATAATCATTATACAGGCGAGTAATAATAAGGCGTGTCTTTAGTGAAGATAAACCAGAATATCTAAATAAATAACCAAACAATCTGTGCTGGTAGTAAACTGAGCCCAGACTAAATCAACTTTCCATTTTTTTGTTTTCTGTTTTTCCTATCACTATTAACCAAGGCTATGGGTATAGGTAACTGTAGTTTATAGTGAGCAGTTTTTCATAATCTTTTTTTTTTCTGGCTTAAATCACTTTTTTAAAAAATTGGAGTATAATTGCTTTACAACGTTGTGTTAGTGTCTCCTGTACAATGAAGTGAATCAGCTATACGTATACCTATATCCCCTCCCTCTCGGACCTCCCTCCCCATCCCACCCATCTAGGTTGTCACAGAGCACCGGAGCAGAGCTTCCTCTGCCTTACAGCGTGTTCTCACTAGCTACCTATTTTACGCCTGGTAGTGTATGTATGTCAATCCTCATCGCCCAGTTCGTCCCACCCTCCCCTTCCCAGCCCTGTGTCAGAGTGAAGTAAGCCAGAAAGAGATTTTCATAATCTTACGGACGAGCACTGCACCCCCGTCACCACACCCCGGCCCCCAACTCTCTCTCCAGCTCTCCCGCATAGAAGGCACTTTATGATCTCAAGGGGAAAGATGTGATCCAAAGGGCAGGATGAGATCTTGCAAGTTGATACCTAATAGGATGTATCTTGTCTCTTTTGGTTCTCATGTTAAGTTTTATTATGCTTATTTTACATATGCAGAAATAGAGTCTCCAGGAGGGAAGTGAATCGCCTAAGGATAAATTGCTAGGGAGGGCACGGTCTGAATCAGGAGCTTATACCTTGCAGAGATATTTATAGTTATGGTAGGTTCCTCAGAGCCCGCTGAAAGGGACATGAGATGTGATGTCTCAGGAAAGAACGTTATGGAGGCGCTCCAGGTTGCTGGTCAGGTGAGGACACCTCAGACATCTTCCTGGCTTCCAGCCGGGTAGGACCACCTCCATGGAGGTAGCTGGTTGGGCGCGGTCCCCTTGTGCCAGGAGGGCGGGAAGAATTTCCAGTCAGCAGAGCACTACGTGGTACCGTCCATTCACAGCTCCAGGTCTGGCTCCCATGTCCCTCATCTGAGCCGTTCCTTCCCCCCCGCACCCCCAGTCCAGCTTCAGTCCTCTCCCTAGATTCACTGCTCCTCTTCCCTTCTCTACCAGAGATCGTTTTTCTCTGTATCATCTCCATTCTTCAACTTTCTTTCCTTCCCGAGCCCCGTCTCTCCTATAGTTGTCAGCAGACAATATCTTACAAGCCCTCAAGTTGCTGGAAGTCAAAATCCTGAGTGACGAGATGGCATCTCCATTATGCCAGAAGGTGACAGCCATCGATGGTGACGAGCTCGTGCCTCTGGGTTGGGAGCTGTGGGGGAAGAAAGGACCCCAGCCCTGGAGTTCCTCTCCGGTGGATGATGACGTCTGATAGCTAGGTGAGACCTGGGATATGAGTATCTCAAGTTTCTAAACAGTTTGCTAGAGCTCGTGTCTTGTACCCGGAGCATCTCTCAGGAGCTGTGATGTAGGCAGAGTTGAAGATACAGGAATGAAGTGAAGGGGTGAGGCGGGAGGAATGAGATGGAAAGCGGGGAAGGATTTGGGGTGTTGGCCCTCAGAGTTTACCTGGTCCTCAGACTGTGTCCAAACCCTCCTCCTGGGATGTTTTAGGCAGTCACCTTCGTCACCTTTGTTGTTGCAACTCAACGAATTGTCTCGATCTATTTACGAATCCACCCACCTGTCTGCTAGTGCACCTTTAGACTAAACATTCATGACATCCACCTGCCTATCCACATGCTTTTGTACTTGCTTTTCTGACACTGGGTTAATCTGGTGCCTTGTTTTCTTGGTTAACTGCCTACCTAGGAGGTGTCTTTCTTCCAGTTTCCCGGCCTTCCTTGGCATGCCTGACTTCTGATCAAGACCCCTGATCTACCAGGGACTTTCCAAAGTGGCTTCTACAACCTACCCACCTTCCTGAAGGTTCACTTACTGCTGCAGGGGAAGCTCTGTGCCCTGGAAACCCTAATCCCCGCTCCCACCCCAGCACACAGTGCAGTGACTTTGCACACTTCTTGTCTGCCTGTCCTCTTGCACGCTCTAGGGGGCTCTTGCCCACCATCATTTGAAGGTATATGTTGGATGGGGTGGTAGGATGAGGTAGGTGAATTCTTGCCCTCTGGATAGAAGAGAATCACTTATTGACCAAAGCTGGTTCTCAGAAGCTGGGGGGTTCATCTTGGGGATTAGCCTTGGAATAGTCAGTCTTTCTTTTTACAGAAGCCAGAGGGAGACTTGGAGGGGATGTGTACTTCAGTCCTAATGGCGCTGGGGTCCCAGTCTCCAGGAATGTCATTGTCAAGCTGTGGGACAGATTGCATCTGCACGACCTGCCCTCAAGGAGCCTCCTGGTCGCCGTGGGGAAACAGCCTCGGCCAGGGTTAGTGGGAGAAGAGGACGGGGCAGCAGGGGGCGCTGTGTGGACTCTGGACTAGCTTCATCCTCCCAGCTCTCACTGGACATCTCCACTAAGTTCAGTCGTCGGCGTGTTTGGGGGAGGGGGGCAAGCCAGGATCCCTGTGGGCTGATGGGAACCCAGGAGACCAGGAATGGCTCAGTAGGGCATATTAGGGCATGGGAGACTGTGAGGCTGGGGAGAAGACTTGGAAGCAGAGATGGAGAGAGAAGGCGGAATAGAAGCCCCCCCATTCAAGAGTGGTGGGGAGGGCTTCCCTGGTGGCGCAGTGGTTGAGAGTCCGCTTGCCGCTGCAGGGGACATGGGTTCGTGCCCCGGTCCGGGAAGATCCCACATGCCGCGGAGCGGCTGGGCCCGTGAGCCATGGCCGCTGAGCCTGCGCGTCCGGAGCCTGTGCTCCGCAACGGGAGGGGCCGCAACAGTGAGAGGCCCGCGTACCGAAAAACAAAAACAAAAACAAAAAACTGGCTAATCAAATTCTAACAATGTAGTGTGGAGTTTATAACATGTAGAAATAAAATGTATGACAAAAATAGTACATGGTGTAGTGTAAGTACACTTTTACTTGCTGT